>NC_090933.1:592849273-594119087 GCF_040938575.1 Ambystoma mexicanum
GAATTAAAAGACCCTGATAGAACATTTTGAGGGCACGACAGTATTGGGAGTAAGACAGTCCTTGAGAACGTGTGTGTGTCAACAAACCAAGGGAAGGGAATTGTCTTGCCTGGTTTAACTGGAACTTTAAGACCTGGTCAACTGTCAGGAGGAGGGAGGCACTACTGAACTTTAGTTTTGGACCTTCTTTTGGCAACCTGTTTTTGGAGCTTTGCTTTCTACAGAGAAATCAATTTTTTCACCTTATCCTGAGTTACGAGTGCATTATCCTGAGTTACGAGTGCAAGGGATAGATTTAGGTTTGGACATAGGACAGTGGGCACATTTTGATTTGGACAGTCTGACGAAGACACAGTGGTTTTGGTTGCACGGTAGGGAAACCTCTCTTCGGTTTAGGGAAAACTATGAGTTTCCCCAAACCCTTTTTACTTCTAATAAAAGTTTGTAGCAGTCAAAATGCCACCTTTGTATCTGCCTTCTGACCCCTTACAATTTTCATTTTTAAAATACTGACTCCTTCGTTTTGTGAGAATTCTAGCTCTAAACCTATACAAGCACATTATCTGCAGTTTAATTGGGTGGACTGTTATTGTAGGTGCAATTATTACTCTACGTCAACTCTGTGTTTTTGTGACAAAATGACCATTCCCAGCAATAGTACCAAGGAGAATAGCGTTTTTTAAACCTACCCAGAACAGCTCAGAGTGATCCGGTCATGAAATGTCACCAGATTATTGGTATTCCTCCTGTGCCTCTTAAGGTAGCATGGGCACAGGGTAGACTACTCTTCAGGGATGTGTGATCCAGTACGGAAGCATCCAAGTAACAATAGATGTGTAGTACCAAAGTGTCCACACTGGGTTCTTATAAAGTTGATACTTTACTTAAACACAGACAAGTGGTCAAAACACTAAACAAGTCTGACCCTGCAAAGCAAAAAAACAGATCAAGCCAAGCGTATACATATGTGTTTGTGTCGCTGGGTATAAATCACAAGAGACAGGAAAAACTGGCAGACCTGCATGAATGCACATTTTAAGGTTGGGAATGGTGTCCCATCTGTCTCTAGAGCCCATGGTAAAAAGGCTAGGGCAATAACACCAAAGGGGCCTCAATATGTCAGTAAACCGGGCTTACCCTAACTAGTCAAAGAAGGCACTTCTTTGTTTTACAATAACCATCAGCAACAAGTTGATATTTGGTGTCTTAATCTTTTAGCAGTTGGTGGCTATTTATGTAATATAACCACTCATTTTTTAACTAGGGAAAACTCAGTAAGTCTATAGTTTAATACATTGTTTGTACCCTGAAATAGACTGCTGATTGTATGCCATGGGTGTTTCCATTTCTTTCTTTTCTTTTTAACTGACGCAAATGAAAAAAAGTGTTCTAGGAGGGCACTTTCTGGTAATTTTCTCACTACACCAGTGGGATTATAGCTACCGAGTTGACAAGTTGTTTAGGTCTCTTTCTTTCTTGTCCCATCTACTTTTTAGATAAGCGGCACATCAGTGCTTCCCAGTATTAGCTTACCTGTAGGTAGTTGTAGATAGAAAATCGCTCTATCCTTGTGTCCTTCTGAATGATTGTAGTTTTTTGGTTCCTCCTATGACCACAGGGTGATTGAAAAGTGTGTTGCAGAGCACTTATGTACAGATGCGTTGTGCCATCTTATGTGTTATAAAGGCTAGGGCATCAGAACATAACCCATTTTAGGGACTTCCTGTCCTTTCACAACTCTACCTTAGTCTTTTATAGTGGCTCAACTGCCAGTCTTCTTAGTGCTTTGCAATGGCGCAAACCATTCTTTGATGATGAAAAAGCAGGCGATGCAGTCTTAAATGGTTCACTGCGGTGAGTTTGTCTCAGAGGTACAGGATCAGCAGTGAGTGGTGTCCACTTCTCAGCTTGACTGGATTCTATGGGCTGCTTTATTCAGAAATACAAGTCCTTTCGCAGTTTCTGCCACCAGCGTTACCAAAGGCAGCACCTTTCGACATGCAGCACTGTGAGTCCTTTCACCAGGCTCCTTGGAGGAAAAGGATGCTTGCCCTGCCTTTCCCAGTCCAGGGAAATACCTCAGACCTGCTTGCATGGCAAGCTGCTTACTGGGCTTGCTCCCTGGGTACCAGCAATCTTCTGTGGCAGAAAAGCTTTCTTCCCTGCATACCCTCTTCTTGTCCCCCAGAAGTGGCTAGGAAGGGAGCTGCTGACTCCTGGAAATCTGGCCTTCATTCTATGCAAGGGGCTTAAACGGCTGTAGCTGAATCAAGACCATTCATCTTTAAAGATAATTCTGAAAGGTGGTTCACCAAACGGGATGGGGGGGGGGGGGTTCACCCCGGTATTTGTTCAAATCCTGATAAGAGATTGGTCTTTTTTCAAGCCCTCTGTCAAAGGCCAATCCTTGTGTCTGTTACACATGTTCTTTCTGCTGCTGTGTCACAACCAGGGTCCTTGATTTGCAAGACGTCGGGGCGGGGGGTGGGAGATTGTGGGGGGATTAAGACTGAAAGGATGTACAGTTGAAACCAAAATTGCCACAGTTTTCTTTCTTTGGGTTTCTGGCTCTTGGATTCCCTAGACCTCTCCTCACCGCTCTCTGACCAACATCAGCACCTTCGTGCTTTTTATCCCCTTTCAAATATTCAGTTTGTCCTGCAGCTTCTAAAGTGCCTTGTTCCAGCCCTACACCCAGGGGGAGGTAGCACCTCCACCTAGGAAAGCTGTCTGCTCATTTTTCAAGATAACAATCAATGTTTTTTTCATCCGTACGTCTAAGTAGAAAGCCAGAGTTGGCGGTATGGGTATTGTCAGCAAATTCAGTTTTGTCTGTTTAAGGTAACCCCTTCATTAATCACTACATATTCTAATGAGATATTGTTTTATCTTTACTTTAGCACTGTCCTAAAGTTTAAAAGGGATAATGGTAAACATTTAACTAGAGCAGCCTGTTTGCTTACCCTCAAAAGTATTTTTATTCCAGAAAAGGCCAAAGCAAAATTAAGCATTACTTTATTTTCAGAAATTATCTCTTTGAGGACATCTGCCTGATGTGGGCAGGAATGCTGCCTCCAATTTGTAGACTACAAATTTAATAGCAGGTTTTGCAACCAAAAACAATTGTTCTACTTTTGTAAGTGAACAAATTGGGTAGGGCAATGTTTAGAAAAAAGTAAATGTAGCCCCATTGCTACCAAAATGAATTTAGTTTCCGTAAACCGTAATTCCACACTACTTTTGCTCACCCTATAATGCTTGATTAATAGTGAGATGTGACAGTAGACATCTGTATAATGCAAAAGTGTTTCATCAGGGCCTTTTACTCTTTTAAAAAGAAACCTGCACGTGAAACTGTTAAATCATTTTCTACATATAATTGTTTCCGACTGTGCATACTTTTATGTGAGTTAGTGTGTGACCTAACAGCTGTTGGAATGCCAATTACTGATGCCAATCAGAAAGTATACATGGGGTGTCTTCTATAAGAATATTGGTAAGTTTGATTATATACCCAATGTCTGGCAGGCCCATTTGGGTACAAACCTACCAATGACTATTTGTCAAACACAGCGCTGTCTGAAAGTGAGACTGATTATAACTTCTAAAATCTTAAACCATCCAGGAGATTTCCAGTATTAGAGCACATTCGGTTTGTTTTCCTAAACTTGTCCAGCAGTAAACACTCTACCATTATGCAGAAGGATAGGGATTGAAATCAGTTCAACATCCATGCGCTTTTTTTCATTTAAGGCAAGCTTTAGTTCTTTTTCACAGCCAAGTGAATACTGATTACAAAAACAAAGTCCTACTTTGACTGCCGGAATCACGGGTTAATGTTCTATAAACAAAAGGGACCTCAACATTAGGGAATGTTAGAAGGTATATGCTTTGTGAAATTAATAAGAACATGTTTGCATGAGTTCCTTCTTGGATACCTTTCATTGTTCTAATGGGAACCTAAGATGGGCAGGCAAGTGCTCATGGTTGGTTGGGTGACCTCACAAGAGTATTGGGAAACCTTGGGTGAGTACCAACGGACAACTGCTGCAAACAAAACCCCCATAGGAAGGAATGTGGTTTCCCTTAACTCCTCTCTCATGTCTTCCAATTGTGCAAACAGCCCCCATCTTCGAGGCCAACGCAGTGTAGTCAACACTTCTGTATAGCCTAACCTGTGGGGATGCCATTCCCAAAACTATGAAATCCCCAGATCTTAGTGGCCTCGAGCACCTAGCCCCTTTTTAGCAAGCACCCTGACTGGGGAAACATGTTCTTCACAGACAGAGCATCCTGACCCTTGGGAAGGGCGAGCTGGGCCATAGGCCAGTGTGAACAGACTTTTGCACCAGCAGCAACCCACATTTGCCCCACTTTCAACATTGTGTTCACTCCAAAGTGCAATTGGTCCTAGGCTTACTATCATGGACACTGAGGGCCCCTCTAAGCTACGCTCACCAGTCCTTGTCATTTTGAGCTGTCCAGAAGACCCACCTCTGTCGGGACCAGAACTCCAGAAGTATGTCACCTCTACTATGGCTCTTCCAAATGTCTCCAACATGCCACTAAGGCCTAACCCAATTGGAGAATGACCTGTGTTTATGAATAAGGCCAAGTGTTTCCAGCAGACAGTATATTCTCTGTTTAAATGTTCCTCTATTAATGTCCATACATGAAACGATGTATGTGCTATCATGCAGTTGAACAAGGTACTCCAGTAGGTCCCTGGTCCTTTATGAGAACCCAGGAATTCTCTAGTAGTAGGCTACTAGTTTGGAGACATTGACTTTCTCTTTGTTACTCTTTCTGTCAGTGGTTCCAAGATGTCACACCAGGTTTCGAGCTTGGACTGGGACCGCTTACAGAGATAAGAGCTGGCATAAAAAGCTAAGGACTTGGGGCCATGCATGTGCCACTGTTCCAGTGAACCTCTAGTACTGGCAGCAGCATCTGCCTGTGCCCCATTTTTCTAGCTAGTATCAATTCAGTGTCAGAATCTGAACTTTCAGAAGAGTGGTTCGCCTGTGTTGTTTTGCAAGTTGATTTACTTAGCTTTTTCTCCTTACGTGGTTTCTGTTTGGTGCGGGTCTCATGGAGAAGAGGGCGAGCCTCCCGAGATGCCACCCCGCCTGAGGGATAAACACTCAAAGACTGCCAAAAGCAGGAAAAACCCTGCAGTGTGACCCAGCAGCAGCACCTTCAACAGACTTCTGGATTAAGGCTGGTACAAGGAGACCACGAAGAAGGAAGCACACAAGGGCCTGGAGGAAGAAAGGAGGAACGAGGGCAAGGTACAGCAACAAGGAAGGAAGGTAAGCGCTGAGCTAGGTACCAGGATACCAGCATAGATGCGCGCCGAGCACCAGCCGTGTCTGCCTAAGAATCTGCAGTGTCGATGAATGAGCCAGAGTCTAGACCATCGCATAAACATCCAGGACGAACATCGGCCGGATCTATGTGATTTTTCAGTTGCGGAAAAGTCAGTGACGGAAATGTTTGAATGGGAAAATGTACACACTGCAAATGTTCGTTCAATTCCCATGCAAACATCCTACAGAAAACCATACATACATACAGCCCCACCCACACCATACCCCCACCACCCTGCTTACCTTTCCTTCCTTCGTGCTTTTTCCCTGCAGCGCTGGTTCCCCTTCACTTCCGTGATCTAGAACCGGTGCCGCAGGGTCTTTTTTTGTTGTTGTTTTTTTAAAATCATTTATTTATTTTTGGACAGCTGCAGGGGTGTCCCCCACATCCCCCGCTCACTATACTCTAGTTTACTCTAGAGTATAGTGAGCAGGGTGTTGCGGGGTCACCCCTGCAGCCCCCGGCTTTTATTTATTTATTTATTTTTTGCTCGGGTGAGCTGCGGGGGTGTCCCCCGCAACACCCCGCTCACTATATTGTAGTGAGCGGGGTGTTGCGGGTGACACCCCCCCCAGCCCCATACCGACCCCCCTGAAACACATACCACGAAAAGTTCAAACCTTTGGTAGTTAGAACTTTTTGTGGTGTCGGTTTTTGGTCTTTTGGTGGGGTCAGTAATTTTTATTCAGACATTTCGTCCGAAACCACATTGGGCCCCATCTTCGAACAAAAAATGGCGCCCGCGACTCGCGAACAGGTTTCCAGGCTGCCCACAGGGACCAGGGGCGAAAAAATGATGACATTCCGGTACCGATGCCCCTCTCTAATTAGCAGGCCCCACTTGTCTTGACTGGTCTTTTACTTTACTACAATAAATGTCCCTTGTGGATACAGACAAGAGAACAGATCCTCTCCAAGGCCACATTTGCAATGGCATTTTGGACAACTGGATTGTCAGGATAGGAACAAAATGGGTTATCTTCTCCAAGGTCTGCAGTCTTGGACCTAGTGCTATCCTGCAGGGCTTTGTACAAGTCAGAAAAGTCAAACTAGGCTACCAAGACCAAGAAAATGCCTAATGTCTCTCAAATTATCAACAAAATAGTGACACAAAGCCAAGCCCACAAACAGAAGAAAACTGGGCTTTGCAATATTCCTCCCATGCAACCACCCCCTTTTCCCCTTACACCCCTCACATAACAGTTGCCAATAACTTTTTGCTGTCAGAATCACAGAATAAGAGTTGCGGCCCGATGTACAGACAGGGGGAAGTTCATGAATCCAATTGAGGGAACGGCAATTGCATGCCAAAACTCGTCAATCCATCTCTTTTATGCCATTGCACACATTGCAAAATGTCTTGGCTGCTCACAGATTTGAACCTAGAATAAAAGAGCAGATTTCCAAGCAACGAGTGAATGCTGGACCTTTGAATCCTCTCTGTGGGTGCACATCCCCTACCCTTATCACACATGTTCCAATCTCCAAGAGCTCTTGGCAGAAGTCCAAATATTTTCAGACATTGAGTACATGTAGCAATGGCACCAGAAACATTGATTGGCAGTTCTACTCCATGCTCTCTGCTGTGGACGAGAGAGCAGACAGCCTGCTTGTACTATGCTGTGAAAATGAATTTTTATAAAGACTTATTTAAAGCAAAAAGAACTAGGACTCATGTTAACCATGTTTTAATGGCCATTGTTTTTAATGTGCTATACCCAGGTGGTTACATTTGCAATGTATTGGAAAATATTGCAAGAAATACCAAATTCTTTTTCCAAAACAATTGCTTTTTTTCTAAAGAGAGATGCTTAACATCCTAAAGAGGCTCCCAGACGGTATATAGTTACTTAAAGAAAATAACGTTCTGTTAGGGAGAATTCTCTGTTGAGGCTAATCCCAAACATAGTGAGCTCCCCAGCAGCTTTGCTGGATTTTTCGGGGTTTATTTTTTTCTCCTGCTAAGAGTGAGACTCTTTTTCTCCCACTCTTAGGCATGATTTGAGAATGTCCTTTGACTATGTAATGTGTTTTATGGGCTATGGGGTATTTTACTCCATAGGGCTTCATGTGTTTTTGGTAAGTGTTACACAGCACCCTCAGTGCAGTAACACAGGGGTGTCATAGTGACCCCCAAACATAGACTCCATACCCTGGAACTGACTACTGCCTCCCAGGGCTCCCACCATTGACTTTATAGTCTTAAATTGTGAACAGAACCAGTACAAACCATCATATTGTGGAAGGTACTGGTAGGGGTAATTCGATTGCCCCTGGGTCTGTTTTCCAAGGGGGCACTGTCCAGTCCCCCCTTGTCGAGTTTCTGGCTGGTGGCAGTGGATACCACGCGAAATATTCCACCGGAATATTTCCTATGGGATTTTCCCATTCATTTTAAACGCACCACTTTTTGGTGCAATGTTAAAGATACCGCTGGGTTATTTATTTAATATTTATTCCCCGGTTGGGTCTTTTTTGCCAGGACTCGGTTTTAAAATGGCGTTTGTGTTCGCCTCTGAAACTCCAACCCAAGTCGAGCCCTTTGTTCCACTTTTGGCGGGCTTCTGCACAGAAGCTGCATACCCTACAATTCCCCCTGATAGGGATGACAAAAAGATTGATGCATGGTCTAAAAAGGTTTTTACATCAGGGAGCATGGCTCTAAAATCCACAAATGTATCTCGCACTCTGGCGAGATTCACATACACTCTGTGGGGCTGCATGTCAGCGGCAGCTCAACACATCCCGGAAGGAGAGGAACGTGATGGTTTCCTATCCATAATAAAGGATGGCAAGGAGGCTTCGGGGAAATGCCTTCAAGCATGTTTGGACACAGCTGACAGCAGGTCCATGGCATCTAGCGCAGTGCTACTCAGATTTGCGTGGCTAAGGGAGTCGGGTTTCGCACCAGATGTTCAATCTAGACTTCTTAATATGCCATTTGACAGCTCTAGGTTGTTTGGCAGCAAAGCAGATTAAAGTTTAGAAAAGCTGCAGACTTCCAAGGCAGCGGCAAAATCACTGTGCCGCTATAAAACAGCCTCAACAACGCCCCTACACAGGCTCATCTTCCTGGAGGGGTCATCCTTTTCGTTTTGACTCCTCCTTTGGGAGAGGAAGGGGACAGGCCAGTCAAAGAGGACAAGGAAATTTCCTCGGGGGCGAGGAAAAGGTGCTAGATCTGCCCCAGCAGCAGCATCTGTCCCTTCAGCTGCTGCTGGAGCTGCTGCAAAACCACTGAGGTTTTGACCCACAAGACCCCAGTGGGAGGCAGGATCTCACAGCATCTGAAAGAATGGCGGGGCATTACTTCAGATGCTTGGGCACTGGAAACAGTATCCCAAGGTTACTGCCTTCCCTTTCAAAAGAAACCTCAATCACCCACCGTAATACAACTCTACCAAAATCCAGACCCGCTCCTGTTGCAGGAAGTTTTAACCCTGCTACAGAAAGGTGCAATAGATCATGTACCTGTAGCGGAGAGGAACAAGGGTTGGTATTCCCCATATTTCCTCATTCCAAAGATGGACGGAGGACTGAGACCCATCTTGGACTTGAGAAACTTGAACAAGTACCGCAGGAAGGACAATTTCAAGATGGTCACTCTTTCTCAGATCCTTCAGGCTCTCCAAATTCAAGACTGGTTAGTATCATTGGACCTTCAGGATACTTACTTTCATGTGCCAATCCATCTCAAGCACAGAAAGTACCCGAGGTTCGCAATTGGCAATTCTCACTATCAGTTTCGAGTTCTGCCATTCGGGTTGACCTCCGCCCCAAGAGTTTTCACCAAGTTGATGGCGGTAGTGACAGCGAGTCTCAGAAGAGAGGGGATTCATGTCTACCCCTATTTGGAAGATTGGATGATCCGGACACATTCCCCAGAACAAGCCCAGGATCATCCATCCAAGACTTGCCACTTCCTTCACAAAATAGGGTTTCGCTGAATTTACAAAAGTCAAACATGATACCATCACAGAAGCTCCAGTTTATAGGAGCAGTCTTGGATACTTGTTCGGGCAAAGCCTCGCCTCCCGAAGAGAGAGTTCACCACATTCTGCAGATGGTAACAAAATTCCAGCATGCCCAGTATCTACCGGCCTTCGATTTTCTCAGGTTGCTCGGTCTCATGGCATCCTGCATTTTTCTGGTGCAAGAAGCCAGATTGAGAATGAGATCCCTTCAATGGGTTCTCAGGACTCAATGGTCCCAATTCTCAGGGGAAATGTCAGATCTTTTGCAAGTTCCAACCAGGGTGGCACAGGATCTACAACGGTGGGCTTGCAACAGCACATCCTCAGAGGGGAATCTTTTTGGCAACCATGCCCAGAGATAACAGTAGTGACGGATGCCTCCCTTATGGGATGGGGAGCTCACACCAACGAGTTGACGATCAGCGGTCATTGATCTCCATCGGAGTCCAAACTACATATCAACCTATTAGAATTGAGGGCAATCAGACTAGCACTGAAGGCCTTCCTGCCAGCTGTACGGGGGAAAGAATGTCCTGATAATGACTGACAACACAGTGGCCATGTATTACCTCAACAAGAAAGGAGGAGTGTAGGGTCACTACCACTGTGCAGAGAGACAATGTAGCTCTGGTTCTGGCCAATACAAGAAGGGATCTCTGTCTGCCATTCACCTAGTAGGCGAGCAAAACACAGCGGCGGACGTTCTGAGCAGGCAGAGCACAGTCTCCCACGAGTGGGAGCTAGCTGAGGAAGTCCTTCAAGAGATCTTCACCCTCTTGGGAACCCCTCAAGTGGATCTGTTTGTGACCGGTACCAACCGGAAGTGCGAACTGTACTGTTCAAGGGAATTTCCCCCGAGAGGAGCTCTAGGAGAACCATTCGTAGTGGACTGGGAGTTTCTGCTGCTATATGCGTTTCCTCCGGACCCTGTGATCCCTCAAGTAATCAGGAGGTTGGGGAAGTTCGGGAAAACCATGATCCTAATTGCCCCGGATAGGGCCAGGAGAACGTGGTACCCGGACCTTCTCGACATGTCCATCTGCCCTCCAGTACGTCTTCCAAAAAGAGAGGATCTTCTCTCGCAAGAGGGAGGTCACTAAGAATCTGTTCTCCATCCAGAAGTCGATATACTCAACCTTCACGCATGGCTTCTGAGAGGTTGAGATACAAGGATTGGGACCTTCCGGATGATGATATGGAGATTTTGCTTTCGGCCAGAAGGCCAGCAACAAAATCTCTGTACCGGTGTCGTTGGAACAAGTTCAGTAACTGGTGCAGGGATAAGAATGTGGATCCTTTTCAATGCGATATTCCAATAGTATTATCGTTTCTGTTACATTTGGCTAATCTGGGGCTCCAGGTTAGTACGATAAAAGGATACGTAGCAGCGCTATCTTTCTTCAAGCGCTCGTCAGAAAAAAAATCTTACTTTAAGATACCTTTTAATAACACGATTTTTAAAAGGTTTAAACAATGTATTTCTACCAATACCTTTTCAAGTTCCTGTGTGGGATTTAAATTTGGTACTGACATTTCTGACACGTGCACCATTTGAGCCTTTACATTCCTGCCCATTAAGGCTTCTTACCCTGAAAACAATACTTCTAATCGCATTGACATCAGCCCGCAGGGTAAGTGAGTTGCAGGCACTTTCTAGTGGTCCTCCTCACACCATTTTTCATAAAGATAAAGTTGTCCTTTGAGTCAAACCTTCTTTTTTTTGCCAAAAATCGTTTCAGACTTTCACCTGTCACAGAAAATAATACTACCTATTTTCTACCCTCCTTCTCACACAAGTAAGGAAGAGGAAAGACTACATAGGTTAGATCCTAGAAGGGCTCTTATTTTTTATATTTCAAGATTGTCAAAATTACGTCAGTGTGACCAACTGTGGGATATACTGGCCGTAAATTAGGACTAGCTGTAACTAAGCAAACATTATCAAGATGAATAATCTTAGCCATAACCGAGTGTTATAGGCCAGCTGGAAACGATCCCCCTGAGGGATTAAGAGCTCATTCAACTAGGGGCATGGCAACTTCAACAGCACTTAAAAGGGGTGTTCCTGTACAAGATATTTGTGCAGCAGCCACATGGTCATCCATGCATACTTTCATAAAACATTATGCTTTGGACTCAACTACCTCTCAAGGAGGTCTATTTGCCAAATCTGTACTACATGCAGTAAATGACTAAAGAAATATCTGTACTTCCACCTCCAATAGAAAACAGCTTTGGGAGTCTACCTAAAATGAGGACTACGTGGGAGGACACAATCCATTCAAAGAACAAGTTAGTTACCAACTGTAACGTTCTTTCGATTGGATGTTCCTCCCACGTATTCCTTATCGACCCTCCCATCCTATCCTACCCCACAGTACAGTTTGTGCTTTACACTCTAATTTCTTTCAAGGCTGGGGTCAAAAGAGGCACGCCTTTAACCATAGTCATGGGCTCTGATACACGAAAAAACAGAACTGAGGCCAACAGGCGCGCTCAAGACTTTTATACAACAGATGACGTTGGTGCTTGACAGATGCCGCCGAGGGACATCGTCGCCTCGAGTGGAGCGTCCTCTGCTGGAGAGAGGAAAACTTTTCCGAAGCGGAAAGGTAAGGATATATATCTAAGATGAGGAATACATGGGAGGAACATCCAATTGAAAGAACATTACAGTTGGTACGTAACTTGTTCTTCTAAATCTTACCTGGACCACTGACGGGGATCCAAATGTGTGTAACATTTTAAATGCCAAGGTAGCTGCACAGCGAGCAGCCTCATTAGTGTCTGGTTTTGAGGAACCACAACAAATTGCAGTCTGAGGCTACAATGCTCAGGCCTGCACCAAAGTGTCCACTCAGACCAAGTCCTACTTTGCATCAGTTCTTCTGCAAAAACCTCAACTGGGCAGCTTGCTTCATCGCATCGCAGCCGTAACTTCATGCGAGTTAGCGCTTTATAAGACTTAAATAGAATAGAATTGATTGATTTTTTGCTTAATTATTACAGTCAGATTGTGAGAGACCCTTCAGAGTCAAAAGAAACGTTATGCTGAAGCTAGTCTAAAAGATCATGGTACATCTGAATTCTTGAGGGAACTTAAATTAAATCGGTGTCCCTGGGAGAGGACGCAATGGGAGCTCCGCCATCAAGGGAGTAACCATCATCCCAAGGATTTATACGAATTAACCCTGTCGATTTGTTGATTTTTTTTTTCGTCTCCTTGCTTGCTCTCCTTTTTGACATCTCTTTAAAGCCTCTCTTGCCACTTCTGTTTTCCCTTCAGAGTTTAAACATACTATCATTCTTCCTATTCTCAAAAAACCTTCACTTGATACTTCCTTCCTAGCCAATTATAATTACTAGTTAGAACGGAGGTCACAGGGTGAACTCTGTTTTGTCTGGCAAAGGAACTATTTGCGTCAGGTCAGCAAAATGGCTCCTCACCACTTTACATATAATTCTAATAAAACATTGTTCACTAATCCCCTTATTTCTCCAGCATTGGATCTTTCATGGATTCACATGCTTAGAATATTCCCCGTCGTCAGGCTGGGAATCCTTGGTAAGTTATATAGACATTTTCCATAGGAAAAATTCCAACACTTTTGTGTCCTATCTATGTCGTTTTGGACCGCAAACGCCGGCGCCACTAGGACGTAGGGGTATATATAGCTCCGCCCCCGCGGCTCCCTCAGATTTCAACCGTCTTCCAAAGTGGTGGGATTACCTCGCGTATCTGCTATTTTGTTAGGTTGTTCTTTCTACTTCTGCGACTGTTTGTTCTTCTTAAGAGAATGTCTGGAAAGGCGGTGTTTCGTCCGTGTGCTACGTGCGGCCTTAAGAAGGTGTATGAAGGGGATGGTCATATGGACTGCATTTACTGCCTTCATCCTCACCACACGGCGGACACTTGTGAAATCTGTCAGGGTTTCTCCCAAAAAACCCTCAAAGATCGAAAAAGACACCTGGTTGATTGGCTCAATGACAGAGCGGGTGCGTACCCGGCATCGGAGGTGCGCTCCACAGCCTCAAAAAGTAAGTCGGAACCCCTGACGAAGAAGGCACGTGCTGCCGAAAAACGAACCTCGGAGTCGGCCGAAAAACGACCCTCGGAAAAACATTCAGCGAAACATTCGAAGGCCTCCTCCTCTTCACACAAGGCGTCGTCTTCTTCCTCCTCATCTAAAAAGGAGAGAAAAGAACCATCTAAATCCTCCTCAGGAGACCGTCATAAGTGTACCTTGAGTCGAGAGGCCGCGGCCAGCAAGTCGGCCCCAAAAGCGGCGGGAGCACCTCAAGGCCCTGCGCCACTGGCTTTGCCGACGACCCGCTCGTCAACGCCTGCGTCATCGGCGGCTCCTCCCACATGTCAAACTGCAGCGGTAGGAAACATATCGTCGACGGTGGTCCCGTCGATGGGATGGCAACCGGAGGTTTTCGATCCCGTCCCGCCGGAGGCCCTGCTTCAACCAGAGGCGACTTTCTCCATCTCGTCAGCTGACGACGAACACGACACGGTCGCGCGCCCAATCGATCTGGGTCTGCAGCCGACCAGCGCGATATCGCTCTTGGGAGTGGGTTCCATCCCTACTACCTCGTCATTACTGAACCCCCAGGTGGTTCTGTCCTTGGAGGTGCTAAATACGCTACAAAAACTTTTACAGCATTTGGACACACAAATACCCCAGCCTGGGGCCCCGACACAGAGACAGTCTACGCCATTCGTCGACCAGCCGGGCCCGGCTCCTCGCTCATCGACCAGGATTACGGCTGCTTCCCACGCGCCGGAAGATTGCCCTACCCTGCAAGAAGAAGGAGAACCACAGGACTCGTGAGGAATCGGGTTCGGACATCTCCCTATCCCCCTCAAGGGACCCAACTTGGGACTCTGAAGCGGAGATGGAAGCTCCGAGAAGCATGGCACAGCCATCGCCACCTGACGACGTGGGTGCATGCCATGCCATGCCATGATGAGTAAGGCGTGTTCGGAGTTCGGCCTAGTCCCGGAAGAGGAGAAAAAGGATTGTTTTCTTTTTGATCATATGGGCAAGAGAAGGAAATCCATATTCGCCATCCCGATTTTGGATCATGTCTGGCAAGAGGGCCTGAAGACCATGCGGCACCCGTTCTCTGAACCGGCAGTGAAAGGTCGTTTGAAGAAGAAGTTCAAGGCTCCGGAATCAACTCCCAAGTGCCTGACGTCTCAACCTTCGCCGGAGTCGGTGGTATCGGCGGCGGCGAGAAAGGCCAGGTCTCAGCATAAATGCACGACCCCTCCAGACAACGAGGCCAGGAGACAGGACGCTTTCGGCAAGAAGGTGCTGTCCGTCGGCGCTACTACAGTTAAAGCAGCCAACTCCTTAGCAATTATGTCTAGGTATGACAGGGAAATGTGGCACCGACTGGCTCCTATCTTGGAGCATTTGCCCGAGGAACATAGAAAGTCTGCAATGTTGCTAGTGCGGGAAGGAGATGAGGCCTCCAACCATGCCATAAACATTGCCGTCGACCTAGCCGAGTCCGGTTTTAAGCAAATCAATAATGGCGTAGTTCTACGTAGACAAGCCTGGCTCAAGTCCACTACGTTCAGACCGGAGGTACAATATAAGGTCTTGGATATGCCGTGTGAAGAGGAACAACTGTTCGGCGAAAAAGTTGATGAGGCCTTGAAGGGCATGAAAGAGGATACTGACACGGCACGGGCACTCGTAGCCCTCCAGAGTGGTAGGAATTTTCGTTCCTTTCGTCCCTTCAGAGGGGCCTCTGGTAACTCCCGGTTTGGGTCATCTAGAGACCGAGGTTTCACCAGACCCTCCTACTCGTCCCAAGGCTACAGGCATGCGGCCCAATCTTCTCATAGAGGCAGAGATTACCAAACCTCCAGACGGCAGGGGGCCTACCCTTCGTCGACGAAAGATAAACAAACCAAGAGCCAACAATGACATGCTTCAGGGCGTCCTGGGGAGCCGAGTGTCTCGTTGCATCGGAGCGCATAACAACAGACCAATGGGTTTTGGACACGATTCATCTGGGACATTCTCTACAGTTCAAAGGCAAGCCACCACACATTCCACCAGTGTTCTCGGCGAAGCCCCACCTTCAAATACTACTACAGGAGGTGGCGCTTATGCTGCAGAAAGGGGCTATAGAACTGGTCCCGGTGGCAGAAAAAGGACAGGGAGTTTACTCCTAGTACTTTGTCGTCAAGAAACCAAATGGAAAATGGCGTCCCATTCTGGAGCTACGAGCGCTCAACAAACTGCTCAAGAATTTAAAATTCAAAATGCTGATGCTTCAGGAGGTGATCCGATCGATACAACCCGGAGATTATTTGTCGTCGCTAGACCTTCAGGACACATACTTACATATCCCGATGCGTCGACGGCACAAAAGATTTCTGCGGTTCGTCGTCGGACGAACCCACTATCAGTTCGAGGTCCTCTCGTTCGGCCTAAAATCGTCCCCCAGGACGTTCACCAAATGTCTGGCTCCAATAGCAGCCTGGTTAAGAAAGGAAGGTCACCATGTGTACCCTTATTTGGACGATTGGCTAGTGAGGGGGCTGTCTCCAGAGAGGGCACAAGAAAGCCTGGATGCCACCCTGTCCCTCCTGCAACGTTTGGGCTTCGCAGTGAACTTCGACAAGTCCTCGTTAAAGCCTTCAAGGACCTTGGTCTTTTTGGGGGCGGAGTTCCACACACAGTCGGGACTGGTGAAACCATCCCTCGAAAAGATTCACAGACTGCAACAAAAAGCATCGGAATGGGAAGTCGACACTAGAGTGTCAGTACGGAGGTACATGTCCCTGCTGGGTACCATGTCGTCCTGCATACCCTTGATGGACAACTGTCGCCTCTTCATGAGGCCTCTTCAGGAATTCTTGGCGGATCGATGGGCACAGAGTCGAGGACGCTAGTCGGACAAGTTGACCATCAACGGCCAGCTCGTGCAGGTGCTTCAATGGTGGAGAATCTCCATACACCTAACGAAGGGAATGCCCTTACTGGAGCCTGCGTTCCCGTTTCAGAATACAGTGGTCACGGATGCTTCTCTAACTGGGTGGGGAGCGCATCTGGACTCCTTACAGGTTCAGGGTCGTTGGTCATCGGAAGAGTCGTCCCTCCACATCATCCTGCTAGAGTTGAGGGCGGTGCGTTGGGCCCTAAAATCCTTTCTGCCACAGATAAAGGGCTCAGTGGTGAGAACCATGACAGACAACACGACAACCATGTTTTATCTACGGAAGCAGGGAGGAACTTGCTCCAGGAGCCTGTCGACGGAGGCCCAGGAGATCTGGCATTGGGCCCTGCAACACGACATACATCTGTTGGCGTTCCACTTACCAGGAGTGAAAAATGTGCAAGCAGACACTCTCAGCAGAGAGATGAATTGCCTACACGAATGGGAACTAAACGATCAGCAACTGCACCGTGTCTTTGCGGAATGGGGGCATCAGGCCCTCGATCTCTTTGCGATGAGAGACAACAAGAAATGCTCCCAATACGCGAGCAGGTGGCCACAAGAAGACTCGCTAGGGGACGCGTTCTCCTTCTTGTGGACGGACAAGTTTCTGTATGCCTTCCCCCCATTCCCTCTCATCCGTCGGACTCTGCAATGGATCCACAGACATCCTTGTCGGGTGATCCTGGTGGCCCCGTATTGGACCAGACAAGTGTGGTTCTCTGATCTACTTCACCTCTCAGTGGCAGAACCAATGAGGTTCCAGAAGATCCCCAACCTTCTGTCTCAGGAGAAAGGGACCGTTTGGCATCACGACCCGGACAACCTCAGTCTGATGGCCTGGCTCCTGATTTCGCTGAGTTTGGCGCGTTAGCAATTCCAGCGGACTGCCGTCGTATTTTGTAAGCCGCAAGGGCACCTTCCACGAACACTTCATACACATACAAATGGAAAAGGTTCTGCATATGGTGCGCAGGTCAACCAGGTCTGGTCCCGCGGGCGATCACACCGGAACAACTCCTACCATACTTGTTGCTCCTGGCAAATAACGGGTTATCTGTCTCATCCATGAAGGTGCATCTAGCTGCCATCTCTCGATTTACTCGGAAGAGACATTCCATTCCACTGTTCAGTGACCGCCTAGTTAAACACTTCCTTAAAGGGTTGTTTCGACCTTTCCCTCCCAAGAAGAACTCCGATCTGGAGTCTGAACCTGGTCCTGGCAGCCCTGATGAAACCCCCTTTTGAACCAATGTCATCGACATCATTAACATTTTTGTCTTGGAAATTGGCTTTCCTGGTGGCCATTACTTCTGCTCGTCGCCTGTCGGAAATACAAGCTCTAGTGATCGACCCTCCGTATTTGAGGTTTTTCAGTAATAAAGTCGTGCTGGCCACTAACCCGCATTTCATACCTAAAGTGCCTTCCATGTTCCATAAACACGCTGCTATAGTGTTGCCTACATTCTTTCCAACACCGTCTTCGGTGGCAGAGAAGACCCTCCATACTTTGGACGTGAAAAGAGCGTTGAAATTTTATCTCCATCGCACTCAAAGCTTCAGAGACACGAGACAACTCTTCGTAGCTTATGGTCCTGCGGCTAGGGGAAAAGCGATTTCAAAACGGGGACTATTCAGATGGGTGTCTTCGGCCATTTCTTATTGTCATTCCAAGGCCGGAAAGCCGCTAGAAAAGCGTCCAAGGGCCCATTCGACAAGATCTACATTGTCGTCGACGGCTTTGTGGTCCGGAATTCCGCTGGGGGATATCTGCCAAGCGGCTTCCTGGTCGGTACCACATACGTTTACCCGACATTACTGTCTCACACAGCAACATGCTGAAGATACACAGATGGGACGAGCAGTACTACGTCACCTGTTCCAATAAGGTAAGCCCCAAGTGGGGTTGCATCCTTCGGCAACTATGCCTTAAAGTGTTGTGTCTTTTCAGTGGAAAGAATGTTTTTAATGCTTGAAAAAATCAAGAGAGGGTAGGTCACTTCTAGTTCAAAAGGGCATGGTATTACAGGAAAAGTAGCAACTCCAAAGGGGATAAGAGCTTCACTGTTCAGAACTGGGGATTAGATTCTGGAACTGTGAGATGATGGTCCGATGTAGATCGGGGTAGTTGTCCATTTTCTGTGTTCTGTGTGGTTTCTTTAATGGTTCCCGTGGGTAACAGAAAAACAGAGGTGTTGACCGTTTGGAGATGCACAAGGGTTAAAACACAGGGGAGACTTCTTTAGCCAAGGGGCCAAGAGATGGGAGAGAGCTCTTCTAAAAATGCACCCTCATAGCATCTGGGGGTGTACTGGAAAGGTTGTTCGTGCAATATCTGGTTCATTCCTATTGAGATATTTGCTGTAGGTCATGAGAGCCCTCATGACCTGTAGGGTCGACCGGTTTCAATGGCTACTAGTGATTTGAACCATCTTCTTCAGGACCGTTGTTCAACATAAGGAATCAATCAAGGTTTCAGGGAAGTGAAACCAGGGCAATAGCTGTATTGTAAGGATACAAAAGGGGAAGGGGGGGGAGAAAACAGAAAAGAGAGCATGAAGATAGGGGAGGAGGAAGAGAAAATTGGGGTCATTCTATCATTGAAAAGTGCTTAATGGACACCTTGCCCAAATGAGTAAAGCCAATATTACTTGGAAGTGCAGGGTAACAGGATAAATTGGAGTGCCTGGTCACCGGTGTGAATAACAGAGTCTCAACATGGCGAACAGGTGGGAAAGGGCAAGGGAAGGGGGTGGGGGGAAACATGGGCGTGACAATAGCGGAATGCTGCGTATGACAGGGGTACCTGTAATGCAGTCTGCCTGTGGGCAAGGTTTCACTTCCCTGAAACCTTGATTGATTCCTTATGTTGAACAACGGTCCTGAAGAAGATGGTTCAAATCACTAGTAGCCATTGAAACCGGTCGACCCTACAGGTCATGAGGGCTCTCATTACCTACAGCAAATATCTCAATAGGAATGAACCAGATATTGCACGAACAACCTTTCCAGTACACCCCCAGATGCTATGAGGGTGCATTTTTAGAAGAGCTCTCTCCCATCTCTTGGCCCCTTGGCTAAAGAAGTCTCCCCTGTGTTTTAACCCTTGTGCATCTCCAAACGGTCAACACCTCTGTTTTTCTGTTACCCACGGGAACCATTAAAGAAACCACACAGAACACAGAAAATGGACAACTACCCCGATCTACATCGGACCATCATCTCACAGTTCCAGAATCTAATCCCCAGTTCTGAACAGTGAAGCTCTTATCCCCTTTGGAGTTGCTACTTTTCCTGTAATACCATGCCCTTTTGAACTAGAAGTGACCTACCCTCTCTTGATTTTTTCAAGCATTAAAAACATTCTTTCCTACAAAACCGTTGCTTTTGTGCTACCATCCTTGATCTATATTTAACGGTTCAAAGGAATCCAACGGCTTGTCCGTGCTCTCCTTTTGTTGCTTTATCCCAACAACATACCCTGTTTGTTACTACGTGTCTTTTCAGTGAACATACTATAATGTAATGTGTTGCCATAGTAAGTGGGCACTGGGCTTGTACAGTGAACATGCTGTAATGTAATGGGTTGCCATAGTAAGTGGGCACTGTGCTTGTTGTGATGTTGTTTTGCATACACGCCTCCAATGTTGGGGGATACTGCTATACAATCTATTCTAAGCATGTGAATCCATGAAAGATCCAATGCTGGAGAAGGGAATAGTTTCTTACCTGTAACTCCATTTCTCCAGCATTGGTATCTTTCATGGATTCACATGCGCCCTCCGGCCTCCCCTGAGCATGCAAACCAGAGATCCCCCCATACTACTTTGGGGGCTGAAATCTGAGGGAGCCGCGGGGGCGGAGCTATATATACCCCTACGTCCTAGTGGCGCCGGCGTGCACGGCCCAAAATGACGTAGATAGGTCACAAAAGTGTCCGAATTTTTCCTATGGAAAATGTCTATAAAACTTACCGAGGATTCCCAGCCTGACGACGGGGAATATTCTAAGCATGTGAATCCATGAAAGATACCAATGCTGGAGAAATAGAGTTACAGGTAAGAAACTATTCCCTTCTGCTGTATTGTAGTCTGAAGACTGTTATTTTACTTTGTGATCTGCTGCTGTACTTTTGCTTTTTCAGGTATTGCATAGCTTTTTTTTTATTGTTACGAATTCTGGCTTGACACCATTTGGTTTCTTGACTTTATTTGATGCGATTATATTTTTATTAGTGAACCAATTGACTCTTTTGATTGAGAATTCTGCTTGGGCTTCTACCATAAACTGAGCATTTTGGTATCTTTTAAGACCCCTTGAAGCGCTCTCAGATATAAGTAGCATACGGACCGCGTCACTCTTAAAACCGGCGAATTCTCCCAAAATAAAAAATAGGGAATAAAATACTGCAACAGGACTATTCTTAACAGACACAGAGGATGCTGCCCCCCCTGCTGCCAGCCATACAGCTCCAGCAAGTTTCACGTGTTTTCACACCGGCTATTTCAACATTTGGCCCTTACAACATGGCGTTTTGACCGCAGCCGTTTTCGCCACATTTTTTTTAAATGGGCGGTTCAGCCTACAGCAACCCTTTAACCCACCCCACGCCCTGCACCACCTCCAATCTCCTACCCCAAAGAAACACATTTTAAAAAATGCTGTGAAAATGGCTGTGATGAAAGCGCCACGTTGAAAAGGCCAAAAGTTTAAATACCCGCAATGAAAACACGGTAGGAAATCCAGAGATATGTTTGCATTCTAGTAGAGCGATTCTACAGGAAAGAGTTCTAATATTATTGCCTGATTTGAACAGGGACCTTCAGGTACACATTCATCTTTTAATTTGGTGGAATTAACAGATGCAAAGAAGTATGCATTATAAAAGATATATTTTTAGAGTTAAATATATACACTCACATGAAAAATACCCCCTTTGGGAGTGGGAATTACTTTACTACTCCCTAAAAAATCATTTTACTCCCAATTCGATAAATTAGGGATTAAAATGCTCATACTTCAAAATCTTTTCACAAGCACTTCATGTAAGATAACATTGTTACTGATCTGAAAGTACTTTGAACTCTAGTTCTATTCTGAAATAACTTTCGGCTACTCTCAGTTCTGGTGTGCTTCGTAATGGAAGAATACCCAACATCACTCACTGGATTTTCTCATAGAAAGGTAACCTCACAAAGAAGTGGCTTTCTTGGGCATCACAGGAAAAAGGGTGCAGTAGTATGGTTTCCAGTGTAGTACTTTTTTCGCCACAAAACTAGTATTTCCAGAAAGCTTATTTTTTAAAGGATTTTTATGATTCAAATTAGCTTTTAATCTCTCTTGACTTGTTTGATTTTACTTATCATTTCCAAGTTTCCCTTCAGTGACTTGTCACAGGTGACCTCAAGAACGCACCAACTCTCGAAGACACTTCACGGGTTATATGAAGAACGTGAATATAGTCGAATTAATGACTGTTTCTCTCTCTAGTCTTTCCCGGTACGCCCTCCATCCTAGCCCATACTTCTCAAAATCCCAAGGTGGTCACTACAGCACGGTAACCCCTACTATCTATAATTGGCTGACTAGGGTGAAGACCTAAATGCAACTGCCTTATCTTTCCTACCTGCGGTCCCACAAAGAAAATATCTGGAAGTGGTGCCTTGCAATCGCCCAGGTCTCACTCCATCTCCTCCTCTCATCCTCCTTATCCTGATGTTGTTTCCTTCTTACTCACCATGCTGTATACTCTCCTCCCTTCTCTTCTTTTTCTCCTTCTCTCTCTCTCTGTCCCTCTGTTATTTCACCTCATGACCATTTTTACTCTCCCTCTCCACTACTCTCTACTCTCACTAGACTCCACTACTCTCCCTCCCCTCTCTAGTGATTTCCACTCCCTTCACCTCTCCACTACAATCTACTGTACACACCTCCTTCTCTTACAGGCACCCTCCTTTAACTCAATCAGCTTTTGCTTTACTTATCCCCCTACATTTATCACTCACTCACCTTACCATACATGCACTCTCACACATAAGTACCACTTTTTTCACCAACCAATATCTCCCCTTGCACACACTCTTTGTTAGTTTCTTCTATGCTATTCTCCCCTTCCTCCGCCTGGTCTTCTCTTTCCTTGACGACACCTGAACAACCCACACACACCCATTCTTCCTGTGCCTTTTTATCCTCCTCCTCCTCCTTCCATTCGCCCTCTTTGAGCAAATGTGTCTCTCTCACATCCAACAGGCGAATCAAGAGCGAGCGCACGCCTACTCTGGCCTCCTGCTTGCACATTTCTGGAGATGTTACCCCCTCCCCCCAAAGCAACTTCCCCTGGGCACCCATTGAAATGATCCAGGGTGGTTGTCTTTTCAAGCACCACTTATGATCGGCTCTTACTTAAGGACGTTTGGTCTGGAAAAACACTAAATGCAACTTTGTATGGCAGTCTCAGACTCTATCACGCACTACTCACTAGGTCCCCTCCACGCCTCGCATGGAAACCTGGTCCCAATGAACCATTCTGTAGACAGTTATTCCCATGAATATAGAACTGCTGTTATAGAACTAATCTCTTTTATAGGACCCAAACCATAAATCCATGTTTGATGTTATTGAGAATTCGGTTGTATGTGTTTTTAAAAAAGTCACTTTCCTCGTTGCTCGTTATTCGTTCATTTTTACCCGTGGTTCTGCTTAGCGAGGTTTCTTTTTTCATTATTATTTAAATGGAGGAGGTTCCTCTTCGACAACACATCTATCCCACCCCACCACGTCACCCTGCCACCCACCACTCCCTCGCCCAAAAACAAAACAAATATTTTTTAAAAATCGCCAAAAAGGACACCGGGAAGAATTCACAATGTGCAAACAAGGAAAGTAATCTTGTTAAAAACGCAGTATACAGAGAATTTGTCAGCAAGGATTTAGCTTCCTTTCTGTGGTTAGTACTTTCAAATAAATACTATATCAATAATTTTCGAATGTCATTTGTCTGGATATTGAATTCTTTATCTCATCACAATTTTAAATCGTACATGTTGTTTTCTCCGTACTCCGACATGTGCTAAACATGATATCTTTGACCTCAACAAGCTACTGAAAGAAGATAAACCTCTGCCCTAGAATAGATGAATGCGAGTGCTTTTGATTCTCTGGCATATTTCATGGAAGCCTTTTCTTCCACTTGTAAGGTCAGCAGCATGCTCCCACAGACCAATGTTACCACTTTTTAGATGAAGAAACAGTCTGCTTTGTAAAACAAGTACATTAAACCGAACTGTATGAATGTTTTCCATCCAGTGGAACCGTAACTAGGGTCTATATGTTGTAAGGGTTGTAGTAACTGGGAACAGGAAGGCTCCTCTTTGAACCATGTGAAACTGAGAAATATTGCTACTCCAAGGTCAGAATAAACTGTGATGTAGATGTGCAGCAGCACATTAGGTGACCTGATGTAGCACACTCCCAGTAAGGTGACCTGCATAAACCTTAACTGCATTTGTGTATGAAACATTCACTGCTCTATCCTCCACTTTGCATCAACCTCCTGGTTTCTTGTGATTGCACCTATGAAGGATTGGTGAGCTAGTCAAATTGGGTTCTTTGAACACTGGCTGTATGTGCTGGTAAAGGTCTGTGTTCCGAGTAGATGAACAACTGTGCCCTCGCTCCCCCGTGCCACTCCTCATACTTTGGTGCTGATGGGCTGGCTGTTTTCACATTCATCATAAAATAAAGTAAATCTTACCTGATAAGCCTACCCCAACCCGGCACACTCAAAGTCGCTTTTCTGTGTGAATTACATCATGGTAATCAACACACAAACCAGATTTCCTTGAAACTGTGCAACATCAAAGATGCATCAGATAAGTTCAATTTTTCTTTTATTAATTTGAGAATATCACTTTGTATCCAGACCCAGTGTTTATGGGTGAAAATTGGTATATAAAACTTGGCAGGAAATTGATCCTGACTGTAATGGCACCACTGCCCATGTTAAAGGGACCCTCAACTTGCAAGGCCCTTAATTGCAGTATTGCTCCGTTACTTGCCGGGTCGGCTGGTTGACTTCAGTTGTATGACTGCGTAAGTGACCAGACTTGTTGCTTTTACATTAATTTGATGGTTGAAACAACCTACTGCGTCTGCCAGGGTTCAAGTAGTCACCGGTCAATGCGCCCTGCACCAATATATCTCGTTACATTACATTCACTCTGTTAATCCATAATATCAACCCCAATGTGAGCACCACTGAAGGCAGTGACTCTCACACTGGGTTGATGATATGCTTTTCCTGCAAGCAGAAAGGTGCAAAGAGAAAGTCTAAGTTACTCTTCAACTCAAGAATGTTTGTTGGAGGTTCCCTTGGGTCGATCTGCACTGCGGAGCATTCTCTCCAATTGCCCATGTTTCATAAAGTCCATCTGAGGGAGACAAACTGACTTCGAAGCCTGAACCTCTTTCTTTTTTAGCATAAATTATGCCTGTACTAGCCTAAGTATCCGGTTTCGCCCGGGATGTTCATTCTCAGATTTCCTTTCATACTCCACCCAAAAAGATGAACAAATATTGTTGTTTGCCACAAAGGTAAAATGTGATACATTTTAATTTCAATAATTAATTGTACACCAAATGTTTGTTTGTCTCTGATTAAAATTCTCACATGAATATCATATTTGCATGCTTATTCTGATTATTTGCTGTGTTGTGAGCACTGGTGGCCATTGTCGCTGCTAAACACACAATGCAAATCAGAGTAAACATACAAATACGATATTCATGTGAGAATTTAATTTGGGGGTAAATCAACATTTTGTATTCAATGAATTAGTGAAATGAACGTGTATCAAGTTTATTGCAAAAGAAATCAATGAAAAGAGAGACACAATCACTCTCTTTTAAAAAAAAAAAAATTACAAAACAAAAAAAAACACAGGACCAGTTCAGCACAGACAGCGCAATTATGATGAGCACTTTCTACAAATGACCTGTAGGTGGCGTGCAGAACACCACAAGATGTAATGCCGAAATTTTTTTAAAAAGTTATCTCTAACGGGATGACCCATTGAGCTAGAAATAGTTGTATTAATTCGGCAATGAAATAAAGAATATTCCATGCAAAATTAATGACACCAGATCTCACCGTCTATGAAGAGTTACGTCCCCAAGATCAGCCCCATATACAGACCCACAAACAGAACTTTATTATATATATATAGATTAGGAACAGGATCTCTGTGGCACTGTGTTAATGTGGTTCTATGTAATATTTCTGCATATTAAAGGCTGAACACAAAGGCCATTTCCTTTTATTTTTTTAATTTCACCCATTTTCGTGCCGACTAATATGTAGAAATATCACACTTCAATGACCCCAAACGCTCACCCCTCAGAATCTGAACCCCCAACCTCCTCCTCCAGTGCTGGCTGATTCTTCATGAAAATAAGGGGGTTTTACCCCCAAACTCTTTCCTCCACCACCATGTCCCTTTCCCCAACCAAAGCCTCCCTCCTCTACCCACCCTCACCACAGACACACTAACATAGCCATACAAACACACACACAAACGCTCACATTTAACCACTCCGCTACCCCCCCTACATTGCTCACACACAGGCGTACAAAGACCCACACTATTACTCACCCAGGCCCCAGTGACTTCCCTCTTCTGGCTGTGTCATGCCTTTCAGCCCCTGTGCGCACTCGTGTGCGTCGCAGGGGCTGACGGTTCAATTTAGAAAGCCCTATCAGAGCAGTATTTTTTAAATTGGTAATTTCAGAAATCGCTTATTATAAAGCGATTTCTTCACTTAGTACCATTTCATGCCTTTAGGAGCAAGATACATTCACTGCACCGGACCCCACTTACAATACTGATGAAATATTCACTTGGACAGCATACCTGGAAGTAACATAATTCCACATATAAACTTATCACTCACAAATGTGCCTTTGGTGTGAAATCCCTATTGGTACTGAAGTTAAAATAAAGGACGGATACATATGTGTAGGAATTGGACACATGCTCTTTTTTCCGAATCTAAAGATGATTTAAAAAAAAAAAAAAACATTTCTTTATTGCCATTTTTTAAGACACAAACTCACTGGGATACAAACATACCAGGCAAAACCCCTCCCCTGCCCCTGTCCACCCTCAAAACTCTGTCAAAGGAGCATAAAACATAAAAGCAATCCATAAATCAGTGAAAAGAACATGATGATTGAAAGAACAGTTTGGGTACATGCTACACATCATGAATAAACAGTTTGATCTCCCAATAAGCACAGGCTCCATACAATCCTAGTTACATCAACACTGGAGGATTAAGCGAGGAGTGGGAACAGTGGGGACCGGGACATCGCTACTGGGCGAGGATAGGCAACGGGGGGCATGACAACCTCCCAACTACTGCACTTGAAGGGAAGGGCGGGGTGATCTTGCTAAATCTCTAGACAAGTAAGACCTGAAAGGAGGCCAGAAATCCAGTGGTCTGCTATGGTCTGGGAGGGTCCGCGCATATTGAGTCTCCCTCTCCTCGCGCATGGTCATATTCTTCAGCCATTCATGATAACAAGGAGCCCTCTGTTTCCCTCAGGCTTTAGCTATTACAGCTCTAGCAACTACAGATGCCATCCCACCATCTTTTTTTCCACAGGAGAACCTTCCTCCTCCAGGGCTAACAACCACAGTTCTGTGGGGAATTGCATTTGAGTACTCAACATCTGGGGCACTGCCTCTATTTTAATCCAAAAAGAGTGCATCTGAGGGCAGCTCCAGGAGACACGGATGAAATCGGCCGAGCCACCACAACCTCTCACACACACCGGGGGGCGCGAGTTGTCTGGGTAAATCCTATGTAGGCGTGTTGGGGAATAATATACTTGATGCAAAAATGTCAAATGTATCAATCGAAATCGACTGTTCAAGGACAGTTTGTGTTTGTGCACCAATCATCTTCCATTGTTCAGATTACATCACCTTCCCCAAAGCTGTTTCCCATTTAACCTTATTCTTGAACGAGCATGAGACCTTCAGTGATCGAATGATTTAATAAATCGAGGATACCAGCTTCTCAGTGGTTGGTGGGGTTGTGACATATTGCAGTATCAGGGGGTGGGGGGATGGGTTTGGGGGGTTTTGCAGATGCGTGCAGGAAATTTGACCATTTGAACCGTAGCGTCTCACGGAGCCGGAAGTAAAACAGCATGTTGACTGCCGTCCACTCCCCCTTATCTTTTAATGACTCCCATGTAATAAACCTACCATCTATTATGAGATCCCCTAATCTGTGGACCCCCACCCTATGAAAGTGGTGTTGGAAAATGTTCTTTTCGGTAAGAGGGATTCCACACACCTGGTATACCGCAAACAGTGGTGAATACCACTCTCCTCTTCCGACCCTGTGTTTAATCGGACCCCAGGCTCTATACGTGTTTGCTACTGGCTGTATCTTTGTTCTTTTTTCCCCAACTGGCGATCCCCAGAACAGCCCCCTTACATCGTTCAGGTGAGTGGTAACTTTTTCAAGAAGAGTATGTGGAAGTTCCACCAAGAGGGACCACCACAAGAGTATTGTATCTGGGCTGCTAAAAAGTAGGAGTAAAGATCTGGGTATTCTAGGCCCCCCCTGTTCATATGGTGAAGTTAACGTGTTGTGCGATATCCTAGCCTTTTCACCAGCCCAGACTAGCTGGACATCAAACTCCTAACCCGGGACCAGAAACAAAATGGGGGCCAAGCAAATGTATAAGATCTTCGGGGATCACCATTTTTGCCAGTGAGATCCGAGTCGCTTGGGAGATTTAAAGAAGGACACAAGCATCTACTTTGTGTTCTAATTTCTCAAGCATTGCCACGTAGTTTTTCCTCTATAATTCCGGTGGGGACTGTGGGAACCAACAGAAGGACTCGCCAATGTCGGAGCGGTCAACACTGGCAATCAGTGGCAGAACCTCTGATTTAGCCCAGTTGATCCTCAATCCGGAGAGTTCACCAAGCCGAGAGATTTCCTCCACGAGTGGCTGTAGATTTTGTCTAGGATGTTTCACATATAATAACATATTGTCTGCATAGAGGGAGATTATCGAAAGGTGGGAGTGAATCCTTACCCCTCTGTGCGCATGGTATTCTCGTAAGGCGCAGGCCAGAGGTTCAATGGCCACGGCAAAAATAATGGGGGACAGCAGCATCCCTGTTGTTTCCCTCGTGTAGGATGTATATAGTCGGACAGCATTTGGTTAGTGTACACCTTTGCTCTGGGTGCCGTGTATAGCAGCCGTATTAACTGAAGGTAGGTAGTTCCAATACCTGACCGGCAAAGAACCTCAAATAGGAATAGCTATTCCACCGAGTCGAAGGCCTTCTCGGCATCTAAGGCGGCCACCACAATAGGGATCTCCGGGTTCATGTTCTGCATCAGTGCGAAGAGCCGGCGCAGATTATTCTGGGTGGAGCGGCCAGGAATGAAACAAGCTTGGTTGGTGAGGACCAGCGCAGACATATAAGGGAGGAGCCTGTCAGCCAAAATCTTGGCCATGATCTTTTTGTTCATATTGACTAAGGACAACGGCCTGTATGAGGAACATTTACAAGGATTCTTTTTGGGTTTCAACAGCACTGTTACAAGTGTGGTCGTGGTTGATTCGGGAAGTACTCCTGATGCCTTGACCGCTTCATACATGTCTCGCAAGTGCGGGATTAGGAGAGCGTGATATGCTTTGTACAGTTTGGCTAGGATGCCTTTTAGACCCAGATAACCCTGTGCAACTCCTCATCAGTGGGGGGTGGAGGAGAGGGTAATTCCAGGAGCACACTTTACCATGGTCCAGCCAGCCCAGGGTGATTCTATCAAGATATTGCCCTATGGAGTCGTGTCCGGAGGTCGTTTGGGTGGTGTACAATCGTTCATAGAAGTTGTGGAAAACATGATTGATTTACCCACAATCCCTAGTGAGATTCCCCTCTGTGTCTTCGATCTCCACTATGGTATCTAGCTGATGTTCACGTTTAATAGCCCAGGCTAGTGCCCGACTTGGGCGGTCCCCCTCAGCATATGCTGACGCTGCTATGGGATCCCCCAGATATCTTTCCTCCCTGGCCGCAAGGAGGTCCATTTGTCCCCTTTTCGTCTGGAGCTGTGTCCGTAAAACTGGGGGAATCCAGGAGGCCCTGTTGGAATTCTATGTCTTTGATCTTGCATTCTAGGATGGACATGGATCTACCTATGGCTTTCAAAACTCTGCCCTCATTTGCTATGCAACATCCCCTTATATATAGCTTAAAGGTTTCCCATAGAACCCTGAGATCTGGAGCCAAGGCCACATTAACTTGAAAGAAGGTCTGAATATTCCGACTAATTTCCTCTTGAATACCACGTCTTCTAGTGAGCAAGCTCTAAAGCGCCAACGCAAGTGCTTAGGGGGTTGGCTAGGGCTATTTGGAGCGTACAAAATGTTCACAATAAGGACCCACCACCCTGCGATCTCTCCTGCCAATAGCAGAAACCGACCCTCATCATCCCTAATTTGGTCGTGGAGTTTGAACTCTAAAGAGCGATGGATATATATATTTATAGCAACGCCACAGGAGTGTGAAGTGAAGGAGGGGCAGTACCTATGCACCCTCCACCCAGCGAAATTGGGTAGCCGACTGGGCCGTGCTAAGTGTGTTTCCTGGAGGCATAGGATATTCACCTTGTGATTCTTTACATAATTCGTGCTCAGGCGCACTTTCTTAAAGTTGGTGAAACATGTATGTTCCAGGTCAACAGAGAAATATCTACATTGGATCCTTTATCACTAGGGGTACCGATATCGTGGTTTAACATGTACTACCAATTGATATTCATAAAGTGATCATGTAGCTGGCTGACATCTATCTACTAGGAAGAGAAACTGTCATGATCCCCAACCCGATTCCCAAGAATTCCCCCATGTACTGGTATCACATATACTCTCAGCACATCCAAGGTTAGGGGAATAAAGGGAAGACGAGACTGGACCACCTTGTGGCGCACTTGGCGCTTATCTGACTGTGAGTTATGATATTGATACTGATGTTAGTACTGTTTGAAACATGAAATTCTCCAAGATGGCCACTGTAAAATCCATTCTAATCCTAGCAAGATGGCTGACAGCTAAGCCTTCTGACACCTTTTGCATGCTCAGACTAGTGTGCATGGGTGGGTATTTAAACCACACCCATGCGAGGTTCTTCGCTTTGCGTTACTCTGCTTAAAGCAGAGTGACGCTTACTCCGGTGCTGCAATCGGGATGTGAAACCTGCAAAGAAAAGATAGAGGTCAGAGATCTAACTCGCTCTGACAGCTCCTGCTGTTACAAGAACGTACCCGCTGGGAGACACACTCGCTTTTCTCGCGAGCCGGCTTCTTCCAACCTCCGTACCGGATCTCTCTCCAGCTCCGTGCTCTGACGCGGCTCCTGCTATTCCGCTCTGCAACTCGCCTTTGCTTACCGGCACCTGTAATAGATGAAGTAGTAAGCGCCGACAGCAGCCAAACATATGCGCACAGCAATATGCCACATGCAACCATCCCTTGCGCATGGAAGAGACCGGCAGATGAGTTTGTTTAGAAGGGAACTGGATGCTAAAGCAAAGCAAGCGAGGAGGAACAAGCTAACAAGCCCAAGTGAACAAGAACTGTGGGGGGACGTAAAGACCAGCAACAGAGAAGCTAATTAACCATAGTGAACAGAAGATTGGTTGCAAGCAAGGATGGAAGAAAGACAGACAAAACTTAGTAAACATATACCTTAAGCAGAAATGGAACAGTCACCTCTTCATGAGCCACAGCAAGTCTCGGCTTACCCAGTGACAAAACTGGGCCAGTGAGGTAATTGGAGAGACCAGCCAATGCGCCCCTGCTCAGACAGCAGGATAGAGAACACAGTAGTATAAATCCACAGGTGAGTCCAGTATACCCAGGGAGGGGTGTCTGGGGGCATTACCAGTTTCTTATATGACACGTATTCTTGTTTAGGGAGGAGACCCCAGGCCACGACCTGCAGTTACACAGTGCAAGACAGCTCAGGGTGCTGGAGAATTCAGACGCTCCCGCATGGCATCAGGTAATCAGGTAAGCGTTACATTAACCTACGTTCCCTACCAGAGCTCATCCATTCCACTGCTTGACACAACAAACACAATTCTCAAACCCAAGTAACAATTTGACACAACTTGTCATGAACAGTCCCCTTGAAGCCCACCCACGCCAGAAACAAAAACATACTGCCCCCCTAGACCTTCCCCCCCGTCCCTGATAATTCCCAACAGGTAACCCCAAACAACGCCTTCTTGCCACCGGGCACGTGGGGCTATCGGCGACTGGAGTAACTTGAGGTGACGAAGGCTTAAATTACCATATTCTTTGCTTCATTACCCATAGTTAATAGGATCCACGTGTTTAGTCCCATCATTTTGGAGTACAGGGGCACTCACTGTTGGAGTGCCACCAGATCGTTGACATAACAGGTTGGTTGCATTGAAAAACTTACGGTGATCTTCGGGGAGGGCACCTTGGATCTGGGATACCCATAGCAAAGCTTTCAGCAGCCTCTGGAGAAGTAAAGGAGACCCTGCCATTGTGTACCACCCTGAACTTGCCCGGAAATAACATTGAATAGCAAACCTCCTTTCTTCTCAGAATGATTTTCACTGTCTGAAACGTTTTTCTTTGATCCTGCACTTGTGGACTGAAATCAGGGAAGAGGCGGATGGTCAATTGACCCCAGTTCAGTTCCTTATTTTCTCTGGCGGCACAGAGCAGGATGTTTCTGTCCCGGTAACTAAAAATCTATGCTTTGATGGCTCTGTCCAAGGTCTGGACGCCAAAGGTCTGTGTGCACGTTCCACTATGAACATGTTTGTGACTGGTAGGTCTTTCAGGACTTCCATGAGGAGTTTCTCGACAAATTACTCAATGTTATCCATAGGTGTGGACTCAGCCACCCCTGTGATGCAGATGTTATTCCTCCTGGATCTTCCTTCGAGGTCGTCGTTTTAGCTACCACGCTCTTGACAGTTTGTTGAAGAGTGGTGTCCTCCCGTTGCAGAACCGCCACCTTGTCCTCCCAGTCGCCAATCCTCTGTTCCGCCTCAGTCACACGTCCACATAGCTTATCGGTCTGGACTGCAGAAACATCTACTTTGCATGTTAAGGCATCTATTTTGGCCCCATGGTTGTCTGTACTGTTCTTAAGGGCTAACGGAGTCTGGTTCAAGGCGGAGATGTTCAATTGAGAAGGGCCCAGCAACTCTGCAGGTAGCGGGGGTGGGGGAGTCTGTTCCAACTTGGAAAACTGGTCTATTTTGAGTTGCCTTTTGGTGTAAACCATATTAGGGTGATGAGCAGTTGCGTTGTTTGTAACCCCCCCGCAATCACTATGCTTCCAAAGACTGTTCAAAACAACATGGGCCACTCCACAAACTGCTGTTAGTTGTTGGCAAGGGGCCGACACAATTGGGGCACAGGGGGTACTATCTTTAGGTAGCTGTGGCTGAGGATGTGACTTGCAGCGTATGATAACATTTAGCGACCCCTCTGTGGACACTAGGGGGCCACAGGAGATATTGCCTTCAGGAGAATGTGGATGTATTTGGAGCTTGAGGTGCCATATAAAGACCTCCCCCCTGTGCCCCAAATGAGATCTCTGCAGGTTTTGTAGCAATGACGAGAGGGGGTGATACAGGGGATCCCAGCATATACTTTTATATTAATATCGGGGGGTGGAGAGGGGAGGGTTTACACCTTTTCAGAAGAAACTACTTGCCGCAGTGGATTTTCACTCCTTCCTCACTGCATACACCGGAGTATCAGTCACTTCCCCATCCAGGGCCCAGTAACCACCATCCGGGAGCACAAGATGCGTACTCGGGTGCGGATGTCGAGCAGGGCAGCTGTGTGGATCCTCCAAGTGCCTGTGACCGCCATCCATCCTGGATGCGGAAGTCGGGTAAGGCCGGTCGGGGTGGGTCCGGCACAGCGTTACAGTGCAGGGCTCATCCTCCTGACTCAGAGCGCAGCCGGGGACCCCATGGGTGCGCCGAGGGGAGGACCCAAGCCCAGCCGGACACTGAACCCACGATGAGCCAGAGGGGTGGGGCCCAAGGGGGCGCCCGGCACCAGTGACTGTGCGGGCAGTCCGATGGCCACAGGGAGCTGGCACAGAGGCGCAGTGAGCTCTCTGCTGCCCGCGGCAGGGCCTGCAGCCGGAGCTCTCTCACAGAGGGTCTTCCAGACTCCAGATGGGCTCAGATCAATGCCACCACTTATTAGGGACCCAGATCCCAGTCACAGTGTCGTGGGGTCTCGATGAAGCAGATAATTGCCAAGGATGTCACAGCCTTCGGAGCCTTTTCAGGCAACAGCCATTTTCCAGCCGCGCAACAGCGCCCCCCCTTCCGTCCCCGAATCTAAAGATGATTGATGCTGAAATATAAATAGGTTCCGGCTTTGAGGTCTCTTTGACTGGCTCACATTGTCATCATGCTGATCCTGTTTATTTTTTTATTTATACATGCCCTCTAAGGTCACAACCTCAATTATTTTTGTCAGCTAGTGCAGAGTCGAGACAAACCGCTCTGATTTAGGGTCTGCTATCCTGCAGCCAAATCCTCTTTAGCTATACTATTTACTACATGTCTAGTCAGAGGCTGCCGCTATTGATTTCTTGGTATTGTACAGGTTATTCACTAGAACACGCCGTAAATTATCAGGCAAGCTAATTTCAGTTCTGTTCTGTTTTTGAATTGATACATGAGGGTTTCCACTGTTCAACAATATGTTCACTAGCTTTTGTCTTCCTAAATCTGATGATGCCTCGAAATAGATCTGCGTGCTGAACATAAACTCATATTGTAACCTTTACTGCAGCTAATGTAAATACGATAAAGAAAAAGAAGGCCAAGCGAAAGAGGAACCCAGCGCCCATGCCTCCCGAGATAGCGGATATTCCTCATTTGGCCAAATACTGGGCTCAGCGTTATCGTTTATTTTCACGCTTCGATGAGGGGATCAAATTGGACCAAGGTAAGGAGCGTTATCGTTTATTTTCACGCTTCGATGAGGGGATCAAATTGGACCAAGGTAAGGTCGATGATCATAGCTTCCCAATTGTAGATGCAAATGTATACACTGCTTCATTAAGCTACAGTGTGAGGCATTTCCTTGACAGAGCTATCCTGCAATTTCCTTGGGATTCTTCTTTTTCCCACCTCAGTCTCTTGATCGCCTTGCTTCCTTTTTCCTATTATGTTTCACAAGGGAGAAAGTGCTGCCTATTTAAATTCCCCAAAACAGTGTTTCCTTTTTTAAAAGATTATCTAGTTGCTCTCCATGCCTGTGTATGCACCATCTTGCATGTCCTGAAGTAGTTTATTATCACTACTGTATACTTTGTGGGGTTTAGTTTGTGTGCCCCTATTACTGTGACAAGTTATTTTTTTAAAAGCCTTCTGCAAAGAATTATCTATAAGAGTACACTGTCGGAACAAGCAAATATTAGCAATAGTACTCTATTGTGGACTTTTTAGAAAGTAAACTATGTGCTGAAATCCACTGTGTGATAAAACCGTATGAATTGGAATTCTATTTGTAGGTCTGCCTAGATGAGGTTAATGAAGGGGTATTTTACGGGCAACCTTGCTGCACCGCAGAGTGGAATTTGCTTATGATTTGTCCATTGCATCATGGCTCCGCTCCATGCCTTGTATCGACACGACTCATAAACACATGCTGAGGAAGGGCCCTGTAACCGACAGTGGCACTCTTGTGGCTTACAAAGCAGAAACTATTTATGCTCTGTGGAGCTGGTAATCCGTGGGCCATGCATGGAGAATGCGCATCAGAAGCAATTCCTAAACTCATGCTCGAAGAGGGAGCTATAATCTCAAGGTCTTCTTGGAGCAAGAGGAGCATAAAACACTTTAACAAAAATATACATATCCTAGAGGAGACATTCATTTCCAGTGAATAGTCAGTTTGTGCCAAAATTAGATTAGCATCTGTTTTCCAAGCGTGCACGGCAGTGTAAAATTAAAGATGGGCCTAATAATGTTTTACGCCTTGTAAATGAAAAGAATGAGGGTCCTGTGGGGGAAGAAAGGCCTACACAGAACATTCGTATATAGAGGAATAAGTTTGGCCTTTAACAAAAACAAACAAATTTAAAGAAGCTCTGGAGTGTCTGTCCTCCTCCACAGGAAATTAAATTTTGTTTCACACACATTGACAGTCTTTTATTTAGGAGTCACCACGAGGCACAGTATGCTCTCTGTCTATGAATGCAGTGCCTCCTTAAAAAGTTATTAAAACTTTTACAAATATTGAGTGCACTGGCAAAGCACTTATTAACTTAGTCATGCTGTTACTCCTCTAATCAGAGCATAGGTACATAAGTATGACAAAGTGCCTTCATCTAGTATCACAAATGCACCCGCAAATGGACTTATTTGTTGCTTAGAAGCCTCCCTATCGTTGACACCTATACCAGTGCCTCCTCCAGGCAAACCCTCACCGAAATACTTTTTGTCCTTCCCTCGCCAGATCTATGGACTCTTCTTATGGTCTCTGTGCTTTCTCTTTTCTCCTTCTCCCATTAATGGTGGCACCCGGTGGGAGGCCCTCCTGGCCCCCTTCCACTCCTTTAAGATCATCATTAATGTTTACTTGAATGGTACCGTCTTGGTCCAAGACCCTCATGCCAACCTTCTCCTCTTTGAAAGACGCTTCCCGTGCCTCATCAATTTCATTTCTTCTCTTGCTGTCCCCTCTCTTCTCTCCAGGGCTTCCTTGCCTCCCCCCAATGGCTCCTCCTTGGCTGCCTTGCCCTCTCCTCCTTCCTCTTCTGCCCAACCTCAGGCTTCTTTGTACCCCTCCCCGGAAGTCTTTCAAGGATGGCAGACAACCTTCTCCATATTGCCACTCTCAACTCTTGCTCAGCTGTCAAACACTCCTCTGACATCTGCCGCCTCCTGAAGGAACTTGACCTCGATGTCCTCGGTCTCACCGAGACATCATCATTCGCAGCCATCTCTGTCAGGCGCTTTGACACACTCCTCCTGGATGGCTACAAGATACTCTCCGCGCCCAGAACCATCCGTTCCAGAGGGGGTGTAGCCCTAATCCTCCCAGAGTGGATTCCTGGCTCTGTCATTCCTACGCAGGCCTACTCCTCTTTCGAATGCCTCGTCTGCAGGCTCTCTCTCCTGGCCATTCCCTTACTGTGGCTACCACCTATCGGTCGTCAGATGATCTCCTTCCTCTCTGAGTGGGCGGACCTCTCCACCTCTCTCCTGGTCTCGACCACTCAACTCCTCCTTCTTGGAGACTTTAACATCCACCTGGATGCTTCCCGTCCTTCCTCTGGACTCTTTCGTGACCCCTCACCCTCTATCCTCCCCTCCGGCCTGACTCAATCTGCAGGGCACAGTCTGGATGTTCTGATCTCCTTAGACTGTCCCCTTTCTATCCCTCTCGCCACTCCTCTCTCCTGGAGTGATCACTTTCTCCTTTCCTCCCATCTCACCCTCTCTACCCCTCAGGCCAAGCCAACTCCAGCACTGCCACCTACCTTCTCGGTTATCCGACCCATGAAGCGTATGTCAGTTGAGGCTTTCGCCTCCATTTTCTCAACCCCCCCACCCCTTTCGGCTGACTCGCACCCTGACACAGCCCTTTCCATGCTCCACTCTGCTATATCTGATACTCTTGATATTCTTGCCCCCTGTCATGAGTATCCGCTTGAATCCCAAAGCAAGTGCAATTCCTGGTTTGACTCAGACCTCGTCATCCTTAAAAGCAAGTGCAGGGTGGCTGAGAGGAAATGGCATGCTTCCTGTACATCCTCTGACTAACTGGCCTGCCGCCTGCTCCAAAGGCAATACTGGCTCTCTGTCCACACCAAGAAGAGAGCCCACATCCAAGCCTGCGTTACTGCGGCATCCAACAACTCGGCCGAACTCTTTAAAATATGCAAGGAGCTTGGCAATCCTGCTGCAGTCTCTACCTCTCTTTTCCCCTCTCAGGCCCTCTGCACGGCCCTGGCTTCTCATTTCATCTCTAAAACTCAGGACATCCTGTCCTCTCTCTCTTCCTCTCCCTCTCCTCCCTCTACTTCCCGCTCTTCCTCTGGCACCTTTTCGGTCCCTTTTCGACACCTCTCCTCCCTCCTCCTCTGCCTTTCCCATGTTCTCCCCTTATGAGGTTTCTAGACAAGTTTGATGTATGAAAGTGTCAAAACAGGTTCTCCCCTGTTCCTCCAAAACCATCAAGGACCACATTGACACCCTGGCTCCTACTCTGGCTGACTTCTGCAGCCACTCCTTCGCCACTTTCCAGTGGAGCGGCCATCCCATCCGTCGCAACCATTGCCCGAGCCCCAGGATAGCTCGGCGGCCATTTTGTTGGCAATCCAATCATTATGTACCGAGGTAAGGACGAGATTGCCATGCACCCCGACGGAGGAGCCAGAACCAGGCCCGTCGGGAAGCCCTCCGAACAAGCGGAGGAGAGTTAACCCCGCTCCGCCCTTCGTGCCTGCGAGACCGGTGGGCCCCTCATCCCCTTCGCCGGGAGAGGATACGGCGACAGGGACGGACGATGACGGCAGCGGACATCCCATCGTCACCCCCCTCCCCCGCGGGCGTCCCCAGCCGACGAGGTTGGCTCTTTCCACGCCATGATAACCAGGGCATCCGAGCTCTTCCTAAGAGGAAGACGGTCCTCGCGGTGCCTTTACTCGACATCTGGGACGAGGAGCTTGCTGTCCTCAAGAACCCTGCCATGACACCCGCCAAGATGGACAGGTACGAGAAGAAGTACCAAGTCCCCGATGCCCCCCCCCCCCCCCCCTTGTTCCTCAGGGCCCAGCCCACGCCGGACTCGGTCGTCTCGGCAGCAGCTAAGAAGGCAGCGGGCGCGGCGGCTTCAACTTCCACTTCCCCACCAGACAGCGAGGGCAAGAAGTTGGACTCTATGGGACGACGAGTCATCTCGTCGGCGGCGACGACGATTAAGGCGGCCAATGCCTTAGCTATCGTGGCCCGCTACGACAGGGAGCTCTGGTTCAAGATAGCTCCCCTGCTAAATTTCCTGCCTGATGACAAAAGGGCGGAGGCCCTAGAAATTCTGGCGAGGTGGCGTCGGATTACGCCATAGCGGTGGCGACGGACATTGCCGATACTGGATTTCACCAACTGGGCAACGGAGTTTGCCTCCGACGACAAGGATGGCTCAAGGTGACAGACTTTCGCCAGGACGTCCAGACCAGAGTGTTGGACATGCCGTTCGACGGCAACAACCTCTTTGGTAAGGCGGTGGATGAGTCTCTACAGGCCATCAAGACCGACTCGGAGACGGGCCCGGCCCTTGGGGTGCTTCAGCAGCGACGGCCCTTTCGGAACCCCGGAGGCAGACAGGGTGCCTCTAAAGGATCCAGCGGTGGCTCCTCCACTTACCACCAGGCGGCCCGTTCCTCTTCCCAGGAGGCCTACAGAGGTCGCGGCAAGCAAGGGGGTTCCCGCCGTCGTCGCCAAGGAGGCCAAGGCGGCCAGGCCGCTTCCAAGCAAGATTGACCCGGCCGGGTTGTCTGGCCCCCACCGAAGCACCCCGGCGGGAGGCCGGCTGACGAAGTTCGTCAGAGTGTGGGAGTCCATCTCCACCGATCGTTGGGTGTTGGACACCCTGGCCAACGGGCACTCGCTGGAATTCCTAAAGAAGTGCCCTCGCATTCCTCCCGTGGCCAGGAAGGAGAATCACGTCCCTCAACTGCTGTTGGCAGTAAAGGCGATGCTCAGGAAAGATGCCGTCAAGCTCGTCCCCAGGAGGCTCCAGGGCTCCGGACTGTACTCAAGTTACTTCCTCGTCAGAAAGAAGACAGGCGGTTGGCGCCCCATCCTGGACCTGCGTTGGTTAAACAAATATATCAAGGCGCAGAAATTCAGGATGGTCATCCTCCAGCACGTGCTGGGACAGCTGGAGGAAGGCGACTTCCTATCGTCGTTGGACCTGGAGGATGCTTACTTCCACATCCCCATTCTAAAAAGGCACAGGAAGTTCCTCGGGTTCGTGGTTCAGGGACACCACCACCATTTCAGAGCCCTACCGTTCGGATTAAAGTCGGCACCCAGGGTTTTCACCAGGTGCCTGGCACCAGTGGCGGTGCGGCTGCGCCTGCAGGGGATCCACGTCTACCCCTACCTGGACGACTGGCTAATCCGGGCAAGGTCAAGGGAACTCGCCGTCGATCATACGGCGAGGACCGTCCGGTTGCTCACGGAGCTGGGGTTCACCATCAACTACCCCAAATCCCACCTGGTTCCATCGCAAGTAGCACTGTTTTTGGGGGCGAAGCTCGATACAGTGGAGCAATTGGCCTCCCCTTCAGAGGAGAGGACCAAGACCATCCTGGGAAAGGTGTGGCGCCTGTTAGCCACGGACGTGGCCAGGGTGTGGTCCATCAAGTCCCTTCTCGGGATGATGTCCTCATGCATCTACCTTGTGCCCCTTTGCAGACTTCGGATGCGCCCGCTGGCTTCAGGCGAGGGGCTGCTTCGAGGACAGGATCCCCCTCGACGAGGAGTTTCGTCGGGCGATCCTATGGTGGGGCACCCGGGCTCACCTCACGACGTGCACGGACTTTCAAACCCTGGCGTTTCAGGAGACGGTGACTACGGACGCCTCTCTGGAGGGTTGGGGGGCCCACACTGGAGATCTCCACGCAAGAGGCCTTTGACTCCCGGAGGAGAGTTCTCTTCACATCAATATCTTGGAGCTCCGAGCAGTGTTCTGGGTGCTCAAGTCGTTCCTCCCGTCCCTCAAGGACAAAGTGGTGAGGATCTTCACCAACAACACCACCACGATGTTCTACATACAGAAGCAGGGGGGCACCAGATCCCAGCCCTATCCAAGGAGGCCCAGTATCTGTGGCACTGGGCCGTCGCCCAGGGGATGTTTCTGGTTCCCTTCCACCTGACAGGAATAAAAAACACCATCGCCGACTCACTCAGCAGGGAGCTGCGCTCGTGCCACGAGTGGGAACTGCGCCAGGATCAAGTGGATCTACTCTTCCAACGATGGGGAAAACCCCAGATCGACCTGTTCGCGACGGCGACTAACTCCAAGTGCCAGAGGTTCGCCAGCAGGTTCCCACAGCCGAGGAGCATGGGCGATGCTTTCTCGTTCCCTTGGGACGGCCTGTTTCTATACGCGTTCCCTCCATTGCCGTTGCTGCTCCGCATCAACCAGCTCAAGAAGTCCAGGTGCAGGATGATCCTCGTTGCACCGGCGTGGCCGAGGCAGGTCTGGTTCCCGGACCTTCTGGACTTGTCAACGTCCCCACCAGTCAGGCTGCCGGCAGACGCGGATCTTCTCTCCAGAGGAGGAGGAGGCGCCATTCTCCAACACGACCCACAGTCGCTGAGCTTGCAGGCCTGGCTCCTGCAGCACTAGAGTTTGGAGGGTACGATATCCTGGCTGATTGCAGAGAGGTTCTTGCAAAGGCCAGGGCGTCCTCAACTCTCAAGTGTTACGGTCATAAATGTAAGAGGTTCTCTGTCTGGTGCCGTGCACAGAAGATTAACCCTCTGCGAATTACGGCCCCTCAAGTGCTGCTGTACCTGCTGTCTCTGGCCAAGGCTGGAATGGTTCACGCCTCCATAAAAATACATCTGGCTGCCATCTCCCGATAGACCAGGACGACGGGACGGGCGTCCTTGTGGTCTCATCGCGTGGTGAAGGAATTTATGAAGGGACTATTCCGATCATTCCCGCCGGTGAAGGCTCCTGCCCCGGCGTGAGAGCTTAATGTGGTGCTGACCAGGCTCATGGGAGCCCCATTCGAGCCTATGCATTCGGTGCCTTTGAAGTTCCTGTCATGGAAGACAGCGTTCCTCGTGGCCATCACCTCTGCACGAGTGGGAGAGATTCAAGCCCTATCTTGCAAGCCTCCATACTTGACTTTTCATGACACGAGGGTGGTGCTGAGGACGCACCGCTCCTTCATTCCCAAGGTGCCGTCGGACTTCCACCTCAACGAGCCCTTGGTGTTACCAGTTTTCTTTCCGTCGCCTTCGACGCCGGCCGAGAGGACTTTGCACTCGCTGGATGTAGCTAGAGCACTGAAGTTCTACGTGGACCGCACAAAGAGTTTTCGGAAGATGTCACAATTGATTCTGAACTTTCGGTTTGTGAATCAAGGGAAGGCTCTTTCAAAGACTTCCATTTCCAGATGGCTCTCCGGCTGCATCATGCATTGTCACCGGTTGGCAAACCGACCGCTGCCCGGCCGTCCGAGAGCCCATTCGACCAGAGCGATCGCTGCTACCACGGTGTTCCTGTCTGGTGTGCCCCTGCTGGACATCTGCAGGGCTGCTACGTGGAGGTCGACGCACACCTTCACAAGATTCTACTGCGTCAATCGGGACTCCAGGGAGGAGTCCAGGGTCGGCCAAGCAGTGCTGCGCAACCTTTTCACTTAAGGTGAGCCTGGTGAGGAGGTAAGAGATGCTTAATGTTGAGTTGTTGTATTGCTTGATGTTGAGCCTGTTGCCACCTCCCGTGGTTGTGCATGTGTATACTGCTATGTATTCTTTTATTCATGAGCATGTGAATCCATGCCAGACCCCATGCTGGAGAAGGAACAAGTTACTTAACTGTAACTGTTGTTCTCCAGCATGGGTCTGGCATGGATTCACATGCAAACCCTCCTGCCTAGCCCTCTGCGGCTCTTCACTTGGTCATACTGCCACTTGGCGTGCTACCAAATCTGAGGATGGCTGCCAGGGGCGGGGCTTAGGGAGAGGGCAGTCATTGGATGGGGGCAGTATGACCCAGAGATCAGTGATTGGTTACTACTAAGAAAGACAGATCAGAAACGAAACTGATACTGATTTTTTCTTTACCGAGGATTACCAGCCTGACGACGGGGAATATTCATGAGCATGTGAATCCATGCCAGACCCATGCTGGAGAACAACAGTTACAGGTAAGTAACTTGTTCCATCTCCCAGCTTAATCACACTGAATCTGTTGGTTGTCTCCATGACCATCAGTCTGGCTTCAGAGCTGCCAGAAGCACGGAAACTGCTCTCCTGAACATCTGTGAAGACCTGCTCTCCAACCTCGATTCCAATACCCCCTGTGTCCTCATCTTACTTGATCTCTCTTCTGCCTTTGACATGGTCAACCATGCAATCCTGCTCAACTGTCTCCGTGATAACCTGGGTATCACCGATCAGGCCCTGGCTTGGCTGACCTCTTTTTTTTCCTCAGATCAACCCTCCCAGGTCCAACTTGGGTCATTCCTCTCCTCTATCTCGCTCTACCTGTGGTTTCTCAGGGGTTGAACCTCTCTCCCTGGCTGTTCAACCAATACCTGGCACTTCTTGCCCACCGCATTGCCGCTCTCTGCCCCAAGTTTCAGTGCTATGCGGATGACACTCTGCTCATTTTCAGGCTCCCTTCTGCCACCTCTTTTCCCTCTCTCATTTCTGACTGTCTGATATCCAGGAGTGGTGTGCCGCCAATGATCTCTGCCTTAATGCAGGTAAGACTGAGTCTCTCCTCATCGGCACACCTGCTCCCTCCCTTCCTGTCACTCTGGCCGGCCTCTCTTGGCCCTCTTCCGGCTCCCACCTCTGAGGCCAAAAACATCGGGGTCATCTTCGACTTCACACTTTCCTTCTCTCCTCACATCTCTAAGAAGTCACACTACCAGTTGCACCTCCTCAGAGGTATTCTTCCTTTCCTTTCCTCTCCTTCCCCCAGAAGATCACTGTCTCCAGAGCTCTGGTTCTCTAGGCTGGACTACTGCAACATCATCTTTCTAAATCTGCCTGCCTCTAATCTCCGCCCTCTGCAACTCATCCAAAATAGAATGGCGAGACTTGTCCTTGGCCTCAGGCCCAGGGATTGTATCTCTCCAGGGCTGAAATTTCTGCACTGCCTCCCAGTGGCTGCGAGGATTAAGTTTAAAACCCTCTACATTGTCCACAAGGCCTTCTGGGTCCTCAGTACCTTCAACTCTCTCTTCGCAAGTATCTTCCTTATCGAGCTCTTCGATCATCCACCTCCAACTCCCTCAGGGTCAGTCACTTCTCCAAGAAACAAGTTGGTGGTAGATCTTTTTTTTTGGCTAGGGCCTCCCTCTGGAACAGCCTCCCTGCCTCTCTGAAACTTGAGGAGACCAATCTCTGGTTCCGGAAGCAGCTCAAGACCTTCCTCTTTGCTTCTGCTTTCTCTATTCCTCTCCTCTGCTGAACCTCTGGCTGAAACTGCACTGGTCACCTGGCTACCGTCTGATCTCGGGCCCAGGTCCCCTCCCTGTCGGTTGCACACCTGCACTTGCTCCCTGGCAACCCTTGCACTCGGGTGGCTGTTTCTGTATCCCTACAGCCCCCCTCCCAGCACTTGACACTTGATGTCTGCACTTACCCCTGCACTTGGCATCAGCTGGCTGCACTTTTAGTTATTTATTGATTTTATTTATTTTTACTGTTGATCCCGTGTACTGCACTACCCCTCCCCTTTCCCCTGACATTTTTCCCCTACCCCTGCACTTGTGCGATCTCAAGTTTATCTGGCCTAGTAAGATTGTTGTCTGTCTTCGCTCTGTTCCCCCTCCCTTGCCTCGTCGCACCTTGAAACATTTGTGTATAGGCGTGTTATAAATGCCATATCATATCTTATAAGCCCTGGTAGAAGCAAAATCAGACAGTTACCCTTAATAAACCACGGGGAACAGTAAACACTCACATCTGACTAAAAAGTGCCAGACAAAAATGGGAATGAAGTCCAAGATAGCAGCCTGAGCTTCATCACCTCCTGTACTTGGAACACATGACTAGAGATCAAAGACTGAGAATTCAGGGGAGTGAGGAGCAACCCATGGCGAGCAGGCCAATAAGCCCAGTGAAAACAGGTCATGTGACTTTCTGCACCAATGGGGTAAAGTCGTGAGAATTATGGGAAAAGCGAATGACACAATACAGGGGATACCTGGTAGAAGCAGCCTGAAGGTGGTAGCTTCAGAAGCCTGCATGAGGGAGGGGCCAGCGAGTGCTGTGTGCAGGTGGTGCTCTGACTTTGGTTACACCGAAGCCAGGTTGCTGGTACCAGGGAATCCAAGTTATTGGAGGGGTCCTGCAAGTCACACTGGGAAGATGGCAGATAATCCAGGGGTGTGTGTCACCCCAGGAGTAATGCAGACGGTGGAGACTCCCCCAGGAGAGCTCTGAGAACAGTTGAAACAATTGAACGATGTGACTGATATGTGAGGAGCATTGGAAGCCAGGATGTTGCAGGTACTCAGTAAACCCAGAGACGGAGAGGACAATCCAAGTGGCAGGCAGGCAGGCATACCTAGAAGGTACAAAAACACGAGTTGGGTCTGAAGCTCTATGTTGGGAAATGTATTCATAGTTATATTGTCTATTATTGAGTGTGAGAAAAAGAGACCTGTGACAATGGAAATTGTATTCCAGGTACTATAAGAAAGACAGTAACAGAACGCAGGTTACGACACATTGTGTAGGATAAAGTCAGAGCAAAAGTTAACTCGGACACTGTGCGCTCTCGAAGTGTGCAAGAGACGAATGTAATATTTAGTAGTAAAAATAAAATGAAATACTTGTAAATAAAAATTACAATAGTTTGTGTATTTTTCATTATTTGCATCGCAACATAGCACAGTTTTTAATTCTTGAGAAACAGTTGATTTTTTTTTTTCAGTAATACTTTTTATTGGCATTTATAGGTAATACAAGCTTCAACATTCTCAATAACCTGTTACAAAGGTATCATGTAGACAAACAAAAGTTAACTTGGCCTCCGGTGAGGCAAACGTGGACGGGGGGGTTCGCCGGGGTGTTCCGGGTGGGGATTGCTGCAGTTTCGGCACATTAGTGTAGGGGTGCTTCCGATGAGGGCGGTGATCTAGGTGGAGACTGTCTCTAATTGGGGGGAACTGGTCCATTTTTGACAGCGAGCGGAGAAACAGTGGCTGTCTGGCCACCCCGGGGAACTTCTCTACATAGTCTAGAAATGGTGACAAAATGCTGTAGAACTTACTTCTGTTGCCGAAGCGGAGGGCTGTGATTTTCTCAGCTGCTGCAATGTCCCAGCATTTTACCCACCACATGGGGATTGCTGGGCCCTCCGGGAGTTTCCACAGCCTGGCGATTGAGATTTTGGCTGCAGTGAGTAAGTGCGTGCAGAGCGCCGCCAGATTCCCTGACATCGGCAGTTGTCCTTCCCCTATGTCACCCAGTAGGACGATTCCCGGATCCCACGGGTTTGTTAGGCCCGTGATGAGTCTCATCTGTTCCAGGATTCCTTCCAAAATACTTCCGCCTTCGGACATGCCAGGAGCAGGTCGAACAGTGTTCCTATGTCCCTGCAGCCTCTCCAGCAGTGTGGTGGTATGGCGGTGTTGTCCTTATGTAAGATTGCCGGTGTGATGTGCCACCTGTAACCGACCTTGATAGCCCCCTCTTTGTTTGTGACACACTTGGAGGTCTTGTGGGTGATTGTCCAAATGCGGTTCCAACTAGCCATGTCTAGTTCTCTGCCAATGTCCCTCTCCCACCGTTCCAAGTAGGGCTCCTTCGAATTTGGGCCAACCCAGTCTAGCAGCCTGTACAGGGTAGAGATCTTCCCCCTGGGCGGGGTTGCTGTAAGTGTTTGCTCCAGCGCCGTGAGTTCTGTGTCCTCGCGTCCTCATTGGGTCGTGAGACAGCCAGTGTCGAAATTGGGCATCTCGGAACCTTTCGCTTTCCGGGACCTGAAATTTTCTTTTACAGTCCTCAAAAGTAAGTAAGGTGTCCCCTTCAAAGAAGTCCGCCACCCTCTTCAGGCCATCTGCCTTCCATTTGGGGAAGACCCCTTGCCCTTTCTCAGGAGTGAAGTCCGGGTTCTCCCAGATCGGGGACAGGGGGCCAACTGTTCTCTTGCAGTTCCACCTCCTAGCCGGCTTGCTTCCAACTGTTCACCGTGTTCCTGGTTGACGTGAGAGGCCCAGTGTTTGGAGGGCTCTTGGGCCAAGTGATATGTGGTAGGGATTCCTGTGGGTAGTGGCTCCAGTCTTCCTCCAACGTCAGCCATCGGGGTTTGTTAGTGACCGCTTGCCACCTGAACACTGCTGAGAGCTGTGCAGCCAGACAGTATCTCTCAATCTCCGGGGCCCCCAGGATACCCGATCTGGGTCTTCTGAGCAGGACCTTCCTGGCAACTCTTGCTTATTGCCCCACCATATGAATTTCAGCATGTTTCCTTGTAGTTTCTGCCTAGCTTTCTTGGGGATTGACACTGGGAGAGCTTGACAGTGGTAGAGCAGTCTGGGGATCAGACTGCTCTACCACTATACCATTTGTTTCTAAAGTCCAAACAGTTCGCTCGGTGACGGCTACATATCGCAATACCAAGCTGTTAACCTCGGATAAAATTGAATCCCTTTCTTCTTAGACCTTACATATCCGAGAGACAGATAATCTTGAAATTCTTACCAAGAAAATCTGTTGTAATCTTAAACTAGTGGCAGACTCTCTCGCTCCCATAAAAGACAAAAAGAAACCGATTGAAAGGAAACTCACTAATCCTTGGTTTTCGCCCGAACTCCAATCTCTTAAAGCCCTCTCTCTCAAGCTATTCTATTTTTGGAAAACCAATCAATCTTTCACAGCACTCTCCAACTATAAGGAAGCTGCAAAAAATTACAAAAGGGCGATTATTGATGCCAAGAAATCCTACCTGGATTCCAGAATCTCCCAGGCTCTATCGAACTCTAAGGAACTATTTAAAATATTGAAAGAACAAGAGTCCAGTCCCAGAACCGGCACTATCCGCCATTATTAAAAATGACGAGTGGTGTCTGGATCCCTGTGCTTCAACAATTATCAAAACCTGTCCCCCCTCTCTTGTTCAAGCCATATGTAAATTTGTAAATGCCTCGTTGCAGAACGGTTCGGTCCCAGACGATTTGAAACAATCGTGGGTTACTCCCTTACTGAAAAAACCCAGCTTGGATCAAAACGTCCCTACAAATTATAGGCCCATAACTAACACTCCTTTCTTGCTTAAGATACTGGATCGAGTAGCATATATTCAAATAGCGCAACATCTAAATGCCTACCCTATTCTTAATCCTTTTCAGTCAGGATTCAGACAAGGGTTTGGTACAGAGACCTCGCTTCTTGACCTTAAGTCACAGTTACTACAAAGAATGGACTCTCAAAAGATCGCTCTTTTGATCTCTCTAGATCAATCGGCAGCATTCGATCTCGTCGATCACACCATATTAGCAGACAGGCTCATGACAGTAGCTAACTGTTCGCAGGCCGCTACCAACTGGATACTTTCATTCCTATCCAACAGGTCTAGCAGGTTATGTGCCAACAATGCCAAAGCACCTGCAATTCAGACATTGTTTGGAGTGCCACAAGGCGCCAGTTTGTCGCCTTGCATCTATAACATCTTCATATCTCCTTTCTTTGCCCATCTGGCCCATGAGGGCATCCTCTTTTCCAACTATGCAGATGACACTCAATGTGTCATCCCTCTTACAGGCCAGCATTCGGAGGATTAAAAAGAACTTAATCGCATCTTTGCTATGATAGAACAATGGATGATGTTGAATAATCTTGCACTCAATCGCAACAAGACAGAATCTGATGGCATCATAGCCAAATTAGACTCAACTTACAAACATTTCCAGCTGGGAGATGCTCTAATTTCCACTCTTCCCAAGGTTAAAATCCTAGGCGTGGTTTTGGATCAATCACTCAAGATGAATTCTTATGTGGCCAGTACCGTTTCTTCCGCCAACTATTATATTAAATTGTTATCCCATCTGCGTCCATACATCTCCCAATCCAATGCTGAGACCATCGCCCGAGCCATTATCGGCTCCAAACTAGACTACTGTTGTAGCCTATTAGCAGGCTCCAGTAAAAAAATCATCAAACGCCTTCAGGTGATTCAGAACGGAGCTGTTAGAGTGGTATCTGGTCTTGCATACAGGGTACATGTCTCGGAGGCACGTCGAGCACTACACTGGCTGCCCGTTGAATCAAGAATCTCCTTCAGACTTATGGTCATCACTTTTAAATGCCTTCAGGGCAAGATGCCCTCCTACCTGCAAAGGTACATTGGAATAAAATCTTCTGCCAGAAACCTTTGGTCCAACAACCGGAACCTGCTCCAGCAGCCCAGAGTCAAAGGCAAAAAGGCACAATGTGGTGCTTTTGCCTCAGCTGCACCGGCGCTTTGGAACACTCTGCCTGACCAACTGAGAAATTCATCATCCCTGAATACATTCAAGAAAGGCCTTAAAACCTTCCTCTTCAAATAGTTGCCCCTGGTTTTTAGTTACTTCTTCCATTAGATCGTTCAGCCTCTCTATCTCCCCTTTCTTCTATGTTTTTGTCTGCGCCCTTAGACCTATGGGTTTATGGTGCGCCATACAAATGCTATAAAGTAAAGTAAAGGTTCATTTTTAGTGCTGTAATCCTCCCCATCCAGAATATCTCCTGGTTTTGCCAGCGGGACATGTCCGATTGCAGTTCCGTGAATAGGGATGGGAAATTCAGTTTGCACCTGCGTTCCGCTAGCTTAGGTAGTCGGACACCCAGATAGCTCAGGTGTGATTTGACCCACTGGATTGGGAGGCTGGCTGATAGAGAGTCTAGCCTTGCTTTGGGAATGTTGATGCCCAGTGCTACCGACTTCTTGGGGTTGATTGTGAACCCGGATGCTGCTTTAAAGTTCTCCAACTCCTCCCCTAGCACCGCCAGAGATGTGCCTGGCTGGGTAAGTGTCAGCAGCATGTCGTCCGCATACAGGGCTGCTTTATACGTTTCATTCTTGACTTGAGTCCCCGGATCGCGGAGCTCTGGCGGACCCTGGAAGCGAACGGCTCCATTGACAGCGTGAAGATGAGAGTTGATGGGGGCATCCCTGGCATGTGCCTCTGGTGAGCTCTATTTTTGGGGCATCGCTCCGTTGATTCTGAGGGCTGTGGTGGGGTGCTGATAATTTGGCCATTGTCCATTTCCGGAATTTGGGTCCCACCCCGTAATGCTGAAGCGTTTCTCCCATGAAGCCCCAGTCCACCATGTCGAGCGCCTTGTGTCCGTCGAGCGACACTACCGCCAGTTCCACTCCAGTCCTGTTGGCCGTTTCAATGACATTTAAAGTCCACCTGATGATGTCCTGGGGGTTGCGGCCCGGGATGAAGCCCATCTGGTCTGGGTGTATGAGCTCTGGGAGAAGTCCAGCAAGCCTACGTGCCAGGCGTTTCGAGAAGATTCTAGAGTCTACATTCAGCAGGGTAATGGGGTGATGCGATGAGCAGAGTTCCAGGTTTGCTGCGGGTTTTGGGATCCGGATCGTGATCGATTCTTCCATGGAAGGGGTGATCAAGCCTGTTTCCAGGAAGGAGTTGAACAAAGATGCCAGGTGGGGGGCCATTCTTCATGGAACGTATCACCTCGGCAACCTCCTCCGAGGATATGGAATCTTCCAGGGGGTCTATCCGTGGGTGGCGAGGCGGCTTCGGAGCCACTTACACATACTTGGCGTTTGATTCCGCTGTTGTGGGCTCCCCTGACATCACTTCCCTGTGGTGCTCAGTCATGATGGCTAGCTTTTCGGCATCCAGGCAGCGGGGTTTGCCCTCTTGGTCCCTTAGCACTGTGATATTGTTCCTGGTATGAAGTTTCTTCAGTTTATGCACAAGCAGCCGGTTGGCCTTGTTGCTGTTCAGGTAGTAATTCTGCTTTGTGTATGTTAAGGCTCGGGCCGTCCTGTCCGCTAGGTGCATTTCGAGGACTAGTTTAGCTTTACGTAATTTGTTCCATGACCTGGCCGCTTGGCACTTCTTGTGTATTGCTTCTTTCTCTGCCACTGCCTTTTCTAGGTCCCCCAGCCTGATCTGGTGTTTGTGCCTGTGTGCTGCCGAACAGTTAATGGCCACTCCACGGATAACTGGCTTCATAGCATCCCATACCATCGCCTCTGTGGGACCTTCACCCACGTTTTCTGTGAAGTAGTTGACCAGGGCTCCGATAGTTCCTGGCTGTCTGCCATGTCCGAGAGAAGGTAGTCCTGTAATTTTCAGGCCCTTTGCGGCAATCTTGGTAGACCTTCCGTCTGGAGTTGCGCTACTACTGGGGCGTGATCAGAAATTACCCTCAACACTATGTGGATGTCTGTGAAGCAGGGGAACAACACACTTGAGAACAGCAGGAGGTCTATCCTGGAGAGACCCCTGTGGACGTGAGAGAAGAAGGTGTAGTTGCATGCTTTGTCGTTAGCCTGCCTCCATGCGCCGATTGTCCCCGTCTCTCTAAGGAATTCTGCGAATTCCAAGGCCTTCGAGAAGTCTGGTCTTGTAGGCGGCAGAGTCTTGTCGATGGTTGGGTCCGGGGTGAGGTTAAAGTCCCGTCCGATCAGCAATTTGCCTTCGCCAAAAGTGGTTATAATTGGGTGAATCCTATGTAGGAAGCGCTCCTGGCCTTCATTTGGGCAGTAGATGGCAGCAATGGTGATTTGAAGTTCGACCAGGAGGCCCTTAAAGGAGAGTTCCGGGACTTTTTTTTTATTGTCCCTACGGTTCGGCCATGTGTTTTTAAGCATAAATCGGTAGATCGTAGAAAACTTTCCTATGGACCATACCCGACTTTTCGTCCATTAACGCACTCGAAATCAGCCGCCATTTTCTGATAATCCTATCATTTCCCCCCATCGACCTGGCTCACCTGCTTTTGCGGCACTAAATCAAATCCCCCGCCCCTGAAACAGACTTTATCAAAACATTCATATTCCCCGCCTCTATCCGTGACGTGACTGTGCTGCGTAGGCAAACGCGCCCATGCGTCTTCTACGCGACTCCACACAGAACCCGGAAATCAACACAGATCAGCTCACAACACAGCGCGCCACAATTCGCAATATGAAACTGTACTTTTAAATCAAACCGCAAGATTGTAAATTTGGTAAAGTACATTTATTTGACATCAAATGTTTAGAGAATATTCAGCGATTTTCATTTTTATTTGCTCACGTTCGAAAAAGTTCGTTTTGAGGCACGCAATGTTCCTTTGCTGTACACAGGGTCTTAGATCATCTCACAATACAGCGCCACAATTCGGAATATGAAACTGTGGTTTAAAAGCAAACTGCAAGATTGTACATTTGGCAAAGTACATTTATTGGACATCAAATTTTTAGAGAATATTCAGCGATTTGCATTTATATTTGCTCTCGATCCAAAATAGTTCGTCTTGAGGCAAGCGATGTTCGTGTGCAGTACACAGGGTGTTGGTTTACGATAAAATAAGCTCTTCGGTCGCACTGATAATCGCATGGCTGTTCCAAGAACGAGGCACTAGGCCACCACAGCGGTCTGTATGTTGCATCTAGCAGTTAGTACCGCGTAAGGGCATACTTGTACTTGGCGATCGTCCCACAAAATGGTCAGGGTGCTAACGTTGTTCACGCGGAGAAGCAACTGGCGGTTGAAAAACCCATCCGCCGGTGTCTGGTACTCGTGACACAGACAATAATGGATGAAGTACCTGTTTGAAAAACATAAAAAATGAAATTAGTCTCACCATCAGATCTTTATTAAAATTATTCATTTTATATATTCGGTCGGGAAATTATTTCATAGCTAGGACAGTGCAACTGGGTTTTAAACGTCAAGGGGGGGCTGTTGGATACTGAGACAGTCCCCCAGTGCAGGGGTTGACAGGGAGTGCAGGTGGAGAGTTGAAGGGCCCAGGACCGAGATCGCAGACAGTGGACCAGTTGTAGCAGGGGAGAGGGAGAGAGAAAGCAGAAGCAAAGAGGAAGGTTTTTAGGTTCTTCCGTAAAAGGAGACGGTTCTCCCCAAGATAGTGCGCGGTACAAAACAATATGCCACATAGAACGAACAAGTACAACTTAACCCGTCTTTAAAGCTACTGTATAGTAATTAAATTGCGGTATAAACTCATCTAAAGAGTTACTTACATTATATTTGCATTTTCCATTGTGTCTGTGCGTAGGGCAGACCCAAAATACCACTCCTTCTATGCCGACGTTATTTCTTCTAATGAACGAACATGAAATGGCTTTCGTTTCTGAAATTATATTCATTATCGTTACTTACGTGGTCCCGGCCTGTCAAGGTCAAATAACAATAGAACCTTATACTGAGTCGTGGGCCATTCTGGCACCCGAGAAAAAATCAAAGCAGCTGACCTTCACTTTGAACGAGCACACATTCCTAGTTAGCTACATTTGGTGTAAGGCCATCTCACAGGACTTGAAATTTACACTCCATCTTTGCATTTTGTCTGCGTGCTTTGCAGCCCCACAGAACCATAAATACGGAGACATTCTATATTTTTTGAAAAATGATTTATATTACTGTTTGGTTTAATTTAATGCGCAAATGAACAAGGTTGTATAGATACACATATTCAATGGGCCTGCGACATGAGGAGACTCGAGAGAACAGACAATCAAATTACAATCATTTAAACCGTGATGTGTATTTCTCAATGAGTTCTTCTTTAGGTGGACATGGAACAGAGGCAATGTTGGGTGGCAATGCAGTTGTCCCCTGCACAGGTTCGTTCACAACTCCATTTATGTGCCTATCTAGGACGTCAACAATAAGTTTCTCAATAAACTCATATTGCATATCCTCAAACACTGGTTTGATCACCCATTGTTTACTTCTTTTAGTGAAGGCCTTATTGTAGCGAAGCGTCCCTAAAGTTCCGGTCGTCCTACTTTGTTGACGGCCAACATTATGGTTATGTGCCAAGACCGCTAAAAGAGTCCGATTTATCATGCCCTCCATGCCAAAATGCAATCGTTTTGGCCTGTACTTTAGGCACATATTGTGGAACACCTCCAAATCTCCTGTGTGGCAGAATTCCGTGAGTCCCCTCAAAGCTTTTGTTATAGTTTTATCAAATACAATCTTTTCAATGGCTTTGTGAGTGGGTGATGAAGGAATCAACCACTTCTTCTTCCGTGCCTCCTCTGTGGACAAATGGCCATGTTCACAATTGTGGAAATGTTGGTTCGTGTTCCATCGGTGAACGTTTGTACAGTGTGGCATTACTGACCGCCATTTTTCCAGTAGAATTTCCAACGACCCTCCACATGTTTTTGAGCTCCACCAAAGATGGTTGCTGATTGACTTGGACCACTGTGAAATACCTTGCAATTCTTTTTTTTTACCTGCAGCCGACAATTTTTTATTGATTGTTTTTGCAAGATGCCAAACGTCAAATTGGTGATTTATATTTTTGTACTGTTCTCTCATTGTCTTGGCAATTGAAACGTGTCTGTCCGTGGCTATCAGGTCGATCACCATTCCCCGCGATTGTAGTTCTTGCAATGATGCTACAAAGCCAACTTTCTCCATGGCCACTGAGGATGTACTTTGTGACACCTGCACGACCACCGAACTCACAATTTTCTTACTTTCCATGTCCTGAAAGTGGTAGGTGCAGTACTTGGCTGAAAATCCTGGGCTGTCGCACTGTCCATCACCGGCTAGCCTGAACCGTTTGCCCGCGAATGTACTATCAATAGACATTTTTTCCATTCTCCAAGCTTCGCTAATGGCTGGAAATAGATAATCGGTTTGGTATTTGTAGAACTGAGTTTTCGCAATGAAATGGATTCCCACAAACTGAAAGAAAGACTCTAATTGTTTAAAACTTGAACCACTAAAAAGGGCAGCCGCTGCACAAAGTAGATTGCCTGCTGGCAGTTGTCCCAGCATAGGTTGTGCAGACCATGAGAAAGGATGATATTTTGTACAGGTGGCATGTATTTTAAGGTTAGTGCCTCGAATTGCACGAGTCACATTAATGAATGGCTCCCCACATACTTCCCCACCAACCGAATGCCCACATTTCATCCGAATAATAATATCAATCAAACAACTATCGAATACAATGAATTTGGCCTCTTTCCTTATACTGTCACTCTGCATTCGAGCTGGTTCGGCCTGTAACGTTGAGGACATGTCACTCACATGAAAGGTAGAATCTCTGATATCGTCTTCCGCTATGTTCAGTGATATTGATGGTGTTTCATTGTCGTCCACTTCATTCTCTTCCATTGCAACATCTGTTCCTTCTCCGGAGATGGGTGAATAAAACAATTTCTTCAACTTTCTCGCGGTCTTAGTTTTTGCGGGTGTGGATTCTGTGAATTGATCTCCGACTGCATCCGAACTACCAGGAGGACATTCACTATCAATGGCTGGTGGTGGTATAGCTCCGTTGTCAATCACTTCATATTCTTCCCATTGGCACGATGCATCTCCAGTCTCAAGTCCCTGGCAAAAGGTTTGACAAGCAACATCTCTCGTTCGCTTCACTGTCTGTGTAGATCTAGTTCGTACACCCACTCGCAACTAGAGGACAGATTGGAAAAGGGATGTTCAGTTTAAACACAACTTACAGTATTGAACTATTAACAGTGAAAAACAACATAATATAGTGACCAGGACACTAACCTTCTTTTGCTTTCTTTTCTTTGAAACTTTCTTGCCTCGAACTTCAACATCAGGACGCTGTTGCTCCGACTCGTGTGTGCATGTCTCCACTTCCTCTTGCGCTGCAACGACTATGTTTTCCTGATAAGCACATCCATCACGCACTGACGCTCCATCGACTCCCTGAAACATAGAACTTTCATTAGTATGTATAATAATATCGAAAACACAAAATGTACTTGGGGACCAATACCCACGTACATCTCAATAGCAAAACACGAATGAACGCTTTGTGTAGAACATTCAAACGACAATTATTCACGCATTGTTGATCTAGTTAGATGGAACTGTCAAGATCCATACCTCGGGCTCCTCATAGACTTCCATTGATGATATTATTGAAGATGATGCTTCAGTAACTCCCTGAAACACAGTAATTGCATTAGTATGGTTTTCTATTTTGTTAAAAAGAACATACACTTTGTGCAGGCATCAACGGCTCATCTAAATAGACCTGCACAAATGATCAGTTGTCTAAAATAAATAATGGATATCTAAATATGAATCGATTTGCTCGATCGTTGGAAGTGTCACCACCCAGAAATCTGCATCAACTACTAGGGGTGATGTTCTTGTAGAAGAAGCTCCGTCATCTCCCTGAAACATAGTACTTGCGTTAATAAAGAAGGAAGTATAGCGGATGTAATCACGTCATATGATTTCGCTTGATCGAACTGTCAGTATCCATACCTCGAAATGCATAAGAACATCAAGGGACGATGTAACTGCGGTGCACACTTCTGCAAGCTGTTGCGCCGACCCGTAACTGCATGCTCCCCCTTCTTGGACTAATGCTCCATCGACTCCCTGAAACATAGGACTTTCATTAGTAATGAACACAATATTGAAAAAAGAAGACACATAGGAGGGCGACGACAGAAGGACATATCAATGGCTAAAAACGAAAGAAACATTGTGTGTAACAATCACGCTACAAGAATGCAAGATCTGATGATCTCCATCGATGGAACTGTCCGGAAACGTACCTCGAGCATCTGAGTGACATCAACGGTTGTCATCAATGCGTTGGACTCCTCAGCATCTCCCTGAAAGACAGTACTTGCATTATTTTGGATAACAATAATTATAACTGAAAACAAAGACTAGAGGACGAGTACAAGGGTGTACCATTAGGTAAAATAATTACACGATAAATTAAAACTATTGATTTACATGCCTAAAACAAGTCAGTGGCAGTGGCAGAATAGCCAAGTAAGATTACCCGATAGGCGCTTGAAGTGGCTGATGACTGCAATAACGACACGGATGGAGAATCTTCCGCCTTCATATTGAGTGGATACATAAATGGGGAAATTATTAGCTAATGCTACACACTACCGCAAGGCCGAGAGATAAATACGTAAACTTGACTCACCAGTGGAGGGATGTGGACGAATAGAGTGGGAATAGCGGTTGAGAGCAATTTTCGCCTCGCTCGCGGTGTGTTCTTCTTTATTAGCAATGATGTGGAGTACATGTCAGAGGTAAAGTGCCTGCTGCAGATGCGGTATCGATCACCCAAGACTTCTAGGACTCTACTTTCAAGCTCAGATGGTGGATATCCGCAATATCGGACCCATTCTCTTATCTGATCTATTGTCTTAGGGAAAACATGCATTATAGTACCTTCAGATTTATTATGGGTCTTCGAAGGGCAACCGCCAATGGAACAGGCAGGCATTGTGGAAAGTTCTGAAAAGTAAAGATCAACAATTCTCTATGAATACCAATGTAAACTCAGAACTGACTAGTTCCTTGCATGTACTGTCTTGAACGAAAAGAAATTGGACGCAAAATGATTATGGTACATGGCCTTACCTTGACGAACAAACAGTTAGATGCAGGGATCAGAGTAGTTTCTTGTCGTAGAACAGGGAGCAGTTCACAGGTTGCAAACTGAGGAGTTTCCTCGAAGTGGTCACGGAAGTTCACAGAGACGAAGAGCAGATAACCAGCACCTTCACGGGTTGACTAGCAAAGCGCAAAGAAGTGCCAATTAGAAATATGAAGTGGGTTATAAAGAATTCGAAACAGGGGTGTGTTTGTGAATGAATGACGTGTATATGTCGTGGCATTATGCGGGTGCAGGGGGCCGTCCAGCGTGAGGGGGGATGCTTGGCAGGAGACACGGGGTCTGGAGGTAGACATGGGAACAACAACCCATGCTCTATAGACCACTTTGAAGTGTACATGGTCTTTGGCACCTCTTGGCCTTTATCGCTCCCTGACAGCTCCACTTGGCAGCGCAAGTACCCCGGTGCGAACTGCCTTTGATAGGGCGGGGGGGTGTGGATTAGGGCGGTGGTCGTGCAGACAAGACTCGTTTGCCGCAGGGCCTCACCAAGGAGAGGCCATCTAACTGCATGTAAGAGGCAGGCTGAAGGATCTAGTACATGGAAGGCAGGGGGGTGAGTTTATAAATACCTCAGCCTCCCAGGAGAATATATGGGTGCAGTTCACCCTGGAGACCCTGGATGCCTAGGCAGTTAGTCAGCAGCAGGCTGGCCTGTGGTGGCAAGGCGGCACGGGCCAGAGGGGGTCATCTCTGTACCCAGTGCCCAAAAGGATGATTTATTATGATCAACCATATTGATTATTTACCTATAACCATGTTTTGTATCAATAAAATCCAACGGCCTTCCTTTTATTGCCAACGCTTGAACAAAGTGGTGTGGTAAGTATTTTTGGGGGAGGAGGCAAGGCCGGGAGGCTTGATGCCAACCCGCAAAATAACATATGCATGTCTGCTGCATATGGGTTCAACGGTTATGTGGATTGAAGGTGGGCGGCCAGCGTGAGGGAGGATGCTGGCCGGAGACATGTGGTGTGACAAGACAAGGCACAGGAAGACTATTCAATGGAGACACACTAGATTCATTTAAAAAATCAAAACAACCATTGTTAAAATATATGTTGGGTTTTATTTTAGATCTTAATTTCAATTGAACATAAATAATAAACATTACACATTGTAAAGTTCCGGTTGCAGCACATCCAGGGAAAATCCGCGGTATTGTCCACTGTCGCTGGGGAAATGTTGTCTAATGGCAAGTACCACACAGGCAGGTATTACTCTCCGAACGCGGTGTCCGAGCCTCCCGTGAAGCCACCAAGTGAAGCAACGATAGGCCACCAACCTGTACCACCTGTGAAAATGAAAGATGCAAACTGTATTAAAATGACAAAACTTTCTTATCACTGTCGATTCAGGTAAAAAATGTCATTCTGCTTTGAAAAAAATTCTATCTAGAACATGCACAATATGGAACCAATTTACATGCATTCGAATGATATGTAGATGTAATTTTATATGTGGGAGACGACCATGACATAGTAGTGGCATCACTGACATCACAACCAGAGTATACTTACTCGTTACTCGGATTACGCGGACGAACAGTGCCGCGAAGTTCGTGCATAAGCACCATCATCATCCTCAATACGGTCCGTGAGAGGCAGGCTTCCCTGAACTCTGGCAGCTCGGTGATGCATTGCGGACTTGGCTCGCCTTCCGAAATGTAGGCCAAGCACCCGGAATTTTCACGGCAGCAGCAGTTCTCCTCCTCAGTTGGCATTAGCTCGCACCGATTGCACGTGCACCAGGTGGAGACGCCGTCCATGCAACATGGTCCAGGCTCTTCATCCGTTGACTGGTCCTCCCAACTGCCGTCCGAATCCCCATCGTTTTCACGTGCTTGCCTTTCCAGTAGTTCTTCCTCGGTGTACTCGGGCTCGTACATATACGGCATTATTGTAGCCATTGTGTGGTAAAGAAAGTAAAATAATTTACAGAGATGGTACAGGTGTTCACAAGGCCTAGAAGCGGCGAAGGTAGCTGACCAGAGCACAGAAACGAGTCACAGAATACTCAAAGTAACACAGAGAGAATAATGGAATCGAAAATCTGCTGCTGTGTGTTGTGAAACGGTGTGTTTATACTTATTGAGGAAAGAGGCGTCCTGCCATTTCCATGGCGACACGTCATTAGCTGAGGCGCAGCGATTGTTGACACGAAACGTGCTTTGGCGTTGGGAAATGGGCGGTACGCGTCTGCTGATGTCAGGCTCAGGGGATTTGATTTAGTGCCGCAAAAGCAGGTGAGCCAGGGCGATGCGGCAAGTGAGAGGATTATCAGAAAATGGCGGCTGATTTGGAGTGCGTTAATGGACGAAAAGTCGGGTATGGTCCATAGGAAAGTTTTCTACGATCTACCGATTTATGCTTAAAAACACATGGCCGAACCGTAGGGACAATAAAAAAAAAGTCCCGGAACTCTCCTTTAATCAGCAAGAATCTGCTCTCGGGGTCTCGCATGACTGTTATCCTGGACAGCGCCGACCGCCGCTTGGCTGAGCAGGATTGCCACCCCTCCCCTCTTCTGTCCTGAGGATGCAAAGTACCTTCTGGGGAATTTGCGGTACCTGATTCGCTGCTCATCTGCCACCAGGAGGTGGGTTTCCTCCAGGCACACCATGTCCGTCTCCAGTTGGGCTAGGCAGTGTTCCACGGACTTCCTTTTCCTGTAATAATGGTTAAGTTCTTAGTGGGTGATCCCATCCCAGAAGGCTAAGGTTGCTGATAATTGTGGCTGCCTTTCTTCCGTCTCCACCATACCATATAGGTGTATGTCGACACCGCTAGTCCCTGCATTGATGATGTGAGTCCGTCTACTGTTCTCCCCCGCTTACCCTCTTAAAACAACAAAACTTGGTCTTCTGGGCCAGCCTTCGACCAACAGGGGCTCTGGCTGGGCAAACTAAGGTTGGGCCAGCCTTCCGGCCTTCGCTGCTCGGTGGTGAGAGCTGTGTGCTAGTTTAGTACGTCAGTACACTGCTTGGGTTTCGCTATGTGTTAGAGCCCGATGCCGGTGACCAGACCTCTGGATAGCGCCTCTCGCGTCTGCGATACAGTTGGTCATTTTAGCCATCTTTGCTGGGATGTTTACTTTTTGGCGGGGGGCCTCTGATTCTCAGACGTCGCCTCTCGACTCAAGCCCAGGATTGGTGGGAGTCCTTCGGATCCTCCTGATCAGAGACCGCCTCTTTGTTGTTGTTTCCCTCCCCTGCGTTTGGATGCAATAGCTTCTCTGCCTCATGAATGTTACAGATGTGACGGGTGCTCCCGTTCCAGGGGAATTTCAGGGAGGTGGGGAACCCCCAGTGGTATGTGACACCTTTCTCCCTCAGCCATTCCGTGTCTGGTTCCAGCGTCTTTCTCTTCAGCAGGTTACAGCCATGAGATCCTGATACAGAGAAATGGAGGCATCCCTGAACAGTATTCGCGGGGAACTTCTTGCTTCCAGCATGATTTCCTCCTTCACTTTGAAGTAATGCAGTCTCGCAAGGACGTCAACTCTGGGAGGTGGGATGCCCCTGTTTGGCACTGGATGCCCTAGGACCTCTTCGGGGCAGGTTGCTGCTTGAGTGTCTCTGTTCCACTCCCTGGGCCCCAATCTGCCGAGCGGTGTGGGCAGGGGTTGCTGACTTGTGAATGTAGGGCCCGTCGACGGAGAGATCCAGTGGGTCCCTGTCGGTGGGAGGCTGGGTCATACCGCTGCTGAGGATGTGGTTGCAGGTGGGGGCCGGTGCGGCCTGTTTGGGAGGATGTTCCTGGGCCAGCCCCTTGATGTGCTGCACGATCACGGGGGTTGTTGATGCAGGGATCGAATTGGCTGTGATGTGGCCTCTGTGTTAACACTGTCTGCTTGCAGCCCGTGTTATTGACGGTCTGCCTTGGGCCCACACTTTAAGGGTGAGGGGTTGGCTGCCTGGCGTTGTTGCTCGTGGGTTGGCCGCCTCATTGATGGGTGTGGGCCGCTTCAGGGCCGCTCAACTCTGCTCGGTGTGGCGAACTAACCAGATTAACTGTTGGTTTGTGGCAAAGGTGCAGTCCTGGGCTGTCCAACGGGGGTACACCCCATAAGTCTAAACCCCCCCCCCCAGGAGTACGGCTGTGGCGCAGACTCCCCTTGATGCTACTGCGGCTGGGGTCCAGATGGCTTGCCTCCCCTTGCCTTGGAAGGCCCCGGGGTGGCCCTTGGTCTCCACGTTTTAGGCGGATGGGTGTAGGGGGAGCTGCCCTCTATGATTAGTATGCGGCTCGGAGCTCAGGCTGCTATGGTGGAGGTTGGGCTGCTTCAGGGGCCTGACCAGCGAGTGTCACAGGCATCACTCACCATGGGCAGGTGTGTAGCTGGGGCAGCGGGGGCACTGGACGATGTTGGTTGCCCCCATTCTCCGGGGAAGGGCCCCCAGGTGTATGCCATCTGTTGCTTCAGGGCCAGGCCGCCTCTGCCCCCAGCTGACAATGGATCCAACGGGATAACTGGGAGAGCGTTGTAAGCCGGGCCCCAAGGAGAGGCCCCGCAGCAGTGAGCGCTCCACTTCAGGACGCCGCAATGCTGATGCGGTTGTTGGGTGAGGATGGATGTCCACGGGTGGGATTCACCGCTACTGTTCGTGCCTGGTGGGATGGGAACACAGCGGGAGTGTTGTCCGTGGGCCGCCGGAGCTGGAGACTCTCCCCGCCGCCGTGGGCGTTGGGCTGTCGCTGTGGAGGGGAGGAGGGACCCACGCTCAGAGGTCACCGGGCCTCAGCTGCATAGCCCTGTGGAGCCACCCCCCAGGATGGGGCAGAGGATGTCCACTGGGGATGCCGTGTGCTTCCAGGCGCGCCTCGCCACAAGCCCCACCTTCTGGTGCGCTACGCCGTACAGCGATTTTGGCGGGTGCTGTCCCAGGACGCTGCCATATTTGCTGCGTGTTTCCGTGACCGCACCGCCAGTTTCCTCGGTCAGGGTCACAGAGAGCTGAGACTCAGGCCATGTGTGCTTCGGAGCGTGAGCCAGCTCCAGGGCCATTTTCTGGTATCGCCTCATTAGTATCACTGGTGCATTTTAGTTGACAGCGTGACACCAGTCGGGAGCTCTTATGGAGCCGGACCGACCATCTTGGCTCCAAGCCACGCCCTTCGAAACATTTGATTTTACATTTCACTGGTAATATAAAAGTTGGCTGAGTTTTTACTGTGCTTCTCCTGACCAATTCGCTGCTGGGTGATGTGTGGTCATTTTTTGTCTACACACACATTTTGTAGAAAAGAAGCATGCTGAATGCTTGTGCGAAGAGCATAAGATCCTGTTACGTATCCCATTATTAAGATGGCAACACATAGTAGGTTGTGAAAAAAGAAAACGTTGCTTGATTTTGACGAATCCTAGGATGTCATTACTGCTTCCGAAGAAGGAGCCCCTTCCCATCAGGCAAGGGTGGTGAGGCTGCTACACGATAGTCCCCCGCGGTGTGATACTTAGCGGGTGGTTCTCATGGTAGCCATGGTAGGGGAAGCCCCATTTGGGATCAGTGACCACTGTATCATGAGAAGGCAGTGTCCCCACCAATCACCTGACCCTAGACCCCCCTTCCCTATCATAACCCCACCTCTCTTTCACCTCCTCCCTCTCCACCCTAACTCGCATATACCATGTACATTTGTAGCCCAGCAAATGTAGAGAACTGAGTCCAGGGAGATCTCTAGGGAGTTACAACATCATGTATTACTCAGTACTGGGAATAGGAGGAGGAGTCCAGAAGCAGTAGAGAATACTTACCAGAACCACTTGGTGCATTCTAGCGGTTCACAAGAGCTGATTGGAAGAAGTTGCGTTAAAAGTAAAGAAACACTTGACGAAGGGTCAAGCCCTCCCTGGAAGAACCGCAAGAGCAAGCAGGGACCAGGAGTGGAGACTGAAGCTGACCATGACACCGACGATGGAGAGTGTGTCTGAGGCCAGTCTAGGACATGGGGACCACACTGCCAGAAAGCAAGCTGAAGCTCTGGGCTTCCCTGAGACCCGAAAAGACTGCGGAGCTGCCGCAGAATGAGAGGCTCGTGAACACCATCGGAGCCCCCTTGTTGGCGCTTCTGGGGGAATATCTCCCTTCCCCAGCATTCTTTAAGGTCTGAAGATTACAATGTCTTTTGTCTAGGGAAAGGGTACAACTCCCTTTGGGCTGGAAACACCAAACTTTTACTTTAGGTTAAACTTAGATGGTGAGGGACATAGTTTGGCTTCTGACATTGGACGATGGAACTTTTGCTTTGGATATTCTGGCACTAGTTATTTCATTTGAGGCAGGGAACCCCCTCTTAGAGTTAGGGCGAGACAGGGTTTTCTGTTCCTTATTATCTTTCAATAAAAATTTCTAATAACCACCATGACCCCTCGGTGTCTGTCTTCTGCACCCTTACATGTTGTATTGCTTCTCTGTACTTTAGAAATATACAGCACACCTCTTACCAGAGTAAATGGCTCAGATTATTTTGATGTGTTCCCACACCTGTTTTATTCATTAAAATGGCACTTTTGGTGACAGGACACAGAAAAATCAAACCTGTGCATCTTTGTACTAAGATCTCAAGTTTTCCTATATGATATGATATGGCATTTGTAAAGCGCCTATACACAAGTGTTTCAAGGCGCGAAACACATATCGGGTCCAAACGTTTCAAAACTCTTTGCATTCTGGTGCAGTACTTGTAGATTTACTTTAACAACAAACAAAAAATAATTACTATTGCCAGAATGAAAATGGTTTCTGTCAAAAAGCAGGACAGACATTGGCAATGCATCACAAATGACGGTTTCAGACCTCTGTGCGCATCCATAAATTACACATGCCTTTCTTTAAATCTTGTGCTCCATCACTGGGCCTCATTGTAAGTTTGCCGGTCCGGTAACAACGGTACCGGTAAGCTTGCCGGTACCGTTGTTACCGGACCGGCAAACTACAAGTTTTGCTAGCGGGTGCCTTCCCGCCCGCCACATCTGACCTGGCGGGGGTACTGGCACCCGCCAGTAGAGCATTACATGCACTGCTACCATTCTAAATGTTTTGCTGAAAATCCTGTGCTTACCCCTGCTAACACACCAATCATGATTGGAGTACATTAAATGTATCTGACACCACCCTCTTTACTCTTGGGCTTCGGTTTTGCTTCATGAGAGGTTTCCCGTCTCGGCAGCATTATCAAACTCAGATAAGATTACACGTCTTTCAGGTTTTGTAAGAAAACTCGGAATAGGAAAGGTAAACTAAGAAAGGGCTGGGTGGAGAGGGAATAATTAAGGGGTTGGAGAAAAGATAGCATAATTTCCTGTGCGGTTAGATGCTTTCCTAAATGGCCACTGCTTTAGATTGCAAGTAGCTCAATGTTCAACATAGGTTCTTGCAGGTTTTTCATGCCATTTTTGTTTCAACGATCAGGCAGTCTGCAGAAGGCTCACTAATACCTTTGGACGTCTGCTGGCTCTGAACTCCTTCTGGTTCCCGCTATCATGCAAGATTTCCTCTGGGGTCTGACCATTCTCGGTCAGAGGGGGGCACTGACTTCAGGCTTGCTTCCTTACACCGTGTTGGTCCTCTGCCTGTAGAACTAGATCATATCCTCCAGTGTTCTGTTATGAATCCTACAGAGTCCTCACAAAAACCCTACCTAAAGTCTCCTCCCAGGTGGCAAGGGAAAGGCAGATGCTTCCTGAGCTTGGGGCGGTGTTAGATGGGAGGATCACCTTGGAGGAGAAGGGCCCCAGGGCAACAAGAGGACTTCGGAGGATGAGATGCAATATTTTTCTTCCTCGAAGAATAATATCTCAATGATACCGGAAAAAAGTAATAGCTTGTTGTCAAAAAGAGCGTAAGAAAAGCACTTTGAAAGTCACTGACAGCCATAGAAATGAATAAACCATATAAGTCTCAGGGAAGTAAGGAAGAACAGTTTGTTTAAGTTACCAATTAAAACCCAGAAAACCTAATTTGTCTGTGAAATCAAATATTGTATAGAATCTTTATGGTACACCTTTGGGGAATATATATAAGGAGAGAAGGGAACCTAGTGATGATCCATTGAAAAGGGTGACTTTGATGTTGTGGACTTCAAGTCCCACTATTCCCAAAGTACTGGGATGAAGAAGAGGACTGCAGAGGTACTGGACTGCAGGTTGCATCCCGTTAAGAATAATGAGTCACACCCGAGGGCGACTGGGAGGCATGAAAGGCCCTGTCGGGTGCAGGCCATTAGTAAGGACAGGAGTACTAACGGAAGGTGGAGTAGTTTTGTAAGTTCCACACGGCAGCAGAAGCAGATGTTACTGAAGAGCAGGGCTGCCAGTACCATTGGGGTGTGTGAAACGAATGCCGGTCCTGAGATTGTCTCCTGTGCTCCAGTTTGCAGTTGCAGAGGTTGTGCAGCAGAAAGCGCACCATTTTGCAGTTTTCCCAACTGTCAGACGAGCACCAGTGCCAGGCAAGCACTGACTAGTTGTGGGAGCTAGGAGAGCTCTGAAATAGACAGACGCGGGAAACAGCAAAGAAATTGCCTAGCAGTGCAAGGAAACTGAATCAGAAGTCCTGGAGGCAGTGAGACAAACGGACAGGCACGCCAGACACTGGTGAGTTCACCATTACATTGTAAACACAGAGCGCTCAGTAACTGGCCGCTGGCCAAGTCCAGAGATTTGAATCCCAGAAATATAATACACAAAAAATCGAATGAAGAGACCTTTTGTATACTGAACTAATGTAAAGCAAATTAATTATTCTGTTGAAGACCGAGCTGATTTGGAAAGGAACAGGTGGCAGGACAAGAATGTAATCAAACCAGAAGGGTGGGATTATAACGTAGTAGATTATATAAAACGCAATTACAAAAAAGGCAATAAACTGAGAGGAAAATAAAACCTACATTTGCCGCCAAAGCCCAAAGAGAATAATATAAATACAATTCATGAACAACCACTGTTGCCCAATCCAAAGGAAGGCACTTGAGCATTTCATTGGTTGGAAAGACTGTTGCCAATATGTAAAAGAAGTTGTGAAAGAAGATGGCTTAAACCTAAATTGCTCAAGCTACAGAATTGTGAAAGTGAAACAGAATCATTATCAGCATTTGGTTAGTGCAAAAGGGGAAAAACAAGAGTGGCAGGAAGGCTGCCCTTGTGATAAAAGATATTCAGGAGGAGTGCAGCATAACCTGTATTGCATGGGGCAATTCCAAAAGTGTACAAAAGGGCACTTATTTGTTTCTTGTTCTCCCGGAAATAATATTTAGAATTTTAAATTGTGATCAGAAAAACCAGAGTGGCTGGAAGGCTGCCCTTCTGAAGATATTCAGGAGGAGTGGAGCATAGCCCGTATTGCGAGTGATGCTCATTTGTATAATAAACTGCACCAACTGTGGTTCTTGTCTCCCTTTGAGAAATTCTTACATGTGATATTGTGAAACAAGAGACATTGATGAAGTATTGGAAATGAAGTTGACTGTTAACCACAGAAGTACTTGTAATTAGTAGTTCTTTTCTGGCAGGAGAGTACACCAGAACAGAGAACATTTAAGTAGCAGGACTGGCAGGCGAGTAGACCAGGTGGAAGTCATTTGAAGTACTGTGGTTACAATTCCTGAAGAAGCAGTTAAAGAACCAATAAAGTGTTTTGTGGAACAATACAGAAGTGTTCTGACAGACTATTATCACTGATGCAAGTGTTGTCGAGTGGTTTTTATAACGGGTGTAGAAATGTTCTGACAAACGCAATTTTGTTGAAACTAAGATGATAAAACTCTTTGCTGATGAAAAGAAGTGTTTCAAGACCTTGGGTACAAGTGCAAAGAGGAACACTGTGTTGAACATTTGTGAACTGTTCATTGAATTAATGCCATTGTAAAGAGGAATCATCTGTTGAACATTTGTGAACTAGTGGTTGTATTCAAGTTGGAACTTTGGATTATCAACGTGAAACTTTTTGTAGTACAAAAGGATTTCCTTTTCCTTTTCAAACTGCTAAATAACATCCTGCTTAAATCTGGGGAAGGGGAATTCACCCAGATTATAAGAAGCTATTATCATGATGTGAATTTAACTGTTATATTTGTTGTTTATGATCTGCCATATGATCAAGCCCAGGGACTGTATCTCTCCAGCCTTAAAATCTCTCCACTGGCTCCCGGTTGCTGGAAGGATCAAATTCAAATCCCTCTGCATCATCCATAAGGATGTCTAGGGCCCAAGGACCACGCTATCTACAATCTGCTCTCACCATACACTCTCTCTCCAGGTCCTTACGTTCTTCCGTCTCCAACTCTGTGTGTGTATCCAGTGCTTTTTTTAAGCAGCGAGTTGGAGGCAATCTCTTTCCTAGACTGGGTCCCTCCTCTGGAACAGACTCCTTCTCTGTCTTGAGCCGGATCTCCTCAAATTCCGGAAGTGCCTCAAGACTGCCCTCTTCACTTCCTCCTTCCAACTCCCCCTCCCGTGCTAAACCCCTCAGTCGCTGAGATTCTTGGCCTTGGCCCTTGTGTCCTCCTGGGTCATAGCCGTCCTCCCATTTGCTTGCATCCCCTCCCGCCACCAAGCATTGCTATTGGGCACCCACTGGCCTGTGTTCCCCCACAGGACTGCACTTTGTATCGGCAGATGACCATTCTTTTCTATGCGACCTCTGCCTAGCACTTTACTGGTACCCGGCAACTTATTTGCTGGCACTTCTGCCCCCAAGACTCTGGGGAATATCCTTAGCACGTACCCCCCTCCCCTGCCCCCTCGCTCTCTCTGCACTTGCACGATTCCGAAACCTCACAAGGTCTAGTAGGAGCACCTCTATCCTGTTCATTATTGTATTATATTGCCTTTGTCCCATGCTCCTTCCCTTTGCCCTGTGGGTGCATTGCAACCACAATGCCTTGCTGTATAAGCGCCTTACAAATGCACATGACTACATAAAACCTATATTACCTTATTGAGTTAGTATTTGTAGAAGTGTGAGGGACAAAGACCTTTTGTTAGTGTTTCCTTTAGTTTATTTTAGGCAGGGAAATCCTCGTCAGGGTAGGGATAGTGAGGCATTTTTCCAACCTTTTGAGGTAATAAAATGGCATCTTTTGAAAAACCTTCACAAAGTTGTCCGCCTCACATTTCTGACCCCTCACCTTTCCTTATCCCCATTTATACTCATTCCCAGTACATCTAGTACCTCTGCTGGATTGGATTCCCTTCAGCACTGATGGCGCTCCAGTTATTCTCAATTCAACTTTCATCCACCCAGAGGCTGCCTACCCAGTACAAACTTTGCAGTACTGCCTCCCTCAGTCTGCTGCTCTCCTTCAGTGTGTTTCCCGAAAAAAATGTATTAATGTCAATGGGCCTCATTATAAGTTTGCCGGTCCAGTAACTATGGTACTGGTAAACCTGCCGGTACTGTAGTCACCGGACCGGCAAACTGCGCGTTCTGCTCGCGGGTGCTTTTCTCCCACCAGGTCTGACATGGGGGGCAGACCGGCACCTACGAGCAGACCATGTCGGATGCACCGGCACCATTCAAAATGGTGCCGGTGCATCCGGCCTCCCCATTCCCATTCAGCCCTATTGGGTTCAACGGCAATGAGGCAATTACTGAGCCCGCTGGGGCTGTAATGCCCTGGTAATTGCGCATTCCCGGGTGCCGGGAAAAAAATTACTGCGGCGGAACCGGCACGGCTACCGCCGGAGTCATGAGGCCCAATGTGATGGAAAACTGCTATAAAAATAATCCACATGGAGAATTTCTCGATCTATTGTTCAGATCATAATTTCTTTGTTTGTATAGCATTTTGTCCCCTGAAGATGTTAATTCCCCGAAAAGCTTTGGGATGTTTTTGGTTACACTTCATGCTTAACTAATATTAAAAATAGATTCAATTAAAGCAAAATGCTATAACATTGAAATTACGTTTTTTTCAGAAGTTTGAAGGTTACTCCACTGTTGTGCTCGTCTTCCGCTCCTGATTTTCAGGATAGAACATATTATATGATTACCAATATGGTCCCAACTGGTGTGAGAAATCAAAGAGTGTCTCACCGGCTAATCCTCAGGGTCTTGTCATCCAGGTGGCCAGGACATCTCTTTTGGATCCAATTCCTGGGGATGGATCATTGCGGGGGGGGGGGGGGGAGATCACCTGGGTGAGGGGTCTTCGGGGAGTGCTGCTGAGGCAGCCAATGGTGAGACACGGTATTCCCCCTTATTTTGTTTATCTAATCCATCCTATTTTTTAGGATTCGCTGAGGTCCCTACACCTACCCCCCCTCCTACACAAACACTGGGCTGAGGAAGAGGGAGAGGGTGACTGAGAGTAAAAGAACTAACTTTAACACATCGTACTGAACATGTCCCGCTAATCGGGTCAGGCAAAGTCAGGCACTTGACTCTTAAGTGCATACACCTGATACCAATTAGCTCTCAGATGTATAAAAGGCAGAACCTAGAGACACACTCTGAGCAAGGTGGCACACGAGTACGGGCAGAAGATCTGGGGCGAAGGAAAACCTACTGGAGCAGAGTGACGGTCCAAGGGGCAAGAGCAGGGGGTCAAAAACCCCAAGAGTGCCTACTGGAGGTCATTGCCTTAGATAGGCCGCAAAAGACACGTAGAGAAGGCTGGATCCCTCATCAGAATGCTGCAGTGTGTTTCAAGGACACCAGTGACCTTCACAGGGGAACGGCAGAGTTGGGGAGACGAGGCCAAGTCTGTGGTACTAACCTCGACTGCGAATTGGAAATTGTAAAAGCAAGAAAGAAACGCACACAGCCGGTGAGTTGGCAAGCGACCAGAGAGACTGGTGTGTGTTAAACTTTGAAGTAGCAACATGTTATCGCAAGTAAAGGCTGCACACTTGTGGATGAGACTACAAGAAAGGCAGACCTGGGATTGAACTTTTGAAGTAAAGACAGCTGTGAAATCAGTGAAACTAAGTAACCGAGTGGTCCGGAGAAAGGAAGTAGCCCACTCGAAAGTCGCCTTGAAAGGTTCTGTGTGGAACTCATGGTGGCAACATTAAATACGGACACAAGTGATCACAGTTAAAGGGTGTTTATTAAACTGTGTAAATTGGTGAGAAAAACACCTATTCTAAGATGGGAGCAAGTTACAACCATCAAATAATAATAAGGCAGTCCTAGTGGCATCATGTCAAATAAAAAGGGCCTATACAAAAAAAAGAACTATTGCCAATCCTTACCGCTACGTTACCAAAATAGTGTGGGAAAATGTTCTTAAGAAAAGAAAGACATGTTCACCAAATTATAAGTTAGGATGGTATGACTGGGGTTTCCCTTCCCCACGTTTTTAGCACGGGTCAAGGCAGGACCTTTGAGCACAGCAAACTCCTGGGCCTCGCTAGCACAAGGTTACAGTTCCTTTCAATGATGCCAGGACCTTAGGGGCCCAAGTCTTTCTTATAAAGTCTATTGCCTTAGAAGACCTGCTGGACCATAAACAATAAACAAAAGTTTGTTTGGTAATCTTTCACGTTGGGCAATTGCTCTTCACCCCTTGGATCCCCCTCAACCGGGCTCTGATCCTTCTTTCAATGTTAACCTCCCTCAGTCGGGTTCACTGCGGCCTATCACTCAAAACGTAACCTTCAAAAAGTCTCAGTCTTTGCAGGCATCCCTCAGTTGGGTTCACATTTGCCCATTTCTAAGTTCACAATCTCATCAGAAAGCGGGGGGTTCCCTTCCCCAAGCTTTCTCTTGACATCCCTCAGTCGGGTTCACACTTGCCACAGTTCACAAGACCCTCTTCCCTTTGCCTAATATTTGGTCTCAGCCACCAGTCAGGCTTCACACAGTTTTATTAATACCTTGTTCTCAGGGGCGTCACTGGTTACCTTGATTTGAAGGCATTCCTCAGTCGGATTCACATTTGCTAATTTCACAGTTCACTCAGTTTTCAACAATGTGTCAAAGACTTTGGAGTGTACGAGTTGGTTTGCTCAACCCATCTAGGACCACTTCAACACTTCACAGCGGCCTCTCCTAAGATCTCTTGGTTCTCGTAGTTTGAACAAAAGAACGCAACCCAAAAAGGCTCCAGTCAGAGTCCTTCGAATGAGCGCCCCTGCAACCCCGGACCACTCTGCGTCTGGACCTTTTCTAGGGTTGCTATATAAGTTCTTTGTTCAACAATATTGCTGCCTGCAACCTTGGGCCCAGTACATTTTGGTTTACTGTCAGTCTTCTCTGACTCACCGGCTGTCCAACCCCAGGAACAGGATCCAATAGCGATGGCCGTGTCCTGGTTACCTGGATGAAAGATCCCTGGGGACTAGTAAGTGAGACACCTCCAGGTTTCTCACAGTACATTGTTTGACGCGATAAAGCGAATGAACGTCAAAAGTGAAGTAAGCAAAATTAACTCATAGAGAAGGGGAGAGTGAAGGTTAAACCGTGAACTTTGAGTTGAAGTGGTCCTGCGGTAGTCTGTAAAGAAAGCCACGCACATTCAAAAGTCTTCAACATCCGAAATTGGTCCGAGCCAGAGGGACACCTGAAGTGTAATAAGCTTGGGGAAGTGAGCCCCCTTGAAAGTTTTGTTGAACTTTGTTTTGAGAGGTCTGAGCCCGACAGAGGGGGACCTACTTGAACTTTTTTTGAAGCATTATTTGGAAGTCCGGAAAAGAGACTTTAACGTGGAAGTCCAGGTGTGCCACGGTCCACGTTGTGGAACTGTTTATTGTGTTGAAAGCCGGGCCAAAGTGCATCATTCTGCCTACAGGGACAGCCTTACTCTGTGAGGACTAACATGGTGAGGAGTGCTGGTGCAGCCACATTTATTCTTTTGAACACTGATTTTTCCTTTGCATACATTTCTCCTTTATATACACTTTTTGTACAAAAGATGGGACAGGCATTAGGTTTTGTTAACATATGCCATTTTGATTTGACGGACTCCACTAGGACTGTTTTGTTAATAATTTGATGCTCGAGACTACTCCCTTCTTAGTTATAGGCCAAAGTAGGAGTATTTCCAGCCCCAACAACTTCAATAAAGGTTTTACAAATTGTACCGATTGTGTCAGTGTCATACTTGTGATACCATGACTCCCCTACATGGGTTAAGGGCTGAAGTACACAGAATTATAGGACGTTTTGGAGAATTGGGCTGTGCATCCCTATCTTGTATTGTCTCCCTACAACAAAATAGGATTTTCTTCTCTGAAAATGAAAACCATTTAAGTATGTACTAACTAGGGGATAGTTAATCTTCACAGCATTCCATAATTTAAGATTCCGTCGCGAGGATATAGCACCCAACACTCTTCTTGGCTCCATCTTAGTCTCAGTGATGTAGCGCCCAGTTTCTTCTCATCAGCCTTGGTCATAGGGATAGAGTTCCTTGCTCCCTGCAAGCGTATTTCCTCCCCATTGCTTAAGGTCTTTGTCGAAAGTAGCTATTCCCACTCTCCGGCCAAGGGTCACTCTCCTGGCCCTGGGTCTCCTTTTCAGATGTGAATATTATCCCCTGATAAGGGAAACTCTCCCGGTGCATTGTTAATAATCTTAAGCAGTTCCATCTGAACCCTCAGGCCTCCTCTTCCTGTTGTCTACTATAGTTTACGCACTACCCCTGTCTGCCTCACCTACTGCTGAGCCCTGGGCTCGTTTTAGTGGTAATGATTGATCTGTTTATGTATCAACGCTTCCAATAGGCTATTTCCCACTCCTTTTCCTCAATTACGCGTATTGTTTCCAGGTGCGTCTGGTTGTTGATCCCCTACTTTGCGGCAGCAGCTTGAGGCTGGTCCGCTGTTTTGAAGTTAGTGACTTTCCCACTTTGTGGCTCCGCATTGCACGTCGGAGTCCCCCAGGGGCAGCTGCCAGTTGCTGGAATATGTGCTGAGCAATTTTCCTTCTCCTTTGCCGGTCCTCACTCGAATGCTGTACTTTTGTCCTTGAACCCAAACTTCAACGACAGCAGTCCTGGTCCCATAAACGATTTCCCCAAAAGGTGAAAGTACACAGGGACAGAACGAGATAGTGGTGGAAGGTCCCAGGAGGGGAGGGTCTTGCCTTAATAGGCATTGGAAATTGTGCGGCAGAGAATCTGGGAGATGTCTATGAAAAGGGATGCATCATAATGGAGTGAGACCTGGGTAGAAGATAGAGAATTTGACTAATTTTCCCCATTAAGAGACATCTAACTGGGAGACGCTTCACAGTCTTAAAACCCTGCTGACATCTACCAAGAATAGCTAGGACACAGAGGGGCTGAAAAGGAGGAATACCAAATGTGACTGTCACATAGTTTGAAGGATTGCCATCTGGCAAGGGTGTAGAAGCCCTGGCTTTAGTGATTTTTATTAAATAAAAAATGATGTGGGTAATTCTCTCTGAGAGGGTGGTCTGCTGACCAGACCGCATCTCCACAAACTACATTTCAAAAACATAGTGTACGCATGTGCCCTCCTGAATCAGTATCATGATATGCAGCAGTGCCTGCACCCTTGTTGTACAGAACAGGTCTAGTGAGCGCAGGTGCCATCTGGCAGCTCCACTGGCAGCCAAGTCATTGCAGTGCAGGAGCTTTATTTAAAGGCATAGTCTAGTAAAAAATGTTATTTAAAAAATAGATAGGCAACATAAAAAAAATACTAGCATTCTCTTTTTTAAAACTTCCTATGTAAAATTTTGAGCTATTCAAGCTCAAAATTCGCAAAAGCAAGCACATGGGTGCATCCATTTGGTGAAATGGATGCCCTCCTGTGCTGGCTTTTGCGGCACTAATGAAGGAAAAGCCAGCCAGCTGTAGTAAACAAAAGCTACCGCTGGGTGGCTTTCCCTTCATTAGTGCTGTACGCGGAGGACGGGGACCGGAGACCAGAGCAGGAAAGCTGCAGCTCAATCTCGGTAAGTGCTATTTATTTTTTAAAACAAATAAGCACTAGCTGCGTTTTTTTTTCTAAGTTTTCGGGGCTGGAGGCCGCAGCTTTAAAAACGTTGTATTTATGTTTGCGGTCGCTTTTGAAGCTCTCGGAGGAGCCTGAGAAACTCGGAAAGAAAAACCGCAGCGTTTTCCAACACAACCGCGTTGTGTTTCTGCCTGCTGTGGCTATCACTTTGGGTCTCCGGTGCTCCCAGGGGAGTGTTTACGGTTGTGTTTACATGCCGCGTAGTGTTTCTGCCTACAGCTGATTTCCCATTTGGGGCTCTCGGGCTCCCCATGGGGAGCCCGAGAACCCCAAATGGGAAATGCTAAATGCTGCGTTGTCTGCCTAAATCTGCTTTCCCATTTGGGGCTCTCGGGCTCCCCTTGGGGAGCCCGAGAGCCCCAAATGGGAAAGTAGATTCAGGCAGAAACAACGCGGTTGTTTTCCGCAATGCTGCGTTGACTCTGCCTGAATCTGCTTTCCCATTTGGAGCTCTCGGGCTCCCCAAGCAGATTCAGGCAGAAACAACACGGTTGTTTTCCGTAATGCCGCGTTGTTTCTCCCTAAATCTGCTTTCCCTTTTGGGGCGAGCCCCAAATGGGAAAGCAGATTTAGGCAGAAACACAACGCAGTTGTGTTGGAAAACGCTGCTGTGTTTTGGATGTGGGTACACCCTGGGCGTGCTTGCTGTGGGGGTTCACTAGGTCTAGCAAAACTAAACACATAAGCAAATTAAAGGACCTAGTGTATATACTGGCTAAACGCAGAATAGCGATGACCTGGAAAGCGCAAACTAGGCATCTGTTAAGGTATGGTGGAGGGACATAAAGTGGGCGAAGGCAGAAAACGGTGGTATGGCAAGAGACAAGATGTAACCAAGAAGAACTAAGGGAGGGGTGCTGGTGTCACTGATACAAATTGTGGCTGAGCTATCTTGGCAGGACCAGACAAATTTGAGCGGCATTGGAAATGGGTAGGAGGGGAGGCTGGGAGATCTGGCTCAACGGAACAAAATATGGAAGCTGTGCGGTGTAGGCCGGGGGGGGGTGAAAGGGGCGGGGGAATGGGGCAGTATAACAAAATGAGTGTACCAAGTCTTGTGGTATATACGAAAATGTATGGTTGTATGCTGAAAACCAATAAAAAATAAAAAAAATCTACAAAATCAAAAAAAGTGGTTGTACAGGGGCCTTGTAAAATCTATGTACAATCGAAAGTCTTTGACTGACGGATGATTGTGAAGCTAAGGGAAGTGAATCCTGCATCGTAAGAGTTGAATGGAAAAAGGCACAATTGACAGATTGGCAAGAGTGAACCCAAACTAGGGATACCTATACAAAGGGGGTAAAGTGTAAAGTCCGGTATTATAGGGTGTTGACAAGAGTGAACCCGACCGAGGTATGCCCATAGTGAACTGTACAAAAAGACATTAAGATTTGTGAGGGTCACTTAATGAGTTTCATAGAAAGTCATAGTGAACCTGATCGTGGGAGGCAAACAGTCACCCAGATAAAGATAAGAACTTTTTGTGGAATTTGTGTACTTTGATTCTGACCAGCCCTAGAAGGCAAAAGAGCCTAACTATCGCAGGTCCTGGAATCATTAAGGAACTTTCTAGGGATCAACACCTGGAAGAGGGGGATCCAGAGGTGAAAGACATCACCCAAAGATTGTGTTGAAAGCCATAGTGAACCCGGCGGAGGGAGGCTAACAATTGAGAAGAGTCCGAGTCCGGAAGAGGGTGACTCATGGTGGAAAAAGGCCTCACCCAAAGTATATGTGAAAAGAACTTTGTCTATTATTTGAATACATCAGGCCCACAGTAGCAAGAGGTTTTTTTGATAGAAGAGACTTTTTTTAATATTTATTTATTGGTTTTCAGGTTTTGTGCCTAGTAATTACATGACATCATGATATACATAGGTGTCTTTGGTACCCATTACCCTCTCCCTCCCCTCCCTAACCCCAACATGTAGCAAGAAACAAACTTAAACCAGGTCACAGGCAACTATTATCTAGTCCTTATACGCTTTGGTCAGTCCTCGAGTTTGCTGCACATTCCGTGATCATTATATCACAAGGCATCACTTGTTCAACTGTTCTCAGGGCAATCTGACTTCCGGGAGGTCTATCATCCGGGGAGGTAAATAGATCGTGCAGTATTATGTTCCAGGTTATTATGTCTATGGAGCAGGAGGCCTCTTAATAGCAACCAAAAATTCTACTGTCAAAGAAATCGTTCCACTATGCAACAACATGCTTCCTGCCAGACCGCGGTCTCTGCAGTGGTCCATCTCTGTGGTCCATCTCTGTAGGTCTTTCCACCATGTCTCTATTTTCGGTTCCTCTGTGGCCTTCCATCCCATCGCTATTTGCTGCTTGGCTAATGCCCACGCTAAATTGACCATCTTGGCCATTGCTTCGTTCTTATTGGGGAAACTGTAGAGGCCCAGAAGACAGGCTTCTAGGGTCTATATCCGTCCTTTTATTCCTTTAGCTCTCATGCACTGTTCTATTCCCTCCCATTATGGTCGTAATTTCGGGCAGTTCCAGGACATATGCCCCAGATTCGCGTTTTCTTCTCCGCACATTGGGCAGCTCTGTGTGTTGGCTCCCAGGAAGCGTGATATTTTCTCTGGGGTTAGATATGCTCCTTGTAGTATGTAGAATTGTTATTTTAGTCTAGTGTTTCTCAGTATGTTCTTTGGGTAGAGCTTTGCCTTTGTCCATTCTTTGTCTGTTATTGCTCTGCCTAGTATCTGTTCCCATCTTTCCTTCCCTTTATTTTTATCTCTGGGGAGTTCTTCTGCAATTGTTGATAGATCCTAGACACCATGTGGCCTCCTTCAGTAACATCATAAAGTAGGCCTAAAATTGGGTTTTCCGTTTGCCGTTCTGTGGGAGATGGCTACCTAGTGTGTAGCTGTCTAATGAGTCTTGCATAGTTTATATACTGGCCTCTGTGTAGATCATGGGACTCTACAGTTCTTGAAAGTCCAGTGTCGTTCCCCGCGCAAGGTCTCCAATTGTGATTATCCCTCTGGTCTCCCAATGGTCCCTACTTTGTTTAAGGTGTTCTCTGGTAGTACCGTTGAGTGCTGCCAGTGGTATCTGGGGGGAATATGGCTCCTTGAGTTTCAGTAGGTTCCGTGTTCTCTTCCATATTTGTTTCCCTAAGTGCAGACACATGGGGACTTGAGGGATCATTTTTTCTTCTATCCATAATACTACTTTGAGTAGGTATGGGTACACAACATTGCTCAGAAGGATGTGCTCCATTGTTTCTGCATCTGCGAGCCAGTTTGCCACATGCTGCAGTTATCCAGCAAGATAGTATGATTCAAAATGTGGGAGTCCCAATCCCCCCCTCTGTATAATCTCTGCAGAGTGTTTCCATGGCCACTCTTTTCCTGCCCTTGCCCCATATGAAGCTACTTAGCGTAGTGTTAAGATCTATGAAAAACTTCTTCGGGATGAGATATGGCACATTAATGAAATGGTACAACAGTCTGGGTAGTACTATCATCTTCACTAACGATATTCGGCCCACTACTGATGGAGGGGGTTTCTCCCAAAATTTGATGGAAGCGTCTATGTTATGCTTTGCTTTCAGCGTGTTGGCCTTGTGCGTGTCTTTTATGGAGTGATGTATATTTATGCCCAGGTAGCGGAACGTACGAGTGTTCCATTTGAGCTCTAAACAGGGGAGTTGCTCCTCTCCTTTTCCAGCCCAATTCGCCTGGGGAAATAGACAGGATTTCGTTTTACTAATGGGTATTCCTGAGAGGCATGCAAAGTTATCCAGCACTTCAAGATATGATCCTAGATTGTCTTCTGGATTTTGTATGAATAAGAGGATATCGTCTGCGTATAGGGATATGGCATGTGTAGTCCGACCAACCCGCAGCCCTGTGTCACGAAATATGTCCCTCATGTAGATTGCTAGGGGTTCTAGTGCTAAGATGTATAGAAGAGGTGAGAGCGGGCAGCCCTACTTGGTGCCTTGATGAATCTGGAACGGGTCTGAGATGTATTTATCTGTATGTACTCTAGCTGTTGGGGTAGCATATAGCATGTGTATCCATCTCATGAATCCCTGACCTATGCCATATTGTTCTAATACGGCATACATCCACTCCCACCTCACGGAGTCAAAAGCCTTTATGGTGTCTAAAGCTGCCACTGCACAATTGTCAGGTCTGGTACGTGTTTCTGCTATAACTGCTTGAAGACGTCTTAAATTGGCAGGTGTGGCTCTACCGGGTACATAGCCTGTCTGGTCTGGGTGGATTCATGTGGTGATCACTTTTTTGAGTTGATCTGCAAGGATCGCAGTAAGTATTTTTGTGTCCTGATTTAGTAAAGCTATAGGTCGGTAGGACTCACACAATTTGTGATCTTTATCTGGCTTCAAAATGGGGAGTATTGGGGCTTGTTTCATCGAGTTTGGTAGGACGCCCTTTTCATATGCTTCTTGTAGGACCTGTAATAATCTTGGTGCTAGTATATCTGCATACTCTTTATAAAATTTGTATGTCAGTCCGTCGCTGCCAGGTGTCTTAACGTGGGTAATGAGGTGAAACTCCCTGTATCTCTTCTAGCGTTAGTGGGTTATCTAGTATTTCGCGCTGTTCTGCAGTGAGAGTTGGTAGCCCTATGTCTTCTAAGGTCTCTAGGATTTCAGATCTATTGGAGGGGGTAGTATCCTCATATAGTTTGGCACAGAAGCTCTTGAAGGCCTGGTTGACCTCTTGTTGCAATCTTCTCAGGTGCCCTCTTTCATCTATTATTTCTGTAACTTCTTCCTTCTTATCCAATCCTCTAACCAGCCAGGCTAATAACCTGCCTGGTTTGTCTCCTTGTCCATGTATTTTTTCGCTATATCTCTGGAAGCTGAAGTCCCCTAGTTTCTCCCATTGTTCCACATATTCTAATCTAAGTTGCATGAGGGCTCTTACTGTGTCTGCTCCCAGGGTTTTGTGCCTTTCTAGGTCTGTGATTTCTGCCTCTATCTTCGAGATTTGGTTTTCTAGTACTTTTTGGGTGCCTCCCCTGGTGGCTATCGCCACCCCCCTTATGACTACTTTGTAGTCCTCCCACAATATATTGCCATCGACTACACTGCCTAGGTTTAGTTCAAAGTACTGCTCTGTTTGGGATCTTCGTGTCTCTCTGAAATCTGTGTTCCGTAGTGCTTCCGCCCTGTAACGCTCACCAGGTATACACGGGGACGCCACTCAGCCCTGGCTGGACCACTAGCACTCTCGAATCTTGTCCTTGGTAACGTTTCAAGACAGGAATTGGCCTGCAATACAGGAATACTGGATTCAGAACCGTACTGTCTCTTGCCGATTGACTCCCGCCTCCCTTAGAAACCAACCGTCCTCCCTTAGACCTTTTCCTCACCTTAATTCTTTGTATGGTGCGCTCTCCGTCCTGCTTCTCGATGCAGGGGCGCGTAGCTGGTGCAGGCGTGTCGCGACCTAGTTGCTTCACTGGTGCGGGTCCTGTTCGAGTCCAGACCTGCTGTGACGCCAACTCTGTTAAGGTAGGTTCTGCTTCTTTACAGTCTTGATATTCCGTCCTTCTTTCTTTCCCTTTGTTCTTTTACTAATGTTTTTGTTTCTTTCCTATAGGTGTGGAAAGAGATTTTTGGCGTTGCCGTGCCGCTGCTGGAGCTGCGCATGAGTCGGTAAGTAAATGCGCGGTGCACAGCGTTGTTCTTTAAGTGAATGTGTGGTCCGCAGCGTTAGCTTGCCTTTTCTTGTGCTAACCTGTGTCTCTTCTCTTGCTTGTAGCCCGCTGCGATGTTCCGGAATGGATGCTGACCGGGAGACAATCGAATTAGGTAAGAGTCTTCTGGATTCTTTGTAAAAGTGAATAAGCGCTCACTAATGCTGTTTTTTCTCTCTCTCCTTTCAGGTTCTGGTGTTCCAGAGAAGGTTGCTGGCCAAGATGATGGTGTTCTCTGGGCCGGGTAAGCGATGAACTGAAGACAGGATGCTACTCACAGGTAAGTGCTGTAATAATGATCTTGTTCTTTCAGATGAGCGGTTCCGGAATACGGCAGGTGAGTCATCTGGAGACTGAGCTGGACACGATGAGCGTCACGCTGCTAACCGCAGAATAACGCGAAGCGTGTTCCTTTGCTTGGGCGTGGCTTATATAGCCCCAGGTATTCCAAGGCACAACCACACCCAAAACACTAGACCGCATAGCTCGGTTCTTGGAACTGAGCTATGTGGGAGCCTCCATGTTGGGCAAAAGCCCATTGCAAAGTCCAGATCCCATGTTACCTTCACATGCAGTATGAGCCTGGCGCCAAAGACGCCAGGACTGACTCCAGGGGAATCTTTGGCGGGATGGCAAGGCCTTTGAAGCCACAGTGAGAGACCGTAACCTGGCTCCAGCGGGCAGGCTGACTTGCCTATGAGGGTTAGGGATCATGACAGGCCCTCAGCCTCCATGTGGGAAAGGGTTATGGGCAGTCTGCGAGAGTCCACTGGATTATCAGAGGGGAGTGGTCGGATAGTGTCCTGCCTTCGTATGTCACATTCACTACGTTTCCTAGGTGTTCCTTCCCTGTGAAGATGTAGTCTATCCTTGTGTGTAGTTTGTGTACACATGAGTAAAACGAGAATTCTTGTTTAGTGTGGTTCAGCCATCTCCCTGTCTCTTGTAGTTCTAGATCTCTAGCTAGTGACATCAAGGCTCGGGCCGAGGGTGAATGAGTCTCTCTTAGGTATTTATGATGCAGAACTCCGTTGTCGTTGTAGCCGTGTAAGAGTATGATTCGTCCCTCTGTGTCTGAGTACATATGGAGGATTCAAAATGATGTTCCCGGTGCAATTCATATGATCACACCTCTGGCATAGTTTGAGTATGCATAACCGTATCCTTTCCATTTGCTAAGGATGTGCTTTTCCTTGTCTGGTGTTAGGTGGGTTTCTTGTAGTAATGCGATTTGTATAAACTTCCTGCGCAAATAGGAAAGAATCTTCATCCTTTTGACATCAGTATTTAAACCTCGCATGTTCCACGTGGCTATTCTTGGGGTTTCCGCCATCGGGAGTATTTTACTCTGGTCCACTTATATCCCTTCCCCAACTGTTGAGTCCTTTGAAGTAACTCAACATTTTCTTGTTCATCTCTTCCCTGCATGCTGCTTTACCTGTGTTGCTGCGTTCTCTGTTGCCATTGACCTGATTACTCGGCATTTTCTCCTTCATATTTCTGTCTTTTTCTTTTAGTCGAGGTTTCCAGGTGTCTGGTCTTTTCCTTGAATCGCAGTTGAATCCTGAGAGGATAGTTCTTTCCTGTGACTCTAACAAAAATGTAAACTGTAACTTTGAACTTGTTGCCCATCGGTGTAATTCCATGGAGGGTATCCCACCATTGCCCCGGAGGTCTGCTAGGGAATCGGTGGGTAGGTACTGTAAGTACCTCTAGTTCATTTTTAACTTGGTGGGGTGTCTATCCCCTTGGGGTCGGAAGGCGGCATGTAAGGTTCACGTGCCTTTTTGTCCGCTTGCTTCCTTGCTTCAGGTAGGTCTTGCTTGAATTCAGTTGGGCCGAAGAGTCAAGATCCTGTTATGTTTTTGCATGTTTCGTGTTGCCAGTAAGCTGGGACAGTAGTAGGATAGGGTATTCATCTCATTGAGTCATTCCTTCTGGACCTGTTCGGGTTTCTGTCAGTCAATTGGCCTAAGTTATGTTCATCCATCCAGGAATTTGCGTCTTCTGGGATGTCAAAAAAACCAGGATTTTCCATTGTGGATTATTTTCTATTTGGCTGGGTAGAGGAGCATATATCTGATACATTGGTGACGAAACCTTTCTTTCGTGGGTATATATTGCGCTCTTCTTCTCTGGACCTGTATCGTGTAGTCCGGGTAGATAGCTAGGGTCGCTGAATTCCTCTAGACCACCGTACCCTGTCTTGAGTGATAGGTTTTGGCAGGGCTCCTGGTTATGGCTTCTTGGTGAGGGCCTTATGAGCCCTCTCGACTGTGAATCCTTGCGACAAGGTTCCTGGTCCTATTTCTTGAAGGAGTAGGTTTTCCACGTATTTTGTTGGGTCTCTTCCCTCTGCGCCCACCGGAAGCCCTACTATTCTGATGTTGCTTCGGCACGCCCTTCCTTCTGCATTTTCTGCACGGTCCTGTAGTGTTAATTTGTGAGGTCACCTCTTGGACAGTAATCTCCTGCTCCTTGGTCTTGGAGGCGGTTTGTTTGAGTGTTTGCTCCGTCTCGCCCACTGTGCCAGCTAGGTTACGGAGATCTTGATGTAAAAAGCTCATGTATTTTATTTGTCCTCTATGCGTTTCCATCGAGGTGCGCATGGCTGCAATCGCTTCCAGGATCACATTCTGTTCTGCGTTTTGCCGTGTCTCTGCCACTGCGCCTTCGGATGGCTCCTCGCGTTGCTGGGGATTTGCCACGGGGTCCGTCTTTTTTCCCATAACTGTCCATTGTCGCTTGTTTGGGTTGCGCCTGGGCTTGTTTCTGGTGTGTCGATAGCTTTTTCTTGTTGTCTGGCATTTGGGGGCAAGTGATGGTTTCCTTATCTAGGGTATAACTTGAGTATTTTATTGTGATGACCGTGGGTGTGCAGACGTTTTGTGGTGTGGAGCACTCACTTTGTAGGAAACTGTGAACTTTCTTGTCTGAGTACTTATATGTTAGGGGCTCGTGTGGAGGCTGTTTCAGCGTTTGGTTCCCAACAGCAGCTAACTTTGACTTGTAGAGTCTGTGATGGCTTGTCGTTCGAGTTCCAGGGTTCTCTTATGCCACTGTGTGCACCATTTTTGCTGACATTGCATGAGATGGCCTATCAAGATTCCAGTGTTGCTTCTGAGTGCCGGCTGTGATCTCCTTGGATTAATTATTGTTATTGTGATTTACTGGATCTGGTATGTATTGAAAGCACCACGCTGGTGGATTGGGCGCGGTGTGGTGTCTTGAGCGCTCAGCTGCTGATCCTTGTGCTTCTGGGGTCTCAGTGCTCACCCTTCAGCTGCTGTATGATCCCTGGTAGCGCAGAGCTACACTGTGTACCTCTATATAAGAGCCCTGATGTGCTCCAGAGCCCCTCGTTGTTCTAGGCTGTTGCCTGCTGGCCAGCCGCCGTCATGATTTAACTCGGCTGTGTTCCCCTGATGGTGCCTCGGCGCTGCCGGGCTTGCCCGAGCAGCACTGCCTTCTAGTCGGTGTGTGTAGGGGCCTGTGAAGTACTTTATCTGTGGCTTAAGAGCGACCAAGGACTTGGATTATGCCGTTGTGTTTGTCCAGCCAGGTTGGGGCTGCAAGAGCGCGTTTGTGTTGGGTTATTGCTCCCTTCCCCTGCACTATTACAGGAGATGGGGGATTACAGCCCGCCGCGTGCCTCTGCCCAGGTAGGGTTCTGTGTCACAGTGGGAGATCAGGGTTCTTGTTGCTTTACGGGGCCTGGGCTCGCCATCAACGGTGTCGGCTGCTCCTCGAGCCTTCTCTCCCTGTCGGCTACTCCCGTGTTGCCCTCCGGGTTCTATGCCACCCTCCGCTTTGCTACTGCTCCCTTACCATTCTCTCCTCGGCCAGGGGAGTTTCGGCTGCTGGTCGGCTGTTAGGGAGAATTCTCATAACTGGTTGATTTCCCTTACCTAAACAGTCCCCCAGCAGCTTTGCTGGATTTCTAGGATTTATGTTTATCACCTGGTAAGAGTGTGAGCCTTTTTCCCACTCTTACATGTGTTTTGCTGTGTGTATTTTTACTGTTTGTGTGATATTGGGCACTAGAGCCTCACCTACTCCATGTGCACCACTTTTTGTGTGTGTTACACAGCACATTCAGTGCAGTGACACAGGGTTGTCTTTGAGACTTCCCACTGACTCAGTTTTTCTGGGGCTGACTACTGTTCCCCAGAAACAGGTAAAGTTGCCATTAACTTTATATAGTCACTTTAAACCATAGGACAGTACGCCCCATCTTACATGGAGTATTGGAAAGGGTTAACTCTTTTCCCTTTTTGTCTGTGCCTCTTGGAGCCTTGTTTCGCTCCCTTAACATTAAGACATGGCTGGTGGCAGTGGTAGCTACCCTAACTTTCCTACCGCGAGTATCTTATATAACGTGGTATTGTTCCAGGCTATTTTAGTAGCCTTGAACATAAACCCGCTTGACCAAATACATTTTATTTTGGCTCCGGCTGGTTTTTTTCGCCATTTCTTTTTGTTAGTCTTTCTCGTGTTTTTCTCTGCACGCCAAACCTGGGATTATTCCTTTGTTCGCTGTCTTTGCCCGGGCTTCTGCACAGAAGCCCTCCTTAAGGCGCCCGATAGTTTAGAGGGGCAGGATGTGAGGGAGGGATCTTTGGACGCCTGCCATGGGTTGCCTTAGTAACCCAAGTCGCACTCTTGTCTGATTGACAGCCAGGCTGTATGAATGGGAGAAACATGCATAAAAAGCAGGTCTCTGGGACTGGAAGAGCAGAGTCCCCACTGGAACGCAAGAACCAACGAGGAACTGGAAGAAGAGGACCCCTACCATGACTGAACCGCCCGGTGAAGCCGTGCTGCAGGTCCGAATCTCCAAATCCGACGACAGCCAAGATCCTCCAGGAAACTTCTTCCCTTGAGCTGGTGGGACCAACCAGTTTGCCAAAACTACAAGCCAGGACCCCTCCTCTGGTCGAATTCGCTGTACAGAGCTACAGTGGGCCGGATAGCCAGGAAGGTCGGACCCTGTTTGGGTTTTAAGGATAGCACCTTTTATTCATTGATTTTCTCTGCTGCTGGTTTCTTACCTGGGTGGCGCAGGACCTTCCAGTATTCCTACTTCGTGTCAGTCCGACAGTCGCTTCAGGAACCGTGAGCCTGCAGGAACCACCAGGAACGTCCACCTCAGCTACAGCTCCCTCTCCGTTTCAAGGTAGTGTGCAAATCCGGTTGTCCGTTTCGGTCAGCTGCGGTGAAAGTGTTTGAAATCTTTCTCCAATCCGAGGTCTTGTTCTTCTCTTCTCTTTGAACAAACTTTTCTACCAACCAACCTCGTCCGGAATCTGTGCCACAAACTTTACCACAAACTACCCTGAACTGTGTGATCTTGAGCAAAAGACTTTTGTCCTATTGACTTTGGCCCTAAGCCTTTTCTATCGGATCTCCTCACTGTAGTCTCTCTGGTTCTATTGCCCTGATTACTTACCTGTTGGTTTTGGCTGATTTCTAATAACTTTGTCTTTCCCTTCCTTATAAATTGCTGCTGGAGCGCCATTTTGCTCCCACTTCATTTATGATAAGATATGATATGGCATTTGTAACGCGCCTATACACAAGTGTTTCAAGGCGCGACGTGGCGGGGGGGGGGAACAAGGGGAGAACAGACAACGATCCTACTAGGCCAGGTGTCATTCAGATCGCGCCAGTGCAAGGGAAATGGACTGGGAAAAGTGCAAGGGGAAGGGGAGAGGGGAAGTGCAGTACATGGTTAGTAGAATACAAGATAAGTAATAGGGCCCGCTGGTGGCAAGTGCAAGGAGAGTGCAGTACATGGTTAGTAGAAAACAAGATAAATAATAGGGCCAGGTGGTGGCAAGTGCAAGGTAAGTGCCGGGAGAAGGGGCTGCAGGATACAGAGACAGTCCCGTAGTGCAGGTAGGCAGTGCAGGGAAGAGTGGCTGGGCCAAGGACCGGGATCGGTGAGTGGCCAGTTGCAGATTCAGTGCAGGTTCAGTGATTTTAGCAGGGGAGAGAGGGAGAGAAAGCAGAGGCAAAGAGGAAGGTTTTGAGGTGCTTCCAGAACCGGAGATTTGTGAGCTTAACTTGTCTGGAATTTAAGGGAAGGGAAGTGGTGTGGTGTAATTATGATTGTGATTTTCGACTTGCTTAGAAAGGTGAACTGTTATACAACTGATAAGTAAATAAATATATATTCTTTTACTTAGAAACCTTGAGTTAGTTTTTGCCTGAACCATAGTAACTGCTGCCCTTTGTGTAACTCTTGTACTGCTCACTTACTCTTGAGATAAGTCTGGCTGCTCCGCTACTGCTACCACTATAACTGTGTAGTACAGGCTTGTACCAAAGGTGAAATTGTACTGTCACTTGTAGTCTTAAATGATTGTAGTATTCCCGATGGATACTGAATATAATTCTGCCTAACAGCGCAGCTCGGGACAATATGTCTGGTCTTCGGCTGCTGTTAGCAATGTTTCAGGACGCAGTTACATCTCGTCCCTGCGTAGGTCCATGCCATTTTTGTGCACCCATCTTCCTGCTCTGCTCCATCGTTCTCAGCCAGGAAACACTTTGACCCAGGTCCAGAGTGCAAATCTGTTGCCGCGCGGCCTGATGCACCTTCAGTTGCTTCTATTTGTGGAAATTTCGCCACTTGTTCCGTTAACGGGATCGTATTATTAGGATCAAGCAGGAGAGCTCAGTGAGGCACGTCTGCTTCACATGCAGGCGGGTCACGCCCCCGATAGAAAAGAGACTTAACCACTGAATGCCCTTATTGCTGAAAGCGGAACCATTAGTTTGTGCTGGGAAAGCTCGAGCATGTGCTGTGCTCCAAAGTCCCACCTAATCCTGTGCTGAAACCCTGGGGAAGGGAGACCCTAAGTACTGCATCCTGACTTATTATGTGTGAATACTTCCTTCTTTTTAAGAACATTATCCCACACTTCTTTTAGTATTTAGCGTAAGGATTGGCAATAGGTTTTTCTTAGTATAGGCCCTTTTATTTGACAAGACGTCACTAGGACTGCCCTATTATTGTTTGATGGTTGACGCTTGCTCCCATCTTAGATTTGGTTTACATTAGGTGTTTTTCCGACCTACCTTTGCAGTTTAATAAACACCCTTGAACTGTGATGACTTGTGTCTGTCTTTACTGTTGCCGCCTTTAGTTTCTTCAACCCTCCGAAGTGAAAGGGCAGGATACTAGATGGCTATGCCACTCCTTTTGATCCTTGGTGAGGTCTAGTAACACCTCTCCCGAGTGAGCCCCCCTCGCAGCTTCCCAGCATTAACTGTCATTGTAACCGCAATCAAAGGGCACGCCCATCCCAAATGGACAAGCCTCACACCAGGGTGCTGCATACCAAAGGGGCCTTTGATGCTATTGACAAGGGAAGGGCGTAGCGTGCAGACAAGGGGTGCTGAGGCCATCTGGAGGAAGATTCCACCATCTTGATATCTCTCTTCCTTCCTGCCCCCTCCACTTTCTTTAACACAAAGCACTTTGGTTATGATATCGGAAGGCAAAGCCTGTCCCGAAGACAGGGATTGGAGCCTTAAAGCAGGCTTGCTTTAGTCCAATTCTCTGGAGACATTTGCCTTCAAAAGAAGGAGTCTACCATTCACTTTGGAACAAACGCCCGAGAAAGAATTCATTGAATCTCTGTTGGGAGAGTTGACTTTCCAAAGTCCTCCACCAGTGAGGTTAACACGGAGTGTCCAAGGCAGAGGTAGTTCTGCTCCCTACCCATCCCCTGGGAACATTGGGTGTGACTTGCTGCTGGAACAAGACCTGCATCTCTACCAGCCACACTGCTACACAGGACCTTATCATGGTGAAGGACTCCTGAACGTGTGGGCCAGCCCCCCTTGCTTGGGAGCCTGAGAATAATGACTGCACTTGTCCCTGAGACCCCAGAATAGAGTTTACCGCGTCCTGAGAGCCAAGACTGCCAAAATCCCTGTTTTTTAGCGTCATCGATTGAACTGCCTTTGAACTTTTGGCACTGAACCAAACCTTTAAATGTACATGCTTACAACTTTGAACCAGCTTAACGCTGCACTGTGTCTTCGTGGAGCCCATCACCTGCTCGGATCTTATCGGTGGTTGACCGGGAACCAAAAGAGGCCCTAGACATTTTTTTCAAAGTGGCCCCATATTACACATTTTCAGCAAGCATACCCCTTTTGATATGAGAGAACCTTGAAATAAAATCAGTACACCCCTGGCTCTAATCAACTGATCCTCACCGGAACCGACTCAAACAGCACACCGGAACATCTGGATCACTGCTTCGAACCATCACTGAACTTCAACTCGAACCACTAAAGTGGCACGCCTCATCCATCGACCCCACCCAGCGGTCACTAGATAACTCGAATCGCCTGGTCCCCGAAACGATCCTGCTGAGCACTCTGAGCGCATCACTCAAATGCTGCCCTATGTCCGCTCTGCGCAACCGCATTCGAACTGACTCAATGCCAGTTTGCCGCTTGTTCCAACATGATTCGCCGTAACCAAACTGTATTCGATCCATTCACACAACAACTTGAAACCTGATTCCACCGGGCAGGAACTATTGACCCATAACTGCTTCCCGGTCAATTTTGGGTCCTAGAGACTGGTTAGGTCACTTGTGTACCTTTTTCATCCAAAGACATATCCTTTTTAAAGAACATTTATGGATGTTCGATTTCCTCTCACCCCTATTTTCTACCCAGCATGCTGCATCTCTCTATTTCTTTGCACATTCTCTGGTTATTTCACAGGGGTGAGTTTTGCACAGTGTTTTTCTATTTAGTCATTACAAATGGTGTGTTTCTATATTTGTATTGGACCTTTAATGGACTTTGCATTTATTTTGGACTGTGATACATTGCTGTTTGGGTTGCTAATGAATCACAGTTACACCCCTCTTGAGAGTGTAGCGTTCCCTTGGCCCATGTTAACACAAAAGCCAAAGGCGGGGTACATCTCTTAACTGCATCTGTTTTACCTTTATATGATTGGGATTACTGTTGGTTTGTAGAAGTGTGAGGGCCGAGTTAGTGGTTTCACTTCTATTCATCATTAAAAGTCATTTAGTCACATATGGGCAATATGTTATTTTACATACCGTCTCCCGGTTGCAAAGGCAAGTAGTGATCAATGAAGCACATACACAGAAGTGGCAGCGTAAAGGTTTTTTTTTTTTGGAAAGGTTATAAAAGTATACTGGTTAACATGCAAATCAATAGTCTGTTTTTGTGATCAACTGTTTCAAAATCTGTAACGCTCTGCTATTTTAAGTGACCTCAGCACTACTTTCCCCAAGCCTAGTAGGTGTTGTCCTCTTACTCTTTACTAGGTCTGTAAGGTCGTGTTCGAAGGTCTCGTAGTCCAAATATTGGCAGCCCCTGGAAGGAGGCAGAGTAACCAACAGTATTCCCTGAGATGTTTGCCTGGTTTCTGGTGGGTTAGCCTGTGTCTCGAAGGATGGCACTGCTAACTCTGGTTCAGGGGTTGCCTTACTAACCCCCAGTCCTCCACCTTTGGATGTCTTGCTTGAGCCTCTGTAGTGCTCTCATTCCTAGTGATTCCTCTTTCTCACATTCCTTATTTTCACTACTCTTTTCATTCTACCTAGTGCCTCCTGCTTGCTTTGCCACATTCTTGTACCTCCTCCCGTCTCCACCCGTGCACCAGATGCAGGGCTTCTATGGGGCACATTTCCTCTCTGTGTCTGCCTTATCAGGCTTTCTTTCTGCTTCACTCTTTTTTTCCTTCCCCACTATCCTATTCCTGTCATATCTCTGTTCTGTCTTCACCTCTAGCAACCCTCCCACCACTTCTTCTTGCGTTAATCCTCTACTGTGGATCATTCACACCTGTCGTCCTGGTTTTTCACCTCCTTATCCTTTGGCTCTCAATCTTCTGCACTCCCATCAGGGTCTCTCTCGTCCCAGGCTCCTATGTTGCGCTTCTCCCAGTCTCCTGGGTTGCTCACTTTGCAACCTCCAAATCAACCTCTTCTCTCCTCCAGGCCACAAACTCCTTCTTCTCACAGTCACCACCTCTCCTCCATCCTCCTACAAAATATTCTCCTCGCCTCCAGTATGCTCCTTGCTCTCTCGGAACAGCTTGTGCCAACGGCCTACACTTTTTTAGGGTCTTGAACTTGACATACAAACTTCTCTCTGACTAAAGAGAACTCAGGTGTGAATCCTTACGCAACTGCTATGGAGAATGGTTGATGGGCCCATCCTTTGGGACATCTTGAAATTTTGATTTGGAACTTGGGGTTGATTAATCACTCCCCACAGGTGTTCCTTTCTGCTTGCCACACACTGGGATCGCCCTTGGTGTGGACTCCCTTAGCCGAACAGACCTGGTGAAAATTGGTTAACTGCTCGAGTTGTCTCTTAGTTTGGGTCCCACTCCTTCCCCCTGTGGTTCTGGATAAGATTTCTGTATCTGCACAAGAGTAGCTGTGTATGCAAAAGCTGCCATCTCTTCAGGATCGCTCCTCATTAGTGGTTCCTTTGAAGGGACCATGCGAATGGTAAGGCACTTGTGATAAATCCCTTCCAGGTTCGTGGGAGAGGGTGGTGTGAGACAGGAAATGGTATCAAGAGAGACAGACTCAAAGGTTTTAGTTTCAAAACCTTTATTTACTAAGGTTCCTGGGTTGGTGTACTGCCTAACTGGCCCTAACTTTAAAGGGATGGTTCCCTTAACTGATGATGTCTGATGGTCCAAAATAAAAGTCTGTGTCTTAACCGATACTTGCCCTCACTCTTTACAAAAATGTGATGGGAAGTCTTTAAAAGGGAAAACAGTGGTTAAACAAAAAATAGGAAAACCCAAGGTTGGTCTCAGGTGGTCGTCTCACCAGGTGTAGTTTGGTTGATGTCACAAAAATGAGTTCAATCAAAAAGGGCTGTTCACAAGACCTTCTCCACAGAGCCCTTGCAATATTCTCAAATACTTTCAGGGTATTTTGTTCCTTGGGTTTCCCTTCCCCAAGCTTCAACTTGCCCAAGTTCCAAACACCACAAAAGAAATATAACAGTTCCTTTTGAAACTTCTCAGGGTTCCCTTCCCCAAGCAATACAAATTCATTTTTGTCAGGATGTACCTTTCCTTTTATTTACAGTTTTTATATACACACATGCTCTCTTCTCTTCTCCCTCTCTCTCTCCTACACTTTCTGCTCCGTGCGGCTTTTAAAGCTGTCTTTCTGTCAGTCAATCGCACACTCCCGAGTTTCTCTCTCTCTCACTGGCCAGCGTTGCGTTGACAAGCGGTCCCTCTGGATACATGGGGTTGAGGTCAGGGTCTCACAACCTGCCCCTCAGACGCACATGGGACCGGCACACGTCCCAAGGGAACAAGCATTTTACGGAACTCCACCAGAAGGAAACAGGGTGCCTTTGTCCGGCTCCTTAGAGGCCCAGCTGCCTAGCCATGCTGCAGCCCCTCACAAACACCGGGCCAGCGCCTCGACATGCCGTTCTCCTCCAGGCTTCAACTCCTACTGCGCTCTGCTCCTTGGCTTCTCTATTTCGGACCGCATCCCAAGCTCGCTCTCCTCCTTGTGAAAAACCACACCTTTTATAATTGAAAAAACAGTCAAGTGGCGTCAGGTGTGAATGGTTATTATTAAATGCCTGACCCTACCTGACTCTATTAGTGGGACAACTTCAGTTCTTTCAATAGTAGGCTTCCCTTACTTTCCCCATGTTGTTTCTATGGGTAATCTTCACTGCTCTTAGTTGCTTACTCCTCCTCATCTCAGTATTTGTTGGAAATGGGGATGGGGAGATTGAAAAATACCCCATGAAGGCTGAGGGCGAGTGGGTAGGGGTATTATTGGGAATGGGGGAATATCATGTCTCGCCCTTGGGAATCATCCTCCCAGTTCCTCGTGACCCTCCACTCGGGTGATCCTCCCTTGCTTGTCCACCCCCAGGGTCGGGATCCAAAAGCGATAGCGCTTCCCTGTCCACCTGAATGGAAGATCCAGAGGGAGTAGGTGGGAGAATAGTCATGTTTCTCACAGTGGGGTAGACCAAGGGAGCTTCCCCCACACTGCCCCAACCAAGGGATCTTCCCCACACTGCCCCAACCAGGGGAACTTCCTCACACTGCCCCAGACCCTGCAACACATAGTGGGTGGTGGTACCTGGCCCACTAGTCACCCATCCTCAACCCCTAAAGCAAGGCAAGGCAAGGCACTTCATGACATCTCCCCGTTATTTATTATGTTTAACTTAAATGTGGCCCTTAACCAAGTGGTATATATCGAGCTATTTTAACTACATTTCCACTGCAATGCTCACAACATTGCATTCAAAAGCGGGTTAGACTACAATCGCACGACCTGGCTCAAAATGCAGTGTTTACTCTGCACAGATCCTATTACCCAGCCTACACAAACTACTCACTCCATTGATCATACTGCGCTCACACTTAATATTGTCACTGCCCTGCTTATACTTCTCAACTCCTACTGCACTGTCCAAAACTGCTTAAAATACTGTGCTCAGTACCTGCTAAGTCTGGACATATACTAACTGCTCACTCTATTCAATCTGCCAGTCTCACTCTGCACACGCACATTGCATCGACATTTTTATTACTCATTCTACTCACATTTCTGTTTCAATTTGGTCTTGCGTTGCAATGCTCGCACTGCACTATTCACACTGCAGTAACAACTACCCCTCACTGCAATCAATTTGCCTTTATTTCACTGCATTCGATTTACGCTGCTCACGCTATGCTCCTGCTGATTGTTGAAACTATGCCCACACTGTTGTACTCAGAGTACACTTCTCACACTGACCGCACACAGCTCACACTGCATGGCACACTCAGTTACTCTGGGAGGATTCTAGAATCAGTTCCAAAGGCAGTTGAGAAGGCCCCAATTCCTGTCCTCCTCTTTGCGCCAAAATGTTTCTGTGCAGACCACTACTTTCGCATGGCATATGTGAGGGGTTAGAGTGAGGAGACAGACAATGTTGGTTGTGTCACAATTAGTTTTAATTAAATCTTAACGGGGTTTGGAAAAATGGCTCCTTAGCCCTAAAAAAAGAAATTCTGACCCTCACACTGTAAATGCTACAAAATCGACTATAAGGGAAAAAGTATCTTTTAGCTGCTCTTATGCAGCCTTCCTCAATTCTCGTGTACAAAGTTCCAAGATGAATGTCCACCAACTCAAAGTAATCTTTGCTTACTTGTTGGCTTTGGTCCTGGTAGAGGAAGTGGCTTTCTTCCCCTAAACAGAGTCCGGTAATGCTAGGGGGGGGTGACAATCCACGTCCCCTTGTCTTTCCTATTACAAAGTTAGTAGCAAGAAACTACTTATACAATATTCCTTTTATTAACTTTTCCCTGTGGTGCCGTTTTCCCAGAATTACAGGGACGAGGAAGAGTAGGAGTATCACTGCCACAGTTTATTTCTTAGTGGTATTTTCCACCCCTTTTGTCCTTTCTCTTAGTCCCTTCTTACCCCCTTGTTAATGCTCTTCCCCAATTCCCAAGGTGCTCTCCCTGTGCAGGCCGTATCTTTGTTTTCTCTTTGGGCAACGCTGCCTTTCCACCTAATAACGCTTGCTCACTGCGCTGAGAGTACCTTACTTGCTGTAACTGCCACACGCATCCAGGTTATTATTATCCATCGGTTCCCAGCAGATTTCCCAGGATGAACCTTCTCGCTTTCTGCAGCGTTGCCGACACCAGCCAAGGAAGCGCTCATCCTCCTCTGGGCTCCTATGGTGATGACGCAGCAAAGGAAGAGCATCTAGGTTACATTAGGGGGTGAAGGCTCCCCTTTTTCCAGTGCTTTGCGTCGTTGACCAGGCTGTCCCGGTTCATGGGCAAACGCAGCCTCGGTCTGAATATCGTCCAGTCGGGAGCCGGCGGGACTTCCACATGCCCTGTGTATAAACGCTGTCCTCCTGATGTTGTGGATAGCTTCCACACTGAAAAGACAGCGGTTTGCTCAGAAATTCCTCTGGGTGCCTTTTCCTTACCGTTTTTCCGTGTTTCAAATTGGAATCTTGCACTTGCTCCAAACTGCTTCTTCATTGTCTAGTCTCCAAAACTACTGTCACTACCTTTTTCACCTGCTCCATTTACAACTCCAGCAACTAACACCATTTAGGAGTCCTTCTCTTTTATTGCTGGCCTGATTATCAGCCATGGAAAAGGGACCAAAATGTTGTTTCAACTTTATTGCTCTTTGTTCATCTGCATGGGGCTTCCTCGTCTCAGTACTTGTATTCTTTGTTAATGGACTCAGTTTGCAAAAATACATGTCGCCATAGGCTATTTCAGAACTAGACTTGGGGGTTGTTGAGGGAAACCTCATGAATTTCCTTGGTTTGGGTATCGGAGTAGAGTTTCTTCTGTGACTCTTCACACTTGCCTCAAACAGTTGCTCGCCAATCTTCTCTTACATGCTTCAGAAAATCAGTGTTCAAGCAAATGGATCAGAATGCAGAGAAGAGGCCTGAATAACCTGTCCACTACGACAATGATCATCCGCAAAGGGAGAGAAAATGAATCAAGATTCCACAAGCCTCCAGACCCGCTATAAACGGGGAGGCCGAGAACCTGCTTCCCAATGCAGCAAAGTCCCTACGGAACTGGGTCCTGGAACATGAACATAGGCCTTCCCGTACCACCAGATTCAATACCCTGCAAGTCCACACTGAGAAGTTATGTGGTGCATTGCCCCCTACTGAGGACTTCTCGTTACACATACAAACCCCAGGTGGAGGGGAAAGAACCAGATTGGTAAGGTGAGAGTTAGCCAATCCTGGCAGTGAAAGAGGGATACAAGCAGGGAACAGGAAGCAGGTAGGGTTTCTTTTATTTACATTTTTTGGTTTGGTTGGAGGTAAAGGACATCCAAAAGACCAGCAGGAGGAAGGAAGGAGCAGTAGAGTGGATTTATGGTGCAGGTGAGGTTTTGATCAATTCAGTGAAAGTAGTTCTGCAATGTGAGTGTGCGTGGCTGTGTAGTAAGTGAATCAACAAGGTAGTGTAAGGAATGATTGTGAAACAATTGTTACTGAGCAAAAGGAGGGTGCATGAGCAGTGGTTTGGAGGGAGGAGCAGTGAGTTGGAGGGGAGGGGGCAGCAGTGTGGAGGTGGGAGTAGAACAGTGAAAGAGAAAGTTAATAATAGTAGCAGAAGGAGAACTAACTGGGGATTAAGGATGCCTGGGTGAGGGAGGAAGGTTATAAGACGAGAAAGCGAGAGACTGCTCCAGGCCCCCAAAGAGAACAATAAAAACACTTGAACCATCTCTAAGACTTAAAGATCCTAAGGCTAAGGTAGGCCTACACTAAGGGAACACGGACGAGACATCCAAAGCCAAGAGATTCATGGGTAATTGCACGTACCGAGCCCTGGGACAGAGAAATCGGTGAAATTGGAGTAGAGTTGAAAGTTTGCCATCGGTTAAAATCCCCACTATAGACACTGGGTGGCACGCTTAAAAAAAACATTTTTTAAATAAAATACTCTAGTCACTCTACCCTCAACTGTATATTATGAGCCTGGTCAATTTGTACAGCACAGCCCTGGCCACTAGATAATGTTTGCTTTCAGAATTGTGCAGCATGGGTAATGTTAACTCATGATGATGTGCTTTTGACTAATTGTGCTTTAAAATTTAAATGCGTGTCTGTGTGTGTGTGTATTGAATAGAACTTCCCCACCCTCAAGTTACAAGTCTTCTGCAAATCACAATGAACTCTGCTTCGGTGGACAAGCCTTGTGGAAAAAAAAGCAAATCCACAGTTCATTCGACAAACGAAGCATGCTCTAGACACCATACACATTTTGAAGGTTCAAGACAGTGCACTTCCATTGCTTAAGGCTTGTGCAAGCCCATAGGACAATAGGACAATGCTCAAAAGGCCAGCCCAAGTGGATAGCATAGTTGATAAGGTAGAAAACAGTACATCTGTTCATTTGACCAATGATTTTGTCCCAATGTGCATTCAAAAGCACAGCCTGCTACATATTGCAGTGTACATGTTCCCCCAAGTACTTCTCAAAACATTTGTGGCAAAAAAGCAGCAAATATCCGACATGATTGTGGGACACTATCATTTTGGTGCCTGGACATATTAGTTTCACCATTCTGACACTGGACATTTTCCATACTGCGAGAAACCTGAAGGTATCCTCTTACCTACTCCCCTTGGATACTCTTTTCATCTGGCCAGGGAAAGGCCTTTGCTTTTGGATCTTGACACTGGGGGGCGGAGAAGCAAGAGTTGGATCTCCTGGGTTGAGGGTCCTTGGGGAATATTATTATTATGATTATGAATTTCTTATATAGGGCATCAAGGTCTCAGTGCGATTGGGGGAAGAATAGCCACAGGCGAGACATGATCACCCCTTTTCCCTTCTGAACAATAGGCTATTATCACTCATTTCCCCACATTTTCCATTCTTTAAAACGCAACAGTACTGGGACGATGAAGAGGCAACTAAGAGTGATGAACACTGGTAGGGAATTTCACCACTCTAGTACTGCGACGAGGAAGAGGACTCCAGAGTATTGTGAAGATTAGGCATGTCCCGTTAACTATGGTCAGACAATTGAATTAAATGACCCACACCTGAGGGCACTTAACAATCCTCATGATTATAAAAGGGCAAGCAGCAGTTCAACAAGAACGAGAGCAGTAGAAACCAGAGACTGAGAAACCTGCTGGTGGGAAGCAGGAGCTGTGACGAGCTCTGTGAAGGGTACCGGTGTGCAACTGGAATGCCGTGACACTCGACGAAGCAGAACGGCGAGAAGGAGCAGGTGGCAAGATGGCAGGCCAGAGCAGAAGGGGCCATGAGAGGAGCGGAAGCGAAGCACCTGCTTCAAAAGATCGGGCCACTCACCTGCCCAGAGAAAGCTATTCCTCCCGCAGAGAGAAGGCTGGAAAGTATGCGCAAAGCTGTGGACCAAGTCGGGAGAGGCAGCTGGGTTTCTCGAGTGAACAAGCAGCAGAAGTCATATTAAGAGGAGGGTCGTTTACCGATACAGGCATGCTGAAAAAACTGGTGAGCCTGCCAGACACCAGTGGGGAAACGGGTGGTCCAGAAGGCGCAGAGCTCTACGTTAAGAGCCTAATACATGAAGAGAACTTGCAGAAAGACTGTTGATGTGCCTTGAGAGACCCGAAATCGAATGAAGCAAAAGTGCTAGAGGGAACCTTGAGTTGATGTGTTTGAGCTCCAAAAGCTTTATTTTGAAGCCAAACAAACTGAAAGCATTATGGAATACCATACAGAATTGAAGCAATATGAAATTTTGATTGAATAAGCACTACTGAATGCCACACAGAGATCAAGCAAACAAAGAGAATTTTTTGAACAGCAGCAACGTGGTGCAGATAGCAAATACCACAAAGCAAGCAGAATGAAATACAAGTATTGGCAAAGCAAATAGATTCACATGAAGGGTGTGAAAAGGGAGACTAATTTGAACAGCATAACCAAGTGACGGGTGAACAAGCTTCTGGTACAAAAAGTACTTTCTTACTGTTAAGAGAAAGCAGCGGGCAATTGTTGCAAAAGCTGATGAAAAGGGGTATCGGTTGCGTGACCAGTGATGGGTGTACCGTGTGGTCTTTCAACTGCGCCTAGATGGAGGGAACCCCTACATGTGAGCGATATTAAAGCACAACAGCCTAGAAAGGTGTCACTGCGCCTAGACAGAGGGCCCGGCATGGAAAGCAAATGAAAGAAGAAATCAAGAATGTAAATATTGTATTGGTGTACCAGAGAAACTACCCTTGGTAGGAGGGCTGGTGAGGATCCCAATCCTTTGAGAATTGTTTTGTTTGAGCTTTGAACTTTCTTTCTTGAACTTGTGGAAGGGAACTCCAAGACTTTGTGGAACTGTCTTGAACTTGGGGAAGGGAACCTGGAGAGATGTGTGGAACTGTTGTGAACCTGAAAAGGGGAGCTGAAAGTAAGCCAAGAGCTAGATGAAGCTTAGAACATGGTTTGGAACAATATTTATTTTCTTGCTGACATCCCTACACATGGTTTACCTTTAGTCATGAGGGCAAGTATAGGTTTTGAACACAGACAGACTTTTAAGTTGAACTCTTTGACTCAGGACTGTTCTTAGTTTCTTTAGGTAGGGAAATCCCACCTTCGCTTATGGCAAGTTAGACCTTCATCCTTCCTGACATATAAGTTAAATAAAGATAATTTGTTTAATTCGGAATCTTGTGTCTGTGTCTTGCTTCATGATGCCTTTTGCCTGAAAATGTCATCTAAAAAAAGCTGAATGCGTATTTAATGCGCATTCGGCATGAGAACAAAAACCGAAGCACATAATGTTGCTTCTATGACATTGAAAGTGGGGGGACGATTAAGTAAAAAACCAAAAGAAGAAAAGGACCCTGCAGCGCCAGCTCTGATGCACATTAGTGGGAGGGAGCTGACGCTGCGGGGTTAGAGAAGAGTCGGCGACACACACACAGAAGTGTTCCTCTGAAAAGGTAAGTAAGGGGAGTAGAGGTACAGGGATACAGGAGAAAGTGATCTATGTGTTCACTGCGTAGCGTGATTTTCAAATTCAACATTTTGAGAATCACAAATTTCGTGCCGCTCATTAATCACGTAGATCCAATGCCGTCACAATACGCAAAAATAATCATCAGTGATATGATTGCTTTATCTAGTGTATACACACACACACTCTCACACACACACACACACTCACTCACACACACACTTGCACTTGTAAGGGAGGCATGGTATCACAAGTATGACACTCACACAAAAGTTACAAGTTTGAAAACCTTTATTAGATTCTTTGGGTTTGGAAAAACTCTTACGTTGCCCTATAGCTATGATGGGAGTAGTCTCTATCATCAAATATTAAAGAAAACACAGTCCTAGTAAGTCTATGTCAAATCAAAATAGCCCATACTAACAAAACCTAATGCCTGCCCTATCTCTTGTACAAAAAGTATGTACAGGGAAATGTGTATGCAAAGGAAAGTCAGTGTTATAACATAAAGTATCAAGTTGGCTGAGTCAGTTCACCTCCCCACGTTGGACAGCACAGAGTAAGGCGGCCCCTGTAAACAGGATGACACACTCTGGCTCAGGTTATGAAAAAAGGCAGTTCAAAACGTGTCGTGGCCCTCTTGGCCTTCCATTTTAGTCACTTATTCCAGCTTTCCCAAAGTTTCTTTAACATTTCAACAAATGTTCACGTAGGTCTCCCTCAGCCGGACTCGGACTTCTTAAGGCATCAATAGTTCAGGTAGGTCTCCCTCAGCCGGGCTCAGACTTTGTAATCGCAACACTTGCAGGTGTTCCCTGGAACTCCCTACCTTTTTCTATCCGTTCCTCCCCTACCTATTCTTCCCTCCGCTCCTCATTGAAATCACTCCTTCATTCCCCTTCCTGATACCCTTCCCGCTCTGACCCTTCTCTCCCTCCTTCTAATACCCTTCTCTCTCTTCTTTCTTTCCTCTTCTCTTCTAAAATCTCCCTTCTTCCTACTACTCATTTTACTCACTACTCTCTCTCCCTCTTCCTTTCTTCCCCACCCCCTCCTCTCCTCTTCTTTCTCAAATGCAAATTGTTCTACATGCTGATTTTCTGATTTGACTCATGTCTACTGTTATTGCTTCTACTGTTCCATGTTTAAAGTATTTTTGTTGTTAACTGTAAAGTGCCTTGGATTAAGGCGCTATATCAAACAATAAATACAAATACAAATTCACATTATTTAAGGGTCATGTTTCAGAACTCCCTCAGTCAGGCTTGGACCGTTCACTGATGTCGAAGACTTTCGAATGTGCGAGGCTTTTACCATAGACCTTTGCAGAATCACTTTGACTTTCAATTCTGCTCTCTTGATGTCATTTGCCCCAATGTCTCTTGGTTCTAGCATTTCCATACCACAATCGGAAAAGTTCAAAGAAATCTTCCTCTTCAAGCAATCACTTTTTACCTTCTCCTTTCGTCTTGGTTAATCTTGGTCATTGCACATTTCACAGTTCGTTTGATGTCCTGTTACAAAGCAATGAAGCAAAAATTTTCGCAGAGACTTTGAATATGGGCTATTTCCTTTTTGGCCAACCACTCCGCTACTCTGCATCACTAGCTTTACAGTTAACTGTAACTTAAAAGTTCATTACTGGTTTGCTTTCTTTTGCATCTCATCAGCATGCACGCAACCTTCAAATTGTGTGTTGCGGCTTCAATCTTTCCTTGACACAAGCTGGCCTTTCATGTCTTTCTCTAACTCACCGGTTGTGTGCATTCCTTTCTTGTGTCTTTGCAGCTTTGATTCACGGGTCAAAGTTGATAGCACAGGCTTGGCCTCGCCTCCCCAACTCTGTTGTTCACTCAGGAGGGTTGCTGGCATCCTTGAAACACAATGCAGTCTTCTTCTTGTCTGGGATTTTGCCTTCTCCGCATCTCCTTCACAGTTTCCAGGAGGCAACGACCTCCGGCAGGGAACTTCAGGGTTGCCCTACCCTTCACTCTGGTCCCCTGATTGGTCGTCCTGATCCAGAGGGTTTTCCTTCGCCCCGAGAGATCTGCTCCTTCCCATGCTTCATTCACCTTGCTCAGGATGTCTCTCTATGTTCCACCTTTTATCCGTGTGGGGGGGGGCTAATGGGTGTCAGATGTATGTGATTGAGGTCAAGTGCCTGACTTCGCCTGACCCGATTACTGGGGCATGTCTAATGAGACATGTAAGTGTTAGCCTCTTTAATCTGTCACCCTCTTGCTCTGCACAGTGTTTGTATAGAAAGGGAGGGGAAGTTGGAGAATCCTATAAAATAGAATGGGGTATGGGCACGTGAAAGGGGGGGGGATACCGCGTCTCGCCATCGGTTTCCTCACCCCCAGGGTCTGGATCCAAAGGTGATGCCCATTCCCTGGCAACCTGAGAGAGGGATCTCCATGGACTCGCAAGTGAGACACCCTTTGGTTTCTCACACCCTTCTACTCACTTGTTCACGCATTCATCCACCAATCCAGTCAACACACTCACATACCCATCCATTCAATCCACCTGCCCAAACATCCACAGCTTTAACCCATCCATCCAATTACAACCACCACTATATCTAACCTTTTCACTCGTTAGCTCACTAATTGCAACTTTTAGCATATTTGTAACATTCAAGGGTATGTGATTTTGATTCTAGTTTGGGATTTTTCTGTGGATGAACCAAGTATGTTTTCTTTCTTCTCAGAGGGCTGGTTCTCAGTGACACCAGAGAAAATAGCTGAGCACATTGCCAGCAGAGTGGCTCAGTCCGTGGCTTGTGAACTCATCGTTGATGCTTTCTGTGGGGTTGGCGGAAATGCCATTCAGTTTGCACTAGCAGGAAAAAGAGGTAATGTTTCTGAGTCTCAATTCTCTTCCTATGCCACATTGTTTGTTAGATGGGTTCTGTGGTCCGTTAGGAGCTCGAGGTGACCAAATTGGATGGTAAAGGCATTCTCTCTTTTTGCAATAGTGCTGTTTTTCATAACGTGTTTGAAGTTTTCCCTCTGTGTGGTAAATGTGTTTAGTAATGCTGCTGACATAATGTTGCAATATTGTCTGGGACCTGAACCTGTCAAGGGGAAATGGGGATCCCTTTCCATGTGGCGGAAGCCCCATCCAGGATTTGCCTGGGCCAGCTCTGCACCAGGGCTACCCAGTCTGTCCATGATACATGTGCGTGGTTGAAATTATAAAGTACCACTTGCGTTTGCTCTGTACCTTTTGTGCTACATGCTGGCGAGTGTTTTCTCTCTTGTCCCTCAGGACCACTGAAGATTCCTTGGGAGCGGAGACACGATCGTTTTACTCACTATCAAGTGATGCAGCGGCGACCAGAAAACCAGTGGAATGTTGTGCAGTACAGACCAGCAATCCCGACATTGCTTCTTTAAAGAATATGAACTCTGAAATTGACTTTGTAGTAGGCTGCCATTGCAGATTGCCTGCACACACGTTCTCGAAAAGGTGGTGGGTCTTCAGTGCTGCCTTTTCGTTTCTCCTCTTTCTAACTTGGCACCTGGGAAAAGCAAGGCAGAGATTCTCCCGGGGAACCAGCAGATGTGCAGGACAAATAGAAGGAGGGAGGGGGTGTATAGAAAGTGGGCAAGAAGGACAAGGGTTGTATGGGTGAGGTCAAAGGAGGAGAAAGCGGACCGAGAAACCAGGTGGAAGAATGACGTTGGAGCAGAGCGTGTAGGAGAGAACGTGTGCAAGCTGAGTTATTGGTTAGTGAGAGAACGTGTGCAAGCTGAGTTATTGGTTAGTGAGAGAAAGTGGTAGTTGGGTGTGTAAGTGTATGTATGGTGAGTGAAAAGAGTGATGTTAAGTGCAAGACTAGGGGGAGCAAGTTAGTGAATGAGATAGTGAAAGGACAGTGACTGAAGGAGGGTTGGGGTGTAGTATAAAAGAAGAGTAGAGAGTAGTGTAGGAGGACGGTGGGGGAGAGAGAGTAGTGGAGAGCAATTGTAATACAGACTAGTGGGAGGAGAGTGTAGAGCAGTAGAGAGTGGTGTAGAGAGAGAGAAAGGGATGGAGGACTATTGGAGGGACAGAGAGGAAAAGGGAGATAGAGAAGGAGGAGAGTGGGGGAAGAGAAGGGATGAGAGTAGGAGTAATGGAAAGAAAGCAAAGAGCATTGCGGCGATGAGTAGCCGAGTTTGAGAGGTGAAGACTGAGTGAGAGCAGGATTATTGGAAGGTACCACCTCTTAAGATAATTCCTTTTGTGGGGCACTAGGTTAGTATACACCTAGAAGCTTCCAGAGCAGGCAAGAGAGATAAGGTTGTATTGGGATGGAGGGTCATTTCTCACTTACCCCCATGCAGCCATCTCTGAATAAAGACACCCACTGAGCAAGAAAGAGTTAAGTCACTTGGCGGATTGTAGTATCAGAGGCGGTGAGACTTGCTACGGGTGGAGGTGCGGCTTGATACGCGCACTGTGACGTCTCTCAATGAGCGCATAGGGTCCTTTACTCTAACGGCCGGCTTAACGGGAATTCATGAACCGCGGACTGCTGCAGTGTTTTGGACGGGGAAAGGCGGCTGCTGACAGGCCACAAGCTGTGTGGGTCTTAATTTGACGATCTTGGGGACACATTTACTGGGTGCGTAGTGTGCCTGCAGCACTGCATTGACTATTGAGACAGAGGTGAGTCTGCAGGGGGGCAGTGGTTTTACGGCGACCCACGGCCCATGAGCAAAGCTACAAACAAAGCAGTGGGTAATGCTGCATGCATTGGTTTGCTGTTGGGTCCTCACGGGGTGAGTGCCTGGAAAGTGTTCAGTGATATTGACTAGGTCCTGATATTTAAGCTTTGGACTGGTCACTGTTTCAATTGGCAGGGGACCAGTGGCTGTGGTCCACGGCCCACTTACTATTTTATTTTTGTATTCCTGCCTGGTAAATTGATATTGGGAAGTGAACCTCAAGAGTGAGGTACTAGTACACAAGCCTGCCGAGTTGTTGGGGAGACTGTGGGACAGTGTCCTTTGATCCCCTTGACACTGCCTTATTTCATGCTTATTTGCAGTTTGAGGAAGATCCATCTAATAATTATCTTGCCCCGAGCATCTATATCCACAAACAGTTAAAGCAAATTTGATACATCTGGTTGAGATTATAACTATACTATAGTTGCACCCATTAAAGGGAACTTGTGGAGACAATCCGAGCACCATTTCCTCAGGAGTAAGATATAATTTACGTAGAATGAAAGAGAAAGTGCAACCTGTGGGAGCAGGCAACAAGCGGAGCAAAGGTAAAACTAAAAAAACGGTCTCTACAACGGATGGCGCTATTATCTCATATTTTCAGCCTAATCCAACTGTTGATGAAAATCTGACACCACTGCAATCCGTGATACCAAATACCGACTCTGATAATAACTCGCAGAACAAGACCAATGATGGAGATATTGACAATAATTCTCTTCTTGAGATGAGTCTTTCAATTCAAAGACAATTGACTCCTGCGGTACCAAGGGCTGTGGAAGGCCAAGTATCGAATCCCCTGTCTCCTGACTTGATGCAACCTCAGAATGAAGTAGCAAGACTTTCTGCTTCACCTAATTTGGAGGCATTTGCGGACCAGAACTCAAAGGATCCAACTAGTGACTCCTTTACTACACCGGTAGTATTAAAAGAGTTACAAGCATCAGTAGCATCATTGCAATTTGCACTGAAGATTTTATCAAAAATATGTGGGCACATTCTTGAGAATACCATCAATATGGCTCACGTAAGTAATGCGGATTGCAATTTGACGGATGAGGCTGAGAATAATCTGTCCATAGCTGTGGGTTTGGTAGCGGCAGAGGCTAAGTAGAATGCTATCCAAGAAATTAATGTGTCCAGGCAATCGGAGATATTCTTCTCCCGCAAACAGCAGAGATTGGCAAGAAGGGCTAGCATGTGGAAGCGACAGGGTGCTCAAGCATTGCAGCCATCTGTGACTATTGAGCCTGGTTAGAAGAAGAAAAAAGTGGCGCAAGCAAGGAAGCGAAAGCTTGCTAAGGAGGACTGCTTGACTAGTTGGTTGATTACGGATAAGGTCAAGGAAGCTGCAGTGGAGGAAAGAAATTCAACTGGACTTTCAGTATCCTACATGGAAGAGGAACTGGCTAAGACCTCCTATACTCCATGTAGTAGAAATCAGTCCTTACACACAATAGAAAAGGTCAATCTAACTATAAGGGAGGCGGCCCCAGGAGGGGCAGGCAGTAATAAGAACACATGCATCATAAAGAACGTCTACCAAAAAGGTGAATCCGACTGGCTTACAAGGACTGAATTTCTTACCAGATTGTACTCAATCCTGTAACTGCGAGTGTTAAGATCAGAGGATTTTGAATTTATAGAACCGCTCAGTTGTGTGAATACCAATGTTTCCACCATCCATTGTAAATTTCAATCTACTATACAATTGAATAGGAAGGGAGAGTAGTGTTCTGGCTATCTTGCTTGAGTGGTTCCAAGAATAAATCTAACACACTGGTTATTGCGATACAGTTTTCGCTTTTATTTGTGCAAGTGATGGGTTGTTCTACATTCAGTTGGTATGCATCTAGTACATCTGGGGCAATTATGTCCCCTGGTTGTCAGCCGAAACATGTTTCGACCCGTGGGTCTTTATCAAGGTTATTGTGTGCAATCTGTTGCCCCCTGTGGGGTCCTGGTGTGTATTGGTGGGTTGCTGTCCTGTAGAGACAGTGGCTCCTGTTGGGCCCTGAATGCTGGTCCGTATGTCTGGTCCGTAGTGGCTCCAAGATAGCCAGGAGAACACTCTCCCTTCCTACTCAACAATTGGGGTGTTGGCTAAACCCCTACAGCTCCTGTGATCTTGCGACATATGAATCCTATCAGTACGCAAAAGGAACAATAGAGCTCAGCACAGGTTGCTTCCAAACCTAGAGCCAACCACGTTTCTACTATACAATTGATGAGAACACGGAGACAATTCTGCCGAGGTGGATGTTCAACTTGATGCATATCCAGAAAAGGAAGACTACATGTGCCCAAGGAAGATGATTGTGGAACCTAAGATTAAGCCTATAGCACCTGTGATACCCAAAGAGAAATCCCCTCAGAGGTCCTTAAGAATGTCTTGAAGTGGCTGGTGGAGGCCCTCCCAGCGGCCTGTAATAATGAATAAAACTTTTCAATTATGTCTTGGAACTGTAGGGGTTTTAACCATCTTTTCTCCCCAGCAGGCTCATTGTCTACAGTTACTAAGCATCCATACTTCTGTTTGCAGGAAACGTGGTTGACCTCTAAAGTGGTATTGAATGGGTTTACCTTATATCAATCCTTTGCTAATAAGGGACTTCGGGGGAGACCCTATGGAGGGCTGATGGTGGGAATTATCCATAGTGTGAAATCTTGTCAAATTGAGACTTAGTTGGACAAATTTCTTGTTGCTGTGGAATTTGAATTGCGAGTTGCTGAGCGCAAAGAAAATAACTTATTAATCTCTCTATTCCACCCAGCCCCCCACCCCCAAACACCCGGGTGCTGCTCAAAGTGAAATAATGCAAGAATCCCTCCATGAGATTATGATTAGTTGGTCCCTCAAGCAGGGAAATAACTGTATGGTCATCATGGGGGATTTCAATTGCCACATTCTGGGACGGAAATGTTCATCAAGTAACTCTTTATTAATTCCCAAGAACAACATGCGGCATAAGAGAATGGATCCTGTGGGTCTGCAATGGTTGAGTTTCTTCAAACACTGGGATATGGAAATGATAAATGGAAGATCGAAAGGGTGATAATCCTGGTAAAGAAACTTGGGGAAATGGTATATTTACGAGCACTCTGGATTATACCTTTGTCACTTCGGAACTGGCTGCATATGTCAAAGATTTCAAAATAATGGATAATATTTGGAGTGACCACGCTTTACTCTAATTGACAGTATCCCTGTATAATTCTAAGCATACTTCAAAATCACTGGGGAATATGAGGGTAAATTATGCGGCCACTCGAATTAGTTGGTCAGAGAAAAATATTGCGAAAGCTGCCCGGGCCATAGCGGAGTTGTATCATCCGGATACAAACACCCTTCAGGAAATGACTATTGAGAACATTGAAAATTGGATATCCGCATTTTCTATTAAACACGCTACGGCCAATGTGGGGATAGCCTGGGCTGACCAAACGAAGACTGAACAGTTTGATATGGAAATTAGGGATGCTAAAAGAGAGTTGAGAATCACAATTCGAAAAGCAAAGAATATATGCCCAACCTTAGTCTCCTTTCATAATAGGAGTAGGTCACTCAAGAAGAAATGCAGAGCGTGGATTAAGCAAAAAAGATACTTAAGTAAACTTAAGCAATGGCAGGTCACAGTGCGAGTATTATGTACTAAGAACACCCGCAATATATGGGCAATCCTGGTGGATGCTAGGGGAAGCAGACTAACCCCAATGATAAATCCGATTGGAGCTCAAATATGGGAAAGATTCCTGCAGAAGCGGAATATCCCTGAAGGAGAGAATGGCAGCTGTCCATTGATGCCTGATCCCCCTGCTCCCCCTTTTCCGATTACGGTGGACCAACTTAGTCACAAAATAAAAGAATTAAAATCATCTCGTGCACCCGGGCCGAATGGACTGGCTAATGTTACACTGAAAAACAACCCGTTGTTTTGGGCAGAACTCCTTAAGATTTTGTTTGATAAAGTCCTCTGTGAAGGAAGAATCCCAAATTCATGGTAGAAGGCCATATTTATCCCTATACACAAGAAGGGGGACAGGCTTGACCCGGCAAACTATAGCTTACTATCAATGCTGGATTGTATCTGTAACATTTTTGCCAGCTTTTTACTAAATGAACTACAGAGATGGATAGATATGAGTGGGCTCCTTAATCGCTTCCAGAGTGGTTTCAGGCGGGGTTACTCTAACACTTATAACCTGGTCATTCTGGATACCTTGCGTACACATGCAAGGAAAAAGGGGAACCCCCCCTGTTTATGCCTTATTTGTTGATTTTAAAGCAGCATTTGACCATGTACGCAGAGAATTGCTTTGGGCTAAATTAGATAAACTTGGTTGCCCGCTAGGTCTTCTTTACTATCTTAGACTGCTACACGAAAACAACACGGTTTGCCTGAAGCTCGATTCACAAGGCAATGTGACTGCCCAAGTGGTACAGAATTGTGGGGTCAAGCAGGGTTGTGTCACAGCACCCACTCGATACAATCTTTTTGTTTATGATCTCCCCGAGGCAATATTAGTGGTGTATAACTGTCCTCCTCGAATAGGCGCCGAAAGATGCCCAGTACTTGCATACGCTGACGATCTGGTCATTCTAGACCACACATTTAGTGGCCTACGACGATCAGCTGAAGCCCTATGGTTATATATAAAGAGGAACGATCTTATTATCAACTTGGAAAAAACCCAAGTAATGGTTTTTCAGCAGTAAATAAATTGCCCGTGTACGCCTTGAAGTGCAAGAATTAGTTATACTGTATACTCCCCATTATAGATATCTGGGTATTGAGTTTGAGACCACTGATGACTATTCTTTATGCATCCAGACGAAGAAAATTAGAGCTGCCCAAATTACGGCACTGGTTTATCGCTTTAACTTTTAGCCCATGGGTGGCACGATTATTGTTCCAACAGAGGTTTACCAACATGATGATATATGGTCTTGAAGCTCTTCAAAAGATTGATCTTAAGTGGCTACAGGTAGTGGACGGTAAATTTGGGGAAAAAATGTTGGGCCTCCCCTCTTGTATCCCAATGGCTATCATCCGAGCTGGGGCTGCAATCTTTGAAATCAATGGTCCTTAAGAGAAGGGCAGAGCTTTTTTTTAAGTTGTATAGTACTTCTTCAAACCAACTCCTAGTTTCCTTGTGGCAAGAACTATGTAAGGAACCGAAGAAGTCAGCCTTATAAACCAATATTGAAATTTTATTCAACACTTTGAGTTGGAGTAAGCGATATTGTGAGTTCTAACCTACAGTTAAATCAGCTTTGTCAAGGAAAATAGATCTGGGTGACTGGATAGAAAACTATGCTCACCTGGAACAATTAAAAAAATATCATTTTGTGAAATACATGTTGTATACATAGAAAAAACCCCAACAATACTTAAATCTGTGCTAGACTCGGGCGATGTATCCTATTGGTTAGGATAAATCATCTCCCAGTGAGGGAAAACACTGGAATTGTAAACTAACTAATATGTTCTGAGCGCTGGTGTAGATTATGCGAGAACAAAGACTTTATCGAGTCTAGGAAACATGTATTGACTTGTTGTTCGAAGATGACTAACCTCTATAAAAAATGTTACGGGAAGTATGTGCCCAATATAGATCACATAAAGGATGAAATATTCTGGTGGCATAGTTTGAACTCTACTCACTTGAAGTACTTAATAGCAATGTATAATGTCTGGCTAGTGATTGAGAGGCTATTGGATATTTCAATTTGACATGACTGAATTATTTTTTTGATGATATTCAAATTGGAATACAATAAGGGATGGAGGGAATTGAATGTGTAATGGGCACCAGGTGTGTTTCACAATCTAATGAATTGTATTTTATTTCATTTCATTTTAGTATGTATCATATGTTTTATATAATTTGATTTGATTATCAGGTTGCATGATTATGTAAAATATCCTTGTGTTTTATTTTTTAGTATTTTGTATAGAGATATTATGTAATTATGTGAAAGGTTTATTTATAAACTGTGACACATTAATAATAATTTTTTCTTTTTTTTTAAACATTACTTACCTTCCCCACGGCCAGCTGGGAGCTCTGTTTAATCAGCTGTAACATAGGCTGACCAAAGAAATTCTCAACATTCTCTTACAACCAACATATATTTATGGACAAAAATAAAATTCACACATCAATTGTGTTCTAATATGAATTTTACAATATAATTGGTCAGGTTTCTATGAGCAAAGAGCATTAACTTTTTTCATTGGACATAAATGCTTCCTGAAATATGTCATTATTTCTTCTTGCAATGACCTCATCCTATGCTGCTCAGCACAAAACATGTTTTTCCCCTTCTCAATGAATTACTGGGCATGCTTTGCAACATTAAAAACTGGATAAAAGCAGTTCAGAGATAACATGAGCCTGTGTCAGCCTGCCAAGGACATGAAATTTGCAGTTGTGTCCCTTTTGGTTCCGTTTATCTTTTATCTGTTCCTTACTTACTGCCAACTTTTAGTCTAAAACTCCCTTCCTGCCATAGTACAGAGAAAAGTGTATTTTCCTACCATTTAGTACTGCTAAATCACTGCACCTGGAATTTGCCCAGGCCTCCCCCGGTTCCCAATAATCTTGGCTTGAGTTGCTATTTGTCTGAGCTCTACACAGCCCTATATTTCTGTGTTTTCATCCATTTGAATTTTCATGAAGCTTAAGGCCTGCATTCATTTGTAATGCATGCTATGATGTCCATGTGGGGAAATATGGCTACCTTTTGCTATAGCATTTCTATGTCAGGGAGTTATTGTCTTTGTTGTTCATGTTGTACGCATTTCTTTGTTTGTGTTTTCCTAAATTAATGTGTGCAGTGTCACATATTCTTGTCATCGTCAATTTAGATTGTGCCTATTTCCTAATGTACCTTCCTGAAATTAGGGCAGTATGGCTTGCTCCATGAATAATTCTTCTTACTTGTATAATGTGGACAAAGGAGCAGGGAACTAGCCCTGAATGACTTAATCACCTGTCCATCACCAGAGGAGGGGGTGGGGGAGTCAGTTTCTGTCTACTCCTCTTCAAGGTGGTTACCTTTCGGCTCCCACCACTAACCAGTCAGCTCTTAGACAGTAAGGGTTACCAAACTCTAGTGACCATCCTGGGGATTAGGGAAGTCTGGGCTAGGTGGAGGGAAACCTAGGAAAGAGGAGACGGACAGCACTTAGTGGAATTTTATTAAACATTTAATGAACACCCATCCACCAACTTTTAGAGTTGGTGAGTACTTGAGGATATCAGTGACAATGTTTTAATTGCACAACTGAACATGTTCTGGCTAGTCTGATAGTTTTCACTTTTACAGATGTTCATTGCATTTTACATTTATAGGCGTGAATTTGTGTTGGTCCCATAAAGAATGGACCCAGTTCAAAGAACATGCAAGCTGAAGTGTCCTGTGATGATTACAGGGCCTGAAATTAAGATTGGATGAGCAGGAGCTACAAGCAGCTCCTGGGTATTGTAAGAAACCGGAGGGAATTCTCCCAAGTAAACTTCGGGAAACCCTTTTTCAGGTGGCCAGGGGAGTGCTGGCACTGTCAGATCCCAACTCTGGCGGTGGGTGAGCAAGGGAAGATCACCTGGGTAGGGGAGCCTGGGGTTGTGCTCGCGGGAATGCCCCAGGTGACATGAAAGCGCAGAGGAAGATGAGGTCCCAGAGGCTTTCATGGGCTGTATCAACTCGACCTCCCTTCCATCCTTTAAATGTCCTTTTCGAGAATCCACCATCCCCTTCCCTTCTGTTGAATCCATTACACACACTGTTGCATTCAGAACCCATCTTTCTCAGAACCCTGTTTTTTCTGTTCCCTATGCGAATACCCAATCATTCTTCCTCCCGTCCCTCTTATTTCCCACACTCCCAACCTGCTCAGGTAAAATACTACAGTACCCACAATCCCCCTTGGTTATTTTTGCTCCGCAAACCCTACCAATCCTGTCCCTCTGATTGTCACTTTCCGAACTCCCAGTCAAAAGTGACCAACAGTTACAGTTCCCACAAACACTCCTATTCATTTCGAAAACCCTTGAAAACCCACCCTTCCGAAATCACCCAACGCCCTAGAACACAGACTATAATTCCCAAAAACACTGTTTTACCTTATGAAAGATAACCGACTTGTAGTCAAACTGTTTACCTGGTATATCCCGACACAAGTGTCGGGCAAAGTCAGGCAATTGACTTAAATCACACACACCTGACGGCCCTTCCTTTCCCCCACAGGAATAAAAGGTGGAGCAAGAGAGCACAGTACGAACCGGGCAGACCGCACAATGAGACAGCTATGCAGGCCAGCAGTTCACGAGGAAGAGAAAGGTGGCGAATATCGAGAGGCTAACAAGGAGAGACATGGCCTTGCCCTTTTTGACGCAGACCCGTGAAACCTTTGCAGAAGGAATCGTAAGACCAAGGTCAATAGCCCAAGTGTGTTGCAGTAGATGCCGATGAGACACAGTGTGTGCCTACTCTGGAGCAAGGGAAAATCCTGCTACCGTGGTACCAGCCTTGACTATAGATACAAGGAAAGCCAAGCGGTTCATCACAGCTGGTGAGTCGAAGGGAAAGCCGATAAGTACCAAACTGTGTTGAATGAAAGTCGCAAAGTGGCCATTGGAAGAAAGTTCAAAGAAATGTAAATAGGAAAAGGGAAAGCCAGCTGCAGAGGGAACCGGCACCACGTGGGTGCTAACTCGAGAGACTCTGGTCAATCCCATGTTGAATAAAAATACAGATACCAGAAGGCTGTAGGAGAGCCGCCAAGATAGGTCAAAGTGGTCATACAGGAGGTCCAGCAAAATTCCCGTTATTCGAAAGCCTTTGACCTAAGAACTGTATTGACAGCTAAGGGAAGTGAATCCTGCATGTTGAAATTGCACATGAACTATGTTTTTTGAAGATTAGCAAGAGTGAACCCGGACGAGGGATGCTAATGAAAAGGGGCGAAGTCTAAAAGACCCATGAGGAATTGTTGGTGAAGATTTGTGCTAGCAAGAAGCTTTGCATTTGGGTCCGATGCCGACCAAGGGAGGTCCAGGGGTGGAAAATCACCACCCAAAGCTCATTGAGAAAAGAACTGTTTTGGATAAAGTTGTTGGACTTTACTTAAGAGGGCTCTGCGCCCGGAAGAGGGGGACCCAGAGGTGTAATAATCACCTCAAGCTCAACCCGAAAGGAACTTTACTTTGGTGTTCTTTTTAAAACCTATCAGGCCCTCGGAACCATGAGAAGCAACCGCCGAAGGCCCTAATATTGGGAAGAATTGTTTTGGGATCTAATCCCAGTAGAGGGAGAGCCAGGGGTGAACCATAAGCACCCTAATCAATAGCCATAGTGAATCCGGTGGAGGGAGTCTGAGAATCGAGAAGGGTCATTGCCAGGAAGAGGGGGACCCAGGGGTGAGGTACTATCACCCAAATATCGTATGAAAAGTACTTGTTGGTTTGTTATTTTCTTACCCTCGAAGGCAAGAGACTTTTAAGTAAAAGAGACTGGGCCATCGAGGCTCCTGATGATAAGCTAAGAATGGAACTGTCATCTCCTGCTGGGAAAGCTCGATAGTGTACTGTGCTCCAAGATCCCGCCTTACTCTGTGCTCAAAACATGGACAAGGGAGACCCAAGCTACCGCATCCTGACATATTATTTTGTGAACACTTCTTTCTTTTCTTGAAACCTATCCCACACTCTTTTGTATTTACTCTAAGGAATTGGCAATAGCTTTGTCTTAGTATAGGCCCTTTATTTTGACACAATGTCACAAGGACTGACTTATTTTAATTTGATGGTTGACGCTTGCTCCCATCTTAGATTTTGGTTTAGTTTAGGCATTTTTCCACCCTGCATTAACAGTTTATTAAACACCCTTGAATTGTGATCACTTGTGTCTGTCTTTACTGTTGCCACCATGAGTTCCTTACAGTATCCAACAGTAACTAGTCACCAGGAGCTACCACTGAGGAACAAGGAGCTAGTGCAAAGTGTTACGCAAATCTAACTTCCACATAAAATGCAATGTATGACACCTTATGCTTTAAAGGTCATATAGATGCAACCTAATGTTTATTTATAGATTGTCCCAAATGCAGAGTTAAATTCACGTACTTGTGTTTGTTTTGCATCAGTTGGCCTGGCAAGCCAGAAGTAGCTCCTGGTAACTGCTGGTTTTAAGCTAACCAGGCTCTTCTAGTCTATAAGCAGGAGCTAAATAGCTCCCAGCTCTCCTCAATTTCGAACCCTACAATTATAGATTAAGCTGTTGGCCTCTGCCCTTTGATTCAATTCTTTTTAACATTTTAAATCGGCAGCTGAGGTATGAATCCTGCAGCCTACAGTGGTTGCTACAATGGGCCATAAAATGATTTGGAGCTCTCTACCCTCCAGCAAGGCATCATCACTGTTACAACACACCTTAATGCCCCAATTACCCAGGCTGTAAGCATTGTACATACAACGGGAGTTCTGGGAGTATATCTCTACCAGCCTATATCCCGAGTTAGAGTATCAACCAGATTCTTTAGCTCACCATCCCTTTCACTGAAGAGAAATGTCCACTACATATCAGTATTTGTCCTGCCCAAGGGCAGTCCAGCACTGAAATACCAGGCAATTCTCTTCTGAACAAGAGTACCAACAACAACTCCATACACGGGTTTCGGCCTGGTTGGGCCTGGTCAGTGAGGTGGAGCTGTGCCTCTGTAAAGAACAGTGTACAAGGGTTCCGCGTCTGGGTTACCCTAGTACCTGTAAGCATTGTACAACTGTACAACAGAATGGTGTAACCCCTAGCAATCCGGTTACTACAAGGCCAAAACGTAAGACTGTACACATCTAAACTAGAATACTGACAAACATGATATGAGACCATGTGTAAGAAGGCATGTACTGCTTGATAACTATTGTATTCAGCACAATGAGTATGTTATGGTGTATTAAGTCCCAACACCAGCTTACCAGTCATGCCCATGCAAAGATGGCATCAACATTCATGTAAAGGTGGAACTGGTGCAAGAAAGATCTGATAGTGTGGATGCCTTATACCCATTTCAGTCTGACACATTTGAGCTGCATGCATGCCTTTTCATTTACCTCTAGGACAGCTGAATCACCACTTAATAGCAGAGCATGCATACACCAAACACTTCAACCCAGCGATGCTCACAATTGAAAAATGTTGCATGGAGTTGAGAAGTTCAAAATAACAGAATTGAATTCTCATACATTACATAACATTTTAGGGTTTCAGCATCCATCCCCCTTACAAACACTCCATTCTGCTTTTATTAATTTTTAGCTTTCTCTTGTACTATGGAGGGTTGTTCTGGGAGTCCATGAGAACGGAAGGCCTAAGGGAAGGATCTGTTTAGATATTCCAGATGCTTCACAATGATAATATTTCAAGAGGCAGACACAGCTTCAATGGAGAACTGATTGGGGCAATTTTCTGTAGTTATGGCTGTCGGACAGAGGTGTGTGCTGGCTCCCACTTTATTTGGCCCGTTCTGGAATGGTTTAGAAGAGTCTCTGGTTGGGAGGACCACGGGGTGGGAGGCCAAGGCATTCTACTCCTTCAATTCCAATAAATAGGATACCAGCAAGGAAAGAGGGTACTCAGATGGGCCGGGGATTTGGGTATTGTGAGAGGTATTCTCATGAGACAACTTCGAGAATACCTTATTCAGGGGGGCTGGGAAGGACCGATGCTCTCAAACCCCAACCCTAGAGGCAGACGAGCGAGAAAGGACCACCTAGATGGGGAGGCACGGAGTTGTACTCTGGGAAATATCCAAGGGGAGACACGGTATTATACCGAAGAAGAATATGAGGAAGACTAAATTCCTGAGGCTTTTGTGGACTATACCTCATCTCCCTTGCCCCCTCACATCGCATCTCCCTTACCCAAATCTGACCATCCCGTTACACCCAGAAATTACATCTCCCAGAGTCCCTATTTCTGTCTCCTACCAGAATGCTTCCGGTTATATTTCTTCACGTTCCACTGACTACTCTTTCCCAAAACCCCAGTATACTACACCAACAACACAATACAATTCTCACTACTCCCTCTGTTCAGGTAACGAGAAAAACTCTGGTTATTCCTGTCCCACAAACCTCATCCTTCCCCATCTACCAACCCTCCTAGGATCAAGAATCTAAGTCTTCATGACACACCCTCTCACCACTTTTCCAACACGAATACGTTCGTACACCACAAAAGACGATGAACAAACACCATAAGTGTCTACCTGACCTGTCCCAAAATAAGGGTCAGGCAAAGTCAGGCAAAGTCAGCAATTGACCAGAATCATACACACCTGACGGCTCTTTCCCTTCCCCAGAGGGATAAAAGGTGGAGCATGAAAGCACAATACGAGCCGGGCAGACCGCACGACGAGAGAGCTAACTCAGCGCGGCAGTTCAGGGGAAGAGAAAGACTGCGAATACTGAGGGGGTGACGAGGAGAAAAGCGACCTTGCCCTTTCCAACCAAGGCCTGTGAAACCTCCGCAGAAGGAATCGCAAGACCGTGAACAATAACCAGCGTGTGTTGCAGCAGATGTCAACAGTACACAAGACCCTGGTCTGCTGATAACCAAGCCGAGGGGAGAGTCGATAAGAAATCGAACTGTTGAACAAAAAGTAGCAAACTGCTAATTAAACTGAAAGGTTGAAAGAACTATGGATGCTGAAAGGGGGAAAACCAGCAACAGAGGAGGCTGGCACCACGTGGGTGCTTACTCAGGGAAACTCTGGGCGACTACCCGATTGTTGAAACTACCATTACCAGAAGGCCTTCGGAAAGGAGAGAAGGGGGTCAAAGTGGTCATACAGGGGTCTTGTACAATCCTCTGTACAGTCGAAAGTCTTTGACCAATAGATGATTGTGAAACTAAAGTCGAAAGTCTTTGACCAATAGATGATTGTGAAACTAAAGGAAGCGAATCCTACATCGTAAGAGTTGAATGAAAAATGTGCGATAGTCAAGAGTGAACCTGAACGAGGGCTGCCGATGAAGAGGGTGTGAACTCTACAGTCCCGAAATACAATGTGTTGACAAGCGTGAACCCTGCTGAGGGATGTCCACAGTGAACTGCATAAAAAGACATTAAGATTTGTGAAAGTAAACCAATAAATTGCATTGAAAACCATAGTGAACTCGGCAGAGGGAGGCGAACAGTCTAGTCAGATTCGAGCCCGGAAGAGGGGTATCCAAGAGTGAAAAGCCTACACCGAGCAACCCGCAAAAGCGACAAAGCAAAAATACAAGAGGGAAAGCCTTTAAATGCATGCCATACTAGAGTGAACCCCACAAAGGAAAGCTGTATTTGAGAGCGGTCTTAGTCCGGAAGAGGGGAAACCCCGGGGTGAAGACCTATCACCCAAATAAAGGGAAGAACCTTTTGTTTTGGTACTTTGAACCTGATAGGCCCTCGAAAGCAAGAGAACATAACTTTCAGTGGTTCTAGTATCATTTAAGAACTTTCTAGGGATATGCGCTCGGAAGAGGGGGGATCCAGAGGTGAAAGACATCACCTGATGTACATGTGAAAAGGAAATCTTTCTTCAATATTTGGATACATCAGGCCCACGGCGGCAAGAGACTTTTTGATAGAAAAAGAGACTTAACCATTGGATGACCCGATTGCTGAAAGCGGTACTGCTAGCTCGTGTTGGGAAAGCTCGAGCATGTGCTGTGCTCCAAAGTCGTACCGTGTACCGTGCTGAAAACTTGGAGAAGGGAGAACCCAAGTACTGCATCATGACTTATTATTTGTGAACATTTCCTTCTTTCTTAAGAACATTATCCCACACTTCTTTTCGTATTTAGGGTAAAGATTGGGAATAGGTTTTTCTTAGTATAGGCCCTTTTATTTGACACAGCGCCACTGAAACTGCCTTCTTTTTATTTGATGGTCGAAGCTTGCTCCCATCTTAGATGTAGGTTTAGATTAGGCGTTTTTCTAACCTACCTTTGCAGTTTAATAAACACCCTTGAATTGTTATCACTTGTGTCTGTCTTTACTGTTGCCACCATGAGTTCCTTACTGTATAGAGGGGATAGGCCCATGTTTTCAGGGCCATGTTTCCTTAGTGGGCAACTGAGCTTTTTCGCGCATATGTGCCCCTTTGGGCAACAGCTCTATTACAATCCCAGGGGACCTGAAGCCGGCACAGCATCAGTTACCAACACAGCGGCAGGTGCAGCTCACTTACACGCAGACCCACCCTCAGCAACCCCCACCACACCAACTACTGATGCCCACCCAAGCAGGGCCCATAGGGTTCCCAAGGCTAGCAGCGAAAGCATTGCAAGCACCCGCCTAGACACTTCCACTAGCGGATAGTTCGCTGCTGGGCTAGAACGTAGTACCTCACTGCACCAGAGTAACAGTTCTGGGAGGGAACCCCTTCATGTTTCCGCAGGGGACGGCACCCCGATAGGATTTCAGACAGAAAGTGCGTGTGTGTACAGTCCTTGCAGTAACTGAAGACCCCGAAGACGAACCTGAGGTAGCAGTCAAGATAGGACAGGAAGATTTCTTCTTTTTGATAAATGTGGGGGCCACCAAGTCTTGTACAAGGGAGGGTGGGTTCCCACTGTCAAACAAAGTTATGGATACACAGGGCTTCTCTGGGGCTATTGTCATGGTTCCAGTAATACAGGATTAACCATTAACAATATGCATGCAACACCTCGCAGCGCCTCTATTGTATTCAAAAGATACTCCCATTGACATACTAGAGAGAGACTTGCTCAGTAAACTGAATACAATGATTTTGTTTTCAGAAAAGGGACTGCTGTGCTCCACACCTTGCATGTACCCAGAAAGGGTGGCAGTCATCATATAGGCCTATTGCGCACATAGAACCTTGCAAGGACAATCAATGCACCCCGAGGTGTCCCTGTACAGGGTCCAAATACTATTGGGTTGGGTGCACAGGATGAAAGTGAAAACATTCCAACTGGCCACAGAATTTCTGTTCAGGCCCCCGGTGCACAAGGCAATTGCCCCGGCATGTGACTACACATGAAGTTAGAGGGGGCCATAACACGAAATGAAATGGTATTACTATGTGGGACAGATGAGGAAGACATTAAATGGCATACAATCCTCTGTAATAACCCTACATTGACATTGTCTGACGTGACTGATGATTGTTTGCAGAGGGCGAAGAGGAGGGAAACATGGTTTTCCAGCTCCACATCCCATTCCCAATACGAGTGGTAGAAAGTCTAGTGCTACAAATGACACAGTAAGTGAAGAAGCAGGCCGCCTACACTCGGGGAGACTTGAAGCAGGTCCCAGAAAATGTATGGACCAAAGGGCTTGAGGATGTAGGAGTGCTCAAAGGCACAGGGACGGTACGCATCAAATTAAAAGAAGGTGCGTTGCCGTCTCGGGTGAAACCATACCTACTTTCCTGCGAGGCGGATGACTGCATCTATCATACTACTCGTGTTTTGGCAGCAGGGCATAATACAGACATCACCGTCCCCATGTAAAATGGCCATATATACGATCAAAAAAGCGATAGGAGGGGCCTGGACATTTATACAGGATCACTGCTCCCTGAACAGTGTGGTAGAGGCTGGGTTCCCACTTGTGGCAAACCCAGCTACAATATTGTGTAATATTCTGGCAAATGAAGAATATTTCACAGTGTTTGATTTGAAAAATACTTCTTTTTCTCCATCCCATTGCATCCCAACTTCCGATGTCTCACTGCGTTCATGTATTGCAGTGTCCAATTTGAGCACACGAGATTACCACATGGGGTACTGTGAATCCCCTAGTGTGTTTAACAGAGTAATCCAGATGGATTTAAGCAATCCTCAAATACCCAGTACATTGATATACTACGGTAGACAACCTCTTAGAGTGTAGTGTGATACAGGAGCAATGATACAATTATTCTCTTAAACGAGCTAGCAGAGAAAGGGTACAAGGTGAACAAGAGGCAACAGTTGTCAGACGAAGGTGGTGTATGTGGGGCAAAAAATATCAGCAAAGGGGCGGAAGATAACAAAAGAAAAAGTGGAAGCAATACACAGATACCCAACAGTAAAAGAAATACAGCAATATTTGGGATTGTGTAGTTATTGTAGAGCCTGGGTGTTTGATTATTCACCATTCACAAAGCCCCTCCTCCACACACTTAAAGAAGAACAAAAAGTTAAGAGCCCCATTAAATGGACCTCAGAGGTGAACGAAAATATTGCCTAACTCAGAGGCACTGGTCTGAACCCCAGTGTTGGCAACCCCAAATATATAAAGAGAAATTCTATTTGTTTTTGCATTCTGATGGCACAGTGATAACGGCTGTCCTCACCCAGAAGAAAGCCACATGGGCGCAAGCCCTTGGCGTATTCCAGTGGATTGTTTCACTCAGTGATGCATGTCCATTTTCCATGCAAACAAGCGCTTGCAGCTGCAGTGTTGCCACAGGGAAGGCAGCCACCATAACTATGGGGTGCCCAGTGATTTTGTATGTGGAGCACTCACTTCTTGTGATCCTTGAAAAATCTAAATCCACATTGACGACTCAGAGGGCCTCTGGATACGAGGTGATACTTACAAACCCAGTAAATGATGTTGTTGGATGTTTTGTAGTGAACCCAGCAATGTTAATGGTGCAGCCAGCTGCACCGGGAGAATGCATTCACGATTGCACATCTTACATGGACAGGAAGGAAGGGGAACCCCCAGATGCAGGAAGAACCCATAGAGGGGAGAGACATGCTCTTTGTTGATGGATCTTCAACAATAGATTCGAGCACAGGCAGTCGGCACACTGGTGCTACAGTGGTGTGCCATCATGAGGGTGACTATCCAATTTGGTCTCAAATGTGGTTGTCGGCTCATTATTTGGCACAGGCAACATAATTGATGGCTTTAATAACAGCACTAAACATCTCAGAAGGGCACGCAGTCAACATTTTTTAAGACTCTGCATACGTCACCTCCATGGTGCACTCAGAGTTGGCTCAATGGGACAGAAGGGGGTTTCAAGGGAGTGATGGGTCCCCTGTGAAGCATACAGAAATACTGGCATGATTGAGTGTTGTCTCTCCCAGTAGAGGTAGCAATAATAAAATGTGCCGCCCACACGGGTGGCCTTGATTTTGTTTTCACAGGGCAATGATATGGCCGATAGAGCAGCCAAAGAAGTGGCCTTTTTGTCTGTAGGAACTACCAAGATACTCCCAGGTAAAAAGAGAAGGTTCCCATGATGGCAATGGGATCGATACGATCTGAGAGCACTAATATTACTGATCCCTTTAACGCACAGCCCATTGTTCAGGTAAGAGAATTACTGGGTGAAGTGCCCCAAGATGAAAAATAGCTATGGATCAACGGAGGGTGCTCCCTCTCCCCCACTGATTTAGTATGGAACAGAACAGCAAAGGGAAGCCTGTAATGCCCACAAAATTACTTAATGTAGCATTAGTGCAGCTTTGTTATCTGGCCCACGTTTCAAAGGAACATGCAACCGCAGATATTAATGAGATGGTTTGTACCCAACCTCTATGAGTTAGTTGCTGAATTCACGAGTAACTGCATGACCTCCCAGAAGTTATTGGCCGGGCACACATTAAAAACTGTTACGGCAACATTAACGCGCCCACAGGGGCTGTCCGGCACTTGCGTATTGACTGTCAACATGCAACATCTATGTGCCTCTTATAGGTACATGTTAGTAGTGGCGTGTCCTTTTTTCACGTTGGCTTGAGGCAGGACCCTGTGCTCATAACGATGCAAAATCTGCGGCCAAGTTTATACTGTGAGAGGTGTTCCTGAGGTGTGGAATATGTGATGAATTGAGGTCAGACAACGGGTAACTCCTTTCCAATAATCTCTTTAGAGTTTTCAGCCCTCCTTGGGATAAAGCACTGACCATGCTCAGTGTACCACCCTCACAGCCAACGGTTTGGTTGAAAATTTAAATGGCTCGCTTAATGAGCGATTGGCCAAGCTTTTGGTGACACTTGGCAAAAACCCGCTTTGCTGCTTGCCTATTGCTTAATTTGCCTTACGCAATTCACCTGACGTGGATCATCGCTTGACTCTGCATGCAATTGTTACTGGCAGGAGAATGTATGCGCCTTTCAGCCCTGCACGTACAATTACAGATGTTAGCAGCTCTGCTTAGATGCTTGGGGAAGGGTAGAATATATACTTGAAGGAACTTACAAAGTGTCTCAAATACATATCTCGTCCGGTGCACCCACCTTCGAGCTGGCCGGCCGACGACACATCACCAAACGGTATAGGAGAAGAACATTTTGCAGCAGCAGCCCTGCCCCTCTACCCTCGGTATACGGTCTACATTCTGAACTTTAAAAGATTGTGGAAAGAGCGTCACTTCTCTGTGTCGCATATTGTGTCGCATATTGTCATATACTCCACAATAAACGTAGATGATCACAGAGCATGGATATTGTGAAGGCATCATGAAGCAAGACACAGACAGCAGATTCAAAGTTCAAATTAAAATGCTTTATTAAATCAAATGTCAGGATGGTAGCCTAACTTGCCCTATGCTGAGGTGGAATTTCCCTACCTGAGCGAAACTAAGGAAATACCTGAGCGAAACTAAGGAAAGTCTGAGTCAAAGAGTTCAACTTAGTCTGTCTATGTCCAAAACCTATTTGTTCCCTCAACTAAAGCTAACCAATGTGTAGGGATGTCAAAAATAAAAGAAATGGCACCCAATTCAAATTTCTCAACTTCTTTCAGCTTTCTTTCAACTTCCCTTCCCCAAGTGCAAGACCGTTCCATAAAAGTCTCAAGATTACCTTTCTCAAGTCCATGGTAATACAGTTCCCAACAATACACAGGGTTGCCCTTCCCCAAGCTCCGAGCAACACTGTTCAGAAGAAAAGGGTCTTGAGGCTTTGTTCGCAACACATACAGTTCCTCAAGTCTCCAGGTTCCCTTCCCCAAGACTTTAACTCTGACACTTATATTTTGTTTCAGTCTTTTCGGTTTAACACACCTCAAGATCAATCCGACCCTCTTTCTGTGGAGGGCTATGCTCACTTGTCACATTGCACAGCTTGGCCCTGGTACTGCCTCGAGCAGAATTGACGCCCTTCAGAGACCATCCTGCAAAAAGAAAAATGATGGGGGAAGAAAGATTACCAGAAGGGCGGGCACAGACATTGAAATGAAACAGGCGCTGCAGCAACTATTGGTCCAGCAAATCACCAGAAAGTTTGACTACCATTCCATCACGGTTTCATCTGTTTTCAAAGGCATCCATGTTTTTTGCATCACTTGTATTTCCTGGCGTCCAATCAGCAGCCAATGCCAAGTGGCTCTAGGTGACCCGCTATGAGGTACTGCAACTGGCGAACACGACTGAAAAAGGGCTTAATGCGGTGAAGGAAGAGCTTCTGGCAGTCAGACTGGTGACATTATATAATAGATGTGTTGGATATGATTACTGCAATTACTGCAACGGAAGGGGACGTCTGCCTCCAATATAGGCAGTAGCTGCTGCACAATAATGCCAGCAAATGGTGAAGCTAATGGAACGTTCAGAGAAGCCATAAAAGAAATTCATACACTCCATGAGACTATGTCAAGGGAAACGCATGCAGTATCGTCAGATAGTTGGTTTGACTCTTTTTGCATGGGTCCTGTCAGAAACCTATGGTTGTTCTCCCATCCAGAGCCTGAGAGTCCTCTATTCCGGGGTTCAGGGGAGGGCTATCGCTTTTGAATCCCAACCCTGCGAGGGAGGATCACCTGGGTAGGGGAGTCTGGGGTTGTTCTTGTGGAAATACCCCAGGCAAGACACAGTATTCTGACGGGACAATAGAGGAAGTTCTGGACGCCTTCATGGGATTAGTTGATTCCTACAACTCTTATCCTCAAGACACCTGTTTTGACAATCCACCCACAGACATAAGCAGCGGTAGCCATTCCTTACAGTAAAGAGAAGATCAAAAGATTTTTCGATACTCGGTCAACTCCCTAAAAAAATAACAGGAACTCAATCTAATCTCCAATCACTTGCGTAAGGGGAAGCTCCAGGTAGGTAGGGGCTCTAAGCCTGTTACATTCCGAAAAATCCAAATCTAAGTCCAAGGGGGTTTCCACCAACGACTCTAGGGGCGACTCACCACGTCGGAAGGAGTCCCAGGGATCTCGGTCAGGGAGTGGTTCCTGCCATTCTTCTTCCTCGTCCCGGCACTCTAGGAAGCACCGTCAAGGGTTGCCTTCCCTGTACTCCTTGGAGGATGGTGCCTCAAAGAAGGTAGCAGGAGACGTGCTTCTAGGTCTCGGTCCTCGTCCCCAGCGAGACCAGAGCTACCTACTGAGGGCTCGATGCCGGTGTCGACTCGGTCGGCTCTGTGTCCGTCCAACTCGGATGTCGACGCTTTGCCCTCGGATCAGCCCACGGCGCTGTCTGCACCTGTGTCGACCCGAAGCCTTCGGCGCTCATGACGTTGAAGTTATCGACGCTCTCGGAGTTGAAGCCTTCGGCGCTATCGTCACCTTTAGATAATTTTGCCCGCAATCTACCTTTGTACTACCCTTAAGTGTTGGATCCTCCTAGGAATGCTACGGCAAAGTCTGTGAGGCCGGTTTTGGACTCCAGGCCCTCTTCTGTCACCAGACCTGGGTTTCAACTCCCTCTGGCTGACATTTATGAAGAGGAGGAAAGGTCTGAGTTTGAGGACCCTGTTGAACTTGATGAAGCTCCACTTTTTTCTGGAGACAGTCAGTTGGAGGATTTGAGGCAGACCCTCCATGATGCCAGTGGGATGGACACTTCCCCGGAAGTGGAATTTGGTAGGCCTGAGCCTGGGGCTCATGCAGAGTCATCATAGCGGAGGCTCATGGCGAGGGCCTCGGAGTATCTGGGCTAGTCCAGTCCTCCTGAAGACTTTGTGCAGGACGATCTAACAGACATCTTAGATCAAGTTCCGTCCTCTGACCCGGTTTTACCATTTCATCTCACTTTGCAGAAAAGGGTGGCAGCTGCTTGGCAGTCCCCGGAATCTCTTCCGGCTGTTAATAAATCTTTGAACAAGAAATACTGCCCCTCCGTTAGCGACCCAAGCTATTATCTACTCACCCACTCCCGAGAGTTTGGTGGTTCAGCCGGCTACGGCCACCTCGAGGCAGGCGGCGTACCCTACCATCCCTCCGAATAGGGACGACAATCGCTTCAACGGTTGGGCCTAGAAGGTATTTTCTGCTGGGAGCATGGCATTGAAATCGGCCAACTCCACTTGTGCCTTGGCAAGGTTCTCACACACTCTATGGAACTGTGTTTCTTTAGCGGCTGAGCATATTCCTGAGGGGGAAGAAAGGGATGGGTTCCTTGCACTTGTGCAGGTTGGCAAGGATGCCATGAGCGAATCCCTTCAGTCGCGTTTGGATACGGCCGACAGTGTTAGCCGATCCATGGATGCGAGCACCGTTATACGCAGATTTGCGTGGTTGAGGAAGTCTGGGTTTGCTCCAGATGTTCAGGCCCGTCTTCTCAACATGTCCTATGATGGTGCACATTTGTTTGGCAGCAAGGCTGTTGAGAGCCTTGAGAGGTTGCAGACCTCTAAAGCTGCGGCTAAATCTTTGAGCGCAGCTGTGCATCAACCTCTGCCTTTTCGTCCTAGGGGACAGCAATGGAGGGGAGGTTCTTTTCGTTACTACTCCTCCTTTGGTAGAACGAGAGGGGCCGCCAGTCAAAGGGGCCAGTGAAAAAGTATCCGTGGTGGTCAGGGAAATTGGGGTGCCAGAGCCGCTCAGGCAGCTGCCTCTTTGTTATGTTATAACATTTGTATAGCGCCAAAAGCCCTAGGGTGTAGAGGCGCTCGCTTACAACAAGAAACAAAAGAACAGAGGCATCTATGTAGAAGCTTACATGAACAACATAGTTTTCAGAGATTTCCCGACCATCTAGTCTGTTTGTTCCCTTGCCGCAGCCAAACAGTCATGAGGCCATGTCCCATGGTTCGCCGGTTGGGGGCAGACTGTCTCAGCATCTTCAGGAATGGCGAGCCATTACTTCAGATGCGTGGGTGCTGGATACCATTGCCCACGGCTACTGCCTTCCCTTCCTTCAGCGGCCTCACAATACTCCACCGGGAAAACTTTGAATTTCTGGATCCGCTCCTTGCGCAGGAAATCCTAACCCTGCTGGAGAAAGGTGCTATAGAACTGGTGCCTGTGGCGGAGAGGAACAATGTATGGTATTCCCCCTATTTGTTTATCCCAAAGAAAGACGGCGGATTGAGACCCATCATGGACTTGCGTTGGTTGAACAAACTTCTCAGGAAGGACCAGTTCAAGATGATTTCTCTTTCTCAAGTCCTCCAGGCACTTCAACTTCAGGATTGGTTGGTGTCTCTGGACCTGCAGGATGCTTACTTTCATGTGGCGATTCATCCCAAGCACAGAAAGTAATTGAGGTTTGCGGCTGGCCACTAGCACTTTCAGTTTTGGGTCCTGCCATTCGGATTGACCTCCTCCCGAGGGTCTTCACCAAGCTGATGGTGGTGGTGGCAGCAATTCTCAGGCAAGGGGGGGGATTCATGTCTACCTCTACCTGGACAACTGGTTGATCTGGGCACGCTCTCTCGAGCAAGCGTTGGATCACCTCGGTCTCACCTGCCGCACCTTCCACAAGCTGGGCTTCTCCCTGAATTTCAAGAAGTCGCATTTGACACCTTCCCAATAGCTCCAGTACATCGGGCGGTGTTAGACACGTGCTTGGGGAAGTGCTCGCCCCCAAGGTGAGGGCTCATCACATTGTGCAGATGGTGGAAAAGTTTCAACATGCCCAGTGTCTCCCGGCTTTCGAATTCTTAAGTTTGCTCGGCCTCATGGCATCCTTCATTTTTCTGGTGCCAGAGGGCGGCTCCGGATGAGGTCCCTGGAATGGATCCCCAAGATGCAGTGGTTGCAGTTCTCCGGCAAGATGTCGGATCCCGTTCAGATTCCACTTAGTCTCCCAGGATCTTCTGTGGTGGGCCAGCTAAGGGAACCTGATGAGGGGGTAACCGTTTTGGCACCCGTGGCCGGAGGTGACTGTAGTGACCTACGCTTCCCTCACAGGATGGGGGCACTCATGCCAACGATTTGACCACCAGCAGTTGTTGGTCTCCGTCGGAGTCCAGACTCCACATCAATTTGTTAGCGCTGAGGGCCATCAGGCTACCCCTGAAGGCTTTTCTACCCTCTATATGGTGGAAGAGTGTCCTGATCTTGATGGACAACACAGTGGCCATGCATTACCTCAACAAAAAAGGGGGGGGTAGGGTCACTCCCGTTGTGCAGAGAGGCGATGCAGCTCTGGTTCTGGGCCATGCAGCAGGGAATTTCGATCTCGACAGTTCATCTGGGCGGAGACGAAAATGCGGCGGCGAACGCTCTGAGCAGGCAGAGCACGATCTCTCGCGAGTGGGAATTGGCTCAGGGAGTTCTTCAGGAGATCTTCGCCCTTTGGGGAACCCCGTAAGTGGATCTCTTAGCCACCAGTGTCAACCGGAAGTGCGAGAGATTCTGCTCAAGGGAATTTCCTCCAAGAGGAGCTTTAGGAGACTCGTTCATGGTGGATTGGTCAGTCCCACTGCTGTACACATTTCCTTCAGTCCTCGTCATTCCTCAAGTGTTGCAGAGGTTACAGAGGTGTGCTTACTAAGAGAATGGTGGACTCATAATGTAGGAGTCCTCCCGCCCCCTGCACACCTATCTGTAATGGTAAGTAATACCAATCAAGATTAATACAATTCTGTTAGATATGTATTTGTGATATTTTAGAATAGCTACTACTTTGTGTCAATTTTTGTGTAATTTTTAAAGAAATTTTCAGGAAATTGTAAAGAAAACAGCTTCAAACTGTGCTTTCATAGCATATTAGTTGTATTCATTGCATACACATAATGGGTACACAATATTCAAGTGCAAATTTCAAGATTGTAGAAAAATATATAGCAGTTATACACAATTACTGATTTGTAAATTCAGAGAGCATTTACAAAAAACTTGTTCCAAAAATTATCCCAAAAATTCTCAGAAGACTCCAAAAAATCAGCATACTCAATTTCAAAATAACAAAGTGTAAAACATTAGACAAAGAGCTCAACGCATTTAGAGAGAATAACTCTCTTCTTCAGGAGCGGTGTATCCTAAATCTATTAATAAAAGAGGGAACTTGGATTCTTTTTTACAACAATATCCTTTCTGCATCTGAATGCTAACATTTGGACTCTCCCGTCACAATCTTTTGTCTTGTGAAGTGATGGTTACCGCGTATTTAAATGCAGAATCCTGCAATAAATGTAAATAACATAAAATTAGTTTTAGGGGGAAAATTGGGTGGTGCTTGTCTACTTGTATGATGTATTAAAGCAGGTTACCTGTAGCGCGGTGTGGAAAGAAATCCGAGGTGGATGAGCTAATGCGTAACATAGTCTGTGGATGCAGCCACATGCCTGTAATACAGGGAGTTAAATGTCTGCTGTTCATGTTCACTAATCATGCAATGTGTACAATGAATGGTTAATGGCAATCTCTATTGACATTGCGTGCATGGCGAATGCATCTGTCGGGTAATTCCTCGCCTTGGTAATTGTAGTGTTGATATGGAGGAGAGGACCCCATCTAAGTGTCTGTAACATTCCCTCTAATCACGTATTATTGTCTGGCTTTTTATTTCTAACATCCATGCAATTTTGTGTTTATGTATTTTATCCAAAAAAAAATTTCTTTCGATGCATACTTAATTTCAATATCTATATTATCACTTTGTTTGGATATATTCACATGTCTACCAATGTGACTATTTGCTTATGTTTTCATTTTTTGTCTTTTTTATGACTATATGATGTTAAGACTAATCAATAGCCCTGATTTGAAAAAGGTCCTTGGAGGACCGAAACACGTGCATATAATCATGTAACCATAACGGAGTCATATTATGGCTACGTGGAAGATTGAGATATTTATAGGAATATGTTCAGTGAGAATTCTTTATTCATGCCTCTTGGTTCCAAGGATTCTAATTTGTGGATCCAGAACATTTCGCTGCGAGCTAGGATTTGCTGCATGTTTCCTCCTCTCGCTTGTCTGGCTATCAGTTCCAGAATAATGAATCTGAGTTGCGAGATTGTGTGCCGTTCTTTCAAGAAATGTCTGGAAACCGAAGACTTTTCATTTTTTTTTCGGATGTTTGATTTATGTTCCAAAATTCTATCCTTGACTCTCCCTGTGGTTTGCCCTACATAGTATTGTCCATATGGGCAGATTAGGGCATATATTGCCCATTTGCTGTCGCACATTGCATAGTGACGCAGTGTAATTTTCTGTCCCGTGTATGGATGTCTAATGAGGACTCCCTTCTGAACATTATTACAATGGCAGCAATTCAGACATGGGAATGTTCCTTTTTTAGGTTTTGAGATATTATGAGTCCACCATTCTCTTAGTGATTTCTCTTTAACTTTTCATAATAGAGTCAACTTTTTCTCCCCTGCACCCTTTACTTACATTAACCATCAAGGAGCCTTATGTGCCCCAGACATGTAATAAATTCATTCTTTCTAAACAAGGTCCTAACATATGGTGTGCATGTACTCTATTTTCCAATAGTACAGAGGTTTGGTTCCCACATAATCCTCATTGCTCCAGATTGGGCCAGGAGAGCGTGGTACCCAGGCCTTCTAGAATTATCCATCTGCCCTCCATGCCGTCTTCCCTACCGAGAGGATCTGCCCTTGCGTAAGGGGGAGGGGGAAGTCAGGTTCTCCACCCAGAGGTCAAGACTCTCAACTTTCACACTTGCTATCTGAAAGGTTGAGGTATAAGGGTTGGGACCTCCCGGATGACGTGATGGAGGTGTTGCTTTCAGCCAGGCGGCCTGCAACAAAATCCCTGTACCGTTACCGTAAGTTCTGCGACTGGTGCAGAGATCACAAAGTTCATCCTTTTCAGTGCTCCATTCCTATGGTTTTGTCTTTCTTACTTTCTTTGGCCCACAGGGGCCTTCAAGTGGGGTACCATTAAGAGTTACCTGGCGGCGCTGTCCATCTTTAAGCGCTCGTCTGAGGAATGTTCTTACTTTAAGATTCCTTTGATTTCTCAGTTTCTCAAAGGACTGACTAATGTATTCCCACCGTCTCCTTTCCAGGTGCCGGTTTGGTATTTGAATTTGGTTTTGAAATTTCTCATGGGTGCTCCGTTTGAACCTTTGCACTCTTGTCCTTTGAGATTACTGTCGTTCAAGACTGTGTTCTTGGTTGCGGTTACTTCCGCTCGCAGAGTGAGTGAATTGCAGCTACTTTCATCTAAGCCACCCTTTATTGTGTTTCACAAGGACGAGGTTGTAGTGCGAGTACGTCCCTCTTTTCTACCTAAGGTAGTATCTGAATATCATTTGAGTCAAAAGGTGGTTCTTCCATCTTTCTACCCTCCTCATCCTGGTAAGGAAGAGGAGCGACTCCATCAGTTGGATCCTAGGAGAGCTCTGAGCTTTTGCATTTCTAGGATGTCCAGGGTCACAATGGACGATCAACTCTTTGTGGGATATGCTGGACACTGATTGGGCCAGGCTGTTACTAAACAGATCTTCTCCAGGTGGATTATCCTTACCATTTCGGAGTGTTACAGATTGGCTGCTAAGGACCCTCCTGTAGGGTTGCGAGCTCATTCCAGTAGGGGCGTGGCTACTTCCCCCCGCCCTACAGCGGGTTGTTCCTATTAGGAATATTTGTGATGATGCTACATGGGCTTCCATCCACACCTTTTGATAAACATTATTCCCTGGATACAATCCATGGTCAGGATATGGCCTTTGGGAAGACGGTTCTTTATTCCGCAATCTAATTGGGTACTCTAAATTCTTTTCCCATTTACTGGTACTCCTTTGGGAGTCTGTCAAACATGTGGAATACGTTGGAGGACACAATCCATTCGAAGAACAAGTTACTTACCAACTGGTAACGTTCTTTCGACTGGCTGTTTCTCCAACGTATTACACATCAGCCTCCCAGCCTGCCCCTCTGGAGAATTTCATATGCGATTGCAGCTTCTGTTTCCGCAAGGCTAAGTGCAGTCAAGCAGACATGAGATTGGTGCCACATGTTCTGAGGGGAAAAAACTTAAACTGAGGCTATGGGCGCCGTGCGTCCTATTTATAACATCCGGTGACGTCGCCCTCGACAGAGGCCTTCGAGGGACATCGACCCGACGTCATTGACGCAGGACGCCCTGTGCCGAAAAAGTTTCCGAAGTGCACAGCTGTGGACATTGCATGTCAAAGATGTGGAATACACAGGAGGAACATCCAGTCGAAAAAACGTTACCAGTTGGTAAGTAACTTGTTCTTCTAAATTGAACCTTCATGCCCCTGCCGCACACGAGTGTGCGCAGGGGCTGGCAGGCGCATGATTGTTGGGTACGTGAATGTTAGGCTCTGTGTGTGTGTGTGTGGGTAGTTAGTGTGTGTTGTGGTGGTTGGGGAAAAGAGGTAATTGGGGGGTGGGGGTTAACCCGATTTAGAATAAAATTAGTGTGAGAGGGTGGGGAAGGGATGCAGGAATATGTCATATTTCAGCATTTTAAAGCTGGCACAAAAACGAGCGGAAAAAACTTTGTTTGTGTTCAGTCTTTAAAATGCAGAAATATGACATAGAAAGTAAGGGAAACCAACTATAGAAAGAACACAGGTTGTCCCACTAATAGTCAGGCAGGGTCAGACATTTGATAATGACCACTCGCACGTGACTGATGGTCAAAAACCTGTTCAACTATGGAAGGTGTGGTTTTTCACAGAGAAGCAAGTGAGCTGGGGATGTTGTCCGGACCAGAGAGGCCAAGGAGCAGAGAGCAGCAGGACCTGAACCCTGGAGGAGAACGGCGTGCCGAGATGCTGGCCTGGTGTTTGTGTGGGGCTGCAGCGTGGCTACGGGACCGTGCCTCCAGGGAGCAGGAGCGAGACAGCCAGCATCCTGCTTGTTCCTTTTCGACTGGTACCTGTCCCAAGGATTTGGGGCAGGTGGTGACCCTGACTACAACTCTGTGTATCCAGAGAGACCGCTCATCAACGCAATGCTGCCCAGTGAGTTTAATGTCAGTGAGAGAGAAACTTGGGAGCATGCAGTTGATTGGAGCGGAGCAGGCGAAAGACACAATTTGTAAAGCAACACTGCACAGAAAAGCAGGAGAAGGTTTGGAAAGTGGCACAAAGCAGAAAGAAAGAAATGGCACTAGCGGCGCAGAAGGAAAGTAGAGACAATTAAAGTGTGAAAACGAACAGATGCAAGTCTGCACGTTAAAGAAAGGAAAGTGTGCAAGAGACACAATACAGATAGAACAAAGCAGAGGAAGGTGCAAGTGTACATGAGAAAGTGAAAGAATCAAAGGAGCGCAAGAAAGAGGTGTGCAGGAAGCACCTGAAGGTGAGAGGTTGAAATAAAAGAGCAAGGAATAAAATGAGGGGATACAGATCAGAGTGGTCATGCCTAGCAGAAGCAAAGATCCTGGTGGTTTCAAAAGGTGGTTTCAAAAGTCTCTTGACTGTACCCCACATGTAAAATGTGTATGAAAGATCTGAATATACAAGTTACATTCTGACAAGCGGAACTTGTGTTTGAATCCAAGAGGGGCCTAACATTGGGGAAGGGAACCCTGAGGGGCCTAACAAAGTTTAATACAGAGTTAAAGCTCTGGGAAGAGAACCCTGAGGAGCTTGCAAAGGAATTGTGTATATTTTTTTGTTTGTGTTTTGGAACTTGGAAGAGCTGAAGCTTGGGGAAGGGAATCCCAAGAAACCTATGACATTTGAAAGTGTAAGAATGTGACGAGAACTATGGAGAAGTTCTGATGAACAGTCGTTGTTGATTGATCTCATTTTTGTGAAGCTGACCACCCCACACCTCTGGTGAGAAAGTCACCTGAAACCATCCTTGGTTTCCCATTTTCTGTTGAACCACTATTTCTCCTTTTTAAAGACTTCCTAACACATTTTTAGAAAGACTGAGGGCAAACATAGGCACAGACAGATTAATGTTTTGGACTCTTAGACATTGGTGGCCCTTCGAAACATCAGTTAAGGGAACTATCCCTTAAGAGTTAGGGCCAGCTAGGCGTTACACCAACCCAGGAACCTTAGTAAATAAAGGTTTTGAAACTAACCTCTGAGTATGTGTCTCTCTTGATACCATGCCTGTCTCACAGCCCCCACGTGGTTGCTGAGAATTTTTTAAGTAACTGTCCCAGTGCTCGTTCTGGTGCCCATCACATTCTGTGTGAGTCAGCTGATATGAAGGTACTGCAAGTGTAACAAGGGGAGGAGGAGATCTAGAATGCCCCTGAATGTTGATTGGACAGTGGACAAGACATAGAGTAAACACTCTGGGTCAACACAGTTTGGAGCAAATGGGCAGAATGAACAAGGGGTAGTTAAAATGCCGCCTCCAAACGTGGCTGAGTATGACGCCTTTTGGGTGGCATGCTCAGCTGATGGGCAAGAGTGTGTGATAAGTCTTCAAGACAGTAAGTAAAAACATGACAAGCAAGAAAATGTCGATCGATGGACCGATCGAAAGGGGGGGGAAATGTGGTAAAGGTGCAAATTCAGCGCTGGGGGGGTTGCCCCTTTCAATTACGTGACTGATGGGCGGACGCAGTGGGGAACAGAGGGGGCACTCCAGGGGGTGAGGACATTATTGAACGCTGCACTGTGTATCTTAATGCGTGGTGTGCACAGGTGCAGCCAGAGAAGTCTGTGGGGAAAAGTGGGGTTAGGGGCACTGTGAGATACCAAAGGGTGTCTCACCCTTTTAGTGCTCTGACTTTTCATCCAGATGGCCAGGGCATGGCCATCGATTTTGGATTCAGTTCCTGGGGGTGGACCAGTGTGGGAGGATGACATGGTGAGGGGTCTTCAGGGATTGGGGTGAGGCAAACGATGGTGAGACGCGGTATTCCCCACTTTCCCTACCCATGACCTATCCTATTTTATAGGATCCTCCAACGTCCCAACTCCCCCTTCAGCCCTCTTTTTCTGCACAAACCAAACACTGGGCCGAGGAAGAGGGCGACAGCAAGTAAAGAGGCTAACCCTTACATCGACATGTCACGCTAATCGGGTCAGGCAAAATCAGGCACTTGACTTTAATTACATACATCGGATACCCATTAGCTCTCCCCACACAGATAAAACGCAGAACATAGAGAAACACTGTGAACAAGGTGGAACCCGAGAAGGAGCAGAACATCTGGGTTGAAGGCATACCTACTGGAGAAGAGGGACGAGAGCAAAGGGTAGAGAAACCCAGGAGATCCCTGCAGGAGGTTGTTTCCTCTGAAGAGCTGTGAAAGATGTGCGGACAAGGCCAAATCCCAGACAAGAAGACTGCATTGTGTTTCAAGGGTTCCAGCGACCCTCCCGGGGGATTGACAGAGTTGGGGAGGCGAGACCAAGCCTGAGGTATTAACCTTGACTCATGAATTATAACTGCAAAGACAAGAAAGGAATGCACAGCCAGTGAGTTGGTAAGCAACATGAAATGCTGGTGTGTGTTCAGGAAAGATTGAAGTTGCAACAGTATATCTCACAATTGAAGGCTGTATGCATGTGGATGAGACGCGGAGGAAGGCAGACCTGTGGCGAACTTTAAATTACTGATAACTGTGAAGCCAGTGATCCAGAGTAGCGGAGTGGTCTGGTGAAAGGAAGTCGCCCACTCCAAAGTCTGCGAAAGGTGAAATGTTTTGTTTTATAAAGCAACGAAGTGAATGAACTCTAAAATGCATAATGGTCAAGATTAACCCCTGCAAAAGGGGAAGTGAAAAGGTGAATATTGAACTTTTGTGCTTATGATACTGAACTATCCAGACCAACAGACACTGGGACAACTAACACAAGAGTGTGAGCTGAAGGGAAAGTCGAAGTGGTCCTGCGGAGGTCTATAGTAAAAGCCTCGCACATTCAAAGCCTTCGACATCAGGAAGATGTCCAAGCCCGACTGAGGGAGACCGGAAGTGTGATAGGTTAGGGGGAGGGAACCCCTAAAGAAGTTAATTAAGCTTGGGGAAGGGTACCACTGCAAGTGCTGTGGTTGAAAGGTCTGTGCCCAACTGAGGGAGACCTTTGTGAACTTTTGTTGAACTGTGAAAGAGCTCTTGAAATCTGGAATTAGTGACTTTAACGTGGGAGGCCAGGTGGGCCTCGATCCACGCTTTGAACTGCCTTTGTTTTGAAAACCTGAGCCAGAGTGTGTCAACCTGTCTATGGGGGCCGCCTTTCTCTGTGCTGTCCAAAGTGGGGAGGAGAGCTGACTCTGCCACATTGATTCTTAATATTCTAATACTGATTTTCCTTTGCATACATATTCCACGTTGCACACTTTTTGCATAAGAGATAGGACAGGCATTAGGTTTTGTTTGTATAGTTCATCTTTGATTTGACAGATTGACTAGGCCTGTGTTTTCTTTATTATTTGATGGTAGTGACTACACCCATCATAGCTATCGGGCTAAGCAGGAGTTTTTCCAAACCCCCGAAAACTGAATAAAGGTTTTACAAATTGTACCTCTTGTGTCAGTGTCATACTTGTGATACCATGCCTCCCTTACAGCAGCAAGTGTGGCATGGGGCGGAGGGGCATGCTGGGGATAGGGATAAGAGGCAGGGGTAGGTGGTAGAAAAGGTAGTGTAGCATGATGGTGAAATACATAGCAGCCATTTCGGAGCATAGGCCGCAGTTAAGTAAAACGTGTCTTTTTGCAGCCACAGGCCCAGTGTCCTTGACAAACATGAATTTCTCAAGTGATCAGCTACAGCAGTGTGCTACAGAAATGTTGCAAGTTGGAGGTTCCTGGGGGAACGACGCCGCAGGCGAATGGAACCAACATTTACTTTCGAGGCCAGTGATCCAGGCACATGGGTGCTCGCTGGGAAGTGTGAATTAAACATTAAATGCAGGAAAAATAAAATTCAAACCACTGTGGGGTAATCAGTTTCATATTGCCCCTTGTCAGATGGTCATGGGAAGAGGGTGAGGGGGCGAGCAATGGGAAACCAATCACAAAAGGAGGTTTTGGTGTCCCTTATGGTGCAAAAGTGTTTTGTGTCCTTGCTGATGTCTACTGGGCACTTCACTGGCCGGATGCCGAATGTCTTCTCTTTGCCAAACTGAGGTTGTCTTGAGTGTTCGATGGGAACTGACCAAAGGTAGATGAATAAAGTTCCAGTGGTTAGCACAATCACATAATGCTTTGACACTTAATTGTGGGTCGGTGTGGGAAGGTTTGTTACGTCATGGTGGGTGGTGTGGGGCAATGGGGCCCTAGATGGCCAGAACGAATTACAATAATTCAATGTATGCCTCTAAATAGGGGACTGACGTTGTCCCACCAATCAACTTTGTAAGGTGTTCCAACATTTTTTTCAAATGTTTTTGTGCAAATTATGTTTGTGTATAAATGGTTTGGCCACAGTGGGCAGAGTTGACTGCTTTCTTCACTCAGTTCTGTTCCCCTGTGTTGTTTGAACCGTGTTCTTCCAGCTGCTTCTCGGTCTAAGTAAACTGTTACTTCCTGCTTGGTGTATGCTTCTTTTTGGATTACTTTGTTGTTCCAATCGTCACTTGTCTTGGAGGACCCCTGATACAATCTCTTAGTGCTCTTATGGAAGATGGACAAGAAGGCCAGTTTATGGGGGTGGGAGGCAGAGTGGAAGACTGATTGACTGAGTGACTTTGCTAGAGGCAACTGTACTAGGACAAAGCACGACTATTCCAAAGGAGAAGGATTGCAGCAAAGGAGAGTTTTGACTATGGACCACAACTGATGGAGGACTCTGACAAAGGAGAACCTCTGTTGAAACACAGAAGCAAAGGAGTATCATGAAAACATTTGACGAAAAGGACTGTGATGAAGGAGAACTACTGCTTCTACAAACCTTTGCCCTTTACGGTCTTCTCTCTAGGACTATTTTAGCCACAAGGTGGTGCTGGCATACACCAAGTATGTAAGCAGGCACACCAGGAATGAAAATATGTACACTAGTCTGAATGCCTTTTACTATTTTGGGAAGCATTTATATAAAAAAGCCTGCTTGAGCAGGCGTTCTGGAGTCGAATACATAAAGTCCTAGTGGAGGCTAGGTGGTTTTTGGCTCTGAGAGAGTTGATTTGGACACATTAAGGCAGAATTAATCAATAATGTTTGTCTTGTCCTGGTTGATATTGTGTGACCTTTGAAGTATTGCTCAGTATATGCAATAAATAAAATAAATACATTTCCCAGGCCCCTCCGCTTCCACTGTTCCAGATAGACACAAAGTCCCACTGGTGTCTTGAGTCCTCACTGCTCAGACATTTCTACCCAAGTCTTTTGCCTCCTCCCACCTCTTCTGCCTGCCTTCGGCCAACCCACCCTCCTCGTTCCTTCCTGTTCTTATTATGTGCTTTGCCCCCCCAGCTTCTACTCCAGTTTTTAGTTCATCCACCTCTACTCCTGTTACTTCTTTCTTGACCACTCCTCCTCTGTCTTCCACATCTTTCCAGTCCTCCCCTCCTCTGTCAGGTGTTGCCTCATCGTTCTACCAACCACCTCCTGTCTCAACCTCATCTAATCCTCTACCACCTCCTCCAGATGTAACGTCTTCCAACATTTCACTGTCACCCTGTGTTCCCGCCACCACCTAGTCCACTCCTGACTACCTCTCCCTCACTTCTCCAGTAACCTCTTCTCCATAGTCCGGCCAGCTATTTTATAACTCTGCTCACCACCAGCCACCACTCTAATGACTCACAGGGTGTCATGTCTGCAGCTGTGGGCCTACAGTGTTGGAAGGCTGGGATTGGATGGTTTTCTTCCCTCGCTATGGGCCAGAATGAGGCTGGGGGTTGGGAGGGGCTAACTTTAGATCTAGTATGGCATTTGCTCTTGTTAGATTACTGCACCTTGGAGTGTGTTGATCTTGTAGACTGGCTATGCTAGTCTGAGTTGCCAGTAAATTGGTTTCGGGGGTGTTTCGGTTACCCCTCAGGTTGTTCTGAAGTTCTCCAGTGCTTTTGCATACCATCCCTATGCTTGCCAGCCGCAGACTTTGTGGGCAGTTACCTTGGAGAGACGATTGCCCCCTGCCATGTGGCCTGAGAATTGCAAGTGTGTCCAGGGATCCCTCCCCAAGTCATCCCTGAGCCCATCATCCACTGGCACTGGCAGTACCCAGCACCCAAGACCACTCTCCCACTCGGATGCAGGGCCAGGTAGGGAACTTCGAAATAAAGGTAATATCTCTTTTTACAGCTTATACTTTGGAAAATTGAACGAGTGTGGGAGTCCTTCTACTGAAAACGAACATGGGTACAATATCCTGTTCTTTGGAATTTCTTCCACTTAGTAGCGTCTACAACCATGTATTGGTTCACTGCACCCTTCAGGGAGAAGAAATATTTATTTGCAAATCAGTCTGGTCCCACCCACAAGGGCAGCCCAGCACCAAAATGCTAGGCAATTCTGCTCTGAACTACAGTACCACCCGCAACCCCAGACACGTTTCGGCCTTGTTGGGCCACCTCAGTGAGGTGAAGCTGAACCTCTCCAAAGCACAGTGAGCAAGGTGTCCATGTCTGGATTACCCTAGGTTAATGGGCTGAAACCACAATTCTTACAAATTAAACAAGTGTGGGAGCCCCTCTATTGAGAACAAACATGGGTCAAATACCCTGTTCTATGGAATTTCTTCCACTCAGAAGGGTCTAGAGAAGCACAGCTTCACCTCAATGATTAGGCCCGACTAGGCTGAAACACGTCTGGAGTTGCTGGCGGTACTCTTGTTCAGAGGAGAATTGCCTAGCATGTCGGTGCTGGACTGTCCAGGTGGGGGGGGACCAGACTGATATGCGAATGGATATTTCTCCTCTGTAAAAGGTACAGTGAGTTCAAACATGGTTGTAGACCCTCCTGAGTGGGAACCTACCCATAGAACAGGTTATTTTGGCATGTTCGCTCTCAATATAGGGGCTCCCAGACCTTTGTATATATACTTTTGAAATTGTCCTCCATCAAGGCCATCTTAAAGTAACAGTTTCTTTTCATCCCATTCAGGCTTTATTATTCTTTGGTTTTTAGTATGGCGCTGAAACAGTAGGGCGTACAAATTCTGGCCAAGATTTATCCGCATGACTGCATAGGATGTGGTCGGACTGGTGAAAGCTCTGTTTTTGAGGTTGTGGACTCCCACAATCACAGTGGGTTCTGCAGCAAAACTAAGCCACAACTGAATTGATGGAGTGGGTGACATAGGTCCTAGTGTAAGAGGGATCAAATGCATACAGGTTGGAGGTTTTTTTCTGTTTCGATTCAAAAGAAAACATTCTTTTTCTTTTCAGGAATTGTGTAGGTGGTGACGGTTTGACTGAAATGTAGAGGTTTTGTTCCTCACGCAGTTTAATTTATGAAAATGCCATGGTTTTGGTATAGGCTAAATGCAGTGTTTACATATTTTGTTCATGCACCCTAAATAATTTGAGACTTTATCACCAATTATTTGTATTTAACAGAAAAGGAGAGTTTTTGCTCTGAAGTTATGATAAAAAGGCACATTGACATGCCTGCAATGTAATTCCTGGGTGCTTTGCATAAAGGAAAGGGCAAGATGGTTGGTACATTATCCAGAGTATGTCGGGAGAGGTAAATTGGGACAAGAAAGTACACAGCAATACTATGTACATATATACAGTAATGGGTGGCAATGGAGGGCTACAGTGGGGGGGGAGTGGGATAATGGGAAACATGGGATAATTTCATTCTAATAGTCTAGAGATTAAAATCTCTGGTGTTCAAAGTATATAAACCGATGAAGTAGCCATGCTATCCCCTATATGGTCACAAGCTATTCTAGTTAAACAATCTTCCACAAGGTCTACTTAACTTTTACTTTTTTCTGAACAATTTCGAATTTAACAAAGAATCCTTGACTCCACCATTGTTCTTAACGTTAACACATTAGGGCAGCAGGGTTCGAAATTGAAGGGTGCTGGGAGTTATTTAGCTCCTGGTTATAACCTAGAAGAGCCTGTTTAGCTTGACACCCACAGCTACCAGGAGCTACTTGTGACTCCACAGACTACCTGCTGCCAAGAAAACTCACCTATGTGCATTTGGGACAATCTATAAATCAACATTAGGACACTAATATGCAACATTTACGGAGTAGGGGATCATAAATAATGGACAAAATTATGTTTCCACCTTATGTGGAAGTTAGATATGCAGAACGCTATAAACTAGGTTCTCGTTCTCCAGTCCAGCACAATGTCACTGGTTGATTCTGGATACCCAGGAGCCGCTTTTAGCTCTTGCTTATCCAATCTTAATGTCGAACGCTTGGCAGTCTGAAAATATGCCTACCCAAGAGGAAGGCTATGAGCCAGGGCTGCTCAGTGAAGCTGGGGATATGCAGATCCAAGCAGTAGGGGTGTCACTGTCAACTGTGTATATCTCTGAGAGAGACTTTATTCTCTCAGGTTCATCCCCTAGAAAAGTGTTCTTTCCTGTTTGAGAACGATTTTTTCAGCCCCAACATTTCTGTAATGTCCATGTCTGGCATTTTATTTATTATAATGTTCCTTGGACTTCTACATCACTGCCCTGCTCCTTCCCAAAAGTCCTTTCTTGAGGATGTAAACAATGTTTCCATCTGCTCAACCTGGGGAAATGGGAAGACGTTATTAGCAGAGTGATCATGTTTCTTTCACTTCCAGCTTGTGTATATTATGATGGTTTAAGCTTTGATCTCACTTTACAAAGCACAGTTAATAACTACATGTACATTTTAACGCATTGTGCAGCAATTTGCAAAGTACCTTTTTTTCACAAAAAGCCAGTCTTCTATTTACAACTTCAGTCATTGTGTGCATACAGCAATACTTGTCCGATGCAGGCATTCCCTGCCAAATGGGACAATAAACTCACAATTAGTTTTTTTCTTTTGTACAAACAGTCATTAAAACTACCCCTAAAGTTAAAATCGGCACATTGACACTCTAAGAAGCAGTTTACACAATAATGAAGCGCTCGCCACTGTGTGCTGGTTGCACCTTATCGAAGCGCTATTGAGAAACTGTATTCCCTGAATTGCTGTGTTATTGTCTGAATGACCAGGGTTCTTGTCGGTTTCCTGCTCGGAAACACCTTTCGAAAATGACGACTTCACTTTGCTGTCAACGCAACTCCTTCAGGGCTTCCCCTCAGTGATTGGCTAGCTCCATACTTCAAGGGCCAATCTACATCGCCGACAGGCGGAAGCCAGCACCTGCATTCAAAAGCCCAATTTCGAAGGCCCCCTGTCTGAGCCTGTCCGAGTGTGCCGGATTGACAAGCCCTTCTCCATGAAATACAACTTTTCACATCCAAAGGAAGCCCTGCCTGCATCCAGCTTTACTGGTAAGCCCCACCTGGTACACATACCCCCTTCTTATGACACAACCACCACTTGCTCCTCAGCGCAACCTACTTCAAACTGTCTTTCAACCAGCGCTAATCTGTATTTGCTCACTACCACCTAAAATACTTGACGCAAATGATTTGCTATGCTCACCCTGGATTTTAGAAAAATTGATTCGGAGGCTGGCTTTAACAATTGATATCAGATGTTGGCTTTTAAAAAAGTGATTTTAGATGTGATTTCCAAAAAACAAATCTAGATGCACTGATGTGCGTACAACTACACTAATGCAGCACCTCCAGCCGGACTCGCCTTAGAGTCACCACACAATGCCGCCCTCTACCAAAGGCCCACCACCAGGTCAGGCCTTACCCCTGCCTGGCCCTACCAAATCAAGAGCCACCCAAAGCCAACTCTCTGCTCTACCAACCACTCCCAGCATGCCACTGCCATCTATAAACAATCACTGACCCTAAAGATGTCCAACAACCTCCCTGACTCGCATGACATTCCACCATCACTCTTCCTTCCCAAGGCATACCCACTCAACATCACCTCTATACCACAAAACACAGACTCAAGCCGACCATAAGCCGAAGTCAACCTTGCTCACTCGATAATCGAAATAGAAGATTAACGTCCTGCCTAGCTGCATGCCAGCAATGCTTGCAAACTACAACCCTGCCGATCACTTGGAGGAATGCACACCTCACTTCGAGAGTCACCACCCCCGGCACCACGAGAACACATCAACAGACCATCCCAGCCATACTCTGCAAATGCAATGCTAAAACTATGCTCTCTCCTGTATCCAATATGCTCAAACGCGATGCCACCACATGCAATTCTCACTCTACCATTATGACAGCATCCCCAGCCATCACCCTCGCTAACACCAACTCAGACGCAGCGACCATAGCAAGAGCCAAAGACCCCACTATACCTTAACTTCCCTCCCCTGCTAGCCCAAAATACACACCCAACAAGATCTTCACCTCCGACACAAAAGCGAACACCACAACAATCCTCACAGGAGCGCTCATTAATGCCAGATCCCTCCATGCCCTTGACATGTCCGACCTCATCACCAACAACAAACTGGACTTGCTAGCAATCACAGAAACATGACTGCACCCAGCTGCTGGCCCCTTCCTCTACCTAGTCATCCCGGAAGGTTACACCATCCTCGGGAAAGATAGACCGGTTTCCAAAGGAGGCGGAGTAGCCTTTATTGCAAAAAATATATTGCCCATTAGAGAAATCCCAAACCAAACTATTAGCTCAGGCGAACTGCTCTCGATCAAAATAGCCTTATCGGCTAAAGCTACCCTAACAATCCATCTAATTTATAGACCCCCAGGCCCACTGCCCTCCTTTGAGGAAGACATTGTGCACCTCCTCTCCACCAACACAAAGCCCTCTTCCGAAATCATTCTCTTGGGCGACATAATTGTAAGTCTAAACGACCCCATGCACACGCTCTAGCCAATGCCATTGAATCCCTAGGCTTTTCCCACCGGATCGCAAGGCCTACCCAAGATAAAGGTTGCACACTAGATTGGATAACAGACCACAACTGCAACACCAACATCCTTACCAAATGCCCCTTGCCTCTGATCAGACCACAATATTATCACCTTCTATATCACTGAGATAGCTCATTCCAAGGTCTTATCCCAACCAGCACCGGCCGCCCTCTCGAGAATCTCCCAGAACATATCTCCAGCCAACCTTCTCACCCTGATGCTACTAACAGCTCACTCATACGCAAACACAGACCGAACCACCATGGTCGAACTTTTCAACCAAACCCTCCATAAAGCAATTAACAAAGTAGCACCTCTGAGCATCCACAAACCTAAACTAAGTACCCACCTTAATTTGTGGTTCACCCCCAGTCTCAAAACCCTACGCTCCTCAAAAAGAGCATCGGAAACAACCTGGAAAAAAACACCTTCAGACGAGAACAAACAGCACTTCACAGCCCTCTCTAAAAAGTACAAACTTGATATTTTGCAAACCAAAAGCACCACCAACAACAGGAGAATTGAAGAAGCAAGCTCAGGCACAATAGAGCTATTGACCATAAAGCGCAAGCTTGAAACAATAGGTCTCCCATCTGATATCTCCACCAAAGACTGGTGCAAGGAAATCCAAAACACTGTCCTTTATAATATTTCTCTACTCCAAACCAAAATCACAAAAATAAACCTCCCGACAACCGACCAGCCCCTAGACCTTCAACCCTCCCTCCACTCCCAGGTTAGAGTTCACCCCGATCACAACCACAGAAACTACCAAGATTATTAAAGGACTGAAACCCTCAAAATGCCAAGGAGACATCTGTCTGGCTACCTTCATAAATGATTGTGCTGAAGAACTAGTCCCATTCCTCACGATTTTAATCAAGAACTCCTTCTCAACGGGCAATGTCCCAGAGATTCTTAAAGAAGCCTGGGTACTCCCACTCCTCAAGAAACCCACACTAGACGCCAACATTCCCACCAAGTAACATCCCACCACGACCGTACCCTTCCTCCTCAAAATACTCGACAGAGCAGCCTGTCTGCAAATCACAGATTATCTGGAACCCCACAAGCTCCTCGGCCTCTGCCAATCGGCTTCTGGCCCGGTCACGGTACGGAATCCGCCCTCTTGGACCTAAAAATCCCAATGACGAAATCAAAGACAATGACAACATGGCCGTCCTCCTCCTACTTGACCTCTCTGCAGCCTTTGACTTGGTCAATCACAAAATACTCTGCCAACATCTCTCCTCTGCTGCCCATTTATCAGCCAAAGTCATAGTCTGGATAGAATCCTTCTTGACTAACCGCACAATGAGAGTGTTCTCCACCACAGCGGCAGCCCTTTTGCACCAGTCACCTGTGGAGTATCTCAAGGCTCATGTGTCTCACCGACACTGTACAATATCTTTACCAAGCCCCTCTTTGACCTCAGTGTCCATGGTGTGACCTACACCAACTACATGGATGACACCCAAATCCTCGTACCCACCTCCGGCGGTATCGGGTAATATTATCCCCATATGTATGGTCGCCGTAAATAATATCGCCGGGAAAAGGTCGTGGCGATATTATATGGGTGACCATATATATGGGGACAGGTGCATGCAATAATTTCGCCACAAAAAACAGCCATTTTTCGGCGATATTTTTGCATGGCAAGATTTCTGTGGCAACATTATTACATGGAACCCCTCCGGCAACTATGACACGGATTCAAATGCCCTTAACAAACTATACCAAACCATCCAGGCCTGGATGGAACCACACAGACTATGCCTAAATGATGAAAAAAAGAAACTACTTCTCGTCCGTACACCACATCGGTTAAACACACTCAGTGGCTCATACAAAGCGTTTTCCATGGACAGGAATACAATCACTGTTGCCAAAGAGGTAAAGACTGTGGGTGTATACCTAGACTCCACGCTGTCGCTAACTAGACAGGTAAACGCTATCGCATCAGCAGCAGCACACACTGCAAAACTGATTAATGCCTGCAGGCCATTCCTATACACGGACAGCTGCATCACACTCGCTAGAGCCCTCATACTATCCAGGATCGACTACTGCAACTTCCTCTTCGCAGGTACCAATGTCCACAACATAAAGAAACTTCAGGCCCTTCAAAATAACGCTGTAAGAGCAGCTCTAAACATCTCTAAATAAGACTACATTTCCACAGCCAGACGAAGCATCCACTGGCTCCCGGTCCAAGAACACGTTTAAAACGCTAGCATTGACCCACAAATGAAGACTGCCCCCAGCTACCTGTCCAGAAAAACTTCAAGGCCCAATCCCCCAGACCTACCCGAGCTGCCTACTTGCATTTACTTGATATCCCTAGCTGCAGGTGACAGAAAGCAGGAGGAAGCAGCTTCCCGGTGATCGCGGCCCAACTCTGGAATTACCTCCCTCTAGTCCTAAGATCTGACGAATCCTTCTGGTCTTTCCGGAAAGACCTCGAAACATGGCTATTCTCACAAGACCCCCAAATTTAGCTGAACACACCAAACCCTACAACTCTCTGCACATCCACCTCCACCTTGTTAGATATCTAGCTTTATATAACTTGTTCGTATCACTTATGTTCTGAACCATTGTAACCATTTCCTGTAACTAATGTATTACCTATGACTGTAACCTAGCAAAACCACTGCCCCCATGTAAGCAAGCGCCATGGTGCCCCTGGGTTTGGTGCGCTATACAAATGACAAAATAAATAAAATAAGTACGTAAAGGGCATTTGTCTACAGAACCAAATTCGGGCCATCTCTTTTGATCCTTCAAATTATTTTACGGTACCACCTCAATTGGAGGGGATTCCTCTCATACCTCATTTCTCCCCAGAGAACATCAACTCACAGCCTCTGTCATCTGTATGGATCTTCTTAACAGACATGCACGTACCGAGGCCAATAGTTTTAAATGTGTAGCAGAACCCCTATCAATACATTTTTTACTCCTTCTTTGCCCAGGGCTAACTAACATTCCTGCCTTTATTGATACCTCTGTGCCCTAGGGCCTCACCAGAGGAAGAGTCTTCTCTGGGTTCTTCAGTGCCCTGCAGGTATTTGTTTGAGTCTATCATTAATGTTGTAATGGAATCTGTTATGTCAAGTCAATTTTTATGGAGGTTTTAGCTTCAGAGGTTTCAGATAAGGCCCTCCTGCCCTTGTCCCTTCTTCGGTACCAACAGATGTAGCTCCAATTAATGCTCTCCCTTCTAAGCTTCTGAGGATTGATGAATACAATAGTTCTTCAGAGGAAGAGGACACAATTCCTCTCCATTCTTCAAGGCAATTTCATTTAGTGCTGCCCAAAGCTATGCATGCCCTGGATGTGCTGCCTCCTCCTAACTTGCTGCTTCAGGTCTCTTCTCTAGACTTTCTTCCTCTACCCCAGATGAACCACCTCTGGTGATGGGTACATTGATAATGGAGCAGGCAGTGCAAAATTGCTAAATACTTCATTCAAGGCTCATAATAAGTAATTGGCTTGAAGATATGAATCCACCAAAAACTTGTTCTTCAACATTATGGGAATTCTCCTAGCTCAATGCTGGTTTCAGCAGCCCTAAGCAAGGGCAAGGGACTGATTCGGATACGGCTGCGTTTTTTTAACAAGGACATAGAAGCTTGGGAATCCCAGAACAAAAAAACTTACCAGAATTTCATGCTGGCACTCCGACAAATCAATGCTGCATCTGTTTTGGTGGGTTAAATCATTCAGAATTTGGATGCTAGAGAGAGATTTGGTGATGTACTACCTCTTGAGGTCCATGAAGAGTTATTTTGGTTAGCAGAGTGGAAAGAAGCTGCCTTACAACCGCTGCAAGTAATTTAAGACCTTACTGACATTGCATTATCACTTTGTATGTGTAGTGACGCTTAGCTGAATATTCTTCCCTGAATTCCGATGTCCAAGATAAGGTGATCGATATTCCGTTTGATGGGAAAATCTTATTTTCGAGTGGATTGGGTCCACTGACGTATTCCATATCTATGACAGGTAATCACCACAGCTGTGCTGCTTCGGAAACTTTTTTCGGCTCCTGCGTCGATGTGCCGTCGTCGAGGACCTCGTCCGACGTCATCCGATGTGATAAGTAGGACGCACAACGCCCGTAGCCTCAGTTCCGTTTTTTCCGCGAACGTGTTGCTTCGTGAATCTCGGTTAACGCCTCGACTCTTTGGAGTGATGTTCTTCTCGATTCTTCGAACCTGTTCGTTTTTGTGAGAATCTCCTTCGTGTGAAGATGTCTTCTACTTCGTCTTCGACCCCGCGTCCGGGCTTCAAGAAGTGCGGTGAGTGTGGGTCCAAGATGTCGGTGATGGACTCGCACAACGCCTGCCTCTGGTGCCTCGGGGAGGCCCACGACACGGATGACTGTATCGACTGCCAGTCGCTCACGTCCAAAGCCTTACGTGAACGTAAGAAGAAGTTGCCGGTAGGTCGGGTGTCCAAGCCCCGGAAGTCGAAGTCTGCGGGGCTTTCGACGGATGATTCGAGAGGAGACTCTCTGCGTTATCGTCGGAAGTCTCGTGGGTCTCCTTCTAGGAGTCGGTCTCGCCACTCCTCGGCCTTTTCGAGGCATTCTCGGAAGCACCGACAGCGGTCGTCTTCCAGGTCCTCTTCTGAGGACTCTGCCCGGCACGTCGCTTACCCCACCAGCCGTGCGACGCCGGAGGAATGGGCTTCCTTGGGGAAGAAAATGCTGGCGATTCTCGAGTCGCAGGGTACTAAGCCGTCCGCGCCCCCGAGTGTGGTCGGTCGTGAGAGGTCGAGAGACACCGCTCGCAAGAGTGGTCGGCAAGAGTCACGGGAGAGGTCCCGTTCGGACAAGGGGACTCGTACTCGACGTACCCGTTCCAGGTCCCGGTCCTCGACGCGTTCGAGACCGTGTGCACCTGTGATGTCTTCGAGGTAGACATCGATGTCTGAGGCGTCGACAGGCTCTCTCGAGGCTCCGGCTCAGAGGAAGTTGTCGAAGCCGTCGACACTCAGGTCGTCGAAGGACACGCTCGGAGCTCCGGCTTCGAGGACTGTGTCGACGCCGTCGATGCTGCCGGCGCTGCATCTGACGCCGGCGCCGATTCACTCGATGCCTTTCGAGGCCGGGGTGTCGGAGGTACCCCGTGGCATTGGGGAACACCCCCTAGGAAGGCTCTGGTTAAGAGCAAGCACTCTCGGGGGCCTTCTTTTCACCACCTGGAATATATTTCGGAGGTGGATGAGGATTCTGATGGCCTGGTTCCTAGTCAGGTTCCAGATGAAATTGTCTCGGGCCATAGTCAGTTTGACGATTTGAGGCAGTCACTGCATGATGCCAGTGGACTGGACACCTCTCCGGAGGTGGAGTTTTGTAGGCCTGAGCCTGGCTCTCATGCCGATTCCTCGTACCGGCGCCTGATGGCTAGGGTTTCCGAGTACTTGGGTTGGTCTGCTCCCCCAGGGGAGTTTGTGCAGGATGATCTCACGGACATATTCCCGAAGGGGACGAACGGGATGGTTTCCTTGCTATGGTCCAGGATGGTAAGGATGCCATGTGTGAGTCCGTTCAGTCGGGTTTGGACATGGCTGAATGCGTCAGCAGGTCCATGGCAGCGAGCACCGTGATACGCAGGTTTGCGTGGTTGCGGAAGTCGGGGTTTGCTCCTGATGTGCAGTCCCGGCTCCTCAACATGCCCTTTGACGGTGAACATCTTTTTGGCAGCAAGGCTGACGAGAGCCTTGAGAGGTTGCAGACCTCAAAAGCTGCTGCGAAGTCGTTGGGCGCTGCAGTTCGCCAACCTCCGCCTTTTCGTCCTAGCGGACAGCAATGGAGGGGTGGTTCCTTTCGCTATTACTCGTCCTTCAGTAAAGCGAGAGGAGCTGGCAGTCAAAGAGGCCAACGCAGGGGTACCAGAGGTGGACGACAAGGTACCCGTGGTGCCAAGGCCGCTCGGGCAGTTGCCTCTTTGCCCTCAGGTAACGCCGCAGCCGCTACCACTCAGTCATGAGGCCATGTCCCATGGTTCGCCGGTTGGGGGAAGGCTGGCACAGCATCTTGTAGAGTGGCGTGCCATTACTTCAGATGTGTGGGTTCTTGAGATCATAACCCACGGCTACTGTCTTCCTTTTCGGCACAGGCCTCGCGACAATCCACCGGGGAACCTCTCTTTGCAGAGTCCGGATCCGCTCCTTGCGCAGGAAATTCAAGCCCTGCTGGAGAAAGGCGCCATAGAACTGGTGCCTGTAGCGGAGTGCAACAAGGGATGGTATTCCCCTTATTTTTTGATTTCGAAGAAAGACGGGGGATTGAGACCCATCATGGACTTGCGCGGTTTGAACAAACTCCTCAGGAAGGACAAGTTCAAGATGGTTACTCTCTCTCAAGTCCTCCAGGCCCTTCAGCTTCAGGACTGGTTGGTGTCTCTCGACCTCAAGGATGCTTACTTCCATGTGCCGATCCATCCCAAGCACAAGAAGTACCTGAGGTTCGCGGTTGGCGACTCGCACTTTCAGTTTCGGGTCCTGCCGTTCGGATTGACCTCCGCCCCGAGGGTTTTCACCAAGCTCAGGGTGGTGGTGGCAGCGCATCTCAGGCAAGGGGGGATTCACGTCTACCCCTACCTGGACGATTGGTTGATCAGGGGGAGCTCTCCCGAGCAAGTCCTGGATCATCTGTCCGTCACCTGCCACTCCCTTCACAGGCTGGGCTTCTCCCTCAATTTAAAGAAGTCCCATTTGACGCCAACACAGCGGCTCCAGTACATCGGAGCAGTGCTCGACACTTCCCTGGGGCAGTGTTTTCCTCCCCAGGTGAGGGCTCTTCACATTCAGCAGATGGTGCACAAGTTTCAGCATGCCCAGACGCTCCCAGCGTTCGAGTTCTTGAGGTTGCTCGGCCTCATGGCATCCTGCATTTTTCTGGTGCCAGAGGCTCGCCTGCGGATGAGATCTTTGCAGTGGGCACTCAAGATGCAATGGTCGCAGTCCTCCGGCAGGATGTCGGACCCGGTTCAGGTGCCGCCCTCGGTCACCCGGGACCTTCTGTGGTGGGCAGTCGAAGGCAACTTGGTGAAGGGGGCTCCATTTTGGCTTCCCTGGCCGGAGGTGACGATCGTGACGGATGCATCCCTCACGGGATGGGGAGCTCATGCCAACGGGCTGACAGTCAGCGGTCGTTGGTCTCCGTCGGAGTCCAGAATCCATATCAATCTGTTGGAGCTGAGGGCCGTCAGGCTAGCACTGAAGGCTTTTCTGCCAACTGTGCGAGGAAAGAATGTCCTGATCCTGACGGACAACACAGTGGCCATGCACTACCTCAACAAAAAGGGGGGGGGCAGGGTCACTTCCTCTGTACAGGGAGGCGATGCAGCTCGAGTTCTGGGCCATCCAGCAGGAAGTTTCGGTCTCGGCAGTTCATCTGGCCGGAGACGAAAACGTGACGGCGGACACTCTGAGCAGGCAGAGCACGATCTCTCACGAGTGGGAGTTGGCTCAGGAGATTCTCCTGGAGATCTTCGCTCTTTGGGGGAGCCCTCAAGTGGATCTCTTCGCCTCCAGTGTCAACCGGAAGTGCGAGAGGTTCTGCTCGCGGGAATTTCCTCCAAAAGGAGCCTTAGGAGACGCGTTTGTGGTGGAGTGGTCATTCCCGCTGCTGTACGCGTTTCCTCCAGTCCCCGTCATCCCGCAAGTGCTGCGGAGGTTACGGAAGTTCGGTTCCCGGATGATCCTCATTGCTCCGGCGTGGGCTCGGAGGACGTGGTACCCGGACCTTCTCGACTTGTCCATCTGCCCTCCGTCGTCTTCCCTACCGAGACGATCTGCTCTCACGGGAGGGGGGTCAGGTTCTCCATCCAGAGGTCAGATCCCTCAACCTTCACGCTTGGCTTCTGAAAGGTTGAGGTATAAGGATTGGGACCTCCCTGAAGACGTGATGGAGGTGTTGCTCTCGGCCCGAAGGCCAGCAACAAAGTCTCTGTACCGTTGCCATTGGCGTAAGTTCTGCGACTGGTGCAGAGTTCAGAATGTGGATCCTTTTGCATGTGACATCCCCATGGTTCTGTCCTTTTTACTTTCTTTGGCCCACAGGGGCTTGCAAGTGGGTACCATTAAAGGTTACCTGGCGGCGCTGTCCATCTTTAAGCGCTCGTCTGAAGAGTGTTCCTACTTTAAAATCCCTTTAATTTCACCGTTTCTGAAAGGGCTCACTAATGTGTTCCCTCCGTCACCTTTCCTGGTGCCCGGTTGGGATTTAAACCTTGTTCTTAAGTTTCTTATGGGTGCTCCGTTTGAGCCTTTGCATTCTTGCCCTTTGAGGCTGTTAACTCTGAAAACTGTGTTTCTGGTTGCGGTTACTTCCGCTCGCAGAGTGAGTGAGTTACAGGCACTTTCATTTAAGCCACCCTTCACTGTATTTCATAAGGACAGGGTTGTCCTTAGAGTTCGTCCTTCTTTTCTTCCGAAGGTGGTTTCGGAATTTCATTTGGCCCAGAAGGTTGTTCTTCCGGCATTCTATCCTTCTCCGCATCCTGGTAAGGAAGAGGAGAGGCTCCATAGGCTTGATCCTAGGAGAGCTTTAAGCTTTTATGTTTCACGCATGTCCGGGTCAGAGTGGACGATCAACTCTTTATTGGTTACGCTGGAAAGCGTTTGGGACAGGCTGTGACGAAACAGACTTTCTCGCTGGATTATTTTGGCCATCTCGGAGTGTTACCGCTTGGCGGGTAAGGACCCGCCGGCTGGCTTGCGGGCCCATTCTACCAGGGGTATGGCTGCATCTACTGCCCTGCAGAGGGCTGTTCCTATTCGCAACATCTGTGATGCAGCCACCTGGGCTTCTGTACATACATTTGTACGTCACTATTCCCTCGATTCCATCCGGGGACAGGATCTGGCCTTTGGCAAGGCGGTTCTTTGCTCTGCTATTTGATTGGCAATTCTAAATTTTGATTCTAAATTCTTTCCCTCCTCCTTGCTCTGGTACTGCTTTGGGAGTCTGTCATAGATATGGAATACGTCGGAGGACCCAATCCCCTCGAAGAACAAGTTACTTTCTTACCTGGTAACGTTCTTTTGATGGGATGGTCCGACGACGTATTCCATATCGATCCCTCCCTGCCTTCCCCGCTGCAGAATTTCTTTTGCGATTGTAGCTTACGTTCCGCAAGGCTTTGTGTCTGACTGGCAGTTGACTGATGTCACATGTTCTGGGGGGAAAAAACTACAACTGAGGCTACGGGCGTCGTGCGTCCTACTTATCACATTGGATGACGTCGGAGGAGGTCCTCGACGACGGCGCATCGACGTCATCGACGCAGGACGCAGACGCTGAAAAAAGTTTCCGAAGCAGCACAGCTGTGGTGATTACCTGTCATAGATATGGAATACGTCGTCGGACCATTCCATCGAAAGAACGTTACCAGGTAAGAAAGTAACTTGTTCTTCTCTTTCAAAGAAAAAAAAAAGATTTAAATTCTAGAATGAAACCAACAGTGGTCCTCTTCCACCAAAAAGGACTCTTTCCCAAATGTGGGGCTGCATGCTTTTCCATTTCAAGCCAGGCAACATGCATTCTCAATATTAGTAAAGCGTTCCTCCTTTTACAAAGCCGGGTCGAGCATCACACAAGACTCTTGAGTGCTCAGTATCATTAAAGGTGGTCTGAAACTGAACATCCCTTCTTTGCCTCTGCCTTCCAACCAAGCTTTCAGAGATCTCCAGAACAAATAGAGAAGATTCAAAATCGACCCTATCTCGATGCCCCAGAGGTTGCTCCATTTAACAAAATCAGCCCAGTGTACCATTCCCATTACTTCAGAGTGCTAAAACAAAAAGGAGGTGATGGGCCCATTCTACACCCCTCAGAACTGAACTGAAAAAGTTTCTACCCTTGTAAGCCTTTCACATTATGACTTTGGCTCAAAACTTGAAATCCCTTCAGGTAGGGGACTAGTTAACGTAATTGGAGCTTCAGGATACCTACTTTCACATCCTTATTATACAGGACACTGTCAACTCACAAGGTTTCCTCAGTACAGTCAATATTATCATTACAGGTGCCTCTCATTCAGCCTGAATAAGGCCACCAGGTGCTCTCGGTCATGGCGGCTCACCTTCGGTTTCAAGAGGTCCACATTTACGCTTAATTGGAAGATTGGTTAATCGGGGCCACCTCTTTGGGGGAGAACTTGTCCAGCCTCTGTGGTGTGCAACCCCCTTCATGACCTAGCGTTTTCTATCAATCTGAAGAATTAATTATTTCTTTTCATAGAGGTTCCAGTTTATCATAGGGATTCAGGACACCTCACGGGCAATGTCCTTCCATCCATCAGACAGAATTCTGGCTGTGGGGCAGGCAATCCATCATTTCATCATAAGGACTCGGATCTAGGGCTTTTGGCCTAATGCATTTATTTTCTTTTTTTGCCAGCCTGGGAATGATACCAATACAGATGCACCTGCTGTCAACTGGGATCAGCTGTCAGAGCCTCAGTCCATTGTGGTGAATCAGTGATGATTCCTCCCAGGAACCTGGTCTGGGACCCTATTAATGTGGCCAGGGAAAGTGAGACGCTTCCTGATCTGAACCCTGGTGGTGGTGTCCTACCAGAGGATCAAGTGGTGTTTTGGGGGGATTTGCAGACCAGGACGTTTGTGAAAACCCCCTGTTTAACTTTCCACATAATCCCACACTTGTGATGGCTATTTGCCGAACTGCAGAAGTGGAAAAACCCAACTTTGTTGAAAGTCCCAGGATCTTAGAGGTACTAAGATGAGGACGAGGGCAAAAGAGGCATACAGATGTAGCAGTCAGGCAATTACGCCTAGTAGCCATTGTAACAGTCAGGCAATCAAGGCTAATAGCCCACACCTGAAGTCCATTACCGTACCTGGGAGGCATAAAAGGCCCCCTCGGGAAACAAGAGGAGAAGGAGTTGGAACGTGAACTGGAAGGCAGGCTGTAGCAGTAGCAGCAGAGGAGAAGCATGAAGCTGGCAAATCGCAAAGAAGTGAGAGCACAGAAAGGACGCCGGAACGTGGAGACAGCAGATTTCACCTGCAAGTTCTGAGAGTCCTGCGTCTTCTCCCAAAATCTTAAAAGCAGATGCTGTGCAACAGAAGACGTGCAGAAGGCAGAGTATTCCCCATGCAAGCCTTATTGCTGTGATTGTAGAGCTGTGAACGGGCTGGAAACTGAGGCCAGAAGGCAAGACGAGGGCCGCGGGGGTAAAAGAAACTCCCAATTGGAGTGGTTGGACCTGAAACACCCGTGCAGGGGAAGGGTACGGGTCCCCAGCGAGCCAGAAGTGGTAGAAGAAATCGGGGAAATCAACCAGTGTCTATGAAGCTGGTGAGCGAAGCACAGCATTCTAGTACACTGCAGAAGCCTTGCCGGAAACTGTAGCCAGCTCCTAATTGACTGTCCTATTGCTTAATGCGAGTGAAAGCGGTTTGTTATATGCAGAGACTTGTTAACAATGAAATTGTAGCACTCGCGTATGCTGTGAGACATCAACACTCGCGTGAGAAGCTAAAATCCAACCATTGCTGAACTATTTGAAGACTATTGCTGCTTAACAGAATGGTCGCCTGTCCCTAATTAGGAAGATGGAACTCACTCTACATCATTGCTGAATACCTAACTTTGACAATATCAGTTACAAGTTACAAAGAGTGAAAACTACGTCAAAACGAGAAAAGGAGGTCGCATGTGCCTATTCGTAATTCCAAAAATAAGTCAGATCTTCATCCTTTGCAGTTACACGGGAATACAATTCTTTATTCAACCCTAAATCTTAATAATCAACTTTAAATAGAGGTTGTGTTTTCACTTGAAATGCTGTATCTTACACTGTATCCGGAAATGACATTCTTTGCATTTCTACCAAGTAAAACGTCTCAACCCTTAAATAGATGAACAAGCATTACCCCTTTTTTATAGTGAAACTAGCCTTACCAAGTGTTAAAGAGCCATCCAACTATACTGTGAAGTTGTTAACAGTTAAGTGGCCTAACATACAAGTATACCCTTGTTACCTGAAGCTGAGTGAGTGCACCTAAGGTTCTGGGTAATTGCTTGGGCTGATAACTGGCAGAAAGTTGTGAGCAAAGCTGGGGAAGGGGAAATACATGCTTTTGAAGGATATTCTGAAGTTAAAAACATGTGGTGCCGAAGACTGCTGATGCTAGAGGGAAGTGAGTCTTATGAGCAGAAGCAGGTTGTTATGGTGTCAGACAACAGGAGAGGCAAAGAGACTGCTCCTTTTTGAGGAAGGCATTAAAAAGGAAGAGTGCCTTGCCTACCGGAAGAGGTTGAAGTGTATCTTGTCGAAGCCTGTCTAACAATATAAAGGTCAGAGCTGTGTTAGTAACACTTAGACTGTGGTGGTATATACTAAGTTGTCAGTAGATGTAATCTTGAAGTGGTATGAATCAGTAACGTACTGTGGGACAAAGGTGACCGTTCTCAAAGTAGCAACAGTAGAAGTATGGTTGTAGAGGTGGAAGAAGCAGCACAAAGACAACACCCTGACAAATATACCAATGTAAAGTTGTAAATGAAGAAGTCCTAAAGAATTGTGTATTATTGACTTTGGGAAATATTACACCTTCATTTGAACTGTGGTGAACTATTTGGAAGACTAAACAATTTATCATAACCAGGATTACCACTGGTGCTATTTTCATCCAGGAATAAAAGATTTGTTACCAGTAGATTTTGGTTTGATGAACTTTTTCGTTGACTCGGAAATTTCAAGAGCTGGTTGAAAACGTTTCTTTTGTTCAACATTTTGGAGTTGACTTTGATTGCTGGAGAAGAGACTTTACCCAGGACAGGAGAAGGTCATTCATATATCTCGCTCTTTTTCGTGGCCTGTCAAGTTTGGGAGTGTTGACTCATGAATCACATTCACCCTGTTTCAGCCCATCTAGAGGGAGAGAAGAATGTGAAGGTAGATACCTTGGAGCCCGTTATTGCACCACAAGAAGGCAATATGAATATGTCTGCCATCGTCCAGAGCTTTCAGAAATGTAGTGCCCTATGGTGGATTTGTTTGCAACTGACTGCACTCGTCACTCGGAGTATGCTTCTAGTTAGTGGAAAGAGCTCCATTCCCTTGGACGTGCCATCAGTTTTGACTGGTGAGGGAAGGCCTCTTTAAGCCCCTCACGATGACCACCACCACCAGCAGCAGCAACCGCTGCTTGCATCACCTCAACAAGAAAGTTTATTAGCACAGAATGAAAATGTAAAAGTTTCTTCAACCGCCAGAAGGCTTTTTAAGAACCTCAGCCAGCAGTAAGTATTCGGTAGAACCTGTAAACCTGCTTTTACTTTTTATATTTTATTTCTGTGGTGCCCTAATGTACTATTTGTGTTGATTTTTACAGTCTGTAGCTGTTGTTTAGTTAGACTTGACTTGTAGGAGTGTTTTGTTTTGATTGGGCTGAGCTGTATTTTAAATGCAAAGGCTAGTGACTTGGTAAGCTAGTTTCATAAACTACCTTTAAAGGGCTGTGACATTCACGAGACTAACGACCAACGAAAAATGAAAGGTAGAGACCATATTTGTTGTTGTTGTGATGCTCGTCATTATTTAATAGCTGAAGTATTTATTTGTGTAACTGCTACAGTTTCTGCCTATATTCCCTTCCAGAAATACTCACATTTGTTTATTAAATCCACAAACATTTTAAAGGGGACTGGGTAGGGGCTGTGAGTGATCTTGTAGGTGGAAACTGTGTGAGAAACCAAAGGGTGCCTCACCCGCTAGTCCTCCGGGACTTCTCATCCAGGTGGGCAGGACACGGCCATCGCTTTTGGATCGAGTTCCTGGGGGTGTACCAGTGTGGGAGGATCACCTGGGTGAGGTGTCTTCGGGGAGTGTGGGTGAGGCAACCGATGGCGAGATGCAGTAGTCCCCCCTCTTGTTTATCTGATCCATCCTATTTTTTTATTTCCTGCACAAACACTGGGCCAAGGAAGAGGGTGACTGAGAGCAACCAGACCAACTCTCTCACATCGCATTGGACATGTCCCATTAATCTGGTCAGGCACAGTCAGGCACTTTACTCTAAGTGCATACCAATTAGCTCTCCTCGCATGAATAAAATGCAACACCCAACAACACACTCTGAGCAAGGAGGAACACGAGTACAAGCAGAACTTTCCAGGACAAAGGCACACTTACTGGAGCAGTGCAGTGGACCAAGGGACGAGAGCAGCGGGCTGAAAACCCCAGGAGTTCCCTACTGGAGGTCATTACCGCCGACAAGCCACGAAAGACACGTAGAGAAGGCCAAATTCCACAAGTGAAGATTGAATTGTGTTTCAAGGATGCCAGCGACCCTCCTGGGTGAACGGCAGAGTTGGGGAGGAGTGGACAAGCCTGTGGTTCTAACCTTGACTCGTAAATTGGAAATAGCAAATGGAAGAAAGAGACGCACACAGCCGGTAAGTTGGCAAGAGACCTGAGAGACTGGTGTGTGTTAAAGCAAATGAAGTAGCAACATTATATCGCAGGTGAAGGCTGCACGGGTGTGAATGAGACGCGAAGAAAGGCAGACATGTGAGTGAACCTTTAAAACGAGGACAGCTGCGAGATCAGCGATATGAAGTAACGGAGTGGTCCGACGAAAGGAAGTAGCCCACTCGAACGTTGCTGTGAAAAGTACATTGTTTGAAGCAAGAGTAAATGTGATTTAAAGTGGTCCTGCAGTGGTCTGCAAAGAAAGCTGTGCACATTCAAAAGTCTTCGATGTCTGAAAGTGGTCCGAGCCCGACAGAGGGAGACCCGAAGTATAATAAGCTTGGGGAAGGGAGCCCACTTGCAAACTTATGTTGAATTTTGACATGAGAGGTCTGAGCCCGACAGGGGGACCTACGTGAACTGTATGGTGAGAGGTCTGAGCCAGACAAAAAGGGACCTACGTGAACTGTGTGGTGAAAGGTCTGAGCCCAGCACAGGGGAACCTTTGTGAACTTTGTGTTGAAGTACTATTTTTGAAAGACAAGAAAAGAGACTGACGTGGAGGGCCAGGCCGGCCTCGATCCACGTTTTGTAATGGTTTATAGCGTTGGAAACCAAGCCAGTGTTTCACATCCTGCCTACGGGGACAGCCTTACTCTGTGAGGTATAACGTGAGGAAGAGAGTTGGCTTATTCTTTTTGAACACTGATTTTACCTTTGAATACATTTATCCTCTTTCCACTTTTTGTATAAGAGATAGGGCAGGCATTAGGTTTTGTTAGCATAGGCCATTTTGATTTGACAGACTCCACTAGGACTGTTTTATCGTCTGATGGTCGAGACTACTCCGATCTTGGCTATAGGGCAAAGTAGGAGTTTCTCCACTCCCACCATTTTCAATAAAGGTTTTACAAATTGTACCCATTGTTTCAGTGTCCTACTTGTGATACCATGCCTCCCCTACAACTGGAACCTGCATTTGACTGGAAGCCAGTTGTCTGCTTCTGTATCAGGATGACGGATGCAGAAATCTTGGAGTCCTTGATAAGCAGTACCCTCAAAACCCAAAAAGCAAGGTCCCACCGGTTGAAGACAAACATCTCGATGTGACAATTCTTCTAAGGCTGGAGTGCTACAGGTGATCAACGGGCTTAGTTTCACTCTTGAAATTTGAAGGAGGTTTGTAGCCTTTCGGTCCCTGCTGTGCCACCCATGCTGTATGGTTTCAAAGGGGCCTAGGGATAACTGCATGCACCCTCTGGGAAAGCTGCCCTACATCCCCTCCAGGTCTTCCATGCCACCTTTTACATTGTTAGATGCTTTGACATGTCGCTGGGTCTTCCTGGGATGTTGGGCGTTCCACTCGGCTTCTCCGGAGTCCTACCTTCCCTTCGACTGTGTAACGGGGTTGTCGGCTGCTTTCCGCTTTCCTTCCTCCTCCTCTTGATGCTGCTGAACACTGGTATGCTCCTGCAGACCTCCCGATCATCAGATGTGGTGTACTGACAGGATCAGCGACTTAGGTTTGTATCTCTTGCATTCAGTGTGCAGCACACCTGCCGTCGTCCGCAGCTGCCTGAGAGACGGTGCTTAGACCATTGTCAGTTTTTATAAAATATGGCCAGCAGTGTCTTGGCCCATTGGATGAGTTTGTCGTCTCTTTCACATGTTTCATCTTCATTGCTCCACGGGTCCAACTCTTTCCAGTACTTGGATTATCTATGTTTCAGATGTTCTTCTTCATCTCAGTACTTTCCAGAATCTTGAAGTAGTCCAAGGTGAAAACCAACAAAATAAGTAACAATTGTCTTGAGTATATCAGTAAGAAAATAACAGCACGCGCAAATATCCAATCCCGTGCAGCGGTGCCAACGGCAATACAGATGTGATGAACACAATATTTTAGACTGTTTTCCCCATAATGGAGAACCATTAACCGGATGGGGAACTCGCACATTTGTACAGAATGCAAAGTTCGTAAAAATACATTCCAACATGTCCCGGGAGGATAGTTCAGCGGCAGCGTGCGCGTCTTGGAAGCAAGACGACACGAAGCAACAACAGGTTCGATCCCCGGGTCCGCGCTTAGAGACCTCTGGGTGTTTAAGCGCGTTATAAATACGTAACTAAGACCAAAAAAAAAAAAACACTATTACGCAACTAAGAAAAACAAACAATTCCTGTAACAGCGCCTCGATGCCTGCGGGCTGTGTGAGCGCTTTATAAATGTTAAATAAATAAACATCAAAAAAGGTAATTTAACATGTTGTGGGTCCCTGTGGTCTCCCGTGCTACACTTATAGCTATTTGCCCTGATGAAGGGCATAATGTCCGAAGTGCATAGGCATTTTAGCACACTGGCATAGGCCACCACAAAGTGGTCATACTCGTTTCATTGAAATACAGGGTGGATCTTGCCTCAACCTGTGTTTTGTGTTTTCCTAAAGAAATTAAATATTTCCATGGATGACCTTTCTACTCTTTAACCTAACATAATCTAGCGGTTTCGCTAGACAAAGGGTGTGCAACCTTCACTGCAGGCTTTTCTAGCCTAGGTCCACGGCTTTGACATAGGGATTTGTCACACTAGTCTTTATAAATAGCAAAGCAGTGACCTTTAGAGGTTCCCCATGGATGTAGGGCACCAAGACAGTTGTAAGGTCGGCTTCCCATGTCTCTGTTCCCTTTTTACGAGGAATTTCAGTGATCCAACATCTGCAGCGCTGTACGCAACCAGCAGTTAGAAGAAAAAGCCCTCAAGTGTGGTCGCATACAGTACGTTTCCGGAAATCAGAGGAAGGAACTTATTGTGGTTTCCTACCCCTCTCCAGGCTGCAATAATGAATATGGGCAGCATGACCTAACCTCCAAGGTAAGCGGTGGGCTTGTCACAGGCAAAAGGGTTTGGTTGTAAGGTGGCATAGCTTGGAAATAGGAACTCTAACACCAGTGGAATGTTTGGCGATTAAGGATGGTGTGTTCTTAGTTTTCCAGAGTCTTTGCAGAAATTTTGCAGTCATTTTGCGCTCTTTGTATCAGTTATTACGTGAGGTTTAGGAAAAGACCATTGGTAACAACTGCCATGGTTTTGTGTTGAAACTTCAGCTATTCCTTGATTTGATTGATGGATCTTAGTTGAATAAAGCGCCTTCTCAATATAGCTTTAACTTGAGGTCTCCATGTTGCAGTACCATTCTATTTTGTGATCCAATGTTAATCTTGCAGACATTCACCAATTCTCAGGCCGATGGCCCTATTTTCATTTGTTTTGAGTCACTTGTCATACACCTGCTGCTCTTTTGTCTGCCCTAGAGTTAGAAGATAATGTTTTGTTGATTGAAGTTGTCGTTGACTATGCTCCCGAGTTATATGCTTTTTATTCCCAATGTTCCTTCCAAAATTCTTAAACCCAACACAAGAGTCACCAGATCATCTAATACCCTCAGCCTCATCGTGCCCAGATTTACCGTCAAAAGAGCGGGAGGCTCGAGTTTCACGGTCCTCGCCCCTCAAGTTTGGAACACGCTGCCTCTGAATATTAAACTGGTCAAATCCTTCCAATTGTTTAGAAAACTAGTCATCAGCTGGCTACTGGAGAAGGTAACCCTTAGTTAGATTAAGCTTAGTTCTTATTGTATATATTGTACATACTCTGAAATGCTTCTTACTACCTGCCTGTACATACTATATATGGCATATTCCCGCCACATTTGTATAACCGCTTGTATACTGTAACTTTGTAACTTGTCCTAAGCGCCCATTTACCCCTGGGTCTGGAGCGCTATACTAAATAAATAAACAAACAAACAAACAAAATTATTTAAGAAACAAAAACAATGTGAGTTTTCAATCAAAAGTTTTAATACATTTTGTCTTTTAGTATAAGGTATTTAGTATTTAGAGTTGCAATGTACAGAATGCAAGATATATGAAGTCTTAATTCATCAGACCTGTGATTTACTTGATAATCCCAATTGTTCAGTGGTATGCAGTTTATCAATGAGAAATGCTGAAAAAAGAAACTTGTGTTTAGGCCAGTTCTTGTGCTTTGTGGCACGCAATTTTATTGTGTTTTGGTCTTATTTTTAAATTGAAAAAGTCTTTGTGCTTATCTTTTTGCTTTGAAATAGTTTCAGCTCACTTGAAAAAATGGATCTTCTGGAGGAATAATAACATTCTTATTTTCTTTTCTGATTGCTTGTATTAATCAAAACAAAAGATAGAAATTATAATTATTAAAGTGAGCAGGAAACCTTGGGTAATCATGTTTAGTCGAGTTTCCTCTAATACAATTTTGTTAAATAGACTGCACTTACCCAGCCTTTATCTTGTGAAAAATCCAATTTTCTATTTTTTAGATACTGGTTCCAGAGTTATTGCTGGTCTTTAATTGTACTGGTGATCAGCTAAAAAAGAACAGAAAGAAAACTATGGAGATGACCTACATTTTGAATTTTCATAGCTGAACTCAAAGCATTCTTGAGGAATCCTCCTAGGCATTTATTACAGCATTAGGGTTTTTAAAAAAAATGTGTTTTAAAAGTATTTGAAATGTGAAAAGATGACCAAATATATTTCATTACATTTCCAATTTTTGGATTCAGGATGGATTTGATTGATTGATTTGAATGCGACACATTCAGGCGTTTAAAATGGGGCCCTATTTTTACATATGGGTGTGATAACATCATCACGCATAACGTGCTGTGACGTCATCACATTTTTGTTTACTTTTCTATCGTTCGTGTCAAAAAACGTATGCTGAACCACAAAAAACATTATTTATGCAAATGATCGAATACGTAAACAGCAACTCCTCATGTTTAATACTCACATACCTAGACAAAAATATTCTCAATTTGGCAAACCCTATTGTGGCTCAACATAAACGTAGTCTAGCAATAAATTAAACAGTTTGACAATGCAATATGGTGGACACATAAAAAGATTCTGTTAGGAAATAAGGATTCTAATTTTGTTTAGATACAGTTTCTGGATGATGTAATTCTATGATGTGGTAATTAATTAAAAATTCAAAGATCAAAGAATTGGAATGATAATAGTACAGATACTAGTTCATCCACTGAGTGTTTTTACAAAAAAGACCAATACTCATTGTCTTGGTTTAAACCATTCTGGCAAGTGTCCATTAATGTTATCCATTTGGATTCTGTAGCCTCCTCATAGTGGTGGTCAATGTTCTCCGTTAAATGCTCTATATTGTGATGATTTGCAAGAGGGTGCTTTGAGTCTCCATTTTTAATTGCTCTCATATGTTCCATTATTCTCACTTTTTAGTGCTGCTAATATTTTTCACAATGAAATTTAATGCCATATACAACATATTTTGTGTTGCGATTGCTGCTCTTCTATAAGTTATTTGTGGACTGCTGTCCAGATGCTTTGAGATTGTGGTATCTAGATGTAAGCTGTGCCAGTGTCTTCTCATAATTTTTCTGATTTGATAGTAATCTGGACAGCAGGTCGTAACCAGCCTTCTTTTTCTTCCAGTGCTGGATATGGTGGTGTTTTTACTTTCTCTACTAACAGCTCTGCTCTATCTTTGGATGCAGCTCTTGTTTTCGCTTTACAAAGCGTTGATCCTTGATAGCCTCTGGCTTTAAATGTTGTTATACTTGTGTGGAGATGTTTCTCACATCCCATATTGTCACTGCAGTTTCTCTTTATCGTGACAAACTCTCCATAGGAAATATTGTTTATTGTGTGTGCAGGGTGATTGCTGCAGGCATGTAGTGTGCTATTGCCTGCGGTAGGTTTGTTGAAGAGAGTAGTGCAAATTCCATTGTTTTGCACATCTATTTTCAAATCTAGAAAATTAATTCTGGAGACGCTTTCTTGCATTGTCAGATTGATATTGTGTTTATTCTGATTTAGATAATCGGTGTATTGCATCAATTAGTTTAGATCTCCATTCCATGTTATTAGAATGTCATCAATGAAGCGACCCCAATGTAGTTGACACGGCAGCCGCTGGTGCAGCCTCCATCATTGCTGCAACCTGCAACGCCGTTGCTGGGCTGCGCCAGCATGCACTGCTCAGCCTCCTTGCTGATGGTGTCCTCCCGCGGTTGCGCTGCTCGGACCTTAGTTGCAGTGGGGTTCTCCCTGGCCTCACTGCTCGCCAGGTAATTAGGGGCAGGGGGGGCCTGCCCTCACTCCGGCATCTTACTGGGGTGTTGGGGCAGGACTCCCTCCCTCCCTTTCACATGGCCTGCCGACAGGCCGTGTCACAATGTCTTCTTTGGCCAGCAGGTTTTGTGGAACATTTTTGCTTAAACCCTGACCAGGCATATGCTGCCTCCTCCACCTAGCATTTGCTTCTGCACAGCCTTGTTTCCCAACCAAGTGGGAGGGAGCACAGGATGCTGGAGTATGGAAACCATTACCTGGAGTACTGTTCTGTCTGTTTTATTCTCTAAACACTAGTCTTAAAGGGAGCCCAAGAAATGTAGTTCAGAGTTTTTGAGGAGATTCAGGCAATTGACCGAATCGCTCCTCAAAAACAGAAGGAATCAAATGTATTTATATTGTGTAAAGGGGTAAGGTGCAAAGATTGCACATGCAGGTATTTGGAAATAATAGTTACAATATTTACTATTAAAGGGAAAAGAAAGATTCCATATTAGTTGTCATTCTGGAGCAAAAGACGACCAGTTACCATCCATCTCGATCTTGGGATGCAAGCACCATTTTACAGACTTGCTGTGAAGGTTGTTTGTTATCTCGTCCTGAGAAGTGAGTTACAAAGGCTGTTGGGTAGATAAAGCACCCCATTTCCCAAAAGGATCATGAAAAACCAAGAGTTAAAATATATGGTTGGGGGTCCTAAAAGAATGAGCCTAAAAACCAGAAAAAAAGTTTTTCCTGTTGCCAACGTGGTTATGTTGCCACAGATTTCAGTGCTCTGACCCCCACACAGGTTCTTGTGCTTCAGAATACTTTTCTGAAAACAGGAGCTTTGAAGCGCAACACATCAATATAACCAACCTTGCAGTACACTTCCCGACTGTCATTTGAGACAAGGTCAGTACTCTTGCCTTGTCAAGAGGGAATGGGAACCCCTCTTGGCCTGTGGTGGAAGGCTTACCAGGAAGAAATCCAAAGCCAGTCCTAACCCAGAGGTGTGTGGTGGCAGTTGAGCGGGCCCCACATCCTGCCTCACTCACCCCAGTGCCAGTCTTTTTCTAAGCCGTACCAAGTTGCATCACCCCATGCCTCTAAAGCAGAATGTTCGCCAGGGTTTTACATTTTGTTCCATACCTGGCATGAAGCACTCATCGAGCAAGAGGAATCGGCAAAGAAACAACCCATAAGCGATCCATGCTGCTCACACAGCAATGCCAAACCTCACAAAAGTCAAAGCTTGTATGTGATTTTATCGAAAACAATTCCAGAGTGGTAAATTTAATTGCGGAAAAAACGCAGACAAACACTGATTTATTTTTTATTTCGGAGTACCCCCGCCCTCCCATGCCCCTTTTTTTAACCTTTTAACGCCACCTCAACCCCATCCTGACCCATTTTAACCCCTTACCCCACTACCCTTTGTATATTTAATTAATGTTTGCACTGTTTTTCGGTGTTTTTGTCCGCTCTGAAATTTACCTCTGTTTTGTCTGCAATTAAATGACTGGATATCAGCGGCAACCAGACAGAGAGGAAGCAGAGGGAGAACCACATAGCCTGCGCTGTAGCGGAGCAAGCCAAGTAGGGCTCGCCAACCTGAGCGCAACCCAACCCCTAGGCCACCCGCTATGCTACGCAAGCATACAAACCCTGAGAGGAACCTCTCTTACCTTGGTAAAAGTCATCCAAAGGCCCCCTAACAGGAACTGGGATATTGTAAGAACTGAGCCACCATTACTAATGGCGGACCCGCACAGGGCTTAGCCTTCTATTTAATCTCTAGTATTTGGAACACCTGCACGGGTGGGGAAGACCGAGTCAGATTGGACAGGGTAGATTGGATCCAATGGCAGGAGGTGGTGGAGCATATAACAGGAGGCAGGACATTGTGTTGTAACGGTGAGGTCAGAGGAGGTGGGGAACCAAGAGACCAGCAGGAGGTAGGATGATGGAGAGGGTTCTGGAGGTGGTATTTGGAACATGTGATGCATTGGTTAGTGACTGCAAGTTGTACTCTGTTGTGAGCGTGAGTTATGTTAATGTTAAAGAATATTTGTACCGCGCACTATCACCACCGGAGTGGTCCCCTGGCGCTGTGGCGGCTCTGAAAAGGGAGAAGGGGGGAGTTAGTTAGTAGGAATTAGCTGGAAAAGTGCAAGAGAGCAGTGATGTGCTGTTGGCAGCCTCAGCCCGGTGGGTCCGTTGGTTGGGCTTTGGGTGTTTTACCGTCTGTAGTTATCGTGTGCTGTTGTGCAAGTCTGTGTGTGGTTTGTTTTGTTGTTGCAATGTGTTAAGATGGATTTCTGAACTCGGACCTGGAGGGGCAGAGGTTCAGAAGGCCAGCCTAGTTTCTTGGAACAGGGTAACCTCTGGACAAGCCAGACCAATCAGGGTAGCGATGGCAGCTGTCAAGTCCAAGTCTCAAGAGGGGTGAGGGTGACTGAAAGACCTCAATGAGCACAGAAAGCAAGGAAAACTTACAAATTATTCCAGACAGGTGTTATATTAAAATATAGACACATTTATTACAAGGCCTTTGTAACATCGACCATAGCAAAGAATCACAATATTAATACGAAAGTAAACCAACACATCACAGTCAATACAATATATATACAAGACCGAGGGGTCTAAGGAGTTATGAGCACGTAATATGTAGACCACCTAGATGGGGAGGAAAACAGGCAGTGCAAGTAATCATTAGACCCAGTTCGACATCGGAAATGCACCTAACTAGGAGGAAGTCCAAACCCTACGAAGAGAGGAGCCTTATGCTCAAAAGTACCTGCAAGCGCTGGTGCCAATGGATAAAGAAGAGTCTCTTCAAGGGTCTCAGGCAGTTCAGGAAGGTGAATGAAGCGATGCAGAACAAGTCCCCACTACTCAAGCAAGACCTCCAGTTGTGGGCAGAGGCAGGGTGAGAGTGCGGGATAGAGTCGCTATTTTGCAACAGCGGTAGAAAAGAAACGGGCTCCTGCGCGAGGGGCCACCGTTTGGGGTATGGACTACTCACCGGTCCCCGACGCCGGCAGACCCAGACTTCTCCAGTTCAGTTCACGTTGCTGGCAGGTTCAGCTGCGAGGATCAGGACGTCTCGACACTGTGTAGATTCTGCGTAGCAGGATGCAGGGTAGAGGGTGTCCCAAATGCAGCGGACGTGCACAGGTTGTTACCGCAGCAGGGCAACATGGCAACCGTGTTTACTCTGGTCCGGGCGCACTCGTCTCACTTCAGACCTGGGAATGGCAAGTATATGAATTTTGGTGTGAGGGTGCCGTGCACGTAGAGCAAGCAGTAGACCAAGTTTCGAGGGCTTCCCCGAAACGGCGGCGGTGACAGAGCAAAGCGTCCTGCGTAAGCTGGTCAGCCCACTGGTTGGCCCAGGGACACTTCCGAAGACGCTTACTTGCAGGGTTTGATGAAGGTGCCGGGAATAGTTGATCCCACTATTCCAATGGGTCGAAGCGCCTTTGCAGACCTTCTAGGACGATCAGATGCAGAGGGGTCTCACAGGACGACAGCAGTTCAGGGTGCCAAACCTTCAGTGGGTCACCAGCAGTTCCACGACTCAGCTTCTTGTTGCAGGATACTTGGCTCCTTATCCCTCGTTCGGTGTGAACTCAGGAGATCGACATGGTAGTGGTGTTTTCAGCCTCCTCTTATCTAAAGTTCCCTTCGCGCCAAAACGGAGAGGACCCAATGGGAGATCTGCTCACAAACACTCACACCATACGTGGACCTATCACGGACCACTGTGGTCCCAGGCATTCAGGACACTCTAGACTCTCTGGCACCCAGGGTGTGTATTGGGAACAGACATCCCAGCCCACATCCTGTAGGCACACACAAGGCATGCAGAAGCCCGCGAAAGCTTTGGGGGTTCGCGGGAAAGTGCATGACCAAATAAGGACTGACCCGGGTCGGCTCGACCTGGGGAAGGTGAAGGGGCAAGATGGTCAGCGGATAGGACAAAGAACCTCGTGGCATGGCCATTTTGGAGCCAGGCCACTCATTTGTGGCAAACGCGGTAAGCGCGGATAACCTGGCGAAAAAGGGTTCCAAACACAAGAGAAACGATAGCTGCCACCAGTCCTTTCCGTAACACACGTGCACCATTCATAATAAGTCCAGCGAGAGTTTCTAGGGCCTTTGGAATGACTAGAGACCCAAGAGCGCGGTAAAGTAAATTACAGTGCACTCTCGTTTCATGTTGCACAAAAGCTGCAACATGAGGAAAGGACTAAGGGAAACAAAGTCTCCCAGTACTGACTGTCTTAAGGGCATGTCAGTTTCCTCATAAGAATTGAGCGAAAGCCCACAGGAGTGCGGCAGAAGGCTGCGCTTCTCTGACAAAGTCTAAATCCGGGTGTAAAACAACAGCAAAAAGTTTGGGGGTTGCCACATGGAGGGAAAATTACATACAATATGCAATCTTTCCTAACACAATGTAGTGAAGTTTGTGCGGATTGCTGTATTTAGGCTTGTGGTTGTGTTGGTTAGAGTTTGAGAGGTGTATGCGGAGGACTGAAGTTGTTAGTGCATTATTTAGTTGGAATTGCTGTCCTTGCAATTGTGTCAAGGTGTGATGCCCGCTATCATTCGCTATTCCATCCAGGTGTGGAATTTGTCATCCCTCTAACAGTCATATTCAAACTTGATGCAATGAGGGCTAAAGTTACAAGTTACAAGTAACAAGAGTAACAAGTTGCAAGAGTAACAAGTGTGGCTAGGAGAGAAAATGTAGGCAGTGTATCGGAATTGTTTGTGTGAGTGAAAGGAGGGTGTAGCAAGAGGAGAACATCAGAAGGAGCAGGAGGGAGAAGATTGTGTGGGCGTGACAGGTAGCAGAGCAAATTGGGCCAGTGTCTGAATGGCACATTCTAGTACCCACTTTAAACAACTAACCACTGGATAGTGTAAGGGCATATAAGAAGTTAGGCCAGGTTAGACAGATAGGGCACTGGCCTTTTAGTTACTTCCCTTCCAGCATAGGGCTGAATCTATACAGTAGGGAGAAGCATTCAATATATACTAACATAGAGAGTTTGGACGTCTGGTTTTGGAGCATTTAAACTAGGGAGAAAGAGGGATGGCACCAGAGCCATGCCAAAGATTAAATTAACCCTTGAACTGGCTCTGAGCATTGGAGCATTCTTTGAGCCATCTGTGACTCATTGCTGTTAATTATAGTAAATAGATTTAACTATAACAGTTGCAAACTGACATAGAAAATATGCCTTTAAAACGCGTGCAACACAAAATTCTGTTCAGCAGAAAACAGCCATCTCTCAATCTCCCTTCTATGCTGTTTTTATGCACCTGACCCACTGTTTGCTACGGTGTTTGAACTTTGTGACAGTCATGTGTGAGGCAAGATAATGCGAGTTGGTTATGAACGTGGGGGCCGGTGGCTGCCACTTGATGTGAGAAACAGGCACCAACTGAAGTGTACTACGGTCCCCCCCAGTCTTCCATCTCATTCCTTGCCTAATGTGTATACGAGGCCTCCTGCCATTAAAGCCTTAGTGTGACCTTGAAAGCAAAAGTGCGTTTGTTGAAAATGCAAGTTTTATGGAGCAGATGGGAGCTAGCTGAGCAAACTGTTGGCATCGACCAGCTGCGTTGTGCTCCATTGTCACAATGGGAGTTGTTCACAAGTGCCGCTTGTAGAGCATGCCCATGTTCCTGCTGATAAATGTTCGCAAAATCCTATGATCATCAAGAGGCAGCGAGCAGTATAACCAAGCCAAGATTCTGAAAAGACTGACCAGCGGCCTTCTGGAAGCTTTGGCTGAGTGAGGGCCGGAATCACCGTTTTCAATATGGCCAGCATGCATTTGTGGGCATTGGGAGGCCTGGCGGGTCAGTCTGCTGCCCAGAACAAACCACATAACGTATTGGTTGATGATGCATGTCAGAATCAATAAGCAGATATGATGGCCACACACATCCACTGCCCCTTACTTAGCTATACTCTTACGTCCCGTCCCCTTTCCTCCATACTGAATGGGTGTCCCTTCCAAGGGACAGGAGACAGAACCTTTTTCACCAGAAGAAACCTTCCCCTTTAATTTTAGAGGCGCGCAGGGGTGTGACCCTGGGAGAATGCGCTGCCCAGACTCTGCCCTCCGGCGCCACACCTCAATCCCCTTTTCCACATTGACGGGAACGGGCCGAATTCACCCGCGCTCCTGGTGGCCATCTAATTCCGCGCGCAGATACTTCTCCTCTTCTGTCTTTTATCATTTAGGTACTCGGTCCTCAGGCGTGTCACGCTCCTCTCCGGTGCATGTCGACTTCTACAGGTGTCCATCCTGCGATAGGCTCTTTCCAACTTCAGACCTCCAGGCCCTCTGCCTACGTTGCCTTGGCCCAGACCACAGCTGGCAAGCTTGTTTCCGGTCTCTGAAGAACAGACTAGCCAGGTGGAGGGTGCTCTTCCAGAGGTCTTCGTCAATCAGCGATCCAGGCCCAAGGTAGGGGTGCTCTTTCCCAGCGCACCCCGCAAGAGAAACTCATTTCCAAGGACTCGCCTGCACCGGAGGAACTGCTCAGGTCCTCATATCAACACAAGTACCGAGGTTAAGTCAGCTACCGGCCGGCAGTCCGAGGGGTCATTGGACCCCTCCTGGTGACAGCGCTGAGGGACCGGAAGGTTCTTTTATTGGGTCTTCACCCGAGGGGCCACGCCCTAGTACCGGCAACATGTCCAATGGGGCGTCTATATGCAGTTCTTCAAGCAGATCCGCCAAGGGTGAAATGCCTACCATGTCTCGGCCTGAAGAGCAGGGTAGGCCTCATGATCCACACTCAAGGGTCCTGGACGAGACTGGACCCAGTGAGCCAAGCAACACGACGCAGGCACATGGAAGGCAGCTCGACAAGATGGCTGCCGTGCCAGACATTACAGACACCCGCCCGATACTGCACCAAGGAAGGGAGCAGGTGGAGGAACAAGTTTCATGGTTGGACTGGTGTCAACCAGGTATGTGGCCTACAGCCTATCCTTGTTTGCGCAGGGCAGGTTCCCGCTGCGTCCGTATGGTCAGGGCACGCAACGGCTCCAGCAGTCGCCCGCTACCCTGTCAATATCTCCTACAACCCCTTCGACCTATGAGGACAGATTATTTTAAAAGGTTCCTTGGGCTTATGAAATCTCCTCGGATGGGGGTCATCCTCAATGATGGCATCAGGGACATGCTCCCGCCAATGGTTCCAGTGCTGCAGGCCCCAGTACAGATGTCCCTGGCCCCTGTGCAGCCTCCCCCGCCTGCTCTGTCCCCCCAACCGATAGTGCAAGCGGTTCCATACCAGCCTCTGCTGCAGCCTCCGGCTTCGGTCTCCACACCTCAGCCTTCGGCTCCCAGCACCCCTCCCCAGGTAACGGACGCCCAGGTGGGCGTAGACAGCAGTCGCCCGCTTCCCTGTCAATATCACCTACCACCCCTTCGACCTATGAGGACAGATTTTTTTAAAAGGTTCCTTGGGCTTATGAAATCTCCTCGGATGGGGGTCATCCTCAGTGATGGCATCAGGGACATGCTCCTATCAATGGTTCCAGCGCTGCAGGCCCCAGTACAGACGTCCCTGGCCCCTGTGCAGCCTCCCCCGCCTGCTCTGTCCCCCCAACCGAGAGTGCAAGCGGTTCCGTACCAGCCTCTGCTGCAGCCTCCGGCTTCGGTCTCCACACCTCAGCCTTCGGCTCCCAGCACCCCTCCCCCGGTACCGGACTCCCAGGTGGGCGTAGACAAGGAAGACGACCCCTGACACACCTTCGTTAGCCAAGGCCTTCCACGATCGTCTTGCAGGGCTTGCAGAGTACTTGGGCCATCAGAGAGGTTCCTCACCGAAGTCCTCACGCTACGTCCCCCGGCAACAACGGGGATCCCAATGCAGAAGGACACGCCTTGGCCAAAAAGGACTGGCTCAAGCCCTTACTCCGTCCAGCCGGTCAATCGACACCTGGACCACAGGTACAGGCAGATGGAGGGGGATATACTCTTGCTATCGGGCCACCCTCAGCCCCACTCCTCGGTGATCACTGCGGCATCACTATACTCTAAGCCTCAGTTGTCCTCGGTCTCCTCTTCTGCGGCGCTGCTAGGCAAGGAGGAGAAGATCTTGGAGGCGTACGGGAAGAAACTGTATTCCAATGCGTTCTTGCATCTTCGTCAAGCCAACGAGGATGCCATGCTGGGAGCCATTAACCAGAGACTTTGGTGGGAAATTGCGGATTTCCTCCCAGAGCTTCCTGCGCAGAGCCAATCCCGATTCAAAGCGGGACTGGCAGAGGCCAAGATGGTGGCACAAGACATCATGGAGTCCACCGTGGCCCACATTGACACCTCTGGCCAGGCTATCTCCATTGCCACGGACATGAGAAGAACGGCCTGAATCTGTGCTACGAAATTTAACCCGGATGTCCAGGAACGCATCTTAGATCTGCCGTTCGAGGGGGGGTGACCTCTTCCACTCCACCACGGACGAGGTGCTGGATAAAAAGAAAAACAGCTCACAAACGGCAAAGCCTTTATCCATCCTTACAAAGACCACACCCGAAACGTACACCCAGTCACAGCAGCGCTCGGACAAGAGGTGTACATACGGAGGGTTCCGCGGCTTCCAAGAGCGAAGGTCCAGGCAGTCAAACCACTCGCAACCCAACATCTGTGCAAGCAACTAAAGGGGGGGGGGAGTAAGGGATTTTTCCTGTCCCCCTCCTCCGCAACAGCCTCGGAGGGAAAGAAGGAATGCCAGAATATCATTGACCCCTGCATCCTCTCCATAGTATCCACGGGTTCCCACCTACCCAGCCCAGCCTCTCATCCGTCATCCCCTCCTCTCCCCCAAATTGGGACAGCAACTCTTTTGGTGGAGATCCGGTCAGTCGAGAGTCGGGCAGTGGAGGAAGTCCCAGCCTCCCAGCAAGGCTTGGGCTTCTACTCCAGGATTTTCGCCATTCATAAAAAGAACCAGGCGGGACTGAGAGTTGTGCTGGATCTTTCCACCCTCAACGTCTTCCTACCTCTAAAAAAAATTCAAGATGGTTACGCCAGCTTTAATAGCGGAGACATTGTGCAAGGGAGACTGGATGTGCTTCCTGGATATGAAGGGAGGCGTACATACACGTCCTGATTTGGCAGACTCATCGTTCTTTTCTACGATTCAGGATCATGGGCTACCATTTCCAATAAAAGGTGATATGATATTTTATTTATATTTATATAGCGCTCATTCGGCCTCAACTCAACCCCCAGGGCTTTTACCAGGCTGATGAATACAGTGACGGCCCTCCTCAGGGCTACCATGTATACCCGTACCTCGCCGGCTGGCTCGTCGGGGCTTCATCTCCGGAAGCGGTGTGCCTTACCTCCCACGTGCTTATGAACACACTGCACGATCTGGGCTTTTCGCTCAATCTCGAGAAGTCGCAGCTGTAGCCCACGTAGTCTCTGACCTTCTTGGGCCCCATCTGGGACACGTGCTCCATGAGAGTTTTTCCTTCGGAGGACAAGATCACAGCCATCAAGAGGGCCACTGCGCACCTCCTCAGCAGAGAAGTGACATCGGCTTGGTGGTACCAGCACCTACTGGGGCGCATGACAGCGGTCCTACTGGCCGTTCCCCACACGAGACTCAGGATGAGGAGGCTACAGCTGCACTTCGCAGCATCATGGAACCAGGAGCGGGGCTCTCGGGCGGAGCTGATCAACGTTCCTCCTTCTCTTCACCCGGACCTCACATGGTGGTCCAGGGAATGCAATATGTGGACTGACAAGCCCGTCCGGCACCCTACCCCACAGGTAACCATCACAACAGACTCCACTTTCGAGGGATGGGGGTGGGCCACCTTGGACAACCACTGCATCCATGGCACCTGGACCCGCCATGAGCAAGAGTACCACATCAATTGGCTGGAACTGAAGGCCATCTGGCTAGCATTCTGAGCCTTCTTTCTGGTCATCGGGGGGCAAAGTCATCCTCATTCCGACAGACAACTCAACCAGCTTGTTCTATGGCAACAAGCAGGGAGGTACCAGGTCCCGTCCACTGTGCAGGCTGGCTGTCAACATGTGGGAATGGGCACTGGAGAACAACATCTACCTCACAGCCGTCCACGTTCCGGGGTAATCCAACCTGGAGGTGGAATGGCTTAGCAGACTAGGAGCGGACAATTACGAGTGGCAATTGAACTACCTCCTCTTGCAGGAGATCTTCAGCAGATGGGGACACCCCCAGGTGGTCCTCTTTGCCACCTGGACATCAGGAAGTGCCAATATGTTTGCCTCCTGGCAGGGTCAGGGCCCGAGCTTCCTGGGCGACGCATTTCAGATTCAGTGGAACGGCATGACAGCATACGCCTTCCTGCCCACAAAGCTGAATCATAGGGTGATATGCAAGATCAAGGAGTCTCGCCACCTCAGCGTCATTCTAATAACTCCACGGTGGCCAGCCAGGCCATGTTTCTTGGAGCTACCCAGCCTCTCCGAGAAACCACCCATTCGCCTTCCGACGGGCCTAGCACATCTTGTGGTGCAGTAGGGGGGCAGGATCATCCACCCTGCGCCCCCACGAAAGTAGCCCTCACAGCGTGGTTCCTGAGCAGATCACGCTAGGACACCTCAGCCTTTCCCAGGCTAATCTAGAGGGGGCTAGGAGATACCAGGACCCAGTATAAGAGCAAGTGGACCAGGTTGTGCCTCTGGGCAGACACTAAGGATATCAGCCCCCTTGCATGTACACTGGACGACGTGCGCTCCTTCTCGGTGCACCTCGCCCACTCGGGCGTGCAAGTAGACGCTTGCCGCACGTTCTTGGCAGCCATTGGGGCCTACAGAAACTCAGAGGAAGAGGTGTTCTCCTTTTCCAACCCGATTGTCAAGAAGCATTTGACGGGACTCGCCAGGCTCTACCCACCCATCAAGAGGCCACACCCTGTGTGGGTCCTTAACATAGTTTTGGGGACCCTGGCACACAAACCATTTGAACCAATGGCGTCCACGGACATCAGGCTGGTCACCATTAAGACGGCCCTTCTAGTCGGTCTAACCTCGGCTTGCAAAATTCAGGCGCTGGTCGCTTCAGAGCCCTATACTACATTTCACAAGGATAAAGTAGTCCTGCGGACACATCCAGCATTCCTACCCAAAGTGCCTTCTGCATTCCATCTGAATGAGGAAATAGTGCTACCTCCGTTTTTTGCTGAGCCTAAGGACGAGGCACAGAAAGTTCTGCACTGCCTTGATGTCCAGCGTGCCCTGAAATTCTACTTGAATAGGACCAAGGACTTCTGCAAGTCGGACACACTGTTTATCACCTTCGGCGGATCAAGACCGGGGTATAAGGCCTCTAAGGCCTCCATAGCCCGTTGGATGGTCTCGGCCATCAAAGAAGGATACGAGGGACAGCATAAGCCACTGCCGGCCAACATGCACGCCCACGTGGTCCGAGCCAAAGCAACGGCCATCGCATTCTAGCGGCACATCCCCTGGCAAGTGATGAGCATGGCGGCCACATGGCCACCCCTTCAGCTTTCTGCAAGCACTATTGTTTGGACGCTGGCCCTAGATCAGATGCGGCTTTCGGGCAACCGGATCTTAGAAACCTATTTGCTTAAGGAGGGTCTCCTCTAATCCCTGGGGGTACTCTGTTGTAATCGCCCATGCAGTATGGAGGAAAGGGGACAGGACATAAGAGTAATTATACGTTACTCACCGTAGTGACGAACATATTCTTAGTCCTTAGTCCCCTTTCCTCCATACGTCCCACCATCCTCCCCCCTAATAAAACTGGTGTAATTGGGCAATATTAATCTATTGTCGACGTGTCTATGGGGGCTGAGGTGTGGTGCCGGAGGGCGGATTCAGGGCAGCACATGCTCCCAGGGCCACACCCCCGCGCCCATCTAAATTTAAAGGGGAATAAGGTTTTTTTCTGGTGAAAAAGGTTCCGTCTCCCGTCCCTTGGAAGGGACACCCATGCAGTTTGGAGGAAAGGGGACTAAAGGACTAAGAGTACGTTAGTCACTACGGTGAGTAACTTCTAATTTCCAGCATAAACCAGCAGAGAGACACTGGGCGTTTAGAAGTGGAATACTCTGCGATTGGTGTTGCTGAACATGCAGAGTGCAGCATGGTGGTGCATGAAAGAGGTGGCAAGGAGAAGAGTGTATACTTGAGCCACAAGAAGGTTGAGAGGAGCGAGAAGGAACAGTGGAGAGAAGATGTAATGGAGGAGTGGGAATGTGTCATGATTCCTGCCCCTCATGTCCCCAGCCTGCACCTCATGTCCCCAGCCCTCTAAGATGTCAGGCTGGAGCCAGGCCACGATCACCTACATGGCCCTCAAGGGCCTCTCCATCCCTCCAAAGACCCACTTGGAGTCAGACTTGGCACTTGTGGCACCAGACTCACTCACTCCCATAGGATAACATTGGGGATTGGACTTGTAGTGCATTGATGGGGACAAGATGGATGCCCTCACATATTTCAGTTCCCAGAACTGCATGTGCGGTCTTGTCTTTTGGGTGTGGTTCAGTCCAGAGACACCTGAGATACCCAGAGACTATTTAAGCCACACCCAGGTTGAGAAACATGCTTTGTGTTTTCTGCACCTGCAGCGTGACACTCACTGTGTTTGGATCGGTCTCCAGTAGGCCTGCATCTTTCTTCTGCGCTCAGCTCCTGCAAGAACAAGAACACCGTTAGGAACAGCCTTACCTTGCGGCGCTTCTGCCCATCATTCATCGCTCCTTCTGTTCTGCGGGTATCTTCGGCGGTGTCATTCCCATCCCGGCATGCCGGTTCCTAAGGAAAAGGGAAAAGAACAGAAAAAAGGCATTGGTAAGCATTCTGCAAATCTACGCTTATTTTTAAATACTGTACGAGCTTCAAACGCTTACCTGAATCCCAGCCGCTCTGCGGGAACTCTGTCTCCGGAACTTCACATCCATCTTCAAGAGGGAAAAGATACTCCAGGTTAGCGTGGAAACATCTAGAGGCGCCGCATACCGCACTTATCTACCGCATTTGTTCTTCATAACCGGCATCCACGCTGAAAACGTCGCGGCACCTAAAAGACACAGAAAAAGAACTCAGTTCAATGCAAATACGAAAGGGGTGCATCGCGCATCACGCTCTCACTCGCCTTCAGCGCTACTCATCTCAGCAGCACGCCGACATCACCGGACGCCGGCCATCATCTAAGGAAGGAAAGGTACGAAGTTAGAGAACTGTTCAAAAGACTCATTATAGTTACCTGTCGGACTCTTTCCAGTGAAGTAACTAGGCAGCAACGAGCCCGCATCAATCAGCGCGCCCCTTCGCTGAAAGCAGGACGGAGAGCACACTATCCAAGCAAACAAGGTGAGCTGTGGATCAAAGGGAAGGGTTGGAATCCGGGGAAGAAGGGGTTCAAGCACACAGACAATAGGGAGTTAAACTCTACCAATCCTGTGTTTCAGGCCCAGTCTCCAGTCGAATAGCCTCCAGGGAAGGGTTTGAGGTCGTAAGAGATCAGAACAGGCTGAGTGACGTCCCCGTGGATACCAGGTGAGCGTTACAGAATGAGAGAAAGTGTGATGAAGCGGCAAAGGTCTGAAGCGGAGGATGTGGAGGAGGTGATGGTGGTGGTGGAAGATGAGATGAACTTGAAGTAAAGTGCCAAAAACTCTGGTCTGACTGATGCACACTTGAGATTTTTGAAGATCCTGGCTGTTTCGGTTTCGCATCACTTAAACTGCAATCCCATGAGAAAAAGAGAAATAATTATTTCAAAACCCATTGTTATTACACTGGACACCAATTAATGATAACATTCATCAATGAGCACAAAAGCGGACATGTACTCATACCAACAGAAAAAAGATGTCGGTCTGCTTAACAGTAAACAATTTGTCATCCATATCCAGTCCCTATAATTTCAACTTTAAACCTACAATCTATTTTGATTGTAGTCTCCATTAAAATAAACTTGGTCAACTCTTCTTATGCTACCTTTTTATAAAATCCAAAGAATTCTGCAGCTTTGGTGTCATATCTGTGGTGCTCCATTCTTGGTTCTACTAGCCCAGTTTTAGTGACAAAGTGTGAGGTGAGTGCATTGCAGAGGACCAGGGAAGGAGAATGGTAGGAGGAGACTGCTGAGTGGTTGGCTAGTCCCCTGCAAGTTTTCAAAAGTTCAGCCGAGTTATTGGATGCGCCAGAGGCCCGTGCCTGAATGTGGGCTCTTTTCTTTGCACGGATGGCAAGTCTGTATTGCCTTTGTAGCAGGCGGCAGGCCAGTTTGTCAGAGAATGAGTCTGAGTTTTGACACTTCCATTCTGCTGCCCTGCACTTTCGTTTCAGGGCTGCAATTTCGATGTCGTACCAAGCGTTATGTTTTGAGGCAGGTTTCAGATGGATCCTCATGAGTGGGGCAAGAATGTCAAGAGTGTTGGTGATGGAGGAGGTTGCTGAGGGCAGTGCTACGGTTGTTGTGGCCAGGACCTAGAGTCTTGGATGCATGGCCGTCGGCCGAAGGCCTTACTTCCAAGACTCTAGGCCCTGGCCACAACCACTGCCGCATGTGGCAACCATGCATACACCCCTTGTGTTGTATTTTCATTGGCAAGTTGTGGGGAGTGCGTGCAGTGTTGGGTCCATGGCCGAAGCCCATGCCCCCAACAAGAAAGTGGCAAGTACTACACTTGAAAGACACTGCACACCCATCACATGCAAGATCTACAGACATACACCTAGGAGGGAAGCCTCTGGGCAGAGGTACAGCAGGATATCACACCTATAGAATAACCCCCACTACCACACATCATAGAGGTGGTTGTGGGGAGACCCTGCAGTCTTGGGTGCATGGCAAAGCCCATGCGTGCAATACTGAAGTCATAAGCAGTGGAGTTCCAAGTTAATATGGGTGTGGTGGATTCTGGTCGTTGTTTTGATGCCCTAGTTCCTTTACTTCATGGCTGTAGACGATGGTCCAAAAAGTAAATTCATAAGCGGCTACTTTACAAGGACCATGTTTCACATATGCAGTGATGGTTGTGGATAGGACCTGTACTCCTTGCGACTTGTTTATAAGGCGTAGGTGGTAGGTTACTCACTGCAGACGAAAGGCCAGCCTACAGGCACTGCAGCATATTACTACCACAAATTATGCGAGTACATTCCCATGTGTAGAAAATGCCTGCCAATATACTTACTCCGTTTAGAATCCAGAAACATTTTTTTGTTTGGTTTTCGTACTTGGCGGAAGTATCACTTTTTCCATTTCTGTGATGAAAGAAAAAGGTGTGTTAATGTTTGCAGATTTTCCACATTTACCACATTGCTTAATAGGCAGTAAAAAAAAATTTCACACCCTCATTTTTACTTTACAAACCAGTGTACTGTGAATTGCACTCAGTTTCTGTCTTTGCTTCTCTAATCCTTGGGTCTGGAGAAAAAAATCCTTGTGGGATTAAAAAAAAACCATAATTTCTTATGCAACTAAGTACTTCATTTTTTCCTTTCAGTGCGTTCTTCATTTTTCTGATCAATGTTATGTTTGTTGCCTTCCTGCCCATTTTTATTAACAGTTGGATACCTGTAGGCGTATTCAAACTGTGCATTTGTTCCTACAGATTTTCGATACTTATTCATTTGTGTTGTTGACTGTTAAGATGGATTTCTGAACTCTGTCCTGGAGGGGCAGAGGTTCAGAAAGCCAGCCTAGTTTCTTGGAACAGGGTAACCTCTGGACAAGCCAGACCAATCAGGGTAGCGATTGCGGCGGTCAAGACTAGGTCTCAAGAGGGGTGAGGGTGACTGAAAGCCTGCAATGAGCACACAAAGCAAGGACACTTACAAATTACTCCAAGCAGGTGTTATATTAAAAACTATATACACATTTATTAGAAGGCCTTTGTAACATTGACCGTAGCGAGAAATCCCAATAAAACTCAAGTAAACCAACACATACCAAACCAATACAATATATATACAAATACAAACGAGTCTAACGAGTTAGACGCATAAAATGTGTAGACCACCTAGATGGGGCGGAAAACTGGCAGTGCGAATAATAAGTAGACCCAGTCTGCCTTCAGAGGCACCTAACTAAAAGGAAGTCCAAACCCTACGAAGAGTGGAGCCTTGTGCTCAAAAGTACCTGCACACGCTGGTGCCAACGGGCAAAAAGGGGAGTCTCTTCGAGGGAATCAGGCAGTTTAGTTCGCTGAACAAATGAAGATGAACAGAGCTCCGCGACTCAAGCGCAGCCTCCACTGTGGGGAAAAGCTATGGGCTAATGCAGGAGGGTGACCAGTTCCTAGCGATGCTACTCACCGGTCCCCAATGCAGGCAGACCCAGGCTTCTCTGCGTCAGTTTCAGTGCTGGCAGGTTCAGATACGAGCAGGGGACGTCTCGGCATCGTGTAGATTCCGCAGCAGCAGAAGTTGAGTTGAGGACGTCCCAAACGCAGTGAACCCGCACAGTTTGTTACCACAGCAGGGCAACGGAGCGGCCGTGTGTATTTCAGCCAAATGTACACTACTCACTTCAGACCTGGGAATGCCAAGAGTACGAATCGTGTGAGAGTGACAAGGACTCGTAATACAACACAACCTGACGGCGGTTACAGAGCAAGACTCCTGGGTAGGATGGTCAGTCTGCTGGATGGCCCAGAGACACTTCCGAAGGCTTACGTGCAGGAGATGGTGAAGATGCCGAGAATAGTTGTTCCGATTATTCCAAGGGTCAAAGTACCAGTACAGGCCTTCTCGTTCGATCCGAGGTAGAAAGGGTTTCACAAAGCGACAGCAGTGCAGAGGAGCAGTCCTTCAGCGGGTCACCAGTGATTCCTCGGTTCAGCCTTGTGGTTGCAGGATACTTGGCTCCTGTATTCCTTTGTTTGTGAGAACTCAGGAGATCGACATGGTAATGGTGTTTCCAGCCCCCTCTTATCCACGGTTCCCTTCGCGCCAAAACAGAGGGGACCCATTGGGAGATCTGCTCACAAAACACTCACACCATACGGAGGTCCCAGGCATTCACACCACGCTAGACTCTCTGGCACCCAGGATGTGTATTGGGACCAGACATCCCAGCTCACATCCTGGAGGCACACACAAGGCCTGTAGAAGCCCGCCTAAGCATCTGTGTTTCGCGGGAAAGTACATGCCTAAATAAGGAAGGCCCCGGGTCGGCTCGACCTGGGGAAGGTGAAGGGGGCAAGACAGTCAGCGGACAGGACAACAAGCCTCGTGGTCTGGCCATTTTGGGAGCCAGGCCACCATTTTGGGCTAAGCGCGAGAAACGCGCTTAAACACCAAAAGGAGCTCAAAAACACAAAGAAACGATCGCTACCACCAGTCCCGTCCGTGATTCACTTGCACCGTTTGTTATCAATCCAAAGAGAGTATCTAGGGCCTGTAGAAGACTAGAGACCCAAGAGAGCAGTAACTTAGCTTACAGTGCCCTCTTGTGTCATGTTGCGCGAAAGCTGCAACATGATAAAGAAACTACGGAAAACAACGTTTCCCGGTACTGACTGTTTTAAGGGCATGTCAGTTTCCCCGTAAGAATGGAGCGAAAGCCCAGAGGAGTGCGACAGAAGGCTGCACTTCTCTGGCAAAGTCTAGATCCTGGTGAAAAACAACAGTAAAATGTTTAGGGGTTGCCACATGGAAGGAAAATTACCCACAATTAAGAAATCTTTCCTAACATTGACATATCCTGTTTCCTGTATCTTTCCTATTAATGTTTTCTTTGTTGCCTTCCTGCCCATTTTCAACTACAGTTGGATACCTATAGGCGTATTCTGCCTGTACATTGGTTTCCAATGATCTGTGATAATAATTTATTTGTGTCATTCTTCCATCCTGTTGTGTAGTTATATACCTGTGGGCGTATTCTAACTGTTTGTGGTCTTTCACTTACTTTGTTCACAATTTTGAAGTGCACATTATTTCGTACATTTTGGCTTCAAGAACATTAAATACGCATTTGTTAGGTTAGCTGGCAACCTCTGCTTTAGAGTAATGGTGCTATCATTACATTCAAACCTTCCACAATTCTTTTTAATGTATGTAGTGTAGTGACCTGCATTGGTTGTAGCTCAAGCATGGTAGATTATTCCTACTGTTGTAAAGGTTTTCTTTCCAAGTGACACTTGACCGTGTGTAAATCCAGTTAGTTGGCAGTTGTTTTTGGTGCCATCTGCAATATAACGTAGAAGCATAAGTATTATGTAGGCACTATGTGATTGTATTAGGAAGGTAGAGCGATTGTCTGAATTACAAATACTACATAATCTGCCATGGTTTGCATTTTGCACAAGTTGCTGAAAAGGAATGCTCTCACAATTTGGTATGGAAATATACACAAATCGCTCATTTGGGATTTCTTCCTGTATCACTTTGTTACAGAGAGTGCATGTATGTTTCCACATGTACGAAATTTGGAAGTTTCATTTACAGGTATAGTTTTGTTTTCCAATACTAAAAGTATGTACATTAGAAATTCTTGTGGATCTTCTTGTGAGTTCATAGTGAATCTCACCATTCCAGCACAGTCGTCCAATTGTTGCCTTACTCCATAAACACTGTATGTGTTGTCAGGATTGCTTGTTGCATTTCTATGCAGTACTACCATTTGCAAACACAATTGGTCTGTGCTGTGCAGGTAAATATTGTTAATTAGTACCCGGCACGCGTGGCTGAACAGGAATACTGTCTGGTGATTGGCTCATTTGCAAGCCATACCACACGGTATTCCTGTCCACACCTTGCGTGCCGGCTACTCTGTTCCAGGCGAGGGGCGTGGCAGCCCCTCAGCCAATGAGGAGGCTCGAAACGGGGAAACCCCCGCTCCGAGCCTCCCCATGGCTGGAGGCTTCCTTCGTCCCCCGCCGGGGACTCGGGTAAGATTTTATTTTTCCCCAAGCCTTTCCTCCCTCGTCCCTCCTCCCTCCCCACCCCACTTACCTTCTATCCCGCGGTCTCCGGCGGGGGACGATGGAAACCTCCAGCCGTGTGGAGACTCGGAGCGTGCCATCCCCACTCCAAGCCTGCACACGGCTGGAGGCTTCCATCGTCCCCCACCGGAGACCGCGGTACGTTTATTTTTTTATTTTTTTTAATTTATTTTTTCTTCCGCCCTCCCGACCTCACTTACCTTCTTTTTTGTTCTGGTCTTGGAAGCAAACGCGCTGGGAACACTTCTGTTCCCAGCGCGTCCGCTCCCGATGGCCGCCATGGAAAGGGAAAACGGACTACGTTTTCCCTTTCCATGGCGGTGGGCATTTTTTTGCCTTTTTTTTTTTCTCTGTTACGAAACGTGTTTTGGAACAGAAAAAAATGCCATTAGCACCCTGATCCAATGGGCCGGGGTACTAATGGCAATAAGACCCTCGGCGGCGGGCCAATACCGCCGCAGGTAATGCCCAGGGGCTTCATTACCTGGGGCGGTATTGGCCCGCCGCCTCGGGTGTTATTGCTACACAATTGGTGGCAATTGAAATAGAATATTCATTGCAACATTTGCATAGGAACTTACCCCACTTTCATTTGTAAATTTGAATGGGCCAGCAATTTCTGTACCTGAGTGCATTTTTCGTTTTTTCTGTTGCTTCTTTGCCGACGTGCCTGGTTCACATTCCCCAACAGGTTCTTCTATGTTTGCGGCAATTGAAGAAACTTTAGCTTCTTTTCTTTTTTTTGCAGAATTTCCTGTTTCATTCTGTTGCATTTCTGTTTCATTTACTTTTCTTTTACCACGTTTCACTTTATCTGGAACAGGGTATTGTTTCAGATGAGGGGTGTACAGTGAACGCAATCTATTTTATTCTAGAATGCAAGGAATATCAGCTTTGACTTTACTTGAATCAAAGTTAATTAACAAAAGACCGTCAGTGTACGTAAGCGTGATAATGCTACGTAGCTCATGCCTTCCTTAAACACTGTCTTTCCTATATCTATCAATGCTTTATATAGGGTAAGACCTTGGGATTTATGAATGGTAACTGCATATGCAAGAGTTAGAGAAAATTGCTCTCTACGTACATACATGCTTTGAAGAGAAGGAATCGAGCCATTGAGCGCCCTATCCTTTTTACTTTTGAAACGTTATCAAAGCAAATATTTACAAACTGAATGCTGTTATCACGTGGGTATGATTGAAAGCCAACAACTGTGCCCAGTGCTCCATTAACTAGCCCTTGCTCTACGTCAAGGTTACGTTTAAGCATTACTGAATGTTCTAAACTATTTAGTCTTGTAGCTTGCTCACACATGGGTGCTGTCAAACCATGTATGTCTAGTTTGTCTGTGGCGCTAATTTCTATTATTATTGCTTGCATTTCTTTCTTTAGCATTGTTTCATTGAATTTGAAACAGCTTGCAAGAGTTGGCATTAAGGCCATACAATTGACATTTTTGTGCGCAATTTGTTCCATAACATCAGTTGCGCATGCATTATCGCCATAAAGTGCATGTATATGCCGCTTTTTCAATACAGCTTGTGCTTCTTGCGATAATACACCAACTCTAATACTTTTTAAGATGTTCGCATAAGTGAGATCTGCAGATTGCTGCATGTTCATTTAATTCTCTTTATTGGAAATGTTGCCAAAGGTTAACATTACCTATGCTACCAACAGTTTTCCGGCACAGTTAATGGCCTAAAGTTTTAAAAATCGGTTCACCTTTTACTGGTGTCAATTGTAGAAGATCTCTGAAAATGATAATGTGTTTCCCAGCAAAGAGTTCTTCCGTATTACTTTTAAGTACTTCTTGCAATCTGAGATGAATCAAAGCCAACATTAGATTGGAGACCATGCTCACTTCATCTATTAGTAGCATTTTCATTTGCTTCAATACTCTCCGTAATTCCATTGCAGCTTCTGCAGAAAGTTTGTAGTAGTCTAACTTATTTTGATGCTCTACTGGAAGCAGTAGTAATCGGTGTAAAGTCACACTGCCTATGTTGTAGGCCGCTAAACCTGTGGGGGCTGTTACAACAGCTGACAGTTTGTTGTTTGTCAATTGCTGCAGGAACTTGCTAATAATTTTGATTAAGAATGTTTTCCCTGATCCAGGTTCCCCACTGACGTACAGCAGTATAGGTTTGTAATTTTGGCAGGCACATTCTTTATTTTCGTGCTGTACGCCATGCACAATTTGTTTTGTTACCTCTTCAAAAATGGTGCGCTGATCGTTGTTAAGTTTTCCTTGTTGCACAGTTAAGTCCTCTGCATCTTCTTGATACTGATACATGGTGTTCTCTACTTGTGCCATAGCAACTTCAGCCTCATTTGCTATCAGTGGTTGTCCTAATGGCTCTTGACTTCCTGTTACAGAAGGTTGACTACTGTCGGAAGAGTCTTTATCTAGTTGGGCCTGAATTTCTTCTTCTTGTTGCTGTTCATTGTGTAACATTGTTTTGTACTGCGTAAAGTTATCATCGGTGATGGTGCTTTCATTTGCTTTGAAAGCATCTTCATAGCACTCATAATTATCTAGTATGTCTTCCTCTTTTCTCCATGGTTTGAAAAGTTGTAAAAGAGACATGTAATATAGTTCTTTCTGTTGAGGAGTTTTTAATGACAACTTCACATAATTAATTAAGCTTCGTTTGTTTCACTAAACTGCCTTCACAATCGGTTACTCTATATCTATGTTTACTTTCATCAGGTTTTACATTATTTTTGTATGCAAAGTTTTGAGCTATGCGGTACAGACACATGCTTTCCAAAGTGGTACTCCTGTTCGGATAGTATGTGTCCAGTAAATTGTTTTTCAGAATGTCTTGGCTGTTGGATCATTCTGGCAATAGTTTCTATGTCCTCATATGATTTAGCACTCTTTTTCTAAATTTTGCAGGACCAAGACTGAGCCATACTATGTTGTCTGATTTTCCATACAAAGCAGTGCCGGTTAAACGATCTGCTGCTTCATAGGCCCCACATTCTCTATGAGAGAGCATTTTTATGCCTAGGCTGTACAATTTCTGTGATAATGTTTTGTCTGATGCTAGGTCATCCCAGAGGTCTTGAAGCTCTGTTTTTTCTGCTTTTGTTAAGTAGGCTGTAACATATCGTGCAACAGCAGTTGAATTGTCTGCAATGTACTGCACATTTATGTTTGCATTCCATAATAGGGCAATGATTGCATTATAATCATTGATATATTTAGATTCTTCACTTCTTTTTATGTAATACGTGTTTTTAGGTGATTTACCTTTAACACTATGTCGAACTGAAGATATGAAGTTGTTTACTTCACCTGTTTCTGTAACTTGTTTGGAGAAAGCAAAGCGGCATTTGGTGTAGTATTTATCTTTGTTTTTGTATTTACGGCAACAATATTTGCCACATTTGTGTCTTTGTAATTGTAAAATCTGCCCATGCAGCTCACTATGACTCTGTTGTGAAGGGATTTCACATGTGACATATTTTTGGATAAACTGCAAAACAGTGCTATCACTGTCGTGGCCAAATTTCGGTGCACCTTTGATCCATAACAGCATGTGAATATGTGGTGCTCCTCTCGCTTGATATTCTTTTCTCCAAAAGAAGTGTTGCACTTCTCCAAGGGGAGGAACACTTTTATTGCAAATAAAGTGTAGCATTGCAATGAAACGATGATGGAAATATCTTGAGACATTAACTGGATCTAGAGAGCAAAGTTCTCCAGGTGTTAATATATCTATATTATTTTTGTTGCTGTTTGCTATGCGTAGGAACTCATGCAAATCTTCCCATGCGTATTCTGCACAACGTACCGTAACAAACCAAGTTGGTGGTCCAAGGTTTCTGATCATGCAACGCACGTCTCCGTGCCGACTGAACCAGTATTCCTTTGTACCGCGCATGTTTGCAAACAAATTTGTTATACTTGATTGTAAAACCTCATCTTTTTCTTGTACTTTTTGTATTAACTGCGTAGCTAACATATTTTGAAAGTACGTTCCAGATTTGAGAATGTGTGCAACTCCATAACATAGTGTTGCTAATTCACTTTCGTACAGTAGGTGGAATATGTATTCCACATTTTGTCTAAATCTGGGATCTTGGGAATACATTCGTAATGAGCGGTATTCTGATGCCCCAGTCTGATTGGGTCTATCATCGTACCTCCCACCTTTGCCAGTAAGAAATAGCAGTGGAAAAGCACGTGCTTCTATACTTTTTTCCCAAATACTCATTGGTGACCCTTTGGTTTGTCGCATTTGGTAAGTTTCTAGTGCATCATCTATACTTTCATTGGAATGCAATGGATGAATTGTGTGTAATGGTCTAACAGAGTGGATACTGTAGCTGGATCCAGAAGTTTGAATTGTCCAGTTTCTGATGGCTCTTGAATTATTTCAGTTGTTTGTCTTAAGCTTTCATCAATATTTATTTCCTTGTAGTACACATTGTTGTCTTTTAGATATTGCAATGCTTGTGTAACTTTGTGTAAGTCTACTAATTGTTGCCAATTTTTTTTGTCCTTTGTTGGTACTCCATTTCTCCAGCATGGGGTCTGGCATGGATTCACATGCTCATGAATATTCCCCGTCGTCAGGCTGGGAATCCTCGGTAAAGAAAAAATCAGTATCAGTTTTGTTTCTGATCTGTCTTTCTTAGTAGTAACCAATCACTGATCTCTGGGTCATACTGGCCCCAGCCAATGACTGCCCTCTCCCAAAGCCCCGCCTCTGGCAGCCATCCTCAGATTTTTACCGCACGTTCAAGTGTTGGGAGTCCTCATGCTTAGCTCTCAAGTTTTTTGCTGCGTTTTCGCGCTTTTACAGGATATTTTCTCATTGTTTGGTTTAATCGAGCCTCAAGCTCCACCGTTTTTACTTCCGATAACGGGGACCCGTTTCGGAATTCTTCTATGCCCCTCAAGGGTGAAGTTTTAGTCAAGTTTACGCTTCTTGGAGGATTCCGGAAGATCTGCGGCCTACCTCAAGGACATGGCCCAGGACAAGGGAAACTCGACGCCCGCATCCAAGCTGTTCAGGTGCTGCCCTGGATGCGGATTACAAAATGTTTTCAAGGAGGACGAGCATTCCCGATGTCTCTACTGCCTTCATGAGGACAAGACGCACGTGGAGAAGGACTGTGCGTTCTGCAAGAATCTTTCGGAACGGACCAAACAAGATCGTCGTTCCCGCCTCGCCGCCTGGCTGGAGAAGGGCACAGCAGGTGAGAAGGCGAAGAAAAAGTTTGAGCAGCCTTCTAAGTCCTGTGAGGGCGCCCCGGCGACGGGGGCCCAACAGAAGGCCAAGCACTGCGAGTCTGCGGGCACCGGGAGCGCCGAAAGGTCAGGCTTGGGCTGCCAGGCAGGGCACGACTTCCCCAGCATGTTCAACCACGAGCCAGCGCTCCGGTTCGGGGAAGAGGAAGTCCGAGAACCCGGGTAAGCAGCTGGAACGGCCCTGGTCGATCTCGAAGGGACCCGAGGGGGAGCGAGGCGCTGACCCTCCCCCCAAGACGAAGGCCCAGGACGCACCTAAGGTGGTGAGGGCTTTGATCCAGCTGGCAAAGGCCTCTATCGAAGTGGTCGCTGCGACCCTGGCGAGGTTCAATGGCCTCAACGAGAAATTCGAGAAGGTTCGATCCCAGGGGACGGTTCCCGCGGAGCAGCCATCCCGTCCGTCGCAGCCATTACCCGAGCCCCAGGTCGGCGGCAATTTTGTTGGCGATCCAATCCTTATGTACTGAGATAAGGACGAGGTTCCCACGGACCCCGACGGAGGATCTAGAACCAGGCCCTTCGGGAAGCCCACCCCGCTCCTCCCTTCGTGCCCGCGAGGCCTGTGGACCCCTCATCCCCCTCGCCGGACCCTAGAGAGGATACAGCGATGGATACAGTGACGGGGACGGATGACGAGGGCGGCGAAGACACAACGGATATCCCGTCATCACCCCCCCCCCCCCCCCTCGGGATTCTCCACCCGACGAAACTGGCTCCTTTCACACCATGATAATCAGGGCATCTAACCTCTTCCAGCTCTGCCCTGAGGAACAGAAAAAGGAAGGGTTTCTTTACTAACGACGAGAGGCCAAGAGGAAGACGGTCCTCACGGTGCCGTTGCTCGACGACATCTGGGACGAGGGGCTGGCTATCCTCAAGAACCCTTCCACAACACCCGCCAAGAGGGACAGGTACGAGAAGAAGTACTGAGTCCCCGATGCCGCCCACTTGTGCCTCAGGGCCCAGCCCACGCCGGACTCGTCTCGGCAGCGGCCAAGAAGAAAGCAGCGGGTGCGGCGGCTTCAACTTCGACTTTCCCGCCGGACAGCGAGGGCAAGAAGTTGGACTCCATGGGACGACGAGTCATCTCGTCGGGGGCGATAACGATTAAGGCAGCCCATGCCTTAGCGATCGTGGCCCGCTATGACAGGGAGCTTTGGTTCAAGATAGCTACCCTGCTAGACTTCCTACCGGTTGACAAGAGGGCGGAGGCCCTACAAATTCTGCAGGAAGGAGAGGTGGCGTCGGATCATGCCATAACAGTGGCAACGGACATTGCCGATACCGGATTTCGCCAACTGGGCAACGGGGTTTGCCTCCGACGACGAGGATGGCTCAAGGCGACGGACTTTCGCCAGGACGTCCAGACCAGAGTTTTGGATATGCCGTTCGACGGCAACAACCTTTTTGGGAAGATGGTGGACGGGTCGCTCCAGGCCATCAAGACTGACTCGGAGACAGCCCGGGCCTTAGGGGTACTTCAACAACGACGGCCCTTTCAGGGCTCCGGAGGCAGCCAGGGTGCCTCCAAGGGATCCAGCGGTGGCTCTTCTACATACCGCCAGACGGCCCGCTCCTCGTCCCAGGAGGCCTACAGAGGTCGCGGCAAGCAAGGGGATCCCGCCGTCGTCGTCAAGGAGGCCAAGGCGGCAAGGCCTCCTCCAAGCAAGACTGAACCGGCCGTGGCGTCGGGCCCCCACCGAAGCACCCCGGTGGGAGGCCGGCTGACGAAGTTTGTCAGCGTGTGGGAGTCCATCTCCACCGACCGTTGGGTGCTGGACACCCTGGCCAATGGGCACTCGCTGGAATTCCAAAAGAAGTGTCCTCGCATTCCTCCCATGGCCAGGAAGGAGAATCACGTCCCTCAACTGCTGTTGGAGTTAAGGCGATGCTCAAGAAAGGTGCCAACGAGCTCGTCCCCAGGGGGCTCAGGGGCTCCGGAGTGTACTCAAGGTATTTCCTCGTCCTACCCCAAATCCCACCTGGTTCCGTCGCAAGTAGCACTGTTTCTGGGAGCGAAGCTTGATACAGTGGGGCAATTGGCCTGCCTGTCGGAGGAGAGGACGAAGGCCATTCTGGGCAAGGTGCAGCGCCTGCTAGCCACGGACGTGGCCAGGGTGAGGTCCATCAAGTCCCTCCTCGGGATGATGTCCTCATGCATCTACCTTATACCCCTTTGCAGACTTCGGTTGCGTCAGCTACAGGAGTTCCTCGACGCCTGCTGGTTTCAGGCGACGGGCTGCTTCGAACACAGGATCCCTCTCGACGAGGAGTTCCGTCGGGCGATCCTATGGTGGGGTACCCGTGCGCACCTCACTACAGGCATGGACTTTCAGACCCCGGCGTTTCAGGAGACGGTGACGACGGACGCCTCTCTGGAGGGTTGGGGGCCCACACCGGAGATCTCCACGCAAGAGGCCTTTGGCTCCCGGAGGAGAGGTCTCTCCACATCAACATTCTGCAGCTTCGAGCAGTGTTCTGGGCGCTCAAGTCGTTCCTTCCGTCCCTCAAGGACAAAGTGGTGAGGATCTTCACCGACAACACCACCACGATGTTCTACATACGGAAGCAGGGAGGCACCAGATCCCCACCCCTATCCAAGGAGGCCCAGGATCTGTGGCACTGGGCCGTCGCCCAGGGGATGTTTCTGGTTCCCTTCCACTTGTCAGGTATAAAAAACACCATCACGACTCACTCAGGAGGGAGCTGCGCTCGTGCCACGAGTGGGAACTATGTAACGACCAGGTGGATCGGCTCTTTTGACGATGGGGCAAACCCGGATCGACCTTTTCGCAACGGCGACGAACTCCAAGTGCCAGAGGTTCGCCAGCAGGTTCCCGCAGCCGAGGAGCATAGACGATGCTTTCTCGTTCCCTTAGGACGGCCTGTTTCTATACGCGTTCCCTCCGTTGCTGCTCCGTCTCATCAACCAGCTCAAGAAGTCCAGGTGCAGAATGATCCTCATCGCACCGGCGTGGCCGAGGCAGATCTGGTTCCCGGACCTTCTGGACTTGTCAACGTCCCCACCAGTTAAACTGCCGGCGGACGCGGATCTTCTCTCCAGAGAAGGAGGCGCCATTCTGCATCACGACCCGGAGTCGCTGAATTTACAGGCCTGGCTCCTGCAGCACTAGAGTTTGGAGGGTACGATATCCCGGCTGACTGCAGAGAGGTTCTTGCAAAAGCCAGGGCGTCCTCAACTCTCAAGTGTTACGGTCATAAGTGGAAGAGGTTCTCTGTCTGGTGCCGTGGACAGAAGATTAACCCTCTGCGGATTACGGCCCCTCAAGTACTGCCGTACCTACTGTCGCTGGCCAAAGCTGGACTGGCTCACGCTGCCATCAAAATACATCTGGCTGCCATCTCCCGATATACCAGGACGAGGGGACGGGCGTCCTTGTGGTCTCATCGCCTAGTGAAGGAATTTATGAAGGGACTATTTCGATCGTTCCCGCCAGTGAAGGCTCCTGCCCCGGCATGGGAGCTTAATGTGGTGCTGACCACGCTCCTGGGGCCCCATTCGAGCCTGTGCATTCAGCGCCTTTGAAGTTCCTGTCATGGAAGACAGCGTTCCTCATGGCCATCACCTCTGCACGACGAGTGGGAGAGATCCAGGCCCTATCTTGCAAGCCTCCATACTTGACTTTTCATGACACGAGGGTGGTGCTGAGGACGCACCCTTCCTTCATGCCCAAGGTGCCGTCGGACTTCCACCTCAACGAGCCCTTGGTGTTACCAGTTTTCTTCCCGTCGCCTTCGACGCTGGCCGAGAGGACTTTGCACTCGCTGGATGTAGCTAGAGCGCTGAAGTTCTACGTGGACCGCACAATGAGTTTTCGGAAGACGTCACAGCTGTTTGTGAACTTTGGGTCTGTGAATCAAGGGAAGGCTCTCTCGAAGACTTCCATTTCCAGATGGCTCTCCGGCTGCATCATGCACTGTCACCAGTTGGCAAACCGACCGCTGCCCGGCCGTCCGAGAGCCCATTCGACCAGAGCGATCGCTGCTACCACAGCGTTCCTGTCTGGTGTGCCCCTGCTGGACATCTGCAGGGCTGCTACGTGGAGGTCGACGCACACCTTCACAAGATTCTACTGAGTCTATCGGGACTCCAGGGAGGAGTCCAGGGTCGGCCAAGCAGTGCTGCGCAACCTGTTCGCCTAAGGTGAGCCTGGTGAGGAGGTAAGAATTGCTAAATGTTGAGTTTTGGATGTAATGCTTAATGTTGAGCCTTTGCCACCTCCCGTGGTTGTGCATGTGTGTACTGCTATGTATTCTTTTATTCATGAGCATGTGAATCCATGCCAGACCCCATGCTGGAGAAGGAACAAGTTACTTACCTGTAACTGTTGTTCTCCAGCATGGGTCTGGCATGGATTCACATGCAAACCCTCCCGCCTACCCCTCTGCGGCTCTTCACTTGGTCATACTGCCACTTTGCTTGCTACAAAATCTGAGGATGGCTGCCAGAGGCGGGACTTAGGGAGAGGGCAGTCATTGGCTGGGGGCAGTATGACCCAGAGATCAGCGATTGGTTACTACTAAGAAAGACAGATCAGAAACGAAACTGATTTTTTCTTTACCGAGGATTCCCAGCCTGACGACAGGGAATATTCATGAGCATGTGAATCCATTCCAGACCCATGCTGGAGAACAACAGTTACAGGTAAGTAACTTGTTCCGTACACAACTTTGCCGCGAATGCCTTTCACCAATTCAGAGGGAGGTAAATTTGCTGTTTTTGGATGAAGGCGTATAATTGCTTGAAATGGGTGAACTGTTTGAATTATTATGCTCTCATACAAATTGAGCTGTTGCAGGATTTTTGGTAATGGTAACCATTCCAAATTATTTGTAATTGCACGTGAAGGAGTGCGGTTGTTGTCTAATTTTTGCAGTACAGTAACTGCAACATATTAGACGTTCAGCTACTTCATATTTGCTTTCAGCTAAAATGTACAAAGCTAATTCAAACCATTTAGAGTCTTCATTGTTTTCTATTTTGTATGCTATGTCCACATTTTTTGTGTTCCTTTTGTAAAACGTTCTGCAACAACATACACACACATGGTTTGGTACTTCAGCCGATGACCTTTTAAATTTTAGTATTTCTTTTCTGTATGTGTGTAATAGAAGGTTGCTATGTGCAGAATTGTCGCTACTATGCTCTAAAACTGTTGCATTTTCTACGTGGCACTCACTTCCAAAATACTTTTTCTGAATATGGTCCATTTCTTTTTGTAAGTATTTGGGTGTACCATGCAGAAGTGTGGTATTTAAATTGCCTAATTCTGAAGCTGGACTTTTTGCACAATATATTTTATACACTAAATTTCTTACTTTAGAATGATGTACTGATATTCTTTTGATATCATGGAAGGTACTTTTACAAATAGACCCAGAAATGCAGGCTAGTGAATGTCCTTTTAGTCCTGTGTGTTTTTGCACTACCAAATATCCATATTTTGCAGCACTTTGATTTTACTTTTGTCTTTACCTTTTACATATTGATGGAGGAACACACGTAAAGATTTGAAAGCTTTATTTGGAATGGCACACATTGAGGTGCACGGCCATTTGTATACTGGACGGTGTGGTTCTGCTGAATCGAGAGGTAATTCTGAGTTTTCAGAAGACAGTTTTTTAAGCAGTGTTTCTTGTTCCATGATGGTAGTATTGATTTTCTCATACCCACGTCCACTGCTATGGATGGCAATTGTCTTTGTTTGATTTTGTTTGTATACTTCTTCATTGAAATATGGCGCTCTGGTTGTTGTGTGACTCCATTCACCACCACAAACATGCAAAAAATTATTTTTGTTCACATTCCATTTATTGCTGAGTTTCATTTGTGGTTTGGTATTTACTTTTGTTAGTGCTTTCATCCTTTTTAACACTAATATGAACAACTTCCTTTTGAGAAGGATTGCACTGTCCACGAGTGCTTGCAGAATTAACTTTCTACGGTACGTTTTAAGGGGTGAGGATGACTTTGCCAAAATACTTTTTTTACTATGGGTTCTTCTTACACTATCAGGATTATTAGGAACATTGTTAGCTGTACTGGCAGCTGTTTCTTTGACATAATTTCTGTGTTTTGTGATACTTTTTGATGGAGGACGTACAGTTTTGGTAGTTGAGACTTCTTTTATTATGTTACCCAATTGCATTAGGTGGTTTGTACCAAGATTCTCCCCTAACTCTACAACAGGTGGAGCTTACATTGGGTACCTTTATTTTTATTTGCTCTAATTCTGCGTTCCTTTCTACAGAGCTGCTTTTTGGTAGGCATTCTTTGGTGTCTGTTGAGAAAAAAAAAATATTCTTTGGTCTGTTGTCCAATGTATGTGTGCTGTGTGCATGTGTGCCTAAGTGTGATGGGGAAACTCTTTGGCACGGTGTGTCAACGCACAGTGATCTCTAACTATCATTTGGTAAGGCTACTTTACTGTTTGCATAGTAGTACAATGTGCTTTAGATGAGAGTACACAGTGCCCTACTTGTGCCGAGAACCATTATTAATAACCAAAATGGCAAAAACCTGCTACCGCCACTTATTTTGATAATCTAACCTTCTACAGATTTCCTATGTCATTTCAGTACTAAGCACACAGCCATTTGTCAGCCATTCCACCTGTTAATCTTTGTCCTATAATTGGATATTTGTAGGCAGAATGGTTTACAAATGAATGCCTCCTTTGGTGCCCAAAGTAAACAAATAACCCACGCAACCTCTTTAAGGAGAAGTTACAATATGAAGGTTGTACTGTACTTACTTTTTTGTGGAAGATGCCAAGGTTTCATCGGATATGTCGTCTGCAGTGTAGATGTTGTTGATTCTCAGGAGAGTAGTCTTCACTGTGAATTAAAAAAACAATATCAATTACTTTGTCTGTTTGCAGCCGTCATGATACTGCAGCCTTTACTTGTACTTCTTTCATCATACGATTTAACTTTCATGTTTCAACCCAATCTACGTGCACATTTTACTTCTCTCTGCGCGCTCTTTGTATACTACTTTGAATATGGTACTTCAAAGTCCTTCAAAATATCTTTTTTAGGGGTTTGGAAATGCCTTATTATTTACAAAGTGTACTATGCATAGGAGAGAGGTTTGTAAGCAATAGGGCAACGTAGTAGATGGGCAAATGTTTTGTACTTCTTAATGCAAAGCACAATGTCCAAAAATCGGGAGACCCTCCGAAGGACATGTCAGCACCACAATCGGGAGCAATTACTATTGTCATACGATCACATTGCTAGTAGCATTACTGTTGGCAGTACATAGGACATAACTGCACATACAAAATTAAGGTCGGCCCTAAATTATATTTCTCAACTCAAACGCTTTTGGCGGGTGTCACCCGCTTTGTAAAGGGCAGACTCACCCGCCAAGCCTCCTGCACGGCCATTCATTCCAGTGGGCATGTCACCCGCCAAAAACAAAATCAGCTAATTTCACTTGCACTTCACACAAAAATGGTTGAGAGCTGTGCCTAAATAGGCATGCTTGCAACGTATGTACAGGTTATGCAGAAGAAAGTAAGCAGTCGTGCATATTGTTAACGGCAAATCGGCATTCTTGCACTTTACAAAGGGGAGCGTTGTTATGTGCTTCCTATGGAAATTTACTGGCATTATTTTGTCTATTTTAAATTATAAGGCTTCCATATGTACTCTAATTAGAATGAACATACTTGCACTCTATTCTGATGCATGTGGTCATGCATGGAGCTGTATGTAGAAATTCGCAATCCTTGCACAGTAGCTTGTAAAGTAGGTTCTTTGCAATGGTATGCGATTTCCATTAAGAATCATCGACAGTAATTTTGAAGTACGCAATGATGATGACGGAGTTAAAATTTGCGAGGTTCTATGTGATTGGTGGCTGACTGTGCGCCCGCTTTGTTGTGTCCAATGATGGACTCGCTTTGGTACCGCTGTAGAAAGGGTGGAAGGACTGGGTAAGAGTTACGTGCCGCACGTAGGCAATGCTGGTCTGCTGGTAGGGCATGTCACATGCGGGTTTCTAAAGCTAATTCTGCATGGAAAGACAGCTATAGCCGTCAGCCAATCAAATGTTCACATTACTCTTTTGTGTCGAAAGACGGTGCACACACTGAAAATGGCAGAGATGCAGAGGGTCCGTGTTTTGCTGCTCGTAGACATTTTTGTGCAAGGCTTACAACACTATGCCGAGAGTAGGCATGTGGCACACCATTTCGATGTGCGAGGAGTGGAGGTGGTCTGGAGCGCTGACACTGATGCCAATGCTGCGGCAATTCTGCAAGTTTGCAGAGACATGCGTAGAATGACCACTCCTCATGTGGTAATTTTGCACTACGGTGCTTGCCACTTGGGATACCTGACTTCACATACTTTGTTGGCAGATTTGGCACAGTTGGTTGAAGCACTCATGACCATCTTCCCAACATCCAAAGTTATTTTTTCTGCTTTACTCCCCAGACTTCAATGGACCAACACTTCTGTTTTCTGTCCAGATCAAAGCATCGGGAGATTCACCATCAATCGCGGCGTGCGTGCATTCATGCTGCGAGTTGGTATGTTTTTTTGTAGCCACGATAACATTGCTCCCAGCAATGCGCATTACTTTGAAGGAGATGGCTTGCACTATCCTCTTTGGGAAATGCGATGTTCTTTTGGAACATAAGGCTTGCTTTAGAGAAGGTTTTTTAATGTTTGCAAGAGTACAGCAAGGAGAAAAACTACAAAAAAATGCATAAAATACCACATGTCTGTACGATATGTGGCCAAAAATAAAATGGCACTTCTCAGAGCCTATCTTTAAGGGGAAAAAGGGGACTAGTACTTTAATGTACCATCGTCACGCTCTGCTCCTCTACATGTCCGCGAACATGGCGGTAGTTAACTGCCAGCACATGACACCACCAGGGACTGAAGGGTGGAGCTGCATGTAAATGAGAATGAGCGGCACTAGGGATTGGTCCATAAAGTTCAGTAGGTGTGTTCTGAACAACGTACTTTAGTAAGACTGTCTTCTCCCTCACAGGACACTGCACAGCCATGGCTTTCCATGCTCGAAAACAGATTGTCTGGATTGTGGGAGTCTCATGGATACATTGAATGAAGGTGCATGCCGAAAGCTGCAGTTTATCTACAAATCTCGGATTTCCACATGCGGAAGTGCACTGGCGTCCTCAGATATACTCATCATTCATTGTGGGGGAAACAGTTTAGGCCATGTATCTGGAATTTCTTTACAATTTGCCATGAAGGTAGGACTCGTGAAGCTCATGGACATGTTTCCAAATTGTCAAATACTTTTTTCCCGTATTGCCCAAAGACAAATATGGTTGTGTTCTTCTGCATTTGATCCACAAGTGGAGAAAGCGAGACGCAAGGTGAATAAGGCTGTGTGTGCCTTTTTAAGAGATGTTGGTATGTCCTCTTTCCACAATGAAAACATTTTGTTTCGTAGCAATTTCATTTTCCGCAGAGATGGAGTCCACCTCACATATGCAGGCAATCAGATGTATCTTCACAATATACAAAATGCATTGCGCCCTCTTTTGCAATCACACTAACCTATCTGACAATCCGTTTCACCCAATCCACTCCTTTTCAACCCACACAACACACCACCAAAAGGCTCTTTTCAGAGCCGCCACTTACTCCCAACGTACACTTTATTGCGTTTGCTCCGCTTGCACCCTCCCTTTTTGCCCTCTACGACTGTCTGCAAACTTTTGCTGAACTCCGCAGGGCTCTACGGCCTTCACTTCATAGTTCTATTGTTACACTGAGAAAGGAGGCTCTGAAAAGAGCCCTTTCTGTCATTTTTGTTGTTTTTACGTTCATTGACTAACAGCACTCCACACACTAGGAGAAGAGGCGAGAGGAGGGTAAGGAAGAGACACCAGCCACGGGGATAAGAAAAGGCAACTGAACATATACATATTAAGGGTGATCTTTATTTTGGTAAGGAGCAAATCTTCTGGTGCTCGCTGACTGCAGCCTCAAAAGCACTTTGAAGACTCTCCCCCCCTGCAGAGTACTGCGTCACAATACGTGCACACTACTGTCACCTTCGAAAGGTAAGGGTCCACAGCATTGCGAATGGCTTGTGAAGCAGCTGGAGGGAGGCGCTCCCCCACAGGAGTGTCTCTTGTGGTGGGAGGATCGGATTCCGACGATGCTGTGGAGGAACTCAAACGACTACGCTCTTCACATGGCACCACCTTGCGAATGTCCGCAGTGTGGAACAAAGTGAGGTGGCGCTTCATGGTTGTCGTACCAAAACTGTACGCTCCAAATCTCCCGCGACTCAACACCACATTGCACTGGTTACACTTCACAAGGTTCGCATGTGCTTTTGGTATGTTCCCATAAACGGAAAACAACCGCCACACCCACGACTCCCGGCGAGTGCTCCTAGTGCGGAGTTCCTCCACTTCATTCTCTTCCTTCTCTTCTTCCACAATCTCTACATCCTCACTCAAATATCTCTCTGCAGGCCCTTGGTGAGGTGGTGATGGTGGCGGGTTTGGGGACGGTGCAGAGGATAATAACCCAACAGCAGCCATGGAAGCCATAGTAATTAGTTTCTTTTTCATCATTACAGCAGTAAAGGCAACGCACCTCTATCTGCTATAGCTAGAAGGACAATGAAGATGCGTTCCGGGGGTGTGGCCTTTGGAAAGGGTGCAGGGGTTGCCTCGTGACCATCTTCATCCTTACAAAGCGGTACACTCATTTTTACACAGCAACTCCTGAGGTGGCCTATTGTTTGGGATGTGTGAAATTACATTTTTCCACTCCACAATACTTTGCCTTGTGTCTACAAGTTCATTTTTAGTGTTGCAGAAGCACACAAACCGCAGAAACTAGTCCCCACACTCAGCATAGGTGCTGTCACAAGATGACGTCCTGAACACATTCGCCCCCTTCATGAAAGTCCCCTGGACAGCAAATGCAAAGCATCACACATGCGCATGCGCACAAGTGTCCTACGGACAGTGTTCGGGTTCTCAAAGTACTTCAAAGTGCGACACAAGTGAGACGGACAGTTAGGAACTGGCACAATGTTGCCAATCCTTTAGTTTGTACTGCGCATGTGCTTGCATGCTATGTTCACTGTACGGACAGTTCCAGTGTCCTTAGGACAACTCCATTTTGTTTCTCTACGACCTTGCTGCCCACCGTGCCTGTTCTACGGACGGCACCATTTTGACTACGCCCAATACGAACAGCTATACTGTCCGTCACACACTCCCTTTCTACTCATTTACACCCATTCCGGACATCTTGTGTGTTCTACCACCATGTATTATCTAGTTCCCAAGCGGTACGCCGAGTTAGTATATCCTTTGGACACCCCTTTCTGGTTATGTACGCACATTGTGAAAAGATGGTGCTGTCACACATCACATCCATCTTACTTGGCATTAGACAGAACCCACATTCCATTGCTTGCGGATAGGTCGAACAGGTGCGCTGTTCGCAAACATTTTATGTCTTTTTAAAAAAAAAAAATTAAACACTTACTCTATCTCTACAAAATCATTTACTATATACACAAAAACACATCAATCTAAAGAAACAACAGGGGAAGCGGACACTGAAAGAAATATCAGTGACATCTTGCTACCAACATAATAGAAAGAACCCCTTGTAGGTAGGGACTTTTTAGGAATATTATTTTCACATGTGATTTCATCAGTGATGTCATCAATGATATTTGTGATGTCATCTTTGATGTCCTGGGTGTTATTCTTAGCAATGCACATAGATGGTGCGAGTTATGGTTGCTTAGCTTACTATAATGGGGGAATGTGCAATGGTGTTTGGTTGCACTGTGAAGTATAACATTCCTTTAGTGAAATTTTTTCACTGATTGTACATCTATATGTATGGCAGGGAAGGAAAAGAAAGGGTCTAAACAAGTGATGTCGTCTTTGATGTCAGCATTGACATTTGAGATGACATCTTTCATGGTCTGGGTGTTAGTGGTAGCAGTGCACAGGGGTGGGGGCAGGGTTGGGGGCTTAGTTTACCATAACTGGCGAATTTCAGGGGTTTTTCGGTTTTAATTTGAAGCATAAAGGGGAGGTGGAAAGATTTTTTTTTTTAGTGAAGTGTACAGGTTTTTGCTAGGGCAACTTAACCATAACGTCCCCCTCAACAAAGTTTTTTTGTAGTATATATATATATATATATGGTGTATAGCTATGGGGCCTTGTAGATTGAGCCAGAGAGAATAAGTGAAACACATCAGGAATAGATTTACATTGTAAGAGTGGCACAGAGATGTACCTATATGCACATAAAATTGATTTTAAAAATGGAGGCAGCAAGCAATGCAGATGGTGCACAGGAAATGCAAAACACCCAAAATCGAGTTTAAAAGCACACCCCAAATTCGATTTTAAATGAAGGCAGCAAACCTATTGCACAGGAATGGCAAAACACAAGTGAGAGTAATAAATGCATTGAAAGGGATTAAGTTAGTTAGATGACGATGGAGAAGGTGCAGAGCACTGACAATGCCACATGGGAGTTAGTTATGGAGGTCTGCCAAACTCACTTGACTGCAGGATCGTGCTGCTCCTGCAGCACTGGATGTTGGTCTGGGGCTGCGGATCTCTCCCCCTGATGCTTCTCACTGTGCGTGGATGATGATCTGGTGAATACTTCAGTAGGCCTCCTAGTGCATGCTGGGAGGGATCCCTATTCCCCCCTGAAGGTGTTGGGCCCGGACTGTGACACGATATTGATGTATATATGTTTTACTTCGCTTTGATATGTTCAGACATTATTTGCCTGAGGTGCTGCTTATGTTCATGTTTATGAACATAAGAAGGGATATTTACCAATTTACTTTGACAGTTAGCATGGATTTGGATTATAAAAACCCATGTGAAGTGTTGGATGTAAGCAATACGTTACACATATAGGCCGCTAGGACCTGCCACCACTTTCGCAGATGACATCACATCTATCCTAGCAGATGAAACGAAAACCAATTCTCAGATTATTTTATTCAGAGACTTCAACCTGTGTTTTCAAGACCCCAATGACCACAAAGCCCTGGACACTGCCCTTACCCTCACTGATTTGGGCTTCTCCCATCGCATCTTAGAACCCACACATATCAAGGGGGAGAAGCCTTAATTGGCTGGTCGACCTGAATTGTAATGTCAACCTAGTGGCAAACTCACCCTGCTTATGGTCCGACCATCACACGATCACCTTTAACATCAAAGCCAACAACCAATGTCCTAGACAGGACATCAGGACATAGCACCCCCCAATTTGTACTAGAAACAAAAAAGATGTAACGCGGGAGACACTGCTCCCCATTATCCTACCCTTACTAAACAATGCATCTTTCTCATGCACAAACCCTACATCTCTAGTGGATACTTTCAATGACACCATGCTTAAAGCTATAAACGCCATTGCCCCAAGCAAATTACGGAAACCTAAACCACGTGCACACCTCAATTCATGGTTCACACCACATTTAAGAGTGTTATGCAAAGAAAAGAGAAACTCTGAAACCCATTGGAAAAGTCACCCGTCTGATGCTAATAAGGACAAACTCATCAAAGCATCCCTTAACTATAAAGAGGCAATCTTTCAAGCTAAAAAAGATTCATATAACAAGTGCATTCTGCAAGTGGAATCCAACACCAAAGAGCTCTTCAAGATCCTTAAGGAACTCGAATCTCCAACCACCCCCCCCCCCAACCTCTCCCCAGACAGTACATGGTGCGCTAATATACAAAAAGCTCTCCAAGATAAAATTTTGACACTCCAATCCAAAATTAACGCCCAAAAATGTAGCCTTCAGCCTGATTCACAGATGAACTCTCCCATTGGGAAAACCACCCGTATTATGCACACCCATAAACCCTTCAGCTTTTCGCCACTAACTATCCACGAGGTAGAAAACATTATCAGCAAACTCAAACCATCCAATAGCCAGGGTTACACATGTCCAGCTCCCATAATCAAGGAGGAGGCTACCCATGAACTAGCCCCTTTCATCACTCTCTTAATAAACACCTCATTCAGCTTGGGTATTGTCCCTGACAACCTCAAGGACGCCTGGGTTATCCCCCTGCTTAAAAAGAGTCGCTAGACTCAAGCATACCGACTAATTACAGGCCCATCACCACCGTTCCTTTTTTGCTTAAAATCCTTGACCGCGCTGCTTATCTACAGATCCAGGGCTATCTGGAATCCAATAAACTCCTCAGTCTCAGACGTCTAGTTTCCGCCCCAAGCGCGGTACAGAAACTGCCCTCATCGATCTTAAAACCCAAAACAAAGATCTGAAAGACAACAGAAAGCTGGCCCTACTATTACTTTTAGACTTGTCAGCAGCTTTTGATTTGGTGAACCACCATATTCTCTGTCAGCACCTTAAATCTGCAGCCCATTTCTCTGATAATGCCACCACTTGGATTAGATCCTTCCTGGAAAATAGATACATGAGGGTCTTCTCCCCTTCTGCATCCGCTGATCCATCCCCAGTACTGTGCTGGGTTCCCCAAGGATCTTGCCTCTCACCCATGCTCTACATGTTCACTAAACTACTTTTTGATATAGTTGACTCTCTGGGTGTCATCTACACGAATTATGCAGATGACACCCAAATACTCATCCCCATCACCGGAGACCACACAGTCGACACAAAAGCCCTAAATGACGTTTATCAGGTCATTAGGTTTGGATGGCACAACATGAGCTTTGTTTGAACGATGATAAAACAGAGCTTCTCATCCTGGGCTCCCATCACCGACTCAGCAAATTATACCCCATCTTCAAATCTTTTATCATCGATGGCAAGACTATTAAGGTTTCTAACGATACTAAAACCTTAGGCATCTATCTTGACTCAACCATACCTCTCTCTCTAGACAAACCAATGCCGTCATCTCAGCATCCACTTACACGTGCAAACTCATCACAGCATGCCGTCAGTTCCTTTCCACGTCTAACTGCACCATCCTTGCCAGAACCCTTATGTCCAAATTGGACTATTGCAATGCGCTTTATTTAGGAACTAGTCAACGGAACTTAAATAAGCTCCAGGTTATTCAAAACAACGCCATGAGGGCTGCATTAAATATTCCTACGAACCTGCATATATCTGACACCAGACGCAGCTTACACTGGCTCTCAGTAGCCCAAAGAGTCTCACTTAAGACTCTCACCCTTACGCACAAATGCCTGGCCAACCAGGCTCCCAACTACCTGGCAAGCCGTCTCACCGCTCACACTTCCAGCCGTCCTCTGAGAGTAGCCCAAGCACTGTCTTTCTCTACCTAGATTCAAGCTTCAGACAGCCGGGGGTGCCAGTTTCCCCAGTCCTCGCCACCAAACTGTGGAACTCACTCCCGCACTCACTCAGAACAGAAACTTCCTTCCACTCCTTCAAGAGTAAAGCCAAACTGTGGCTCATTGGCCAAAACACATATAATCACCACCCAGCACCTTAGCCCACATTTCACCCTCTATGACCAAGTACTTCCCTCACAGTCTACTTGTATTCTGAATGTATATACAATATATAGTTCTTGTAAGTATATTGCTATGTATATTTCTTATTGTATATCTGAAAGTGTTTTGTATGTATAGTTTCTATTTCATGTTTCTCCTTGCTGCACGGTTTGAAACCTGATTGTCATTGTAACCTAATATATGCGCCCAGATGCCTTTGTCCCAGGCACGCTATACAAATAAAATAAATACAAATACACATATCAAACGTTGAAAACCATGTGCTTAATGGGTTAATCAATTTAAACTGTCTGCTCTGAAGGTAACATTTTCTAGAATTTGTGTGGTCATGGTTGTTTTCAGTTCTTCAGCAGATAGGAATTTCCCAAGATTGCCGAAACGACAGCAGTTTTAGTCCAGTGTTTATTCTCATTCTGCTTTCTCTTCACTTACAGTGATTGCTATTGATATCGACCCTGTGAAGATAGATCTGGCTAGAAACAATGCTGAGGTATATGGTGTTGGAGAGCAGATGGAATTCATCTGTGGCGACTACATGCTGCTTGCCTCAGACATTAAAGCAGACGTTGTCTTTCTCAGTCCTCCCTGGGGAGGGCCTGACTACGCCAATGTGGACACTTTTGACATTGGAACAATGATTTCACTTGATGGATATCCTTTCAGTGTTGTGTATCTGTATATCTTCTCGTTTGACGATGAGGTTTGATTTTATTCAATTGAAACACTTTTGATATTGGGAGCCCTACTGTCTTCATTGCTCCTTTTGTACCATTGAGAGTGGCCTTCCTTCAAAAGGTTGCAAGCTCCTCTTCGGAAGTTCTATAGCATCTGATTGTAACTGCACTGCTTCTTGATTGTTTTTCTTTCTCATTTAGACTCATGTGAACTTACTGCCTTGAGTGCGTCACAGATGGCTGTAAGTACACCCATACTTCAATGGATGGTTCAAGGGTTTTTATTGCATATTTCTCAAATGATACAGTATTACGACTGTATGTGATTAAAATGTAGCAGGTTGTCTAGTAACGATCAGTAACACCTACTAGCTACAATTCGATCTTTGCTGATGACCTAAAGGTCTTTACTTTTTTTTTATCTTACTCCTTGTGGGGTTCTTCTAGGTGGGAACCTATCCTACTGACTCCCATTGATATTATTTCAGGATATTGTGAGGAAACAGGAATGAGACGCAGACATAGAGGACTCATGGTGATTGGTATAAATATTTATTAAGTAATAAAGGGGTTTGGAAAATGTCTCACTGTCCCTAATCTAGGAGGTGTACCTCAACCAAAAACTAAGGGTCTGTCCTGTGTGAAGATGTCCAAAGCAGAAATGTCCTATGTCTGAAATCATATCCTAGCCCTCTCATTCTAAAGGTAACTGTAAGCTATTAAGGTTTTGTCTATGGCTTGAAAAGTGCAAAAATGTTCAAGTTCAATAAAAAAGTATTAATCCAATAAATATTCCAAATTGATAATGTTCACAGTTCCATAGAATGACTCCCTTACCCAATTTTCTCTCCACCGAAACAAAAGTTCAAAAGAATAACCAAGTTCTTTGTTGCCCAAGAGGACAACTGCCTCCTCTTGGTGTTGCAGTTAACTCCAGGGGGAAAGGACTCCCTTCCCCAGGTCTTTTCCACATTCAATGCAATTCAAAATCTGAAGAGCAAGAATCTTCCTTGGGATTCTCTTTTCAAAATACCCCAAAATGCAATTCAAAATCCTAATGACATGAGTTTTCTTGGGATTCTCTTTTCAAGATATCACAACTTGAGTGTGGGTCCCAGATACACAAAACACCTGGTACAATCCCTGCCAGGCTCTCTCATATAGTTCCTTTACACAATTTTATTTTACTTTTACTTTAATTCAAGCATTTATAAAGCGCAGACATTGGACCCGTAGCCGTTAGGGCGCTGACAAACAAAAAAGCAATGCAGTAGTAATGACATATGGGGACTCATGGGGGATAAACCGGAAGAGGAGATCATGCAAATATCCTTGTTTTCAGCTTTCTCTTAAAAGGTTCCAACTTAGTTTGACATCTAAGATCAAGGGGAAGATAATTCCAGGCTTTAGGTGCAGCAATGTAGAAAGCTCCCTTTTCTGCCTTCTTAGATCTGCATTTTGGAATTGTTACATGTTTCTGATTGCATGATCAAAGGGATCTGCTATGAACTTTTTCTGCAATAAGATCTTGCAAATATCCGGGCATAATGCCAAGTGTGCATTTAAAGGTAATCACTAGGAGGCGGAAGCGTACTCGGGCCTCCACCGGGAGCCAATGCAATGGTCTTCTGGCGTACGAGGCGTGGTCTCGTCTGGAAAGATCCATGACCACCCTCACTGCCCCATTTTGAATAACTTGTAATCTGTTACCTTCTATTTTGCTAAATCCAGCTTGGAGGCTGCAACAATAGTCTATTTTTTCACCTACAATAGCTCTTGCTACTGCTTCTGTGTTAGCCTGTGTAATGAGGGTTCTGAGATAAGCTAGGAGCTTAATATAGTAAGCCGCCGCAGAGACCAGGCACCCAACATGGGCCTTCATAGTGAGCTACTGGTCAAAGATGACACCCAAAGTTTTGACTTTCTTTTAGGTGGTTATCTTGACATCCCCCAGCTGAAAGCCATCATACGCAGGACCCAGTTTAGATGTCATGCGCTGCGTTGCAATAATCAACAACTCTGTCTTTGCCTTGTTAAGGGCCAAGTTATAAAGCATCCAGTTCTCGATGGAAGCATAGACTCTATTCAATTCATCTTTGTCCCGAACATGATCACCAACCATGCGGACGACACACTGTGTATCGTCCGCATAGTTGGTAAACATGATGCCTTCCTGATCCAACAAGGCAAAGAAGGGGACCATGAATATATTATAGAAGCATGGGGAAATGCAGGCGCCCTGCGGGACACCAAATTTAACAGACACAGGGAGGGCCTCAGCCTCCTCAAAGAAGACTCTGCTTTCACTATTGTTCATAAATGAAGCTATCAAGCCTACCCCTGTTGGGGAAAAATTGGCTACTTCCTCCAACCTGGCGATCAATATTGAATGGTCGGCCAGGTTAAATGCGCCCGATGAGTCCAAAAGTATCAACATAGATGAGAGACCATTGCCCATCTGATCTAGGAGCCTGGGCTTCAGTTCCAATAATGCAGTCTCAATCCAATAACCCACTCTAAATCCAGATTGGCGACAATTCAAGACGGGAAATTTATTCAGATGCTGAGCGGTCTGCCCAAACGCCACCCGGTCCAGGATTTTCAATGAAAATGGCGTGTTAGTAATCGGCCTGTAGTTAAGTGGCACCGCCATAGGTAGGCCAGGTTTTTTAAGAATAGGGGTAACCCAAGCTTGTTTTAGGTCTACGGCACATGTCCTTCGATAAGCGATGCAGTCACAAACTTGCAGATGGCTGCGAGTAGGGTCGGTGGATAAGATTTTATAATCATGGCCGAGCAGGGGTCACCTTTACAACTAGTACTTTTTAAATGTTTCACTACATCCGCCAATTCGTCAATCGTAATAGGAGAGGAATTGAACTGAGGAATGGAGGGGCATCTTTTATACAACTCCTTTTTAACCTTTCTGGAGTCTGTTGGAGAGTCGTCTTTCCTACGTAATATGTCTGCTCTGATGTCATTCAGTTTGTTAGCCATGGTATCTTGAATATCCTGACACCAAGCCACATCCTTTACCACTTGGCTAGCATTTGGGGAGATTGTGGTTTTCTCTTCTTTGAGTATTTTAAAAAGTTCCTTGACCTCTGATTGAGCATTCAGGATTCTTGAATTGAGAGAATTTTTCTTGGCATCCAAGATTGCCCATTTATCAACCTTGGCAGCACCTTTGTAGGCCGCCAATGCTCCTGGAGAGGGATTAACTTTCTAGTGGTAAAAAAGTTTCAGAGTAGAGGATCTTAACTTTTGTAATTCAGGAGAAAACCAGGGTTTGTTTATAACCCAGTCCCTGACTTTTCTATATTTCTTAGGAGCTAAGGTATTAGTCATAATCTCCAAATTGGATAACATCATTTTAGGGATCCCTGCCGCAGAGTCATTGGGGGATGAACAATTAATAGTAGGGCTCAACAGGGGTTCTATTCCTTCCAGTGTAATTGTCTTGGAGTTTCTCCCAAATATCCTGTGCGTCCCCTTATTCTTCAATTATTTGGGGAAATCAGCCTGGATAGAGAAGTGTACAAAGGCATGATCCGACCATGGACAAGGAGATACCACAAAGTCCTTTGTAGTAACTTTGGTGGTGGAAATCCAGTCTAGCGTATGATCCCGATTATGGGTTGGTGATCGAATCATCTGCTCAAAGCCTAGATTGGCCAGGGCCGTCTCCAACTCAGCGGCTACAATATCTTCCTTGTGGCCCAACCAATAGTTAAAATCGCCCAGTATTAGGAAACTTGACTTGGGCTTGAGGATGGACAATAGGTGATTGGTCAATGCCATAGTGAAGTCTTCTATCAGGGAGGGTGGTCTGTAGATGAGAAGTAGGTTCAGAAAGGATTCTGCATGGAGTCCAATTTTCACATTTAATGACTCACTGCCGTTCATAATGAACCTGTTTGTTTCACAGATAGTTAGCGAGGATTTAAAAATCAGCGCTACTCCCCCCACCCCCCTCCCTTTCTCTCCCCTCCTCTCTATCCTGTCTGACCATAGCATATCCTTCTGGGATAGCAAGGTTGAGGGAAGGACCAGCTGCCCTGTGCCACCAGGTTTCGGTAATCATGCATGCATCAATATTCATATCTTCTGTATAGGTAGCAACCTCTAAAGCGTGTTTCACCAAGGATCTTGTATTTAGGGGTAAACAGGCTATGTTGTGAACTGGTGTAATATGGTGACTACCTTTCAAGCCTTTCCGTACTACCCCCAGTGAATTTTGTATGGGGGTTCCTAACTTGCCTGCCAGTTCCAAGTTGGCATTAATTAGACCCACACTCCCCTGCGCAAAGTCATGAGATTGATTCAGAGTCGTAGAAGCCAAAGTAGCATTCAATTTATCTACATTAGACGATAGGGGCATAGTGCTAATGGAGGAGGTTTGCAGCGGTGTAGATAAATCAGCTGAGATCTCGTCATTATCACTCGGGCAGAGGGGGAGAGTAGAGGAGTCCTGCACGCATTGGGATGGAACGGCTGTAGAGCCCCCATCTGGACTCACCAATGGCTGAGAAGCCAGTGTGGACTCAACTTGGGCGAAGATGTTCCTAGCCTCTGCAATAGCCGCAAGAACCTCTGCGATACCCATGGAGGAAGAAAGACTAGTCTGGAGCATCCTCCCTTCCGGTCCTGCACGGACCGGCACAGACCGGCTAGCTCGTTCGTGCTGGCGCTTTTGTGCCTGAGTTGCGCTTAAACGAGCTGAAGGACTACAAATCTGCTGGGACTTGTAGTTCTTTGACCTAGTAATGTGCGTGCAGAGCAAAGGCCAGCTCTGATTCAAATCACACAATTAAAAGAAGACTTGGGTCAAAATTGGAGCGCTAGACACGGCATACACACCAGATGTTAGAATGAATAAAATATATTAAAATGTAAAAACGATGTTAAAACGCAAAGTACTAAAAACAACACTGCAAAACAGGGCAACTTAGAGCAACTAAGAGAAGAACAAAGCAACAGGTAAAATGAGCGATGCATGCATGGGTGCCTGTCCGATACTTGTAGAACATCTGGTGTACTTTTTTGCCAGGGTCTCTCATACAGTTACTATACACAATTTGGGTGCGGGTCCCAGACTTGCGCAACAACTGATGTACTCTCCTGCCATATTCTCTCATATGGTTCCTTTACACTATGTGGGTGCAGGTCCCAGACTCGCAAAACACAGGGTATATTCTCCTGCCCGGTTTTCTTCTTATGTTCATCCACTTTCAATATCTAATAACATATGCTTTCCCCCCAGTTCCTCTCCTCACTTGTGTATTTGTATCTCCCCAAAATCAGTTTGTGATGTAAGCTATAGGAAATGTGCCTACTCTTCCAATCGGGGAATGCCTTTTCCAGCTCCCTCTAGGGTCCAGACCTTCCACTGTGGGCTCACCGGTTTGAGGACGGCGCCTTTGGCTTCTCAGACCCTGCTCGGGTCCTTCGCTGCTTCCGCTCTCTCTGCTTCGGGCGGTGCGTGTCTATGGCTGGTGGCGGTCTGCGCATCGCTTGCCGGCGCGAAGCTCCTCCTTTGCCTCGCGTCCCACTTCAGCATCTCTCCTGCTTGCGAGAATGCATGTTCGGTCCAAATGCTGCCTCCCCCTTTCTCTGTGCCGCTTCTATGCCTCGCTCTCCACCTCTTGCATTCCCAGCCTGAGCTGGAAAGTCGTCTCCACGGTTTTCTGGCGTTTCCATAATCGCCTGTCCACCCGACAGCTGTGCTTCCCGGACAGTGACTAGCAGGTCGGATCTCTCCGTTGCTCAGCTGTTCGATCTTTTATCACCTGCTTCAAGGAAAGGGAGTTAGTCTGAGCAAATCAGCTTCCTCCAAGCCCTAGACTGCTCCTTCTGGTTCAGCCTGGTAATCTTCATTTGGACAGTCCTTTCTCATCTCAGTCTTTGTCAATTTCTGTTTACTACAGAATATTGAAGGATACTGTCCGCAAGCTTTGCTGGTTGGTGAAGGGGATTATCACAGTATGTCATCAAGGGGATATCCCTAAAAGGGAAAGGGGGATACCATGTCTCATCTGTTGATGCCTGTCCCTCCCCCTGAGGGTCGCCTCCCCTCATGTGATCCTCCCTTGCATAGCCATCCCCAGGGTCAGAATCAGGTAGTGGCTGCCGTCCCCTTCCCACATGATGAGAGGCTACCTCGGGGAAAGGATTGATGACGTCAGATTCATCATAATATGGTCTGGTGCCTTTCCAAATAACAAGTTCCTCTCATTCTGGGTTTTCCCATCTTTTCATTGCTTTCACTGATGTTTCCTTTGCCTCACTCACCCTCTACACTCTCTTCCTTGCTCTGCTCCATTTCCCTCTCTCCTCCTTCTCTACTCCTTCCTTCAGTCCCTCCGAGGGTGACATAACCTCCATAGCTTCTCCTCGCTTCACTGTACTTTCCTCTGTGATCTCCTCTTTAACCTCATCTCCTTACTCTACAGTCTTCCTCCCTCTCGCCACTCTATTCTCCCCTCTGGCCTTCTCTCTCTTCTCCATTCTACTCTTTCATCACCTCCTCTTCTCCCCTTTTCATTCAACTAGTTACACTCCCCCAGGCACTACTTCCTCTCACTCTGCCTCCAACACCCCTTACACATTCTAGCAAATCATTCACAGCATCACTCTTAAAAACAGCTATTACTCTTTTTCACAACCAACACCTAATTTTCTACAATCTCCACAATGCTCTGCTCTGATGTCCTTCCTCAGCCTGGTCTCTCGGTCCGCCTTCACTCCACCTGACTCGACTGGAACATTGCTTGCACTTTCTGACCCTCGCAGTGTTTTATACCCTTGATTTACTGTTTCCTTCTCTTGTATAACACACTACCCCCTCCCCGCGCATTGGTTCACCTGCTTTTTGTGGCCAAGCTGGTCTTATTTTCACCAGGGTTGTGATAGAGCAGCAGGAAACATTAAACCCCTAGCCCCGGGATCTTTTCATGTGTAGTTCTCTGGCAGTTTGTCTGGTGTAAGGTTCCGGTGGCTATGCTGCCGTTGCAAGAAGCAGTATGTCTTTCTTTTATGTTGGAACAACTCGATTAACCGGTTTTTGGCATTTCCAATCTGTTCATAAAGCCAAGTGTCTCACTCAGCGGAGTGTGGCAGCTTTCATCTGCTGCATGGACTCATGGGGAAGGTGACCTGTAACCAATAGAATTCTACCCAGCATAGGGTACGGCAGGCATTGGGTGATTGACAGTGATACCTTCCACATGCAACAGGACACATATAAGTGGACATAGCCTGGGACCCTGCCAACGCCCTCATCCTGCATCTGGGGCAGGACTGGTTCTGGTTAAAAGCCTGGTAGGCCTCCTCCCCCTAGTTGAGAGGGGTCCCTATTCCCCCTGACAGTATCATGTCCCTGACCCTGTCCCAAGTAGCAGGTGAAGAGTTAGAAGAATTTAGTGCGTTTGTGCCCCACAATAAAAAAAATAATAGCATGAAATAAAATCAGAATAACAAACAAGATTTACAGTGACAGAAGTGAAGATTAAGCCAAGAGTGCAGGGGTGGCACCTGAGTGCAATTCTTGTGGTATGAGGCTTACTTGGAGAGGTTATGCTAATTGGGCCCAATCTGGATGGAGTATTTGGCTGCTCGGGCTCTGAGAATTTCATGTCCTCCAGGAGTTTTTCCAATGCCTCTTTTCCAGCAGTCTTTACAGCGTGTTCACTTGCTGTGCATTGGTTGTTATGGGGCTCGGGCCCTGCAGCATTCCTTATGATCATGTGGTGGGAGAATGGGTGCGATCACCTTTCTCTCTGTTCCCTGCATCTTTCCCTCTCCCCACTCCCCACCTTTGCTGCACCCTACCTGCTGCTTCCCCACAACCGGCCGACATTCCCCCATGCCCTTTCCCCACCCCTCACCTCCCGCATGATTGAAGGTGATGACAAAAAAGCAAATGGAGGAGTGAAAGCCGGTGCAGAGGAAGGCAGCGAGCAGTTGAAACTGCCTACCGGAGCACTAAGCCACTGCAGGGACGCGGATCAGGCGAACGAGACAGCAGTGTGCTCAGCAAAGGTAGGCCGTGAGGCAAAGGCAACAGCCGGTGGGTGAAAAGCAGCGGGGGTCAGGGGACGAGAAAGCATTGTGTGGCTGACTTTTGCGGTACCCCGGCCGTTTGTGGGTGAAAACATTAAGCCGGAGTAATCAATGAAATTAGCGAATTCGTCTTTCATCCGGGCCGCCAGGGATGAATACATTCAAGGAGATTGTAGAACGAAAGAGATTTGATCCCTGCCGGGCACCTCAGTGAATTTGTACGCAGGAACAATAGCATTTGACAACACTTGACTGCATTAACTGGATAGAGCGACAGAGGCAGGTTTCACCCCGGAGCATACAAGGAAAACACTTTTTAGATTTATACGTTTACAGGGGAACCAAGAGAGCTGGATATTTACAAGGAGTAACATGGAAGGCTCCTGCAGGAGCAGTGCATGTGCCTAGGTTTTGGTTGAGTGAGGCAAAGTTGTGAACACAGCTTGAAGGCACTGGACAGTTACTGGAAAAAAGCGGAAACAAATAAGATAGCAGGTGTGTGGCCTAAGAGCCATGGGATGGGACGTGTTCTGAAGAGTCTCCGCGAATCGTGAAACATCCTGAAGCACAAAACTATCAACTTTGAAACAACTGCGCCGCAAAATGCAACCACAGATGCCTGAACATGCGGGGAAGAACATGAGTGCACTTTCGCACAGATCACAGCACCAGAAAGGCTAAGGCGCACACCCGCAACTATGGAGTGCCCCGACTTGGACAGGCGTAAAATGGCAGCTGCGCCGAGACAAAGGACCCTGCCGTGAGGCAGACGAAAAGGGAGAAACAAAACTAAGCAGCAGCCCGAACCTGCTGTATCAGCGGGCCCCACCGCGCACACAAAACTAAACAGACAGCAGATCAGCACGCTGCAGATAAGGACAAGCCCCCGGCTCAGAGGGCGGAAAAGTAAAACGGAGGCCCCAAGCCTCTGCAACGCGAAGCTGCGCAGATCCCCATGATCAACTGAAGCTGTGCAGCCAAAGGAATAGACGGCTAAGAAGTGCCCCAACGTTGGACCAAGAATGCAGAGAGGCTGAAGCTGAATGACGGCAACAACGGAGTCCGTCGCAGAACGGGAAGAGAAGGGTGATAAGGAAGCAAAGCGGTGCTTACTGAACTCCAGAGTCGGGAAGCAGAGGAGCTGACAAGATGGACCGAGCCGCCGTGGGAAAAAAGAAGATACTGTAACCGACACAGAAGAGCTGGCTGGAAGAGGTGAGAGCTCCAAGCAGATGCGGGCACATCGCACAAGCGGATGGTGAAGATACAAAGTATCCGTTGGCTAGGAGCGCGGAACGCACTGCAGCCGGCGCTCAGACAAGTGGGCCAAACACACATGGGAGTGAGCCCGAATTGAGACGGGGGGGTAAGTGGCGCAAAGGGGTGCAACACTACTAAAGTCCCACACTGATTGAAAAACCTCCACAGACAGGGCAAGCACGACGAATATTGGGGAAGCTCCCCACCCACCATTGATAACCCGCGATCAGATGGATCTAGCGGGGACACTTACCACGGAAGAACATCAACGGACAACCTGCATAAACGTGAAGGGGGCCCTCAGGGCGTGCACGGCAGGTAATGCCATTAACAGTACTGTAAAATCCAATAAGAAAGGCGCTGACAAGAGACAAGCACCAATAAGACACTGAGCAGAACAGGTGCAGGAATACACACAGGAAGTCCGCACTAACATGTAACCCGCTAAGGAGTACGAGCACCGCCACTGTGTGGCCCATGGACTGGGGAGGCAAACGGTCAGACAGCCCCAAAGACTGGAGGAGGCCCTAATAGAAACTGCGCAATAGCAAGTGGCAGCAAAAGCATCACGACCATGGATAGCTGGAGTGACGCACAGGGGGAGCACTGGTGCGGAAGGTGGAGTGACACACAAACCACAGCCACACCAACTGCGGCCAACAACGGGGCACTGCAGCGGGAAGCGGAGACACGCAGTGACAGCCACACCAGCATTGGAAGTGTGGCGGCGCCAAAGGCTCATGCAGCCATTAAACAGGGGTCCGGATAACATCCAAGCAGGACGGACCGACAACCACAGCACCAGTGACTGGTTAGAAAAACATGTGCCCAGGGAGGACATCCAAGGTGAGCAAGCAGAAGGGAAAGCAACAGACGATGGAGGATTTCTCCAAGCCAACTCAAGCCGAGGAGATAGTAAGACCTAAGAAGCACAAGGGCTAAGGTGGAGAACCCCCGGGATGGAACAACCAACCCATCTTGGATGCCATAGCAGAGCTAAAATCCTCATGGGAAAGCAAACTAGACAGAGCTATGGCAGAATTGAAAGCTTCACTTGACCTGAAAATTGGCGAGGTGTGTGTGGATGTCAACCACCTGCGTCAGGACGTACGGAAGCTGGCAGGGCGAACCGGGGAACTAGAAAAAGAAGCTTAATCGAGCGAAGAGACCTGCACGGCGAACGTCAAAGAATTCTCTATACTGCAACAGAAGGCCCATAACTTGTAAAATAGGGCGGAGGAGGCAGAGGGACGGGCACGTAGAAACAACATCCGCATAATCAGACTCCCAGAGGGCACTGAAGGATCGGACCCCACTAACTATGTCGAGAATATGCTACTACAAAAAATAGATGGCGGTGCATTGTAGCAGGGATTTGCAGTTGAAAGAGCACATAGGGCCCTGACCAGAAGACCGCCGCCTGGGGCCCCACCACACCCTCTGATTGTCAAGATACTGAACTACATAGACAGGGAGAAAATACTTGAGCACTTCCGCAAGGGCGGGACCATCAGTAGAGGGTCCGCTACAGTCGCAGCATACCCGGATTACACCTTCTTCGTACAAAGGCAGCGGCTGAACTATGGGACCATCAAGAGGAGAATGCGAGAGGCGGACTGCAAATACATGCTGCTATACCCTGCAAAACTGAAAGTGATACACAATAACAAGATGCATTTTTTTGAAACTCCGAAAGAAGCAACAGTATGGTTGGATGCGCGCAACAGCCCAGCAGGAACGGATGATCAGATGGGAGACAGGCAGTACAAGTGATCTTGGTTCTGCAGAGAAGTACCCGGGGCAACACGGGGGAGGCAGGCCTGCACGGCAGGGACAGTAACATGGGACTGGAATATAGCTAAAGTGAGGCGGATATATGTATAACTTTCACTGAACATAAGTGCAGTTACTGGTATAGTAATGCGGAGACACAGATGGAACTCACCATCACCCCCCATAGTTAGTAGACGGGATACCAATAGGGTGATCCCCCCCTGCCGGTATCGCAGAGAAAGGACTAGATGTGGGGTAGCCTGAGATCCAGGGATGGAGCTGGGCAAAAGTTGGGGGGAGGGAGGGGGTGGAGAGGGAGATGGGGAATTTGGAAGGGCGCAACAGTTTGGGATAGGGAGGGTAGGGGAGGGAAGGTGGGAGGGGGAGTTTAGAAGGGTAATTGTCCGGGAACCAGCCTAGACTCAAGCACCGCTGTACATTAAGCGGAGGACAAGAGAAGATAGAGGGGGGACTGGATATGGATAAAATGGGAGATCTCAGGATGGCAACCTGGAACGTCAGGGGACTCAATAGCTATTTGAAGAGGAATAAGATCATGGCATACCTGAGGAGGCAAAAAATAGATATCTTTGTTACAAGAAACTCACCTCACAACAGAAAAACAAGACGCGATAAGCAGAAGATGGAAGGGGATCACTTTCGGAGCTACGTATTCGGCATATGCCAGGGGGGGTGATCATCTGGGTGGCGGCACATGTACCCTTTCAATTACTGCAATCCAAGGTGGAGCCAGATGGGAGGATGGTAATGATACGGGGAATACTAGAAAATAGAGAATTATGCATCCTCAACACATATGCCCCAAATCAAGACACTGTAGCCTACTTCAAGACCCTGTATGGCAAAGTCAGCTCACACTTAGACGGCGCGGTCATTTGGGGAAGAGATTTTAACTGCATGCTGGACCCCAATCTGGATAGATCAGATACGAAATTAGATAAGCCCACTCCCGCGGCCAGAACCCTGAGGACCCTGCTAGATGACTTCCAGTTAGGAGGCATATGAAGGCACCACCACCCACAGGATTAACACTACTCCCATTACTCTGCTCCACAAAACCTGTACACACGGCTAGACTAGGTGTTCGCCGACCCGAAACTGGTTAGGCAGATGGTAAACTCGGAATATAAAGCGAGAGTACTATCAGACCACTCACCCTTGGTCCTAGCATGGCAACACCAGCACCCCAGAGCCAGGATTCCTACGTGGAGGCTTAGAGCTGAGGCTCTGAAAGAGACAGGGTTCAGAGAGGGCCTGAGGGAGGAAATCATAGAATATTTTGAGAACAACATTGGCAGCGTAACGTCAGAGGGGACTCTGTGGGAGGCATTTAAGGTGGTAAGGGGCGTGGCAATATCTAAATCTAAGGGACTCCTAGGGGGCATAACTTGAGAGCTGCAGGAAGCAGAAAAGAAACTGGAAATGATTGTGAATAAAGGGGAGACTTCACAGGAGGACGCTGAGTCCATGCGCCCACTACAGCAAGACTACTGTGGCGGGTACTGGGGGAGACTGTGCAACTTAAACTATAAGAAATATATAGAGAGACAGCATGCAGGAGGAGATAAGCCGGGGAGGCTGCTGGCATGGTTATACAAAAACGAGACGCCCAGATCAGCGATAAGGGGAGAAGATAACCAAATGTGGGATACCCAAGAGAGCGTGAACGAGGGAGTCCTTAAATTCTACCATTGCTTACACAGAGACACCGGGGGGATAGAAACTCAAGAGATAAGAGAGACGTTGGAGGACATAGGGTTACCCAAACTGAGCGTTAAGAAAGGGAGAACTTGGATGCCCCAATTACACTAGAGGAGCTAGAAGTGGTGGTCAAACAATTACCCACTAACAAAGCCCCAGGCGCGGACAGGCTCCCTAGCGAGTTTTACAAAGCATATAGGTTGGAGGTACTCCCCCTCCCCCCCTCCTCTCCTCCCCCTCGCTCTTGGCAATGCTAAATGAAGCCTTCGAAATTGGGAGATTACCAGAATCCCTAAGGGAGGCAATAATCATCCCGCTCCTAAAATTGAACAAACCAAGCACAGATTGTGGGTCGTATTGAGCGCTATCCATGTTGAACCAGGATATAAAATACTCCTGGCGGTGCTAGCAAATAGATTCAAATTGGTTATAGGCAAACTGACCAGACCGGGTATGTACCGGGCAGAAGTATATCCGACAACCATAGAAGGCTCCACCGCGTCATAGAACAAGTGCAGGGGGACGCAGGTGAGGTAGCTATCGTTTCGTTACGCGGTGAAAGCCTTTGATTCGGTAAAATGGCCCAGGCTAATGGCGGCTTTGAAGGAATATAGGGTGGGGCCAAGGTACTTAAGATGGGTTAAACTATTGTATAGCTCGCCACTGGCCAGAGTTAAAATGGGAGCGATCATTTCAGACAAATGGCAACTAAGCAGGGCAACCAGACGGGGCTGTCCATGGTCTCCAATGTTGTACATCCTTGCGCTGGAACCCCTAGCGATCTATCTGAGACAACAATATGAGGAGGTGGGGGGTCATCACTAAAGGGGGGCTGAATCTCATATCACTGTATGCAGATTATGTGCTGCTGTACCTAAGGTACCCCAAGGAAAACTTACACTACATCCTAGAGGTAATGGAGTGATTTGCATCACTCTCAGGCATAGCGATCAACCCTAAGAAGTCGTGCATATTTCCCCTTGGGAGATACAAAGGAATCCCACAAAAAGACCTACCAGTCTTAAAGATACCTTGGGAAACCAAAACGTTCAGATACTTGGGGATCGATATCTATCACAGGGTAATAGACGAACACAAATACAATACAGATATAGCAGTAGCAAAAATCGAAAACGGCATGAAGCTTTGGGCTAATCTCCCCCTAGCAGTGGTGGGGAGGGTACTTGGGGATTGAAGATGGTTTTACTACCCAGGTTGCTGCATTTTTTCACAAATATCCCATACATCCCGCCTAGACGCTTCTTTGGTAAACTGCAGAGCTTATGCAGAGGCTTTATCTGGCAGAACACTAAAAATAGGATTGCCCTTTGGGAATTATAAAATGCGTATGACAGAGGGGGGATAAAATTGCCCAATTTTGAGATATACCATTTGGGCGAGCAGCGCCATTCCAAGTGGCTAATGGAAGACTCTACAGCAGAATCAAGATTGTGAAAAGATGAATGTGCCCCGTTTTTCCTGAACTAATTAGTATGGCTACCCTAGGGCGGAAGCCATGCCGGGTTATGGAGACCCCGTGCTCCCCGCAAGTGCCGCTGGTGGCATTGCCAGGTACAGATGAGCAACTAAGAAAGACTATAAGGAGACACTGGGAACCGGTGGGGATAGCAACTCTGAGAGACATGTGGCGGGACGGGAAAGTACTAGAATTTCAAACGCTGGTAGATGAAACAGGTGTGCATCTGGGGCAATATATCACCTACACTAGATTGGTTAAGCAAGCAAGTAAGGAAGACCTGCTCTGAAATCGAACTAGAAGAACAGGCAGACATGGCAATAGAAACACTGTGTGACATTTCGGAAGGGGGGGCATGACCCGGATCTATGAACTGGTGATGTTCAGGGTGGGGACAGAGGTGACCCAGCTAAGACAGGAATGGGAAGAGGATGCAGGGGAGCCCATGCAAGACAGGCAATGGGAAAGAGCACAGACATATCACAAAAATGTCTCCAGAAAAGTGAGACTACAACAAATCCAGCTATACATAACCCATAGGGCATACATGACCCCACAGAGGATCGCCCGATTCAAGAACGCTAGGACACAAACATGACCTAAATGTGGGGAGGAAAACCCGGATGAGACACATGTTCTGGGCATGCCCAGAGGTTAAGAGATTCTGGGGAGCGGTCAACCAACGCTTAACAGAGAAAGGAATCAAGCTAGATGTGGAGTCAGTGTGGGCATGCATGATCAGAGGTTTCACTAGGCCACGGAACCTGAAACAAGTTAGCAAACTCAAAGATCTGCTGTACATCCTGGCCAAACGCAGAATAGCGATGAGTTGGTAAGCAAGTCATAGACCCAGAATGGAGGTATGGTGGCACGACCTCCTAAAATGGACCAAAGCGGCCAACATGGGGGTTGGGGGGGGGGGAAGTGGGACCACTGCTGGCCTGGAGACAATTAGTGGCTACACTATCTGGGATTGCCCCGACCAGTCCAAGTGAGCACAATGCCTCTGAGAGCACGGGAGAAGACGAGCCTCCAGAGAACTGATAAGCAAAGGGGCAGAGGAGTAGGCTCGAGTTAAGGGGGGAGGGTTAGTAGATGGCAATGACAATTGTGCATAAATGTATACGATGTTATGATACTAAGAATGTACACTGTCGGGTGTGTTTAAGTTGTTGATAAACTGTAAAAACCAATAAAAAAAATGTATAAAAAAATAAGATGGCCGCACAGGGTGAAGGGGATCCAGGGTTTGCCTGCCCTAAGAAGGACCTGGAGGCCTTTCTAGCCATGGTTCGGATGGCGGCGGACAAGCATGGGCCAAACTGGATGGATCTGTTAGCCTCTCATCTTGGGGTTGAGGCAGCCGGGCGCAGCCAAAGGGCCAATTCACCACTGCTGTTTCAGACCACTTCCAATTATGAGGCCTTGCAGGAGATTCAGGCCTTAGAAGAAGGCAAAGTGGAAGAAGGACAGAGCGAAGAGGAAGACCAAGTAGCTAAGAGGAAGAGGATCATGATTGAAAAGGCCAAGACCAGCAAGAAGAAGTGGCCAAGAAATGCAGATCGGCTGGCGCAAAAGGAAGGGGGAGGGTGCAGGAGTCTGTAGCCTTGACGGTGCCCGTACCTGCTGAGGCTCCAAGGATCCGTGGCAGTGCACCCAGCACTGCCACGGATCCCAGCGCTCCTGTAGCCTACTCGCCAGTAGCTGCAGAGGGACCCACATCCTTGAAGTTGGTAAACGGTATGTTCATGCAGTGTATGCAAGCATGGGGGAATGGTGGCAATGGCCAAATGTTATGTGGTAATGTGTGAATGCATTGAATCAGTTGGAAAGAAATGCAGAGGCTGTGCACCATCAAGGGGAGAACCTGGGGTTGAGGGTCTTGGGTTCGGGGGTAAATCAAGGCTTTGCTTTGCCCAGCACAGGCCCGGTAATAGGGGTTGGGCAGTTGCCTCCGGTTGGTTCAGCAACAGCAGGCTGTCAGGGGCAAGGGCCAGCATGGTGGGGGCAAGGGGCGGCGGTTCCCGGGATCACCTCGGTGGGTGGGGACAGCCATGGGGGCTCAGCCGGTGCCGGCTCCGACGGTCAACCAGGTGCAGGATGGAGTTTTGGGCAATGTTACACAATATGGAAGGCCGATGCCAGGCTTTGCCCCCGCAAGGGTGGCAGGGAATTCCTTGGTTTGGCACATACCAAGGGGCTATAAGGAGAGGGTGTGGCAAAAAGAGTTTCTGGAAATCCTGTATTTGGTGGGGATGGAACCTGAGGGTGAAGGGTTAAGGGAGTTATCTGAGAGCGGAAAGAAGGACAGGGAGAGAACAAAGTTGGAGGCTACTATCGACAATTGGCTGAGGGCCTTTAGGATGTATACGTCCATCATGATTGAGAGATTCCCGCAGGATGCGGCGACGATGATTGCATATGAACAGTACAATACAATCTGTATCTGAAATATGGCAACAATGCCTGGCTAAATTTCGACAGGGGCTCTAGGCTTAAGATGCAGGTCTGGCCAGCAATGTCCTGGGATGAGGCGGATGTCGGGGGTAAGGTGGTACATAAACAAGATGGTACCTGCCAGGGAATCGGAGGGCAAGGCCCAGGGGGAGAAGCCTCAATACTGGAGAAGCAGAAGGTCTTACTCGCAACGGGGCAGAGGGTCCTTTCGCGGGCACTCCTCCTGGAACAACCGTTCCAGCTACCAGGGGTAGCAGGCGGATTGCTGGAAATTTGCAGATGGGCACTTTCCCTTCAGCAAGCCTTGTAGATTCAAGCACTCAAAGGGCAAAAGTTCAGGGGATCGCAGCTCCTCGTCAAGGTAAGGGAAGCAGAGAAACAGTGTCAAACCCAAGGATAAAGCAATCCGTGATCAAAGGTAGCACGATTAAAACCTATTTACCCACACCAGTTCAATTGCATGCATTACTTCCTTTTCTAAATGCGTACCACAACAGTCTGGATGCTAAGTTTTTTTAGAAGGTTTCAGGTGGGGGTTCAGGATTCCTTGCACAGGGATTAAGGTTGGCAGGGAAACCAACAATTTGAAGTCAGCAGTGAGGGTTCTGGAAGTGGTGACACAGAAAGTCAAAAAGGAAATCAAACTCGGGAGGGTTGCAGGCCCTTTCACCTCTCCACCACTGGAGAATTTTGTAGCATCACCATTGGGGCTGGTCCCAAAGGAGGAGGAGGGGCATTACCGGTTAATTCAGCACCTTTCCTTCCCTGAGGGGGAATCTATAAACAATGGCATACCCGAAGAGCTGTGCAGGGTGCACTATTCATCATTTGAGGATGCAGTAGAGATGGTGAGGTCTGCGGGGAGAGGGGCTCTTATGTGGAAGGCTGACGTAAAGTCCACCTTCAGGTTATTACCAATCCACGAGGAGAGTTACCATCTGCTGGGCTTCAAGGTGCAAGAGGCGTACTTTTATGACAGATGTTTGCCAATGGGTTGTGCTATTTCTTGTGCATATTTTGAAAAATTCAGCACCTTTTTGGAATTTGCATTGAAGCTGCAGGTTCAGGGGTGTGGGGTCCTGCACTACCTCGACAATTTCTTGTTTATCGTGAAAGAGGGAGCGTGGGAGTGCCCAGGCTCCCCTGAGCTCATTTCAGGGATGGATGGATGGAGGAAATGGGGGTCCCACTAGCCAGGGGTAAGATGGTGGCCCGGTCACGACACTCCAGGGGATCGAGATTGATTCAGTCAAAGGGAGTGCAGGCTGCCCAGCGATAAAGTGCTGAAATTGAAGGAAACAATCAAGGTTTTGAGGGGCAGGAGCAAGGCTACCCTGAGGGAGCTCCAATCGTTGGCGGGTAACCTCAATTCTGCTGTATGGAGTATTGAGCTCAAAACTGTGGGTTTACAGCATACATCACAACATGTCAGACTAGGGTCTGAAGTAAAGGATGACTTCAGGATGTGGGACGGATTTTTGGATAACTTTAATGGTGTATTGCTATGGAGGCAGGAGTGGGCCAGCAGTAATAGGCTGAAGCTATTCACTAACTCCTCAGGTTCCCACGGATTCAGGCCCATCTTGGGGAGCAATTGGTGTGGTCAGGCTTGCCCAGCAGCATGGCATCATGAGGGGATTACTAGGGACATCACTCTGCTAGAGCTATTCCCCATCATGGTGGCATTTAAATTGTGGGGAAAGCAATTGAGGAATAAAACGGTGTTGCTCTGGTCAGACAATTTAGCAGTGGTCCAGATCATCAATCGGGGAACATCTAGCAACTTGAGGGTTTTGAAGCTGTTTAGAGAGGTCTCAAAGAGCTTGCTAACATTGAACACCGAAGTTAGGGCATGGCATATTCCAGGGGGGAAAAATGTGCCCGCTGTTAGGAAAGATATCATAATTGTATGTAATTTTCCCTCCATGTGTCAACCCCCAAACTTTTTGCTGCTGTTTAGACACCCTTGACTGACTTTGCCAGAGAAGCACAGCCTTCAGCTGCACTCCTCGGGTTTGGCTCACTTTTTATGGGGAAACTGACATGCCCTTAAGACAGTAAGTCCTGGGAGACTTTGTTTCCCTTAGTCCTTTCCTCATGTTGCAGCTTTTGTGCAACATGTAACAAGTGTGCAATGTATCTTACCATACAGCAGATTTGGGTCTGTAGTCATTTCCAAAGGCTCTAGATACTCTCACTGGAGTTTTTATGAACTGTGCAGATGTGTCATGGACAAGACAGGTGGCAGCTATCTTTTCACATTCTTTTTAACCCTTTCCTGCCATGTTAACCCCGTATGGCACAAATAGGTGGCCTGGCTCCAAAATGGCCAGGCCACGAGGTTCTTTGTCCTGTCCTTTGGCAATCTTGACCCTTCACCTTCCCCCGGTCGAGCCGACCTCGGTCAGTCCTTATTTGGTCATGTTGTTTCCCGCGAATCCTCATGCTTTTGCAGGCTTCTGCATGCCTTGTGTGTGTGCCTCCAGGATGTGGGCTGGAATGTCTGATTCCAATACACAACCTGGGTGCCAGAGAGTCTGGAGTGCCATGAATGCCTGGGACCACCGTGGTCCGTGAATGGTCCACGTATGGAGTGTGTGTTTGTGAGCAGATCTCCCATTGGGTCCTCTTCGTTTTTGCACAAAGGGAACTTTGGATAAGACGCTGAAAACACCACTACCATGTTGATCTCCTGAGTTCTCACTGAATAAAGGATAGGATCCAAGTATCCTGCAACTACGAAGCTGAGTCGAGGAACCGTTGGTGACCCGCTGGAAGGTTTGACACCCTGAGCCCACTGTCGTCCCGTGGGACCCCTCTGCATCTGGTCGTCCTAGAAGGTCTGCAAAGACGCTTCGACCCATTGGAAGAGTGGGACCAACTATTCTTGGCACCTTCATCAAACCCTGCAAGTAAGCTTTCTCGGAAGTGTCCCTGGGCCAACCAGTGGACTGACCAGCTTACCCAGTTGCTTTGCTCTGTCACTGCCACCGTTTTGAGGAGGCCCTCAAAACTTGGTATACTGCTAGCTCTGTGTCCCTGGCACCCTCACACCAAATTTCGTACACTTGGCGTTCCCAGGTCTGAAGTGAGACGAGTGCGCCAGAACTGGCGTAAACGCGGTTACCGTGTTGCCCTGCTGCTGCAATGATCTGTGCAAGTTCGCTGCCTTTGTGACTCTCTTGCCCTTGAAGCTTGCTTCAGTGAAACTGGGCTGATTACTCCACCCGGAGCAGAGAAATCGCCACTGTCCGGTTTGGGAATCATCGCTGTATCTTAAGAACTGAAAGGTGCCGAGACGTCCTTTCTGCATTCACACCTGCCAGGGAAGTCGATTGAACTGGCAAAGTTTGGGTCTGCTTGCGTCGGGACAGGTGAGTACTCCTTACCCCAACCAATGGCCCCTAGCGCAAGAGCCAATTTTTACGCACAAGTGACTCTCCTTTCCACAGCTACTGCAAAATAGCGACTCCATCCCGCACTCTCGAACTGCCTCTGCCTTCAAGTGGAGGTCCTTCCTGAATAGTGGAAACCTGTTCTGCATCGCCTTATCCACCTTCCTGAGCTGCTAGAGACCCTTTTCCGCCCATTGGCACAAGTGCGCGTGTGCATGTACTATTGAGCACAAGGCTCCTCTCTTCGTAGGGCTTGGACTGCCTCTTAGTTAGGTGAATTAGTGATGTTGAAATGTGCCTAAAAATTACCTGCACTGCCTGTTTCCTTCCCATTTAGGTTGTCAACCTATTTTGTGCATTTAACCCTTTAGACTCCAATGGTCTTGTATATATATTGTATTGAGTGTGATGTATTGGTTTACTCAGTGTTACTGTGATTCTTTTACTATGGTCTATGTTACAAAGGCCTTATAATAAATGTGTCTATATTTTTGATATAACGCCTGTCTGGAGTAATCTGTAAGTGTCCTTGCTCTGTGTGCTCATTGAGGTCCTTCAGTCACCCTCACCCCTCCTGAGACTTAGTCTTGACCGCCTGCCATAGCTACCCTGATTGGTCTAGCTTGTCCAGAGGTTACCCTGTTCCAAGAAACTAGGTTGGCCTTCTGAATATCTGCCCCTCCAGGTCAGAGTTCAGAAATACTTCTTAACAAATTGGTGTACAGCGGTGGGATAGGACTGAGGGTATCCAGTGTTGCATACTAGTGAAGGCATTTGGAGTTATTCCTACCATGACACATAGTGAATTATTGTAGTATAACTAAAAAAGGCCATAGTCCTATCTATCAATATGGAAACAAGTACCTTGTTAACTGTAAATGCTTCTAAATCTGAAACATTGAGAAAGATGTGTGCTGAGAGAGGTGTCTCTGCTCAAGGCACAAAATTGTTAAAGATCCAAAGAATCATGGACTGGCAAGAAGCTCAGCTTAGTGCCATAGCTTCTGAGGACAGTGCAGAGGGAGGTGGGGCTGCACCCACTGGCAGAACTGCTAGTTCTGCCGCTGCACTGATCCACAGAGACCATGAGGATATGGAAGATGTAATGTCTAATGTTTCCTCTGCCGGTGCTTAAGGAGAGGCCATGCTTGAAGTCAGGAAGCAAGAACTGCTGTTTAGGCAGAAGGAGCTTGAATTTAACATGACCAAACTGAAGATAGAGCAGGCAGAAAAACAAAGACAGGGATCACCAGTTGGAACTGGCCAAGCTTCAGGTTGCCAATGGATCCAAGGGTCCTTGGCATGGGTCTGGGTCTTCTCTCATCAAGGATCTCCTAAGGATCTGCTTAGTGTGTATCAGGAAAATAATGACATTATGGACTGGCTGAATACATTTGAGTATGCATGTGAGGTTCAACAAGTTGACAATGCTGATAAAATTGCCTGTTTACTCAGCAGACTGCCCCATTCTGGCTGCAGTGACATTATGGAAATGTCAAAAGCTGAGAGCAGATTTTGCAATGTTGAAGCAAACTTTTATCTTAGTTTGGAAATACTCCTGCCCAATACTTAAAAAGATTCAGAGAGTACAAGAAAAAAGAAGGTGGTACTTGGGTAGCTTATGTAACTGAATCCTTAAAGAACTTGACTGGCTGGGTTGAAGGTTATAAGGTCTCTACCTTTGAAGGTATGATATGTCTTGTCATGCTGGAACATATTTTTGCATCTTCTTCCCCTGAGCTTAAGCATTACTTGGCATATTCAAAGGAGATAGATCCTAAGAAACTTGCCATAGCAGCAGATTTGTGGGTGTCACGTGGAGTGTCCCATAAGACAAGATGCATCCTGGTGAGCAGGGGGAGGGGAAAAAGTCCAAAGATAAGGAGGTTGGGGAATCTGATAAAACGTCCTCCCATAAGGGCCACAAAAGAAAAAATAAGGCTAAGATACAAGAGAACTCACAGGGTAGTGGAGGTCAGTCTCCAAAACAGAACTCTGGTTACAGTAAGCCTCCCCATGTAAACAGACCCAGTGGATCTTGTTTTGCTTGTGGAGCAACTGACCATGTGAAGGGGGATCCCAGATGTAAATTCAAAACCTTCGGGTCCACTCTGCTAATCTGGCCTTCCCCTCCTATGTGGAAGAATAGATTACAGGGGCATCCTTCTCCTCAGACTCCTTCCCCAGTGGGCTAGAAGCTGAGGTAGTTTGTTTCCCTGGGTTCCTGGGAGCCTAAAGTCTCAGAGGTTTATGGTAGGATTCCAGATAATACCAAGCACTACTTCAAAGACAGTGTGCTGCTCAATGGAGTAGAAATTCCAGCTCTTAGGGATAGTGGGTGTAGTCGAACTGTAGTGGATTCTACCTTGGTAGACCCAGAGGAAGTTGTTAGGGAGAATTCTCTCTTTAGGCTGAATTTCCTAACCTAGTGAGTGCCCCAGCAGCTTTGCTGGATTTCTGGAGTTTGTTTTTTGTCCTGACTCTTTTTTTCTCCCACTCTTGGACATGATTTATGGTATTCCTTTGACTGTTAATGTGTTTTATGGGCTATGGGGTCCTTTGCTCCATAGGGTCTCATGTGTTTTTACTATGTGTTACACAGCACTCTCCGTGCAGTGACACAGCGGTGTCATAGTGACACCCCACCATAGACTCCATACCCTGGGACTGACTACTGCCTCCCAGGGTATGTAAAGTCACCATTGGCTTTACTAGTCCCAAATTATTAACAGAAACCAGTACAAACCATCATATTGTGGACGTACTGGTCGAGGCAATTCGATTGCCCCGGGGTCTGTTAGTCGAGGGGGCACGTCTCCGCCCCCCCTGATCGAGTTTTGGCTGGTGGCAGTGGATACTACTTTTTATATTCGACCGCGAATATATCCCTATGGGATTTTCTCATTGTTCGAGGCTACCAACTTTAATTATTTAATTCTCATAGCCTCGAGCATACCGCCGGTTTATTTATTTAATATTAATTCGCCGGTTGGTATTTTTTGCCAGGACTCTATTCTAAAATGGCGTTTGTGTTCTCTTTTGTGACTCCAACCCAAGTCGAGCCCTTTGTTCCACTTTTTGGCGGCTTCTCCACAGAAGCCTCCAAAAGTGGTGCCACTCTGTCTGGGTACCGCAGGGGGTGTGGGAGGGGGTTTAGGCACCCTGGACTGAGTTACCTTGGTAACTCAAGTAACACTCTTGTGTGATTGGCCCAGCCGGCTCACCACTTAGCATGTTTGATTGACAGCTAGGCTGAGTGAATGGGGGTGTGCTGCATAAAAGCGGGGCTTTGGGGACTGGAACTTCAGAAGTCGCCACAGGACCTGAGAATCCTACGAGGGAGAAGCTGAGCCGACCTACCACAACGACACCACCGGTGGAGCCCTGCAGAACCGACTCACCACTTCCCGACGACAGAGAAGATCTCCCGGCTGGAGAGGCTGCTTCCCCTGACTTGTGGGCACAACCAGTTTACCTTCTTCTCTTCGCACCCCAGACCGGCTTGTGGTCGAATTGCCCGCACCAAGCACCCCGGCAACTGGATAGCCACTTACCACTGGACCGCGAATCAAAGGACCGCTCCTTTTACCTGAGAAACTCCGCGGCTGGTTTCTTCCCTGGCAGTGCAACAGACTCCTGTCTTCCTCCCCGACGAGATCCTCTCTTCCCCCGGACGAAGCACCGACTTGCATCCGCTGCCAGGAACAACTGCCCCCGCTAGAGTATTCTCACCACTTTAAGGTACCGTGTCCGCCAGGCCTCCCTTTCTAAAGATTGCTACAAGGTAATAATAACCCCTTAACCTTCTGGACTGGGCTGGCCGCCTGGACCTTCTAACTGGTCCCTTTCTTTGGTCCAACTCTTTTTGAACTTTATTTAAGACTTTGTGCACTGCAACCGTGTGACCTTGGACACATTTCGTTTGATCCTCTTAAAGTGGATCCAGTCTACTGAACTTTGTGTTCGTGAAAAAGTGTTGGGATCTGTTTCAATTTATTCTCTGCTTTTCTCTCCCTTTTAAAACGAATTATTAGAGTGCCATCTACATTAAGCGCTCACCGCTGTCTGAAAATAAGTGGGGCTTTACTTAAGACTTGTCTAATATTCTTCGAGGGGATTGGGTCCTCCGACATTTTCCATATCTATGACCGGTAATGTCCACAGCTGTGCTGCTTCGGAAAATCTTTGGCGTCTGCGTCCTGCGTCAATGCGCCGTACCCGAGGACCTCCTCCGACGACCGACGTCACCCAATGTGATAAGTAGGACGCACAACGCTCATAGCTTCAGTTCTGTTTTTTCTGCGAACGTGTTCGCTTCGTGAATCTCGATACGCCTCGACTCGTTGGAGTTTGCTGTTTTCTATTCTCGGTTCGTTGAACCTGTTCGGTTGGTTGTGAAGACCTGTTCGTGGTGATGTCTTTCTCATCTTTGACCCCGCGTCTGGGCTTCAAGAACTGCGGGGACTGTGGGTCCAAGATGTCGGTCACGAACTCGCGCGACGCCTGCCTCTGGTGCCTCGGGGAGGCCCACGATACGGACGACTGTGTCGACTGCCAGTCGCTCACTGCAAAGGCCTTGCGGGAGTGCAAGAAGAAGCTGGCGGTAGGCCGGGTGTCTAAGCCCCGGAAGTGGAGGTCTGTGGGGCTTTCGACCGATGACTCGAGGGGTGACTCTCTGCGTCGTCGTCGGAAGTCCGGTGGGTCTCCTTCTAGGAGTCGGTCTCGCCACTCCTGCGCCTCTTCTAGGCATTCCAGGAAGCGCCGGCATAGGTCACCTTCCCCGTCCTCTTCCAAGGACTCTGCCCATCGGCGGGTCACTTATCCCTCCATGCAAGCGACACCGGAGGAATGGGCTTCCTTCGGGAAGCAGATGCTAGCGATTCTGGAATCGCAGGGCACCGGTCCGTCCGCGCCTCCGAGTGGAGTCGGTCGGCACTGGTCGAGAGACACCGCCCGTACGCCTTCGGGCTCGGGTGGTCGGCACGGCTCGCGGGAGATGTCCCGCTCGGACAAGGGTAGCCGTTCTCGCCATGCCCGTTCCAGGTCCCGGTCCTCGACGCCCTCGAGACCACGTGATCCTGTGCCGTCTTGGAAGAAGACGTCGACGCCTGTGGCGCCGAGGTCGTCGACGATTTCTCTCGAGGTTCCGTCTCCGAGGGGGTCGTCGACGCCGTGGGCGCCCAGGTTGTCGAGAGACACGCTCGGAGCTCCGGCTTCGAGGACTGTGTCGACGCCACCGATGCTAGCGGCGCTGCAGCTGTCGTCGACGCCGATTCGCTCGACATCGACGCCTTTCCTGTCGATGCCGACTCGTTCGGCGCCCTCGACGCCTTTTCTGTCGACGCCGGCGCCTTTCAAGGCGGTGGTGTCGGAGGGGCCCCGTGGCACGGGGTTTGCCCCTAGAAAGGCTATGGCTAAGGTCCGGCACTGCTTTGGTCCGCAGAGGTCTTCCTCTCCCCGCCTGGAGTACATTTCAGAGGGTGATGAAGGCTCTGATGGCAGCCTGGTTCCGGTTACGGTTCCAGATGACCTTTTCTCAGGCCATAGCCAGTTTGGTGACCTGTGGCAGTCGCTGCATGATGCCAGTGGATTGGACACCTCTCCGGAGGTGGAGTTTTGTCGGCCGGAGCCTGGCACTCATGCCGATTATTCATATCGGCGCGTTATGTCTCGGGTTACCGAGTACTTGGGTTGGTCAGCTCCCCCAGGGGAGTTCGTTCAGGATGATCTCACGGACATCCTTGATCTCGGTCCACCCACTGACCCGGTTTTGCCTTTTCATATGGCTCTGCAGAGAAGGGTGGCGGCGGCTTGGACTGCTCCGGAGAGTCTCCCGGCAGTGGGCAAGTCTTTGTCGCGAAAATACCGTCCAGCCAGTAGCGACCCCTGCTACTTGCCTAGGCACCCCACTCTGGAGAGTTTGGTGGTGCAGGCGGCTACGGCCCCGGCAAAGCAGGCGTCGTATCCTACCATCCCTCCGGATAGGGACGACAAACGTTTTGACGGCTGGGCAAAGAAAGTGTTTTCTTCGGGGGGTATGGCGCTTCAAGCGGCCAACTCCATATGTGCCTTGTCTCGTTTCACGCACACTCTGTGGAACTGTGTTGCATTAGCGGCTGATCATATTCCCGTAGGGGACGAACAGGATGGTTTCCTTGCTATGGTTCAGGATGGCAAGGATGCTATGTGTGAGGCCGTTCAGTCGGGTTTGGACTTGGCGGATTGTTTCAGCCGGTCCATGGCGGCGAGCACCGTAATGCGCAGGTTTGCGTGGTTGCGGAAGTCTGGGTTCGCTCCTGATGTGCAGTCCCGGCTCCTCAACATGCCTTTTGACGGTGAACACCTTTTTGGCAGCAAGGCTGACGAGAGCCTTGAGAGGTTGCAGACCTCCAAAGCTGCAGCGAAATCGTTGGATGCTGCAGTTCGCCAACCTCCACCTTTTTGTCCTAGGGGACAGCAATGGAGGGGAGGTTCCTTTTGCTATTACTCGTCCTTCAGTAAAGCGAGAGGAGCTAGCAGTCAAAGAGGCCATCGTAAGAGTGCCAGAGGTGGAAACAAAGGTACTCGAGGTGCCAAGGCTGCTCGGGCAGTTGCCTCTTTGCCCTCAGGCAACGCCGCAGCCGCTACCACTCAGTCATGAGGCCAGGTCCCATGGTTCGCCGGTTGGGGGAAGGCTGGCGCAGCATCTTGTAGAGTGGCAAGCCATTACTTCGGATGTGTGGGTTATGGAGATCATAACCCACGGCTACTGTCTTCCTTTTCGGCAGAGGCCTCACGACAATCCACCAGGGAACCTCTCTTTGAAGAGTCCGGATCCGCTCCTTGCGCAGGAAATTCAAGCCCTGCTGGAGAAAGGCGCCATAGAACTGGTGCCTGTAGCGGAGAGGAACAAGGGATGGTATTCCCCTTATTTTTTGATTTCAAAGAAAGACGGGGGATTGAGACCCATCATGGACTTGCGCGGTTTGAACAAACTCCTCAGGAAGGACAAGTTCAAGATGGTGACTCTTTCTCAAGTCCTCCAGGCCCTTCAACTTCAGGACTGGTTGGTGTCTCTCGACCTCAAGGATGCTTACTTCCATGTGCCGATCCATTCCAAGCACAAGAAGTACCTGAGGTTCGCGGTTGGCGACTCGCACTTTCAGTTTCGGGTCCTGCCGTTCGGATTGACCTCCGCCCGAGGGTTTTCACCAAGCTCATGGTGGTGGTGGCAGCGCATCTCAGGAAAGCGGGGGATTCACGTCTACCCCTACCTGGACGATTGGTTGATCAAGGGGAGCTCTCCCGAGCAAGTCCTGGATCATCTGTCCGTCACTTGCCACTCCCTTCACAGGCTGGGCTTCTCCCTCAATTTAAAGAAGTCCCATTTGACACCAACGCAGCGGCTCCAGTACATCAGAGCAGTGCTCGACACGTCCCTGGGGCAGTGTTTTCCTCCTCAGGTGAGGGCTCTTCACATTCAGCAGTTGGTGCACAAGTTTCAGTTTGACCAGAATCTCCCAGCGTCCGAGTTCTTGAGACTGCTCGGCCTCATGGCATCCTGCATTCTTCTGGTGCCAGAGGCTTGTCTGCAGATGAGATCTTTGCAGTGGGCACTCAAGCTCCAGTGGTCTCAGTCCTCTGGCAGGCTGTCGGACCCTGTTCAGGTGCCGCCCTCGGTAGCCCGGGACCTTCTGTGGTGGGCCGTCGAGAGCAATATCATGAAGGGGGCCCCATTTTGGCTGCCCTGGCCGGAGGTGACGATCGTGACGGACGCATCCCTCACGGGATGGGGAGCTCATGCCAACGAGTTGACAGTCAGCGGTCATTGGTCTCCGTCGGAGTCCAGACTCCATATCAATCTGTTGGAGCTGAGGGGCCGTCAGGCTAGCCCTGAAGGCTTTTCTGCCGACTGTGCACGGGAAGAGTGTCCTGATTCTGACGGACAACACGGTGACCATGCACTACCTCAACAAAAAGGGGGGGCAGGGTCACTACCGCTGTGCAGGGAGGCGATGCAGCTCGAGTTCTGGGCCATTCAGCAGGAAGTTTCGATCTCGGCGGTTCATCTGGCCAGAGACGACAACGAGACGGCGGACGCTCTGAGCAGGCAGAGCACGATCTCTCACGAGTGGGAGCTGGCGCAGGAGATTCTCCTGGACATCTTCGCCCTTTGGGGGACCCCTCAAGTGGATCTCTTCGCCTCCAGTGTCAACCGGAAGTGCGAAAGGTTTTTCCCGTGGGAATTTCCTCCAAAAGGAGCCTTAGGAGACGAAGTTCGTGGTGGAGGTGTCATTCCCACTGCTGTACGCGTTTCCTCCGGTCCCCGTCATCCAGCAAGTGCTGCAGAGGTTACGGAGGTTCGGTTCACGAATGATCCTCATTGCTCCGGCGTGGGCCCGGAGGACGTGGTACCCGGACCTTCTAGACTTGTCCATCTGCCCTCCACGTCGTCTTCCCTACCGAGATGATCTGCTCTCACGGGAGGGGGGTCAGGTTCTCCATCCAGAGGTCAGATCCCTCAATCTTCACGCTTGGCTTCTGAAAGGTTGAGGTATAAGGATTGGGACCTCCCTGAAGACGTGATGGAGGTGTTGCTCTCGGCCAGGCGGCCGGCAACAAAGTCTCTGTACCGTTGCCGTTGGAGAAAGTTCTGCGACTGGTGCAGAGTTCAGAATGTGGATCCTTTTGAATGCGACATTCCCATGGTTTTGTCTTTTTTGCTTTCTTTGGCCCACAGGGGCTTGCAAGTGGGGACCATTAAAGGTTACCTGGCGGCGCTGTCCATATTTAAGCACTAGTCGGAAGAGTGTTCCTATTTTAAGATTCCTTTAATTTCGCAGTTTTTGAAAGGGCTCACTAATGTGTTCCCTCCGTCACCTTTTTTGGTGCCAGGTTGGGATTTGAACCTTGTTCTTAAGTTTCTTATGGGTGCTCCGTTTGAGCCTTTACATTCTTGCCCTTTGAGGCTGTTGACTCTGAAAACTGTGTTTTTGGTTGCGGTTACTTCCGCTCGCAGAGTGAGTGAGTTACAGGCACTTTCAGTTAAGCCACCCTTCACTGTGTTTCACAAGGACAGGGTTGTCCTTAGAGTTCGTCCTTCTTTTCTTCCGAAGGTGGTTTCGGATTTTCATTTGAGCCAGAAGGTTGTTCTTCCGGCATTCTATCCTCCTCCACATCCTGGTAAGGAAGAGGAGAGGCTCCATAGGCTTGATCCTCGGAGAGCGGTGATCTTTTATATTTCACGCATGTCCCGGGTCAGAGTGGACTATCAACTTTTCATTGGTTACGCTGGAAAGCGTTTGGGACAAGCTGTGACGAAACAGACTTTGTCTCGTTGGATTATTTTGGCTATCTCTGAGTGTTACCGCTTGGCGGGTAAGGACCCTCCGGTTGGCTTGCGGGCCCATTCTACCAGAGGAGTGGCTGCATCTACTGCCCTGCAGAAGGGAGTTCCTATTCGGCACATCTGTGATGCAGCCACCTGGGCTTCAGTACATACTTTTGTACGTCACTACTCCCTCGATTCCATCAGAGGGCAAGATCTGGCCTTTGGCAAGGCAGTTCTCTATTCCGCAATTTGATTGGGCATGCTAAATTTGTATTCTAAATTCTTTCCCACCTCCTTTCTTGGTACTGCTTTGGGAGTCTGTCATAGATATGGAATACGTCGGAGGATCCAATCCCCTCGAAGAACAAGTTACTTTCTTACCTGGTAACGTTCTTTCGATGGGATGGTCCGACGACGTATTCTATATCGCTCCCTCCCTACCTTCCCCGCTGCAGAATTTCTTTTGTGATTGCAGCTTGCGTTCCGCAAGGCCTTGTGTGTCTGACTGGCAGAAAACTGGTGGCACACGTTCTGGGAAAAAACTATAACTGAGGCTATGGGCGTCGTGCGTCCTACTTATCACATTGGGTGACGTCGGCCGTCGGACGAGGTCCTCGGGTACGGCGCATCGACGTCATCGACGCAGGACGCAGACGCCAAAGATTTTCCGAAGCAGCACAGCTGTGGACATTACCTGTCACAGATATGGAATACCTCGTCGGACTATCCCATCGAAAGAACGTTACCAGGTAAGAAAGTAACTTGTTCTTCTAAGGGAATGTATATCTTTTAGTGACTATGTTTTTGAATTGCTTACTATTAGTGCCTGTGTGTTTTTCTAGATGTGGTTTTAAATAAATAATTATATCTCTTTTACACCAAGCCCTGGTCAGTGTTTACTTGTTCTACTGTGTTCTTTTGACCTATTGTGAATACTCTGTATACTGCCTAACTCTTCTTGAGGGAAGTGTGACTGCTCAGCCACAGCTACCAAGTGAATCTGTGTGGTACAGACTGCTACCAAGTGGGTTTACTGCCAAACACCTGTAGTCTTAAATTTTTTGCAGTGGTCCCAGAGGGAACTGCACAGGTTTCTGCCTAACAGAGGTTGCCAGAGCTCCTCTGTTACCCACTAAGTTTGCTGATGGCCCACCTCTCATGTTCCTAGTAATACCTGTAATTCTTACTATAAATGGTACAGCAGTCAGAATTCCAGTGAACATACAGAGGAGTGTCCCAGGAAAGGTCTTGCTGGGAAATGATCTCAGAGCTTTAGGGCTTGTGGGAGATACAGCTGAAAGACCCTGCACAAGGTCTCAAACAAGGGCAGCACTGGCCAAGACCAATGCCATGCTCCAGCCAAAGGGGAAACCCAAGGCTAAAGGAGTAAGGAAATCAAAAAGAGGGAAAGAAAATATTCACCCTAACTCACCTACCACTAAGGGGAAGGTAGTTGGTCAATCACCAGGACCTGATGAGGAGGTGGTAATACCTGAAGTATTTGACCCAAATGACCATCCTGAACTAAATGACTTGTTAGTAGAAAGGGTTCTGACAAGGAAGAAATTAGTAAGGGCCAACGTGAGTGCCCATCTCTGGAAGGCCTAAGGAGACAGGCCTGCTCCCAGCTTGAGGGTGAACCTCCTGGGAAGTACAGGATTTATTGGGAAGGTGGGCTCCTGTATAGTGAGCCTACAGAGTCTACAGAAGGAGACCATAGGAGGTTGGTGGTTCCCCTTGCTGTAAGACCCTTCCTCCTGCAGCTGGTGCATGAAGTGTCCCTTGCTGGTCACCTTGGAATCAAGAGAACAAATCAAAGGTTATCCATGTACTTCTACTGGCCCAAGATGGGGGTTCAAGTAGAAAGTCACTGCAGGAGTTGTGCCTCCTGCCAGTTATCTGGTAAGAGTGGCTCAACAACCCAAGCTCCATTGGTACCACTCCCAGTTGTGGGGCTACCATTTGATAGGCTATGGATAGACATTGTTGGTCCCCTTGACCCCCAAACATCCTCAAGCAATAGGTTTATCCTAGTGCTGGTCGACCATGCTACCAAATATCCTGAGGCCATCCCATTGAAAACTGTGACTGTCAAGTCAATTGCAAAAGCTTTGCTTGGCATATTTACTAGGATTGGCTTCCCTAAAGAAGTTGTGTCCGACAGAGGCAGCAACTTTATGTCCATGTATATGCAGGCCATGTGGAAGGTATGTGGTGTTACCTGTAAGTTTTCATCTGCATACCACCCGCAGACCAGTGGTCTGGTTGAAAGGTTTAACAGCACCTTGAAAAGCATGATTGGGGCTCTGGAAGAACCTCGGAGAAGAAAATTGGATCTTCTGTTACCATGCTTACTGTATGCCTACAGAGAAGTACCACAAGAGGGTGTTGGCTTCAGCCCCTTTGAACTTCTGTTTGGTCACTGTATAAGGTGACCCTTAGCCATAGTCAAGGAGGGATGGATGATGCCCACTCCCCCCAATACTACCAATGTAGTGGACTGTGTGGTAGGGCTCAGAAAAAGGATGGTACGCCTGATGGGTCTGGCTAGCGAAAAGTTCAAGGCAGGACAAACTCTGGTATGACCAGAAAGCTTCCCTCATCAATTTCACACCTGGTCAGCAAGTCCTGATCATGAATTCTATAAGGCCTAGAGCTTTACAGGGCAAGTGGTCAGGCGCTTACACAGTGGTGGAGTCAATGGGTGAGGTCAACTATTTAGTGGACCTTGGAAGGGCTGGTCAGGCTCCAAAAGTGTTCCATGTAAATAGACTGAAGGCTTTCATCCCAAGAGTTGAAATCGCTGCACTGCTGTTGGCTTCAAATGTTGAGGAAGAGGAGTCAGAACCTTTCCCTGACCTGTTCCAAAGCAGTCCTTCAGACAGCTCCATTGAGGGTGTCCATGTGGCCCCTCACCTGACTTCTGATCAACAGGCTCAGGTGAAAAGTTTGCTTAGGCAATTTTCCCCCTTGTTTTCACAGTCCCCTGGTTTGACAACTTGGTGCAAACATAGCAGTGACACAGGAGACAGTGTACCTAGCAAAAGTAGGGGATACAGAATGTCGGACAAAGTAAGGCCTTGCATTAAGACAGAGGTCAACAAAATGTTGGATCTTGGGGTGATTGAACCCTCCAGTAGTCCTTGGTCCAGCCCAGTGGTTTTGGTTCCAAGGGCAGGTACTTCTGAATTGAGGCTCTGTCTGGATTACAGGGCTCTGAATGCTGTCAGCAAGACAGCAAGGCAGATGCACACCCCTTGCCTAGAAAAGATGAGCTGGTGGATACTTTGGGTGCCTCCAAGTACCTCAGCACGTTTGACCTCACTGCAGACTATTGGCAAATAGCTCTTACAGAACATACCAAGGAGAAGACAGCTTTCCCAACACCAGAGGGTCTTTACCAGTTCAGGGTAATGCCTTTTGGGTTGAAGAATGCCCCTGCCACTTTCCAGAGGCTTGTGAATCATGTGTTGAATGGGTTGGATGAATTCTGTCTTGCATATCTGGATGATATAGCAGTTTTCATTGCCACCTGGGAAGACCATAGGAAACACCTTGGAATTGTGTTACAGGCTCTTCAGAAGGCCCACTTGACCATAAAGGATCAGTGGTTTACCTTGGACATGAAGTAGGTGGAGGGAGGATACAGCATCTACCCAGTAAGGTACAAGCAGTACAACACTGGCCTACCCCCACTACACAGACCCAAGTGAGAGCCTTTTTCGGGCTCACTGGGTACTACAGAAATTTCATGGCAGACTATGGTACCATAGCTGACCCTCCGACTGCTCTCACTACTCCAAAGAAACCGAAGAAGGTAAATTGGTCTCAAGAGTGTGAGAAAGCCGTCAATGGCTTAAAAGACTCCTTGTGCCAGGCCCCTGTTCTCAGGGCCCCTGATTACCAAAGACCTTTTATTGTTCAGACAGATGCCTCTGACACTGGGATAGGAGCTGTACTATCGCAAGTAGATGAGAAGTGTAAGGAGCACACTATTGGCTTCATTAGTCGCCAGGTTAAGGACAAAGAGCTTGGATGGTCTACAGTAGAGAAAGAATGTTTCTCCGTTGTGTGGACTCTAAGGAAGCTGAGGCCCTACCTCTATGGGACCCACTTCACTGTGCAAACTGACCATAAGCCCCTAAAGTGGCTAATGAACATGTAGGGAGAGAATCCAAAGTTGCTTAGGTGGTCCATAAGTCTGCAAGGCTTTGACTTCACTATTGAGCATAGGCCAGGTGTTCAACATAGCAATGCTGATGAGTTGTCCAGAATGTTTAACCGCCCTGAACAAGAAACTCATCCAGGGGTGGATTAGTTGCCCTGTCCTTAGTCTGGGAGGGGCAAGTGTTAGGAAACATTTCATAATTTTATGTAATTTTCCGTCCATGTGTCAACCTCCAAACTTTTTGCTCCTGTTTAGACACCCTTGACTGACGTTGCCAGAGAAGCACAGCCTTCAGCTGCACTCCTCTGGGCTTTCGCTCACTTTTTATGGGGAAACTGACATGCCCTTAAGACAGTCAGTACTGGGAGTCTTTGTTTCCCTTAGTCCTTTCCTCATGTTGCAGCTTTTGTGCAACATGTAACAAGTGTGCAATGTTTCTTACCATACAGCACACTTGGGTCTATAGTCATTTCCAAATGCCTCAGATATTCTGGCTGGACTTTTTATGAACTGTGCAGATGTGTCATGGACAGGACTGGTCGGAGCTATCTTTTCGCATTCTTTTTAACCCTTTCCTGCCATGTTAACTGCAAATAGGTGGCCTGGCTCCAAAATGGCCAGGCCGCGAGGTTCTTTGTCCTGTCCTTTGGCCATCTTGCCCCTTCACCTTCCCCGGGTTGAGCAGACCCGGGTCAGTCCCTATTTGGTCATGCACTTTCCTGCGAATCCCCATGCTTTCGCGGGATTCTGCATGCCTTGTGTGTGCCTCCAGGATGTGGGCTGGAATGTCTGATTCCAATACACATCATGGGTACCAGAGAGTCTGGAGTGCTATGAATGCCTGGGACCACCGTGGTCCCTGATTGGTCCAGGTATGGAGTGTGTGTTTGTGAGCAGATCTCTCATTGGGTCCTCTCCGTTTTGGCGTGACGGGAACTTTAGTTAAGAGGCTGAAAACACCACTACCATGTCCATCTCCTGAGTTCTCACTGAACAAAGGCTAGGATCCAAGTAGTCTGCAACTACCAAGCTGAGTCGAGGAACCGCTGGTGACCCGCTGGAATGTTTGGCACCCTGAGCCCGCTGTCGTCCTGTGGGACCCCCTCTGCATCTGGTCGTCCTAGAAGGTCTGCGAAGACGCTTCGACCCATTGGAATAGTGGGACCAACTATTCTCGGCCACTTCATCAAACCCTGCAAGTAAGCTTTCTTGGAAGTGTCCCTGGGCCAACCAGTGGACTGTCCATCTTACCCAGTTGCTTTGCTCTGTCACCGCCACCGTTTCGAGGAGGCCCTCGAAACTTGGTATACTGCTAGCTCTGTGTCCCTGGCACCCTCACACCGAATATTGTACACTTGGCATTCCCAGGTCTGAAGTGAGACGAGTGCGCCGGGACCGGAGTAAACACAGTTACCGTGTTACCCTGCCACAGCAACGATCTGTGCAAGTTTGCTGCCTTTGTGACCCTCTTGCCCCTGAAGCCTGCTGCAGTGAAACAGGGCCGAATCCTCCTCCCCGAGCGGAGAAATCACCACTGTCCCGTTTGGGAATCATCGCTGTATGTTAGGAACTGAAAGGTGCCGAGATGTCCTTTTTGCCGCATTCAAACCTGCCAGGGAAGTGGACTGAACTGGCGAAGTTTGGGTCTGCTTGCGTTGGGGACCGGTGAGTACTCCTTACCCCAACTGGTGGCCCCTACCCCAAGAGCCCATTTTTATGCACGAGTGGCCCCTCTCCTTTCCACAGCTATTGCAAAATAGCGATTCCATCCTGCACTCTCGAACTGCCTCTGCCTTCAAGTGGAGGTCCTTCTTGAATAGTCGGAACCTGTTCTGCATCACCTCATCCACCTTCCTGAGCTGCTAGAGACCCTTGAAGAAACCATATTCCGCCCATTGGCACAAATGCGTGCATGTACTATTGAGCACAAGGCTCCTCTATTCGCAGGGCTTGGACTGCCTCTTAGTTAGGTGAATTACTGATGTTGAACTGGGCCTAAAGATTACCTGCACTGCCTGTTTCCTTCCCATCTAGGTTGTCGACATATTTCGTGCATTTAACCCTTTAGACTCCAATGGTCTTGTATATATATTGTATTGAGTGTGATGTATTGGTTTACTCAGTGTTACTGTGACTCTTTTACTATGGTCTATGTTACAAAGGCCTTGTAATAAATGTGTCTATATTTTTGATATAACACCTGTCTGGAGTAATCTTTAAGTTTCCTTGCTCTGTGTGCTCATTGAGGTCCTTCAGTCACCCTCACTCCTCCTGAGACTAAGTCTTGACCGTCTGCCATAGCTACCCTGATTGGTCTAGCTTGTCCAGAGGTTACCCTGTACCAAGAAACTAGGTTGGCCTTCTGAACCTCTGCACCTCCAGGTTAGAGTTCAGAAATCCTTCTCAACAGCCACTGACTCTCTTTCTCTCGTTTACAGTGGGAGAATATTTGGGGGAACTGTCCCGAAGCAAGCAAGATGATGTCCCCATTCAAGGCTCAGTGGTGGGACATGATTGGGGGGACTCTGAGTTCATTAATCCATACCGCTCTAGCAGCTGGCCCAGCGAGAAGATGCAAAGCGTTCTGGGATCAGTTCTTGGCCTTCCAGAACAAGATTTGGTTTTATGCTGTAACCAAAGATAAGAGTGACATCACTTCTGAAACTGACACACGTAGACACACTTCACACAAAGCAGATATGCACTCACCATTAGGATACACAGACACTAGGTCAAAACTTACATTCATACATGAAGAATGTTGCCTGCACCAATAGACACTAGAAAACATATAATGAATGTATATGCTGACATGCAAGTAAATGAGATGCACTCAAAGCTTGCTTAATGTAGAAATGCAACAGTAATGAGTGGTCATTTTAGATAAAATTGACTACGCAGCCACGGTTCAAGTGAATAGGAAGCATCGAAGAAACCTCAAAGCTGCAGGAAGATTAGACTCACTGAATTAGCTGAAAATACAAATCCGAGCAGACAAGACAAAAGCTGCACAACTCCTGCCAAGGATACTGTGGAAAAAGGAGGTTTGGAATGGCACAATGGAGAACAGAAGATAATTCCCAAGCTTAAGACACATTTCTCTTAGATTAAGTAAAGAAACAAACAGCCTTTGAAAGCCAGGTGTTCATTAATTAAGGTTTATTTTTGGAAGAAAAGTAGTTTGAACAAGTATGCAGTGGTCAGGAAGTATAAGGACACTCACATTAATAAGGGCTACAATCCTAGTAAAAATCGAACACCGCAATTAAAAACATGGTCTCACACCTGATTTATAGTTGGAGAACAGTAGCTATTCATCAACTCCAAACGCAGATAGGCTCAGGTCTTCACTCCCCTCAAGTTCTCAGAACAAAGATGCCAGACAAAGCCAAGTTCAAAGCTAAAGTCCTGGCTTGTGGCCTAGGAAAGGATGGACTCTTATTTAATTGGGAGAAGCAGCACATTTATGCAGCTCCCCCTACCACTATTGTTGCTCATGTGATGATGACCTGTTAAGTAGCCAAGGTTGGTAAAGCTAATGACAACCAATCACTGTTCTCAACTCATGCCATCTTGTGAATGTTGCAGTAGCAAATAGTTTGTTGTTGTGTTGATGTCTTTTAACCTGTAACCAATTTAGGGGTGGTCCGAGGTGTGGCCATTTGATAAGTAGTGTCCAATGAAGAAACTAACATCTACACATACTATATGTAGGCAATTCCCCTAAACAATCCCACGTTCCCAGAGGTTTTCGTAACCAAGATTGTAATGAGACGTCAGTTGTGACGTATCTTTTATTCTTATACTGTTGTCAAGCTTGAGAAGGACGAGAGTGTGGAGACTTTCATGTTTACTGCAGTCCCTGTTTTATCTGGATTATAAATAAAACAGGCCTTTGCCAATTACCTTGATTCTTTGGTTATTAGGTGCAGGATTTCCCAACCTACATGTTCCGCTCAGGACCGCACATTTCCAGTCCCCCATCACGTGCAAAGATGCATGAACAGCGCAGGAGATTTATTGCTGCAAATGTAGTGGCATGTGTTGTGGTTTACACAACTCAGACATAGTATTGGTGTTAACAGTTATTAGGTACGCAATAGCTTGGAGAACTGCCTTTAGTGCTACAATGGTGGATTTAGGGAGTGTTATTTCCACCTATGTGGCATAGAACAAGTTCTTCAATAACAGAATGTAGGTTTGGTTCTATGTTTTACGGCCGCCTGTTGAAGGCTGCATGCCAAAAAGGCCACGTTTTTACAGGTGATTTGGTGTGGTCTTCAGTGGGTGGGAAAACAGGCAGAACTGCCAACCGCCGCCCATTCCCATATTTTCCTATGCTGGTGGGATTTACTCAAAATCGCAGGGTTTCACTGCCTGAACCTCCATTTGCTCGCCATCCCTCCACCTTTGACCACCACACACAAATAATGGACCCTCACACTTGCACAATGACCCCACAAAGACACAGATGCATAAGTACATACAAACACACTTACCTACTGTCAGCGGCCACGTCTTCCTTCTTTCACAAACCTCTGGGGTCTGTTAGCACTTGCGTGCGGCATGGGGCACAGCTTGGCCTGTTGTAAATTTAATGAAGACAGATGTAGTTTAATTTTCTTTAGGGGGATTCCTGGAAATCCTGTTATACTTATATTAAGCTGAACATGAAGTACCGGACTGAGTACAAACAAGAGTAGAAGCCATAATAAATTATGTGAATATTACCTCAAATAAGCTCTACCAAATCTTTCCCCAAATAAAAAATTCCCAAAAACTATAGATTACTGTGAAGTACTGTATATTTCTTTGGCACAACGTATGGGGTTCGTAAGAATGCGAGTATAACCATTCGTAAAGCATTTTACGGGTATTACCTCTACTAAGGATTTTTTAAAGTTGCACCCAAACTTTGCACCTTTTCTCTTTTCTTTATTGGTCAATAAGACCCACATCAATGTCCCTTGTAGAGTAATATATACGGCAGACAGGATTAGGTAGAATGACGTTCATATGTGATTAGGAATTGGTTATGATGCAGAATTTGCACTATTTCCCAGCAGGCACGTGATCGGGAATAATGATTGCAAGCAAGAGATTAGGAGTATTGACCTTGGAAGGTATTAACAATAACAGCCAACAGGGTTAGCAATACTGATGAACAAGTAGGTAATTTGCTATAATTTTGAATTGGTAGTTGATTAACAGTTAAGAGACCAGGTACGGGATTAACAATATTGACCATATGTAGTATTATCGAAAAAGGGTATTAGACTAGATTTGCATAAATGATATTTTACAGTTTTACCAACAATTAAGTATTTTTTATTTATAAGTGTCTATGGTTAAAAATAAACCTTTTTCACATGAAATGACTTCGCATTACATGAAAGAAACAAATCTAATTTAATTGAAATACATTATCAAATATTACCTCCATCATACAATCTAAGAAACAATTATCAATTCATTTAATTCACATTAAGCGCGACAATTATGTTATCATGAACCTGGTAAAAAAAAAAAAATTTGAAAAGATAATCTACATGCGTAACATCAATAGTTTCTCCACTTTATCAATATGTAATATGTTGCTGCAGTTACAACCAAGGCCTTAGCCAAAAGCACACGTGCCCAGAATTGGTCAGTTTGCATCCGAGATGGTGTACAGCAGAATTTCATATATCCAAACAAATAAAATGTTTCCAATTTGTCGCAGAGAGATGAGATGTTGAGGTGTTTATAATTCCATCTGACACAAGCGGCTTAATCGAAGTTTGTGCATAATGTTATAACAAGTGCCATTATGAGAAAGTGTGGGAAGCACAATAAAACGTGGGCGCAAGATGAAGCATCTCAATTGAGTATTATTTGCTTTAGTAATGTAACAAAAAGGGGCAAGATGAGGGAAACCTTGTTTAACATACTCTGTGTAAGACTTTTATTATTGCTAATACTTCCAGATTATTAATACGGTCTCGGGTTAAAAGCTTTCATTTTCATTTCCTTCAGAAATGCTCCATAATTGATGGGTGCAGAAGGTATACAGCCAATATCGGCATGGAAGCTCTCACAGGTTTTAAGCAACTCTTTTAACGTCTCCGATACCATTTGCTTTTTTTTAAATCATATTTGCAAATACTCAAAATAAGGAATAGTCATTATTTTGTTAAGGCAGAATTTTCATGCATTGTCCGTTGCGAGCTATCTTACTCGAAGTGTCAAGAGAAGTTGGTCCTAGTTCGTAGCGAATAGCTTTTACAGGAACCGACCGAGAGAGACCAAGTGTGGGGCACCAAAATGTCCTCCCTATTTATTTTAGCCAGATAACGTGCTTCTCTAGGAAACTTTCCAAACCTTAAAGTATACCTGAGACTATACTGGTCTTCTAAATCTTCAAATGTCCCTCCATGATATGATATGATATGATATAGCATTTATAACGCACCTATACACCAGTGTTTCGAGGCGCGAAGAGACAAGGGAGTGGGAACAGAGGAAGGACAGACCACGATCTTACTAGGCCCGGTGACAATGACATCGCGCAAGTGCAGGGGAATCAACCCCCCCTTGGAGACAATACAACTTTTAATGCCTCTAAATGTACTAATTGCCTTAGGAACCATGTTATTTTCCAAACTCACCTTACTGGGATGCTCGTAAGGAGAACACAAAGATAAATATAAGATCTACCAACATGCATAGGCGTGCCATCAATCTTTCAGACAAAATTGTTGATGTTTTTCTTTCTACGATCGATGATCATCATTTTTTTTTGTATTCAACTTAATGTCTTTCGACTATTTAGTTATTGCATGTTAAGTTCTCTGGAACCCCAGTGGTGTTCTGTCCATTATGATAGTATCATCCACGTACGAGAGCCACGAAATTAGATCGGTTACGATATGCATAGGAAAGTTGTTACACTTCTGTAGGGCCACATGCATGTCATCAGATACTATCAATTATATAACAGGGGTGCCAAGATGCACCCCTGTTTAAGACAATTATTGGTCTCAATGGTTGATGAGAGGAGTGGTGTATGGTTGAGACTGATGGTAACATTAGTGTCTTGGGACATGTGTTTAATAGGGTTAAGTAAAGATAGATCAAGTCCCCACTTTTCCAACTTCCACCAAAGTCTAGAGCGAAAAATGCTATCAAATGCTCCCGCATAATCAATGAAAAAAGGTATAGCCTCGAACCTTCAGTGGCTTAAGTTGAGCAGATTAGATATTTTACGGACCAAATATTATACATTGTGCCCATGCCTTTGCAAAATCCTGCCTGTTGCTTCTTTATGATGATTATCAATAGCCCATGCATTACCTTTTTCTATTAGGAGATTGCAAAAGATCTTGCAGGAGGAATCGATCATGGCCAGCAATATATCATTTGAAGGATTCTCTTGCAGTCCCTTCTTTCATGAGACAGCTCAGACGTATTGTTTGTGTATCAACCCACTCCCTGTCCACCTCAGCTATACCCCAACTCTCCGTTCAAATAAATATTCCCACAATCAAGCAACAGTCGCACATGCAGTAACCACAATTCATCTACCCAAACAACCCCAAAGACACAGACCCCCACTCCAACCACCCCTCCAAACCCCCAAACACCTAGCTCAAACTTGCAAGCACATCTCCTCAATCTGTCCACCCGCACATACACATTCATATTCCCAATACATTCCCCAATATCCACACATGCACAGCATCACTTTAATGACTTCCTCACAGGCAACCCCCATCGCATCCATGCTTCTCCAATCCACCATATCCCCCATCCAGCTCCCACCTGCCAAAAACAGTGCTACCTTCCTTTCAAATTATTTCTGGTACATATCCAACATCCGTTCATTCTTCCACTCACCCAACCCCTCTTATCTCTCTTCCATGCCCCTCTGATGTTGGAGATAGAATGACACGGATTATGATCCTGATTTCTGTAACCGAAATTGCTCATCTTTTTCTTTCCCTATCTGCATTAGTTTTCTTATCTGACGAAATTTGGGAATGCTTAGAAATAAACTGGACACCAGCATAAAGTGCAACATAAAAAATGAAACATCAAAGAGAGAGAATTGAGGAGACGCAGTAAAGTGCAAGGTGATGAATTTCGAACCAGAAGAGGTGGATCCTTTATATACTTGATATATATATATAATATAGGTTTGTGTTGTATGGACTATGCATAGTGGGCTTCAGAGCGCTGCATAGAGAAAGAAAAGTCACATGTGGTAGAAAGCTAATACATGTATCTATCCAGCAACATAATTGGAATACATGAGCATCATCTTTAAACAAGTCAATCTAAGTAATGATTGTGTTTAGTAGACATCATATATGTCTAGCCCGAAAACTAAAACTACTTGAGAGGATGCTAGAACACAATATCCCTTTTGCGTGGGGTGTTGGTGGGGGCAAACAAGGTTCAAGAGAGGCAGAAGGTCCTAAGACTGAGGCATCCTAAAACAGACTGTAATCCTCTTTTCTAAATCATAGTGCTATCGCACCCAGTAAGAGTTTAAATGAGGATTAGGTAGAAATACTCCGATAAAGGTGGTGATGGAGGTCCTCCTTAGCATTCCACTACATTCTACTATACCTGACTTTCCCATCTTCACTGGACTTAACAGTCGCAATAAAGATTGAATTTGGGTAACAACTAGAAATTACTTCACGGGGATTTATGTGACAGATCATCATATCGGACGTCAGATATTAGTTTTCCAGATAAGCCTCAAAGGAACAACCCCAAAAACCATCCTCCCTCTACACCTGCAAGTTTCTTGTATGAATTTGTTCATCTGCCTGTTTTCAATGTGTTTAAATTGTGTATTGTATCGAAAAGGAACTAAGTCCTTAGACTTTACCCTACTTGATGTTTAGGTGCTAAAATAAGTAGAGTAGATGGCTATCCTTGAAATGATGGCTGCAGCCATCCTTTCAGAAGCAGTCTTTCTTTGGTATCTTTCTTTATACTGTACTTATTTTTACATGCCTATGTGTAGAAAACTCATGTTCCTAAGACTCATTTTTGAGTAGGCTGCAATACATGTTTATTTTTCTAATTCTTACGTTCGCAAATCAATTTGGAGGGATAGAAGCTGTTCGTGTTTGAAGAATAAATCTAGTCATATGTTGACAATGTGAATGAGCTGAAATTAGGTATATACTCTTGTGGCGGATCAACAAGGACCCTGTGACTTCAGAAGTAAGGCTACCCCTTTTATTTTCACAGACCGGAATGGATAGAATAAACGCTAACGATACTAAAGTTTTATAATGTAACAAGACTACTCTTCCTGGGCTTGGTCTCCTTAAAGAGGGTCAGGATGGAATATGTTAAGTGACGCACGTTCCCCTATGGTAGGGATATCGGTCTCTTTCAGCACAATACAATCTCTGTGCTACAGCACTCAGCTGCTTCTTTGCTCGGTTCAAAGTCTCTGGAATATAGCACCATCCACTTCTTTACCAGGTCCTCTTCAGAGTTAGTGTCCTGCACACCAGTTGTAATCCCGACCAGAAAGATAGTGTATGGCCCACAATTGCCTGATCTTGCGATAAAGTGCCCTAGTTAAATATGACCGTCTGGGGGCCCTTTACTTTTCCAGTGAGTGGGTCTCTTGTGCTTCTGCCCTTCCCTCGCTTATTTTCTCGGTATAAGAGATATAGTGCCCATCCCACTACCAGGGTTGCTGACTCCTCTTCACCATAAGGGTTATAGTGCCTTTGTCACTCAGTAGGGATATGGACCCTTCCCACTGTAGGTAATGTAAGGTAGGCATGGTATCATATGTATGACACTGACACAAACAATACAATTTGTAAAACCTTTATTAACTTTGTGGGGTTTGGAAAAACTCCTACTTTGCCCTACATCTAGGATTGGAGTCGTCTCGATCATCAAATAATAAAGAAAACATATATCATTAGACAGCACGGAATATGGCAGTCTCTATAGGCAGGATGATGCGCTCGGGCTTTAACACTGAAACAGTTTGGAACGTGGATTGAGGCCCCCCTGGCCTTCTACGTTAAAGGCTCTTGTTCTAGTCTTCCCCAAGTAACGAAACAAAAAGTTCACACTGGTCCCCCTCTGCCGGGTCGGACCTTGCACAGTTCAAAGTTGGTCCCCCTCTGCCGGGCTCGGACCTTTCACAGTTCAACAACACTTGCCGGGGCTCCCTTCCCCAAGCTTTTTACACTTTGGGCTCCCTCAGTCGGGCTCGGACCGCTTTTCGGATGTAGAAGACTTTCGAATGTGCAGGGCCTCCTTTACGACCGCAGGACCACTTCGACTCAGAATTCAATGTTCAGCTTTTCCTCTCCCGTTCTCTCGGAGTTAACTTTGTTCACTTTCACAGTTAATTTACTTTTATTGCCTCAAACAATATACCTTTCATGGAGACCTTTGAGTGGGCTTCTCCTTTTCGCCGGACCATTCCGTTACTCAGTATTTTTGATTCCACAGTTGTTCTTGCTTTAAAGTTCATTCATAGGTCTGCCTTTCCTCGCGTCTCATCCACATGTGTGCAGCCTTCAGTTGCGATATTTTGTTTCAAACTTCAGTCTTTCTCAGCACACACCGGTCTCGTTTGCCAACTCACCGGCTGGGTGCGGTTCTTTCTTGCTTTTTTACATTTCCAATTCACAAGTCAAGGTTTTTACCACAGTCTTGGGAGCACCTCCCCAACTCTGTTTACCCGGGAGGGTTGGTGGCATCCTTGAAACACAAATGCAGTCTTCGCTATTGGGATCTATCCTTCAGCATGTGTCTTTCGCAGCCTTATGGAGGCAACAACCTCCTGTATGGAACTCTTGGGGTTTTCGGGCCGCTGCTCTTGTCCCTTGGTCCGTCGCTCTGCTCCAGTAGGATCCCTTTCGCCCCAGAAGTTCTGCTTGTACGCGTATTCCACCTTGCTCAGTGTGTCTCTAGGCTCCACCTTTTATCCGTGTGAGGAGAGCTAATTGAAATCGGGTGTATGCATTTGAAGTCAAGTGTTTGACTTTGCCTGACCCGATTAGCGGGACATGTCCAGTACGATGTGTTATAACAGTCTTGCTACTCTGTCGCCCTCTTCCTCTGCCTACTGTTTGTGCAGAAGGGGAGGGGACATCGGATCCTACAAAATTGGAGGGGTTGGATGTACAAAAAAGGTGGGAATACCGCATCTGACCATCGGCTGCCTCACCTCCACACCCTGAAAACCCCTCAACAAGGGGATCCTCCCGCCCTGGTCCAACCCCAGGAACTGGATCCAAAAGCCATGTCTATGTCCTAGCCACCTGGATGAAAAGTCCCTGAGGACTAGCGGGCGAGACACCTTTTAGTTTCTCACAGTAGGCACAGGCTCTAAGATGTCCAAAAGGGCCCAGTTCCTAAAGTAGGTCTGATATGAGACGCTTCAACAGCTGTAAGCCAAACTGGTAGAGAAATTGCAGGGTTCTCCACTCTTTGATCCTTGTGAGGCTTAGCCCCCTCTTTGGTCCCCCTGGAAGGTTGTGGCTACTGCAGCTGTCCTTCTGGCTAAACCAATCTCCCCCAAGTTCCTTCTGTCTTTACTCTCTTCTCCTTCTCTTTGCTGTCTCTCCTGCTCCTGCACTTACTTCCAGTCCCTGGCTTCTTTTCACTCTGCGGACTCACTGGCTACATAGCTTTCTGTACAGGATCTCTGCTGGCTCTCCCAAGACACCTGCCTCACTATTCTCATGCGGATTCTGTCTTTTCTAGGCCCTCCAGCCTTCCTTAGTCTCTCCCTGTAGTTATTGACTACCTGTGAAAGCTCTAAGGATTATTTGTATTTGTTTTGTGGGAAAACCGTTCTGCCTTACAGTGGTCCATGTTGCCACAAGCCAGTAAAATGGACTGGGACCATTTTGTCTCCAGCCGAACGTCCTGCCTTCTGCATGGCTAATGCCTTTCCCTCAATTGCTCATCTGTTGTTTCCCTGTGGTTTGCTGGAGTCCTTGCATCTCCCAGGCACCTGTGTTGTTCAGGTTTGCTGCCCTAGCCTATCACTGGATCACAGGCAAGCTCTTAAATCGGTGGGCACTGCTTCAGGTTCGCAGGCGGGAGCCCACACAACATTGCAGTCTATCACCAGAGCTTCTTCCTCCACCACCGCTATAGCAAAGGTCGTATGGCTTTAGCCTTAGTCTGCTCTTCTATAAAACACAAAGGTGTGCCATTATCTCATTATGGCTTTCGTTCTACTGCTCCCCTCCTTTACATGTGACTGACCTTCTTAATGAGATTGTTACATCAGGTTCTTCTGGCGCAGTGTGTTCTTATAATAGTATTATGCCTGCTGTGGAGCGATTGTTCTGATGGACAAAGTTTGCAGATCTGATTTTAGTCTTTATTACACCTCCGACCTGCATATAGGCATTAACATACCAGTGTCCAGATAATTGAAATAACGGGCTCCTTTGGGATGGATATGGCATCACGCAAGTTTTGCCACGGCCCCGTGAAGGATAGGGGGTGTCCTTGCAGCACCTCCATGTGCCATCTACAGGAAGCCTGTGACCCTGGCTTTGTAGCCCTGGTAAGCCAGCTACCTTAGACTTCGGAGAACACTTTGGGTCAGATGTGCGAGGTGGTGGTCTGACGTCATCACACTCTGCAGTCCACAAACTGATGCATTCCTTTTATTTTCACAATCGACTGTCCTCTCTTCTTGTAGTATATGTGGTTACATTCCAGAAAGAAATGTTCAGCCAATAAAAACCTCCATATATGCTACAGGTGTGGAACACCTAATAACATTAACTTAATTTTCTAGCACAGTGATTCTCGAAATTAGACACATTCTGATTTTGGCATTGGCTGCATTTTTGCTTCTTACTTTTACTAAATTAGCATCTTAGAATAAGGAATCTGTGGTTTTATCCAGACCGTTGAATCTCGACAATGGTATCTACACTACTTGAAGCTGTACAGTAATTGGAAAAAACTAAAGAACTTCAATCAAGATATATGATTCTCTAGTAACCTTGGATCTTTGCCTTGAGCCTATCAATTCAAAGCTTACAGCATAAAGAAAGCAAAATAAAACATTCCTAACTGGCCTTCGCCATTGAGCCTATTAATGTGCAGTGACTAAATAGCCTTAAATAAAATTCAATCAACACAAACCTTTGTCCAAAGTATAGTCATTCGTATTAAACAGAACTCCTGTCCCCTGCCACCAAATTACTATAAACCATTTTTAAGAATAAAAGGGAAAAGCATATATCTTAAAAATAAATGTTACCTTGACCATTATCATAACCTTATATATTTAACGAATGAAGAAGCATCCGGTTCTTAATTTCCCCATTTCCACCCTCAAACCACATATGCCTTGGACCAACTGGATATGCAGAGATAAATGCAACCCATTGCTTACTATCATGACTGCCTGACTGCACACAAAAATCTGCATCCCTTTTGACTTGCTCCATAGGACCCGCTGCTGTGCATAATTCAAGATTTTTATTCCTTTGTTTATTTTAGAAACAATTATTACAAAGTAGCCAATACATTTCAGAGTATTTCAAATGTTATAAAATTGCGGCAGAACCAAATATAAATTTGACTGTGTAACCTTGAGAGTCGTGCAATAATTAAAATAATGTGTATTGTTCATTCCTTTATTAAATTGGTGAACTGTACATTCAAATTTTCTTTTTATTACTCTAATGAAAGGAAAATTATGTATATGTTCCCGAATTCCCTTTTTCCAAGGAAAATAATTGAATTTCCTTGGTTACACCTCTTCTGTATTTTTTTCGAAATGTTGAAACTGTATCCATGAAAGGCTAGTATATGCAGAAAATGTTCATCACTTCTATTGCCAGAAATAAGATTGCAAATGAGAACATTTGGCATGATCCCCACCTTGTTACGTTATTTTATCTACAACAAATGTTACTACAAATGCAATGTTTTCAAATTATAAATGAGAACAGAAGAGCTGCCTTGGGACTGATACTATTCTGCGCAAACCACTTCCGGATAAATTGGCTACTTACACGACAAAACTCCTACTCGTTAAGTTAGAGCGGTATTGCAGTATGGACCAGCGACAACAGACTCTACGTCCCCTGTGAACCTGACACAAGAAGCTAATTGATTTCAAACAGCATTTCTAATAGTATTTTCACTAATCCATTTCCACAGATTCCTCTTAACCGATAATCATTTTATAGCAAGCAAACAGCTTTTCTAATAATGTATTCACTAATCCGCTTCCACAGATTCTATATGGTGCTCCTAGTAGAATAACTCCTCATGACGAATTGCAGTGATATTCTCTGTGCGAAGATCACTGCAGTTTCACTAGAAATGCTGTTTGCTTGCTATAAACTGATCATTGGTTAACAGGTCATGCATGATGCACCTATTTGAGAAGAATACTAATTGTCATTTAAAAGAAGAATCGAATTACAGTGGACGTTGTGATTACTGTTGAGCCTAGCCCTGATGAAGCTATGCTAGTTAAGGTCCAAATACGTGTTGGCAAGGCCCAGAATATTATGAAATACCATCATAATTGTATTAAATTCTGAGATTGATGAATCAACAAGTTATATTAATTGTTTGCGCTAGAGATTGGTTAGTGGTATGCGCATTGGACAGACTTTGAAATCAATATAAATGAGAACACTTTACATATAAAAAAATTAATCAAATCAATGGAAGTTACAAAGTGCGTTCTAGTAACAATGGAAAATAACCAAACAAAAACATTGAAGACGAACATGAATAGGAGGAATGTCTTATTGTTAGAATATAGTGTTTTAGAAAGCAAAAAAACACTCTGTATATGTGTCATAAACCCAAATACCCACCAAGGTGTGCTAAAACGGGCTGGATGATTTTCAGAAGGCTGACCAGTAGACGAATTCTTCATCCCGTTATACCTCACTGCTGTTCAAATAAAAGACAGACAGAAAGATCGAGCAGCTGGAAGAGACCACCCGAATCACTGTCTGCAGGAAACAAAACAAACGGTCACCCAATTGACTCAAGAGGCAGGAAACAGCACAACTGGGATGCCTTGTAGAAAACCCACCGTAAAGATTCTGGAAGAGTGCAGGTCAGTCTTGGGTGTAGCTGGTATGTCTCCTGGAGCCAGGGTTGGTTCTAAAAGAGATACCAGTAGATCAAAAACGAAATACAACAAAGGTTAGGATGAACAGGTAAGCAAACTATATAGGATTAAGGCAGGAAGATATACAGAAGGAGCTCTTACCAATTCCTGCTGTAGATGGGGACTGGAGCGTTTGTGGTTATTCCAATTGTTCCAACAGAAGGATGGAATCCGGTATCCAAGGAAACTATTCCCGACGGCACAAGGACGCCTACTAGTTCCCCAAGCAAACCTATCCCGACGGCACGAGGGCGCCTATGGCACTTGCAGCATAGCGTCTCTAGTCCTAACGCCAAGTGAACCCCTGATGAAGCAACAGAAAACACAATCCTTTAAACGCTCCAAATCAGATAGATGCTGTAGAAGATCCAGACGCCAAGCCGAAGGAATCCCGTGTGAAGTCCGAGTCTGGCAACAGTATGAGCAGAGATTGTACAGAGGGATTAGGCAATTGGAGTCCAATGAGCAATCCGGGTCTGGCAATTGTGCAGACAGAGACCGTACTGAGGGATCAGGCAAATGGAGTCCAATGAGCAATCTGGGTCTGGCAATTGTGCAGGCAGAGACCGTACTGAGGGATCAGGCAAATAGAGTCCAATGAGCAATCCGGGTCTGGTAATTGTGCAGGCAGAGACAGTACTGAGGGATCAGGCAATTGGAGTCCAAGTAGCAATCCGGGTCTAGCAACCAGTATGTGTTCAGCAGAATGTGGTAAACAAGATGAGAGGAGGGAGCAAGGTAAGGGAGTCCTGGGAAGGGACCAGAGGGGAAAAGGGCTGGGAAACTAACCTAACTAACAATAACAGGAAAACAGGGAGCAAAGAGGCAACAGAGGAAACGAAGTCCAAAATCAGGAAACAGACCCTCGAGCGGAGAGTAGAACTAAGGGAGTGGGACCCAGAAACTTAGACAAAAGGTGGCCGGAATGAAGTGCGGACAAAGCGAAGCGGGTCCAAACTTCAATCAGAAGCGTGGAGAAAAGGTAGGAGGTGGCTATAAGTCAATTAACCAATCATGTGACGGTGCGACTCGTGATTGGAGGACCTCTTCCGGACCTACGGAATTACGTAGCCCATATCCTTTGTTTCCATGGGACTCTTCCGGGTACGCAGCGTTTATCTGTGCGCATTCCTCGTTTCCATGGCAATCTATATTGCGCCAGGAACGGGGAACGCAGCTGGAGTTGTGAACGCGGCGAACAAAACTGCTTATTACGGGAAATGGCATTTGAACAAGGTAGATTCCCGACAATATGCCATTCCAACCCGGGGGCACGTTTTGTATACCATTGAAAAAAAAAAGGACTAGAACTTCCTTGTTAAAGTGTTTAAATCACATAGAGTAAATAAAGAATCAATAGATTGCTGCTTACCCACTGGAGTGTTACAGCGAAGTCAGCACACAGCAGTGAAATCCTGTTGAAACATAATCACAGTTTTTCAGTGATCACAAACAGTGGATCGAACAGACCACCTGCGAAATCACGTTGATCGTGAGCTATCTGATAGGCGTTTACCGACATAAGAATGAATGCACTGCGGCTCAATTCCATCCCGGATACCAGTGGATGGTTTCGAATTAACCCGCCTGTCTAGATGCAGGTTTCTTTTGAAGAAAAATTGCATTTCTCATAGAAACTGAGAAACTAGTCTAAATTTGGACAGTGAACTCCAGGAGGGACCAACCGCACTGGTGTACCCAGTTACACCCTCTAACCTTTGAACATCGCTTCAGTGAAAGAAGAGATTCTTGTGATTGTAACTCTATTTTTGACATGAATACTCCTGACGAAAGTCCCATTAACAATAGAGGGGACTGAAACATGTCGAGTTGATGATTTCGAGTGATAGCCAAGTCTGATAAATTGATTTGGAGAGCTGAAGAACAACAAGGATTAATCCTTTCATGTGTAGTTTTGTTTTAAATATCGGATGCACTTTAACAACTTTACTTCTATTTTAGAAGCTTTTGTTTTGTCAGTTATATTTGTATATGCTTCTTAGTTTTTTAAGAATTATTATGTATTGTGGTCTCATTTAATGAGATTTATAAAGCTAATATAGCTTAATAAAATAATGTGAATGTGATTTATAGTAGTTCTTTCTCAAGGGAATAATTGTTGATAATTCTTCTTTCTACCTTTCAATTAATGAACGATTTCATATCCCCAAAACCAATTTGATTGATTATTTGGGTTATTTGGGTTCTCCCGAGACTTGTAGTCCTTTTTATCCAACAGGATCTTCTGGGTGTGCACCCGGAGATCATGCCAAGTATTGAAGGTTGAGTTGTGATTTAAAACTTCACAGTAAGAAAGCAAGTGATTGGGGGTAACACACATAATGTGTAAATATATAGACAGATAATACTTTTCAAGTGTAACAATAGGTTTTATGCACATTTTTCAGAAATGTATGAAAATGGTGAAACCAAGAAGAATAAGTCATGCAAATATAGAAAGCACAGGTGAGTATTTACTGTTTATCCTATAAGAGAACAAGGTAACATTGCTACCTAGCAATGCATTATGTAAATGTAAGGTCATAGAACTTGTTGAGATTGTGACAACAGACTTTATATTAATTTACAGAAATTGAAAGACAAGGGATACAAGAAAATTAATGGAAATAGCTTAAACCGAGATATAAAAAGAACAGTTTGGACTGTGAGATGTATGTACATTTTGGAGTTTTTTGGATAGGACTGTGCACAAGACAGTCCCCATGCAGGTATTATAAAATGTAGCCTATACACGATGATCAAACCAAATTACAGAAAATATGTAAATTAAGTCCAGAAAACCCCAGATTAATTTTCGTTTCCCCTTTTTTGCTTTTACGTGTAGGTTTTAGTTTTTCTGTGTCTCGGAACACCAACTGTGTAAGGACTTGAAAATTAAGTAGATTCACAGTGTTTAGAATGGAGAAACTATTTTAAAATTGCCCTGTAGAAGCTCACTACAGACACTGTAATTGAACCAGTCTGAAGAGTAGAACACGTTGGCAAAGTGTTCTCATTTATAATATGAAAGGTGAAGTGTTCTCATTTATAATTTGAAAACATTGTGTATGTAGTAAAACCTGTTGGAGATAAAATAATGAGCTAATTATATGGCAACAAGGTGGCGAGAAGGCCAAATGTTCTCATTTGCGATCTTAATTTTGGTAATAGAAATTATGAATATTTTATGCATATACTATGCTTTTTCTGGATATTGTATAAATATTTGAAAACATTTTAGATGAGGTGTAACCAAGGAAATACTATTATTTTCCTTGAAAAAGGGAATTCTGGAAAATATTATTTTCCTTGGATAAGATAAATTAAAAAGAAAACGTCAATTTACCAATTCAATACATATTGAGAAAGGAATAAAATATACATGCACATTATATGCACTGGGGGATATCCACAAAAGGGACTTATAGTAGTTAGTTACTCGTATTACGTCTAGTTGTAGTGTGTTATCCATCTTGTTTCACATGGTTTAAAACACAAAGGTGGTTGTTAATACTGCCTAAATGAGTGGAAAAATGTCTTTTTATTTACCGAATATCTGAGAATTATCCTTGACCTTGTTTCCACATTTGAAGTTTTTAAGCAGACTCAGAAAATTACCAACAACATTGTTTACTTCCTGCCACGTAATTCTAACATCGACCAGGTAGGTTTATCATTACAGTTTATTTGACAATCTCAATATTTAATGAGTTAACGCTGCATTTTTCCATCTTTCTGATAATGTCCAAAATTTGTCCAACCAAAGTTGAGCTAGTGATTCATGTGAATGGCAGATTGCTGATCACATAGCTACTTTCCTTACTATTCTCTGCCAAAACACTTGAAGCAGCAATGTAGAAGGGTCCATGGGCCTCATTACAAGTTTGGTGGTAAATGTTAATGGGTCTTGTACCGCACACTGTTGCCACTTGTGTGGTCTCGTGGCACTCATTGGTAGATCTGCAATGGAACGGGGATTGGGAGGGGTTGTTAGTGTGATTGAGTGGGAGAAGAGTAAGGGAGCTTTCATGTGCTGCTGGCAGCTTCAGTTCAGATAAACCGGTCATTGAGCGTAGGTATGTTTTCCATTGGTAGCCATCATGTGTTATGATTTTGCATGGTTTGGTTTCATGTTGGGTGGTGTAAAGTGCGTGTGGTTTGTGATGTGGTACAGAGGATGGTTGTTTTTAGTTCAGTGTCTGAGGTTCAGTATACAGAATAGTGGGTTTTTAGTATATTAGTTGGGGGTTTCTACCCCCATCAATCCATTTCGGAAGCGGACCCAACACAATATAGATGTTAAACAAAGCCCATCTCAGGGATCAGAAGGGAGCATATGGCTAACCTATAAATTAGGCCAAATGCAAAACATTGCTAACTTGTACAAATAGACAAAGTACCAGCAAGAGGCCAACCCATGCAAATAGGCCAAATGCAGAATACAGCCACTTTACACAACTAGGCTAAATCTGCCAAAATATCGCCAAACAGAATTACCGTCACTTGGTCCCCTGGAGTTACAAGTGATTGTAATAACCCATTTTTGGAGTCCGTAGTAGTCCATTGGGTTTTTGGCAGATTTACCGCAGAGAGAATTACTGGATTTTGGAGGTAAAGTGGAGGATTTGCCTCCCGCAACAAGCTGTAGGAGAATCCACCACTTTTCTTAAGAAAATCGGCAGATTTACCTCACTGTAATTCCATTGGCGGTAAATCCGCCAAAAATTATTTTCCTGTGTGGGAAAAGTGGCGGTAATGGAATAACCAACACTTTTTTCCCACACCTCCAAACTTGTAATGAGGCCGCATGTGTCAATCACTTGGCTCAGTGATGCAGAAACTGTGCATCATGGCGAGTTATTTTGGAGAAGCTGGTGTAACTGTTAAATGGGGAGAGAGTAACTACATTTTGCTTTTGGGAGCCTCCTGTTTGCAAGCTCTTTGGTATATTTTTCCACTTTTGTGATGCATTACATTTTTTCTACCTAGTATTGTTATTAGGACTAGCCTTTTATTCATGACTGGCACGATTAGTGTGCTTAAAGAATATTATAACAAAATGACCAATCCATAACAGTCAGCTGCTCAATGATGAAGAGAATACCTTTCAATGGTGCATTTTATCAGGTCTAAAGCCATATTTTCACAGGCCATCTTCTAATCGTAGGAAAAGCCTGACACATCTATAATTTCGTTTGTGTGTGTCTCCAGTCCATGATGATGTTTCTATTGAGTGTGAGTTCCATAATTAATTCTAATTATTCTTTTATAACACACTTAATACTAGCGATTGGTTTCTAACCGTGGGATCGGGATTGGAACCTGGGTTGCGCTGTGTTGTCTTGCTTCTAAGACAAAATGTTGCACCTGAGCAATCCTTCCTTTTACTTGTGTGCTAAAACTTTGAGCTGCATCATCTGACAATACATTATATAGAATGAATACATCTCATGCTAGGAGAACTTTTTCCCTTACAAGTTAGTGTTTCTGGAAGATAGTGTAGTTGTTTCCATGACATTTTACAAAGCTGCTTATAGGAGATGGGGCTGTGTGTGCATGCCTTTTGTTAAAGCAGTTTGTGATATTTATTTTGTCTTTGTATTGAACCTTTTCTTTCCAAATTAGGCAGAACTGGTATAAAACTCCCTATTTCTGAAAAATACCAAACATATGAGGACTATTTATACCTGCACCATGACCCACCCACCAAACTCTATCCGAGCAACCATTGGCAAACCATCTTTTGTGGGAAAAAATATGATTTAGACGAAGAAAGCAATAAATGTCTAATCCAAACAAGGTTTTATGGGGATCCAGACCTGGGACCTGGATGATTTCTGGAGCATGTATGATGGGTGATGGCGAGAGAAATTAAGACAAGACTGCAGAGCAAACCGGGAGCTTGGCAGTCTGGCAGATGTTATGAAGTGATAGCATTGGGAATTTTTATCAATTGCAAATCTACAATAACAAGTATTGTCAAAGCAAATGTGTCTGACTTTGCAAATGTCTCTAAGAGGAGAGCCTACATATCTGCAGCATCTAACAATTCGGCCAAACTTTTCAAAATCTGTAAGGAGCTGGCTAATCCTGCTGCAATCTCTACCTCGCCTGTTCCCTCCCAGGCCCTCTGCACGGCCTTGGCCTTTCATTTCACTATTAAAACTCAGGACATCCTGTCCATCCTCTCTTCCTCTACCTCTTCTCCTCCTCTCCCACTCCTCTCCCATCTGAGGCCATCTCTCCTCCTCCTGTTCACCCCTGACAATGTTTCTAGACCAGTCTGATCTATGAATGTCTCGTCAAAGCAGGTTCTCCCGTGCTCATCCAGAACCATCAAGGACCACATCAACACCCTTGCTCCAGCCATTGGCTGATGTCTGCAATCACTCCTTTTACACCAGAACTTTCCCCTCCCCCTTAAGCACTCTGTTGTGCACCCCTTTCTAAAGAAGCCCTTGGTTGATCCTTCCTCTCCGGCTAACTATTGCCTGATCTCCATCACTCCTTTCCTGGGCAAACTCTTGGAATAGCTGGCCGTCTCCCAGCTTAATCTACATACAGAATCTGTTGGTTGCCTCCATGACCACCAGTCTGGCTCCAGAGCTGCCAGAAGCATGGAAACTGCTCTCCTGAACACCCGTGAAGACTTGCTCTCCAATCTTAACTCTTATCTCCCTTCTTTCATTCTCCTCGACATATCCTCTGCTTTTGACATGGTCAACCATGCCATCCTGCTCAAATGCCTCTGTGGCAAATTTTGTATAACTGATCAGGCCCGGGCCTGGTTGACCTCCTTTCTCACTGACTGAAACTCTCAGGTCCAGCTAGGGTCTTTCCTCTCTTCTAGCTCTCTCTCCACTTGTGGTGTTCCCCAGGGTTCTAACCTCTCTCCCTGGATCTTCAAGCAATACCTGGCACCTCTTGCCCAGCGCACTGCTAGGTTCTTCTCCAATTTTCAATGTTATGGGGATGACACTCGGCTCTCTTTCATGCTCCCCTCAGTCACCTCTGCTTCTTTTCTCATACCCGACTGTCTGGCCGTAATTTAGTAATGGTGTGTCACCAATGATCTCTGCCTTAATGCCAGTAAGACTGAGATCCTCCTCATTTGGACACCCGCTTCCTCCTTTCCTCTCTCTCTGACTGCCCACTCTGGGCCCTCTTCCTGCTCGGCTAAGAACTGTGGCGTCATCTTCGACTCCACCCTCTTCTTCTCTCCTCACATCTCTGATGTCTCTAAGAAGTCAAACTATGAGATGCACCTCCTCAGAAGTATTGTTCCTTTTCTAACTTTCCCCCAGAAGCTCACTGTCTCTAGAGATCTGGTCCTCTCTATATTGGACTATTGCAACAACCTCTTTCTAAATCTTCCTTCCTCTACTCTTTGACCCTTACAACTTATCCAGAACAGGACTGCAAGACTTGTCCTTGGCCTAAAGCCCAGAGATCGTATATCTCCAGCTCTGAAATATCTTCACTGGTTCCCTGTGACGGCAAGGATCAAGTTGAAGACCCCCCCACCCCTTGCATCATCCACAAGGTTTTCTGAGGCCTGAGACTGCTCTGCCTCCAACGTTCTCTTCCAAAACATCTTCCTTCTCAAGCTCTCTTCTCATCCACCTCCAACTCTGAGAGTCAGACGCTTCTCCATGCAGAGAGTTGGGGGCAAACTTGCAACCTTGTTCTAGGCCCCGAGTTGTTGTAAAAGGCTGGGACAATAAACCTTCTGTATTTAAACGCACTTGCATAGAGTTGTTAAAATGTAAGTGTTGAATCAAGACAATTAAAGAGGGGGGACAGCCATGTCGAGAGAGTTTGTCATATATTATTTTCCTGTCTATGGAATCGAAAGCCATTTTGAAATTAACAAAGGCCATATAGAGTGGTTGATTTTAAATGGCACTTTGTGATTTCAGCATATTTAGAGTTATCATGTTCGGTGTGGTGTCTAAACCAGATACAAAACCTGATTGAAAAGGGTCACGTCTACAAGTTCTTGCTGACCAGTTGTTAAATTTATACAATATAATACGAGCAAAAACTTTGCTTGGCGTGTCAAGCAAAGATATCGGTCGATAACTTGTTGGATTATTGCGATCACCCTTTTTATATATTGGTATGGTAATTGAACGTGTCCATGACTCAGGAATAGCTTGTGTTTGATTTATGTTGTTAAACATGGTACACAATATATCGGCCCACAACTCTGGTTGTTGTTTCAAAATTAAAATCAAAAGCCCATCTGGGCCAGGGGCTATCGATTTACTGGATTTATGTATGAAGTGTAAAATGTCATCTCTGTCAAAATCTAGAAAGCAAGCTCCAATTTGAGTAGAAGTAGAATCTCCTTTTTTTTCAATTGGTTGTGTATAAATACTACCGAAATAGTCAACCCAAGTTTGCTCATTTACACAATTGGATTGAATGGCAACCTGATTTCCAGCCGTAGACTGGTTTAATATTGACCAAATCTGTGATATGTTCTTATTAGATAAAGTACGCAACATGATAGCTCCATCAAGTTGATAAAGTTCAGATTTTCTGCCTCGCAGCCAGTTTTTGTACTTGGTTTTAATATGTCTTAAAGCAGAAACCCGTAGAGCTAATGGTAATGTTAAAGCTAGTCGTCTTTCCTGACGAACTTGTGTTTTCTTAGCTTTAACTTCACTGTTAAAGGTGTGAAAAGTGGGCTTTTTCTTTGTTGTCTGCCGTATAGAGTTTGCTTGAAACAACTGCATTGTATCGGCATAGATTATTTCTTTCAGTTCTAAATGACAACTTGCTTGTTTTATTTGTAAAGCATAATAATCACAAAAATTCTTCAAAGACGTGTCAGTCCAAAATAATCTGTTGTGGGCTGTATTTACAGATATGTTGCCCTGAATGTGATCAGATTGCACACGCCCCATAAAATTTGGGGATTCCCATTTCATGAGCAACATATTGTGATCACTCAAATCAGTAAGATTTACTTGAAAAACAGTAATTTGAGACATACAATTTCTGTCAACATAAATATAGTCTATAGTTCCGGCAATCTCCCCTCTTTGCCAAGTTGGTCTTGGTGGAAAATCAGAGGGAAAAGAGCTGTTAACTACAAATAGATTTCTCTTACAAGTAGATTTCTCTCCTTAGACAGATTCAGCCATTTTGCCAAGAGATTTCGCTGATGAGATTGTTTTTTGTCAAAGCAATGAAGGTTGAAATCTCCTGCTAGAATTGTGTAATGGATGCAATGATCTAGTGAGATAAGGTCCAAAAGATATGCAATATATTCTAGGATTGCTCATCGGAGATTCCCTCAGGATTCCAATACAGATTTATTAAGGCATAGGATTTCATATTGTGGTGTAATATGATCATCTGCATGTACGGGTTCGGCGAAGGCCAAGATTCAGTTTTTATATGGGAACTTTGCTTAGTGGCAATTAATAGCCCTGACATGGGCCTCCCACGAGAAGCCTTTATAGCTGGAACTAGTTGGAGGTCATAATTGTTCCATGAAGGAAGAACTGTGAGCCAGGTTTCCTGAAGCATGATTATATCATGCATATTTAACTCTGTTGGATTATTCAGAAGATGTCTAAAACCTTGCGAGTTCCAGCTAAGTAATTAAAGCCAATCATCCTTCTGATGGGACAGCTAAGGCTGACTACATTGCTGATTACAAGCACAGGTTTTGTTAGGGGTTTGGTTGCCGAAATTCATAAAACTGGCAGAAGGGTTTGCAAATGTATCCTTTGGATGTTGTAAATTGGGTAATTCTTGCAAAAGAACAAATCCTAAGTAATTTAATTGAGATTTCACGGCCCATATCATATTCAAAATTACTCGTGAGTTAATCCACAGTCTAACCGAAGTTCTGTTTCCATTTGCAAGAAACTCCACTTGTTCAATATCACTTGAATTTATGTCATCCAAAGCAGGGATTTCAGAGAAAATTTCCAGAGCCGATTTCCAATTCAAGATGTATTGGATAGCAGGTGAACGGCAACACTTTCGTAGTAAAGAAAAATTGGCTGGTTGTTTAACTCTCAAGTTATTTGTCCTATTTTCCTTTATTGGGACTGGCAATATTTTATTTAGCTGAGAGATTGCCTCTGGTCTATTTTGCAAAGCTTGCAAAATAGTTGTTATTAATTGTTTAAGTTGAGGTTCTAGTACGCTAAGCACTGCAGATGATGACACATTTTGTGCTTCTTGTGATTTTTTAAAGTTGATTGCAGTGTCATTTGATAGGGAAGCTTGGGTTTGTATTTTCAAGGTTTTTCTTTCAATATGACCATTTTGTTCTAAATTAGGTTGTTCAGTTGTTTGTAAATTCTGCTAATTTGCATGTTTTAAGGGGAAAGACTGAGTTGGTTGTGTTGCCATATGGTCATCAACTGCACGTCGAATCTCTCTTCGATGATTATCAAATTTCACTTTTGCATCAAGATCCTGAGAGGCTTGTAGTTTGTGTCATTCGATTTCTCAGTTGTCATTTGGTTTGGTTTGGTTTGGTTTGCTAGGTAAAGGAGTCGAAGCTGCTTCTATTAAATCATCAAGTGGTTTGTAAGATAGATTAGATCTTGTCATTGAGTGCAGTATACCGACTTTCTTTAAATACGCTTGATGCTGATATTTCTTTGTGATTTCTTGAGATTTTTTCAAAGTTACAGGACATGATTGGTGTATTGCTTTAATGAATTGCTTAGTTTGCGTGGAGGAAGTAGCTTTGACATTTTTGATATTTTTATATTTTTCCCAAAGCAAAAGTTACTTTTTTGTTGGTTTTAACCGCATCAGTTTGAGAGTTAGCTACTGAAAACAGTGAATATAAAGGTTTATTTGGTAAAGGGACATCAGAGTTCAAGGTTTCTTCAGTTCTTTTTTGAGTTCCTATTTCTGAGATCCCGTGACTCGTATCAGTTATCATTTCTACAAAATGAGGAATTGATGATGTAAGTTGCTCTTTCATAGAACCTTCTGTTCTTTATACTTCAGTTTGAGTGGCAATACTTGTTGTTACTTGTGTAACATCATTTGTTTTAGTTTTCAATTCTTTTGTGGCACGTGTGTTTTTAGACACCATTTGTTGCCAAATAAGAATCTGATCAATTTGTTTACTTTGTAAAGACAATTTAAGATGCAAAGATTCAAAAAGCTTGGCCAAAGATTGTATGGTCAAGTTCATCGAATTTAAGGCAATCTCAATCAATACATTGACCGGTTCAACATTGATAGAATTCACACTGGATACACCCTGATGAGTATTCCGTGGCGTTGGAGCTGCAAATGAAAGTTCTAAAACAGACGATTTGCTAATGCTCGGATACATTTCAGGTGTGCCAGATAGCTTTTTATGTAACGTATGGGAAGAAAAACATGAATTGTTTAAATCAATATTAATTTCAGCAGGATCTGTCTCTGCGACAGATTGTGCCTTATTCATAGTTACAGAGACTGGTGCAGTCATCACATTGCACAGTAAAACACAATCAGACAGAAACATTTTGTTCATTTGTAGGTGGATTAGAAACAGTTTTGATATCACTTACTACTTGGAGCTTCCGTGGAGCCAAAGATTAAGTGTGATGTTCTAAAGGCGAAACACCAGTATGAAGTGCTGTTGGTTTTTTTTAACCATTTTCTGCGATTGATAGTCTGGCCATATACATAGAACTCGGCAGAGTCGGAGTCCTAGCGCCTCTTACTGGCGTTGATGTCTCTGGCAAATCTTTGTATAAAGAGCAAATGTCCGGATGTTTCCCAGGATGACCAATTGTTTTTGTGCGTGATCTGGGCATTTTGGGAAAAGGAGTAGCATCACTCCATGTTCTTTTCCTTGATTGAACTGGAGTCACTAGACCGGCTGATGGGTCTGAAAGAGTGACCATAAAACAATCTGGAGGCATGCCTGAAGTTAGAGTAATCGTACCTCTAGCGGATTTTAGAAGAAACTCAGATTTATTTAAAACAAAGCAAGTAGCAAATTAAAGCCCCGGGCCTTTCCAAGCCGCGACAAGCGTGGCAAAGCGGCAAAGCAGGACTTTCAGGGAGTTGTTTGAGTGCGTGCGGGCGGTCTGCGCGCATGCAAGGTTAAATAGGCACTCCCACACTGCACGTTACAAGAGGCGTGGGCTTGCTCCAAACGCCTAAACAAACAAAGCAAAAAAGAGTATAAATAAAAATAACGTGACAGAAGTGCTGATATAAAATCCACATCCAAAGTTCACCTTATGGTTTATGCAGTTCAAAGCAGTTCAATGTTCGAGTCCAACACGGAAGCAGAATACCGCGGCCAAGCGGGACTTTCAGGGACTTGCTTAGGTGCGTGCGGACGCAAGGTTAAATGGGCACTCCCACACTGCACGTTACAAGAGGCGTGGGCTTGCTCCAAACGCCTTATGGTTTATGCAGCAGTTCAAAGCAGTTCAATGTTCGAATCCAACACAGAAGCAGAGTACTGCGGCCAAGCCCTGCCTATGGTCCGCATATGCCCCTTTTTAAGACAGCTGTTGTGTATTGAATGCAGTTACTATGCATTGGAGCAGGCTTACATCATTATGTGGTGCTCAGATACTTTGCTCTGAGAAAGGTTGCAGAAGTGATGTCCCCTGATCCTTCATAGATTTAGTTGCTGCTGCTGTGTTTGGTGTTTGAAAACACAATTGCATTAAAGGAAATGCGTTTTTTGTGCGTTTTGCCTTTTAACACTAAAGTGTATGTTTAGCCCCTTTGCGTTTTCATACAAGCAATACTTGACAAAGTACCAATGGTTACAAGCGGAAAGGAAATGTGTCAAGATAGTCTTTATGAAAATGAAGCAAGGAATTCTTTGCCTTCTCCCATATAATAGGTATGCATGTGTTGTACGCTGTTGCTGGTACACTGAAATTACACATAGCTCAGTGGGTTAATGGCAGTGGTCGAAGTGAGTGGGAACCGCCGGGAGCGGCTTTCCACTACTTTGTGCAACCTTTTGCACCATTCTGGATCAGATAGCAATTACAGCTAAACTGAAATCTGTTTCAACTTAATTGGCTGTTCACCAGCATGGCTGCAAACCTTGAGAAATGTTTTGCAAATTGCTCCCGTCCTGCCTATTTTGTCCCCCGCTGGGGCGCAATTCCACTACATTTTTTGGTAGACTTCTCCCAGTGGTTAATGGCATTGCTATTGAGATCTATGTGCTACCAAACTAGACATCTGACTTGAATGAAATTTGGGCCAACTGACTCATCTTTTTGCAACCTCCTATTTACACCTTTTCGAAGGGATTGTGTCCTCCGACGTATTCCACATCTATGACATGTAATGTCCACAGCTGTGCACTTTGTAAACTTTTCAGCAGAGGGCGTCTTGTGTCGATGGCGTCGAGCCGATGTCCCTCGAGGGCCTCCGTCGAGGGTCGATGTCACCGGATGTATATAGGACGCACAGCGCCCGTTGCCTCAGTTCCGTTTTTCTGACAGCGAACATGTATAGCTTTGTGAAACTCGGCGCGCCTCGTGGATTTATCGATCTCTTATGATGTCTATTTCTTTGACCCCTCCGACTGCTAGGTCCGGGTTCAAGACTTGCCGGGACTGCAAGGCCAAGATGTCGTTGACCGATCTGCACCGTATTTGCTTATGGTGCTTGGGTGACTCGCACGACACCGAGGACTGCTTCAAATGCCAGTCTCTAACATACAAGGCCTTGCGTGAAAGGAAGGGGAAGCTCCATGCAGGTAAGCCCTCGAAGTCCTGCAAGTCTGGATCGAAGTCTAGGGTTTCCACCGATGTTTCAAGGGGCGACTCTCCGCGTCGGGAGGAAGCTCAAGCTTCTCGGTCCCGGAGTGGTTCCTGCCATTCCAGGTCCTCGGGGCACTCTCGGAAGCACCGGCACCGGTCGCCTTCCCCGTCCTCTTCGGAGGATGGCGCCGTGCGTAAGGTAGACTGTCCCACGAAGTCCTCGACTCTGGAGGAGTGGGCGGCTTTTAAAGAGCAAATGATGGCGATTTCCAGTTGCAAGGCACAGTTCCTGTCGCGCCTTCTCGCGAAGCAGGCAGAGAACGTTCTCAATTTGCGGCTCGCACGCCTTCGGGCTCGGGCTCGCGCCACGACTCGCACCGGAAGCCCTTGAGGTCCCATGCAGACAAGAGCATCCCCTGCGAGACCGTTGCAGCCTGTGGAGGTACCGACGCAGGAGTCGATTTGTTCGGTGCCGGCCCAGTCGGACTCAGACGATGCTTTGCCGTCCTATCAGCCCACACCTGTGGAGGCGTCGACGCCGAAGTTCTCGACGTCGACACCTGTGGCGTGGATTCTGGCGTCGAAGCCCTGCTGGTCTCAACGTCGATGTTCTCGATGCCCACGGCGTTGATGCCTTTTGGCGTTGAGGCCCTCAGCACCATCGGCGTCTTGGCCTTCGGCGCCCTCTGTGCTTTTTGGGCGTAATGTGGCTGAGGAGTTTCATGGGGCTTCCTCTATGTCTAGGAGGACTGTATTAGACCCCAGGCACTCTTCTGTCACTGTGGCTTGGTTTTCAGGACCTTTGCCTGACATTTTTGAAGAGGAAGAAAGGTCAGACGTTGAAGATCCTGTTTCTCAGGAGGAGGCTCTGGGATTGTTGGGTGACAATCCATTGGAGGAGTTGCGGCAGTCCCTCCATGATGCCAGTGGCCTGGATACTTCTCCGGAGGTTGAGTTTGGTAGGCCTCAGCCGGGGGCTCATGCAGACTCTTCCTACAGGCGGCTCATGTCTAGGGATACCTGGGGTGGTCCAATCCTCATGAGGATTTTATTCAGGATGACCTTACTGGCATCTTGGACCAAGGTCCCCCCTCTGACCCAGTATTGCCCTTCCATCTTACATTGCAAAAAAGGGTGTCATCGGCTTGGCAGGCCCTGGATTCGCTTCCGGCGGTGTCATGATGCCTACCCCCAGGCATCCGGACCAAGCCCATCAGCCCCGGGAACAGGCATCTAGACATTTAGTAAAACCTCAGCAGCCCCAGCTAGGGGCTATCTGGGTTCAGTCCTGGCGCCTTAGGCGCCAGGCTCGTAGTAGGAATCAGTCCTGACGCCTAAGGAGCCAGGCTCATAGTCATTACTTACCTCAGGCAGACCATGCTGCAAATGACTCCAATCCAACATGAAGCCTGAAAGGGACTATTTTTCTACAGGGACTATTTTTTACTCGGGTGTGGTTCTAGGGACTTCTTACCTGGGACTACTTTTGAGGCTATTTAAACCACGTCCGACCAGCAACACACGCTTTGCGTTATTCTGCATCCAGCAGCATAACACTCACCGTAAGTGCACCCTGCATCCAGTCTTCTGCCACGCCCGCCTCCAATCCGGAGCTCCTAAAACAAAGAGGGAAGAAAGGGACAAGGTTAGAAAACAAATTTATTTCTATTCCACACCTGATTCTGGATCCATCTTGTCTCCGGACCTGTAAAGAACATCATTTCTGCATGCGCCGCACCTCCAGCTGCAGCGCTGCACCATACTCACCAGTCTTCACAGCATCCTTCGGGTCGGCGCTGCCTCCATCATTTCTTCGCCGAACTTCGGCACCTAGGAGACAAAAGAAAACCACAAGGTGAGCCGAGGGAACCAACAAATATAATTCTTACCACCATAGACTTACCTGATTTACCACCGGAGGCATCCTTTTGTGACTCTCCATATTTGCACGTGCCGCATCTGTGAAGAGAGACAAAACAACACGTTTTCCTTGTGCAACATTTACCGTACAGAGCCGGGTAATACAGACTCTTACCTGAGCGCCACCAGCTGCCACAAGAGCATCTTTTCACAAGCCAGCTGCAAGACAAGAAAGGAAGGGGGGGGAACAAGAGTGAACATCGGACATATTGAACTCTATGAACTTAATACGTACTGGTCCTCACCAGGAACCTCAGAGTCAATACTCTCCAGAACTCTCCCAAGCCTTCAAACCAGTGAAGTAACTGGAATCGGCGCGCCCCTGCAATTCCACGCAGAATGGAGAGCTCATCTTTCAAGAATATAAGGTGAGATTGCTGTGAGGGCATTTCGGAGGTGATTAGTTGGGGAGGCCTGTGGGGGTGCCATCACTTGAATCCACAAGTGGCTAAATCCATCTCTCCACTTGCAGGATAATATTTCTACGGGTTAAGCAGACAAGATTAGGAGGGCAGATCCAGTCAGTCATCGCTGCACTACGCATCACGTGGGTGGAGACCACAGCTGTCCGGGTCCGACCGACGCCCCTGTGGGAGCCAGGTGAGCGTAACAGGCGGTCAGTAAGAATTTGTCAAAAAAGTACCGCCCACCTGTTAGCAACCCCAGCTATTTGTGTACTAACCCCACTCCTGAGAGTTTGGTGGTTCAGGCGGCTATGGCCACCTCGAGGCAGCAGGCGTAGCCTACCATCCCTCCGGACGACAAGCGCTTCGACGGATGGGCTCGGAAGGTATTTTCTTCGGGGAGCATGGCATTGAAAGCTGTCAACTCCACATGTGCCTTAGCAGGATTTACACACACACTCTGGAACTGTGCTTCCTTAGCGGCTGAGCATATTCCTAAGGGGTGGAAAGGGATGGCTTCCTAGCCCTCGTGCGTGACGGCAAGGATGCTATGTGTAAATCCCTTCAGTCAGGTTTGGACACGGCAGACTGTGTCAGCCAGTCCATGGCTGCAAGCACCATCCTACGCAGGTTTGCGTGGTTGCGGAAGTCGGGGCTTGCTCCTGATGTGCAAGCCGTCTTCTGAACATGCGCTTTGATGGCGTTCATTTATTTGGCAGCAAGGCTGACGAGAGCCTTGCGAGGTTGCAGACCGCCAAAGCTGCAGCGAAGTCGTTGAGCGCTGCAGTAAGTCAACCTCCACCTTTTCATCCTAGGGTACAGCAATGGAGGAGGTTCCTTTTGTTTCTACTCCTCTTTTGGTAGCTTGAGAGCAGCTGCCAGTCAAAAGGGCCACCTTAAAGGTACCCGTGGTGGATGGGGTATTCGGGGTGCCAAAGCCGCTCGGGCAGTTGCCTTTTTGCCCTCAGGCACTGCCGCAGCCGCTCCAGCTCAGTCATGAGGCCATGTCCCGTGGTTCGCCGGTTGGAGGCAGACTTGTGCAGCATCTTGGAGAATGGCAGGCCATTACTTCAGATGTATGGGTTCTGGATATCATAGCCCACAGCTACTGCCTTCCCTTCCTTCAGCGGCCTCACGACAATCGACCGGGGAAGCTCTCTTTGAAGAGTCCGGATCCGCTCCTTGCGCAGGAAATCCTATCCCTGCTGGAGAAAGGCGCCATAGAACTGGTGCCTGTAGCGGAGAGGAACAAGGGATGGTATTACCCTTATTTTTTGATCCCCAAGAAAGATTGGGGATTGAAACCCATCATGGACTTGAGTTGGTTGAACAAGCTTCTAAGGAAGGACAAGTTCAAGATGGTCACTCTTTCTCAAGTCCTCCAGGCCCTTAGACTTCAGGATTGGTTGTTGTCTCTGGACCTCAAGGATGCTTACTTTCATGTGCCGATTCATCCCAAGCACAGGAAGTACCTAAGGTTTGCGACTCGCACTTTCAGTTTCGGATCCTGCCATTCGGATTGACCTCTGCCCGAGGGTCTTCACCAAGCTGATGGTGGCTGTGGCAGCGTACCTCAGGAGAGGTGGGATTCACGTCTACCCCTATCTGGACGATTGGCTGATCAGGGCGCGTTCTCCCGAGCAAGCCCTGGATCACCTGTCCATCACCTGTCATTCCCTTCACAAGCTGGGCTTCTCCCTGAATTTAAAGAAGTCGCATTTGATACCTTCCCAGCGGCTCCAATACATCAGAGCAGTGCTCGACACGTCCCTGGGGCAGTGTTTACCTGCCCAGGTGAGGGCTCATCACATTCTGCAGATGGTGGACAAGTTTCAACATGCTCAGTCTCCCCGGCTTTCAAATTCTTAAGGTTGCTAGGCCTTATGGCTTGCTGCATTTATCTGGTGCCAGGGGCCAGACTGCGGATGAGATCCCAGCAGTGGGCTCTCAAGATGCAGTGGTCGCAGTTCTCCGGCAAGATGTCAGATCGCGTTCAGATTCCGCTCTCGGTCGCCCAGGATCTTCTATGGTGGGCCAACGAAGGCAATCTGATGAAGGGGGCACCGTTTTGGCAACCATGGCCGGAGGTGATGATCGTGACGGATGCATCCCTCACAGGATGGGGCGCTCATGCCAACGAGTTGATAGCCAGCGGCAGTTGGTCTCCATCGGAGTCCAGACTCCACATCAATCTGTTAGAGCTGAGAGCCATCAGGCTGGCCCTGAAGGCTTTTCTGCTATCTGTGTGGGGGAAGACTGTCCTGATTATGGTGGACAACACAGTGGCCATGCATTACCTCAACAAAAAGGGGGGGCAGGGTCACTCCCGTTGTGCAGGGAGGTGATGCAGCTCTGGTTCTGGGCCATCCAACAGGAAATCTCAATCTCGGAAGTTCATCTGGCTGGAGACGAAAACGCGGCAGTGGACGCACTGAGCAGGCAGAGCATGGTCTCTCACGAGTGGGAGTTGGCTCGGGAAGTCCTTTTGGAGATATTTGCCCTTTGGAGAACCCCACAAGTGGATCTCTTCGCCACCAGTGTCAACTGTAAGTGCGAGAGGTTCTGCTTGCGGGAATTTCCCCCAAGAGAAGCCTTGGGGGATGCGTTCATAGTGGAGTGGTCTTTCCCACTGATGTACGCGTTTCCTCCAGTCCCTGTCATTCCTCGGGTGTTGCGTAGGTTCGGTTCCCGAATGATCCTCATTGCTCCAGATTGGGCCAGGAGAGCTAGGTGCCCGGACTATCTCGACATGTCCATCTGCCCTCCACGCCGTCTTCCCTACTGAGACGATCTGCTCTCACGGGAGGGGGGGGCTCAGGTTCTTCATCCAGAGGTCAGGTCTCTCAACCTTCATGCTTGGTGTCTGAAAGGTTGAGATACAAGGATTGGGACCTCCCGGGTTAATGATGTGATGGAGGTGTTGCTTTCGGCTAGGCTGCCCGCAACAAAATCCCTGTACCGTTGCCGTTGGAGGAAGTTCTGCGACTGGTGCAGGGGTCAGAATGTGGATCCTTTCCAGTGTTCCATTCCTATGGTGTTGTCTTTTCTACTTTCTTTAACCCGCAAGGGCCTTCAATGGGTACCATTATAGGTTACCTGGCGGCGCTGTCTATATTTAAGTGCTCGTCTAAAGAGTGTTCTTACTTTAAGATTCCTGTGATTTCACAGTTTCTGAAAGGACTGTCTAATGTGTTTCCACCGTCCCCTTTTCAGGTGCCGGTTTGGGATTTGAATTTGGTTTTAAAGTTTCTGATGGGTTCTCCGTTTGAGCCCTTACACTCTTGTCTGCTCAGACTGTTGTCTTTTAAAACTGTGTTTTTAGTTGCGGTTCCTTCCCCACGCAGAGTGAGTGGATTGCAGGCACTTTCTGTCAAACCACCCTTTACTGTTTTCCATAAGGACAGGGTTGTCCTGCGGGTGTGACCTTCTTTTCTTCCGAAGGTTTTGTCTGAATTTCATTTGAGCCAGAAGGTGATTCTTCTGGCTTTTTATCCTCCTCTGCATCCTGATAAGGAAGAGGACAGGCTCCATAGGTTGGATCCTAGGAGAGCTTTGAGCTTTTATCTTTCACGAATGTCCCGGGTCAGAGTGGACGATCAGCTCTTTGTAGGTTACGCTGGACACTGCTTAGGTCAGGCTGTTTCCAAACAGACCTTGTCCAGATGGATTGTTTTTGACTATCACTGAGTGCTACAGTTTGGCGGGGAAGGACCCTCCGGTAGGCTTACGGGCTCACTCTACTAGGGGTGTGGCTGCCTCCACTGCTCTACAAAGGGGGTGTTCCTATTCAGAATGTTTGTGAAGCAGCCACATGGGCCTCTGTCCATACTTTTGTTAAACACTATTCCATGGACTCCATCCATGGGCAGGATTTGACCTTTGGTAAGGCAGTCCTCTATTCAGCCATTTGATTGAGTACTCTAAATTTCACGTTCTAAATTCTTTCCCTCCTCCATAGCGTGGTACTGCTTTGGGAGTCTGTCATAGGTGTATAATACGTCAGAGGGCACAATCCCTTTGAAGAACAAGTTACTTACCAAACTGGTAACGTTCTTTCGATGGGATGTTCCTCCGACGTATTCCACATCGCCTTCCTAGCCTGCCCCTCTAGAGAATTTCCTCTGTGATTACAGCTTCCATTTCCGCAAGGCTGTAGGCAGTTATACTGGCAGGAGACTGGTGTCACACGTTCTGGGGGGGAAAAAACTAAACTGAGGCAACGGGGGCCATGCATCCTATATATAACATCGGGTGACGTCGACCCTCGAGGGACATCGGCTCGACGCCATCGACGGAAGACGCCCTCGGATACTTTTCATCAGAAGTGCACAGCTGTGGACATTACAGCGAAAGAACGTTACCAGTTTGGTAAGTAACTTGGTCTTCTAGGTACTATCTGGAGACAGGTTGCTCTGTTAATACCCACTGTGGTGCTTGTCTAAACCTCTTTCTTTGTTACACTCAGTTCCCTTCCAGTATGGATTCTCAGTGTTTCATGAGCTCCGATCTAGCGCCATCACCTCTCCCTGTAGAGTAAACTGAAACCTCTTATATAGCATACCATACTCATTCTATCCAAAGGTTATATACCATGTAGTAGCCAATCGAGGAGCACTGAATGCAGGCCTTTCTTCATGGTATTAGCTAGTCGTCTGCGCACCCTTATGAACGGGACACTGCAAACTTTCCTCCCTGCCTCCACTTCCTTGTCACCCTTGCCAAACTTTACTTTGTCTTCACTATATGCTTCTCCCTGGCTCGCTGCCACACTCTCCGGCTCCCCCCCTTCACTCTTCCTGTGATAAATTGGATTCTGCACTGCAGGAGTACAAAGATTAGTAGAGGTGAAATGGCCCACTCCGCCCTTACACTTTTAGAAACCAAAACACAACCCAATAATAAAGGTAAGACGGGGACCGTAAGAGGTATACCTCCTTCGTCTTTGTGGTAATGTGGGCTGAGGGAAGCCTGTGCTCTTAAGAGGGGTGTAAAGGTGAACCAGTAGTGACCCAAACAACACAGTTACAAGTCCAAAATAAAGGGAATGTCAAATTAAGGTTCTATAACAATATTTATACATTAAACACACCATCTGCAATAGAAGAAATAGAAAATACTGTACAAAAACCCAATTTATCGGTACAGCCTACTCCGCACTGAGTTCCACCTCACCGAACCTTTAGTGCTTCCAGTCTTCTTCCCGAATCCAGTTTCAGCTGATGAATGGTCACTGCATCTGCTGGACGTTGCTCGTGCCTTGAAGGTCTGTGTGGCATGTTCCGAAGATTTACAGAAGACTTCACAGCTCTGTGAACTTTGATCCTGTGAATCAGGGTAAAGGCCCTGTCCAAGGCCTCCCTATCCAGATGGCTCTCCGACTGCATCATGCACTGTCATCATCTGGCCGACAGACCCCTTCCAGTCCGGCCAAGAGCCCACTCCACGATGGCATTACTCTCTGGGGTTGCCCTGCTGGACATTGGCAAGGCTGCTAGGTGGAGGTCGACGCACACCTTCAGGAAATTCTACTGAGTCGGCCAAGCAGTGCGGCACAACCGGTTTACTTAAGGTGAGCCGGTTCCGGGGGTAAGTGTACTTCTGTTGAGCCTTGCCACCTCCTGTGGTTGTCTATTTGTTACTGCTGTATAATCATATTCATAAGCATGTGAATCCATGCCAGACCCCATGCTGGAGAAGGAACACGTTACTTAACTGTAACTGTTGTTGTCCAGCATGGTCTGGCATGGATTCACATGCAAACCTGCTCTCCTTCCCTACGGTGGCTCTTCTGGGTTCATGCTGGCACCCAGCGTGCTTCTAATGTGAAGATGGCCCCGGTGCTGGACTCAGGGAGACGACCATCATTGGATGGGTGCAGTATGACCTGGTCTTCAGTGATTGAATAATGGGTGAAAGGCAGTATTCAAGCTTTTAAAGCAGTACTGCTTTCTTCTTTTTACCGAGGATTCCCGGCCTGATGACGGGGAATACTGTTCCTCAATCACAGGTTACTGCATTGTTTTTGTTTTTTCTTAAGGAACGTTTTGAAATTTTGCATTTCTGACCAAACAGAGTGATTACTATCCTCTTGAGTACATTTTCCAATGACCAGCTGTAGGCACTGCAAAGAATATTTCCGACAGCCACAGGGGCTGGTTTGCGATGCCTAAGCTCAACAAGGAAGCATGGGAAAGAATGACTAGTTCACAAGAAATTAAACATATTCTCTTCAAACTGTAAAGCAGTATGGAGGCCCCAAGGAAAGTGTCCCCCTTCTTTGAGCCTCTGGTTGAAACTATCCGGGACAGGGCTATTGGCAAATGGCAGCCCCCTGTTCAGAAGGTCCAGGTTATAGAAAGGGATGTCCCATTTTCCATACAGAATGCAGAATCTCGAAAAGAAAATTGAATCATGACTTAATGAGTGGCATCTGCATGGCTGGCAAGATTTGATTCCAAAGGGCATATACAAGTTGCTAAACGACACACAAAAATGTTTTGAGAAACAATGGGAGCTTTTAAAGAGGGGCATGATTTCAAATGACACAAATTGTTTTGGAAATTCACTTGGTCCCCATATTGGTGTTCCCCTATACTGGGAAACCTGTTTAATGCATTTGTCGAGACAGGCATTATGCCATCTTCATGACCTCCACTGTTATAAGACAATTTCCTTACTGGACATTGCCAGTATGATATTCTCTAAATGTTTGATGCTCAGACTGGAGGAGTGCCCTCAAAGTAACAATATCTTGAAGACCTCCTAGGGCTTTTTTGCAGTGGACCCCTGCTTCTCTCTGAGCACTATCAGCGAGAAATACTGTAAGACTCAGAGACTGAGATTATTTGTGTCTATTTTTGGATGTGGAGAAAGTATTTGATTGATCGTTAGATGCAATTTGTGGCGTAACTTTCATTTTATTGGGGTCCCTAATGGTTTATTAAATCTCATGCAACTGTTTAATGCAGACACCTCGGCCTCTGTCTGATGTACAAGATCGGGGAATTCATTGTTTCTCCCCACAAATAAAGGTGTAAAACAGGGATGTGCATTTGCCCCAATGTATTACTTTCAGGCTTTGACCATAGCACTTCTCGAATCCACTCTGAAGGGTGCATCTTATAGCATGCTTCTTTACACAGATTTCACACCTATTTTGGATTTAAGCCCTGCAGGCATCCAACAGTGCCTGCTTTATGCAAATTACTATTTTTAGTTTGAAATTAAATGATAAAAACAAAAATTATGGTGTTCGGAAAAGGAGAAACCCTATATCTGTTTTTTTCAATGATGTTGAGCGGAGGAGGTAAACTAATTTGTACTGGGGCCCACTCATCTCGAAGATGCTTGTGTCAATCATTTTAATAAGACAGCTGAAAGGGCATCATTTAGTATTGAAGGGATTTTAAAATTGTATTTCTAGTTTGGGGTGTTGATTGGACAAGCGTCTGAAGGGTATATAAGGCAATGGTCTTGTTCCATGTTTATTTACAGCAGCAAAATCTTGAGTTACTCGAACTATCGTGTCCTGGGGTGCTGCAAAATTGATTCCTATGCCAAATAGCTTGTCACTGTGCAGATACACATGGTAGCACCTCATGAGCAGAATTCGGGGTGTTCAGTTTGATTGTGTCCGTCCAGTTAAGATTTGTAACTCATTTTCTAAAAGCATATTTGGGATTTTCTGCTAATGGTATTGTGAATGTCAGTGTAAGCAAATGTCTGGCCTCCCCTGGTGAAGAAAAATACTCGTGTTACTGGGGGGATGGAAGGCACTTCCTATTTGGAGACGGGGGTAGTGCAACTAAATTTGGCACATTATGTCAACTCAAATTAGCTGTCAAAGAGCTTGTCAAATGGGGAGAGAGGCAAATGTTCAAATAAAATACATAAGATGCCCTCTTTAGCCTTACATGCAGACTTATGTACACATATACAACAACAGCAAGGAAAAATCTGTAAAATAAGATCCCCAAAATGCAGCTGGCGATTCTAATGGTACGTTTAAATATATCCCCTTCTCAATAAACAAAGGTGTGCAGGGGGAAGTACGAAGTGAACCTGCAAAATGTGAGTTGATGAAGATTTAGTTCATTTCTGGTAATTTGTTATTTTTCTGTTTTGTGTGAGCTATAGTTAAGACACTATTTTTTGTTAAATCGTATTAGGACATGCATGGAAGAAGCTATGTTTTATATAATTAATTGTAATTATTGGTTTTTATATAACGCTGCTTTGAATCTGTTAAAGCTGCTTTTTAGTTCCAGGCTTGTTCTATGTGCATTTTATCAAATCTAGTGGTTTGGAATAAAAATTAAATTTTTTTGAAAGATTTGGTTCTCTTTCCACGCACTGAAAGGAATTTTCACATAATGCAGTGGCAAAAATTGGTCAAAACCTTAAGCACTTAATACCACTCCATAGAGGGGTGTGCTGGTGTTAACTAGATAACTGGATTATTCATTTGACCTGTTATTTTCCACTTATTAGCAATAAGTTGTTTTTTAATGTAAGGCAAATTATTTAATTATGAAACATTTGCCATGAATGCCATGCCATGCATTTGCCATGCATTTGCCATGCATTTGCCTTATGTGCCCTGATGGATAGAGTATCAAATGACGACAAAATATCCACAAGTACACTCTATCACAATAAATGTAGGTGACACTAAACATATTATTTCTGATAAATATAATGTATTGTGGCATCAAACAAAATCCTTGCTTGTGCAAAAAGCAGCCTATGCTAATTATTTAATAAAGGCAAGTTGGGTAGTCATGCCACCTATTTATCCATTCTGCTCTTACTAGCTGTACAAAGGAACAGACAGTGACAATTTTCTCCAGGATATAAACATGGGCACATGGTTCAATTATTTTGCTCGTGAAAGCATTTGCCAGGCAAAGGAAGATGACAACTTTTTAACAATCACACTGTAATGAAAAAGGGCATTTTCTGAAACGTAATTAGCATGGTGGCAAAAACCTAAATCTTGCATCTACAAAAATAAACCAACTGGAACCGCAGCAGACCCATTGGCCAACATTTCCAGAACAGTTCAGGCCTCTGTTCTGGCTAGAAGTCACTCCATCTTGGCCTCCAGAGCAACTGCCGAGCAACATTTTTGGTAGCCGCGACCAACATGTTGCTCCCTAGCTACACTTTAGGTATCTCTGCTGTAATGTAACAATTGCAAGGCAAGAATTGTACAAATCTCTGTATATGACGAGGAAATATAGGGGAAATTGGAACAAGCATTGCCACAAGTCAGTGAATGACAACAATTAAGATAGCTATTAAAACTTGAGCAAGTCTCCATAAAATGGGAGGCCAGTGTGTGGGAAGTATTTAAAAGTGATACCTGAAGTTAGTAGAGTGTAACCAGTGAAGAGCACAACTGGATTTATACTTAAGGAAAGAGAAAACTGAAAGATTATTGGAAGACCTGGTGGGAAGAGTTTACCATTCGGTGAGCCTTTGGGAAGAGAAAATACCTGGCAGGAGAGTACACCAGAGGATTTTCAAAGCTCATATGACAATTGGGAGTAAGATACCTCACAGGGGAGTACACCAGAGGACCTTCAAGGCCCAGAGGGGGGGTTCCTGGCAGGGGAGTATACCAGGTACGCCATGTAGAGTTGTTGAGCAGGAATAGACATTATGAAAGGGATTCCTGGCAGGAGAGTATACCTGGAAATCTTATTTCATACATCGAGCAAAAGAGACACTTTAATTGTTTAGAAAAGACATTTTCTTTTTAAGAAAGTGTTGTGTGAAAGAGGCATTTTAACTTCACTTAAAGAACTGTTGTCCGAATTGAGAATTTTCAACAGTCTACCTGGATTGAGTTCAGGGGAAGGGAACCGTCCCCTTGATACAAGGATTGTTTTTGTTGAATTTATTTTTTATATTGTTTTTGCTCATTGTTTATTGAATTTAAAACGGAGACACTTTTCCTTGCACATTTTGTTGTTCATTTTTAGTGTGAGGGTCAGATAGGTTTTGGATACAAGGACTGTTTGCCTACTTTTGACGGCGAGACAAAGAGAGATCCTTAGTTTTAGTTTCTCAGGTAAGGAAACGCTCTGTTGTGAGAAACCTGAAGCTGTCTCACCCGCCATTCCCCAGGGATCTGTCATCCAGGTGGGCAGGACACCTCCATTGCTTTTGGATCCAATTCCTGGGGGTGGACTAGGGCGGGAGGATCACCAGGATGAGTCGTCCTCGGGGAGTGGAAGTGGGACACCAGAAGGTGAGATGCACTATCCCCTTTCTTGTAACACCTTTTCCCCTTCCTAGCAGGTAGGATACCTATGAACTCAACCCTTTCCTGACACGACGACGTTCTCACAGACATTTCACCGTGAGCGAAAACAGGCTAGCCCCAGAGTCGGGTATACGGCATGTCCCAAGACAAGCGTCAGGCAAAGTCAGGCAATTACTGATAATTACATACACCTGACTTCCATCAGACTTTCCCGCTCGGATAAAAGGCTGAGCATGAAAGCACATTCGGAGCAAGGCAAAACACCCCAGGAAGCACGATTTCCGAGATGGCAGTTTAATACAAGGAGAAAGACGGCGAGACCAGAAAGGTTGCTAGGAGGGAATTGCCCTTGGCATTTTCAGAGGAAGAAAACTGTTGCTTTCATGAGCCTCTGAAGATAAGAAACATAAAACCGGGAATTAAAGTTGAAGAAAGGTGCGTTGTGTATCGTAATTACCCAGGGCTTTTCCTGCATCGACAGCTGAGGCAGGGAGGAGCGATTACAGCCGTGGTACTGTCCTTGGCTCTGATAACAAAGCCGCTCCAGTAAAGTCAGCACAGCCGTTGAGTCGGGGAGACTGATAGTAGACTGGTCTGTGTTAGAACCAAGGTTGCAAGCGGCAACATTGTATGAAGAAATCTACAAAGAATAGAGTTTAAGGCATATGTGATGAGCGACATGAATATAATTGAATATCGAAGGAGTGAATGAACTTTTGAAAAAGTATATGCCATATGCAGAGTGGTCTGATGCCACGTGAGTGCTCATTCAAAGGTCTCTGTACGGTATCCAACCGAGAGTGTAAAATTGTAAACTGTGAAATTGAAGTGCTCCTGCAATGGGTCAAGCCAAACCCTGTGCACATTCAAAAGTCTTCGATAGCAAATAAGAACTGTAATTTGTCCGAGCCCGGCTGAGGGAGACTAATTGTGAAAAGGGGATCTGAGCCCGACTGAGGGGGATCCGGGGTGAACCGTGAGTTACCTGAGAAAAGATATACAAACTGTAATTGGTCCAAGCCCAGCTGAGGGAGACTAATTGTGAAAAGGGCATCAGAGTGAATCGCCCTACTTGAATACTTGGAAAGGAACTTTTTTGTTTGTTTGATAAATCAGGCCCTCTGGATCAAGAGACTTTTGATAACTTAAGAAATATGGGCATAGAAGGCCCTGGTGCTTGTAATAGTACTGTCCTTGTGCCGAAGAAGCCCAAGTGTATGCTTTGCTCGAGTGAACCGCCTTGTCCCGTGCTGAAAACATGGGGAAGGAAGACCAATGGCCTGAACATCCTGACTTATCATTTTGTGAACACTTCTTTCTTTTTCATGAACCTTTCCCCACACTATTTGTAAATTAGCTGTAAGGATTGGCAATCGTTTTTTTTGTAGTATAGGCCCTTTTATTTTTGACGAGACTCCACTAGGACTGCATTATTACTATTTTATGGTCATAGCTTGCTCCCACCTTAGATATAGGTTTAGATGGCCATTTATCACATCCTTGATAAGGTTCAATGCACTACCTTGAACTATGGTCACTTGTATCTGTCTTACTTTGATTTCATGCCATCTTTACAATGTAGGATATGGCTAGGAAGGCCTTTGTCCACACCTTGTTTAATTTAATAAAATGTCTAATGTTGAGAACATTACCACCTTTTGTCTGTCTCTCATTTCTGACCCCTCACAGTACTCCAGATACAGATGAGTTTGAGGACATGATTCCGGCTGATGGCGAACCCCCGGATGTGGATCTGCCCTCCAGGGATTCTTCCTTGGATGCGATCAGATCCTTTCATGCACTGTTGACCCATGCAGCAAAATTACTCAACCTGGTTCCTGAAGTGACTAAAAAGGAGGGTTTCCTTTTCCAAAGGAGAAAGGCCTGTAGGAAATCAGCTGTGTCAATCATTGTGCTCTATCACATATGGGAAGATGCTTGTTGTTCATGAATACTCCTTTCTCAGCCCCTCCAAAGAAGGATTGCATAAAGAAGTTGTGCAGAATACCAGATTCTGTCCCGAAGTGTCTTCGTTCCCAGCCTTCTTCCGACTCTGCGGGTTCTGCGGCAGCGAGGAAAAGATCCACTAACACTTCCTCTCCATGCATGGTTCCACCAAACCAGGAGGGTAAGAAGTTGGACGTGTTTAGGAAACGCATCATCATCGCCACCGCTGTCTCCACCATTAGAGCGGCTAACGCTTTAGCTGTACTCTCCAGATACGGTAGGGAGCTATAGTATAAGCTGGGACCCATCTTGGACTTCTTCCCAGACGACAAGAAGAACAAGGTGTTGGCAGTATTTCACAGCCCGGGAAAGAAGGAAGTATCTTCTTCCTCATCCATCTTCTGCCTGTTTAACTTTCAAGAAATTGGAAGTCTTATTATTTTCAAAGAGAAACCAAAATCTTAAGGACTTGAGCTGAAGCGCCAACAAAATCAAGCTTAAACACTGGAAAGAAAAATATCTTTCACAAAAATACTTACTGCCTGAAGATCCACATGTTAAGTGGTGAAGCACGTTGAGGTTTTCTGCCTTTCTTTACAACAGAGACTTGCATCAAAATAACAACATAAGTAAAAATGGAAATCTGAATATTTGTTTCATACTTTACGCATGAGAAATGAAGATCAATCCTTTCTGTTAATCAATTGCTGTTGGGCAAACACAACAGTGTATCTTTGTTACAAGCGATAAGGAAACCTAAACAAAACTGTACAAAGAAAACTTGCCTAGAAAGGGAGTGAATGTTTGCAAATTTCCTTCAAATTATTTCACACGGGTGAGGTTGCCTCTAATCATGAGATTACGGTCACTTTGGACATTGCTGATTAAGGTTTCTGACAAATGGGCAACGGGGCAGTGCTCTGCAGGTAAAGCTGGTTGAATGGCACCGACTTTCTCCCTGAGGTCCCATCAGAAGTTATTGATATGCCTTTTGAAGGTCTGGTCCTTTTCAGCTTTGCCGTAGATGAGACCCTGCAGTCCATAAAGGCGCAGATAGAGATACGGTACGCTCGCTGGGTACTCTTCAGCAATTAAGCCAGTCCTTTCGTTCATCCAAGCGCTGTTTCTCCATATCCACCAAAGAGTACAGGCCAGCATATCGCTAACCTTCATACTCCAGCATGCAAGAGGCATACAGAGGAGGTTCACAGTCCTACAGAGGGGGCGGGGCGAAGACAGCATCAGCGTGGGACGTCCTCCAGGATGCCAATGACCAAATAGGCCTGACCAGATCCATGGCCTGGTCCCCCGCTTCAGCACCCCAATGGGAGGCCGTGTATCACAGTTTGTCAACGAGTGGTGCAGCATCTCCACCAACAAATGGGTGCTCAACATTGTCCAGTAGGGTCACACACTCGAGTTCCTGGACAAATCTCCCTCCATTCTTCCCGTCGTACGACAGAAGCAACACGTGCCTCTGCTCTTGCAAGAGATCTGACGACTGTTGATATGTGTGGCAATAGAGACAGTGACAAAACACACCCAGGGTTCCAGTGTGTACTCCAGATACTTCCTGGTGAGAAAGAAGTTAGGTGGTTGGAGGCCCATCCTCGGCATGAGGTAATTCAGGACATTTCTCAAGTCCCAGAAATTCCAGATGGTCACGTTGCAGCACGTGCTCATAAACTGGAGCACATAGACTACCTTGCTTCCCTAGACCTAGAGGACGCCTACTTTCACATCCCCTTTCATCGCAGGCACGGCAGTTTCCTTCGGTTTGTCATAAACTGCATACATTACCAATTCAAGGCTCTTCCCTTTGGCCTCAAATCTGCTCCAATGGTCTTCACGAACTGTCTGACTCCAGTGGCAGCCCATCTATGGCATTCAGGGATCTACATCTATCCCTACCTAGACGACTGGCTGATCCGCACCCGCTCTCATCCACTGGCTTAACAGCACACCGAAGAGACCATCAGGTGCCTGACTCCGCTGGGATTCTCGATCAACTTTACGAAATCAAGCGTTGTGCTACAGTGTCGGGGGTCGCCTGAAAAAACTCACCAAAACATTGCAAAAGTAGTCAAAAAGAAGTGTACACCGGTTGAAGAAGTAACAAAGTTTTATTGAAGGCCCAGACACAGCTGGGACAGCAAATCTAAACAGATTGCGGAACAGAACTGCGTGAAATAGCATTGTCAAAGAAACTCCCCTAAATCTAGAATTTTTATACACTGGAAAGTAATTAGTATTTTTGATCGTGCAACATAAAAAAATCTCCCCATACAAAGCTGATTGGTGTTTGCACTTTGAACCCTTACAGAAAAGCATACATTATGTTCAATAATTGGGTCCACGAACTTTCCCTCTCCGCTCTCAGTTACAACATGGGACGTGGCAATCCACCTGCAATTTCCACAGCACTAAGTTAATTCATTGAAACATTTGAGATGACTAGCAGAACTTTAATCAACTGCGCTGGTTGCCTCATTCTGGTTGACTTGAGAAGCACTTACCACCATGTCAATGCCAGCGCCTTGAACCACGGACGCACTGCTACACAAATGTTGATCATCAGGGACACTCTAACCCTTTTCTCAGGGAAAATGTACTACAGGCAACTTGAAACCACCGTGGGTCTTTACGGCTCCATTACAAAATCATATTTTACAAAGGATTTTGAATTATAAAATGGTCATGCATTCATTATTCGATGGCAAAACCTGCGAGCTCTAATCTGTGACTTCGAAAAATAACCACTGTATTCTTCTTTCAGCACTGGCCTGGGTGGCAGACTGCACTAAATCCCCAACCATGCGGTTTCATCTGCACACAAAAGGGTAACACCCGTTTTCTGCAAAAGCAAGCTTTTTAAAGCATATTTACTGCATTTCGTCCTACCACCAAGTTTGAGTATACTTACATGTGCCCCTTTATTTATGGATTCGTTTTATTATAGATTCTATTTCACAGATATCAGAAAGAGTACCTCCCCCTTTACAGTGCTACTCTTGCAGCTTGTAAGTGTGTTCCTTTATACGAGGTTGATCTTTATTACTTTTTTTCCCCTTTTATTAATGTATTAATAACTGAATCTTTTTGGGCATCTCATTGCTTTTTAAACTTCGTTATGTATCCAATTTTTTCCAACCTCGTCATGTCTCCCCAATCTCTTCCCAACCATTCAAATCTTCCCCCACCCATACACACACTGTCTCATCTTTCAGACATTGAATCAAAAACTCTTTATAATTTTCAATGTCAGCAGGCTGTGTAAAAACCCATCCATCGGGATCCTCCTCTTCACCTTTCCCCATTATTTTGTTCCTATTCTTCATTTTAAAACATTTTTGTCAACACCCAAGGTTAACATCAACCGTCCTTTTTATTTGTTAAAATATACTTTAAGAATGTTCTTCATAACACAGGTGATGAGAATGAGAACCAACACAGGGGCAGTCACTCGAAACAATCAGGAAAGCCTGGTGGGTACCCATGTGAAGATGCTGTCCAGCCAGTCTTTTGTTTGCACTCCATTAACCTCGCTTGTCATTTTTCCCTAGAGTGTCCGTATCTCATGTATGGCTGTATTTAATGTGCCATGTGAGGCATCACCATCCCGGTAGCCATACAGCAACTATTCCCGAGTTTGGCGCAGACACCGCCTTCGATGGCTTTGAGGTCTAACATTATTTTGAAGGACCAACAAGCACAAAGCCCTTATCTCCTCTTTAACAACCTTTTGCTGTTCAATTTGCCAGCTGCAATAACTCATAACGAGTCAGCTGCAGCCATTTTGATATTGCTGCAGCCTGTAATCCTGGAAGCAACAATGAAATACAGAAGGTAGCAGCCGTGGAGAAAAAACAAAACTCATCTGGGATATTAGCCAAGTTCTCTGCGCTCTTTTTAGAATAATTATTAATTTCTCGTTTCGTCATTATTTTTTGCTGCTCATTTTGCTGCACCATTTTTCACTGCAGTGCAATTTTCATGGGAGTGCTATATCGAGGGGCCACTAGTACAGGGCAGTGCAAGGTGACAAGAGCACTCACTCCACTCAGGTGGACCGCTGCTGTTCTCCGCATCAGCGCTGCATTCTTCACCACCTAGGCGCAGCCTGAATTAGTCCCCAGGAAAATGGGCCCACTTGACCTGAAACACAAAGGGATTTGTGTCAACTGGTTGATGTTTTTCATGTAGCCAGTTTAAGGCATACACATATTTTTCCAAAGTTGTTCGGCAGATATCATTCACCTTAGCTGCCAAATGTTGTTCAAAACCCACAATCCTTCAGCACAACACTGCATTATTCCCCTCCCACTTGTCTTCATTCCATACTGCTCCCTCTATTCTCATCAGCGCCATTGTATGACACCAGGGGAGACTTTCCCCTTCTTTAGTTGTGCACTGTAATTTCTTATGGTCTTTTATTTGTAATTCCCCCTCTTCAGGACCTTTTGTCACATATTCGTTTTACCTTGTACCGTGATTCCTCCTGTTTCCATCATGTTTATTAATTTCACGAAATTATCTTAATGTACCTGCTCCCCTTCATCCGCCCACTGAACTTTTACCTTTTTTCCTTGAAATAAACTCATAGTTTTGCATAGGGACAACTGCATTAGGCATCCTGCTTCCTCATAAGACACTCCTTTGGGCAAGAAAACCTTGGGCGCTCCTACTACGTGTGGAATGAGAGAGCAGACTTAGCATGTGCCATTTACTCTCTCTCTTCCCACACGCATCATTCCATTGTACGACACATTTCCAGTTAATGAAATATACTCTTCTTCAGTGCCATATGTGAGAAACCAAAGGGTGTCTCACCTACTAGTCCATAGGAATCTCTCTCTCGGGTGGCCAGGGCATGCCAATCGCCTTTGGATCCAGACCCTGGGGGTGGACCAGTGCGGGAGGATCTCCTGGGTGAGGGGTTTTTGGGGGTGAGACAACCAATAGTGAGACACTGTATTCCCCCCCACTTTCCCGTACCCATGACCCATCCTATTTTATAGGATTTTCTGATGTTCCAACTCCCACCTCCCTCCCCCTTCTGCACAAACACTGGGCCGAGGAAGAGGGCGACTGAGAATAAAGAGGCTAACCCTTACATATCTCATTGGACCTGTCCCGCTAATCAGGTCATGCAAAGTCAGGCACTTGACTTTAATCGTATACATTTAATACCCATTACCTCTCCCCCACACGGATAAAAGGCGAATACATAGAGACACTCTGAGCAAGGTGGAACACGAGAAGGAGCAGCACTTCCGGGCCAAAGGTGAATCTACTGGAGCAGAGAGATCGACAGAGGGACGAGACCAAAGGGTAGAGAAACCCAGGAGATCCCTACAGGAGGTCTTTCCTCTGAAGAGCCGTAAAAGGTACGCAGAGAAGGCCAAATCCCAGACAAGAATACTGCATTGTGTTTCAAGGGCGCCGGCGACCCTCCCCGGTGAACAAAAGAGCTGGGGAGGCGAGCACAAGCCTGTGAATTAAAACCACAAAGACAAGAATGGAATGCACGCAGCCGGTGAGTTGGCGAGCGACATGCAAGACCAGTGTGTGTTAAGGGAAGATTGAAGTTGAAACAGTATATCGCACAATTGAAGGCTGCACGCGTGGGGGTGAGACGCAAAGTAAGGCAGACCTATAGTGAACTTTAAATTACTGATAACTGTGAAGCCAGTGATACAGAGTAGCTGTTTAGTCCTGTGAAAGGAAGTAGCCCACTCGAAAGTCTCAGCACAAGGTGAAAAGTTTTGTTATAAAGCAATAGTGAATGAACTCTAAAAAGCGTAATGGTCAAGATTAACCCAGACAAAAGGGGAAGTGAAAAGGTGAATGTTGAACTTTTTGTGCTTATGATACTGAACTACCCAGACCAAAGGACACTGGGGCAAATGGCACAAGAGTCTGAGCTGAAGGGAAAGTCGAAGTGGTGCTACAGAGGTCTATAGTAAAAAAAACCTTGCACATTCTTTGACATCAGGAAAAGGTCTGAGCCCGACTGAGAGAGACCGGAAGTGTAATAAGTTAGGGGAAGGGAACCCCGAAAGAAGGTGAATTAAGCTTGGGGAAGAGAGCCCCTGCAAGTGTTTTACTTTGAACGGTTCAAGCCCGACCTAGGGAGACTTGTGTCAACTTTTGTTGAACTGTGAAAGAACTTTTTGAAAGCCAGAATTAAAGACTTTAACGTGGAAGACCAGGCGGACCTTGATCCATGTTTTGAGCTGCCTTCGTTTTGAGAACCTGAGTCAGTGTATCTCATCCTGTCTACAGGGGGGGCGTCTTACTCCATGGTGTCCAACATAGGGAGGAGAGCTGACTCAGCCATTTTGATCCTTTGTTATAACACTAATTTTCCTTTGCATACACATTCCCCTTAACACAATTTTTGTATAAGAGATAGGGCAGGCATTAGGTTTTGTTAGTATAGGCCATTTTTGATTTGACAGAGACTGACTAGGACCGTGTTTTCTTTATTATGTGATGGTAGAGACTACTGCCTTCATAGCTATAGGGCAAAGTAGGAGTTTTTCCAAATCCCCAAAATTGACTGACAGTTTTAAAATTGTACCTCTTGTTTCAGTGTCATACCTGTGATACCCTGCCTCCCTTACACATGGTGGAAGTCCTCCCCATTCATCATACTTATTTTTCCCCTGTTGCTTTTTTCATTCATTTGTGTTTCAAATTTTCTTTTTCTTTGCTACACACTTACCATTAAAAAACGTCAACACCCTCTTTTGCTGGTGTTTTGTGAATTGTAATGGCTGTAAAACAAATTGAAAGTTCAGAGATACTTCCCGTTATGTTGTGCTTTGGGAGACACTGCTCTTGTCTTTGTGAACGTCGGTCATATGGACCCATCCTTGTTGACCTACAAGCTTGACGGCAGTTGGTGTTGAATAGATTATGGTGTGTGGGCCATTAAAGCCCTCCTCTTTCCATTTTCTAACGTGGTTCCTTACGAGGACTTGGTCACCCGGATAAAGAAGTGCTGCTTGTGGAAAGTGTTTGGGTCACCTAATTGTCCAGATTGATTTGTAGGCCTACTCTGCAAGGATATATATTGAAGGGATTTGGTAAGTTCTTTGAGATATGTATCAACCCCCCCCCTTCCCCCAGAATAGCAGAACGTCGGCGGAATAGGTGCAAGCATTCTCCGCCCTGTAACAATCTCATGAGGAGTCAGGTGGTGATCTCCTCCAGGCATATTTGTCAGTGCAAACAAAGCAAGAGGCAAGCAGTGGGCCCATGATTTTTCAGGTGTTTGCATAAGCTTTGCCAATCTCATCTTCAGCAGTCCATCTTTTCTACCAAACCGTTGCCTTGAGGATGGTAAACCGTGCATAGTTTGTTTTATCCCAAGGAGTGTTATCTCTTTTATGAAATAATTGGCAAAGTGCTGCCCATTATCAGAATGAATTTCATCTGGAATCCCCCACCTCAGGAACACCACCCTCACAATAAATGTAGCTGCAGAGCTGCCATCTTACTGGCACATGGGCCAGCCTCAAGCCAACGTGGGAATGGACACACAACTACAAGCAGGTAATTCAAAGAAGTACATCTCTCTTGCATATTAACATAGTCGATATGCAAATGCCGGAAGGGACCTTGCCATCGCGCCAATGTTCCCTGTATAGCTCTCAACTTGTGACCTGGCAGAAATTTCTGGCAGGTCATGCAGTTATTTACGAATTCTGCTACATACTCCTACAGACACCACTTTTCCCTGCAGCCACATGCTCTTTTGATATGTGGGCAGGGTTGTGAAAATGTTCCAATGCCAATTGTAACAGTTTTCTTGGCATGACAACCTTTCCTGTGCCATCATGTTGCCAAACCAAGTCAGTTGTGGACAAAGAACATTCTCGCCTTTTCCACAATTCTTTTTCAGCATCTGATGCATCTCCCTGGCAATGCATGTTTTTCTTTGGTCACTTTTAATGCTGCTATTCAGAGGTATTTTTTTCTTTTTCGCCAGGGAACAGCACGTGACCCCCTCTGGCATATAGGCTGCTTATTTTGCTGCTCCATTTGCTCTTTCGTTTCCTCGTGAGATAAAATCTTGCGCTCCTGTATGGACTTTGCACTTTATTAATGCTAACTCTATTGGGAGCGGTAACATTTCTAGTAGTTTAAAGAGTAATTCTGCATGCTGAACGGGAGTGCCTTCACTTCTTTTAAGCCCTCTCCTTTCCCATCTTACTGACCCTGAGTGCACTGTAGAAGTGACATAGGCCGAATCAGAGAAGATGTTCACAGCTTGGCCCTCTGACATGTTTAGTGCTTCAATCAAGGCCACCAGTTCTGCTGCTTGTGCAGAGTAATGGTTTGGTAGTCTCATCTGTGAGTACACTATAAACTCCTCCCATTTGTGTACTCCTTGTCTTTGCCCCACTGTGCAACCTGAATGCCTTTGCCATGTGGTCTGGTTAATGCTGAAACTTCTGTCAATGAAAATCATGCCTCCCCCTTCTATCACTTGCTCCTTAACCAGAGAGTTACTGTCTCTCCTGCCTATGCATGCTATGCAGTCATGTACATAATCCCCTTGCTCTATTTTCTCTGCAATGAACTCTGCTGGGTTTATGGCCCTGCATCTCACCTCTTCTATTGCAGGGTTGGTTAGTATTACCTCATACTCTGAGAATCTCTGAGTTTTCAGTGTTGATGTCATTTTTTCCAGTTTTGCAAATAATGCATGTTCTACATGCAAAACTACTGGGCACCCCATAGTTATCTTGGAAGCCTTCTCAGTAGCAAATGCAGCAGTAGGACGTGCCTGCTCACATGGGAAATGCCCCTACATTACTGCATCCGGTGACCCACTGTAATAGTCAAATGCCTTTTGTCCCTGTCCCCTTTTCTGTGTCAGTACTGTTGTCATTACATTTCCATCTGAATGTGAGAATAGGTGAAACTTTTCTTTGTAATTGGGTGCTAACACTGGTGCGTGTGCTAACTCATGTTGTAGCTCATCAAAGCTTTCCCCGCGTCAGCTGTCCATTTTATGTGTGTTTTTGTTTTTCTGTGCTTCTTTAATGCTTGCAACAATGGCCTGGTGTACATGGAATAATCAAAAACCCATGTTCTGCCGTAGTTGCACAAGCCCAAAAACGACTGCAACTTGAAGACTTCTTTGAGTGCTCATTGGCTCTTAAACCCATTTCAAGCTAGGTTCAACCCATCTCAGTGTACAGAATTACTATTCATTGCTGCCCTCAATGACCTCCACATGGCCACAGATCTTTGTTGCAGCCATGAAAATGTTAGCTCTGTCAGCAACTTTCGATATTTTCTGCTGTACCATTCTTCTTGATGACTTTGCACAAGTTGGCATCAGGGACGCGGTCCTGCCTTGGTTCACTTCTTTCTTAATGCACTGCTCTAGGACTGCACTACTTACTCCATTTCTCTTTCCCCCTGTTCTTTTACGTTGTGGAGTTCCCTAGTGCTCCACCCTGTCACCCATGCTCTTTAACTTCTACCTTTGGCGAATCTGATCCATGATCATGGCTTTAATTTCCATTCTTAGGCTAGTGACAACCCAGATCATGCTTTGCTTGGACCATTCTGTTTTTCGCATGCATGAGGGACATCTATGGCCGGCGTGCCACTGACTGAAATGTAATGGTGATAAGACCCAGGTATTGATCATGGGTCTCTGGGGTCCATCTTTCTGGCCCACTAAAATGGCCTCTACTCCTGCCCTGGTCTCTTTAGTCTGCGTTTTGGGTTTACATTTTGATTTGTGTATCTCGCTTCTTTCACAGGCTAATGTTGTCACTAGTAGCTGCTTTTTCTTCATGAAGGTCCTCCGTAAGATCTTCCTCCATTTCTTGAGCCTTCTACTATAGTCCCGCTCTCATACTTTCCAGGTTACCCTATGGGCATGCTCATAATCTAGGATTCCCAGAATATGTAAACCATCATGTTCGGGTGATTTAAATCGGTGCTTCTGGTTTAGCCTTGATCTTCCCTTCCATGATTTCTGTGCTCCCTGCTTCTCTCTATGCCACTAGTTCCTTATTCGTGCTAAAATACACTTTAAGGTCCTCTACATTACCCACCTTGCCTTCCGTGGACCTGGTGGCGCCTTGCCTTCCGTGGACCTGGTGGCGCCTTGCCTTCCGTGGACCTGGTGGCGCCTTGCCTTCCGTGGACCTGGTGGCGCCTTGCCTTCCGTGGACCTGGTGGCGCCTTGCCTTCCGTGGACCTGGTGGCGCCTTGCCTTCCGTGGACCTGGTGGCGCCTTGCCTTCCGTGGACCTGGTGGCGCCTTGCCTTCCGTGGACCTGGTGGCGCCTTGCCTTCCGTGGACCTGGTGGCGCCTTGCCTTCCGTGGACCTGGTGGCGCCTTGCCTTCCGTGGACCTGGTGGCGCCTTGCCTTCCGTGGACCTGGTGGCGCCTTGCCTTCCGTGGACCTGGTGGCGCCTTGCCTTCCGTGGACCTGGTGGCGCCTTGCCTTTCGTGGACCTGGTTGCGCCTTGCCTTTCGTGGACCTGGTTGCACCTTGCCTTCCGTGGACCTGGTTGCACCTTGCCTTCTGGCTGATCTGGTCCTACCTTCGCTTCTGGCTGATCTGGTCCTACCTTGCCTTCCTGCTGAGCTTGTGCCATCTGGCAACCTGGTCGCGCCTTGCCTTCTGTGGACCTGGTCGCGCCTTGCCTTCTGTGGACCTGGTCGCGCCTTGCCTTCTGTGGACCTGGTTGCACCTTGCCTTCACTGGACCTGGTTGCGCCTTGCCTTCCGGCTGAGCTTGTCCCATCCGTGGACATGGTCCCACCTTGCCTTCCGTGGACCTGGTCCCACCTTGCCTTCTTCCAGGCGGGACCTGGTCCCACCTTGCCTTCCATGGACCTGTTCCCACCTTGCCTTCTCCAGGCTTGGCCACTACTGTCGTACTCGTTCTCTCCTTGAACCTGGTCCCACCTTGCCGCCTTCCAGGCTTGGCCACTACTGTTTTACTCGCTCCTTCCTTTCTTCCAATTTTCGACTTCTCATTATTTCTTGCAACAGCCTACATTCTGTGCTGGTTTTATCTTATAGAACAAACGCTTGGTGGATACAAGTATTCTCAGGCAACAACATAAAACTTTCTTGTGCAGTGGTCGACTATACGGATAACATTCTGGCGAATGAACTCGCATGAAAACTGATTTAGACTGTGAAATGTGTGAAACTTATCTTCACTATAAATGTTGAGATTTACGGAGCAACTGTTATTGTCAGGGGATGAAGACCCCATCATTGGTTGCTGTGACCGACTTACAGCAGTTGATTGGTTGAATGTTTGAAACAAAAGTTTAATTCTTATGCCTTAAACTGAAGTTTTCCAATAAATCTGAACGTTCACCTCATTTCCTTGGCCTTCCCTGCTAAGCCTTTTTTACAGTCATTTGCCATGATGCCCCTTGTTACCCTACGCTCTAAAAAAAAAAAAAAGGGTTAGCCGTTTCCCAACGTGTCATGCTCTCCGATAGCGTGCTGCAGAAAAGGTACATTCTCATTATTCAAAAGCATTAAAAATGTGTTTTTAGCGTCAATGATGCGAACCAGAAAGTCTAACAAGCAACGAAATGCAGTGGCACTTCTGAGGAGGATTTAAACAGCTGAAAACCGACGCCCAACAATCGAAGATGCATTTGCTGTGTCTAGCCTCGGTCTCGGTTTCTTTACGTTTCTGACTTGGAATCTGCCAGTTCATAGCTGAGGCATATTTGGAAATTACTGTTGCCATTCATTGGTGTAGCACAGTTCGCTTGCACTAGTAGACTTCGCCATCAGGTGGAAGCACTGGTTCATAAATGGTGGCTCAACCATGAGTTAATTGTTATACAGTACACTACAACATATGTTAAGAGCGTTTCTTTAAAGTAAATTGTAGCGCGGCACAAAAATTAAAGGGAACAACATCTCCATGCCCTCGATAGGTTATGCTCCGTTATATTATTTGATGCCGCGCACCGCTACCACCCAGGGGCCGTCTCCAGGCGCTCTATAAGCAAACAAGTAAGAAATCTATCTGGACTAACTATTGAGGTTTTTGAAAGTGTTTTTTATGTTGTCATGCGAGTACACTTGCTTTAGTTTGGGCTGGTTAGCTGTGCTTTATTTGCGCATTCATTGGGAAGCGTTGTACTGGTCTTTCCGTTATTTCGGGGTCCCATGCGAAATTAGCCATTCTTGTTTTGGGGTGAAGGGGGAGGGGGTACTAAGGGTTTTCTAGCCCCTGGTAAATGTCTGTTTTGGGGTCAAGTCCTAAGAATTAAAGTGCGGGGACTCATCAATAAATGCAATGGGATGTGACGTTTCCAGAAATGAGCATATCAAGGTGATAAATGCACTTTTCATTAAATTGCCTTTGTATAACCACCCAAATTGCGCAGGACGAATGTCATTTGCCTTTCATAAAATCAACACACACACAAAACCAGAGAGGATATTTTCTTCTGATAGTGTTTTTGAAAACATTTAAAGGTGTGCACGTTTCAAACTCCAAGAACCAATACACATGTTTTCCCTGGGACTTGCAGTACCGAAATGAGACATTTCAACTTAAGTTGTTTGCTCTGTTTTATCAGGTTATATAGTGTAGTGATGAAGTGTCTGGCCTACAAACTTGTGGATTGCGGTTTGATCCCCGGGGTCGGCTCTAATTCATAAATTCAAAGAGGACATTCAATGTTTCTCATTTTAGCAGGGGGGACTGAGCCCACCCTCTGAATAAAGTGGGTGGACTCCGTCCCCCTGCGTGTACCCTCGACTTGAGCCCTGGGTATTAGCCCAAACTATGCGCGCACATTTCCGAGAAATGGATCGATGAACGTTATGTATTTATCATAGTATCGGTATGTGAGTCAAGGAAGAGGAGGGAAACGCTGACGACCAATGCATGGAAGAGGAGGGGACGCTGACGACCATTGCATGGAAGAGGAGGGGGAACGCTGACGACCAATGCATGGAAGAGGAGGGAGACGCTGACGCATGGAGGGGAACGCTGACGACCAATGCATGGAAGAGGAGGGGGACGGGACGCTGATGACAAATGCATGGAATAGGAGTGGGACGCTGACGCATGGAGGGGAACGCTGACGACCATTGCATGGAAGAGGAGGGGGGGACGCTGACGCATGGAGGGGAATGCTGACGACCAATGCATGGAAGAGGAGCGGGACGCTGACGCATGGAGGGGAACGCTGATGAACAATGCACAGAAGAGGAGGGGGACGCTGATGAACAATGCACAGAAGAGGAGGGGGACGCTGACGACCAATGCATGTTTAAAAGGCCTCAACATGTTCTGCGCCAGCAGAGACCTTGTTATGGCTCTACTCTAGATCTACTGTAAGCGTTTGGCCACTATCGTACACATCGACATTTTATTTATTTATTGGATATTTGGAAGGTGCCAAATGATACAACAAATGATGTTTCAAGGCACTGCAAGACAAAGATGGGGGGGGGGGCAGGGCCAGCCATAGGGCAGGGCGTGGGGCCAGGCGATCGCCCTGGGTGCCATTAGCCCCCCGCCATGCCAGCTCGGGGGCAGTCTTTCAAGGGCTCCCCCAAGCTGGTGTGGTGGGAGAAGGCGCATCAGGCACCCTATTGTTATATAAATGCGTCCCGGGGATGCAAAAGCATCAGCACCCTATTGAGATAATTACCTCCCTGCTCCAACGCAGGAGCGAGGCGGTTTCCATTAGAATAGGGTAGTGCCCTATTCCAGTGATTAACCCCCTGCTCAGGCACAAAAAAATTGGTGCCCCTCGCCTAGACCATCGGAGTGGTGGCCGCCAATTTTTTTTTAAGCTGCCTGGGGTGGTGCCACCGCTAAGGCCGGCACTGGAGTTTTGGGGGAACAAGGGAGAAAGATAACCATAACTGTACTACTAAGCCTTGTGACATTCGGATTGTGCAAGTGCAGTAACACAAAGTGTGAAGGAAGGGGGTTGGGGGAGAGTGCCGATCTGCGCAAAATGCGAAGCGCTAGGGTGGGAACGGAAGTTCAGGGTAAAGAGGAGAGAGTGCAAATGAAGGGGGTGGAGGAGGAGCTTGGGGAGCAGAGGGGGTCGCTAGGCAATGGTAAGGGGAGCCCAGGTGGGCAAGTGCCAGGGATTGCAAGGGGTGAAGTGGGTGAGAGACCACATGCTAAGTGCGAGGAAGGGGGTGGACTGGGCAGGGGGGCTGGGGCCCTGTAGAACTTGCAGAGAACCAGACAACCAGTCACTGGCAGGGGGGGCGGTGGTGGCAGGGGGGGCGGTGTTAGCAGGGGAGTGGGAGGGGGAAGGAAGAAAAGAAAAGACGGGTCTAGAGGAGTTTCCGGAACTTAAGGCGATCCGGCTCAAGCCTGAAAGGGGCAGGCAGACCATTCCAGAGGGAGGCTCCTGTGGAGGAGAGAGATCTACCCCCCCCCCCACCCCCTGCTTAGAAAAGCGTCTGATCTGCAGAGAGTTGGAGCTAGAAGGCCAAAGGGCTCTAGCAGGGAGGTATTTAGGGAGAGAGAGTTGGATGTAGCGTGGTCCCAGCCCCCAGAAAGCCTTGTGGGTGATGCAGAGGGTCTTGAACTTGATCCTCACAGCCACCGGGAGCCAGTGGCGAGATTTTAGGGCTGGAGAGATGCGGTCCCTGGGCTTGAGGCCAAGGATAAGTCTTCCAGTCCAATATATATATATATATATATATATATATATATATATATATATATATATATATATATATATATATATATATATATATATATACACATATATATATATAGAGAGAGAGAGATCTCAAGATCAAAGATGACACCCATGTTTTTTTTCTAGGGAGACCATTCTAGAGGGAGGCTCTTGCGGAAGTCCTCATACATACCCTGGCCACCCTGAACCACCCTGAAAAGACCACTCTCGTCTTCCACAAAGATGAACAATCGCACATTAAAACAACCCTCAAATCTCATTGAAGGTCTCAAAGCCTGACCACCTGGTTCATCCACACTTGGGTGCGACATTATGCGAAACCCCTTCTCCCCCATTTCCAAAAATGGTGATTGTTGCATTGTGGAGGCAGGTCGCAATACCCTGTCTCCTTATTTGGCCATCTCCATAGGGGACCCTGCAACGAGCAGGTGATTTGTCAATATACCCAACCTTCTAGACCGTTGTCTGCACCAGGACACAATGTAAATGTTGTGCTTCATGCATGCCAAGTGATGCATATCTATGTTGTCCAGGACATGACTGCTTGCCCAAGAGTTCTGCTTGGTGTAATGGTAGCGATGTCAGGAACAAATGCGGTGTTACTACCATTGGTGGAAAAGGAAAAAAGCGTAAAGAGGGTTCCCACAAGGACGGGAATAGTGACGTAGTTTGGAGGAGGGGGTGAAGTTCCAAGGGGGCGGAGCTGGCAGTTGAACTCCGCTCAAAGACAATGTTCAAAATAATAGTTGAAATTTGGCGCAATTTCTTTCATGCTGCTTCTTTCCAAACTCCACACTATACACCATTTCCACTTTAAATCACTTCCATGGCAGTGGTGCACCCAAAATACACTTAGGGTATGATGGGGTAGATCAGCAGGTTGAGAGAACGTTGCTGAGATGTTATATATTTAAAACTGGTTGTTAATCGTATGACATTTTGCAGTTCCTTATAAAAAAAAGTGCTATAAAATGTGTCTGGCGATGGGATGGGTTGGGCTGGTCACTTGCTTATTTTCAGGGCGTAGATGGGGAAATATCTGCCACTGTAGTGAAAATTAAAAGTTGGCAATCATGAACCCACAGTTTAATTTCCTAATAACTGCTGTCAGCACAACAGAAACATTTATTTGTGATTAAGCAGTTTGAGAAGCATGTAACATCTTTATAAATATAACCTGTGATAAAACACAAAGGAAGGGGCGCACAAATTACAAGGTATTTGTGTGGTAGTCCAACAAAAAAAAGAAACGCCATTTCAAAGAAAACTAGTGAAGGCAAGCTTAAGCAGTATTTTTGAGTTTGGAAATGTGTTTTTTTCTATGAAAGTGTGAAGATACACATTTGGAAAACAATGGTGTGCCCAGCATGTAGAAAGCCTGCTTTTAACCGTGATGGCCCCCTCCCCAGAGATGGTCATGACCCATTGGTTACCGTGGTGTCACTTTCAGGGCAGAAGAAACTCGCGGGAATGAGGGCTGGGGAAAGGAGCGCAGAGCAGATTAGAACACGAGCCCACAGCTTTGGGGCTCTGCAAAGCCTTGTCAGGGCTGAGGCAAGCCTGGCCCGAGATCCGGGTAGACATCTGATGCCGGATCTCGCCCATTGACCAGCGCTGGCTACTACCACACACCACCTGCTTTATCGTCTTCCTGTAGCATTCATCACACAAATAGTGCACTCACTCACTACCTCATCGTGCCGCCTATAATATCTTCTGTGCAGATAACGGCTCTGCCAGACACCTGCACCTAATGGCAACCTGACGCACAGGCGGATAATGCTGCAGCTGGGCATCTGAGATCGTAACACTGACATCTTAAATGATCATAACATTTCTCATTAGTTGCTTCAAATGCTGGTCTCTGTGACCTGTTCACCACGTGGCTTAGCAAGACTATTTGGGTTTTGGGCTCCAGACATAATGGCCCAGGGTATTATCAGAACCGTCAAAGTTAGGTTTCTATGTATAGTCCATCATACAGTTTTAGTTCACCTGGACGATATCTGGAGTACTTCGTTTTACATTAACTGGTGCAGTTTTTCTGTCTATATGTACTATAGATCTAAAATCATGTTCAGGTTTTTTTTGTTATGTTTTCTACTATTAACTTGAATAAACAAATGTAAAAAAATGGCAAGCATACTTCAAAAGTCATATTAGTCATTAAAAACTTACTTGCCCCTGGCTTGTAAACCTCCTTTAGAAAATTCGCTCCTAGTCTACTATCCAAACTCTTGTCCCATCTTCCCTGCTTTAGGCGTTCGCTCATTGGCAGCAAAACACGTTTTCAAAAGTTAGGTTGGCAATGGGACTTTCTTCCGGGCAATATTGGAGCCCACTAGAGTCCCTTGCATATTCCTGATTGCTCTTGTCTACCCTCCGGAGTATCGGGTAATATTATCCCCTCCAATAATATCGCCATACATATGGTCGTGGGGTAAGGCCATAGGCGATATTATTGGTGGGGATAATTTATGGGGTAATGGGACCGGGTGTGTCATCAGCTCCTATTTAAAAGAAAATATATATATATATATATATATATATATATATATATATATATATATATATGGGTTGCGGGGGTCTCCCCCGCACGTTCCATGGCTTAATATGGACACAAAAATATGGTGATATTTTTGTATGGCGATATTTTTGCGGGGATATTAGCACATGGAACCCCCTCTGGCAGGTTGACAAATGTGCTGGTTGATCTCTGGAATTCAGATGGATCTTGTTTTCATTTCTATTAGTCTCATGTTCATTTCCTGCTCCCTTCTTTTGCTTGGCACTGTTGCCTCTTTAGAGGCCAAGGCCCCTTGAGCAACCTGTGCTCCTGCCAATGTTCTCCGTTCTTCAGATTGGGCACTGCTTCTCACTACTTCCCAGATGTGGTCGCGGGGCCATCGTTTTCATTCTAGCATCTATTTGTTATTTGGGATTGTTTATGTGGTCTTTTGCCATTTGAGTGCACCTCCTTTGAGGGGTGGGGGGGAAAATGGATTCTGCGTCAAGTTTAACCTTAAATAAAATAAGATGGTCACAGGAATGAAATATGTTATAAAACACACTGCATACGAAATATTTATCCTTCTGGAAAATACGTATATGAGAAAAATGTGCAGTTGGAAAGGGAGAAACATTGTCCCTGTGTATTGACAGAAATTTGGCAAAGTGCAGTGAGCAACGTCATGAGATGGTTCATTACTGTCATTGCTGTAAAATGTATTGACCATTGACCTGGAGTGCTGCGTTTATTTGATGAAAACATGCCATTGGATCTGTTGAAAAGAGGAAACCAGAGATGGGACTCCATTTTGGTGTATTTGGTGCTCTTTACTAATGGAGCATTTTATGATATGGCTGAAAATGGGATGTCCCTGCCCAGTTTTGTGTAGACCAAAATATGACTTTCGCCCCTGCTGCTGGTTTGGGCCTATGGAATGGCCGTGTCCGGAGGATTAAAGCGAGCTTAGCATGCCTCGTGAGGAACGGCAGCTGAAGAGAACGAGCACGGCATGTGGCACCAGGGTACAGGGGCTTCCTGTAAGGGGGTTGCGGGCCTTATTACGGTGTCTTCGTTTTCCGTGCACAGCTCCCTCAAGGCAGCCACATCCCTCTTAGCAATACATCCCCTGCTGCAGGGCTCCACTTTTTTGGGGAGCGCTGCTCTGGTGACTGACCTCATCCCTCGCTCCTGTGCATTGCTGGCATTGTCATAAGAGCAAAAACACAAAGTCCACTAGCACTCCTCTCTACCACCACATCTTAGGGAGAGATGAAGAAAGAATAGAAAGGGATGCTATCCCGCGACCCTAATGGTTTTGCACACGGGGGATCCAGTGGCCTAAAAGCACTGCCATCCCACGCCCCAAGAGGGGATCCAAAGAAGACCTTGGGTCCCAGCAGGCAATGCCAGTAACCCAGGGCACATGAGTAGAAACCCCTTCATTATGTGCTAAAGCAAGTACGGCAGAAATTATTTGTTTGGGTAGTGGACAACCTTTTGATGTGTAGTCTGCAGCTGCCAGATCCTTTTCCCCCCACATTATGTTTAGTTATGTGAAATGTGCTGCCACGTTAAAACACAAGCATGTAGTGGGATCCCACTGGCTCATTACCCTTACAGAGACCTGGAATTTGCTTGACCCAGTCAAGTAGGTCAACATACACCCTAACTACAAGTCCCAGCATGCATTGTGAAATCCTATGTGTAATACTATTAAAGTGAGAAAGTGTAAAAGTCTCCAAACTTGTAGTATTTCGCCAGTCACTCACACCCAAAAGTCTCAAACCCATCCTAATGACATATAGGTTGAATCGACTCTCTCTTCGGACCTAATAAGTCGAGAAATCCTGACTGCGGAAGTCCCTGGTCCATCCAATGAGGATCTGGCGTTAAGAATGTTTAAATGAGTGAGTCCTCACCATTGGCAGCAAGAGCAGACCGCTCGCTGTCAATGGCAGCAGCACACTCAGGCGATGCCTCTTCTGCGGATCACTGCAGAATGCCATACAGCCAGATGAAAATCCAAATGGAATTCCAATGTGGTCCTTCCACCCCAGAGTACGAATAAAGGCTCGTAGTTAGGTCTGCTGTCAAGCAATTAAGAGCTAGTCAATCAAAGAAGGGATACAATTACATTTCAAACCCTGAATTGAAGACCATAACCTATTAGAAGACAGAAATCTTACACACCAATCTCAGGCCAGCTAATGAAAGCCCTCTCAGCCCCAGAAGTATAAAAGAAGTGGCGACAACTCAAAGGAGGGAGAACACTAGACAGAAGCAGGCATTCTTCTAAGTGATGCCTGGATACACTGGGAAATTACTACCTCTGCTGATTATGGAGGTTGCGAAGAGGATGATATGTTTACAAAACTCCATGAACATGACCATTGGGCAAGTGGTACATGGGGCAGTGAACCTGGTGAATGGTCCTGCAAGGCAAAGCCCAGTTCCAAAGTAAAGCCGGAGGAGTAGTTCCTTGAAGTACCAAAGGAGGCGCGCATCCGAGAAGTGCCCAGGAAGTGTCTGGCTGTTTGGCTACAGGACACTGATTCTCTTGCTGCCTTCCAACTCCTCAACTTGGTGCCGAGCTACGACTTCAGTGAGCCGTCGGCAAGAGGAAGAGCGAGCTGCGTTGAAACCCTCATCCATTACTACTACAAGTAATCATTAACTTTTTCATTCGTTAGCACAGACCTTGGGACTTGTGCTTGGTCCTCTGCTTGGTCCTATAGCTGCGCGCAATTACCTGATTATATTGCGCCCCTAAATCTCTCGTATTGTATTTTGCAGCTCCGCCCTCTGACCCGCCCTTCTCAGCCTGCCACTCACTTCATTAACACCGGTGCACGTGCATCTCGCACGCACATCCGGGAAGTGCCCAGGAAGTGTCTGGCAGTGCGGCGGGCAGTTGGGGGCCTCTGATTTTAAAAAATGTATTCTGTGTTGTTTGGCATGGATTTTTCATATAGACATCTCTGTAGTTTGACTTCCTGTGTTCGATTGTAATTGACATTGAATTTTGAGGACTACATATAGATGGTTCTCACGCGTGTGTGTATGCAGCAATTAACTTTTTGGAGTCATCTATTGATTAATGTTTCACTTAATGTCAACAGAAATTCTTTATTAATTGCGCATACACTGCTTTCTGGATCCATATAGTGTCGACCTTTTGCAAGACAATACCTGTAAATCGTGTTTGCAAATCAGTTGGACACCATGGTTGGGAGTCTTCATAGTAGGAAATGCTTGAACGAATGGCGCACGAATACTAGTCTTAATATGACTGCTCCTTATACCCACCAATCCTTGGAAGTTGAACCAAACGGCAGCATGAAGCCAGGATTTGATGTGCAGTCATCACACACTTGTTATACTGATACTATTCAACATGGGCAATTTGTTTATACAACTCCAGCAGCACATGTTCTCGGTTCAAATTCTACTGCTTCTTTGGCCAAAGAGAATCAATTTTTTCAACATGGCCCTCTGCATGGTATGTGTATTTCTGATGTGTCTATTCTTTCACCAGCAGTGAAAGCTGAATGGATTAAGTGTTGTTGTGTCTCTTTGATTTGCTCTTCTCCTATTTCGGTTCTCCCTTCTGAGGTTGAAAAAGTTTGTCTTCATAATATCCAGGAAATCAATGTCGACCATCATACTATATTGAGCGAGGATGGCGTGATAAAACCTTGCTACCTATCGACAAGCTCTCCAACATTTAAGCAGCATATTTATTTTTCAAAAACTGATATTGCTAATGGGATGCTTGAACAATCTCCCCTCCTCCTAATCATGATCAAATCAATTTTGATGGTGTTTACCATCAAACATTAGGTCCGATAATCAATGACGACTTAACCAATTTTCCGGTTATGTCGCGCATTCTCAATCTCCTTGACAAAGGATGTAAAGATGCCGGTGGGAGGTGTCTGTACTTCCGCTCTCTATATGGTAGAGGAGAGGCATAGAGGACCCCAGCCAAGATTCTCTATTATTGGTACGTGGTCGAGCAATCAAGGCCTAGCTTCTCAGGAGGTGATGTGGGCTGATTCTTAAGTACAGTGTAGTCCCCAAGCACCCACAAAGGAATGTCTGCACACTGTATTGGTTAAAACACAGTCTTTATATAATTAATATTCAAGGTCACATACACTATCACAATAACTCACTTTGTACTCTGAAAATCAACAATGGTAAATATATACAGTTCTAAAGTGGTACTACTAACGTTATCCGATCTCATTAAAGTGCGTACGGTCAGAATGACACACAGATCAAAATAAAGAGGAAACCAGCAGTAGAGGGAGGAAGGAAAGCAAGATGATTGAAAAATTGGCAGAATACTGGCCCTGATACCTAGACACAGTTGTGTGCGGAGAACCCCCCCAACTGGGCAACCTGTAGACGAGAGATACAAGCCCAGTCCATATATTGTTCACACTAGACTTTCCAATAGTTCTGCATCCCCAAAGTACCTTGGCGTTGTAGCGTTCCTCGTCAGGGAATCGACAGCCCTTCTTAAGTGCCCTCCCTTTCAGGCAGGAGTCATGGGTCGTCGAACGTCTGCCGGAGAACAGATCGAGCTACGACGTTGAAGTGGCCGCATCGTTCCCAGCGGGGACGGGGAAGCATAAACGTCCTGCAATGAAGAGGCGTGCGGGGCACCTCAGTGTCGATAGTTCTAGATCGCAAAGAGTTTGAAGAACTGTGGCCCAGCAAGGGTGTCGAGTCGTCGGCGTCTCTGTGGTCTTTGGGTGGCGGGAAACCCACCGGCGGATGCTCCTCGGCGCGTCGACGGTCAGGCCTCCTCCAGCAGGATACAGCGGCGATGATGCGGACGAGAGCGTCCTTGGATCAATGAAGTTCTTAGGCAACGGGAACACGGCGGCTCCAGTCGGCGACGGTGGTCGTCGACAGTGGCGGACAACAGTCCGGGTGCTTCTCCTTGGAGTTCCTCAGCAGTCCCCGTATCGGGTCGGCAGCCCGTCGAAGGTCTGTCTACCAGGGAGCTTTGGCAAAGATCTGCGGGTGCACAATGGTCCCTTGTAGCTCGGGAAGAGGGCACCTTACCAGGTCCCCTCTGGGTCATGCCTTGGAGACACAGAAGCTTTCAGATTGTGAAGGAGAGCAACAGCAATTCTTCTCTTCCAGCAGGGCTTCAAGGTCGAGCGTCAGTTTCACTCCAGTTACTCTTCGTAGTTTGGACTTCAGCTCTGAACACGATTCCTAGCAGTGAGAGGTCCCCAGATATACTGTTGATCTCCCATTCATTCCGCTGGGTCACACTTAAGCATCCAATCACTATGAAGGGCATTCATGCAGGCAGGCAACCAATCAGGTGCATAGTGCATTCAGGCCATTCACTCCTCTCCAGAAACTCGCAACAAGTTATGTGTATTGGGACAAGTACCGAGCCATTCAACACTCCACACTGCATTCATACCGGTTTCGGGCAGGGCTGTCTCAGTCATTGTGTCAACCACCAGATACTAGACACCCACAATATAGAATGCGTATTCGTCACACACTCCATTCACCCAGGTCCCACCCACAGGCGTACCCACAACATATGGTTGTTGAGAAGGCTCCAGCCAGTCTGGTCGGCACTTCCCCACACTACCATACATGGAAATTCCACCCAACAGCCAGTCAGGGACAAGGGACAGAGTCAGGGCTTCCCGGGACTTCGGGAAGATCAAGGTAACAAGCGATGGAAGGCAAGAGGCCATGGGGGCCATTTTGTCTCAATCAGGAATCTACCGATTCCAATGACAGGGCCTGGGCATCCCAAAATGGAGGACGCTCAGGGCACCAGTCAATTCAGCATGTAGCTGCCACCAGCCGTACCCTGCTCTGTGGGTCACACACAGGTGCCCAAAAACATACACTAGGGGCACAGGGTTGTACCCCTACCCATGGGTGCCATAAGGGTATCCCATGGGTCTGTTCACCAAACCAAGAGAGAGAGCTGCACCGCCAGGAGTCCCACATGAACTCCTGCGCGGAAAACACGACAGAACACACGATACAAAGCTGTAAAGGACAAGGATACGGAGGCCCTGTCCCTCCGATGCATTTCCAGCATCACAAAGGACATGAAAAAATACACCGGGAGATAGATTACATCAAGCACCTCATTGGCGATCTAACTGGAAAAATGAGTAAACTGGAGGGCTTTATGTTGGCACATGCCAACTTTCAAGTTGAAAAAATTGTGATATTAGATTGTAAATACTAATACGAAAGCCACTCAAACATGTGAGACTGGGTTATTCTTGAATTCAGCTTCAGGAACGTATGCTCAGGCAGCTTCTGCTCGCTCCTCAGATGATGGCCCAAATCTAACGATGGGCGTTTTTTGCCACTTTTAGAAGTGGTAAAGCTTAATTCATTCAAGTTGGATGACCTATTCAGATTCCATATAACTGAAAGAAATCAGTGTCAGGGGCTTAGAAATGCCAGTGACTCAAATGCAGCAGCACAGATAACTTCCAGTGCAGAATCAAAAGTGGACCTTGGCAGCCCCTCCCGATTCATTGAAGCCATGGAGGAGCTTGAAAATGTTGAAACTTCCATATCTGCATCAGATGTTGTCGCAAGAGCCAACTTTGAACCTAAATCTGACACAAGATTATACTGTCGCTAGCTCAAGCAAATCTATGCGAAAGCTCTAAAACGTAACAAAATAGCAACAGCCAAAAACATGTTAACAAAGTCTCAACAAAAAAACAACAAAAAACTTACCCGACATGAAACTTTGTGATAAGGTCTCTGACATTAAGTTACTTTCTTAGCCTTGCAATGATAACCCAAACATCGATTTGGAACAATTAAATGAGGAATCTAAACTTGTTCTAAACATGGTTACTCATGATGAGTCTTGGAAAACAAAGAAATATCAACCAAAAAAAAATGTAACTTTAAAAGGTCAGAAAATTGCAATGCAGCATCCATTTCAGCTTCTGCAGCTACAACTACTTTAAGCACTAGTTCTAAGGCTGTTACTTCTCCTAAGACAGCCCCACTTCTACTCGACAATCACTTAATGATGGATAAAATCATTCAAAGTCAATTACAGCATTTTTATCCGATTACTTGCATAAAAAAACTGGCATTGGTAACAAAACACAGCAGACTGCTGCGCTAATGTCCAAATCTCCGGAGGCAGATCCACCCATTCATCTGGGTATTGTGGGAACTTCTGCAGAATCCTCCCTCTCATCCATGCAAACTGTAAAACATGTCCCTCATATTAGAATGACGATGCTTGATGGGAATGCCAAGGTTGCCCCTTCGTTGCATAATTCTTTATCTACTCTGCCAAAATGTAGTGAGACTCTTCCAGCCTCACCGTCCCAGTCAAAGGTTTACATGGACGAGTTTACAGATGAGAACGAACTTTCCAGCGATACACCTAATATATTGGGATGGACTAGCGATCCAGCCAAGAATGGGCAGAAAAGAATAAATCGATCAGTTCTCTTTAGTGCTTTTAAATACAGCCCTCAATTGAGGACCCTGATATCCGATGATATAGAGTGGATTAATCTTTCGAACTACAATAATCACTGGACGATTTGTGGTACTTATTCTTCTAATATTTTGCATCTAATTTGGTCCCAAACGGAGGATTTTAAAGAACATTTATTTATTTATTTTTTTATTTACATTTATAAAGCGCTCACACAGCCCGCAGGCATCGAGGCGCTGTTACAGGAATTGTTTGTTTTTCTTAGTTGCGTAATTGTGTTTTTTTGTCTTAGTTACGTATTTATAACGCGCTTAAACACCCGGAGGTTTCTAAGCGCGGACCCGGGGATCGAACCTGTTGCTGCTTCGTGTCGTCTTGCTTCCAAGACGCGCACGCTGCCGCTGAGCTATCCTCCCGGGACATGGTTTAGTGCTTCGTCTCTTCCATTCTTTAGAAGAAGCTAATGACTTCCTCGATGCCCCTTTGCCTATTGCTGTTCAACCTGTCTCAACGGGTAATATAAATTTGGAGACCTCTAATCCAACTAATGGTATAATTGCGAAATGGTCTGCTTTGGTAGCCAATGGAGCCAATATAGCGTAGTTAGCGCCACTGCTGGCTACAATATCTGGAATCGCTAAAACGACCAAGCAAACATAGCCGGATCCATTAAAAGTCATCGCATGGAACTGCTGTGGTTATTCGAACTTAAAAACGTGGCTTGATTCCCTCAAGACTGAGGATCCTCCTGCGCTTCTCCTCATTCAGGAAACTGTCCTTACTTCCAATTGGTGTTGATGAGTTTACAACATTTTCATACAATGCTATGGCAGGGGCGACGGGGAGAGACTCAGGGGCGGGGGCTTGCTATTCTAATGAATAATAGTAATCATGTTAAAGCCAAGTGGTTTTGCTCTCATAATTATATTTTGGCCGTTGAATACCACCATTCGACTTCCTCTGCTTTGACATTTTTTGTTATATGTATTTATTTCAACCCTTCAAAAAAGACACACTATGATTTTTTTGATTCTCTAGATCTTGTACTTGAAGCGGCTCTTCTTCACAATCCCGATTTCGACATTATTTTTGGTGCGATTTTAATGCCTTATGTAACGGCAATTCGATCATCAATTCTAATTCTGTGGGGTGCGAGATTAGGCTCCAGACTTAGAGGTGAACTATGGGTTCAATATCTGGACAATTGGAATTGCCACTTGGTCAACTTTCACTCTGCTTGTGTCCCAGCTGTTACCTGGACCAGATGTCCTGCCTTCTCTTGTATTTTTGTTTCAGTTAACTTGCTTGCCATGGTCAACCCTGTTCAGATAGGTTCTACGCCGTACGGGTATCATTGTCCAATTAATCTTACAATCAACGCACAGATCCTTCCTCTTTCAAGTAAACCGGAAACGGCTTTGATTCAGGTTGATCCAAACATGCATTCTGTGTATTGGTCGCCCAAGTTGTGTCGACATCTTACATATCTAGTTAAGAGATGTGTGGTGCGTTTACGATCAAAAACATCTACACGATTCCCCTCATGAAAGGGAGGAATGGAACCATGAACATAATTAGATTTACAATCTGGCCCACACAGCTCTAAATGTGATCTCGAGGCACTATAAACCTTTTAATGTTCAAATAGCTAAACATAACACTTGTAAAAACTTGGTGCTAAAAGCCTTAACTTGGGCTCTTATTTCTCATGATGAATACACTCTCAGAAAACATGTCATTTTACAAACTTATAAGAACCAAATGAAAGTGATTAAACATCAAATTCACTGTGCGGACAATCGAAGACTTCTCATCTTGCCTTGTAAATGGAATGTTCGCAATACATGGTCTATTCTAAGAGGTACCAGTAAATCGAATAGCATGAATATGCTATCTTCGATCTCTGCTGATGTTTGGCAAAACTACATCCTAACCAAATTGAGTTTGCCTGTGTCATTTATTTCTTTGAACTGTGAAATTCTCAATGCTGCTCATAACGATCTGTCATTTTCAATGGACGAAATCCTGTGGGCGATCGGATGAATGAAAAATTCCAAGTCGGCTGGCCTTGATGGAATACCACCTTGTTCATTAAATCCAATCTGCAATTTTGGCCCGCCATTCTGTACACAAAATTCGATCATATTCTTCAAACTACTAAAATTCCTGAGTCATGGTGCAATGCTATAATTATCCCTATACACAAGAAAGGCGATCCACATGACCCAAAAATGTTTGTAAGATCGCCTTGATGGACTCGGTCACAAAAATATTTGCTATTCTTTTACTCAGACATCTGGAAGGATACATTGTTGCAAACGAAATATACTCAGTTTCAAGTGGGCTTTGGAAAAATATGAGTACTTCTCTTAATTGCGGTAGTGTTAGCCCACTTGCTGTCAGTTTCGCAGACCTCGGATCTAGGGCCAATTTATGTGGCAGCATTAGACCTCTTGTCCGCCTTCGATGCTGTGGTAAGAGAAATATTGTGGACCAAAATGCTGAATATGGGATTTCCAAGAAGATTAGTCCAACTGATCGCACTACTTCACACAAATAGACCATTCCAGGTTTGTGTAAATAGGGAGGGTGCGCTCACTGGACATATTCTGACCATGACGGGTGTAAAACAAGGGTGCAACCATGGGGCCACTCTTTTTAATCTTTATTTCAAAGGGATTGTGTCCTCCGACGTATTCCTTATCTTAGATATCTCCTTCCAGCTCTGCTGGCCTCGGAAAATTTTTCTCTAGAGGGCGCTGCGCGTCGACGTCCTCCGAGTCGATGTCCCTCGACAGCCGCCGTATTCACGTCGACGTCATCCTGCCTATAAAGGCCGTGCGCAGCGTCCGTTGCTCAGTTCCATTTTTCCGCGCTTACTCAGTGCCTCGGAATACCGTTGCTCAGTTTTGTCAGGTTAATCCTATTTACCTCGAGTTATTCAATCCGTACTCGATGGCTTCTTCGTCGGAACCGACAACTCCTCGGTCCGGCTTCAAAAAATGCTGAGATTGTGGGAAAAAGATGTCGCTGACTGACCCTCACAGAGTTTGCCTGTGGTGTTTGGGAGCTGAACACCATTGTTCGGAGTGCGAGGACTGTATGTCCATGACCGCTAAGGCCCTGAAGGAGCGTAGGGGGAAGCTGGAGAAAGTAAGACTTTTGAAGCTTCTTCTTCCTCGACGAAGTCGAGACATTCGTCTCCTCGTCACCATTCGCGCTCCAGGTCTCGGTGTGGGTCCCATCACTCCTCGAGATCGAAGCACTCGAAGAGGAGACGTCGAAGATCCCCTTCTCCGTCTTCCTCTTCCTCTGTTTCTCCAAAGAGAATCCCTTGCCCCACGAAACATAGTTCCCGGGCTGAATGGGAGGAATTCCGCAAAAATATGATGTGCGTCTTCGATGAAAACGGCCTCGACCTCCTCGAACACTGCCGAGAACGATGCTCTGGTCGAAAGACCCGAAGGTCAAAAATGCCGCGAGTCGCAGTACCCGGCGAAGGAAACTTCTCGAGCGCGTCTCAAACCCTCGAGTAAGACTATGACCTCAAAACCTTCTTCGAAGGTTCTGTCGACGCCGTCGACGAAGGTTCCGTCGACGCCGAGGTCGGTGTCTTCGACGCCGTTGTCGAAGGAACCTTCGACACACGGGTCTGTCGACTCGACGCCATCTTCGACACCGGCGTCGACGCCAAGAAAAGTCACGGTTACGACACACCCAGTGGCTATCCCCAGGTCCTCGATGGCGTCGAGATTGTCGACTTCCTCGAGCAGAATCCCAATTCTGTCAAGGTCATCGAGGCCTCCGCCTTTGTTTTCGACGCCACGCCCGAAGCCTTCAGCGTCGACGACATCGGCGTTTTCGAGGCCGATTATGACAAGTTTGGCACCCTCTGCCTTGGAGATGGGGTTTACACCCTTTATGAGTTCAGAACAATTGACAACTATGTCCTCAATTATGGAAGAGGGTGAATTGTCTGAACAGGAAGACACATTTGAGTTGCAGGGACCTGCAACCCCAGTTAGAGAGGAGTTATCCTCTGAAGAACGCAGGTTAAAGGATCTTCATGATTCCTTACATGAGGCAAGTGGGTTAGACACTTCCCCTGAGGTGGAGTTTGCTAGGCCAGACCCGGGGGAGCATGCTGAAACCCCCTATAGAGCCTTAATGGCCAGGATCACAGAGTTTATGGGGTGGTCTGCACCTTCACAGTCTTTCCAACAAGATGAACTCACGGGTATTCTTGACAAAGGCCCACAGGAGGATCCTGTAGTGCCCTTTCATAAAGCTTTTCAGAGGAAGATTATGACGAACTGGGAAACCCCAGATGTCGTCCCGGCAGTAAATAAAAAACTGTCTACAAAATACAGGGTATCTTCTGCAGACCCAGAGTTTATGTCAAAACACCCAGAAAGTCTGGTGGTACAGGCAGCATCTTCTACTGATGTCAAGACTGCTTACCCTACCGTCCCACAGGACAGGGACGATAGAAAATATGATGCTATGGCAAAGAAAGTTTTTTCGGCATGTAGCATGGCGTTAAAATCTGTTAATGCTACTTGCACCCTTGCTAGATTCAGCCATACACTTTGGGAGTGTGCTTCTACAGCGGCTGACTGTCATGATGCCCACTCCCGGGGAGCCGGTTCAAGCCCTGCGCCCCCGAAAGCGGACATCCAGTCCCCAAGGAAGGACCCAGCAACCCCATATAGGGGCCCTTTGGACAGTGTCCTGGCTCATAAAAGACATCAGTCCTGGCGCCATAGGCGCCAGGGTCATTATGGAAGTGCTTGGGTGCACTTACCTGATGCAGATCATGCTGCAGGATCCCGGCCTCCTTGAGGCCTGAAAGGAACTACTTTACCTGTGGGACTAATTTACCATCCGGGCGTGTCGGGGAAGGATACATACCTGATTGGAGGAAGGATACAGACCTGGAACTTCTTCCAAGGCTATTTAAACCCCACCCGAACAGCCACACGTGCTTCGCGTTGTACTGCATCTAGCAGCTGGACGCTCACCGTGTCTGCTCCTGCATCCTGACTTCTGCCACGCCTGCCAGCATCGTGGATCACCTGCAAAGGAAGAGAAGAAGAGAAAAGAAGAAGGAAAAGTCCTTACCTGCTAAATCCGCATCCCGGAGACATCTCGCCGACAATCCTGAAAAGGAAGACTTTATTTAAAAGCTCATCGCGTCGATCGCTGCAGCGCCGCATTCCACTCACCTTTACAGGGCGCCTCCATGTTCAGCAGCGATCATCCGGATTCGCAGTCACGCCCCAGCGCCTAGGGAGAAAAAGACCAGAACAAAAGGTGAGAGAGAGAGAAGGGAATAAGGAAAGCTAAATCCAAGACTTACCTGTTGATTCATTCCCTCTTCATTTCGGGTCCGCGCCGTATCCTGGCATTTCCGGACCCCGGCCCCCGGCCCCTAAGGGGAAAAAGAGACATCAGCGTTAATGAGCGAATGAAAAGACATTACCAAAAAACGCTCATTAAAGACTTACCTGATTTATACAAGGATTTCACCTCTCATCTCGGGTCGGTGCCTGTTCCCCCGCATTCCGTACCCCGGCCCCTATGGGGAAAAAGACACTAGCATTAGTACATTAATGCATGGACACAAGGGGAACCTCTTATCAAAAAACTTACCTGGAAACCAAGCAAGTTTGGTTCTCACCAATCTGAAAATCCAGTGAAGTAACTGGATACCAACGCGCCCCTGCATCAGAAGCAGGATGGAGAGCTCGTCCCTCCAGACCCTAAGGTGAGACGCTACAAGGAATCACAGAAGGGTTTCGAGGAGGGTGAGAGGGGAAAGTGGGAGGCTGATTGCATTACCCCGCAGACAGTTAATCCCCTATTTTCGCCTACAGAAGGATACTTCTGCGAGCCAGATTTGGGGGCCCGGTCCAGTCCGTCTTCCGAACCCGGCGCATCACCTTAGAAAAGGTCACAGCAGCGTGAACTAGGCCAGCGCCTCCGTGGGAGTCAGGTGAGCGTTACAGAACGCGAAGCCTTCCTACAAATTCCCACCCAGGCGCTATGGAAAGTTCTGAGACTGATCAGTTGGCCCAATTACTGGGGGAATTACGGGCCGAAGTACATGCCGCTCGTCAAGAGACTAATGCCCTGAGGAGGGAATTAATAATATCAAAGGAAAAAACTGATGACCTGGCCAGACAGCTTTTGCAAGGTCAAGCTGGGCAAACTCCTCTACCCGGTTCCGGAGGGAACCCCGCTCCTGTGGTTTCCAGTAACCCTGTGCAGATTAATCTACCTGGAAACATGCCGCTGGCCCCACCCGAACGCTTTGCTGGGGACCCCAAACGATTCGCCGTATTCATGAATCAGTGTCGTTTGCACTTCCTATGCAGACCTGGGGCCTTCCCTAATGATCAGACCAAGGTAGCCTTTGTATTGTCATATCTCAGCGGCTGCGCTGCCGATTGGTAAGTTCCACTGGTTACTCAAGATGACCCGATTCTCCGTGATTTTCAAAGGTTTCAAGCAAGTATGGAAAGGTTATTTGCTCGACACTCTCAGGGGCAGGCTCTGGATGACGAACTTCTATCCCTTCGACAGGGCAATCAGGACCTCCTATCCTATATTGCAATCTTTAATAGACTAATTGTGGAAACGGGATGGCCAGAGGATAAAAGAGTCACGTTGTTTTATCGAGGGCTACGCGGAGAACTTAAAGATGTCTTGGCCCAAGTTGTAAATCCGCCCCAAGAATGCACAGAGTATATAGACTTAGTGGTCCAATTGGATCACAGACTTCAAAACAGAAAAGCAGATCGGTCCAGGTTAGAGACCCGGGTGTTGGTCAAGACCCATGCTAATCCCAAGGGAGTTGATGTCTCTGAGCCTATGCAAATTGGAGGGGTTAAAGGACCCTTAACTCAAAAGGAACGTGAAAGGAGGCGGCAGTTAAAATTATGTCTTTATTGTGGGAATTCTGGACACTTTCTACGAGATTTTCTGGCAAAACCGCCCCGAAAGGCGGTAGGAGCCGCTGATAAAAACCATGAAGACTTTGTTTCGGGAAACAACTCCGCCCGACAAGTGTAGGGGTCCGCTTGCCGAGCTTGAAAACTAACTCTCAGACCTCGCATTTCATTGTGCCAATTGTTCGCGTAGATCCAGAACAGCCTAAGCGGTTGCATGCAATAAAGGCATACATCGATAGTGGGGCTATTGGAAACTATGTGGATCGTGAATTGGTCTCTAGGATTAACCTCCCTCTCCGTCCTAAAACCAGCAAAGATGTCATCACCACAGTCGATGGAACTGAAATTGCCTCTGGACCGGTAACACATTCCACTACTGAGGTGACTCTTATTGGTCCTGACGGCCATCAGGAGGGTGTTGTGTTTGATGTAATCAAGGCTCCACAGTTTCAGGTTATTCTTGGAATCCCTTGGTTAGAGACACATAATCCTCAAATTGATTGGCGAGCTAAGAGAATAACCTTCCCGGATTGTACACAAACCTGCTACCCAGAAAACCTGAAGATTAATCTAGCATCTGCAACCTCTGCCTCCATGCAACTACCTCCGGAATACCAAGACTTTCAGGACGTCTTCCAAAAGGAACAGGCCAACACGTTACCTCCTCACAGATCGTACGATTGCCAAATCGATCTGGTGCCCGGTGCACAACCCCCTTGTAGCAGGATTTATGCCCTTACCGAACCTGAGAATCTGCATTTGAGACAATATTTGGATCAATACCTAACTAATGGTTTTATTTGCCCGTCAAAGTCCCCGGCATCCTCGGCTTTGTTCTTCGTGCCCAAAAAAGAAGGCGACCTTAGAACTTGTATCGATTACCGCGCATTGAACCAGATAACGGTTAAAAACCGTTATCCTCTGCCTCTGATCCCTGAACTCCTTGACCAGGTGAAGGACGCTTGCATATACACCAAGTTAGATCTCCGGGGGGCTTATCATCTGGTACGAGTTAAAGAAGGCGACGAATGGAAAACTGCCTTCCGTACTAAATACGGATTATTCGAGTACCAGGTGATGTCTTTCGGATTGTGTAACGCGCCGGCTGCCTTCCAATACTTCATGAATGATGTCCTTCGGGAACTCATTGATGTTTGTGTTGTCGTATATATCGATGACATTCTGGTGTACTCCTCTTCGGAATCTGATCACAGAAAACACGTCAGGGCAGTACTTGAAAAACTGCGCCAACACAAACTATTTGCTAAATCGGAGAAATGTGTTTTCCATACCACAAAAGTCGAGTTTCTAGGTTTCATCCTGACACCCAAAGGAGTCCGAATGGACTCAAGAAAAGTGGATGCCATCCTCAAATGCCCATCACCTATCTCTGTAAAAGGGGTTCAAAGCATGCTCGGCTTTGCCAATTTCTATCGCAGGTTTATCCCGGAATTTTCACGCGTGGTACAACCCATTACTGCACTCTTGAGGAAAAATAAACATTTTGAATGGTCTGAAGAAGCTGAGCAGGCCTTTCAGGATTTAAAAGCTAAGTTTACCTCTGCACCTATATTGAAACACCCGCGTCCGGATCTCCCTTATGTCGTCCAGACTGACGCATCCAGCCTAGCCATGGGAGCTGTCCTGTCCCAAAGAGATCCCGAAACCAACCAACTGCATCCCGTAGCATTTTGGTGCAGAAAATTCTCGGCACCCGATGTTAATTATGCAATCACGGACAAAGAACTGTTACTCATTAAGTCCGCTTTTAAAGCCTGGCGGCATTATCTGCTTGGCCCTCGACATACCATCACAGTGATCACTGATCACCGGAATTTACATTATTTGAAAACCGCCAAGGCTCAGTCATCATGGCAGCTCCAATGGCCTTTGTTTTTCGCTGAATTTGATTTCGTGATTACCTATCGACCTGGCTTCAAGAATGGCAAAGCAGACGCCTTATCCCGAATTGGAATGGGAGAATCTGATACAAACTCAGAACCAGTACCAATAATTCCCAAACAGAGGATTCTAGGCATGACTTTGTTACAGACGCTTGAAGACATTCAATCCAGAGTGAAACAACTCCTGGACCCTACAACCTTACAGAATTGGATACAAAAGGGATCAGACTTTACCATAGATAATGGTTTACCTTATTTCCAAGGACGCTTATTCCTGCCACATAAGCAATTACACGAACTAGTTATTTCCGGTTATCATGATGCATTAATAGAGGGACACCCCGGCATTACCAAGACAGAGGAAAAGGTGAAACGACGATTTTGGTGGCCCTCTTGGCGAAAAGATGTGAAATCTTTTGTGATGTCCTATGGTGTTTGCGCCCAAAATAAAAGTCAAAAGAAAAGACCAGCCGGTCTCCTTCAACCTCTAGACATACCGCCAGCACCCTGGCACACCCTATCAATGGATTTTATTACGGACCTGCCTCCTTGTTCGGGGTACAATACTATTCTGGTAATTGTGGATTTGTTTTCCAAAATGGCCCACTTTATTCCTTTGAAAGGTTTACCTTCAGCTTCTGTCCTATCCAAAGAATTCCTTGAAAATATTGTTCGGCTACATGGATTCCCATCTATACTAATCTCTGACCGGGGAAGCCAATTCATTTCCCACTTCTGGCGCAAATGTTGTCAAATGGCACAGATCGACGTAAGATTATCGACCAGTCACCACCCTCAGACCGATGGTCAGACCGAGAGGACAAATCAGACCCTTGAGCAATACTTACGGTGTATGTTACAGCAATCTGAAAGCAACTGGAAAGACATTCTTTGGATAGCTGAATACGCATATAATAATTCGGTACACTCTGGAACTGGCCACAGTCCTTTTTATACTTTGTTTGGGCATCACCCTCGAACCTCAAACCTTGACTCACCTCAGAACCTCGGAATGCCTGCAGTAGAACATCTGCATTCTACAATTACCCAAGCCTTCAAAGAGGCAACTACGCATTTACAACAAGCCAAGACAAAATACAAGGAGAATGCTGATCTACATCGGAGTGAAGCACTTCCGTATCAGATTGGGGATCAAGTGTGGTTAGCTACCAGACATTTACCACTCAAAGGGCCTCGAACTTTTAACCCAAAATATCTGGGACCTTATTCTATTACGGCAATAATTAACCCAGTGGCTGTTAAACTTGATTTACCAGCTAGTATGCAAATTCACCCTGTTTTTCATGTGTCACTTCTGAAACCAGTGGTACCCGGAACCCGACTACTCAAACCTCCAGAACCTATTCTAATAGATGGGGAGCCCGAATTCGAAGTGAAGAACATTTTAGACTCAAAAATGTTTAGGTCAAAACTGTTCTACCTAATTGATTGGAAGGGGTACGGACCTCAGGAGAGGTCGTGGGAACCCAGCGGCCATGTGCATGCACCTCGATTAGTCAGGAAATTCCACCGACTCTTCCCAGACAAACCAAAACCCCCGGTGGGAACAACCTTGGGAGGGGCCTTGGGGGAGGGGGGGGTGCTGTCATGATGCCCGTTCCGGGGAGCCGGTTCAAGCCCTGCGCCCCCGAAAGCGGACATCCAGTCCCCAAGGAAGGACCCAGCAACCCCATATAGGGGGCCCTTTGGACAGTGTCCTGGCACCTATGGCGCCAGGCTCATAAAAGACATCAGTCCTGGCGCCATAGGCGCCAGGCTCAAGGCTCATTATGGAAGTGCTTGGGTGCACTTACCTGATGCAGACCATGCTGCAGGATCCCGGCCTCCTTGAGGCCTGAAAGGAACTACTTTACCTGTGGGACTAATTTACCATCCGGGCGTGGTCGGGGAAGGATACATACCTGATTGGAGGAAGGATACATACCTGGAACTTCTTCCAAGGCTATTTAAACCCCATCCGAACAGCCACACGTGCTTCGCGTTGTTCTGCATCTAGCAGCTGGACGCTCACCGTGTCTGCTCCTGCATCCTGACTTCTGCCAGCATCCTGGATCACCTGCAAAGGAAGAGAAGAAGAGAACAGAAGAAGGAAAAGTCCTTACCTGCTAAATCCGCATCCCGGAGACATTTCGCCGACAATCCTGAAAAGGAAGACTTTATTTAAAAGCTCATCGTGTCGATCGCTGCAGCGCCGCATTCCACTCACCTTTACAGGGCGCCTCCATGTTCAGCAGCGATCATCCGGATTCGCAGTCACGCCCCAGCGCCTAGGGAGAAAAAGACCAGAACAAAAGGTGAGAGAGAGAAGGGAATAAGGAAAGCTAAATCTCCATGTTAAGACTTACTTGTTGATTCATTCCCTCTTCATTTCGGGTCCACGCCGTATCCTGGCATTTCCGGACCCCGGCCCCTAAGGGGAAAAAGAGACATCGGCGTTAATGAGCGAATGAAAAGACATTACCAAAAAACGCTCATTAAAGACTTACCTGATTTCTACAAGGATTTCACCTCTCATCTCGGGTCGGTGCCTGTTCCCAGGCATTCCGTACCCCGGCCCCTATGGAGAAAAAGACACTAGCATTAGTACATTAATGCATGGACACAAGGGGGAACCTCTTATCAAAAAACTTACCTGGAAACCAAGCAAGTTTGGTTCTCACCAATCCGAAAATCCAGTGAAGTAACTGGATACCAACGCGCCCCTGCATCAGAAGCAGGATGGAGAGCTTGTCCTTCCAGACCCTAAGGTGAGACGCTACGAGGAATCACAGAAGGGTTTTGAGGAGGGTGAGAGGGGAAAGTGGGAGGCTGATTGCATTACCCCGCAGACAGTTAATCCCCTATTTTCGCCTACAGAAGGATACTTCTTCGAGCCAGACAAGTCAGATTTGGGGGCCCGGTCCAGTCCGTCTTCCGAACCCTGCGCATCACCTTAGAAGAGGTCACAGCAGCGCGAACCAGGCCAGCGCCTCCGTGGGAGTCAGGTGAGCGTTACACTGACTGCATCCCGGAGGGAGAAGAAAGGGAGGCGTTCCTGAATATCATACAGGATGGTAAAGACGCTATGTGCGAATCCCTCCAGACGGGCATTGATTCGGCTGACAGTATCAGCAGAGCAATGGCGGCAAGTACAACAACCAGGAGATTCGCTTGGTTGAGAAAGTCTGGTTTTGCCCCAGATGTGCAAGCCAGGCTCTTGAACATGCCATTCGATGGCTCTTCTTTGTTCGGGAAAAAGGTGGATGACAGTTTAGAGAAACAGCAAACTTCAAAAGCAGCAGCAAAATCCGTAGGCGCTGCAATCCGTCAGACACCTTTTCGTCCCACAGGAACCTCTGCGAGGGGCAAGTCCTTTCGCTTCTACTCCGCATTCGGAAGAGGTAGAGGACGACTGGCTAAAAGGGGACAAAGAAGAACTACCCGAGGTGGACGGGGTAGATATTCAAAAGCCGCAGCAACAGCAGGTGCCTCTTTACCATCTGCATCAGCCGCCCCAAAACCACTCTGAGGACTTCACTCACAGGACACCTGTAGGAGGCAGGTTGACTCAACATCTGGCGGAATGGCAGACTATCACGTCAGATGCTTGGGCATTGGAAACAGTTGCCCAAGGTTACTGCCTGCCTTTCCTACGCATACCTCAGAGTCATCCACCGGGGATCAGCTCTCAGAAAGCTCCAGATCCGCTCCTCTTGCAGGAAATTTTGGACCTGCTAGAGAAAGGTGCCATAGAACCGGTACCTGTAACGGAGAGGAACAAGGGCTGGTACTCCCCTTACTTTCTCCTTCCAAAGAAAGACGGAGGACTGAGACCCATCTTGGACTTGCGAGAATTGAACAAATTCCTCAGGAAAGACAAATTCAAGATGGTCACTCTTTCTCAGATCCTTCAGGCCCTTCAGTTCCAGGACTGGTTGGTATCTCTGGACCTTCAGGACGCTTATTTCCATGTGCCTATCCATCTCAAACACAGGAAATACCTGAGGTTCGCAATTGGCAACTCTCATTATCAATTTCGAGTGCTGCCATTTGGGCTGACCTCCGCCCCGAGGGTCTTCACCAAGTTAATGTCGGTAGTGGTGGCAAGTCTAAGGAGGGAAGGGATTCACGTCTACCCCTACCTGGACGATTGGTTGATCAGGGCTGTATCTTCGGAACAAGCTCAGATCCAGCTAAATCACGTTTGCCACTCCCTTCACAGACTGGGCTTCTCCCTCAATTTAAAGAAGTCACAAATTATACCATCGCAGAGACTCCAGTTCATAGGAGCGATCCTGGACACTTCCCTGGGAAAAGCCTCGCCACCAGAGGTGAGGGCTCAAGATATTCTACAGATGGTTACCAAGTTCCAAGATGCCCAACGTCTCCCAGCCTTCGACTTTTTGAGGTTGCTAGGCCTCATGGCATCCTGCATTTTCCTAGTGCCAGAGGCTCGCCTGAGAATGAGATCCCTCCAGTGGACACTGAGGACTCAGTGGTCACAATTCTCAGGGAGAATGACTGATCTTCTTCAGGTTCCCGACAGGGTGGCTTGAGACCTTCAGTGGTGGGCCTGTCAGGAGAACATTCTGAAAGGAGAACAATTTTGGCAACCCTGGCGGAGATAACAGTAGTCACGGATGCCTCACTCACGGGGTGGGGAGCCCACGCCAACGACTTGACCATCAGCGGTCGTTGGTCTCCATCAGAGTCCAGACTACATATCAACCTGTTAGAGCTGAGAGCCATCAGACTTGCGCTGAAGGCGTACCTGCCAGCTGTACAAGGGAAAAATGTCCTGATAATGACGGACAACACGGTGGCCATGCATTACCTCAACAAAAGAGGAGGCGTAGGATCACTACCGCTGTGCAGAGAGACGATGCAGCTCTGGTTTTGGGCAATCCAAGAAGGAATCTCTCTATCGGCAGTTCACCTAGCCGGAGAGAAGAACTTGACAGCGGACGCTCTGAGCAGGCAGAGTACAGTCTCCCACGAGTGGGAACTAGCTCAGGAAGTCCTTCAAGAGATCTTTGCCCTTTGGGGAACCCCTCAGGTGGATCTGTTCGCCACCAGCGTCAACAGGAAATGCGATCTGTTCTGGTCAAGGGAATTTCCCCCGAGAGGAGCTCTGGGAGACGCGTTCATAGTGGACTGGGATTTTCCGCTTCTGTACGCGTTCCCACCGGTCCCTGTCATTCCTCAAATGATCAGGAGGTTGAGAAGATTCCGGAGAACCATGATCCTAATTGCCCCGGATTGGGCCAGGAGAACGTGGTACCCGGACCTTCTAGACTTGTCCATCTGCCCTCCAATTCGACTTCCACTCAGAGAGAACCTACTCTCACAGAAGGGAGGTCAGGTTCTCCATCCAGACATCAGAACCCTCAACCTTCACGCTTGGCTTCTGAAAGGCTGAGGTACAAGGATTGGGACCTCCCTGATGATGTTATGGAGGTGTTGCTTTCGGCAAGGAGGCCAGCAACAAAGTCTTTATACCGCTGCCGTTGGAACAGATTTTGCAGCTGATGTAGAGAACAGAATATCGACCCTTTTTCATGTGGTACATCAATGGTTTTGTCCTTCCTACTCTATTTGGCGAATTCAGGCCTTCAAGTTGGCACCGTTAAGGGCTATCTCGCAGCGTATCCATCTTTAAGCGCACTGCGGAAGAACCATCCTATTTCAAGTTACCCTTGGTAATACAGTTTCTAAAGGGGTTAACCAATGTTTATCCCCCAAGACCATTCCAAGTTCCCCTATGGGATTTAAACTTAGTCCTAACTTTCCTGATGGGCACACCTTTCGAACCACTCCATTCTTGTTCATTAAGATTCCTTACCCTTAAAACTGTTTTATTAATAGCACTTACATCTGCTAGAAGGGTGAGCGAATTACAAGCTCTTTCTTGAAACCCCCCTCATACAATCTTTCACAAAGACAAAGTTGTCCTGCAAGTGAAGCCTAATTTCCTCCCAAAGGTGGTTTCTGAATTCCATATCACTCAGAAGATTACCCTACCATCTTTCTATCCTCCTCCTCCTCATCCGGGGAAAGAGGAAGAGAGGTTACACAGGCTGGAACCTAGAAGGACTCTAAGTTTTTACATCAGTAGACTAGCCAGGATAAGACAGGCAGACCAGCTGTTTGTAGGTTATACAGGTCACAAGCTGGGGTTACCAATAACTAAGCAGACCATTTCCAGATGGATCATTCTAGCCATTTTGGAATGTTATAAACTGGCAGGGAAAGAGCCCCCTCAAAACCTTAGGGCTCATTCGACCAGAGGTATTGCAGCTTCATCGGCCCTCAAAAGAGGTGTGCCGGTTAAAGACATATGTGCGGCCGCTACATGGTCGTCTGTCCATACCTTTACACGGTTTTACAACTTGGATTCCTCCTCCAGTCAAGAGACTAGGTTTGGAAGGGCTGTACTGCACTCTATTCATCAATAGAAGACAGCGTGAAGTCAGTACTCCCTCCTCCAATAATAGAATACTGCTATGGGAGCCTATCTAAGATAAGGAATACGTCGGAGGACACAATCCCTTCGAAGAACAAGTTACTTCTTACCTTGTAATGTTCTTTCGACGGGATGTTCCTCCGATGTATTCCTTATCAACCCTCCCATCCATCCCCGCAGTTCTACTTCCCTTGTTGTTGCAGCTTACGCTCCTTCAGGGTGATTAGTCTAGTCCAGACAGAAATACTGTGGGCTACAAAACGGAACTGAGCAACGGACGCTGCGCGCGGCCTTTATAGGCAGGATGACGGCGAAGTCGATAAAGCGGCTGTCGTGAGACATCGACTCGGAGGACGTCGACGCGCAGCGCCCTCTAGAGAAAAAATTTCCGAGGCCAGCAGAGCTGGAAGGAGATATCTAAGATAAGGAATACGTCGGAGGAACATCCCGTCGAAAGAACATTACAAGGTAAGAAGTAACTTGTTCATCTGTGATATTGATCAACTATGGACAGATGCTGCTATGTATCCAGCAAGGCTAGGCAATCTACATCTGCACTGGCTCTGTTTTGCAGATGATATTATTTTGCTTGTCAGAACACCACCAGAGCTGCAGCAAAAACTAAATGCTTTCCACAATTTTGCGATTGCTCATAATCTTCAAGCGAATTCTGCAAAATCCAACATCATCATCTTTGCAAATATAAAGCGAACAAAATCCTATCAATGGATGATGGATGGTCAAACCATCCTCCATGTGAGATCGCTACGTTATTTGGGATACCAACTGGCCGATTCCAATTCTTTAAAATCTTGGACAGCGGTACTCAAGGAAAAGGTCCGTCCCTTGCTTTCTCAGATGAGAGTTCTATTTAAGAAGTATGGAACATTTTCCTTACTACCTGTTATATAGACTTTTACATACTGAAAGTAGAACCGACTTTACTGTTTGGTCTAGATTTGTGTTTACTAAATATGGATGAGATTTTGAGTAGGCCACAAGGGCAGATCTGGAAAACGACCTTGGGATTAGACATTGTTGTTCCGAATTCCATAGTTCGTCACAAGCTCAGACTATTGTCTTTGTCTGTAAAATATACGTGGCGCAAATTATCCATCTACGCAAAAATGTTGGTTCCAACAAGGAACTCTTTATATCAAGATCTTAATGAGCTCCTGACAACCCAAAAGGTTCCATCACTGGTCCTATTTGCGAACCAAATGCAGAATGTTCTTGCTCTGATAAATTATTCCTCTGATGATTTAATCCCAGTTCTCTCGAACATCAAGCATAAATTGTACGAATTGGATTGGATTCTTACTATTGATATGAATCATACATATAAGACCTACATTGATTATGCCTCATTTGAAGCCAAAAGAGCTGTTCCTCTGATGTACATTTTGAAATGTCCCTGTCCTAATATTCGTCATATTTACATGAGATCTAAATTAAATCAACTGCTGACCTTACAGCGTGTGCACTATACATTTTCCAACTGAGAACGGAAATACGGTCCTTGTTGTTTCTGCCTTAGACATGCTCAAGATGAAACAACTAAACATATTGTTGAATATTTCCCCTACTTTGAAAACTTAAGAGTGCAATTGATGGGTGATTCTTGCCCAGGACTCACATGTGTTGCACGTCAATCTTTTTGGGAAAGAGCTATGAGAGGTGACAGCACACGGCTTGTACTGGCATTGGCTAGATATCTGCTTAAATTGGAAGAAATCCTGTTGAATTTGAATGAGTTATAGTGCCAAGGTGTCTAAACGTAAATTGCTGTACTGATTCTAATCAAGTTATGTTGTTATTCCAATAACGCTATTATTTTAATTCATTATATGTACACGGTTGTCTAACGATGCAATATTGACGTTGTGGAATATCTTATGTTATGTTTTTATATGTAGAATGATTTATTGGTATTGAATGATTTTAATTTAGATGTTCATGTCAAATTTTGGATGTTTTTATTCTATGTTTGTATGATATAGTTTTTGCTTTTTTACTGGTGCTTGATTTTTGTAGAGATTTCTGTGTGAACCAAATACAATTTTATAATTAAAAACAAAAAGAGCAGTTGCCCTAGGCAGGATGACTCAATAATATTGCCTGCTGGAAAAGGACCCTAAATGAGGGGTTAGGATGAAAAACCCATTTGCCTGGAAGTGAAGGTGTGGGAAAGACCTGCTGTGAATGGTGAGACCTGAAAAAATCCAACATCCGGGTGGGAGAGACCTACTGTAAATTCTGAGAAAACCCAATGTCTGGGAGAGACGTGGCACAAATGCTGAGAAAATCCAAGGTCTATCGGTCACCTGCATTGAGAGATGAGAGACCCAAAGCCTGGGCTACAAAGAATTGTTATGAGGCTGGGGAGAAGGCAGTGAAGCTTGAAACCTGGGAGAGGACTTGAGGAACGAGGTGAAATCGGAGAAGCCTGAAGGAGAGTCTTGACCTGTGTGGTGCCATGCTCTTGATGCTGTGTTTTAATAGGAACATCCTTTTAATTTCTAGTTGTTTCCTTAGTTTTTTTAGGTGTTAAACCAATCCTTTCCTTTTCATTTTTGAATGAAAACAGTCTGTTAAACCAGGCAGTCGGAGTGTTGCGTACATCTTTCTCCAGCATGGGGTCTTGCATGGATTTGCATGCTCATGAATATTCCCCGTTGTCAGGCTGGGAATCCTCTAAAATTAAAGCAGTTTAGCTATAAGCACAATACTGCTTGTTTGCACTATAGCCTATCAGTGTCACTTTGAGTCATACTGCCCCAGCCAATGACACTCGTCCTCCCAGGCTCCACCCCTGGTCGCCATCTTCAGATTTTTACCAAATGTTTCTTTTTTTGGGCATATTTGGGTTTTGTTCCTCGAAATCTGACAACCTTTTGCTAGTTTGTGCCTATTTTTGCAAGAATTCATTGATTCTTCGTATTCTTATGTCACATTGTGACTATCAGTGGCGGGGAACCATTGCCATAGAAGACCATCTATCTATCGTTTGATCTCCAACTCAAGGCACCACAAGCCCATGATTGGACCTTCACTTTGACACTATGCTGGAAGCCGCAAAGTTTGTTCAGGCCCTCTGTAAACGACGGCCTGAAAAATATCTTCGAGGGTCAGCATCTCCGGTGCATTTACTGCCTACATCCCGACCACGATGCGGACGGATGTCCGATTTGCCAGTCCTTTTCATCAAAGACACAGAAGGACCGCCATCAGAGGTTTGTGGCATGAATCAAAGAAGGTGGTGAGGCCTCTGACATGGCCTCCAGGCATAGTCCTGCCTCTTCCATTAGGTCCAAAGAGTATGTTCCCTCAGATAAAACGAGGCTGAGGTCCTTTGAGGATGCTTCCTTGGTGAAGATGTGAAAGAAGGAAAAGTTACACGCTCCATCACCTTCGTAGTTAGCGGTCACCGCGGCTGCAGGACCCAGTTCTGAGAGAGGCCGGTCACCATTGGCAGCTCTGTTGACGTTTAGCCTACCGGCAGGTGGGCAACTTCCATCCGCGACAACATCGCTGGTATCAGCGGCCAAAACAAGCCCTTGTCGAAGGGTAAGTCATTCAAGGACCAGTCACCGGCTCCACCATCATTGACTCTGTTGTCGACATGAGCCTCGTCGATCACTCCATTTACTAGTTCCATCGCCCCATCGTGCTCTTCCTTTGATGAGTGCAACACCAAGGGGCTCGTCCACGACAGACATCTTTACCACCTCAAGGGTTTCCTTGATGCCTAGACCTCAGTCAGCGGTTCCAACAACAGTCCCACCAGCAATGGCACCTTTTCCTGCTCCTCCGGCTCCAGTCATCACTTCTTTCCCTAAGGGCTCTGGTTTAGTGAAAGACATGCCTCCAGCGCGGGATTTCCTGCCTCGACCCACCAAGGCTGCACCCCTCTTCACTCTGGCACCTCTGGGATCCCAGACGAGGTCTCCAGCAATCTATACCAGGTCTGAGGAGGACCTGCCAGAGGGGTTTGACTCGGATCAAGAAGGGGGCCAGGGGTAGCCTGACCCTATTCTGCCAGTGCCTCATTAAGGGTTCATGGCCCACTAGCCTTCCTAGCTGTTTAACCCTCCACGGGGCCCAGCTCTGGCTCCTGCACCAAGGGATATGTCCTTGGACATCTTAACCACCTTGCACACACTGGTGGCTGAAATCCAGCAGTGACTGCCCACTGTTCCTACCCGTGTTCCTGCAGGGAGCCCTCTGAGGCCTTCTCAGACTCAGCCACCGCCTCACACGGCCCTTGTTATCCCATGGCCAGTGCCGGTGGCTCTTTCCCCTGTGGTAGAGGAAGTAGCTCAGTTGGACACTTGTACAGATACCGTCAATGCCAGTACACACACATGGATGAGTTTGACGCCTATGTTCCCGTGGATGGGGAACCCTCTGATGTTGTCCCTTCCAGGGTCTCTCCGCCAGAAGAGATTGGGTTGTTCCACTCCATGATTTCTAGGGCCGCCAAGCTGTTGAACCTAGTACCGGAGGGAAAGAAAAGGGAAGAGTTCCTTTTTGAATGACAGGAGTCCTCAAAGAAGATCTTTGTTTCAATTCCCCTGTTGGATGGCATATGGGAGGATGACCTGTCGGTCATGAAGGCCCTTAATACCACTCCTGTGAAAATAGACCGGTTGGAGAAGTAGTACTGGGTTCCATACTCTGCCTGTAGGTGCCTCCGGTCCCAGCCCTCGCCAGACTCTTTCGTCTCGGCCACCGCTAGGAAGAGGTCTTCCAACCCCTCTTCTTCACCTATGGTTCCTCCGCACCAGGAGGGGAAAAAGCTGGATGCAGCAGGAAGCGCATCATCAGGATGGCAGCATCAACAATCACCAATGCCCTCACCATCCTGTAAAGATATGACTGGGAGTTGTGGTATAAGTTGGGGCTCATCCTCGACTTCGTCCCTAGCATTAGAAGGCCAAGGCCCTAGCCCTGTTACAGGAAGGGAAGGTTGCTGCCAACCACGCTATCCTTGTTCCCCTCTACATCGCAGACTCTGGCTTTCAACAGATGGGCAGTATGGTGGCCCTCCGCCACCAGCGTTGGTTCAAGGCCACCAACTTCCACACGGATGTGTAGACCAATGTAATCAAAATGCAATTCTATGGCGACAACTTGTTTGGGAAAGCGGTCGACAAAACTTTACAGGCCATCAAGACCGACACTGAGACGGTACGTTTTCTGGACACCCTTCAGCAGAGGAGACTGTCCTTTCGCTCCTCTAAAGGGAAAGGCTCCAGGTCATTTAAGGCTTTCACCCCCCTTATCGTCTGCCCTCCTGCTCTATCACCCAGGAGACTTGCAGGGGACGCCACTTCTGGAAAGAAATTGAGGGCCCAGAAGACTGTCCGTAGTTCTAGGAAGTTGATGTGCAACTCATTTTCCTCTGGAAGCCCGAGTCCGCTGGCGTGCTAATGTCCTGTGTGGGCCCCCAAACTATCTAGGTAGGTGTCGGTCGTCATCCCCAGCAGGGACTTGATGGACCAGACTGTTGCATTGGAAGTTGTCGATAGCCATTGGATCTTTCCCAGGATGGCCTTCGCCCTCTCTTCCGAGGGGTTCGCTAGACACGGACCGACCGTGTTGCGGGCACCCAGGAAAGTGCGTTCTTAGATGGCACAGCGCAGGACCTCTGACAGTTTATTGAGAATCCTAACAGTCAGGATCTGGATGGTCTCTGCAGTGTGCTGAATTGTCAGCGCGTGAGAGTGGAATCGAATGAGCTAATCGGCCAGTTAAGGGTAGACTTGGATTCCTTTGCAGTGCAGATGCGCTGCCACTGGGGCTAAGTATTTGGTTAACACCCTTGAGCAGATTTCAGACCGAAGGGCAGCGCCTTGAACTAGTAATGCCGCCACTGAACGTCAAAACACAGGCACTTCTGGTGTTTGGTGTTTGAGATTAATGGGGATCTGGAAGTAAGCATCCTCCTAGTCGAGTGCCCCAGTAAGAATCCTCCTGCTGGTCGAGCATGTGCTAAAACGTGGCCATCCTGAACATTTGGGATTTGAGCAACTTGTAGAGGCATCGCAAGTCTAGAATTGGTCCCCACCCTCCTGATTTCTCCTTGCCAGAAAGTATCTGGAGTACACTTGGCTCCACTTCCAGACATCCTTTCCAGAGATGGAGAGTCAATCCTACACCACAACCCAGCGCCTCTATATCCTCAATGCCTGGCTCCCTTAGCCCTAGTATCTGGGCACTACTCGCTGCCTTTGGAATGCAATAAAATCAAATCCAAGGCCAGGGCCCCCTCTACTCAGGCTTGCTACAAACACAGGTGGAAGAGATTTACAGTGTTTTGCCGGCCACAGAAGATTTCTCTGCTGTGCGCGATGGATGGCGCTGCAGCTTCTCCGGTACCTGCTCTTGTGGCCAAGGCTGGCCTTGCCCATGCATCGATCAAGATCCAACGGGCCGCCATATCCCATTACACACGAGCTCCGGGCAAGCTGTCCATGATCGCACAGGCTCATTAAAGTGTTCCTCAGGGGGCTTTTCAGAACATTCCTTCCGGTGAAGGCTCCTGCCCCAGCATGGGAGGTAAACGTGGTACTGTCCAGACTGATGGGGCTTCCGTATGAACCAATGCATCAAGCACCTTTTTAAGTTTCTGTCATGGAAGACCGCCTTCCTGGCAGCGATCGCCTTGGCCAGGCGGGTCAGGGAAATACAGGCGCTTTCCTGTAACCCTCCATATTTGTTGTTCCACTAAGCTAAGGTGGTTCTGCACACTCTTCCCTCCTTTATGTCAAAGGTACTGTCAGACTTTCATCTCCACCAGCCTTTGGTTCTGCCAATTATCATCACAAATCCGTCGACTACTGAAAGGGCGTTGCATTCGCTGGACATTGCGCGTGCCCAAAAGTTTTATGTTTTCCACACAAAGGACTTTCGAAAGACTGCTCAGCTTTTCCTCAATTTTTCACCTGTGGGACATGGGAAGGCGCTGTCTAAGGCTTTCATTTCTGATGGCTGGCTCTCTGGCTGTATCATGTGTTGCCACTGTCTGGCCAACAGACCGCTTCCAGGCCGGCCGAGAGCCCATAACACGAGATCCATCACAGCAATGACAGCGTTTCTCTCTGGTGTTCCCCTGCTCGTCCTCTGCATGGCTGCTACTCGGAGGTCTTCCCACCCCTTCACAAGATTCTACTGTGTTGACAAAGATTCCATGGAGGAGTCCCGGGTTGGCCAAGCAGTGCTGCGCAACCTGTTTGTTTGTTTGAGGCGAGTCTGATCCAGGCATAGGTGTATTGCTTCTCTGAGCTTTGCCACCTCCCGTGATTGTGTATATGTGCTGCTGTGTATTTGTATTCATGAGCATGTGTATCCATGCAAGACCCCATGCTTGAGAAGGAACTAGTTACTTACCTGTACAGCATGGGTCTCACATGAATTCACATGCAAACCCTCCTTCGTTCCCCTCTCTTGCTCTTCTTGGTTCATACTGCCACATTACATGCACATCCAAATCTGAAGATGGCCACCAGGGGTGGTGGAGCTTAGGACGACGGGTGTCATTGGCTGGGGCAGTATGACCCAAAGTGACACTGATGGGCTATAGAGGAGACTGGCAGTTTTTAGCTCAAGCTAAACTGCTTTAATTGTACTGAGGATTCCCAGCCTGACAATGGGGAATATTCATGTGCATGTGAACCCTTGTAAGGCCCATGCTGGAGAACACGAGTTGCAGGTAAGTAGTGTCTACCTTCCTCAGCCTTTCCACTAAGGGCAGTGCATTTACCCTTCCTTTTGGAAAAAAAGGCTGAACAGTTGGGGTCCCTGCACCTGTGAACCAAATGATCTTCTTACAATCTTTAATGTATGCATGCGAGACAATGTCGCGGTAACACTGGTTCTACACTGTCGAGAGACATTTGAATTGATATGTATTATAGTATTTATTGCCATGGATTCGTAGGGTGAAGTTTATGGCTATGTATGTATATAATCTGTGCCATTTAGGGAAAGTTTTCATTAGAATATACCTGAATTGAGTCATTCAACCTTTGTTCTATTTGTGGGAGAAAATCTAAGACAGGAGATGTGAGTTTATACTCCAGCACACACCAGTTAAATAGAAAGAGTTATCTATCTGCAAGGCTTTAAACTAAACCACTTGGGTGATATATTCTTTTACCTGATGTTCATGATTTATTTTCACATTGCTTATTGAACACGCTCGTCTACGGGAGGTGCCTGGAACTTGCTGATTACACTCCAGGTGGCGGCACACTCATTCCGCCGTTACTTTCTAGGTTTTCTCTTTAAGTAGTATACAAATCCCACACTCCAGAGCACCAGCTGCCCCAGGAGTCTCCCTTTATGACAGTTAGTTGTAGCCGATCTTCTGTTTACTCTTAAAAATGTCACCATCGGGATTCCAAGATGGCCACCTGCACAGCCTGACGTGCCGACGACGCTCCTCGCGGACCAGCTAAACAAAGGTGCCCACCACCCTGCTAGCGGTCCCCCACGGATAGCGTGGGCTCCGCCGCGGAGAATATTGGCGAGATAGGACGGCCGCTTCCAGCGAGGAAGAGGCGGCCGTCATGCAGGGAGGAGCTGGAAGCGGCAGCACCGAAGTGCTTTGACGAGCAACGCGGCCCGGCCCCTCCGGAGGATCTGCGTAGTCTGTGTCACCCGAAGAAAAGTGCTCGGGGGGCACTTCGGCAGAAGGACCTCTGCTCCGGTAGTGCCTGAAACGGGGCACGGACGCCCCATCAGAAGAGGGAGGAGTGGGGGCGGTCCCGGGCCGGCAGACGTCCCCCCGTCGGACCGCACGGCGGGGGAGGCTGTCTCACGCCCCGCTCGTTCGAGAGCCTCTCCGAAGGTTCGGTGCCTGCTCTGAAAGCTGTATCTGAAAGTAAGCAGCTATCTGACGGGTGTGGAAGAAAAGGCGGTTGGAGGGGTGGAGTCACCAGATACCATTGGGGACCCTAGGGGCAAACTGAGCACTGGGCCTGCCCCCCCGGAGCAGTGAGGAAGTAAGGGGGCCGGGAGGGGCGAGGAGGGAGACGCGGCGCAGAACAAATCGTCGGCGGATAGAGGCACAGTCCCCCATTGGGAGCCCCCCCCAGGCCGCAGCGAGACACCCCGCGCCCCCCCGGTCTGGTGGAAATCAGCAGAAGGCAAAGGCTGACACATCCTTGGTGGTGCAATCCGGTCCGGAGGAGGAGGCGCGGCTGGACCATGTCTACCAAACCTAAGGGGAAAGGAGGGAGGGCGCAGCAGGTGGCAGAGGACACTCGGGGCACCCTGCAAATGATGTGGCAGGCGCGAAACCCAAAGGATGGTCCAGAGGCCCTTGGGAGTTCGGAGAGGGAGGAGAGTGCTTACGACACAGCAGACGACACAGCGACAATGCCAGGGCGCGAGCTCCTGGGGGAGTTGCAGGCTTTACAAGCGAATCTGGCAAAGACATTTCAGGACCAATTCCAGTTGAAGCGGTCTGACCTTAATGCAGCAATAGGAGAAATGAAACAGGAAATGAGGCAACTAGGGGAAAGAGCTGACGCCCTGGAGAAAGGCCTCCAAGAAATTGACAAAGACACAACAGCTAATAGTGAGGCAATAGAGACGCTGAACACAGCAACCAGAAACCTTGAAATACAGCTAGAGGACTTGGAGAACAGATCACGAAGGATTAACATCCGGGTGAAAATACTGCCGGAAACGGTGCCCGACAGAGACTTAAGAGATGCTTCAAAGCATCTTTGCGGAGATCCTTGGAGAAAGCAACTCGGAAGTAATAGAGTTGGATCGAGTTCATTGGGTTGGCCGGTCAGCCAGGGGCCGGTCAGCAAAGCCTTCGCAAGGTACGCTCAGAAGGAAAAGGTCCTTAGGGCGGCAAGGCTGCATGAACCTATCAAGTTTCAGGACCAACAAATAGCGTTGTATCAAGACCTGGCGGCTAGTACACTCGTGAAGAGGAGGCAAATGGGGCCGCTGCTACGTCTCCTCAATGAGAAAACAATTAGATATAAATGGACCTTTCCGTTTGGGTTACTATTCGAATGGGAGGGCGCCCAAAGGCGCATCACCTCCCTACAGGAGGGAGCTGATCTGATGCGTATTGACCTGGAGGACCCCCCTCTGGCACCGGAGCGGGGGCGTTGACCGAACGTTCAAGACCAAGACCGTGGGAATGGTCGACAGTTGGAGACAAGAAAAGGAGACCACGGAGCGGCGACCTCCACAATACGGGAAAGATGGGGGGACGCGGGTGGCGGCTCCCCCGCTAAGTCCTAGTTTGCTCAGATATTCATAGGGGTGGTGGGCCCCCAAAGGATTGCAGTAGGCTATTGGTTTTACGGGGAGCATCCATGCTGGAATCTGTAAGGGCGTAGATGCCCGAGTCGGGAGTGGAGGGAGGGCGGGAAGGTTATGGCCTTCTAGGGGAGGGAGGGAGGGTAGTAGGGGAGGGAGGGAGAAGTGGGCAAATGGTCAATGTCGAGCAATTGACGGAGGGGAAGAGTAGCCAAACACCTTCACGTAGGGGCATTTTACTCTGGGTAGAGCTTGTCTCAAGTATTTGACGCATAATGTGAGGGGCTTAAATACCCCTCTAAAGAGGAAGAAACTTGAACTCTTTACACAGAAAGAAGGACCGGATATAATGGGGCTTCAGGAGACCCACCTCCTACACAGGGATCAGAGCAGGTTGAAGCTGCGCGGATACGATCGAATCTTGCATGCTTCGGGGCACACCAAGGCGAGGGGGGTAGCCCTGGTAATTAAGAATACAGTCGACTTTAAAATCTCAGACATAACTAGGGATAAAGAAGGTCGATACATTGTGGTAAGGGGGACGCTCTACGAGGCCAAATACACTCTTGCGGTAGTGTATTCTCCTAATACTGGTCAGGAGCAATTCTTGCAGAAGGTCTTGAACATTCTAGAGGAGCGAGCTTGGGGTCGTATAGTTTTAATGGGAGACTTAAATATAGCTTGGGACTGGGAGAGGGATAGGTCTGGCAACCAGAGAGACAGGGGGGGCGCAGCAATGTCCACGAGTATGAAAAACAGGATTGATAGCATGGGGCTCCGTGATGCATGGAGGGTAACAAGGGGGGAGGAGGAGGGTTATACTTTCCTCTCAGGGGTACATGGCTCCCAGTCCAGAATTGATTACATTTGGGTCTCCACCGAGCTGCTGAGCGCCATACAGGAAGTACACACAGGCCCGATCGGTATTGCAGATCATAAAGTGGTCTCGGTGGTATTAGACCTTGGCTGAAGGGCGAGGGCCGTTTGGGGATGGAAAGTCCCGGGAGCCATTCTGAGGGACCCTGCGGCCCAGGGAACTCTTGAAGAGAAAACGAGACTATTCTTTGCCACTAATAAGAAAGGTGATACAGATGAAGGCATTAGATGGGACGCATATAAAGCGACACTCGGGGGAGAAATAATCGCACTTTCCGCTCATCGAGCTAAGCAGCTAAGGGCGTTAGAAGCTCAATTGGAAGCAGAGGTGGAAGCGGCTCGACAGGCAGCGGGTGGAACCCCCTCGAGAAGGGCTATGCGCGCATATAGGAAGGCAGTGGGCCAATTGGAGCTATTACGTACTAAAAAGGCTGAGGGGGCACTTCTAGCAGTAAGACAACAATTTTATGCGAAAGCCAATAAGGCAGACACCCTATTGGCCCGCCTCTTGAGGGGCAAAAGGGCAAGAAATACTATCTCGGCGCTGCAACTGGACTCGGGGGAGCGGATCACTAGGCAGGAAGACTTGCAGGATGCCCTGGCCCAGTATTATGACTCACTGTATGCCTCCCAACATCCCCTGATCGTTAAACAGGAATCATTTCTTCAGGGGGTTCGACTGAGGGAAATAAGTAGCGACGAGAGGGATGCCCTTAACAGAGAAATATCTGAGGAGGAGGTTAGGGGGGTTATTAGGGCGCTCCCGGCACACAAAGCACCCGGTCCGGATGGCTATACCGCCGCATTCTATAAATTGTTCATTTCACAGTTGGCCCCGCACTTAACTTCATTATACAACTCGTTTCGTCAGACCGGTCGAGTTGCTCCGTCCATGGAAGAAGCTAAGGTTACTCTTGTCCTTAAGCCACAGAAAAACCCAGAGGAGAGAGCTTCGTATCGTCCCATAGCTTTAATAAATACAGATGCGAAGATATACACTAAGATTCTGGCGAATAGGCTTGACTCCATCCTCCCGTACTTGATTCACCCGGATCAAGCAGGGTTTATCAGGGGCAGACAGACCGCAGACAATATTAGGAGAGTGTCCCATATAGTCGAAAAAGTACAGAAAACCGGCATTCCTGCAGTCCTGGTGGCGCTAGACGCTGAGAAAGCTTTCGATCGTGTGGAGTGGCCCTTTTTATTTCGAGTAATGGAAAAAATGGGCTTCGGAGGGGAGTTTCTGACGATGGTCCGGGCCAATTATCAGGCCCCGTCCATTCGAATAATGGTGAATGGCACGGCTTCTAGACAGGTGCGCATACATAGAGGGACTAAACAGGGCTGCCCGCTTTCCCCAATCCTTTATGCGATCTATTTGGAACCGCTCCTGCAGGCAATAAGGGAAGCGGCGGACATCCAGGGCGTTCCCTTTGGAGATCAGCAGCACAAGGTCACAGCGTTTGCGGATGACATGCTGCTTATGTTATCTGCGCCAAGCGACTCGCTTCGGGCTAGTATTGCCCTCTTGGAAAACTTTGGTGCGGTCTCGGGTTTGAAGATCAATGCCAACAAGTCAGAGGTTCTGAGCTTAACGCTGGGGGTAACGGATGGTGATAGATTGAGAGGCAGTACCCCTTTACAGTGGAGTCCGGGTGGGATTTGCTACCTAGGAGTGAAAATCACGGCCTCCTTAACAGGCTGGTATGGGGCTAATCTCCCTCCTCTTCTCAAGGCTATTCGGAAAGACTTCCAGCGGTGGCAGGGCCTCAGGGTATCATGGTTGGGGCGTATAGCGGCGGTAAAGATGGTCACTCTCCCGAGGCTTCTATATTTATTTCAGGCAATCCCACTATCGATCCCGGCAAGTTTCTTTAAAGAACTGGAGGCGCTAACTAAAAGTTTCATATGGGAGGGGAAAAGACCCAGGGTGGGAAGAAGGCTTCTACGGGCAGCTAGGGGGGAGGGAGGGAGGGCCCTACCTAACTTTAAACGCTATTACGAAGCGACCCAAATTCGAATTATCAGGGAGTGGCTGAGGGGGGAGGAGGCGACGCAAGGCAAGTTATGGGTGAGAATGGACAGAGCAGTAGTACATCGCAACCTAGCAGAAGTGCTATGGCTCCCCAAACCGCATAGACCCCGGCACCTGTATAAAAGTGCAATTACCAGGCTTATGGCCGACACTTGGGACAAGCTAGCGAGATCTGTGGGAATCACTACCTTTCCATCTCCCTTCACACCTATCTTTGAGAATGGAGATTTCACCCAGGCTTGGAAAAGGGAGCATTTACCAAATGGCGAGAGGGCGGTTGCAGAAAATTGGCAGATATGTTCCGTAGAGGGGAGTTACTATCCTTCTATGATTGTAAGAGGGAATTTGCGCTACAGGAAGGGGAACGGCTGTTTTATGCGCAAATACGGCATTGGCTTCTGCACCCAGGGGGTCAAACAAGCAGCCACACGAGAACCCACCCCTTTTGAGAAATTTCTTCTTACTAATGATGGGTCGAAAGGCCTCATATCCAACATTTATAAAATCTTGGACAAAGACAAAATAGGTTTGGACTGGCCCTATATGAGGGAATGGGATCGAAAAGTAGGGCGCGAGATCACTAGGGAGGAATGGGAGACACTATGGAGGAGGATTCCCAAACTTGCCAAAGCGTCCCAGCTTCAGGAAATCTGGTATAAGGTTCTCGTAGGGTGGCACTACACCCCGGTCCGGCTACACAGGATGTTCCCTGGTAAATCCGAGAAATGCTGGAGGGGCTGTGGGATGATAGGGTCAGTAGATCATATTTGGTGGGGGTGCCCCTTGATAGAGCCCTTCTGGGAAGAAATTCGACAGGCACAGGAACAGGCCTTCGGGGAGGCGGACGAAAGAACTCCTGCACATATTTTGTTAGGCCTTCGGAAATCTCTGAACCAGGGGGAAATGAGAGGTAGGGAAAAGGCAAAAACTATTCTGGTCCTGGCAGCTATGTTGTTAATAGCTCAGAGATGGAGGGGGCCGGAGGTGCCTCAATATCAGGATTGGTACCGGAAGATTTGGGAAATAGCGGCTCTGAAAGGGCTACGTTTGCCAACGACAATAAAGTGCAGAACTGTCCAGCGGAATGGGGAGAGATCATGAACTTCCTTAGAGACGATTTTAGGGTCATGTGGTGTCCGCAGCGACTGAAGCTTTTGGACCTACAATGAGCGTGGGGTTGTGTGCTCGAGAGGGCAACGATCTGGGAGTTATTGCTCGATGTTGGGGGGGGGAGTAGGGAGGTGGGTTGGAGGGAACGTTTATTATTGTTGTTCATCATAAAATTCAATAAAAAGAGCTTTAAAAAAAAAAAAAAATGTCACCATCCACTGTAGGTTGCAGCACACACTGTGTGCCGTTGCAGGTTGAACCACACTCCAGTCTGGCTGTGCAGCAGCATTCTGGAACTGCACATCTCTCCACCTTGCACCAAAACTCTGCCCAAACAGCAGACATAAAGTGAACCAAACTAAAAGGCTACAAACCTGTTTCATTACGAGTTTTAAAAAAGGATTACTGATTTTAACGGAGTGATACAAATACTGTGTGTGTGTAGCAAACCTCAGAAACACAAAACCTGTGTGCCATAATTGCACTGTATAGGAAAATCAGTTTTTTGGTTCAGTCCACATCTTGACACTTAGCTGCATACAAACGAACGCATGTTTCTAAGCTCATCTTCCGCTTTGTTATCGGGAGAACAGTAAATTATTGTTTCAGTCTCAGTAAATCTCTACGACCTTCAAGGAGAAACAAAATGAACAAAAATGCTTTCTGTACAGACCCGCTGGTGCTATTCCTGGCAAGTTATGTCAGGCGAGTCCCATCCTCCAAGGTATGGGAGAGTTTGCATCAAGTTCCTGAGCACATAATAAACGGTGGTTTGTTAATACTTTTACAAGAGTCTTTAGTGACCATGTAGTGATGAGTTTATGAAAAGGCAGTTATGCACCTGTAAAGACCGAATTACTGACCGCACTTGCAAATAAGTAAGAAAACTATAATGTCCATGCTTTGTTAGGACAGAAAATAAACAGGATGGGGCCTTAACATGTGCGAGTCTCCAGATCACTGAATTTAGAATTCCATCTCGTTTCAGTCTGTTTCAAGGAAGGCAAAATTGCGATTACTCGTGCTTTACCGGTCCCTAAAACAAGGTGGCCGTGAGCGACACACTGGGTATCGGTGGTTGACATTTATGGGTATGGCTCCAAAAAGGCGACAGTCACTCCTTCATTAGCACATGTTTCCAGTCAGGGGACTGTGCCTCATGCTTCTTAATATTTATTATGGTGTAGTGTTAATCAGGGGCATGCGAGCAAGATCATTTCTATTGCACCGATTCATCAAATAAACTCTGCTCGGCCATTGAATCATAGATGTACCCATGATTATAATGGAGGCACCCCTAATTCATGGTGGCCCTCGATAGTCTTAAATCGTGTTTGGTATGGACGCTTTGGACAGTTCTCTAGGCCAGTATCTCTGTTTTGACTCTTATGGACTCTTGCTGGAAACTTTTAGTGTACATGGCATAGCTGTCCAAGGTGACCAGCAAGTCCTTACTTGTTTCAACGAGGTACCAGGAATCGGACTGGTTGTTTGCTTTGTCTTGTATGAAGGACGTCATTTTCCCAACAAACATCCAGAGGGAAAACATTTGAGTATGTGAAGATGGGTTTAAGCTGTTGCAGTGTGCTTGTTTTGTTAATTATTGAACGTATGATTTGTAATGTTTTTTTTAATTAACATTAAGCTGCAACAAACGAGTTAATGGAAGTTAATAGATTGATTTGTTTGTTTAAAAAGTACCTTTGCATTTGTTATTTGTTGGGAAGGTCCTTTGCCTCACTTAGGCATCCTAAACTTTACATTACATGAAAGGAATGAAGACTGAAAGGGGACTTGCACTTCCAGGTGCAGCAATGGCCCATCAAGAGAAATTAAATAGGTTTCTTTAAAAAAATGAACGTACAAGGAAATGGAGAGACTGAAAAAGGGGCAGGGTGCCAGTAAATGGAGCCTGCATGTCAAGCAATCTGGTTGAGTGCCTTAGTTGCTTAGAGTTTGTAAGGATTTTTTGGGTAAGCCTTTCATGCGGGGTGTTAGAGACTAATGTTATCAAGTTATTGCATTGCCTCTTTGTCAGTCTATGATAATTTTTATCACAATCCCTTCCCCATTATCCTATTAGCTTTCTTGTCATTCTTTCAATTCTGTTTGTAGTATTCTTGAGTTCTGTTTTCTTGTGTCCAGCCGGAGTGAGCGTCTGAACAGTGATGACTGAAACGATAATAGATTGTGGGGAAAGGTGTTGGTGACTGGGATTAGAGAACTAGTAGTTGGCAAAACCTTGCAACACTATAGTCAGTAGTTGGCTTTTTACTGTTTTAAGTTTATTTCGCTGCAAACTTCATGAGTTTGGTGCGTAAAATTGGAATGGTTAAGAGGTTTGTTCAGGACATAATCCAGTCCACTTTTTTCAATGTATTTCTTTTAGTAATTGTCATCTTCGCCCCAGCTTGTTCTCTTGCTGATCAATTATGCAGTAGTCGCCATGTATGTCACAAATTAACCGATTTCCTGTATTTCGTCAGTTTCATAGCGATGTAGGGCGGCAGAGGCTGGCACTATGGCCTCTTGGAGGAAACATAAGTTTGTTTCAGTGGCTGGAGTTGTCAATGGTTTTATGGTGGTAATGCGCATTGTACAGATGAGGGAATATATGCCCTGGTGAGATGGAAGATCTGGGGGTGGGGTTCCAACGACTCCTTCTACTGCATTTGATGTTGGTGTAGGATTCGAGTTTTTATATCCTTTTCCGTGGGATTAAATAGATTTTGTTCCATGTATTTCTTGAGTTTTTCATTTAATGTTCAGTATTAAGATTATTCACTTGTAGAATACTTTTATTTAGCTCTTCTTATAGTTTCCATTTGGGATGACCTCAAAAGACACTATGGCCCTCATTCCGGGATTGGAGGTAGCCATGGCGGTATTTGCGCCATGGGTGCCTCCAATTCCGGAACCGGTCTGGTTGAATGGGGATTTACTGGGTCATTCCGACCTTGGAGGACCCGGTAAGTCCCCATTCAACCAACCATTCCCCATTCCCATTTGAACCCCTATAGGGCTCAATGGGAATGGGGAAGGCGCTAATAACGGGCCCGCAAATAGCGGGACTCGTAAAGGGCGTGTGGTCAGACCACACATCCTTTACGGTTCCCGCTAAGGTACCTCGAATTGGGCGGTAATGGATTACCGGCACCGGTCTCCTTAGCGGTGCCCGGTATCCCTTACCGCCCAACTCCTAATGACCCCCTATGACTCGAAAGGCTGCACAGCCCTAATCCTACTTGACCTCTCTGCAGCCTTTGACACCACTGACCACCCCACCGTCACAGACATACTTCACTCTCGGCATCAGGCACTCAGCCCTCAAGTGGATTTCCTCCTTTCTCTGCAATTGACCCCAATTAGAACACCTGCCTACCTTCTCCTCTATTCTCGCCCTGTCGCCCATGGATTGCTGCAGGGGGCTTCTCTCTCTCCTCTGCTATTCAACCTCTACCCGAGCCCATTCAGGCTCTTATTCATTCCTGTAGCCTGACCTGCTACAATTACGCAGACAACACCCAAATAGTCTTCAATATCCATAAGAATCCTTATGCCCCATGCCCCGATATCACAACATGCCTCTCATAAATTGAGCACTGGATGACTTTCAATCACCTCATACTCTAACCAGGCAAAACTGAGCTCATGCTCTGCAGGAAGACCTCGCTCTTTCCCCAACCCACCTGTGTCCCCTCTTTCTAGATCTCAGCCCGCCCGCGCCCTCCCGGTCAAACACAATAAAAAACCTACGATATATCATATTTCCCTACTCGACCTTCCAGCACAGAACTTCCACAATGATGGCCATAATCCTTTCAAGCCTAGACTACGCCACCCCCCTATACCTGGGAGCCAACACATCACAGCTAAGAAAGCTCCATTGGGTACAAAACACTGCCCTGGGCCCTAGAGAGCGTATCTCGCCCGCCCTCCGAGTCCATCACTGGTTCCCTATTGGGCGACGATCCACATTCAAGGCAATGTGCATAACCCACCAGGCACTCCACAACACAGGACTGGAATACCTGTAAAACAAACTCACAAAATGCAGGCTTAACAGAAACCCCAGATCAGGCACAGCACTTCTCCTCGTCATTCTTTGCCAAAATCAACTATAACTGGTGGTTCGTCCTTCTTATTTAAATCACCCACCATCTGGAACTCAATCCCTTTATCCATTCATAGCTTAGAAGATTGCCTCGCCTTCAGGAAGGCTCTGAAAACCTGGCCCTTCCCTCAGTAGCCTGTCAGTCCCAGCCCATCACCAGGAAGAATTACCCCTCACTCGTGGAAGGAATGCCTGAGACACATCACCACCCCATTTGAAGGAACTCAGTTATGCCTTGATGACATGCGCAGCACGTTTTTTTCACCAAACAGGTATTGCGCTCTCTCCTATGGAACGGCATACACGCCGCCACAGTAATATACACACATCAACACAGACTCGGTCCACTCACCTGCTTACTTATCAATAACCTTTACTCGATATCACACATCCATAACACGCACCTCCTCTCCCCATAGAATTCAGCTGAGACCCATGCAAAAATTCAGACTAGCCTTTCACATAATTCTTCCCTCTAGTCTATCCCACTATGCCACCCCCCTGGCAATTGGTTGCGGCACCCTTCCTCTCACAGATAACTACGGGTAGCCATCAGTGACCTAGACATCCTGACCCTCCTTCTTGCAGGCTAAAAATGCACACACACATTTTACAACCCCTCCCTTCACCTCCCACATCTCGGGCTACAGTCTTCTGTAAAGGCATCATGAAGTATGACGCAGACAACAGATTCAAGATTCAAAACAAAGTAATTTGTTCACATTCAAATGTCAGGAAAGTCTGAGTCGAAGAGTTCAACTGAAAAGTCTGTGTCCAAAAACTATGCTTACCCTCACAACTAAAACTAAACACTGTATAAGGATATCTATAATCAAAAAAATGAGTGATTGACACAAAGTTGTGAACTTCACCCAGCTTGTATCTTCCTTTTCAGCTCCCCTTCCCCAAGTTCAAGAAAGTTCAACAAAAGTCTCAAAATTACTTTCTCAAACTCAAGGTAATACAGTACCATACAATCTTCAGAAATCCCTTCCCCAAATCCAAGGTAATCGCAGTTCAAAACACAGAGGTCTTGAGGCTCTGTCCTCAAGACAGAAGTTGGAGTTGTTCAACTCTCAGGGTTTGCTTCCCGAAGATTAGCAACTTGTCTTACAGGTTCAGTTTTGCAAAGGTTTAACACAAACCTAGGTTCACTTAATCCTCCTCCTGGTTTGGTTCAAATGCTCAATTTGCAGTACATTTCTTTCATTTATTTCACAATGTCTTTGGGTTCTCATAGTTCAGGGTTCACTGGTCTAGGCGCAGTTATCAGACCACACGGTCCACCCATCACAGCTTGCGCAACCAGGATCCCCAGGCTCTTCAGCCCACACAGGTTCTTCTATACCTGCTCCTCTGTGCAGTTACCTTCATTTAACTGCCCATTTGTATGCCTCTTGGCTTTACATACAGGTCCACACTTTTCCGGCTTCTCCTGGATAGCCTCTTGGCTCTGCCAAAACGTTTCAAACACTTGCCAGTCTTTGGCGTTGATGTACTGCATTTATTCTTAAACTTCACTTCGTGGTGGTTATGCCCATATTCCACCTTTCTATAGCACTCTTTCACGCTTGCACTCTTTCTTATATGTAGCATTCATATGGACATTTCCTCTTTGACTGTACCTTGCTTTGCCCATAGAAATTGTACTCCATTTCACATTATCATAAGCTTAAGTTTTCATTCAGTGTAGTATTCACTAAGCATTTGTTATGCTCGATTTCCAGTTTTCCTTCGGTTCGGTATTCAATATGAGTTTGGATTATTTAATTCCAACTTTCTATTCGGTTTAGTATTCAAGATATATTCATTATGATCAACTTTAGGTTTCCGTTCATTTGGGTAATTAATATGAATTCACTTTCTTCAAAGTTAGCCTTTCGCTCAGTTCGGTAAATGTTACCTCACTCGAAGCTCGCTCGGAACGCCCTAGTTATCCCAGTGTCTTTCCTTGACATGGTCTCCAGCGTTGCTCCTCAGCGGCTCCTGCTGCTTCTGTCTTCTTCGACGGTTGGCGAACCAGCTTCTGAAAGTCCTGCTCGCACATCAGGGCTTGCCTTGCACATGCTGATGGGCTCTGCAGCCTCTGGGCGGACGCGGATGGCGTCCTGCTTCCCTCTGTGGCACTGAAACTCCTGCTTTGGCGTTACGGAGGCTTCCTCTCTGGGCTGCTGGCCGGCGTCCTGGCTCCTCCACAGGTCCCACAACGGCTGCCTCCTACAGAAACGGGTCTCCTGCTGGTCTACCTACAGGCTTCCCTGTTTCTCATCTGTACAGTGTTATCTGGCTCTCTTTATACACCTGCAACCTCATAAGAGGTTGAAGGTGTGGAACCTTAATTAAGTTTGCCTGACTACAATAAAGGGGACATGCCTAACTCTCACCATCCTCTGCAGGCATCTTCCTCGTCCCAGTACCAGAGTGGTAAAATTAAAGCGTAGTGTTCCTTCCTCTCTTTCCTCTTCTTTGCACCAGTACATTTACAGGTTGAATGGGGAGAAATGAGGGGAGAGGTCTTAGAATAACCCATAATGGTCGGGGGAGAGTTTGATTGGCCATAATTAGGGAAAGGGGGATACCATGTCTCACCTGAGGGTACCCCGCTCCTAATCTCCGACGACCCTCCACACAGGTGATCCTCCCTCGCTTCTCCATCCCCAGGGTCTGGGATCCAAAAGTCATGGCCTTTCCCTGGTCACCTGAGAAAATGATCCAGGGGTTTAGGCGTGAGAATACCCTCAGATTTCTCACACTTCCAAAGGGTGTTCAACCCCATAGTGCTTTGAGGCCATACCAATAACAGTAGGCGCTACAGAAGTAACATATAACATAATATATGGGGGTGTGCGTTCTAGGGCTGTACGTGTTGCGGTTTTAGCCTCTACTTCATTAATGATGATGATGATGAAACATAGCTTTATTCAGTATTTTTACCATAAAAGCAATAAAACATTCATAATTAAAACACAATTAAAGACTGCTTATAAACCATACAACTGCTCACATCATTATTTCATCAATAGGGTCAGATTAAAACATTGTTGGCACATCTAGACCTTCTTAACCATGCCCGTAATAAAAATTTAGATACAAAAAATACAACATTCAGAACATTTCTATTTTTGCACAGGTCCAGGGCAGAGATAATGGACTGAATACCTTTATGATTAAATATAGGCAATAGATAGTAAGTTCTCAGAACTTTATAACCCTCGCAGAGGAGTCAAAAATTACCCACTGTCTCCTCTGCCATACCACAAACTGGGCATCTCGACACGTTAGTCATCTTTTACTTTGCCGTAAAAGTTGCCACTTTTAAAGTGTTTGTACGTAATTGAATATAAAATGCTTGTGCATATTCAGAGGTTATTACATCAAGGTAAGTTTCAAAACCGTCAGTTTGTTTAAATGGGATGTACAGGCATCCAGTACTCGGAATTAAACAATCCTGGTACATTTGATACTGGGTTAGTTCTTGACATGCCCCCTTTACCTGGTGTCTATGATTAGAGCTCATATATCCTGGGTTGTACACAGTGTGGCTAAATTCAACCTCTGCAATTCTTTGAACAAATTTGAACCACGGAAGTGTACTTGATCCATTCAAACAAAGAAAACTGCTGAGAGCAGTTCGATAGTCTTTTAATCCTGGTTTAGTCCATATTCAGACCCAATATAATAACGGTTTGGTACGCAGGATCTCTGCTACAGGCTGTAAATTACACTCCCAACAGAGACTAGCCATCGGTGCACCTCATGGTTGCATGAGCAAATCTCTCAAAAAGAGGTTCTCGGATATACTCAAGGCAGGTACCTTAGTATGACCCCACAGACCCGCCCCATAAAGGGCTTCTGGCAAAGCTTGTGACCTATCCAAATGTTACACCGGTGAGATTGCTTCTCTGCCATGAGTGTTATAAAAATGAAGTATTCCCCACAATATTTACCAATTGTGGCTGTTGCTTTAACCTACTGACTACACCATGAGAGATTCTCTGTAAATCTAATCCCAAGGTAATCCTACATTTTCACCCACTCCAAACTATTACCTTCTACCTTGATTTTTAGGGTGGGTCTCATGAATAAGCAATGCCTAAATATCATGAACTTATTTTCTGTGTTTATTACCAGGTCTAAACTTGTTAATGTCTTAACAAATATATCTGTTATGTCTCAGGCCCGTAGGGGATGTAGCCAGGATCACGGCATCATCCTACACAGAATAATGCGGGGAACCTTTTTGTACCCAGTTTAGGGGGGGATCCAAACTATTTTCAATGAGTTCCTCTATTAAGTCATCAATATATAGACAGAAAAGAGAAGGGGGGCCAGCTCACAACCTTGCCGTACCCCCTCTCAAAAGCCAGGGGTTTGGTTAGCCCCCCTTCCAGACCCTGCCTGACTGTGGCCTTGTTTTCCATATACAGAGATCGTATACACTGTAGTAGGACCCCCCAGAACACCATTCCTCTGCAAGGTTCCCACAGATGTCCATGTGGGACACTATCAAAAGCTGTGCGTAGGTCAACAAAAATTGCATAGACCTGAACACAGCTGAGCAGAACATGTTTGGCCAAAATCAATTATAATCGAAAACCCTGGTTGACAGTACCAATACTCTGCCTAAACCGAGCTTGTAGATGATTAATAGGTTGAACCTCATCTACCCAAGTCTGTAGACGGTTAAGCAGCACTTTGGCATAAATCTTCCCAGTGGCTTCCAATAGGGATATGGGCCTGTTATTTATTCCCTGTACTGTTCCTAGCACCTTTTTTAAAGATGGATATTATTTCAGCGAGGAAGTTGGTACCTTGTCGTTTGATACAGTTGCATTAAAAATACAACTTAATACTGGTGCCCAGATATTTCTCATCTTTAAAAATATCTATTGGTAGCTTATCAGGCCCAGGTGCCTTCCCTGCACCCATTGCCTCAGTTGCCTCCCTCACCTCTTTGATTGTAATGATTATTTTAATAGTTCCATCCCCCAGCAACTGGGACCTTTGTGGCCAAAGCTCCCCACCATCATATGTTTCACTCCTATACAAATTACCAAAATGTTGGCAACAGTCAGCCTGGCAGATCGACCATTTGATTGGTTCAGGGGAATTCGATGACCTCCCTGTTATCAATTTCCAGAATCTAATGGAATCTCCTGAGCTTGTAGCAAGCTGCAAATCCTCCCACTGGTCTTCAGCAAAAACAGTTTTTTCTTTGGACGATGGATTTGTAGGTTGCCCCAAGTTGCCTAAGATGTTGTTGATCTATTACAGCAGCATTCTTTAAGTACTGTAGTAAATTGTTCTCGGCATTTCTACAATCCTCCTCATACCATTTATTAGTAGAAGAAGGAAAACATTATTGATACCATCTCAACATAACTTGATATGATTTATCTGGTGCTGTGTCCTCACTGCAAGTTACTACAAGTTGGGGTTCTATTAACGCATATAAACGTGGTTTGACGGCAATAAAATCAGCAGGCACCAATGTAATACTGAGCCTAGCATGGCCCATAGGCGTTGTTGCTACAGCACCAGACACACGCAAATCCATACCCTCCTGATGCCCAGCACTAGTGATAACACAAAACACTGGGTAAGTCACTCTCGCTACGCTGGATAACTTCCAAGCTAACTACCTTACCCTAAGCACACGCACTTTATGAGGATAGAATAGATCTTCAATCTACCTTTGGGCCCTACATATGTATATTCTGCCGGTTGGTCTGAATAGATTCCATCATTGCTTCCTCTCCAATTTGCTTGATAGACGATATTGGATGCCTCAAGCCCATATTATTGCGATTGTGCTGATTTGTCACACATCAACATTGGCATTCCTGATACGAGGTCCAGATTGTCTCATAAGCCCACTAAATCCTCAAGGGGTTGCAGTTGCAGATTAATATCCCCATTGCTAAAATCAGTGGGTCTAACATACCATTCTGCTGAAGCTCACAAATCATCTCAAGCATGCAGGTCACTAGAACCAGTGATCCTAGAACTGAAATGTAGGCCAGTCTTGGGGCTGACCAAGGTCAACAAGCTTCCCTTATGCTTTCCCCGACGGTCTATACTGGCGGGTATCATAAATGAGCTGAACCCTTGTAGCTCGGTCATCTCTGTAACCCATGGTTCCTGTAAACATACCGAGTGAAAATCATGAATGAAGTTTAGCAATTCTGATCTATCATATGGCTCTGTAAACCTGCAACATTCCATGATAACCTACAGCCCAGGCCAGTCACATTAGTTGCCATTACAGATGGAACAATAGGTGGAGGGGTTCTATCATTCAAACAGATCAATAGTGGTCAGTCCACATCACCATGGCCCTCGTTCCACAAGTCGGCCCTTCAGTTTTGGTAGATGTTATCCTACCCACTTCCATTTTGCACGCCTAATCATGGGTGGCAGTTCGTTGCTCGCATGCCAATATTTGGGGGCGCAGGGAAAAGTACAATGATCAATAGAAAATAACCCATCCATCAGCCAAGCATTTACCAAAAATAGCCGGATGTAGTCGCCTCTACCGTCGGGCATGTTGCCTCGTTCACATCTTATGTCTTCATGGATGATCAATCGACAACCCCTAACATGGCGTAACCAGTGTATTGATTTGTTGACGAGAGTTTCCTGATTTTCATAATGACCAGTTTGTAATTTTAGCACATTAACCAGGTACACAGAATTTACAGAATCCATTTTCCACCACTCACAATGATCTCTGTTTTCTGTATCCCTACAGCCCCCCGCCAGCACTTGACACCTGATGTTTGCACTTACCCTTACCCTTGCACTTGCCACCAGCTGGCCACACTTTGACTCATTGCTTTTATTTATTCTATTTATTGTTACTGTCGTTCCCATGTACTGAACTTCCTCCTGCCCCCTCGCCCCCAGCACTTGCGCGATCTAAATGTCACCTCCTGCCCTAGTAAGATCGTTGTGTCTGTCTTCCCTCTGTTCCCCATCCCTTGCCTCGCCGCACCTTGAAACACTTGTGTATAGGCACATTATAAATGCCATATCATATCATATCTCCCCATCCCGATGGAAGAGTGGTCCTTTGGGGGTCGGGGCCCACTGAACATTAGGCCATGCATTGAAACTGTATACTATCCTAAATTACCTTTCTCACTGCCTTGTTTATTCTCCCTTTTGTATTCCACTGTATGTAATCTGTACTATGACTGTAATTTAAGTAATGCGTCTGGATGACCCTGAACCTAGTGCGCTCTATAAATAAATAAAATACAAATATCCAATCCGCCATTGGCACTTCCACTAACCTCAGTCCTGGGTGGTGGGTTCAATCGAGAGAACCGATCTATGGTCTCAGAGCATGCTCTAGAGACACCCTGATTGTTACTAATTCTGTTTACAGGTACCAACTTTATTTCGGGATAAACACCCTCCATTTTATGATCCATCTGTCTTGGCAGCTGGGTTGATTAGCTGTTACAAGAATACTGCTCCCGTGGTTGTGTTTTAGTTTGTGATTGTAAGTACCCTCTTCTCTGATTGCGCAGGCTGCAATGTTTTAGTAATGTTCACTACAGGTAACTGCCTATTTCCTTGGCATGACCTTGATTGCTGCACTGCACATCCAGCAACCATTGCAACTTGCTCTTTCATGGAGGCAACTTCAGTTAACAACCCCTCGATACGTTTACCAATCTTATTCAGGACCAAATCCTTTATTTCAAGGAGGCTTTCCTAAACACTTCTGCCATGTGCAAATAATCCACAGGTGTAACACAAGGTACAGGGGCTGGGTTGGACACAAAATCCATTAGTTGTGTCCAATTTCCTTCTTAATTTAGTAACTCCTGTTTCCTGTGATTTTCCCCCTCCAATTAGCGCTATAAATTATTACGCCTTGGTTTTCCCCCACCATTTTGCTATCGCGGGCACTAGAATCTGAGAGCACTGAGAATCTATTAAAAGTTGTTATACGAGGGTTAACAATTACTTCCTCCCCTGCAAATTCAGCTTGTATTGCATCAGTACCTACATTATCAATAATGGGTTTTGATGAACAATTCACCTCTGTAATCTCCTCATCTCTACTTCCCTCTTCTCTAATATAACACAATTTTTCCTTATTCGGTATTTGTAGTGAATTCCCTAGGGGTGAATTTCGACCATGTTTACTACAGGGCCTTAATTACACGGATTTGCCTTGCTTGCTTGGAGGACATCGTTTGTATTCCCCTCTTGCCCTGTTCTGTGTTCAATTAAGCATGAGGCAAAGGGGTGCTCTATTGACCCACACTTCCGACTTGGTCTATTACCTTTGGCAATTACTGATACATTTGCATTAGGAGATGTACAAATATTATCATTTACATCATTGACAATACAATTTGGAGCTCTGCCCCACACACCCCCTTTGGCCTGGGCTTCCCCAAGTGTGCCGCAATGTATAACTTTCGGCAGTAGCAAGTTAGGCTTGGATAAACGTATACAATCAATATCACCCAAAAGCCCTTGCATTTCTGAAATTAATGTATTCACTTCTGTAATAGTCTTTAACATTCTAGAGATTTTATTTTGTCTTGCTTCCAGGGAGCAGTACCAATAATGCAATTATACAGACCATATAAAGTGCTAACATTGTATACAATGCATGAACTACAAAGTGCACATAGTGCAAAACTGGAGAAGGTGCAAGATGTACATCCTACTCAAAGTGCAATATTGCGGCCAAAACACAGAATACAAGTGCAAATGATGCATTAATATTCTATAACAATATTACACAAAACCCAACCATACGGAAATTAAAACAATTCTAGCAAACAATACCTCCTTTAGGGCATGTAGAAGTGATAGAAACAGTATATGAGATGTGCCAGATTTGTGTAGAACCTGACCACAAAAGTGATGGGTGGAAGGTTTCGAATGAATCTAAACCACTGGCAATTGCTTTGGGCAACCTTCCACACCACCGTTTTTTAGCCCGTCTGCGCCATTGCAAAAGGGGACCAGCCATGTGCAAATCAGTCAGCAGCTGCCGCCACCGAAGGTAGCAGCCCAGCCCGAACTGCTAGGCCAGGTCCCATCTGCACAGAAAACCAAGCAACCCCAGACATGTTTCGGCCTTGTTGGACCTCCTCAGTGAGGTGCAGCCTGGTTCCCTGTGGCGCAGCGAGCAAGGGACCCACGTCTGGGCATACCCTCTCTCACAAGGAGAAACAAATTGACCACAAAAGTGATGGGTGGAAGTTTTCGAATGAATCTAAACCACTGGCAATTGCTCTGGGCAACCTTCCACACCACCGTTTTTGTGTAGAAGCCTATTGATGCTTAATATGGTCTAATAAACTTAGTAAGAATTATGTCAACTAAAATTGGTTAAAAAGAGTAAGTATGTATGAAATAAAAATGCTGGATAAAGCTAACCAAACTTGCCTGGCTAGCGAGGAATGTTCGACTGCTGAAGGTCATCCATAGTCAGTCTACCCAACTCCGCTCCTCACGGCACAAGGTAAGCAGGTACTAATCCAGTGTAGAATTGTCCTGCGATGTCGTCCTCTCCATTCCCTGTACGCCACATTAACTGTTAATGCACAATCAGGGCAGAAACACGTGGCAATAACTTGATGCGTGCAGTTAACAACCAGTAAAGGATACACCACTCGTTTCTCTGCACTTCAAAGGCGTGGAGGAGTTAATCACTTAGAGGCTCGCCACAAACCGAAAAGCTGCAATCAGGCCAGTAAACGGGCGCAATCAAGCAAACATCTTCATTAATCTTGTTCTGAGCTTGACTTTCTTTGTTAGCTGTCTCAATACTGAGCAGCATCATCTCATTGGAACTTGTCCTCCTTAAGTGGATCCATTGGACTAGTAACCTTTCCTTATATATTGACACGCGCTGATCATTTCGAATGTACAATCCTGTTGTACAGTTGATAGGTAGTCCATGCATTTCTGTGCCATTCTATTCAAAGTTTTATACAAGATCTGTAATTTGTGTATGCTTAACAAATGGTTAAAAGGAATGTCCTAATAATATCTGATAAAAATTCCATTAAATGTTTCTGTATCTTTTTTTACTGGGCTTTGTGTAGATGTATTTCCTGTTTTAAAAACTGTCACAATAGTTTTCCCCCATATCATGTATCGACCTCACTGGTGTACGATTGAGTCTCTGATGTGCTTGGTTAACTTGATGGGTGATTTTGCAGTGAACGGTTAGCACAACTGCAGATAGAAGTTTATTAAGCACATTAAAGTTTTCTGTGGTAATAATCTTAGGCTATTTTACACACTCTTTCTGATACATCCGCCATTTTCCAGTTTGAGAATATCAAGAACTGAACCGGGGTGTTCGCTCAGTTTAAACTTTAGCCATGTTTCTGTGATTATTTTGCTTGTGGCCCCCAGACTAGAGGGTACGCTTGGTACTATACACAGCTGTGTGTATTTGCTGGGTTTCATTAGCACAAGCTCAGCGAAGTATTGTACAACAAGGGAATACAGTAATAGGATACAATAATCTGGGTACAATTAGGATAGACTATTAAGAGTACACTTGGGAGACCATTGTGACCAATACAGGGAATTCTTTGTTTTCCCCCCTTCGAATACCAAAGTCACAGGTTCACCCCACCTCCCTCTCACTACCAGACTCAGGTTTTTGATGGTCATTGATCCCACCCTTCAGGGGGAGGGCACCTTTAAGGTGCATGGCTTGGTGACTCAACTCTACTTTCCATTCCAGATAGTTCTGACGGCCAGTGGAATCTTCTCCATTGCCGGGAGGAACTTAATCCCAGCACAAGAGCAAATCGGAGAGAACATCCAGAGGAAGGTAATCCGGAAGGACAGTCCACACTGAGACGGGGAAGACTGAGGATGATCCTCCAACAGAGGAAGGAGAGCCACGCCGCAGAGTGGGTGGGCAGAGAGCAAAAGCTCCACAAGCACGGCAGAAGCTTCAACGAAGGCAGCGGCCACAAGGACAACAGGGCTGCTGAAGCAGGAAGCACGCTGGAACTTCCCCTGGGTTACCCATATGCCCATGCTCAAATACCACTGTAACAAAAGGGTAATCGTGAAACCGCGTAAGCACTCACATAGACCGACTTGGAGGAGAAGCTGCAGAACCGCCATTGCCAGAGATCCTGGCGCCAACCATGATTCCTGCTGCAGGAGAGAATGTATGCGGCTGAGAGGGCGAACTGGTTGGAGGGTGGGACGGCCAACTGGAACCTAGGCTAAACAAGCAGAGGGCCTGCTGAGGGCTGAGAAATGCAAGAGCCCATGAGGGAGCAACACAAACCGGCTGAGCAAGGATGAATCCCAGGAGGAGGGGATAAGGTTTGGACTACTTGAAGAGGACCTTGTGGTTTCATCAATACCATGACTGTTTTGCTCTTTTGTTTTCTTTTCTGAACTTCATTTGGCAAGTTTACACAGCAGGGAGCTGTAAGAGTCGTGAAGAATATTGTGGGAGTGGGGATCAGAAAACCAGCCACCACCAGGGAAATTATTCCTTAGACTAATCTAGACTTTAAACCTCTCTGTTCTTTCATAAATGGTAGGTTGGAAATAGGTTAAAATAAAGTTTGGACAGCGCACCGATATTATGTATGTAAGACATCCTGACGAGCTCCCATTTCTTGTTTGTAGTTTAGGGATTTAATTATAGTGATTGGGGACTAGGTTGGATTTTCTTAATATTGATCAATAAAGAAATACATACAAAGATGTCCTTCTATGTCTCTGTCCTATGGCACCATGCAGAGAAAGAATATTGCTTAAGAAGGGAAACACGGGACTATGTCTTCATTAATTTGATAGTGGATCCCAACTGCACTGGCATTAAAGTGTTCTTCCCATGACTTTGACACGACTGGTGCTCCTCACCTGCGCTATGGAGTGTCTGAATCTGCATCAGTGGTCACGGCACCCCTGTTTGCTTCCGTCTGTGCGAGAGAAAGCAATTTGTGCATCCTTTTAATCCTGCCGAAACCCCCAAAGGCACCGAGTTATTGAGCAACTCCTGACAGTGTCCCACCTTTTGTCTAAAATGCCAACGTTTGCCTGATTTAGAAAGCAACTCTGAATGAATTACATGTTTGTGTTTCTCTCCAGATTCCCATGCTTCTGAGTGCAGTTGCTTCAATTTTCAGAACATTTAAGTTGGTTCAAATCCAGAGAAAATATCCAGCAAACAAAGAAGTAGTTACTGTATTGAGGACATCACTGCATAAATAAATAGGTGCCCGGTTATGCCAATTGTATAACCCAAAGGTGTACCATCCTCCAATTGCAGCCACCTCTCGTTCTCAAAAGCCCCTCCAGGGGCAAACCTCTCAGATAACGAGCTGTAGGAGGGATTGAGAATGCGACAAAGGCTTTTGTTTATTTTCCTTTATGTTCCTCTCCTCTGTCAAGGTCCGGGTTATTCAGTGCTCTACTAACTGCTGCAGTCTTCCCCTTGGCTTCAGCTCAGGTGGTGCACCACACATCAGTCTCACAGCTCCCTTCCATTTGTCACGCTGCTTTGACACCCCATGGTGCCACTGCAGAGCAATTTGCTCCGAGAGAGGCCAATTCCCATACAAGAAACTACACTCCCTCTCAAAGGTGTTCTCTGTGAAAATATTAACTAGTTGATGTTTATATTTGGTCTCGGTTCCCAGACTCCTGTCCCCAATTTAGTCTGTCTTTTGGTCTGGTTTTATTGGAGTTGAGAGGGTTATTGCTAGGGGAAACGTCTGTTCCCCCTCACCTTCCCTTGTAAGACTATCCCTTTTCGGTTTCCTACGGGCTTCTGTGTCCTTTTTCCCTCCAGTGTTTAGCCCTTATACTGCGTGTACCCTATCCAGCTACCTTTTCCCTCTCTGTGAAAAAGTAGTGCAATAACGGACAATGTTTTTGCTGCTTACACGCAGAAGCCAACGAAAGGCCATTTAGAGGCCTCTGCGATATGCTGCACTAAAGCTCTCTACAGAAACTCATTTCATACCGGCAGGCACGTCTGGTTAAACATGCATGGGGTGTCTGTGGAACATGCATCGTAAGCCCTTGGAGTCTTCTTCCTTTTCTGCAAAAACACTTCCAGCTTCTTCCTCACTTGCACGTCCCTTCCACAGCTAGGAATCCACAACTATACTCACGTGCCTTGGTGCCATCCACAACTATACTCACGTGCCTGAGTGCCGTAAGGCAAATTCGGTGGTGATGCAAACAGTATAAATACTTATTAGCATAACCCATCTACTGTCTCGAATGAACCTGGCCCGAAACTATCTCTTTTACTCTTTAAGGTCCTCGTCGTCTGGCCTATCTGGGAACTTTATGCTTTTTGGTTTAAAGCGCACATGTGCTCTCTTCGACCTACTTCTTAATTCCTGAAATTCACAAGGATTGAACTTTCCACTGAAATGTTACACTTGTACATGTAGAGGGCCGCCTAACAGCAGGCAAAAAAATCAGTCTTTCGGTTAGGGGACCAACAAAAATCGGATATATGACATTTTTCACTGCTAACTTGCTTGCTTAAGTGGTTGCTCTAGTACGGCGCAGAAATAGGGAAGATGCTGACGTGCCCGGGGTCCACTACAGACCAGTGTGATGCCCTATCACGGTCAACACTGGAGGCCTGGTCTGTCTTTGACTACGCACCTGATGCTGCGGGTGGGGTGGCAGCTCTGAGGCAGAACAGTGGCTGCGTAAAGAACCTGCCCATGTCAGAGGGCCAACTTGCTTGAGGAGCTGAATCGCCGGATCTACGATATCCGGTGCGTGGTGCTCGGCCAGTGCTGAGATCACAAAGCTCGGTGGTAGCACTTAAACTGCTCTGTGGTATGCATCTTCTTCCCCAAAAACACTGCAAACTGTGCTTTTTTGAAGTGTAAAAACGGAGGTCTGCCTCCTTGATAACCTAACAAAAAGGTAGTTGTTTTTTTGCATACTGCAAGTTGGCACTCACCAGGGTTTTGAAGTACTGTGATGGTAAAAGGCATCTTGTACATATAGAGGGTAGTATACCTCAGTGGCAATGCACTCGTCTTGGAAGCAGGAGGACAAAGAGCAGCACAGGTTCGAGTCATGGGTCCGCGCATAGAAACTTCTTTGGTATTAAGCGCGTTATAAATGACCAATTACAATTACATAGCTGGGCTTCACGGGCCCCAGGTCATTTCCCCAAGTCTGTTTTTTTTAAATGTATTTTATGATTGGGGTGTGTCAGACACAATTGTAAAATGAAGAGTGATAATGGCCCCTTTCCTCTGACAAGCCACAGCTCACTGGGAAAGGGCCCATAGCATTCCAAAGCCCCTCATTCTCTGTATTCTCCACAGTAAATGCCTGCATCACATAAGCCTGAAATAGTGTAATGCATGCACACTTGCACATTTTATTCAGAAGATACATGCGTGGAACAATTCTGCGATCTGAAGACAAGTAGGGCAATACACAGAGATGTCTGGTTGTCTCGTGCAGATAAGTCATTTTCAAGCATTATGGTGTTATAATTGTTTACAGACTCAATGCTTTTGGGAATAAGGGGCGTTTCAAATGAATGTTGAAAACAAGGACAGGGGGTGTTTTATAAAAATGGGGATGTGCATGGGTACAACTTTAAACTGAGGGCCACCACCGAGAGCCGGGGGCGCACCACGGAGGAAGCAAGCAAGGAAGGAAGCTGCTGGTCGGCGATTGCATGCCCGCACTTGCGGCGGCCCCAGGTGCCTTAAACAACCATTCACCACCCTTTCAGCGTGGGGGAAGCCATTCAGAAGTCTGCTGGGCTGCGGTTACCGCCTACCCATGCTGTGGCTCAGAGTACCTCAGGTAGAGTCAATCACACACCGCCTTAAAATTGAAATCGGCTTATCTTTACAGTTGGTCTATCGGGCGACTTTTTCAACCTTTGGTTCCAACATAGATATTTGTAACCAAATCTGTAGTCTGGGGACAGGAATAGCCCCCTACTTCCGCAAATGTGATGTATCGTCGCAGGTCACTGGGTTGACGGTAAGCCAAGGAGAATCCGTCATAAACTATAGTAACAAGAATGCCGAAGCATACAAAAAAAAACAGTACTTTGCGCACTTTTAATTTGAAAAGGGTATGTTTTAATATCATCCAATCTTAATCATCCAAAAGAGCACACACAATAGATTACAGCTGGCAGGCAGTCTAACACAGACCAGCATTATCTGTACCCCTATTAGTATCCCGCAGGGGGGGTGGCAGCCTCCCAGCCAATCAGGATGCTCTGAACAGTGGTTTTACTACATGGTAAAGCCCCCGCTCTGAGCCTCCTCTGAGCTGGAGGCCGCTATCTTTCCCTGCCGGGTCCAAGGTAAGTGGCCCCTGTGCTCCTCTGTGCCCCCCCCTTCCAATACCCCCATTTTTCACATATATAGATCCCCCCACCCCTCCCCACTTACCTGGCACTCCAGAGTCCCTCACTGGCACCGGGAACACTAGTGTTCCCTGCAGGCTCCTGGCCTTGCAATGGCCGCCATGGAAATGGAGGAGGGACTTCCTATAATTCCCTTCTCCCCAATCCATGGCTGCCATCTTGTTTTGTAGTTTCTTTTTATGTTGAGAAACGGCAAACGTGTTGTTTCTCAGTAAAATTAAAAAAAACACTATTAGTATCCTGGTACAAACTGCCGGGATACTAATAGCATTAAACCACTTTTGGCGGGGGCATTACCTGGCCTGGTAATGGCCCCACCACCAGGGTTTATTGATTAAATAGCAGTGTGCAACAATAACAGTGTGCATAATGGACCACATGGCCAAATGGCCAGAGAAAACAAGTGCCAAGCCCAGTTCCCATTTGTGAAAAATCCCTGTAAAGGTTCGCTAAGCTCAAAAGATACCTATGAAACGAATCACTGATGCAATGCTGGAGGGGGATTCTGAATCATCATCTGCGTTCACCTGACCCACTTTGCCGCAGACTTACAACAGGTGCCCATGCTCTACCTCTGCAGCTGTCCCTGATCCTTTCATATATGAATTATGGTTTTGACTCTTTTAATAGTAATTGACATGATCTAGTTTTCAAGGTGGACACAATGCAGTGAAGAATAAAAAAAAAGAAAGCACTCACATAACGCAGATAGATAAATGCATGTAGATACTGTTATGGGCCAGGACTGCATTGTCCAATCTTTACAATCTAGGCAGTACAGCTCAAAAACGAGAAATTGGAAGCGAGATCCCACCGGATTAACGGAATAGTGGTCCTCCTGGAATCTTGCATGACATCAAGGTTAGAAACTTTTATGAGGAAGGTATTGTGTTGATTTGCAGACTGGAGATTTTTCGAAGCATTTTTTAATGGAGTGGATAAAAGGGGTGGGGGGGTTGAGGTAGGGATAAAAATATAGGGAAAGGGGGGCGCTGTTAGGCAGCAGCAAGATGGCTGCCTGAGAGAGTTTGCATCCAGCAACACTTAACGTCCTGCATCATCCTACTGTACTGTGTTTGTCGTGAGCTGAAGACACCAACACTGTGTTCACCATATCACGAGGCACTGCCTGAACCTTCTTGTGGCTTGCTTGGGCAACATCAAGTGTTATCTGTGCCGTGCAGCTTTCATCTGAGCCCAGAGCCTCGGTAGCGACATGCGCTGCAGCTGGTGTGGACAAAGGACGTGCACTGAACTCCGCTGTCAGCCCCAGCAGCTCTGATCTTGTGCGCGCCCTGGTGGAGTGAGATCAGGCACCATACTGCTGTACCGCATGGCTAAAAGTAAGCAGTGCCCGCCCTGTACCCATGGTGGGTTTCGCCCTGTTGGAGCTTCTTCCCCAGGCCGCCTGCCGGCGACTGCCCTGCGCCTGCATTGGGCTGGATAGCGCTCTGTGGGGCTGCAGGAGACTGGGCCCAAGGCGCACCGCCGTCTCTTTCCTGTTCCTCATTACAAGCTCTGTTGCTGTTGCAGTCTCTGCTCTTTGCTTGGGTGTGTTCAGTGGGACGCAGTGTCAAGGGCCCCCAGGCATAGGGCTTCATCCCTCAATCCGAGCTTTGTGGCTGCTCCTGGCTCTGCGCCTGCCCTCCGGAGAGGGGCACTTTACGTTGTTTAGCCTCCAACATGATGTGCCCTGCGGCTTTCATCTGAACCCAGAGTCTCGGTAGTGACATGCGCTGCAGCTGGTGTGGACAAAGGACGTGCACTGAACTCCGCTGTCAGCCCCAGCAGCTCTGATCTTGTGTGCGCCCTGGTGGAGTGAGATCAGGCACCATACTGCCATACCGCATGGCTAAAAGTAAGCAGCGCCCGCCCAGTACCCCTCGTGGGTTTCGCCCTGTTGAAGCTTCTTCCCAGGCCACCTGCTGGCGACTGCCCTGCGCCCGCATTGGGCTGGATAGCGCTCTGTGGGGATGTAGGAGACTGGGCCCAAGGCACACCGCCGTCTCTTTCCTGTTCCTCATTACAAGCTCTGTTGCTGTTGCACTCTCTGATCTTCGCTTGGGTGTGTTCAGTGGGACGCAGTGTCCAGAGCCCCCAGGCATAGGGCTTCATCCCTCAATCCGAGCTTTGTGGCTGCTCCTGGCTCTGCGCCTGCCATCCGGAGAGGTACACCTTACGTTGTTTAGCCTCCAACATGGTGTGTTGCTTTGGTGCGGCAGCCCCGCCGAAAAGTCATCTACATATGTTTTCCTGGCAACCCCTGGGGCATAAACCTTGCGCAGCCTCGACAGCGCTAGTACAGGCTTCATCTACGATAGATGGTGGGAGCCTCACCAAGTCCCTGGAGAGCCATCTACTCACAATGGAGAGCTCTAACCACCTGTTGACTGCCCACTGGGGCCTGTCACTTCTACGGCCCACATCAGCACTACTTAGGGTGACAGTGGGATAGGCACTGCAGCCTGTTGGCTTTCCCAGTACTCAACAATATCCTAATTGGGATTACTACCGCCCTGGGACTCCTGCTGCACACCATCCTCTGCTGCTGGCTTACCAATAAACAATATGGGGAATAACGAGAAACAAGCTAAAATGGATCCATTTGCACACCAGGACGAGCCCTCCCTCTACCAGCTACAGCCTCGTCCTCCACTACATTTGATGTGTCCACTTTGAATCAAACTCTGCATGCTCTTAAAAAGAAACAACACAGACCATCTTGGCTCCAAAATTGACATGCTAAATGGCAAGTTGGAGACCTCAGGCATTCAAATAGATAAGCTATGTGGCCGCTTGACTGAGGCAGAGCAGCGGATAGGGGACAACGAGGATAGGGTAGCATCTCTGCAGAGGGAGGTGGTGTCTCTACAACAATCAGTGAGACGTGTGGAGGCCAAAAACGACGATCTAGAGGGGAGATTGCACAGGAACATCATTCGCATTGTGGGTGTCCCCGAATCTACACAAATTGGCAAAATGGAAGTGTTTGTAGAAAAACTCTTACTGGAAATACTCTAGCAACCCCCCATATCTACCATGTTCCTAGTCGAAAGAGCGCATTGCTCCCTCGCCCCTAAGCCACCGCCGGGTGCACCAGACAGACCTATCATTGCCAGGATACTCGACTATAGGGACAGAGACACCCTTGTCAGAGCTGTGTGGGACAAAGGCATGCTACGCTATGGCTCCACAGTCATCAGGCTGTTCCCTGACTTCAGGCCACAGGTTCAGGAACAGGGGAAGTCATTTCAGACTGTTAAAAATAAGCTCAGGAAGAAAAACCTTTGATACACTATGTTGTTTCCCGCTAAACTCTGAGTGGTCCAGAATGGGAAGACCTGGTTTTTCACCAACCCTGCATTGGCTGACCGTTTTGTCTCTGATCGATCTGATCCTACGGAGGCCCAAGCGGACCCTAACCGCTGACACAAGCACGTGCTTCTCCTCTTGCCTTGCAATGGACCGGTCAGTCGCAATTCTAAACCTGAAAGGGGACTGTCAGGCACCACAACAGAGTGATATTAGTTCTGTTGCTGGCTACCCGAGCGGTGCGGCTGCAGCCAGTACCACGTTGGCATAGCCAATGCGTCTTGTTCTTTGTGTGTTGGTTCGTTTGGGGTGGGTAATATGCCAGTAAATTAGTGTTTCTGGTGTGGGTGGGGGTGGCAAAGGTTGTTTTATGTTGAAGGTGTTTACATGATCATTGTCCCCTGTTACAGAATCACATGGTAAATGGTTCTGCTGTCTCTCTGGGTATGAAACAATTTGGGGTGCACTGGCCGTGTCATGATACCTCACAGCTCATAGTTGGTCCTTAATTTGAATGACCATGTGGAGGGGTGGGGGGTTTGAATCCCTAAATGTAATGTCTTAGAACATCAAAGAGGTCTCCAACTGTAAAACATTTCGATTAGTGATTAACCAGGCCAATATACACAAGGTTAATGTTCTGTGTTTACAAGAGTGACACCTCCCTGGGGACGGGACGATCCCTTTGGCCAAGGGCTGGCAGATACATAGATACATGGTTCTTCCTATTCGTCACAGTCTAGAGGTGTTGCGATGTGTGTGTGTGTGTGTGTGTGTGTGTGTGTGTGTGTGTGTGTGTGTGTGTGTGTGTGTGTGTGTGTGTGTATATGTATATATATATATATATGTGTGTATATATATATATATATATATATATACATATATATATATATATACACAAACACATATATATCCGTCATTGAAATTTAGTTTGCATTACAAAATATGTGATGTGGAGGGATGCTATATCTTTCTTGGGTTGAAAATTATTTTTATCAATATATATGCTCCTGATGTTGATTCACCTGAGGTTTTCGAGAATTAAACAGCCATGATCCAGAAAATTCCCTGCATATTAAGTGTGGTGTGTGTGTGTGTGGGGGACTTAAATTTAGCCGTGTCCATAGACAAGGACCGCTCACTTACAACGCAAACTACACTGTCTAAAGCAGCCACTGCCTGGGGCGACACAGCCAAATCATTTGAGTTGGTGGATATACAGAGATATTTGCACCCCAATACAAGGGAGTTCTCATTCTATTCGAGTGCTCATGGTAGTGCCTCAAGGATAGACTACATTAGGCTGATCATTCCCATGGTTGGTGCAACACAGCTCACCAGAATGTTGCTAATGGCGGATGTCCATGATTTCACCGAATCCACTTCACCTAAAGGTGAAATCTTCTAATTTATTTTTCTTCAATTTGTTTTATTATTCCTGGGGAGACTTCCCGCCTTCCCACCACTTTATCATATCACCTTACCCCACCTCATCTATGTTTTAAAATGTACCTACTTACCGAACCAATTTGAAGAAAAGAAAATTTGAACATTTCTGATTTGGTGAAATCTGATTCAGTGAAATGTATGGATACGAACAAGGACACTCTCTGACCACTCCCCCATACTGGCTTTAATTTTCATTCCTAATACGGTACCACGCCCTCCTCGTTGGTGATTGTACCCTCGAGCTCTTGAGCTTGAGGTGTTCCGGGCTGGGATTCGGGAGGATATCCTTGAATATTTTCATACCAATGTTGATTCGGTCCCCGACTAGAGAACAATCTGGGAGACCTTTAAGGTTTTTATAAGGGGCTGTTGCATTTCCGGGGAGGGTGGTGGTCTTAAATCCTTGAGGGCGACCCTGCACCATCTAGAAAAAGAAATCAAAGATTTGGAACATACAAACTTTACGGTGGGAGATCCACAGGTTGAGAAATTGCTATCTGGCAAGATACTTGCGCATCTCAAGACCGCGAGTAGGGAGGACAGGTTTTTGGGTGACCCGGTTTTAGCGACAAAATACGCGGAAGGCAGTAGACCCAGTCATACCCTAGTATGGGCGATCCACAAGCATAGGGACCAGGGAGGGGTAGTGGAGGTTTCTGACCCTAATGGGAACGCGGTACGTGATTCCAATGACATCAATAAGATTTTTCGAGACTATTCTAGTTTACTATACTCTTCACAATTAACAGTCTCTCCCGAAGAAATTAGATCGTACCTAGACCGCATCGCCCTGGGTTTGCTGGATCCCGTATATGCAGACCTGCTGAACTCTTGCCCCTTCTGTCGAGGACATTTGTAAGGTCATTTTGGGATCTCCGTAGCGGCAAGCCCCCTTGCCAGGACGGGTTTTCTGCTGAATTCTACAAAGAATATGGCAAATCCTTGCCCCACACCTTTGCCGTATGTATCAATTCTCCATATCCGCAGACTTCTCCCGGAATCCACCAGGACGGCAGTAGTCACACTCCTCCGTAAACCTAATAAGGATCCTTGCAGCGCTGCGTCCTATAGGCCCCTGTCACTTATTAATACTGATAATAGAATTTTGGAGCAAAACTACTGGCTGATAGACTTCTCCCTCATATGTGGGCTTTAGTTCTTCCTGACCAGGCAGGTTTTATCCCTGACAGGTCTACACAAAACAACCTGAGGCGGCTTTTCTCCCTGATGCATAATGTTAATGACAACATTCCCATTGTAGTAGCTGCCCTTAATGCTGAAATGTCCTTTGATTCGGTCGAATGGCCCATTCTATTTGAAATCCTACGCAGATCTGGCCTAGGTCTCCAGTATATTCAATGGATTTGACTGTTGTATACAGCCTGTAGGGGCACGATATGGACGAACCAGTTGTCCTCTGATTGCTTTTTTCCCACCAGTGGTACGAGACGGGGCTGCCCCCCCCTCTCTCTCCTATCCTTTTTGCACTAACGGTTCAAACCCTTGTATGCACCATAAGGGAATTCCACTCACATAGGTGCATTAAGATCTATTCACATATTTCAGCCGTGTCCCTCTATGCCAGTTGTCTTCAAACTTTTTATGCCAAGGCACCCCAGAGCAAAAAATAAATTGTTCGGGACCCCTTAGCCCGCCCCTCTGTCTTGGTGTTATTTTTTTTTTTTATAGAGATGACTGCAGAATGCGTGGTGCCATCATTTTGAAGGGATATGCTGTTGGGGAGACATTCCAAGACACTAGGACAACCACATCCAATCCAAATATAGAAACCGTGCAAATAAACACAAAATTCCCCAGTAGGACTTTTATTTTCTCAAAATAAATTCCTATTAGTATATTCAGCAGAAGGCAATTTGATTTTACAGAGCAAGTACTAATGGGGAGGGGTGGGCCTGTCTCTCTGCAGAAAGTGAATCAATGTGTGGCTTTATTTTTAAGATCGCCATTCTGAGGTTGTCCTCCACTTCCAGCCTTGTGCAGTATTTAGTTTTCAGTACAGCCAATGCTGAAAAGCCTATTTCGCTTAAGTAGGAAGACCCAAAGGGTAAGAGAGACTGTATAGCAGACCTTGCCAATTTAGGATACTCCAGGATTGCCTTCAGCCAGAGGTCACCCACTGCATTGTTCCTAAATTCAGATTGCAGAGTAGTGTCCGACTGAAATTCAATCAGCTCCTGTTGGGCAACAAATGGAAGATGCACCACCTCCTCTGCCAGAAAAGTCTGCATCACCCAGTCATTAGTTCCAGCATTTTCTTCAAGGAAGTATTTCTCAAAGCTGAACCTTAATGTTGTTAGGTGACTTGTGATTGCTTCTAGGACATGCAGCAGGTTATACTGTTTCCTCAATTGCTTCTGCAAGCAATGGGAAATGAACTGCTACCCCAGCTCCAATTGTTCTTTTCCAGAGGTCTAGCTTCCTCTTGAAGGCAAATACTTTTTATTCCTTGTAATGAATTGGCATTGGCTCCTTGCAAAGACATAATGAGGGTATTTACCTTATCAACAATATCAGCAAGGTATGCCAAGACCACAAGCCAGCGGGGATCACACAGATGGTTTGCTTTGCCAGTGTCCACATCCAAAAGGAATTGCCGCACTTTGTTTCGGAGTTCAAACACAAGTTGCAGCACTCTTCCCCTGGACAGCCATCTGACTTCTGTGTGAAAGAGCAAACCATCATGTTATGACCCCATTTATGCACACAGAATTGAAAAGAGACCAGACGTTCTCTTGTTAGCTGTGCTTTGATGGCATGAACTATTTTTACAGCTGAACTGAGTACCTCAGAGTTTATTGTCCATATTCCGAGCAGCAAGCGCTTAGCTGTGAATTATGCAGTGTGTCCATGCAACATGTGGAGCGACTGCTAACACTTTGGCCTTCAACCCAGATATATCTCCACACATTGAAGACGCAACCATCTGTGCAGATTCCTATGCATTCTTCCGATCTCAAACAGTGGCTGCTCATAAAATCATTTAAAATGTCAAACCGTTCTGATGCTGTTGCCCTGGTTTTAATGGCCTTACAAAACAAAAAGTCTTCCAATATTGTGGTTGCCCCAAAGTACCTTACATAGGCTATTAAATGAGCCTCTCGGAATATATCTGCCTCATTCACCTGTAACCCAAATAGACTGGTTTGCAGCTGTGTGATTAATTCTGCAGTGATATTTTTTGCCATCTCAGACACACGTCGGCTGATGGTGGTGTCTGACAGAGGAATAATTTTTAGCTTATCCGCTACACTTTCAGCACCTATTCTCCTCCACATTGCCATGGCTGCTGGTAGAACGACTTTCTCAGCGTTGGTGAAAGGTTTTTTATTTTTGGTAAGGAGGTAGGCAACATCATAAGATGCTTTTAGTGCACTGACTGGAGTAGAAGCAATATTTTGCACTGTACTTTTCTGCTGACTGATGATTTGTAACTTGCGAGCAAAAAAGTCTCATTGGCTAAAGTTGCTCCACACACCACACACTGAGGCCTCATTTCACCTCTGATCACAATGGAAGTAAATCCAAGGTCTAAATATGTGCAATGATACTTCCTGGCTTTTGCAGGTTTTTTTTCCTCTATCAATGTCTGCGTCTGCCTTCCTTTTCACATTACCTTTTTTGGGCAAAAAGAAGTGCTCCACATAACTCCCATATTAATGCCTTTTTATGTGCTTTGTTGATAACTGCATTTACGTACCGAATGAGGTACAGTAGGATTTGAAAATGATAAATGGAAAAAAAAATGCAAAACATTTAGCAGTGACAAAATCACACATGCACCATAAGGCTTTTGAGCAAAACGTAGGGGCTGGAAAAAAACATGGTCCTCCAATAGTGCACCACATGTGTTGTGGTGTTCTACATGTCCTATAGGTCCCAGTTTGAAGATCTGGTTAGTTTGCAGAATCCAAAGAAAGGCAAGGGACGTTGCTGACTGCTTGTGCTAGCCACAAACCATTGGGGAATTACATGGTGGTCCTTGAAGAAATAAATGCTACCTATGCCTCCAGTAAGCATTCAAACACAACCATAGCTGCTTTACCCATCGCTTCACAATTCTTTATTCGCTTGTACGGGAGTCCCCACAGTCCTAATTTCTCCACCGCTTAGAGTGGAACTAGTCTGCGGCACACAGCTTGTAATGCAAAGCACACATTTTAAGCACCAGGACAAAAAAACAGAGAACTGAATACATCGCTGAGCTAAATTAATTCTGACTGGCAACATGGGGGCAGTTGCTCCCCCCCCCCCCTCCAAGACTCAGAGAAGGCTCCTCTCATGTGAAAAGTTTGAAATACCCTAGCGCCTCTAATTTCACTGGCCAATGCTGCTGTAGGATAAACGAGGGCTGTGGGGACTTCTGTTCTTTCAACTAAAAATGAGGCCCCACGCCTCGATATTCCTTGTGTTTCTGGGCTCTTTATTTATTGGTCATGTATATAATTCCACTTACTTTTTGAAAGTAAAAGAATAGAAAAGCAGGAACCTTGTGCCAGCATGCAACTCCAGATTCGATTGACTCAATCTGAAGCAGGATCACTGAATCTGCAGGTGAGTACTATTTATTGTTGGAAGAAGTGGCACCTTGCATCTTCATTGGCTGTCAGTCAGCCAGATTGAGCCAGCAGCGCAGCTTGAGACCTTTGCCAAATGCAAGTTTAGAGAATCTGGCTGCCATGGATTGGTCCACCCACCCTACCACCCCCTCCCATCTGAAAGTAGGGCAATATGTCACTAGTGACCCATCATTAGTGATTTCCTGCTCTGCATTCATATGGGAGGGGCTGGGCATCCCTGCAAAAGAAGGTGTGTGCTTTTCCTTGTGTTTTCATGATTAGGCTCCTAATTGAGCCTGCAGGGCCTCACAAAGGCCTGGCCCCTGTCCTTAGTGCGACAGGGCCGGGCCTTTGTGTGGCCTCAGGCTCCATTCGGAGCCTATTCATGAAGACAAAAGAAAAAAAGTACACACCTCCTTTTGCCACAATGACTGGTCATCACGACAAAAGAAGTATGCTTTTTTTTTTCTTTTCTTCCTAAGTAGGCTCTTAATGCGAGCCTGAGGCCCCACAAAGGCCCGGCCACTTTCACTCTAAGCATGTGTGGCAGGGGGCGTGGATCAGGCTGTTGCTCGTTGATGAAGCAACAGCCAGATACTTTTGCATTGGATCCTGTTTTCTCTTTTCAGGCTTTGGATGAGCACCCCCCTGGGCATGAGGCTGCAGCCCACCAGTTTGAATAACACTGCTCTATGCGGACGACATGCTATTGTACATTAAAAAAACCCAAACCAAATCTACAACCATTGGTACAGGAAATATCATTATTTGGTGGATTTTCGGGATTAAGTATTAACTGATCTAAATCGTAAATTCTACCTTTATCATCGAAAGTACTCCTGGCGGATTTTGGTACAGATTTCCGTTGGTGTCCGGGGGGGGGGGAATGAGGTACCTGGGTATGGTGGTTTCCACCGCAACATCTAAGCTTTTTGAAGAAAACTGTCTTGCGACCCTCGAGTAGCTGGAGGGTAGAGTTGGTATCTGGATCCGCCATGCTTTGTGGTTCAGAAGATGCTTTACATCTTTAACAATGTTCCACTGATCCCGCCTTCTTGGTGCTGGATGTGTATTCAGTCATTGCTGTCGAGATTGGTATGGGCGGGCGGACAAGGGCGTGTCGCACTTGACACCCTGGCACTGCCATATGCTGCTGAAGGTCTGGACTACCCAGACCTATTTGTGTATTTTCTCGCCTTTCAGATCCAGTGTGCCATTTGGTGGTGACACCCTTCTGAGGACATGCTGCACATCATACTCGAAAGTGCTACCGCTCGACCAGACGACCTGAAGGGCATGTTGTGGGGAACACAGTGGGCTGGGATCAGGCCAACTTGGGAGCTGGTGCGAGATGTAGCTATCATGCCGACTTTGCACTGTACTTGGTTCATGGAATTCTTCTCACTCATGAAGCGATTTTTAGAACACAATTCGAGAAATTGGGTGTCCACTCCCTGGGTGATATGGTACAGGACGGCAAGTTAATTCAGTGGAACACCCTTAAGAGCTGGGGCCCCTGGAATGCGGTTTCCATGCTACTATATTTCTGGCTACATGAAACGCTTTGGGTGCGGGGGGGCGTGGGATGAGTTCCCGTGAGCTCTACTTCCCTCCCTCTTAGCCCAGTTTTTGACCAACCCCCCCTAAACTCAATGGCGTGGTTTCGGCACTATACACACTTATCAAATCTTTGTCCAGTCCCCCCCAGTGTTATTCAGGACAAGTTGGGATAGGGGATTGGATACACTGCCATCAAAGACTCGAGGGCAGGTGATTTGCAGGATGCCCCGGACGAAATCCCTGAATTACAGGTTCCCCCTGATACAGTTTACATTTCTACATCAGTCTTACCATTCCCCTGTACAACTTCATAAATACTACCCTGAGAGAGCGGCTACCAGCCCACGGTGTAATTGTGACCCGGCTGATTACATGCAAATGGTTTGGAATTGGAATTGTCATATACAGTCCTTCTGGGAGGGAGTGTACGGAACCATGGGCAAAATGGTCCCATTCTGTCCATGTGATTTCCCGGTGGCTTGGTTACTTGCCTATTTTGGTGTTCCCACTGAAATAGAATGGAAACTCTTGGCCTTGGCCTCTGTAGTTGCTAGGGCTTTGATAGTTAAAACATGGAAAAAGACAAGACCACATGCGGTGAAAGAGTGGATCGACATGATGAAAATCTGTGAATGCCGGGAATCATCGTATCTGTCTTCCCTTCCCTTCCTCCTGCAGCTAGACCAGTAGACTACTGGGATCCATTTCGGGCATATATCCTTAAGGAAGACAATCCCTCCATACCTGGCCCAAGTCAGGATGCCCTGGCATGTTTGGGCAATCACAATGTAAAGTGGAAGTACTAGTAACATTTAAATGTAAAACTACCCCTCTGGAGTGATCCCTCCCAGTGGCATTTATTGTAAATGATGCTCTACTAGCACAACCATATATGACCTAGCTTCTCTCCTTTTGTATTCTGCTTGAATTTGTATTACATTCACATATGTATCAGCACCTTTTGTTTTGGTGTGGCATAGGGAGGTGGGAATGGGGAACAGTAAAGCTGTTCTTGTCAACTTAATGTTGTGGCAAACTTGGATAAAAAGTGATTTAAAAAAAAAAAAGAAATTTGGGATGTGAAACTTGGGGGGTTGGGGGGTGCCCAGATTCTGAAAAAAAGAATTTGTGTTGTATTAAAGTCATTTAGTCAAAAATAATTTGTTTGAAAAAAACTCCCGTCAGCAAAGGGACATAGAACCATCAGGAATATCCTTCAAGACCCTCCATTGTCATCACCGTTTCTGGTGGAACGGGAGTGATGCTGAAAATGCATTGGAGGGACAGGGCCTCCATTTCCTTGTCCTGTACTCCCTCATGCGTGTTCTGCAGAGGAGTCCATGTGGGACTCCAGGCAGTGCAGCTCTTCCTCTTTTTGGTTGTGGTGAACAGAGACCCTTGGGATACCATTAGGGCACACATGGGTGGGGATACAACCATGTACCCCTAGTGTATGTTTTTCAGAACCTGTGTGTGGCCCACAGAGCAGGGTATGGACTGGTGGCAGCCCCATGCTGAATTCGACAGGTGGTCCGAGTATCCTCCATTTTGGGATACCCAGGCCCTGCCATAGGAATCAGTGGATTCCTGATAGAAGGCAAGATGGCACCTGTGGCCTCTTGGTTTCTATTACCTATTACCTTGTTTCCCAAAGTCCTCAGAAGCCCTGACTCTGCCCCTTCCCCGACTGGCTGTTGGGTGGAAGAACCACATATGGTATTATGGGGGAAGTCCAGGCCAGACTGGCTGGAGCCTTCCCAGTGACTGTATTTTGTGGGTACACACTTGGGGTGGGACCTGTGTGAATAAAGTGTTATCAATGTGCATTTTATGTTATGGGTGTTTATCTGTGTGTGTGACACAAATAATGGGACAGCCCTGCCTGAAACTGACATGAGTGCAGTGTGGTGTGCTGAAAGGTTGGGTGCTTGCCCCAATCCACATTCCTTGTTATGGGTGTCTGGGTGGAAGTCAATGGCCTGAATGCACTGTGAGCCTGATTGCCTGCCTGCCTGCCTGAATGCCCTTCTGTCTGTTTGGCTGACTGAGCTTGGCTCAGCAGTGTGAATGAGGGACAGATGTGTCTATCTGGGGACCTCTTACTTTCCAATTTGTTCAGAAGCCGAAATGGAAACTTGAAGCTGCTTATCCTTGAAGCCCAGCTGGCAGAAGAAGGTTTGCTGCTGCTTTCCGTTGACTAAATCTAAAAGCTGTCAAGTCCGTCAAGGACTGATCCAAGAGTGGACCTGGCTAGGAGACCTCTCCCCGATCTACGAGGGAACATCGTGCAGAAGCTGATCTTCGAGGCACCCTGGCAGCCAGTCCCAAAAGGCTGTCGACCCGGAGACGAGGTCCGCTGAGAAATCTTGAAGTAAAGCACTGGGATATCAAGGCCATCGTAGTCCATCGTAATCGACCGGGGTTCAGAGTATTTCTGTGACCGCTGGAAGCCTGTCGAGTCGTGTTGCCCAGAAGCGGGGGCAGCTTGACGCTGTGCTGCTCGACGACTGGAGGTGCAATGCTCCACCTTGCCTAAGAACATTGAACGAAGGGCTCCCTTGCCATCACCGTCGACCGTTTTGTCCCGCAGAGAAAGTAGAGGCCTTTGGCCGCTGGTGAGTTTCCTGCCACCCGAAGTCCACAAAGACGCCGACAAGTGAAGATGCGAAATCCAGCCGTGGTCGAGACCCGATCGCTGATGCCCGCTGCCGGGCCTACGTTCTTCACTGAGTCTTCTTTGCGGCACCAAACACTTTGCATCGAGGTGTCATGACCCGCAGAAAGCGCCCCTTCTGGACTTCCTGGTCCTTATCGCGGCGGGGCTTGCATTCATTGTTTCTCCCAACATGGCTGTTTCACGTGACACACCTCGCACCAGCCTTCACGGCGGATGTAGTACGTCCCATAAATATGCCACGCCCCTGCGGCCCCACGCGTCTCAACGCTTTCAACAGGTAGTGACTAGACGTGTACTTCGCAGCTTGGCGAATCCTTCTGTTATCCAAGTTCCTGGACCCTTATTCCCACTCCTTCCACCCTCTCCTTTCCACCCTGTTCCTGGAATCCACGTTTCCTTGCAACCGCTTCTTCTTTCCTGGACGTCCTGAACCCGCGAGTATCCTGGAACGCTGAACGCACGCTGGAGTTGGAAGAGACTCGTGCCGGCCTGTACAAAACCCGATCCGCCCGCAATAAGAATCTTCCCGCGGATCCCTGCAAGTAGCGATCTCAGGTGAGACGGGGGGAGATTCACGACAGTTTGAGACGCCGAACGACCGACATTGAAACCGATATGTTATGTTAATTGAACTTGGTAAAGCGCACGTACACCCAAAGGCATCTTGGCGCTGGCTACTGCAGGGGAATCAAAACCAGTGCGGTAATAACACCAAGGAGAGAAGCGGCTAAAACAGGGTAGTTTTAAGCTGCCGGCGAAAAGTGAAGTGGTCTTCAGTGGCGCGGAGGGCCATAGGCAGCTCATTCCAGGCTCTAGCAGCCGCCACCAAGAAGGCACAGCCTCCCATACGACACAAACGATAGCGGGGGGCACTGAGAAGGCACGCAGATTGGGAGCGCAGCAGACGAGCAGGTGTATAGTGAGTAAGCTTTGCTTGGAGATACTCAGCGCTCAAGCCATAGAAGGCACGATGCACCAGGCACATCGATTTAAACAAAATCCGACTGGCTACAGGAAGCCAGTGTAGCTTCTTGAGCAACGGGGAGATGTGGGATCCAAGGGGGGGGGCGGAGTACAGAACGGGCAGCAGCATTTTGTAGCAATTGAAGCCTTTGGGTCAGGTAGCGTGGATATGGAAAAGGCTGTCCAGGATCTCATGCGTGGCATGCAAGAACTAACAACCGAGGTGCAGAACTTAAAAGCGGAGAATGCTGCATTAAAACAACTTTTTTTTTCTCCCAATTCCGCCACAAAAGAGTATGTTACTGGGTGGTGTCGTAGACAAGTATGATGGGTCTGCAAAATCCCTTTGTGGATTCCTGGACTCCTGTTTGGTGCATTTTACCTTTAAGCCCCATTATTTTTCAACTTCCAGGGCAAAGGTGGGCTTTATAATCTCACACCTCGCAGGAAATGCATTGACTTGGACTACTCCCTTAGTCAATTCTGGAGATGCCCTCCTAGATGATAATGACGGATTCATACAGGCTCTCAAAACCATGTTCGACCGCCCCGAACAGGTTTAAGGTGCCCAGGAACGCATACTTGACTTTCGGCAAGGATCCCAGGACATGCTAACGTATGTCACAAGATTCAAACAATTGGCCATGGAAGCAGATTGGTCCTCAGAAGCAAGTTTCACTCTCTTCCGTAGGGCCCTAAACGAGGATATAAAAGATGAATTAGCCAGAGTGGCTCGTCCTAGCTCATTCCAGGCTCTTATGGATTTAGCCATGCGGATAGACTTTCGTATCCAGGAAAGAAAGGCAGAGAGAAAAAAAGACCAAGATGCCCTTCCAGAAAAGTTCTCTTGAGACTTCAGTAAAAACTGATCCTGTTCCAACCCCTGACACTGACCCGGAACTCATGCAAATAGGAGCCTTCAGTGGACCCATTTCCACACAAGAAGGAATGAGAAGGATCCACACAGGCTTCTGCATGTATTGTGCATCGGATAAACACCTGGCTAGAGAATGTCCTCTAGCCCCTCCACGGCGTTTGAGAAACGCCAGCTCCCGATTCTAGATGGAGCGAGGTGTCGGGAGAGAGATGTTTGCTCCACATCTATTCCATCCTTGAACTCTCCTGGACAGAACAACCTAGTGGTTCTACAAGCCTTCTTATCGTTATCAAAGAAGGAGACCTACCCCATCCTGGCCTTGGTGGATTGTGGGCTATGGGAGTATTCATCGATCAAGATTGGGACTTTAAGCACCACATTCCATATGAAGCACGGGGTGTAATGCAACCTGTGGAGACAATTGATGGAAGACCCCTCAGTTCAGGACCCATATCCTTGCAGACCAAGGAAATACAACTTTCAATAAACCATCACCAGGAATTGATCAAGTTTGATATCATCAAATCAGCCCACTACCCCATGGTACTAGGCATGCCCTGGTTGCAGAAACACAATCCATACATCAATTGGACAGCAGGATCCTTGTTTCTTGGTTCAGAGTATTGTCTGTCTCATTGTTCATCCCTGGATCCCTCTTCAATATCATCTGAAAGTAATCCAGCAGATCAACAAGAGGCACTCATGGTTTCCAATATCATTCAGGTCCCAAAGGCCTATCAAAGTTATGCTGAGGTGTTTTCAACTGCCATAGTTCAGGCTCTACCCCCTCACAGACCAGAAGACTGCGCCATAGACACATAGCCTTCAGCAGTGATTCCCTTTGGGAGGATGTTTATCCTATCCGAACCTGAAAAAGGAACTTGGACCTTGCCTCGATTATCATGGATTAAATCAATGCACCCTCAAGGACCGCTACCCCTTACCCTTGATATCGGATATCCTGGAAGCGGTGAGAGGAGCTGTAATCTTAACGAAACTGGATCTCAGGGGTCACTATCATCTGATTCGTATCAAGAAAGGAGACAAATGGAAAACAGCCTTTAGAACACCTTTTGGACACTTTGAATATCTGGTCATGCCCTTTGGACTTGCTAATGCCCCTGCAGTCTTTCAACGATTCATGGATAGGGAGTTCTCGGACATGTTTCTCTTCGTCAACGTCTACCTGGACGATATCTTGATTTCTCCAAGGACCTTTTAAAGCATGAAGAGCATGTAAAGGCAGTCTTACGATGACTATGTGAACACAGACTCCTAGCCAAACCTGAGAAATGCCTGTTTCACGTTACTCCTGTTCATTATCTAGGATTTGTCCTTAGTCCAGAAGGAGTTGGTATGGATCATTCGAAGGTAAAGGCCATACTATCTTGGCCGGCTCCCACTTCCGTGAAACAAGTTCAATCCTTCCTGGGGCTTGCCAATTTCTACCGAAAGTTCATACCCACCTTTTCTGAGATTTTCCAACCGATCATCGCTCTCTTGAAGAAAGACACTCCCTTTCTCTGGTCTGCACCTAAAGACAAGGCATTCCAACGCCTAAAGACAGAGTTTACTCAAGCCCCCATCCTAGCCCAACCTGACATTAATCGGCCATTCCTAGTGGAGACGGATGCCTCTCACTACGCCATAGGAGCATTCTTGAAGCAAGAATTTGAGGACAAGTTGGAACACCCCATTGCTTACCTTTCACGAACCCTGACTCCCAGTGAGACACATTATTCCGTCTTGGAAAAGGAACTGTTAGCCATCCGCCAAGCCTTCACAGAATGGCGACATCTACTCCTGGGAGCTAGACATCCAGTCCAGGTTCGCACGGACCATCAAAACCTTCAAGTTCTACAATCCTTGGAGTGTAGGAACAGTCGTCGGGTGCGTTGGGCCTTCTTATTTGCCCAGTACCAGTACCACATCAGTCATGTTCCTGGATCACAAAACATAATTGCTGACGCCTTATCTCAACGTCCTGATTACGAAACTATTGAAGATCAGGCCTATCCCAAGATGTTTCCCCACACGATTTTTGTAGCTCAAGCAGTCAGTCTTTTGGAAGAAGTTCTGGATGCAAACCCAATCCTCTGAGCTCTGGAAGGATATTTCAAGGAAGAATCCATGGAATCTGAGAACCAAGGACGGATATTTGTTCAAAGATAACGCTCTAGTCATTCCCACACAGAAACTACAACAAAGGATAATAAACCTCTGCCACGACACCCTCCTCTCCGGACATCATGGCATCACCAACACTCTCCGTCTTATACAAAGACAATTTTGGTGGCCTAGAATGAAGAATGATTTACAACTGTACATCTGAGCCTGCTCTATCAGTGAAAACAAACACGATAACAAGAGACCGGCGGGTCTCCTACTGCAACCTACACTACCGATAAGGCCATGGGAATTAATCGCTACAGACTTTATTGTGGAATTACCACCTTCCAGGGGATACACAAATATCATGGTCACCATTGACTGGTTCACTCATATGGCTCATTTTACACCCCTGTACTAACTACCATCGGAACTTGCTGGAATCTTCCTGGAACACATTTTCTGCCTTCATGGACTTCCTTCCAAGATCATATCAGACCGAGGACCTCAATACGTCTCACAATTCTGGAAACATCTCTGTCACATTCTAGGAATCCAACGTGCTCTTTCATCAGGCTATCACCCACAAACTAACAGAGCTACGGAACGTGTAAATCAGACCCTGGAACAATACCTTTGTTGTTTCGACACCAAGGTACAGGATGATTGGTCGCTCCTTTATACGTGTGGCTGAATTCGCCTACAACACTTCTGATCACTCAGCAGTCAAGACCAGCCCCTTCTATTGCAGTCAAGGATTCCACCCGTCAGTTTTACCTTGTGTTCTTCCACATCCTACACCAGTACCTACCGTCGACTCCTTGATCGAAACTCTCATCAACATACACAAGGAAGCCAAAGAACATTTAGAAAAGGCCCAAACACACACTAAGCGTTATGCGGATTCCAAGAGAAGACCAGGGCCTTCTTATTCAGTCGGTGATCAAGTCTGGTTGTCCTCGAAACTACTACCACGACATTGTAACGCTCACCTGATTCCCGTAGAGGCGCCGGTCTTGACTGGGCATATACCGTATCTTCAAAGGTGATGTGTAACACACGGCTGGCTCTTTGGGCTGGACCTCTGTGCACTGTATGTCTGACTCGAAGGGTAAGGTGTCTGCAGATAGAAAATATGGGATTAATGAACTGGGTTATTGAATGTCTCTCTCTTCTTCCCTTTCTCTTCTCCTGTAGAACCCCAAAGGTTAACGCTCTCACCTTAGGTAAGTGAACGCCGTGCTCTCCATCTGCCTCGGGGCAGGGTGCTGTAACCAGTTTCTTCACTGGATAAGGGGAGCAGGCCTCTTGACTTCAGAGGACTGCTGTCCGTCGTTTACTGCACGAACGGTAAGTTTCGAGTAATCCTAATGTCTTTAAAAGTCTTTAGTAATGATGTCTCTTGTTTTGCAGGGTTCCGGCGATGGCGGATGACGGGCTGAAGTGAGTTGAAGATGGAGCCCGTGTGATGAATAGAAGCGCCTGGAAGCACGTAAGTAAGCGCTTGTTGCCAGCTTCACGATGCGCTCAAACTGTCTTTTTATTTTGCAGGTACAAGTTCGGAGCGGCTGCAGGGTGCCGGAATACCCACTGGGTTAGATGTGGAAAGGAGTAATGGCACGTGAGTATTAAAGTTCCCCAATGTCTTTAAACGCACCTTGTTTTGTCTTTCAGATGCGGGATGCAGCGCCGAAGGCCTCCGGAGCGTGCGAAGAGTTGGTAAGCTTTTGTCTTTCAGATGCCGGAATGCAGTGCGAAGACCTCCGGAGCGCACGAAGAGTAGGTAAGCCTTTGTCTTTCAGATGCCGGAATGCAGCGCGAGGCGTTGGTGACAGCCGATGGACCAGGTAAGTGAAGCGCTGTCACTGAAGACCGTAATGCTAACCTGTTCTTTCTTGTCTTTATAGGTGTTGCTGAAGACTGGATTCAGGATGGTAAGCCTTTTCCCTTAGGCCCAGGATCAGTTGCAGAAGACACGATGAGCGTTCTGCTGCAGAGGATGCAGAATAACGCAAAGCAAGATTCATCCATCGGGTGTGGTTTAAATAGCCTCCTGTAGTGCTTAGGTGTCTCCTTCCACAGCCACGCCTAGGTAAGAAAAGAGTTCCTGCTTTCCAGAAGAGTTCCAGTGTTCTGAACCTAGGGAGTGGCTCCTGCCCCACCCAACAGGAAAAGTAGTTCCAAACAGAAGAGGATCAGAGGCTCAACTGGCAGGCAAGTAAGCAGCATGGTCTGCTGCAGGTAAGTCCACCCAAGCATTATGAGCCCGGCGCTTCCAGCGCTGGGACTGGGCATATTTATGAGCCTGGTGCCACTGGCGCCAGGACTGGGTCCAAAAGGTCCCAATTGGGACTGGTTGGCACTCGGAACCTGGGTTATGGATCTGCTTCCAAGGGAGTTGGGAAAACCCTGACCTTTTGGAAGCAGAGATCATGACAGACATTTACGACCAAACAAATTGGCCCCCCGGTACCATGGGCCATTTTCCATGAAAGAAGTCATCAACCCAGTCTCATTCTGGCTCAAGCTACCAGACTCCTGGAAGAAAATTCACCCAGTTTTTCACACTTCTTTATTGAAACCCTACATCCGATCCTCCCGGAAATCCTGCAGACCCAGTCCCATGGTTGTGGACGACCAACTGGAATATGAAGTATCCAGAATATGCAATTCCAGGTATAAACAGGGTCAACTTCAATACCTGGTTGAGTGGAAATGATATCCTCCTAGTGAAAGAACCTGGGAACCACTTTCTAACCTGAACACCCCTCAATTGCTCCGAAGATATCATCTCATACACCCGGGCAAACCTGGTGGAACAAGTTTTCGGAGGAGGCATGCGGTCATGATCCACAGAATGCGCCCCTTCTGGACTTCCTGGTCCTTATCGCGGCGGGGCTTGCATTCATTGTTTCTCGCAACATGGCTGTATCACGTGACAGGCCTCGCACCAGCCTTCACGGCGGACGTAGTACGTCCCATAAATAAGCCACGCCCCTGCGGCCCCGCGCGTCTCAACGCTATCAACAGGTAGTGACTAGACATGTACTTCGCAGCTTGGCGAATCCTTCTGTTATCCAAGTTCCTGGACCCTTATTCCCACTCCTTCCACCCTCTCCTTTCCACCCTGTTCCTGGAATCCATGTTTCCTTGCGACCGCTTCTTCCTTCCTGGACCCGCGAGTATCCTGGAACGCTGAATGCACGCTGGAGTCGGAAGAGACTCGTGCCGGCCTGTACAAAACCGATCCGCCCGCAAGAAGAATCTTCCCACGGATCCCTGCAAGAAGCGATCTCCGGTGAGACGGGGGGAGATTCACGACACGAGGTGCACTGCATGCTTCATCTTCCCAGGACGTCGTCGAATGATCGTCGACAAGCACCGCGAACATCGAAAATGCAGTCTTGACACAAGTGTTCACATTTCTTTGAGGAATCTTGACACCCTGTGGCTCCTGCTTTAAAATTGGAGTTTACTCTCGAGGAATCTGTCGACGAGCTGTCGAAGAAACTCTTCTAACTCGGATACATTGGGGTAGTGGAACATTTTAACCAGGAAACAAGACTATTGAAACATTAATGGACTGTGCTTGTTAATACTCTTTATTAAAAGTTGCCCAGGTTGGGGATCCTCACACAGAACTGTATCTTAGTAGCTAAAATGCCATTCTTCCATTGTTTAACCAACCTTTCTTCCTTCCCATGATCTATGCTGATACACATTGTTATATGGTTTGTATGCCATTTAAACTGTGAGCAGTGGATGCATTTTAAACGAGTCAATAGCCAAGTGTGGTACCTTGTATATATTTGCCATATTAGAATTGCCAGAGTACAAAGTGTGTCATTAATTGATGTATATATCTTGAACCTTATTTATATATGAAGAACTGTGTTAGCACATAACTTAGTGTGTGAACATTCCTTTGTGGTGGGCTTGGGGACTACACTGTACTTAAGAACCAGCCCACATCACCTCATGAGAGCTTAAGCCTTGGTTGCTCATCCATTCTACGATATAGAGAATCTTGGCTGGGGTGCTCTGTGCTTCTCCTCTGCCATATAGGGGGCAGGAGTACATATACCCCCCTCCAGTCTCGTCAAAGGGCCCGAAGATCCCTTGCTCCTGCCTCCAAACCCGGTCAGAATTTCGAGCCTGATGATCGTATGTCAGACGTCTTGCACATGTAGCTCATGGGGTATATAATTTGCTTTTTCAGCAAGGTATATGTTTTAGCAGGGGGATTTAAGATTGCAACATGAGATTTAGTGAGTGATACTTATTAAGCATATTTTTTGATCAAAGCACCTATTGATTGGTCCTTCCCAACTCTTAAAAAAAGTTCTAGCTTATACTGGGAGCCAGCACAGCTTGCCTATCTCAGAGTAACATTTCTACACGCCATGCTTCTGCAGCCTGAGCTCTGTGGCCGAGGTGCAAGAAAGCTGCTATGGAACGGTCCTAGAGCCAATTGAGTGTTGCAATTATGTGCTTGCAGTGCTTTACTGGATTGAAGCAATTCCTTAGGCTTGCCCTTGTTCAGAATCTGCTTTATTTCTCTTGCTCGATTTCAACTAACCATAAGACTGCTATCCTCTGAAGCTGCCTTTCGCCTTGATCCCTCACTTGCCAGATTGTCCCTGGGTTCTCAAAGTTGTGTCCTTCTTAGATTTTTAAGCCCTCTTCACTTACTTGCTGGGGTGCCACCATACCCCCTTTTCAAGCCTTTCTTCCCAGGGTATACCCCAGAGCTTCTCTTTCCACCCCCCTCTGCCAACCAACCATTTCAACTAATCTACAACTCCTTTGCTACATCCACTCCTATGTGCTGTAACAGTTTATGCACCTCTTGCATGTTGCAACCGCATCTCACTTTGCTTCCTGCTCGTCCCTACTCTGAAGCAGTCATGTTAACACCACACCACACCACATAAAAAGGAGCTGAAGGCACTTGTGTTGCTCCCAGCAAGAGGTTTTCCAAGCTCCTATCGGTTGGCAGCAAGTTTGAATCCGGCAAGATGAGTAAAGCCCTTGTTCACTGTAGGGGAGGCTGGGTAAGTCTTGGTTTCAAAAGGTTCTGTGCTATCCTATATAAGGCTGGCAGATGTGGTGGCCTCAGCCATCTAGCCAGTCAAATGAGGTATTCATGCTATAGAGGTTAAGGAGTTAGGAGGGTTAATTAAACTGAGTCTGTGTGGAAAGATTAGTCATAAAGCCTTCTTGAATCTTAAAGTACAATCTGGATCTTAAATGAGGTTTGAGAGTATTCCATATGGAGAAACCCTTGACGTTCAATGATTTGCCCCCTAACTCTTTCTACTGAACATCAGTGACATGAGCACTCTGATAATTGCTCGAACACAAGGTTCTGTTTAGCCTTCCTCTAGGAAGAGGTAGAAATATATTTTGAACAGGTGAGTATAGTAGAGTATTGATTAGTTTAACGTATCTGGTAGTATAGATTTCCATTTTAATCTATTGATCAAAGAATTGTAAGCATCATCAAGCAGGTAGATATATTATGAAGATAAACATCCAGGGTTGTTCGACGACATGGACTTTTATTTGCAAAAGTCGTAAGGTATGAGTAGGCCCTTGGCTGCCCCCAAGACTTCCTAGCTCTATAAAAAACAGATAGTTTGACCAGACCACAATTCAGAGTATACTGGAGAGACAGTAGATCAGAGGTATTCAAACTGTGGGACAAGAACCATGGGGGGTGCATCCGCATTCCAGAGGGGGGGTGGAGCGTTCAGATACCCACCCAATAAATGAAAAAAAAGGTTTGTTTTTTAAAAGGGAGAAAGAACAAGTGGGCTGGTGTGGCTCGTCCATAATGGGTGAGGGGGTGTCAACCCAGTGTCCCCTCACCCATTATGGAGGAACTGAGGAGCCAGCCCAATGGCACACGGAGCGCTCCCTAAGCTGCTTTTTCCAGCTGTGGGAGCGCTCCTGGGTTGGCTGACTGTCAAAGGTAAACCCTGTTTACTTTTGACAGTTAAGTTCCCCGGACTTGCATGCTCAATGAGCCATACAAAGCTGGGGGTGCTCTGCTTCGCCAGCCTTGTATAGCTCATCAAAAATTGTAGGCTGGGGAACTGCATGTCTGTATGTGCGAGGGGGAGCTCCTGCGCCTCCTGACTCACACATACAGAGCAGGCTGGAGCAGGGCATTTCAGCACCCATACTCATGCCCCTGTACTCATGTGCAGGAAGCTCTTGCTTACCGATTCCTGTTCATGATGCAGGAGCTGAAGCACTGGAGTAAGTTTACATTCATTTTTTTTGTGTATGGGTGCGTATATGCTTTTGTTATGAGTGCGTGTATGATGATGGGGGCTTGTGTGTGTGTGTTTTTTTTTTTTATCTTTGAAGCTGATTTTGGCGAGTTGGGGGGGGGGTGTACAGAAAAGGCATTTTAAAAATGCTTTTGTTGCACAATCCCCCTACTGACCTGCCAACATAATCTCTGCTTCTGAGGTGCTTTGGAGCCCAGGGGACAGCGATGGTATATATATATTTTTTTTTACTGGACATCTAGAGGTCCAGGAAAAAATACCATGTTCTCCCCCTGGATCCCCCAGCGCCTTGCATACACATATAATCACTTTGATTGTGTGCATGTGTTAGCTGCTGTGAGGCCCAGGGGGCAGGGATAGCATCTTTTTACTGGACATCTATCATAGCTGTCCAGTAAAAAATACCATGCCAGCGCCAATTGCAAACTGTTTGGCTTTTTATCCAATGTTATTTTAAAGTATGCTCTGAAATGCAACATTTTATCCAATTACTTAAAAAACATCCCTGGGGTGAGCCCCCGCTTCCCTCCCCCCCCCCTTCCCAGAACTCCACTTGATTGGCTCTCCCCCCTCCCCCCTCGCTACCCTCGGTTGCTATGGCATATATGGGAGAAATATTTATGCCCCTCCACTTAAAAAATGCACCAACCGCCACTGGCCCTGAGACTGTGGTGGGAGCAGGATGGGAGGAGGGGCCCATGGCATAGTGGTCACAGCAGGGTGGGGAGCACCCAGGGGCTAGGAATGGGATGAGGGAGCCCAGAGACTGATGGGAGAAGATGGGGCGCCCAGGCACTATACTAGGAGTGGGGTGCAGTGATGGCACGCGATACTTCATAGCCATTTGGACTTACTGTCCATTTGGTATTTTTGCGGTCCGTCGCCTGCCCACATTTTGCTCAGGGTGGGCCCAGTCCAAAAAAGTTTGAAGACCACGGCAGTAGATTGAAACACTTGCGAACCCTTGCGTTTATTTATGCAGTAATGGCCTCTATAAATCATAAGTAGATTAACACTGTAGTCATGCCTGCAACGTTAAATCACATGCAATTGATTTACAGTGCATGCAGCATATGAGGCTGCTGCAGCACCAAGCAACTTGGGCGTGTAGTACCTACGCGGACAAAACCAAATGAGAAGTAGTGACTTTAAAGAGGTGATGAGTGGCATCCGATTTCAAAGAGAGTAAAAGACCGTTTTGAAAGTTGATAACGTCCAGTTGAGGGTCTTATTAATGCGGTTTAGTCGACACTCGCATGAGCCTTTGTGTAAAATGGTTTATATACATTTCACAGATTCCCTATGTGTAATTGGGTAGCTTCGCATTGATCATAATTGTTGTTTTCAACATTCGGCTGATACATGTTTCCGTTTTTCTTTTTACAATATCTATTGTCACATGATGTGGTGTTTTCTCCAGAACTATATTGCTTTCTACGCAGCAGGACGTCGCCATTTCCTGGACCTGAATTCCTATGACGCCAAGCCGGCGTTTCCTCTGGCGTGCGGCAACCAGGACACACAGCCTTTGTTGTTGCCGTTGCTTGCTTAGAGAATGGCCGCGTTGTTGGGACTAAGCAAGCATCCTTGTCACACGCTCCGGTAATCAACCCAATTACTATTAAATGGAGCAAGCCTGATGGCACACTCTGCTCTCAAAAATATACTTGAAGGCGTTCGAAACTGGGCGTGCTGTAACGAAGTATGTTTCCATCGATGTCGGGTCACTAGGATTGAAATGTTTTGTGAATTCTTCTAATTAACCCATCTACCAACCTGGATGTGGCCCAGTCACCATGGCCACCCCCTCTGCATTTCTCTTTTCCTCGTGCTGGATTTTGTCTTTAGCTAATCCTCTATTTCATGCCCTGCTCTGTGTGGTACCATCACCCCCTGTACCCCCCCCCCCCCCTTTCACACCCTGGGCCCTCCTCTTTCCCCCTTGGCACTCAGTCTAAAGCTGTACCCATATTCGTCTCCATATTTTAAAACACCCACTTTTTTCTGTTTTCCACATTCATTTTACACACTCCTTATTCCCGCAATCAAGTGGTCAGTAAAACAATGACATCACCCTTATGCTTGACAATGCCTTACCTACCTTCCAATACACAAGGAGACATCTCTTTATATTGCCTTATTGTAGACACTGTTTCACACAAGCCTCTTGATAATAAAATGTGCAAGCACTCAATACATTGCCAATGCACAGTTTACATGTCAACAAATTAGGCGCATCACAGACTAGTCTGCATTGGTAAATAAAAAAAATAAAAAGTTGGTGGAGGCATGTGGAGTACAAACAGGATGAGGAACTTTCCAATGCTAATGGCCCTCCCCAGTGAGCTATAACTTCACAGAAAAGGGGAACATTAGCACTATCCATTCAACACTTGTATCTGCACCAGCTCAGTAATAAAAGAAAATACTTGAAAGAAACGGACCTGGGGCCTGTGAAATCTGACTACGACTTCAGATTTCACAGAGGCAGCACTCTTCTGCTTTACTCTTTTTTTTATTTTTTTTTAAAGTACCCTTTTGGTGTTTTCAGGGACAAGGATGATTACCACACAGCAGTTGATGTGCCGATGCCGGATCCTCCTCCTTTACACCTACCTTTCTAGATAGCTCCCTGCGGGTTCCCTCTTTGTCTGCTTCACCTCTCCAAGCCCCATTACTCTCCTTCTCCTCTTCAGATCCGTGCTTCGTGAAGATATTGGAGCTGGAGTTGGTGTGTATATATATATATATATATATCTCAGTGAGAAAACTTTGTTAAAGGGACATTATGGTTACAAGTAAAACCGAAAACCCCCAGAAATTCACCAGTTATGGTAAGCTAAGCAACCATAACTCGCGCCACCACCGTGCACTGCTAAGACTAACACCCAGGACATCAAAGATGACATCACTGATGACATCACATATCTGGGCCACTTGTTTTTGTCCACTGACATATATAGGCCAGGTGGTTTTGTGCACTGACAGTCAGAATATTAAAATTGAAAAGGTGCAATATATCTAGACGTTAACCTGGTCATATGTTCTTTAAGTACTTTCATTAGGGGTTGGTCTCATCTCATGGTGCACATACAAGGCCTCAAACACACAATTCATGTGTATACATGAAGATAAACTTTAATGTTATTAACATTGTCTGATGATCAGGTTGCCCTTTGTGCTGTGCTTTGTGGTTAAACATTTTATGTTTTAAATGTTTGAAGGCGAGTGGGATGGTCAACTGTGGCAAATGTGTCCAGGGCTAACGGTGGATGGATGGCATTGAGGATCGATGGTGCGCAAAGGGCTGTCTTCGTGGAGGGTCTGCCGGTGAACCAAGATTGGAGGGCAGTCACTTGGCCCCCGGATAGTCAAAGACTGCCTTTCGAGAACTTTAGAATAAGTGTGGAAGTAGAGAAATAGGATGTTATTTGGCTGGGTTTTTGGGGCCAGCAAAGGGTTCAACACAATGGGTGTGATGGTGGCAGCCTTTACACAAGCAGTGAAGATATCAAGAGAAAGTTATAGGTTGAAAAGAGGTCCACGGTAGGATCAAGTCAGGGGTGCCAGCTCTTTCACTGTTAATGGTGCAATGGGGCCAGGAGTGTCAGTCGTTTTTTAGGAGAGGCTTTGCCGCACTGCAAAGCTGCAGTGCAGATTTGCTGGGATAAGCAGCCGGCCCAAAACTGGGAAATGTGCTTTGGTTAAGGCTTGTACCTTGTGGCAGTTAAACCATTCTGTAACTTGGCGCTTCTTTACATGTGAGTGCAGCTGTTTGAGAGCTCGGTTGCTGTCATTTAATATGCCAAAATCGTCTCACTGGCCAACACATTCTCTGCTACTGTCCCACTTGATCACAGCACTCAGAAGGGACATACACCCTTCAGGTATGAAGGGCAGGGTCCAGATCCTGTGCAGGGACGACGTTCCCCAGGCTTTGAGCATCAGTGCGGTGCTTTCAGATAGTGTGTGTGACTAATGGGAATGGTGAACTAGAATAAGATGAGTGTTGGATATGGACACTACAGCAATGCAGCGAAGGGAAAGTAGGAACAAGTCTTTAAACTCAAGAGTGGAATCAAGAAACCCAAGTCATTTCAGAAGTGGTTGTTTTTGCATCTCCTTTTGCTGTACAATATGTAACTTTCATTTGTGTGATGTTGGTATTCTGGTTAAGTGAACTGTTGCTTTGCTTTAAATGTCACAAGGGTGCTCCACTTTTCTGCTGTGACACGTCCGTGGTTCATGTGAATAGAGCCACCATATAAATAAATATTGATACTTTCAAGGTTTTTACAAGTGCCAGAGGTACACACTGCCCTGTTGAAGCCGTGGAGAAATACGTCTAGAGATGATAATTGTTGCAAGTGTTAACATCCCAGAAAAGATGGTCTGTCCTTCAGTGAATATTTAGAACTGTGCCAAATCTGTCCCTTCAGCCCAATGGGGACTTGTCTTGTCTCTTTCGAGGCTAGGGCATTGGGTCTGCTATGCAAAACCCTCCCAAGGGCTTTGGGCAAGCAGGATCACACTGGGAGGGACTCCCCCTTTGGGGACAAGGACTCCCAATCTCTTAAGATTGTAAGATCATGGTGGAGGAAGTTTGTTTGTTTTATTATTTATAATGCACGAACATACCTTAGGGTACCAGGGCGCAGCAGTTACATGTATATGCGAAGCTTGGTTACAACAGTGTAATTTACATACAGGTATTAAATACAGGGTATATACAGAATAAATCCTATTACAGACGGATAGTACAAAAGCAAAAATATAAATGATGCATACAGCTTTCTTACATCCGCCATATATACATGTGTGGGTGATAGTAGGGTGAGTGTGTGCAAGTGTACAATTGGGTGTAGGGACGGTACTCCTCACAGTGAAATCTAGCTGCTTATTGCATTTAGTGATCATTCGCTTTCAGCCACAGGATGGTGTTGGTCCTGAAGTTTTGATAGGGGAGGCCAGCTCTCAGTGTGGGAGGTAGGGAGTTCCATAGTTAGGCTGTTTTCACCGGGAAGCTGTTGCCACCGATTGTGGAACAATTGAAATTGGGGATAGATAGGCAGTCTTTGTAGGCTGTTCTAGATGGTCTCAGAGAGGTCTGTCTGTGGAATCTGTCGACCAAGTAGATGGGCACAACGTTGTTAAGAGATTTGTGAGTAAGTGACAAAGTTTTTAAGAGAATTTTGTCATTGATTGGGAGCCAGTGGTTCTGTCGGCTACTCTGAGATGTGGTCTCTTCTAGAGATGCCTAATGGCACGCTAAGGTCATTATTTTGTGGAGTTTGGATTTTTCTAGTAGTGGCTTTGGTGGACCCTAGATAGAGGGTGTTGCAGTAGTCCAGGCGACACAAGATAAGGGCTCTGGCGAAGGTCGTGCAAATAGTATCTGAGAGAAATGGCTTAGCTGTGCGGATCAATTTGCACGTGTCGGATGCTAAAGAATTAACCTGTTTGGTAAATGAGAGGTTTGAGTCTAGGTAAAAGCCCAACGTTTTTACCTCTTGTCCTACTTTGATGCTGTTGCCATCGATTATGAAAGAGGAATAGTCGGGTCCTAGTTTTTTTAGGCTAGAGGTGGTGCCCAGGATGATGAGTTCAGTTTTATCATTCAGGCATAGTCCATGTGTGGCCATCCATGCCTGGATGATGTTGTACACTCTATTCACCAAGGCCAAATCCGTTTCATAAGCCCCAGAAAGCGGGAGGAGGATCTGGGTATCATCTGCATAATTAGTGTAGGTGATACCGAGATGATCCAGATCATCGAAAAGGGGCTTGGTAAAAATGTTGTACAATGTGGGCGAGACACAAGAACCCTGAGGCATGCCACAAGTGATTGGTATGGGGACGGCAGCTACTGTGGGCGAAAAGACCCTCATGGTTCTACCATTTAGGAAGGATCTAATCCAGGTAATTGCTTCATCAGAAAAATGAGCGGCTGTGTTAAGGTGGTTGCATAGAATAGTGTGGTCGACCAGGTCGAATGCAGCCGAGAAGTCTAGGAGGAGGAGTAGAGCGGCTTTGCTGTTGTCTCTAAGCTCATCAACTTGGGTCTTAAGGTCGATGAGTGCAGTCTGGGTTCCGTGTTGGGCACGGAAGCCTGATTGTCTGGCTCCTAATAGACGGTGTACTTCCAGGTGTTTCTGGATTTGTACATAAGCAACTTTATCTAGAATTTTTAGGAGCAAAGGTACTGTCGTGATTGGCCTATAGTTGGTCGGCGTGGATGGGTCGAGAGTGGGTTTTTTTTAAGAGTGGAAATACCCAAGATTGTTTGAGATTGGTGGGGATGGTACCGGTGGAGAAGGATGCGTTGATAAGCTTCGTAATGAAGGGGGAGAGGTCTCGGGCAGCATCCTTGATAAGCTGCACGGGGCACAGATCGCCCAGACAGTTAGACGGTTTCAGTGACAAAATGATTCTTTCCACTTCAAGAATGTAGACTTTGGTGAAGTTGAATCGGGTGGATTCATTAGCTGTAATACTCTGTTATTTGAGATGGGGGAGCGTTGTTTAAGGAGGCTCTTATACTGGACATTTTATTTTGTAATGTGGACATTTTGTTGGCTAGTGCATTTTGGATCTCTGAGCACCATTTTTTATCTTTAATGCAAGTGTCGGGTGGTGCTATGGGGGTCTCTATTTCTTTGAGGATAGAGAATAATTCTTTCATATTGGATTTAGCTTGGGACATGCGTGTGTTGAAGGAGATTTGTTTTGCTAGACATATTTCTCTTTTATAGAGGGCTGAAAGTTTAGTGAGTTTGAGTTTGTGGGCTGCTGAGGGTAGTTTTTTCCAGGTGGCTTTCAGTTTCTTTTTTGCTACCTTAGGTTTTTTAGAAACAGCGTAAACCATTTATTCAGATGAGTTTTAAGCTTACTTGGTCTAAGTTTATATTCTTCGACCAAGGTCTCAGGATCCGTGTTGTCTGGGAGCGAGTTGAGGGTAGGGAGTAAGGTCGGGATAAGTCTCTCCAGAGTAATACTCTCTTCATTTCTGGTTAGTGATGGCTGGCGGGGGTGGGGGTCTATTACTAGAAAGCATGAATGACACAAAGTGATGGTCAGTCCAAGCTAGTGGTGAGATGGAGAGGATGTTGGCTTGATAGTTGTAGTCTGCCACCCAGTCAAGTATTCTACCTTTATCATGGGTAGGTGCGTTACTTCTTTGGAGGAAGCCTATTTCTGAGAGGGTGTCGAGTGTGGTGAGGGCGAGCTGGTCTGAAGGGTCATTGAAACCCATAATGAGGTCCCCAAGTATAAGTACTTGTGTGGAGTTTTTGAGGTTGAAGTGCTCGTAAAAGGCTGCCACGTCTTTGGTAACGCTAGTTAAATGTTTAAGGTCGGGCGACGGATACACCAACTTCATGGGTTGTTTGGGTTGGCGGTTTGTTGGGGTATGGGGAATGTTTTTTTCTCTTTGTTTTACACTGCACAGGCGGGGGAGTAAACTACTGTGAGATGGCTGATATATATTCTCTTATCTCGACATTACTTGCCATATACTGCTACACATTCGCACACACCAGGTTGAATGAGTGCGACCAAGGACTGTAAAGTGCATTGTATATCCTGGTACGTAAATGGTCTCGTAAATAGGTGAAAGCACTCTTTTGCGTTTCTACAAGAAACGCATCTGATGGGATCGGAATGTCATTTTTTAAGAGGTTGAGCTATGCGTTATATATGCTCGCAGGTTTCACTAGAGGTTTGAGGGGTGTGATGGTGCTGATTTTAAAGCCTACACAGTTTATGGTATCTTCGGTACTGCAGGACATGGGAGGGAGGTATATATTGGGAATAGTTTCATTTGAGGAGAACACTCTAGGGTTGCTATGTGTGTATGCCCCGCCACCACTACAGGAAGTTCTATGTGATATTTTCACCTTTTGTGGGTCTGGCCGATTTTAGGCAGCCCGCAAAAAGCTTGCATTACTTTGCCCCCCACCCTCTTGGGCGGGATGTGTTCAAAATCGGGGGTTTCACCCCCCGAACCCACCTTCCTCAGCCCCTGTCACCTCCCTCCCCATCCAAGAATTCTGCAAACCCAAAAACGCACAAACACGCAACACAAACACACACTTAGCTGTTCTCCCGCAGCGGCTCTTACGGGTACTGGCGTGCCTGTCATCTCGTACGTACACTCGTGTGCGGCAGAGGCATGACAGTTCGATTTAGAAAGACTGCTCTGTGCAGTTACAGAGTGGTCTTTCTAAATCTGTATTTTTTTCTATTTGATTTAATACCGTATAAGCGGATCTCATTTGCAAGCTACACATTTTGCTTGTGCAATGTCAGGTGGTTCGATGGTTGGTGGGCAGCGATTTATAATGATGTAATGGACAGCAGCTGGGATTGTTTAATAGTTCTGAGGAAAATGACCAGGGGTGCACATCTTTCCCTGTCAAGAATAGATTATTTCTTTGTGCCTGGTTCAAACTCTTATAGGGCTAGGGAGGCACAACTCCTGCCAAGAGGGATTTCTGACCACTCTCCGCTGTTGATAAACATAGGAACCTCTGGGGGGGGCAGAAATGGGAGGGCTTTTCTTGAATGCTAAACCTATACTACCTGGGGGTTCTGGAGGTGATTAACCAATTGCAAGAGAAGACAGTAGAATACATTGAGAGCAATACCCATTCAGTGAATAGTGCTTGGGGCGCTGTGGGAAGGATACAAGACAGTACTGAGAGGGGAGGCAATCTCGACTGGAGCGGCTAGTGTAAAAAGGTGGATGCAGATGCTGGATGCTGAAGTTCACCCGGGGCTTCTAGAACAGTTTGTTACTGACCGTTCAGATGATTCAACCCCAATTATTACAAAGAAGGGATGCATACCGCAGGCGCACTTAGCTTCGCACATTCGTGTATATGAAGTTGGGGATAAAGCTGGGAAACTGCTGGCATGACTGGAAAAGCGGGACTCACCTCGCAGCTATGAACACAGTATACGTACAGGGTAAGGAGAGCAAATTAAGACTGCAGACAGGGTCTGCAGGGTGTTATCAAAATACTACAGATGTTTATATGTGATCCCAATAGGAGACACTGTGGTAGGATATACTTATCTCCTGAAAGAGATTCCCCTCCCGCAACTTACAAAGCAACAAGTAGGGGTTTTGGATGCAGATATTACTAGGGAAGAAGTGGTGTCGAAAATGGCATTGCTACAGTTTGGGAAGGCACGTGGACCAAATGGGTTTCCAGAAGAGTTGTGGAAAAGTCTCACAGAGGAAGTAATCAGCCCTCGGTTTTCAGTGTACCAGTGCAGCAAGGACGAGGGTCTGCTATCCCAGGATCTGCGCCAAGCGACGATTATGGTGATACCTAAGCGAGACAAACCTCTGAATGTGAATGTGCTCCTATCGTCCCCTTTCGCTCCTTAGCATAGGGGCCAAGATCCTAGCTAAAGTTTTGGCTACTAGTCTGAACAAATGCTTAACAGATCTTATCCACGTGGATCAAAATGGGTTCTTGTTAGATGGAGCAAAACACATGAATATTCAGAGACTACATATGGCCTTGGACAGAGTGCAGGGATATACAAGACTCGTTGACAATAGAGGCCATTTAATTCGAAAAGGCATTCAATTCCATGTATTTTGAATTTGTTTGGGCGATGGTATAAGTTATGGGATTTGGGTTGAGATTCTTAGTGAGTCCGGCTGCTGTAGGGTAACCCTATCGCTGAAATCCGGGTCAGCGGTAAAACAGCTAAGACCTTTCCACTAGTGAAGGGAATATGACATGGCTGCCCTCTCTCCCCGGCATTGTTTATTCGGGCCATTGAACCTCTGGTGGTATGGCTTTGCAGAGACCCCCTCATGACAGGATTCATGTGCTCGTGGGCACAGGAAGATTGAGTGAATATTGTACGTGGGAGAACCACAGAGGTCGATACCTAGAAATATGGAGATTTTACAAATATATGGGCAACCCAGTTGTATCCTGGTTAACTGGAGCAAATCCACCCTATTCTCTGTACAACGGGGACCTCTGGCAATCCCCAATATTTGCCCATTTAGAGTAACGATCGGCTCGTTCAGGTATCTAGGTATTTAAATCTGTTGGGACTCCAGGACCTTCCTGAAACGCAACCTGATGCCTATGATAGACCGGGTCATAGCTGACACTACAGTTTGGTCGGCTTTACCAGTTTTTGAAAATCCAACGTTTTTGGACTCTTGGGTACTGCACAAGACTCTGCAGGGGTTACGCAGCCGATCCAGGCAGTCCCAAAATTGAGCCTGTTGGGAATTTGGGGAGAGGCAATGTATTCACGGTATGAAAAATGATCGTGAACACCCTGATTGTAGCTAAAAGGAACATAGCCATTTTGTGGGGAGCACAGGAAGTGCCAGATTGTCCAAGTAGTGCTGGGCATAGACAATTTCATGGTAATGGAAGAACAAATATATAGGTCCCGAGTTTGCCCTTATAAATTTTGTACGATCTGGGGTACATGGGGAAGTCTTGAGTGACCCTGACAATGTCGACAGATTGGTGATAACTCCCCCAAAGGGGATCTGAGTTTCTCAGGTGAGGTTGGAGGATGAGGGAAAGATTTATCTGATAATTGAGAGGGTAATATTGTATGAAATGCAGGGCGTTTACCTGGAAGTGTCGTCCTTACAACTGCTCTGTAGTGATTTTTATTTATTGATTTTCTTTTTTTCTTCTCGTTATTATAAAACAAAAAAAGAGTTATAAAAAAAATGTGTAAGATCTCCCTTAAACCCGATGACCCCACTGTTCTCGGCATATGTGAGAATAGAGGGAAATGTTGACTTCATAAGGTCTTTGCCCATGGTTTGTGTGGATGCTGACCCCTCGTGGAAGCTGAAATCCCAGGACCAATGGGACTATAGCTCTAAGATATCCCATATAAGGAATCCTACCCTTACCTGGAGGGAGAGAGGAGCTGACGTGAATTCAACCAGCTGGTGGGAAGGACACATCGCGGACACCGCCACACGTGGCCAACGCAGCCTGGAGGCCGGACCAAAACCTGTACGTGGTGGGCAGAGCGCCGGCGCAATGCTGCCGATCTCAAGAGCGCCACATGAGCAAGGTTGACGCGCTTTGAGAGCCATCCCACCACCTACAGGGTGGGAAAGCGGCATTCCGGAGAACAGGCACCTGCCGATGAAAGCACAGAACCAGCGTCCTGAGTAGGAGCGACTGTCCCTACCGCCAGAGAAGACCGTGGAACAGCAGGTACTCGGTGAGTGAGCCAGAGAGGGAGGAGGGTGGTTGAGTTCCGCAGCAACCTGAAGGGAAGTTCAGAATCATGCTACTCAGAGGCCCAACGGACCCAGAGAAGATGCTCACTTGAGACCTAAAGAAGAGGAACCAATATCCCTCATGACCAAAGGCATCCCTAGAATGCAGAGCACAAGAGAAATATCCCTATGGGAAAGCCAGAAGGAGTATACCCCTGAAGAGGGTTTGAGTCCAACCAAGCCGAGGAGAAGACCTAAGAGGGATCTAAGTGAACAGGCTACTTCTCCCAAAAGATATATGGGGTCGGGACACAGGGGTCGAAGTCAAACTTATAGTGAAAGCTATTTAGAAAAACCGAAGGACTTTAATCAACGCTAGGAAGCAGAATGCATAGGTCTACTTGAGACCCCCAGAAATTACCCGAAACAAGAAGATGAGCTAGTCCGAAGGGTAGAGCCAAAAGGGCTACCAAAATTATCTTTTTAAAAAAAAAAATTTATTTAATTTTTTAAGGTCAAACAAACACATTACAACTGTTTCAAAACACGGAAAGCATCATATTCCAACACATTTTCAAACTCCCCAACTCCCCCCTCCCCCTTTAAACTAGAGCCGGTTCTCGCATGTTGTTTACGGGAACATCATTGGGTGGCACGCTACCCAGACAGCCATCAACCAAGTCCTCCGTTTCGTTGTCACCCTGGTGAGGGTTTGTCAACGAGGCCACCAATTGCCGCCAGGCCAGCAAGGGCCCTACTTCTTCTTCGCCCCCCCCCTGGTGACCGCTTCAAACCAGACTACGGATTCAGCTTCCGCCCACCTCAAAAGGTCTGTCCACCATAACTCCACCCTAGGTCTGTGGGCCGCCTTCCAGCCCATGGCAATGCTACGTTTGGCCAAGACATAGGCCAGGTCCTTCATCTTGCTTATGTGTTTCAAATGCCGGGGTCTAGGGAACAGTCCAAGCATGCATGACCAGGCATATTCCACATCCAGCACCACCCCCCCGCCAGCCAGCCTCATCTTGACCTCATCCCAAAATCTATGCACCTCCGGGCAAGCCCAAAACATGTGTAGCAGTCCCGCGTTAACCTCCCCACACCTGGGGCATTGCTGCATAGCTGATGCCCCGAACTTTGCAATCTTCCCGGGGGTTAAATAAGCCCTATGGGTAACATACAATTGAAGCTGTTGGAATCTCGCGTTACGGCACACCTTTTTATGGTACCTCTGGGCCCCTTCCCACTGCCCATCCGTCATGGGTCCTCCCACCTCCTCCTCCCAATCTTGTCTCAATTGGAGCAACTCCTTCCCTTGCTCGCAGGAGCTCATATATCCTCGATATTTCGTGCCCGCCCTCCGATACATCATACATGGTTTCTAGGGAGGCATCTGGATCCTCCGCGAGCACTGTCTCAGGCCATCTTTCTCTAGTCTTTTTCACCAGCCTAGTGTAGGTTATATATTGGCCACCATGTACTCCCGTCTCTTCCTGCAGCCGCTGAAAGTCCACCGCCTCCCCTTCCTGCCATATGTCCCCGAGGGTGGCCAGGCCTACCTGTTTCCAGTATCTGCGGACCGATTCAAGTAGTTGAGAGTCGCTCCCGCACAGCGCCGCCAAAGGGGCCTGCTGGGAGTATGGTTCCGAGTCCCCCCCAATCTTCCATGTCCTGTGCCAGATCTCCCAGCCCAACCTCAGTAGCCGCCCCTTGCCCATCAATTTATCTCTACCCAACCACACCACTTCCATCAGAAAGTATGGGGCTGTATCTTCGCGCAGGAGCCTAGCTTCCTCCGAGTCTTCAGTCGAGAGCCACCTGGCCACGTACTGCAGCTGCCCCGCTAGATAATAGAGTTCGAAGTTAGGTAGGCCTATCCCCCCCTGTCACACGGGTTCTGGAGCTTCCACAGAGCCACCCTATTCCTAGAGCTGCCCCACACAAAACCCCTACACACACTGTGAAGTTTCGCAAATAGGCTCCTGGGTATCAGAAACGGGACGTTTATAAAGAAGTGCAAGAGTCTAGGCAGGACCACCATCTTGAGCAAGGCCGCCCTCCCCATCATGGTCAGGGGTAATCTGGACCAAAATACCATACTGTTCTTAATCCCCTCTATCGCCTTTTCCGTGTTGTGCTTGTGTTCTGTCTCGATCTTGTGGTAAATGTTTATTCCCAAATACTTAAATGTTACGGGCTGCCATGGTATTGGCAGAACAGGCAGCCTCTGCACCGGGACATTTCTATATCTGCCCAAAGGGAACAGGCTGGACTTTCCAGGGTTCAGCGATATCCCCGAGAGAATGGCGTACCGTTCTATCACCTCTAGGACGTATTGTAGGTTTTCTTCTGGGTAGCGCAAATAAAGGAGCATATCGTCCGCATATAATGATATCAGATGCTCTCCACTGGCCGTGTTTATGCCCACCTCCCCATATTGTTTGCGCAGGCATATTGCCAGCGGCTCCAATGCCAGTATATATAGCATAGGTGACCAGGGACATCCCTGTCTGGTCCCCCTGCCCAGTTGCCAAGAATCTGAGACTGGACCCTGTCTTGACCCTCGCCATCGGGGTACTGTAAAACAACTGGACCCATCTGAGGTATCCAGGTCCCACTCCGTACCCCTTCAGGACCGCTTTCAGCCAGGGCCATCGTACTGAGTCGAAGGCCTTGACCGCGTCTAGCGACACCATAGCCAGCTCGCCCGTGTCTTCCTCAGTTTGGTCTATGACATGGTGTAGCCTCCTGTGGTTATCTGTGATGTTCCTGTGATTGATACATCCATATCCCGTCTTATCTGGATGTATCAATTTCTTAATCACCTATTAGCCAGCACCGCCGTGAGTATTTTGCTGTCCTGGTTGAGCATGGACAACGGTCTGTAAGACCCGCGCTCCACGGCCGGCTTGCCTGGTTTCAGGAGTGGGATGATTACAGCCTCACGGAGGGACAACAGGAGTTCTCCCTTCTCATAGGCCTCGTTGAAAGTGGCAAGCAGTGGCTGGAGCAACTTTTGCTGGTATGTTTTGTAGAACTCGCTCGGCAGCCCATCCGAACCCGGCGCCTTGCAAGTGGGCAAGTTCCGAATCACTACCTCCAGCTCATCCGAGGTGACGGGTGCGTCCAACTCAGAACGTTCTAGATCATCTAAGGTGGGCAGCTCAATGTCCCCCAATGTGTCCAGTATGTCTTGACCCATATCCTCCCCCGCATCCTCATACAAGTGTCTGTAAAACTTAAGGAATTCCTCACTTACCTCTTTCTGGGTGTTGCATATGCTACCTCCTTCGCCCTGAATGTCACTAATCAACGAGCGGGGGGTCTCACTCTTGTACAGCCAAGCCAACAATCTGCCCGGCTTGTCGCCCCCTGCATGTATCCTCTCCGTATATTTCCTGTAGCTGAGTCTGCACAGTCTGTCCCAGAGTGCGTTGCAGGACAACTGTAGCTCCTCTACTCTGGTTCTGTTATCATGAGCGGTGCTCGCGCAACGCGTGAGCTCCTCTAGCTCCCTTTCCGCCTCCCGGATCTCCCTTTCGACCCCCCCCCCCTGTAGCCCCTTACCGCACCACCACCTTAAACGCTTCCCACAATGTGCCCACAGAGCTTACGCTTCCCGTATTTGTATCAAAATATTCTTCAATGGCATCCCTCAGGCCCTCCCGAAACCCCGCATCCTGCAGTGCCTCGGTCCTAAGTCTCCATGTAGGGATCTGCGGTCGTGGGGGCTGGTGTCTCCAGCCTACCACCAAGGGCGAGTGGTCCGACAACACTCGGGCTTTGTATTCCGCTCCTTCTATTTCTCTCACTATCCCGGCTGTTACAAACATGTAGTCTAACCTTGTGTACAAATCATGTGGCGCTGTGTAGTGTGAGTACTGTCTATCCGTGGGGTGCAGCCTTCTCCACGCATCCTCTAGGCCTAGGTCTTTCAGTAAGGTACTCAGCGCTTTAGCCGCCGGTGCCATTTTTCCTGCCCTGTCCTTGGACCTATCCATTCTGGGGTCTACGGTACAGTTAAAGTCCCCCCCCACACTACTGTGCCCCCCGCCAGGGGGCCAAGTTTACCGTAGAGGGTCCTAAAGTAAGCCGCTGTATCGTTATTGGGGGCGTACAAATTTATGATGTGTACTTCTCTATTTTGCAAGAGACCCGTTACCACCACCATTCTACCCTCCAGGTCCACCGTAGAATTAAGCACTCGGAACGGCACATGGGGCGCCACCCAGGTGACAACCCCTCTGGCATACGCTGAGTACGCCGCTCCCACAACAGTGCCCTTCCATTTCCTCCCGAACACCTCCAGCCTTTCCCTAGTGAGGTGGGTCTCTTGCAGCAGGGCTATGTCTACGCGCATCCTCTTTAAATACAACATCACTTTGTTACGTTTAAGGTAGCTGTTGAGGCCCCGTACATTCCAGGTCACAATTCTAAGATTACCCGATGCCATTTGGTCGGTCTATCTCCATCCCATCCCTCCCCATGATGTTCGGTCGTTTCCTGGCTCTTTCCCTACTGTTGACGAACCGTGCCCCCCTCCCCCTTCCCCAACCTCACACCACTGCATACAAAGCCCCCCCCCCCTCCTCCCCACCAACCCCCAACAATAGCCCAGCTCTATCCCTGGATCTCAGGCCTACCCACGTCTGGACCCGTCTCGTGACCAAGAACAAGGACCCCGCGGGGTGTCACCAATCTAACTGTGACCTAACTAAATATACTACTATCGGGTGCAGAGGTTTCTCCCCAGGAGCTCCCAGTCATCTATTTAGGGGAAGTGAATTCAACGGGACCCGCCGGCAGATGCCGTGACTTCCCCCACACAAGCACAATATCAAACTATATTCCAGTCCCAATGTCATAGCTATGGCCTCACGGGTGCCTCTGGAACATGCTACTTATCTCCATCCGCTTCTGTCTGGGCATCCCCCTTCCTTTGCGCGACCGCCACCTTCTTCGGGGTCTAGTTCCGTGAATATGCAGTCTCGCCGTTGGGGAGGGCACGCACCGTGTGCCCCCCACTTTCATACGCCTTTAGATGCACCGTGGGCTCGAAAGTCCGCCAAAAACCGTCACTTCTTCTCAGGATCAGGATCGGATCATCGGGAGCTCCTCCAAGGAACGTCCTCTCACGTAGCCATCAAGCCAGGCCCCCTACCAAAATTATCTTCAATGCTATAAAACCTAATAAAACAAGGGGGCGAAGTACACGTGTAAATGTTGTCAAGCGTGTTTGGAAGGGTCCAGAAATCTGCCCTGTTTATTTGAATTAAACAACTTTGTGAACGGTCATGGCTAAGGTCTACCAAATTGAAAAGGAAGATTTCATTTTTTTTCTGTGGATTATAAAGACTGTGAAGGGAAACCAGACAAAAGGAGTAATTTCACCTTTATACAAGACTTTTGGGATGTGTGCTGGCACTGTGATAAGAAGAAAAAAGGCTAGGAGGCTGAAAAGGACATTTTGAAATATATTTAGTGGGAGGGTGGTCAAGCACCACTCAACAATCAACTAAGTCAGAATATTCATCTATAGTAGTTTATTTCTTTTCTTTGGAGTGGTAGGGCGAATTAGGTAGTTTAGGTTTGGACACAGGACAGTATTGTTATGTAAGACGTCTTGACAAGCACCTTTGGTATTTATTTTCTTAGATGGGGAACCCCATTGTAACAGTAGGGCTAGATGAGGGAATTTCTTTATTTTTGTTAATATGTGTCTGTTCAACATGTCCAGTTGTCCGAGTGCTACCTTCGGCCCACCATAGAACTTTACCCCATGTTCTAGATGGACAGATGGTGATGTGTTGAATGTATTTCATCAAGTCCTCAGTAGGATAGAAAGGAATGTGATTAAGTTCCACATTCTATCCACAGGATCAGAGTCGGTCTTTCACAGTAGAAAATATCTAGCACCACAAGCAGTCTTCAGTCTGTGAAATATAAGACTGATTACAGATGTAAGGGGAGTTGTAGAATAAAGAGGCAGTGAAGAGGGGGGAATTTGAGGAGGGGATTCTGGTCCCAGAGCTCGAGTGGCAGAGAGTCTTGCACCCAGCGGTTTTTAGAAACCTATTGGAGAGGCTGTGGCAGTGCGGAAGATCTGATGTATCTGCATTTCAGGAGTTTAGAGACCTTGATAGACACCAGCCCATGTGAGCGCACATCTGCCTTGCATTCCTGAGAAGCCAGAGAAGTCTGGATCAGCAAAGAGCGAGATGTACGGGCTTGCAAACAAGCTTCTGGTAGAAGCAAGAGCAGAAAATAGGGAACACCACCTTAAGTGAAGCCACTCCCAAAGAGCGCTGATATCAAAGCTGTGTGTAGTGAAGGCCATGAATGACCCACCTTGGTGGGACAGTGTGAGAACACTGAGGAACAAATGGAGCATGATGAAGAGTTTAAGAGGTGGGACCTGAAGCCTGATGAGTATTGAGATCACAAAAGTGAAGTGTGGTAATCCACTGAGGTGGAGCCCAAAGTGACAAATCAATGGAATCAATGAAGAGTTTAGATATGCACTCCAATGAGAGTATGGCGATATTGGCAAACCAGGGGAACCACGGTGGAATTAATCCCTACACAAGGCGGTAATAAAAAAAGAAGTGTACCAGCAATGTGAGAAATCCGAGGGCGTTCTCACATTTAACCCGCTTAAGCCGCCCCACCCCTAAGGTCACAAATAGAAGGGCAAGACTCCCAGAAACGGACACCGAGAGTGGGTCTGCAAAGGGGTGCTCCTGGGATGGATGGTCCTTGAAGAACGGGGCTGGGATGCCTGAGGGTGAGACTTGGTATCCTCCTTTCCTAATTCCGATCTATACTATCGCCCCTCTGCTGTTATAGGATATTGTCACACAGGTCCTACATTACCCCAGGACTTTCCCTTAAACACTAACCTTGAGAAAGGGAAGAGAAACTTAACAGATAGCCTTACTTCCTGAAACACATCTGGCCGGGTCGGAATGCAGGAAGGAATTGCCATACTGAAGTGCACGCTGGGTTCTCAGTGGGAGTGAGAGGCACCCTAATACTGAAACACAAAAGAAGTCTCTTCGACTCCTCTCAGTGAAACAAGACCCCTGCAGGCATTTTGTGTTGGTAAAGGGGGAACTGTGTGGGGAGGTTTGGGGTATTGTGTCTGTGTACGCCACTCTGCCTCTGACCCTAGATCTGCTGAATGACCTCCAATCATCTCTCTTGAATAATCGGGCTGATACTTGAGTTGTTGGTGGTGATTTTAATGATGTGATTAACCCACTTAGGCCGGACCCACCTCTGGGGCAGGAACCCCAATATTCCCACGAAATTACAAAAGTTTCCAGCTGCAGTCAAGTTGGTGGATGCCTGGAGAAGATTGCATAGCCTGGAACGCGGCTTCTCATTCCTTTCGGGAGAGCACATCTCTATGTCCACACTCAACTATTTTCTCATCCCACAGCGTGATCTGCACAACCTCACATCTATTAGGGTTCTTGTTAGGGCTATATCTGATCACTCTCCAATTGTAATGGAACTTAAAATTGGTAAAGCTCAATCCAAATCACGCTGGCGTTTCAATGGCTATTATCTAGGCTTCCCGCAATTTTTAGAAGATGTAACTGCTAAGGCAGGGAATATTTTGCCATAAATGAAAGATCCTTTGATAACCCGGTGACTCTGTGGGAGACTTCTAAAATGGTACTCGGGGGAGAGATGATCTCACTTGTTTTGGCATAAAAGAAAGTGCGTACACAGGCGGTCCGTGAGGCTGAAGACCTTGCGATCATGACGGAAGAAGACTTTCTTGAATCTGTTTCCTCAGACACGCCAAGAGGTCCTCCTTAGACCCCAAGTGAAGCAGAGGAACATTACCCCAGACAATGCCGAACAGGCTCTTTGGATGAAGCGTAGTCAGGTTCACGAAGCAGGTGACAGAGCCGGAAGCTCTTTGCGTGGGTGGAAAAGAGGGACGGTGGTCATAGACATGAAAGGGAAATAGTTGACACTGGGGAGAATAGGGTCGCTGAGGATGCTGGGATTTCTGTGGTATTTGCTGTTTATTACGAAGACCTTTATCGTACTCGCCAAGGCCTGTGTCTCTCAACGGTACCTCACTTCCTAGATGGTATCACTCTACTATGGTTAATGCATTAACAGAAAATGCTGCTGGAACGTTATATCACTGCAAAGGAGATTACTGCTGCCATCTCTCACATTCAGTCATGGAAAACCGCCGGACCTACTGGCTTCCCACTTGAGGTTTGGAAGAAACTCTTGGTTACCCACATGCATAACATGTTTAACCATTCTATATTCAAAGGACTACTCCCCCTGATCTCAGAAAGTCCTGTATAGTAGTCATACCTGAAGTGGGCAAAGCACCATAATCCTGCACCTATTGTAGGCCTATCACCTTGATCAACGAGAAGGTTAAAATACTAGCAGGAGTACTTGTCAATCACTTGATCAGAATGATCACATCCCTGGTTCACCAGGATCAATGCAGGTTTATGCCAGATAAGTCCACCCGCATGAACACCGGTAGACTACACATGGCAATATCTCAGACATGTACATTAGCAGAACCACTCGCTCTGCTTTCAGTGGATTTTAAAAAAGCCTTTGATTATGTTGAATGTTTTTTTTTTGTGGGAGGTTATGAACCAGATGGTGTAGGGAACTAATTACATGAGCTGGGTTGCTTGCTTTATGCTTCATCTGTCACAGAAGTACAGGTCAACAGAGTGTCTTCTAGGACCTTTCCCCTAGCGAGGGTGACGAGGCAGGGATGTCCCTTCTGTTCTTTACACTTGCTATGGAGCCTCTTGCAATCAGGTTTAGTATGGTTCTGTCTTGGTCTGGTTCCTTTGACAGTCTGGGGAGTGTGAGACAGGCATGTTATCAAGAGATGATACAGACAACAGATTATGAATTCAACAGTAGAATCTTTATTAAGTATTAGGATGGGTGTAATGCCTAATTTGCCCTATAGCTATGGTGAGGATTTCCCTACCTAAAGAAATTAAGGAAAGTCTATGCCCGTAAGTCCAAATCAAAAGTCTGTCTGTGTCAAAACATATGCTTGCCCTAACGTCTAATACAAAAATGTAATGTTGGGTTATTCTAACTCAATAGTGTTCAAAACAAAGTCTTGAGCAGCCTCTAGCTCCCTTCCCCAAGTTTAGGATACAGTTCCAACAATTATGGGTTTCAAATATTCTGTTTCGAGGGGATTGTGTCCTCCGACGTATTCCACATCTATGACAGTAATGACCACAGCTGTGCTGCCTCGGAAATTTTTTCGGCGTAGGTGTCCTGCATCAATGACATCGACACGCTGTCCTGGAAGGCCTCTGTCGAGGGTCAATGTCACTGGATGTTATATATAGGACGCACGGCACCCGTAGCCTCAGTTCCGTTTTTTCTGCGAACTTGATCGCTTCGGAATCTCGGCATGCTTGGTTCTTGCACTTTGATTTGTGAAAATGTCTTCTTCTACCCCAAAGTCTGGCTTCAAAAAGTGTCTGGACTGCGGATCCAAAATGTCCATTACGGACCCGCACGACATCTGTCTCTGGTGCCTGGGCGAAAGCCACGCCACCGACGATTGCGATGACTGCCAGTCCCTGACGTCGAAGGCCTTGCGGGAGCGGAAGAAGAAATTATCGGTAGGTAGGGTTTCTAAACCCCGCAAGTTGAAATCTGCTGGGCTTTCGACTGACGATTCGAGGGGCGACTCTCCGCATCGGCGTAAGTCCAGGGGGTCTCGATCTTGGAGTGGTTCCCGCCATTCCTCTCCCTCTTCTAGGCATTCTCGGAAGCAATGTCACCGGTCACATTCCCTGTTTTCGTCAGAGGACTCCGCCAGACGGCGGAGCTTCTCCCACCAAGGATTCCTCGCCGGCGGAATGGGACACATTCCGCCAGGAGATGATGCCGATTTTCGAATCGCAGGGCACTGTTCCGTCCGCGCCTTTGAGAGAAGCCGGCAAGGAACGAGCTAGAGCCACCGCTCGCATGCCTTCGGGCTCGGGCAGCCGGCGCGATCATCAGGAGCCGTCGAGGTCCCGATCGGACAAGGTTAATCGCCATAGCCGTGCCAGGTCCAGGTTCTGGTCCTCGACGCAGTCGAGACCGTCGGAGCCTGTGAGGCCTTCTAAGAAGGCATCAATGCCGTCAGAGCCATGTCCGTCGAGGGACTCTCTCAAGGACACGCTAGGGCTTCGGGCCTAAAAGCTGTTGTCAAAGTCGTCAGCGCCTCTGTCGACGTCTACGCCAATTCCATCGGCGCCCTCGACGCCTTTTGAGAAGGATTTACCGGAGGTGCCCCAGAGTGCTGTGGTAACTCTGAGGAAGGCCCTCAGTAAATCTGTGAGGCCTGTCTTTGAGCCCTTCTCAGGTCATCCCCCCAGGCTTGATTTATTCCAGCCTTTGGACTACATTTCAGAGGTGGAAGAAGGGTCGGATGAGGAGGGGTTGTGCCGCCTGAGGTTCCTGATGACCTGTTGTCTGGTCACAGCCAAATGGAAGACCTACGTCAGTCCTTGCATGACGCCAGTGGTCTGGACACCTCTCTAGAAGTTGAGTTTGGCAGGCCTGAGCCTGGTACACATGTGCTGTCCTCGTACAGGCGTCTCATGTCGAGGGGGACTGAGTACTTGGGGTGGTCTGCTCCAGCTGTGGATTTTCTGCAGGATGACCTGACAGATATATTGGACCAAGGTCCACCCACTGACCCGGTGTTGCCATTTCATATGGCCTTGCAAAGAAGGGTGGCGGTCACTTGGACTGCTCCGGAGAATCTCCCGGCAGTGAATAAGTCGCTTCCGAAAAAATATCGTCCAGCCTGTGGTGACCCCTGCTACTTGTCTACGTACCCCACTCCGGAGAGTTTGGTGGTGCAGGCGGCTACAACCCCAGCGAAGCAGGCTGCGTACCCTACCATCCCTCCTGATAGGGACGAAAAGCGCTTTGATGGTTGGGCGAAGAAAGTATTTTCCTCTGGAGGTATGGCTTTAAAGGCAACCAACTCCGTTTGTGCCTTGGCAAGATTCACTCACACTCTGTGGAATTGTGCGTCTTTGGCGGCTGAACATATTCCCGAAGGGGAGGAACGTGATGGTTTTCTAGCCCTCGTTCAAGATGGCAAGGATGCCATATGTGAATCTGTTCAGTCAGGTCTGGAATTGGCAGAATGTGTCAGCCGGTCCATGGTGGCGAGCACCGTGATGCGCATGTTTGCGTGGTTGTGGAAGTCGGGGTTTGCTCCTGATGTGCAATCCCGGCTTCTCAACATGCCCTTTGATGGTGTCCATCTTTTTGGCAGCAAGGCTGACGAGAGCCTTGAGAGGTTGCAGACCTCCAAAGCTGCAGCGAAGTCCTTGAGCGCTGCAGTACGTCAACCTCTGCCTTTTCATCCAAGGGGACAGCAATGGAGGGGAGGTTCCTTTCGATACTACTCTTCCTTTGGTAGGGGAGCTGCCAGTCAAAGGGGCCAACGGAGGAGTACCAGAGGTAGAAAACAAGGTACTCGAGGTGCCAAAGCCGTTCGGGCAGTTGCCTCCTTGCCCTCAGGCACTGCCGCAGCCGCTTCCGCTCAGTCCTGAGGCCATGGCCCATGGTTCGCCGGTTGGGGGAAGGCTGGCGCAGCATCTTGTAGAATGGCGTGCCATTACTTCAGATGTGTGGGTTCTGAAGGTCATAGCCCACGGCTACTGTCTTCCTTTCCGGCAGAGGCCTGACGACAATCCACCAGGGAAGCTCTCTTTGAAGCATCCGGATCCCCTCCTTGCTGCGCAGGAAATCCTATCCCCGCTGGAGAAAGGCACCATAGAACTGGTGCCTGTAGCGGAGAGGAACAAGTGATGGTATTCCCCTTATTTTTTGATCCCGAAAAAAGACGGAGGATTGAGACCCATCATGGACTTGCATGCTTTTAACAAGCTCCTCAGGAAGGACAAGTTCAAGATGGTTTCTCAAGTCCTCCAGGCCTTTCAACTTCAGGATTGGTTGGTGTCTCTCAACCTCAAGGATGCTTACTTTCATGTGCCGATTCATCCCAGGCACAGGAAGTACCTGAGGTTCGCGGTTGGCGACTCGCATTTTCAGTTTCGGGTCCTGCCGTTCGGAATGACCTCCGCCCTGAGGGTCTTCACCAAGCTGATGCTGGTGGTGGCAGCGCATCTCAGGAAAGGGGGGATTCACCTCTACCCCTATCTGGACGATTGGTTGATCAGGGCACGCTCTCCCGAGCAAGTCCTGGATCATCTGTGCGCCACCTGCCTCTCCCTTCACAAGCTAGGCATCTCCCTCAACTTAAAGTCTCATGTGACACCTACCCAGTGTCTCCAGTACACCCCTTGGGTTGTGTTCGCCTCCCCAGGTGAGGGCTCATCACATTCTGCATATAGTGGACAATTTTCAACGTGCCCAGAGTCTCCCGGCGTTCGAGGTCTTGAGGTTGCTCGCCCTCATAGCATCCTGCATTCTCCTGGTGCCAGAGGCCAGACTGCGGATGAGATCTCTGCAGTGGGCTCTCAAGATGCATTGGTCGTAGTTCTCCGGCAGGATGTCGGATCCCGTTCAGATTCCACCCTCGGTCGCACAGGATCTTCTGTGATGGGTCGTCGAAGGCAATCTGATGAAGGGTGCTCCATTTTGGCAACCGTGGCCGGAGATAACAATCGTGACGGACGTATCCCTCACGGGTTGGGGAGCTCATGCCAACAAAGGCTTTTCTGCCGTCTGTGTGGGGTAAGAATGTCCTGATTATGACGGACAATACAGTGGCCATGCACTACCTCAACAAAAATGGGGGGGCAGGGTCACTCCCATTGTGCAGGGAGGCGATGCAGCTCTGGTTCTGGGCCATTCAGCAGGAAATTTCGATCTCGGCAGTTCATCTGGCCGGAGACGAAAACGTGGCGGCGGACGCTCTGAGCAGGCACAGCACGGTCTCTCACAAGTGGGAGCTGGCTCAGGAAGTTCTGCTGGCGATCTTTGCCCTTTGGGGAACCCCGCAAGTGGATCTCTTCGCCACCAGTGTCAACCAGAAGTGCGAAAGATTCTGCTTGTGGGAATTTCCTCCAAGAGGAGCCTTAGGGGATGTGTTCATAGTGGAGTGGTCCTTCCCACTCCTGTACGCGTTTCCTCCAGTCGCCGTCATTCCGCAGGTGTTGCGGAGGTTGCAGAGGTTACGGAGGTTCGGTTCCCGGATGATCCTCATTGCTCCGGCATGGGCCAGGAGAGCGGGGTACCCGGACCTTCTCGACATGTGCATCTGCCCTCCACGCCATCTTCCCTACCGAGACGATCTGCTCTCACAGGAGGGGGGTCGGGTTCTCCATCCAGGGGTAAAGCCTTCATGCTTGGTATCTGAAAGGTTGAGGTATAGGGATTGGGGCCTCCCCGAAGACGTGATGGAGGTGTTGCTTTCGGCCAGAAGGCCAGCAACGAAATCTCTGTATCGTTGGAGAAAGTTCTGCAACTGGTGCAGAGTACAGAATGTGGATCCTTTCCAATGTTCCATTCCTTTGGTTTTGTCTTTTTTGCTTTCTTTAGCCCAAAAGGGCCTGCAAGTGGGTACCATTAAGGGTTACCTGGCGGCGCTGTCCATATTTAATTGCTCGTCTGAGGAATGTTCTTATTTTAACGTCCCTTTGATATCTCAGTTTCTGAAAGGGCTTACTAATGTGTTTCCACCGTCGCCTTTCCAGGTGCCGGGATGGGATTTGAATTTGGTTTTAAAGTTCCTAACGGGAGCTCCGTTTGAGCCCTTACATTCTTGTCCGTTGTGACTGTTGTCCTTTAAAACTGTATTTTTAGTTACGGTTACTTCCGTACGCAGAGTGAGTTGCACGCACCTTCCGCCAAGCTACCTTTCACAATGTTCCATAAGGACAGGGTTGTCCTTAGGGTTCATCCTTCTTTTCTTCCGAAGGTTGTGTCGGAATTTCATTTGAGCCAGAAGGTATTCTTCCGACGTTTTATCCTCCTCCGCATCCTGGTAAGGAAGAGGATAGGCTCCATAGGTTGGATCTTAGGAGAGCTTTAAGTTTCTATCTCTCATGGATGTCCAGTGTCAGAGTGGATGATCAGCTCTTTGTTGGATATGCTGGAAGGCTTTTAGGTCAAGCTGTTTCCAAGCAGAGCTTGTCCAGCTGGATCATTTTGATGATCTCTGAATGTTACCGTTTGGCAGGCAAGGACCCTCCAGTTGGCTTACGGGCTCATTCTACTAGGGGTGTGGCTGCCTCCACTGCTCTGCAGAGGGGTGTTCCCATTCGTAATATTTGTGAAGCAGCAACATGGGCCTCTGTCCATAATTTTGTGAGACACTATTCCCTGGACTCCGTTTATGGGCGAGATTTGGCCTTTGGTAAGGCAGCCCTCTATTCAGCAATTTGATTGGGCATTATAAATTCTTTTTCCCACCTCCAGACCTTGGTACTGCTTTGGGAGTCTGTCATAGATGTGGAATACATCAGAGGACACAATCCCCTCTAAGAACAAGTTACTTTCTTACCTGGTAACGTTCTTTCGATGGGATGTTCCTCCAACGTATTCCACATTGAACCCTCACATCCTGCCCCTCTACAGAATTTCTTATGCGATCGCAGCTTACGTTTCCGCGAGGCTTTCTGCAGTCATACTGGCAGGAGATTGGTGCCACACTTTCTGGGGAAAAAACTAGAACTGAGGCTACGGGCGCTGTGCGTCCTATATATAACATCCGGTGACGTCGACCCTCGACGGAGACCCTCGAGGAGAAAATGTCAATGTCATTGACGCAGGACGCCTACGCCGAAAAATATTCTGAGGCAGCACAGCTGTGGTCATTACTGTCATAGATGTGGAATAGGTCGGAGGAACATCCCATCGAAAGAACGTTACCAGGTAAGAAAGTAACTTGTTCTTCTCTTCCCCAAGTTTCAAGCACACTTGGTTTTAGCATACAAAATTCAAAAGGAGCTCAGGGTTCCCTTTCCAAAGCTGCAAGCACTGGTTCACAACCAACCTCACAATACCTTGTTTCAGAGTTATGTTTGCAATTCTCCTGGATTTGTTGGGATTTCCTGGTCTAGGCGCAGTTGACAGACCACGCAGCCCACCCATTACAAGTCACGCAACCGTTAACCCTTGCCCTGGCTTTCTGCCACCTTGACTTAGATTGGTTTGGCAGTACACGACCAACTCAGAAGCTCACAAGTTCAAAGATTACTGGTTTCTCTTTCTTGGCACATCTTTAGCTCTCTTTTCCAAATTCCACGTTATTAGCTTTCGCATTGTTTCGATAGACCTCTGCTGGACATCTTTGACACAGAAGAACAATTAATGACCATGAATTCTGGAGGTGCATGGAGGCTGGCCTTTTCAGGGGATGCTTTTATCATTCCTTGGGAGGAACAGACCTTGCCCATTGCCTCCCACTACTCTAACCACAAACGTTTTCCTCAAATTGAGATGTTGCTTCTTTTTCACATCTTCAAAGGTCTGCAGCTCTGGCATGGACTCTGCACCTGTCCCCCAGTCTGCTGACCCAGGAGGGCAGTTTATTACTGAGCCCCACCTACAGCTGATGAACTTAATTAGTAATCTACGTTCTGAGGTGCTGCAATGTTGGCTTTTGGCAAAAGGGTCCTCACAAACCAAAACATTGACATCCTGAAGGCTAATTGTAAACCTAACAATTATAAACAGAGTGCTAACAAGTGGACCACCTTTTGTCACCAGTGTTTGCAAAGAAATATTAACCCATACAAAAGTGCTCTGTATTAGGCTTTTCTTTCACTGCAGACTTTCCAACTCTGATGTTAAGCATCAGTCACGTTGTACCTTCCTGTTACTGTTAAGTGCTTACCAAAACTTGGTTGGGTACGCTTTACTCACCGTCTTAACCGCTAGTTAAGCCAGATTTTGACTAAACTACATCCAAATGTTCTCCCACCACACCCCTCATAGTATTGCACCACAATGTGTTCTTGCCTTTCGAGACTTTGCCATCTGTGTAGTTGAAATTCATCACATGCAAGATGATTTTCTGGTGGCCCTCACCTGAGCTCGCCATATTCGTAAAATTCAGGCTCTTTGCTTAGAGGATCTGTTTCTCCCGTTCAAATGTATTTCTCTGTACTGTGTTTTTCTTCAGAAAGTGTTGTCAGAGTTCCAAGAGATTTCTCTTCGTGTTCTTCGCAAACCTAGACACGAAAACGAAAAGGACACTTCACATTCGCACCTGGGGAAGGGCGCTCAGCCAATCGGATGGCTAGAACATTGGCCGAGATTACAGTGTTTGCCTGCTTTTCCAGCTACCCAAGTAACTACGCTGGGTGGCACCTTTTTAAAAAAAACAAATGTTTTTGTTTGTGGGGAGGCAACAGGGAGTTTTTCCCTGTTGCTTTCCCACCCTCTGAAGATAAAACCTACCCTTTGCCATTGTCTCCCTCCCCACCTACCTGCTGGACTGGTGTCTTGTGCTCCTCCCGCCCGCGGTGGCCATAGAAATGGAAAAGGGGACTTAGGCACTTGTCCTATGGTAGCGTCCATCCTTTTCATTTTATTTTTTTTCTCTGCAGATTGCGTCGTGCAATACGCTCAGCCAATCTCCTGAAGAAAAAAAAATTAAACTATTTGCACGAGTGGTGCGAATGGCTGTTCCCCCTTTTTGGGGACGGACATGGCCGATAACGGCCCACAGCCCTCACTGAAGCCCTCACTTCGCTCAGCCTTACCTAGGCGTGGGCTTGTGGGCTGTTACCGGCCATGTCCACCACCCGACGTGGGGATGATTGCCATATGTTTGACCTCACAGAGGCCAAAAGTGTTATCTTAATTGTGCAAAAGGCACATAACAAATAACGTTTTTGTGATGTGTGGTGGCCCTAACCCATAGATGGTCTACCATAGCAAAGTCATTGTCTCCCGAGTATAATAAGCATAGAGGATCATGAAACTGTCACCTCCCAGCTGTGCTCTTCTTCAGAGGTCTGAGACAGCCCCTGCAGCTTTTCAGCGGCATGTACATTTGTAAGATGGCTTTGTGACCCATGCCACTTGCATTCTTAAAAAAATCATTTTCTTTGTACCTCGAAATCTGATGACCACTTTGGGCAATCTGTGCTCAGAAATGATGTTGGTTAAATTATTTATATGCATTTCATTTTACAGATATCTAGCAAGCCGCCCATGATGATGGCTATTAGGGAATGTCCAAGTTAATGAATTATTAATTCATCTTTTATAACGTGCTTAATACCAGAGACTTGTTTTTAAGCATAGGAACGTGATTCAAACCTGTGTTCCTCTGCGTTGTCTTGCTTCCTACACAAACTCTTTGTCCCTGAGCTATTCTCCCTGCCCTGAATGTGGAGTAAAGAGGAAGGAATACACAAGTCAGGGAAATATAGTAACTACGGTAACTACTGTGCTCCTAGTCCATAGTCTACTTTCCTGCAGTTTTTACAGGGGTGTGCACTGTGGTGGATCGGACGAAGGAGCGGACACATGGAGGGCATGTTACCTTTCTGTAATGAAAATATAAGAAAAATGCCTCCCGTTTTTCTTTTTTTTACCTATTACTAAAGGGATTGCCCTGCCTATCTAAATTATTAGAGGGACTTGTCTGTCATCAGGAAGTCAAAAAGTATATTTTGTCATCTGTCCCAAACTTAACTACCTGACCCTACCACTAATATGAATAACTCAAAATATGCCAAGAGAATGTCTCTTCTCCTGGCCATCTCTCTTCGTGTCCTCTTTACAGTGACTTTCTTTTTAAGGCTGTATCTTATCGCCTGTGGTTATTGATAAACAAATATCTCTGTTTAGAATATAGGGCTGCCCTAATTAACACTAGGTCTGCTAGCACCCATGGTATGGAAATGGCTGAACTTATAGAGGAGTACAATCTAGATATGATCATGATTACTGAAACCTGGATCTCAGAGGTTACTCAGGCCTCCTTCCACTACTTAGTCCCAGAAGACTACCATATACAGTTTCTAAATCTAGTGGATGAGAGCGATCATTTCTAGGGCTTCACTACAAGTCTCCCATCTAGAAACTCTAGAGTCGGATAATGGGTTTGAGGTGGGTCAGATAAACGTTGGGTTATCAACAACATCTTCAGTTAAAATTGTTCTGGGATATAGACCCCCAGGAACAGTTGGAACATTTTTAGAAAACTTTGATTCCTTTTTAACGCTTAGAGGGAGTAAATATAGAGAGGTATTATTTATGGGTGACTGGCATATTTGTTAGATGAACCCATAAGGTCAGGCTCAAAAGAACACTTGGAAATTATGGATAATCGTGGGCTGCGCCCACTGGATACTGCACCATCTTAAGTTAAATGCCATTGCCTGGATGTTTTGCTGGGGATAGGCAATAATCTCTTTTACAGAAACTTTACATATTTATTGAGCCGATCATTTTGCACAATTTCGTTCCCCTGAATTCCCCATTGTGGAGTAAACCAGACATCAAAGACAGACCCCTAGCACTAGCTCATTAATTCAAAGACTTGTTAACCTCTATTGACACCTCATTATTGAGCGAGGAATATTTTATCGCTTGGGTAAGCAATATGGATGTCATATGCTCTAAGACTGCACCTCCGAATCCTATGAAGAAAATGACTTCGAAACCTTGGTTTACTCAGAATTGAGTACCCTGTCGTAAACTGGTTAGTATAACAGTCCGGAAATGGAGGGATGGCAGAACTTCAGAAGGGGCTAGTGTGGCAAAGATGGCCTTGAAGAACTATGAAAAACAGAAGTTGTCCCCACAGGAAAAATGGTCTATAGGTTGTGCAGTGTAATAATTTGCTGCACCCTGATTTACTCGAAGAAGGGAAAAAATAAAGGGAAAAGGGATCACTACAGGCTGGATGCTTTAGTCCCCGTCTCAGGTAGTGTCCCAACCTAAGCTATTTGCTCAACGCAATGTCATACACATATTAACTATGGTCATACATTTAAGTTGACCATTCCTGCCATTTTATCAAATTCATTAGACATCGAACCTGGTAATAGAATTATTGCAAAAATTCATTCTTTTCACAAACTCATATTAACACGTATTTAATTAAAAAAGCGTCACAATTGTACAAAAACTCAACAATAATAATTCAATAATAATTGGTATCAACAGAAAAAAGTTAAGGAACAAATGAAAAAGAAACAAAGAAAGGTAGCAATTAACATGAAGACTTCCTCCCAACTCAAAATATTCATGTACAAGGATTGCTGCCCACTGGCTTCTATAGGTCTATTTCATTGCCAAGAGAAGCATCAAATTTCATCACATTGATAGTTCATTTATTTAAGAACAATGTTCCACTAATAATTTGGCTCTAATTCAATTGAAGAACCCAAAATGGTCACACAGTAGCATTAGTGTCCAATAGCTTATGTGGGACTATTCATTCATTTTATGTGCGAACAATCTCTCACTCTTCTTACAACTCTACTAAGGGAACTATAAACAAGCTATCTTTAAGGCGAAGAGGAACTTTCTACACAGGGAAATAACTGTAGCAAGTAGTCAGTCAAGAGAACTGTTGGCTATTGTGTCCAGGTTCTGCCAGCCAAGCTGTAAAGTCTCCACTATTAAACTTTCTTTTGAACAGGTTAATATTTTTAATAGGTTTTTTAAGTAAAAAATTGAACTTTATCCAGAAAACTATTCTGGCTAAAGTTAAGACTATAGCATCAAATTCATCTAGACTGTTGTCCTCACTGTGCCCAGCACAGGTTATGATGGTGGGACTGATCATCCCATTTGATTTTCACTTGGTATCTGAGGACTATCTGGAGTCTTTAATTTTGGCACTTAAACCCACTAATGACTTTTTGTCCCCCATGCAGTAAGGCACATAGCTCAAGAGATTACGTCCTTTTTGACATATTTTTTTTAACAAATCTCTGAACCAGGGCAAAGTGCCCCAGAGGCTAAAAAAAAGCCATTATGAGACCACGGTTAAAAAAAAAAAACAACTTAACCTGTACCCTGTCAATCTCCAGAATTACTGACTGGTAGCAGGACTCCTGTGACCTGGGAAAATTCTGGAGAAAGTGTTTAGTGGCCAGTTGCAGGACCATGTTGAAAAGGGGTCGCTGTTGGACTCCTTTCAGTCAGGTTTTCGACCCAAGTTTGGAACGGAGACGGCTCTGCTGGCCCTACAGGATGACTTTTTAGAGGTCGCAGATTGGCGAGTGCTATCACTATTAGTAATGCTCGACCTGTCCGCGGCCTTTGATACGGTCTATCTCCACATTCTACTTGACCGTCTGAGAGTGGTAGGCAAAGTCTCGGAACATGCAATTAAGTGGTTTGAATCGTTCTTGGCTGACCGACAACAACAGGACAAAATTGGGGAATATATCTCCGATCCTTCTGCAGTGGGATGTGGAGTACCGCAAGGGTCTTCATTGTCGCCTCTACATTTTAATTTGTGCTTAAAGCCTTTGATTGATATTCTAGGACATCACGGGATGAAGTATCATCCCTATGCTGATGATACCCAGGTTTTCATCGAAATCGGAAACATTCCTGAAGGTCAAACAATGCTTGGAAGAAGTGAGTGAGTGGATGTCTAAAAATCAGCTCCAGTTGAATGCGTCCAAAACGGAGTTTGAACTGTTTGGACCCAGACATCTACTCACGGCCATAAAAAAATTATTAGTCCCCAACTTTCTGGGCACTGAGCTGAAGTTAGCCTCCAAGATTAAAAACCTCGGCTGCATTTGGCAGGACAATCTTGGGACCGAGTGTCAGGTAGGAGCCAAGGTGCAAGCAGTCTTTTACTAGCTGCGATTGCTACAGCAGGTCCTGCATTTATCCCAGCTGAAGACCATGCGATGGAAGTGGGCGCTTTAACGAACACCCATCTGGACTACTGTAATAGTTCTTTTATGGGCATTCCGTCTAAACAAATGTGTGGGCTACAAAAATCTCAGAATGCGCCCGTCAAATTAATCTGCCGCTTAGACAGGTCGACCCATGTATCCCCCTCTCGTTGAGCCCTGCATTGGTTGGCAGTACAGAACCGTATTAAATTTAAGGTGGCGAGCCTTATTGTTAAATGCTTAAACAAACTGGCCCATGCCTACTTAAGAGACCAGATATGTCACCATAAACCTGCTAGGCTGTTAAGGTCAAGAGATCCGCCGCTCCTGACTGTTCCCCCATCAATGTGTGTCAAGGGGAAACCGAGGATTTGCAGTCTTTGGTCCAGAGCTGTCGAACAGCATCCCCAGACAGATTAGGGTTCTTGAGACACTCTATCAATTCTGTAGAGCTCGCGAGACATTTCTTTTTAAGTAAAGGGGCAATGGATCAGTGATGGGGGCTTGCCGAGTTGTTAAAATTGATCTTGGAGTGTATACTGCGCTGTTAATCTCTGATGTTCATAATCAACTGTGCCGCTATACGGTTAAGTCCAATATGAGTGCGTTATAAATACCCCACAAATCAGGAAACTTTAAGTTATTTTCCCTGATAGTCTCTTGACGTTTCCTTCATAAATTCCTGTAGCGCTTCCCATGTAGTTGTGGACTTTAAATTCTCTTTAATGCCTGCTTTACAACAGTTTTCCTTAAAGTAGTTTCTCACACTCTGGCCTTTACTTGTATGTCTATTATATTCTTGAGGGTTCAGAAGCCCTATTTTTTGTACGACCTTATACAAATTATGAGTCCCCCCCCCCTCTCCTGGGTTCTTTATATTGGATTCTGTCTTCTACGATTTGTTCCCTTGACAGCCTGATTTTACAATACCTGTTACATGTTACACTTCTTTGCCGTGGGCTCTCTCCTCTCTTCAAGCCTCAGTACCTGGGAGCTTCTCACTTCCTCCCACGGTATTTTCTTCCACTTTCTATTTCCCAAAAAGCGTTGTTCGTCACACGCTGTATTAATTTCAGATATCTCCAAGTCTGCTCAGTTAATGCTCGACTTACATACTTGTGACTTTCAGCATTTTCTCTCCTCCCAATACGTTGCCCTGGTGACCCCCCCTCCCCCCCACGTCTCCTGTTCTCCCCGGTACCATTTCTGATGCAGGGGAACCTTGTGGGACTTGGCCCGCACTTGTGTTTCTGGCTTCTCTGATGCTCTTCTCTGTGCCTGGCTTCTCCGGCGTTGCGTTCTCGGCTCCTCTGACTTAGGATGTCATCTATGGATGCGGACTGTAGGTAGCTTCCAGTACTCCTTTCTATGGTGTTCTTGGTGCCGTTTGTTGGGCGTTACGCCCACCACAAAGCAGCCGTGGTCGCGCTACAACCTTGCACGGATCTTAGATCCCTGCTCAGGCAACGGTTCTCCCTTTGAAGGATTTGTCGGCTATCCAGCATCTCACTCTGGTATTCCTTGCATTACCAAAAGTCGTGGGCTCTGCAACTTCATTCTGTTCTGCCTCTCCAAGACGTAATCACGTAAGGGGGCTTCCCCTGCATACCATACTCTCTCTCCTCACAAGAGCTACTCGTCCCATTTAAATACACGTCTCCTTTTAAAAAGAGAGCTCCTTTTCCTTGGTATGGCTGTTTTGTTCCCACATTACCTGAAGCCAAACCGAAGGATAACGGATTAGTCTTCATAGCAGGTAGTACGATATATGCAGATGGGCTATTTGCTCTAGGGAATTCCTCCTCAGAATGGCAGTCCTTGTCCCCTAAAGGGGAGTCACTCCCATTGCGGTTCCACTTTCCCAGGCCCTGGGGAGGGCCTTGGGGAGTGGGCTCGCCACCCGAGCCTCAAAGGGGGTGGCTCCCCCCCTGGAGAGATGGGACGAATACCCTTGATTCATCACAGTACACATATAAGCCCGTAGGAACTGCTTTTCATATAATCTCAAAGCTTTCCCAGATCGACATCCCATGGGTATTGAGGAAAGGGCGATAGTAGTATAGTACTCGCTACAGTGATCTACATTTACAGTTTGCATTCAGGTTAGTACCTGCTGCTCAATATGGAATAACCATCAGACCAAATGAACATATACTGACCTACATTGTAAAAAGAGTGTTTGTTTGCATTGGTAGGGAGGGCGGACCATATGGCACAAATGTTATCTTTCTGAAAACAAAGCAAAGAACATAGGTTCATCAATTTTCCTGCATCTTAAAACCTAGGTTTGTCACACACCAAGCCATGCTAAATATAGTGTTGCACTCCCTGAAGCCTAGTGACTGAATATCTTTTGTATACATGAACCTATTACCATTTACACCAAGAATAGCAGAACAGTTGTCAGAAAACAACCTCAACATGACCCTCTTAGCATCTCTGTGGCAATTTCCCTGCATACCCAAATGGCATGAGAACATAGCGGATACGCTTTACATTCCCAGTTAGTTCAACAACTGGTGCAGCTCTGCTTCAGACAGCGGTTACTGGCATGCATGAACGGATGAGTATGAAAAGCAAATCCAAGATCGAGGCTTGGCCTTTTTCAAACTTCTTTAAACTGGTGTTGCCCATACATAATCCTCAATGAGAGGTTCAAGTAACATAATGGCAAATCAATAATGTTTCCCCACCAAACATCAGACTTCAGCGTAAAAAAAACACAATTAACAAAATGGGCAAGAAGCTCCAGAGTTTTAAAAATGCAGCCCAAACCGAAAAGGGGGAGTGGGGGATTTAAGACTGAGGTTGTGTCAGGAGTTTAGCACACATTGGCAGTGCAGAGAGGAGATTGTGATGGGAACTTGTAGTTCACAAGGGAAGAAGAAAAAATTAGGAGTAGGTGGTTGAGGAGTATCAGATGGAGGTTCAAGTTGAGTGTCGAGAGGAGGATAAGGAATATGTGGAGGAGGTTGGAGTTAGAGTATCTGGATAAAGTTGGAGTGGAACAACATGGGAAGCTATAAGAAGAAAACAAAGTGATAGCTAGCAAGGATAGGATGATTGGAGATGGCATTGGGTAGGGTTTAAAACACGATTTTAAGGAGTGGAGCCCATGGAGTGAGGAGGAATATTCTGGTGTAGTATCAAGGAAAAGCAGTAACAAAGCAGAATAAGAATAGAGGCTCTTGATGGGTAAGAGATTAAGACTCTTAAACAGGGGGGTTTTAAGCCTCTCTTGAAATTGCCTGGAGAAAATGGGGAAGGCAGTTGAAATGTCTTTACATCCAGGTAGCTATGGCTATACCTAAAACTGGTGGTGGAGAAAAAGAGACTGTGGATGGTGGGATTGCAACCAAAACCATTGTAAACCTCAAGATCCCTAAAATATTTGGAACCTTGAGAAAAGATTGTCCTGATATATTACGGTTTCTATTTACCAGATGAGGTCAAGTGTTTGTATTAAATTCAGTTTTGAACTGCAACAATCAACTATGTTCAGCCTCTTTGTGGTGTGCCCACTCGGTTGTAATGCACATGCTATGTGCTAACCTCTTGTTGGATCCATGTTGTGTATGATAAAGGACATCTTAGTTTATTCTGGGTTGATCGTCCTGGGACAAAACCAGCCTGGTCTGATATTAATGACGGTATATGTGGAAGCAAACGCTGTGCTACAATTTTTACAAGTATCTTGTCTGTGTTATTTAGGGAGGCAAGGTGCTACAACAAGCAAGCTTGCGGTAACTTGTTAGTCTTCAATAGTACCATGAGTGTTGTTTGGTTGTTCCCTGGTAGGGTGCCCCTTTCACGTGGCATCGCATTAATACTGTAAGTGTTCAGAAGGACTCTGACACAAATGTCTGCCCCAACTAAAGGTCTTAAGGTGACTGTCAGGATGTTTGTTAACTTAAGTGTCCACCGTCTCAAGAAAACTTTACTTCTGTCCCTTCCACTAGAAACTAAATTATAAAGCATTGCTGTTCTGGTCCCAGGAGAATACCTTCCTTCTCCTGATGTTCAGTCTCAGATAGCCTGGGGGATTGACTCCCTTACCCAGGTCACAAAGTTCCAAACAATATTTACTTTGTAGGCCAGGTGAATGCCTCCCTTCTCCTGGTGTTTGGTCTGAGTCTAAAAAAACCTGGGGAAATGACTCCCTTCCCCAGGCCACTTAGATCCTCCCGAGTTACTCGTAGAATGGCTCCCTGCTCCTGGTAATTATAAAACAATCTCTTACAACCAAGGGGGAATGACTCCCTTCCCCTAGTCTTCTCTTAATTAGGTTTCAGACTTACAACACCCACCTCTGAGTGCTAGAAGGGTCTGCAACTCTGGTTTCTCTTCTTCTTTGATTTGGCCCATTTGGGTCACTTACTGCACTAGAAAGATAGTCCTACGTGTTATATACATACATAGTTTTTGACTCCTGTGCCTTCCAGCCCCTACTAGTCCCGCACCTCTCCCGTATCTTGCCTGTTCCCGGGATGTGTGGCTGGTTCTTCCTGGGGTCCTTCTCCTACTCTGTTTGCGTCACTGTCTGCCAGCTTCCTGTTCCATCTGGATGCCATTGGGCAAAGGAGTCCCGTTGTCCTCTTGACTTTGGGAGCTGACTGCTCTTGGCTCCATCCTGACCTTCTCTGTGTTTGCGTCGTACTTCCTGGCCTTCACAGTCTCTCATCCTGGTTGGCTGTCTCTCTCTGATAGGCAGTCCTTCTTTGGCATTTATCCACACCTATACTGCTGCAGTTCCTTCTTGGTATTGCTAGTCATTGTTCCTTTGACCCACCTCGTCACAGTACTTGAATTACCTATGTTCCTGATGTCCTTCTTCGTCTTAGTACTTTCCAGAACCTTGAGGTAGTCTGCCTTCTAACTGTACATAGGTCTATTGTCTACAAAGATGTTCGCAGAAGAAACGGGCTTGATTGTATGCTGGTTTGATGTTCCCATAGGGTTATACCCTAGATGGTCATATTTCTCCCCATGAGATCCTCCTGCATTATACCACCCCCAGGAAGACTATTTGGTAGCGGCCTAACCCCTCTGCCCTCATGGCTAAGAGCTCCCCTACTCGGAGAGAAGTGATGAGATGTAGTGAATCGTCACAATACTTAATAGCCAATGAACTCATTCTAAAGCAAATCATTTATAAAATGTATCTGTAAGGCCGTCTTATCCTGGTGCCTTTGTATTCTGCAAAGTTTTTTTAGTTGTGAGCTAGACCCAGTTATTCGGCCAGTATAGTGCTAATCCATCTAACAATTGTCTTCTGCTGTGTTCATTAGTCTTGAGGTATATTTCTGGTATGTTTCTAAATTATTAAGGGTAACTTCATCTGTGTACTTAGTATAACCCCCACCCCTATTGCGAGAATGTCTCTATCCAGCCTTTCGAGGGGATTGTGTCCTCCGACGTATTCCACATTTATGACCGGTAATGTCCACAGCTGTGCTGCTTTGGAAATTTTCGGCAGAGGGTCGTCCTGTGTCAATGGCATCGATCCGTTGTCCCTCGAGGGCCTACGTCGACATCACCAGATGTTATATATAAGACGCACTGCACCCGTAGCCTCAGTTCTGTTTTTTTCCACAAACGTGTTTGCTTGGGAATCTCGGCGTGCTCGATTCTTCTCTTCAAAAGTGATGTCTTCATCTTCTACTACCCCGAAGTCGGGCTTTAAAAAATGTCGGGACTGTGGTTCGAAGATGTCCATCATGGACACGCACGACATTTGCCTCTGGTGCCTCAGCGAAAGCCATGCCACTGACGACTGCGAGGATTGCCAGTCCCTGACGTCTAAGGCCTTGCGGGAACGTAAGAAGAAATTGAAGGTAGGTAGGGTGTCTAAGTCCCATAAATCGAAGTCCGCTGGGCTTTCGACCGATGACTCGAGGGGCGACTTTCCGCGGTGGCGAAAATCCAGGGGGTCTCGGTCTAGGAGGGGTTCCTGCCAATCCTCTGCCTCGGCGAGCCATTCTAGGAAGTGCCATCACCGGTTGCCTTCCCCGTCCTTGTCGGAGGAGGACTCCGCCAGACGGTTGACTTGTCCCACCAAGTCTTTGTCGCTGGCCGAATGGGATTCATTCCGCCAGCAGAGATTGGCGATTTTTCAGTCGCAAGACACAGTTCCGTCCGCGCCTTCTTAAGAAGCTGGCAAGGAACGGGCTCGGTCCACCAGTCTCATGCCTTCGGGCTCGGGCGGTCGGCGCGATCATCGGGAGCCGTCGTGGTCCCGCTTGGCAAGGGAGATCACCATAGCCGTGCCAGATCCCAGTCCTCCACGCCATTGAGACCGTCGGAACCTGTGAAGCCTTCGAAGAAGGCGTTGACGCCATCGGCGCTGTGTCGGTCGAGGGGCTCTCTGGGGGCTCCGCCCTCGAAAAAGTTGTCGGCGCCTCAGTCGACGCCGTTTCCCTCTGCGCCCTCGACGCTGTTTGTGGAGAATTTACCAGAGGTGCCCCTGAGGGCTGTGGAACCTCAGAGGAAGGCTCTCAGTCTGCGAGGCCTGTTTTTGAGCCCTATTCTGTTCCTCCTCCTAGATTGGACTTTTTCCAACCTTTACAGGATATTTCAGAGGTTGAGGAACTGTCTGATGAGGAGATGGCTGTGCCTCCTGATGTTCCTTCGGACCTTTTGTCTGGGCATAGTCAGATGGAGAAACTCCGTCTGTCATTGCATGACGCTAGTGGCCTTGGCACCTCTCCGGAGGTTGAGTTTGGCTGACCTGAGCCTGGGGCGCATGCGGATTCCTACTATCGGCGTCTCATGTCAAGGGTGACGGAATACTTGGGGTGGTCTGCTCCACCTGTTGATTTTGCTCAGGATGATTTGACGGACATCCTGGATCAAGGTCTGCCCACTGGCCCAGTGTTGCCGTTTCACATGGCTTTGCAAAGGAGGGTGGCAGCGGCTTGGACTGCTCCGGAGAGTCTACCAGCAGTTAATAAGTTCTCCAGCATGGGGTCTGGCATGGATTCACATGCTCATGAATATTCCCCGTCGTCAGGCTGGGAATCCTCAGGAATCCTCGATAAAGAAAAAAATCAGTTTGTTTCATTTCTGAACTGTCTTTCTTAGTAGAAACCAACCACTGGTCTCTGGGTCATACTGCCCCCAGCCAATGACTGCCCTCTCCCTAAGCCCCTCCCCTGGCAGCCATCCTCAGATTTTTACCACACGTTCAAGTGTTGGGAGTCCTCGTGCTATAGCTCTCGAGCTTTTACTGCGTTTTGCGATTTTTCGAAGAGTTTAATCTCATTTTTTCGTCAATCGAGCCTCTACTTCCGATCAACGGGGACCCGTTTGGGAACGCCCCTCAAGGGCAAAGTTTTCATCGAGTTATGCTTCTTGGAGGATTCCAGAAGAACTTGAGGCCTACCCCGTGGACATGGCCCAGGACAAAGGAAGCTCGACGCCCGGATCCAAGCTGTTCAGGAACTGCCCTGGATGCGGATTGCAGAATGTGTTCAAGGAGGACGAGCATTCTAGATGCCTCTACTTCCTTCACAAAGACAAAACGCATGTGGAGAAGGACTGTGCGTTTTGCAAGAACATGTTGGAGCGGACCATGAGGGATTGGCGGATCCGCCTCACCAACTGGCTGGAAGGGAAGAGCCCAGCGGTAGGTGAGAAGAAGAGGTCTGAGCGGTCTTCTAAGTCCTTTGAGGGCACTCCGGTGACGGGGGCCCAACAGAAGGCTAAGCACCGCAGGTCCGCGGGCACCAGGAGTGCCGAACGTTCGGGCGCCTCGGCTGCCATGCAGGGCGCACTTTCACCGACGCCATCAACCACGAGCCAACGCTCTGGCTCGGGGAAGAGAAAGTCGGAGAACACGGGTAAGCTTCTGGAGAAGTCCCGGTCGATCCCGACGGAAGCAGCGGAGGGGGAGCGAGGCGGTGACCCTCCCCCCCAAGGTGAAGGCATCAAACGCGCCAAAAGTCGTGAAGGCCCTGATTCACCCGGCCAACGCTCTGGCTCGGGGAAGAGAAAGTCGGAGAACACGGGTAAGCTTCTGGAGAAGCCCCGGTCGATCCCGAAGGAAGCAGCCGAGGGGGAGTGAGGCGGTGACGCTCCCCCCAAGGTGAAGGCATCAAACGCGCCAAAAGTCCTGAAGGCCCTGATTCACCCGGCCAAGGCCTCTGTTGAGGGAGTCGTGGCAGCCCTGGCGAAGCCTGTGTAGGCTACCCCAGTGGAGGTGACCTCGGGGCCCAGAGTTTCCCCGCCACCGCAGAGGGAATCCTCTTTTCAGCCCATCGATAAGACCCCCGTGAGGGGAGGGGTCGTGGCCATCACGGACACGGATTCAGGAACTGGCTGGAGTCGTGAAGATCCTCAACAAGAAGTTTGAGGAGGTCGGGTCCCACGGGAGGACGAAGAGAGCAACGGTGGTGCTGACGAGGTTCCCGTGGAGGCAGAGGATTCCACTCCCCAACCTACGTGCCCATCGCAGCCAGTACCTGAGCCTCAGGACAACTCGGGAGCCATCTTGATGGCGATCCAGGCCTTATGTACAGAGATAAGGACGAAGTAGCCCTTACCCCCAACGGACGATCCAGCAGAACCTGGCCCGTCGGGGAGCCCTCCAAACGAGCAGAGGAGAGTTCATCCACCCTCGCCCTTCCAGCCTTCACGGCCCTCACAGCCTTCATCTCCTTCCCCTGATCCTAGGGATGACACAGGAACAGAGACTGCCACGACGGGGATGGATGACGGTGGTGACAACGGGATGGGCCTTCCATCACCACCTCTCCGGGCCTCCCCGCCCAATGAAATTGGCTCCTTTCACGCCATGATTGCCAGGGCATCCAAGCTCTTCAAGCTCTGCCCCGAAGAAAAGAAGGAAGGTTTCCTCTATCAACGGCGTGAGGCCATAAGGAAGACGGTCCTCTTGGTCCCGTTACTTGACAACATCTGGGACGAGGGGCTGTTGCTCCTGAAGAACCCGTCCACGACCCGTGCCAAGAGAGACCGGTACGAGAAGAAGTACCGGGTCCCGGATTCCACCCCTCGTGCCTTAGGGCACAGCCGACCCAGGATTCGGTCGTCTCGGCGGCAGCCAAGAGAAAGCGGCAGGGGCTACGGCTTCGTCTTCAACCTTCCCCGCGGACGGTGAGGCGAAGAAACTGGACGCCATGGGGCGACGGGTCATCTCGTCAGCGGCGACGAGGATTAAGGTGGCCAACGCACTAGCGATTGTGGAGCTTTGGTATAAGATAGCTCCTCTGCTGGACTTCCTCCCGGACAACAAGAGGGTGGAGGCCCTGGAGATCCTGCAGGAAGGCGCGGTGGCGTCGGACCACGCCATAACGGTGGCCACAGACATTGCTGACACCGGTTTCTGCCAGTTGGGTGACATTGTTTGTCTTCAACGGCGTGGTTGGCTGAAGGCGACCGATTTCCGCCAGGATGTGTAAACCAGAGTTTTGGACATGCCCTTCGACGGCAACAACCTATTTGACAAGACAGTGGACGAGTCGCTACAGGCCATCAATGCCGACACAGAGATGGCCCAGGCCTTGTGGGTTTTGCAGCAACGACGGCTGCCCTTTCGGAACTCTGGAGGCAAGCAAGGTGCCTCCGAAGGATTCGGCGGTGGCTCCTCGACGTACCGCCAGGCGTCCGCTCCTCGTCGCAGGAGGCCTACAGAGGACGCGGCAAGTCAGGAGGATCTCGTCGTCGCCAAGGAGTCCAAGGCGGCAAGGCCACTGCCAAGCAGGACTGAACCGGCCGTAGCGTCGGGCCCCCACCTGAGCACCCCGGTGGGAGGCCGGCTGGCGAACTTTGTCAGTGTGTGGGAGTCCATCTCCACCGACCGATGGGTGCTGGATGCCTTGGCCCGTAGGCACACTCTCGAATTTCTAAAGAAGTGCCCCCGCATTCCACCCGTGGCAAGGAAGGAAAACCACGTCCCTCAACTGCTGCTGGAAGTAAGGACGATGCTGAAGAAGGGAGCCATCAAGCTCGTCCCAAAGAAGCTCCGGAGTGTACTCGCGGTACTTCCTCGTAAAAAAGGCCGACAGTTGGCACCCATCCTGGACCTTCATTGTTTAAACAAGTACATCAAGGCCAAGAAGTTCCGGATGGTCACCCTCCAGCACGTGCTGGGGCAGCTGGAGGAGGGCGACTTTCTATTGTTGCTGGACTTGGAGGATGCCTACTTTCACATCCCCATTCTAAAAGGACATCGAAAGTTTCTCAGATTCGTAGTCCAAGGACGGCACTACCAATTCAAGGCCCTTCCCTTCGGAATGAAGTCGGCGCCCAGGGTATTCACTAAGTGCCTAGCACCAGTGGCGGTGCGGCTGCGCCTGCACGGGATCCACGTCTACCCCTACCTGGACGATTGGCTCATCCGCGCAAAGACAAGAGAACTCGCCTTCGGGCACACAGCGAAGACCATTCAACTGCTCACGGATCTGGATTTCTCCATCAACTTCACCAAATCCCACCTGGTTCCGTTGCAGGTCGCACTGTTTCTGGGAGCCAAGCTCGACACAGTAGCGCGAGTGGCCTCCCCGTTGGAGGAAAGGACGAAGGCCATCATGGGCAAAGTGCAGCGGCTGTTGGCCATGTATGTGGCCAGGGTGAGGTCCGTCAAGTCCCTTCTCGGCATGATGTCCTTGTGCATCTACCTAGTGCGCCTGTGCAGACTGCGGATGCAGCCACTACAAGAGTTCTTCGACGCCCGGTAGATGCAAGTGGCGGGCAGCTTTGAAGAGCGGATCCCGCTCAACGGGAACTTCCGCCAAGCGATCCGGTGGTGGGGTGCCCACGCGCATCTGGCGGCGTGTGTGGACTTCCAGACCCCGACGCAGCAGGAGACGGTGACAACAGATACCTCCCTGGAGGCGTGGGGAGCGCACACCGGAGATCTCCTAGCAAGAGGCATTTGGCTCCCAGAGTAGAGGTCACTACATATCAAAATCCTGGAGCTCCGAGCCGTGTTCTGGGCTCTCTGGTCGTTACTGCCATCCCTCAAGGGCAAGGTGGTGAGGATCTTCACCGACAACACCACCACAATGTTCTACATCCGGAAGCAGGGAGGCACCAGATCCCCAGCCCTATCCAAGGAGGCCCAGGATCTTTGGCACTGGGCCGTCGCCCAGGTGATGTTTCTGGAGCCCTTCCACCTGGCAGGAATAAAGAACACCATTGCAGACTCGCTCAGCAGGGAGCTGTGCTCGTGCCACGAGTGGGAGCTGCAGCAGGATCAAGTGGATCGGCTATTCCAACGATGGGGCAGTCCCCAGATCGACCTATTCTCAACGATGACGAACACCAAGTGCCGGAGGTTTGCCAGCAGGTTTCCCCAGCTGGGGAGCATGGGCGATGCCTTCTCATTCCCCTGGGACGGCCTGTTCCTGTACTCGTTGCCGTTGTTGCTGCGACTCATCAACCAACTCAAGAGGTCCTGGTGCAGGATGATCCTCGTCGCACCTGCGTGGCCGAGACAGATCTGGTTCCCGGACCTTCTGGACTTGTCAGCGTCCCCCCCCCCCCCCACAGTCAAGCTGCCAGCGGACGTGGATCTCCTCGCTAGAGAAGGAGGCGCCATCCTCCATCACGACCCAGGGTCGCTGAACTTGTAGGCCTGGCTCCTGTAGCAGTAGAGTTCGGAGGGTACGATATCCCGGCGGACTGCAAGGAGGTGCTTGCAAAGGCCAGGGCGTCCTCAACTCTCAGGTGCTATGGACATAAGTGGAAGAGGTTTTCTGTCTGGTGTGGCGCACAGAAGATTTAACCCTCTGCGGATTACGGCCCCTCACGTGCTGCCGTACTTATTGTCATTGGCCAAGGCGGGGCTGGTCCATGCCTCCATCAAAATCCATCTGGCGGTCATCACCCGCTACACCAGAACTCCGGGGCACTCATCCCTGTGGTCCCATCGCCTGGTGAAGGAGTTCATGAAGGGACTGTTCCGATCGTTCCCGCCGGTGAAGGCTCCAGCCCCGGCGTGGGAGCACAACGTGGTGCTGATCAGGCTCATGAGGCCGCCATTCGAGCCTCTGCATTCTGCACCTTTGAAGTTCCTGTCGTGAAAAACAGCATTTCTTGTGGCCATAACCTCCACACGACGAGTGGGAGAGATCCAGGCCCTCTCCTGTAAACCTCCATACTTGACATGCCACGAGACGAGGGTGGTGCTGAGGACGCACCCCTCCTTTATGTCCAAGGTGCCGTCGGACTTCCATCTCAACAAGCCCTTGGTGTTATCTGTTTTCTTCCCGTCGCCTTCATCGCCGGCTGAGAGGACTTTGCACTAGCTGGATGTAGCTAGAGCTCTGAAGTTCTACGTAAACTGCACAGTTTTCGGAAGACATCACAGCTATTTGTGAACTTTGGACCTGTGAACCAAGGGAAGGCCCCCTCGAAACCTTCCATTTCCAGATGGCTCTCCGGCTGCATCATGCATTGTCACCAGTTGGCAAACCGACTGTTGCCCGACCGTCCGACAGCCCATTCGACCAGAGCGATCGCAGCTACTACGGCGTTCCTATCTTGTGTGCCCCTGCTGGATATTTGCAGGGCTGCTACGTGGAGGTCGACTCACACCTTCACGAGATTCTACTGCATCGATGGAGATTCCAGGGAGGAGTCCAGAGTTGGCCAAGCAGTGCTGCGCAACCTGTTCGCCTGAAGGGTACAGAATGTGTATCTTTTCCAATGTTCCATTCCACCTGGCGGCGCTGTCCATATTTAAGTGCTCGTCTGAGGAATGTTCTTATTTTAAGATCCCGTTGATTTCTCAGTTTCTAAAAGGGCTAACTAATATGTTTCCACTGTTGCCTTTCCAGGTGCCGGGATGGGATTTAAATTTGGTTTTAAAGTTCCTAATGGGAGCTCCGTTTGAGCCTTTACATTCTTGTCTGTTGAGAATGTTGTCCTTTAAAACAGTGTTTTTAGTTGTGGTTACTTCCGCACGCAGAGTGAGTGAGTTGCAGGCACTTCTCGCCAAGCCACCCTTTACTGTTTTCCATTAGGACAGGGTTGTCCTGCAGGTGCAGCCTTCCAAAGGTTGTGTCGGAATTCCATTTGAGCCAGACGGTGATTCTTCCGGCGTTTTATCCTCCTCCACATCCTGGTAAGGAAGAGGAGAGGCTCCATAGGTTGGATCCTAGAAGAGCTTTGAGTTTCTATCTCTCACGGATGTCCCGGGTCAGAGTGTACAATCGGCTCTTTGTTGGTTATGCTGGAAGGCGCTTGGGCCAGGCTGTTTCCAAACAGACCTTGTCTAGGTGGATCATTTTGACGATCTCTGAGTGTTACCGTTTGGCGGGAAAGAACCCTCCAGTGGGCTTACGGGCCCACTCTACTAGGGGTGTGGCTGCCTCCAATGCTCTACAGAGGGGCGTTCCTAATCACAATATTTGTGAACCAGCCACATGGGCCTCTGTCCATACCTTTGTGAGACACTATTCCTTGGACTCCATCCATGGGCAGGATTTGGCCTTTGGTAAGGCAGTCCTCTATTCAGCCATTTGATTGGGCATTCTAAAATTCTAAAATTGTAAATTCTTTTCCCACCTCCATAGGTTGGTACTGCTTTGGGAGTCTGTCATAGATGTGCAATACGTCGGAGGACATATTCCCCTCGAACAAGTTACTTACCATACCGGGTAACGTTCTTTCGATGGGATGTTCCTCCATTGTATTCCACATCACCCACCCAGCCTGCCCCTCTACTGAATTTTTTATGCGATTGCAGCTTACGTTTCCGCAAGGCTTTCTGCAGTCATTCTGGCAGTAGATTGGTGCCACGCATTCTGGGAAAGAACTATAACTGAGGCTACAGGCGCTGAGCGTCCTATATTTAACATCCGGTGATGGAGGCCCTCGAGGGACAACGGATCGACACCATCGACGCAGGACGCCCTTTGCAGAAATTTGACGAAGCAGCACAGCTGTGGACATTATCTGTCATAGATGTTGAATACGTCGGAGGAACATCCCATCGAAAGAACGTTACCAGATATGGTAAGTAACTTGTTCTTCTTTCGTACTAGACTATGCAAGTGAGCGTCCAGGGCGATAACTTTCACCATTGCTCTTAGCCACACATGGCACAGCCAAGGAAGTATCTTTCCTTGAGCCTTCTCCCTGAATTTATTTTGCATCTCTTGTATGTTTAATGTCTGTGATGATTTATCACCTCTATATTACCTCTCAAGCCTCTGAAATTCTTGATCAAGTGTATTGAGAGTCTGTTGTATAAAGATTTAATTTACTCCCTGGAGGTTAATGGACCCACATATGTAAACTTAAATGTCTCTCTATATTTTTTCGTCAGTAACCGTTTCCGCATTTGTCTCGCAATATCGTTTTTATCCTATCTGAATGTTAGCCCTAACAATGAATCTTGTTTGAAGCGCCATGATCTTAGCAATCTTGTCAACTGCGAAATAATAGTAAGGAATACAGCTGCTCACTTGGCTTCCCTGAAATCAGTCCACTACGTTGCAGCTTGTCTTATTAAAGGTGCGTGGAAATTTGACTGAATCACCCTGTCCTCCACAAACGACATTGACTTCCTTTCCATATGGATACTGTTCAAGACTGCATGTATCATCTACAAAGCAGTCGCGAGTGGCACGCATTCGTACCTGGCAGCTAAGCTCCACATAGCTATTGGCACATGTTCCTTGCTCAGCGAATCGACCAACTCGAATCACAACTCGTCCACAAAGTGAGGACCAATGAACAAACATTCGAGGGGATTGGGTCCTCCGACGAATTCCATATCTATGACAGATAATCTCCACAGCTTTGCTGTGGAGATTATCTGTCATAGATATGGAATATGTTGTAGGACCAACCCACCGAAAAGAACGTTACCAGGTAAGAGAGTAACTTGTTCTTCGAAGGGATTGTGTCCTCCGACGTATTCCTTATCTTACATAATTTGTCTCCAGCTTGCTGGCCTCAGACATTTTTTCTCTGTAGAGGGCGCCGCGCATCGACTTCCGCCGAGTTGGTGTCACTCGACAGCCACCGTATCGACGCCGACGTCACCATGCCCATAAATAGCCACGCGCAGCGCTCCGCTGCTCTCAAGCTAAGTCAGCTCTTTAAATCATATAACAAATTAAATGGTCTGACCATGTCCTGGGGAGAATTAGCAATTACACACGTTGTGTTAGCACCCGTCACATCATTTTACAATCTATTCTGGACATGGCATCATGTACTGAAGAATTAAACAGGATTCCTTTCATTTTAGGCTGAACATTTTGCCATGATTCATTCAGTGCATACAATGCTGTGTTGAAGTTCCCAGTCTAAATAGTTTCATATCCATTGCAATTGTGTAATTTTGTAGATGTGCCACAAAAAAATGGGGCAAGTCTACATTTGACTCATGCTCATTTACTAATACCTCATTCACTGCGTTAAAATTCCTGCGACCAATAAGACTCTACCCTCTAGCATTTTCTGTTCCAAATTGTTTACTTATAGTGCTATTCCTCTAAAAGAAGAATTATATGATAAATAATAACTGTGGGCCACAGTCTGCCGCTGGTGGGTTAGTTTCCTTTTACATTAGGAAAATAATGTTGTACTTATTTACATAGTATACCAATTGTCTGGCTTTTTTCTACCCAGGCCCCTAAAATTGCAAGTCCTAAACAGACAAAAATGTGAGCGATACCTAGAACAAAGTCAGTTTAAACAACCTGTTCTGTGGCAAGGGGTCCACTCATGAGGGCCTACGATCACTTGTTAGCCCAGTGCACCTTACCAGAGGAGACGTATCCATTTGAATAACAGTCTGGTCCTGCCCACAAGGACAATCTAGCACTGAAATGCTATGCAATTCTCCTCCAAACCGTCATATCAACAGCAACACAGACACATGTTTCTCGAGCATGGGGTCCTGCATGGATTCACATGCGCTCATGAATTTTCCCCAGAGTCAGGCTGAGAGCCCTCAGTAAAATGAAAACAGTTTAGCTTTAAGCTAAAAAAAACCTTCTGGTCTCCTCTATAGCCTATCAGTGTCACGTTGGGTCATACTGCCCCAGCCAATTGCACTCGTCCTCCAAAGCTCCACCCCTGGTGGCCATCTTCAGATTTATACTGCATATTTCTCTGCCCCAGCCAATGACACTCGTCCTCCTACGCTCCAGCCGTGTTGGCCTGCTTCATATTTATTACTCATGTTCTCATCCTGGGAGTCCTCGTTCTTCGGACCTCGAAATCAATAGCTTTTAGCAATTCTTTTGTCTATTTAATTCTACATCTCTTCATCGTCTACTGATGTGTAGTGACTACCAGCGATGGGGACCCTTTGCCTGAGAAGATTTTCGGTCCATTGTTGGATCTTTAGCTTGTGGCACCAAATGCCCAGGCTTGGGCCTTGCTCAGATGCCACAAAGAAGTGTCTTTTCAAGTCCTGTGAAAATTGCAGCCTGAAGAATATCCTCATCGAGGGATCGGCACCTCAAATACATTTAATGTCTTCATCCCGACCACGATACAGGCGGATTTCCAAATTGCCAATCCTTTTCGTCTAATGGTTCATCCGAGGTTGGTGGCATGGATCGAGGAGGGGAAGGCCTCTGACACAGCCTCTGGGAATAATTGTCTCTTCCATGGCCAGCAGGTCCAAAGAGCGTGCTCCCTCTAGTAAAAAGAGGTTTAGGTCCTTTAAGGATGCTTTCTTTGTGAAGATCCAAAAGAAGACAAAATCATACGCTCCATTAGCTTCGTCAACGGTCGCAGCAGCTGTGGGGACCCAGTTCGGACTCCGTTGACAGACTACCGGCAGGCGGGTTCCCTCCTTCCACGAGGAAATTGCTGACTTCAGTTGACAAACACCGGTCTTCATCGAAGAGGCCGTCACCGGCTCCACCGTCGCAGACACAAGCCTTGTTGACCGCTTCATCCACCAAGACCGTCGCTCCATCGACAAATACCTTGTTAACGACCCTGTCTGCAAAGACTGCTTGTCCTTCAACGGTTGCTACAACAGGGGGTTCATCCACGAGCGTCGCCTTTACCTCGCCCAGGGTTTCCTTGTCTCCTAGATCTCTGTCAGCACTTCTAATGACGGTCTCGTCAACAACTGCACCTGTCGTCGCCACTTTCCCAAAGGGCTCTGATTTAGTGAGACACATGCCTCCAGCCCTGTACATCCTGACCAGGCACACCAAGGCTGCAAAGCTCTTCACTCTTGCACCTCTGGGATCCCCAGAAGGTCCCCAGCAGTCTACACCAGTTCTGAAGAAGACCGGCCAGAATGTTTTTACTCGTATCAGGAAGGGGGCCAAAGGAAACCCGACCCCACTTTGCCTATGCCTCATGAGGGGTCACTGACTCCCTTGCCTTCCCAAGCCGTTTAGCCCTCCAACAGGCTCAGGCCCGACTCCTGCACCAAGGGACATGTCCTTGGACATACTAACCACCTTACACACACTGGTGGATGAAATCCTACAGCAACTGCCCACTGCTCCTGTCCCAGTAAAGAGCCCTCCAAAGCCTTTCCTGCCTCAGATGACACCACCTCATAAGGCCCCTGTTACCACTCGGCCAGTGCCAGGGGCACTGCCCCCTGTCGTGGAGGAACCAGCTCAGACAGAACTGGCACGGACACAGACACCACCGGTACTCACACAGATGAGTTCGATGACTATGTTCCCACAGGTGGGGAATCTCCGGCTGTAGATGCGCCCACCAGACCCTCTCTCTCCCGGATGAGATTTGTTCCTTCCTCTTTGATGTCGAAGGCTGCCAAGCTCTTTAATCTGGTACTGGAAGAGAAGAAAAAGGAGGGTTTACTTTTTGAACAACGGGAGTCCTCCAAGAAGACCACCATCTCAATCCCCTTGTTGGATGACATTTGGGAGGATGGCTTAGCGGTCATGATGGCTCCTAATAGCACTCCTGCTAAGCATGACCTGTTGGAGAAGTAGTACCTGGTTCCATACTCAGCCATTAGGTGCCACAGGTCCCAGCCCTCGCTGGACTCGGGGGTCTCGGACACTGTTAGAAAGTGGTCTTCCAAGCCCTCTTCTTCATTCATCGTTCAACCAGACCACGAGGGTAAGGAGTGTAGATGCTGCAGGAAAGTGTATCATCACTATGACAGCTTCAACAATCAAGGTAGCCAATGGCCTCGCCATCTTGTCAAGGTAGGACAGGGAGTTGTGGTATAAGTTGGGGCCCATCCTCAACTCAAAGCCACCAACTTCCACACAGATGTGCAGACCAAGGTCATTGTCATGCTGTTTGATGGAGACAAACCTTTTTGGTAAGGCGGTCGATGACACTCTTCAGGCCATAAAGCCTAACACTGAGACAGCGTGTTCTCTGGGAACCCTTTAGCAGAGGAGGCTGCCCTTTCATTCCCCTAAGGGGAAAGTCTCCATGTCTTCCAAGAGTTTCACCACCCCCTATCGTCAGCCCTCCCGCTCCACTACCCAGGATGCTCCCAGGCCTACAGCAGTGGCACCCAATGTTGTTGCCACCCCCCATCCAGGACGAAAGCACCGAAGCAGGCCTGTGCTGGCCTAGGACCCACGCCCCACTTCTGCCCCCCAGGGGAGGGCAGCTATGCAATTTGTCGATCAGTGGTGAAAAATCTCCACAGACAAATGGGTGCTCGGTGTCATTCGGCAGGTGTACGCACTGAAATTCCAGGACAAGTGCCCTTACATGCCTCCTGACAGGAACTGCATGTGGCACAGCTGCTACAGGAGGTTCAAGCCATGCTACGCAAAGGGAGGATAGAACCAGTCCCTCAGCGCCTCTGTAGTGTACTCCAGATACTTTCTGGTTAAAAAAAAAAAGTCAGAAGGGTGGCAACTGATTCTCGACTTGCGACACCTCAACAAGTTCCTCAAATTCCAAAAGTTCAGGATGGTCCCGTTGCAGCACCTGCTCAACCAGCTGGAGGGAGGGGATTTTCCGGCAACCCATGACTTTGAGGATGCTTGCTTCCACATCCCCATTCATCGCAAATACTGGACTTCCCTGCGTTTTGCTGTTCAATGGCGCCATTACCAGTTCAAGGTGCTACCCTTTGGCCTGAAATCAGCCCAAAGGGTGTTCACTAAATGATTGGTCCCGGTGGCAGCGCATCTGTGCCACAAAGGAATCCACATCTACCCTACCTAGATAATTCTCATCCGGTCTCGTTCTCACGCACTGGCAATCCAGCACACTGTGGAGACCATCAAGATTCTGACTTTACTAGGATTCTCAATCAACTACCCGAAGTAGTTTTGCCATCTAGTCTGACGTATGACATATGGAAGGTTCTTCTCTTGAACTTCCCTGTCTATGGCGATAAGAAGCGGGGTAAAGTATATACCCTGTGGCAAGGCTGGTGATCAGTTACATTTGTTTCCTGGCATTCCTTCCGTGGTCCGAGCCATTAGTCCTTAACCTGAGTTACCCTAGGACTATTCAGCCTGTCTGTGGGATATTAAATCATTATGTAGCCGAAGTAGGTTGATTTTTTTGCCTTAGGTGTTAACCCTTTTAACACTTATTCGCCCATACCCACCCATTAGGATACCAGTGACCTGGGACAGACGGGTATAACAATTTTCGGATTGTTATTTTTCTTCAAAAATGATTTCTCTTTTTCTGTCCCTTTTAGAAAAGTGGCCCATCAGCGCTTTCTAGGGATTATTCCGTCGGGGACTAGGCAGGGACAGTGAGCTATTTGATCTATCCTTCTGTCTTCGATACTGACCCTGTAACTCCTAGACCACCGTGTTTTGTATTATGCACTTCAGATTGCACATGTGCCGCAACAGGGGTTTAATAGCGGGTTGCCTCCAACCGCAGCTAGTGCTTATTTTTAAAAAAAATAAATAAATAGCACTTACCGAGATTCAGCTGCAGCTTTCCTGCTCTGGTCTCCGATCCCCGTCCTCCGCCTACAGCACTAATGAAGGGAAAGCCACCCAGCGGTAGCCATTGTTTACTACAGCTGGCTGGCTTTTCCTTCATTAGTGCCGCAAAAGCAAAAGCCAGCACAGGAGGGCCTCCATTTCACAAAATGGATGCGCCCATGTGCTTGCTTTTGCGAATTTTGAGCTTGAATAGCTCAAAATTTTACATTGGAAGTTTTAAAACGGAGAATGCTAGTATTTTTTTTTTTATGTTGCCTATCTATTTTTTAAATAAAATGTTTTACTAGACCATCCCTTTAACTAAAAGGGAGCCACGTCCCCTTTCCATTGATACGTTTGGTGGGCTGATGCCCACGTGTTTGGTTGTAGCAGGGTTTCCGCCTGGGCACCAGTTTGGGCCAATGCAGTAAAGACAGCAGTCCATAGAATATATGGCTCCATATTTCATTGACAACTCGTACAATTAATGTATGCCCTATGCCACGTTGTTAGGCCGCATTGAAGATATAACAATGGCGACGAGGAAATTCTCTTGACAAGTACGTTTTTGGTCGATGCCTGCACCCGACATTCAATATAATTCTCTGGGTGTTCGAGCTGTGCGCGCTCTCATTGTGCCTCGACCACCTGAAGCCCACACGCTTCGGCTGCTGTGCCTCCCATGCATCAGAGTACGGTGGCTGCAGGAAAGAAAATGTATCACACCGCCATGGAGGAAATGCTCGCTGCAAATTACATGTAACGCTTGCGGTCGGCGCTCATGACACGTGCTGCGGCAGGCGAGCACTCATAGACTATCTAACATTCCACAGAACGTTAGAGTTCCGGCGTTTCCCTGGCAAGCCGTCTGTCCAGCATTCAGAAGCAGCACAAACACAGACAGGCTGCTCACGTTACAAGCAGGATACAGCAGTCCTTTCACCCAGAACCGTGCACAAAGTTTCTCCTCAGAGACACATCTGAACAAGGTGAGAACCCACCACCATGTCAGGGAATGAAACGGACAGTAGCCTACAGAGCCCCCACTCCTGCTCCACGCACCGCATGCCTGTGGTGCGGGAAGAAAGCAAACGGGACTCATTGCAACTACAAGCTCTGCCTCACTTTGACATTACAGACACAAGTAGCCTGGCGCCTAGATGGGCCAGGTGGCTTAATGCGCTACAGATTTATATTGATGCAACAGGCGTCCGAGAAGAACGCAGTCTGAGAGGGATTCTAATGCATTCACTGGGCCCAGTCGTGAGAGACATTGTTTTGAGATGCCAGAAGCTACCATGGACACCTTTCAAGGGGTAATTGTCTCGCTAAACAACTATTTTGCACCGCTACGAAACATAGACTGAGAGACATATTTTCCACACCACGACACAAGAGAACAGCGAAAATATGGATAATTGTGTAATGAGATTGAGAAAACGTGATAAATACTGTGATTTAGACCACTACGGATGAGGCACTCAAGTCACAGACAATAGCTGGCTGCGGGTCCCCAGACTTCCAAAAATAATTACTCCACAAGAGCAGAACGCTGGATGAAATCTTATAACTAGCAAGAGCGGACTCAGCATTATTACAAACTGAGTCACTCAGCAATATTAAAATAACACAGTCAGCATCATCTGCCACAGTGTGCCCCATCCGCACGACCAGAGACGCTGCAGAACAAAACAAGTGCTACAGATGTGGCTACAAATTTCCACACATTGGTTCATGTCCAGCCATAGGCCATCATTGTCATAAGCACGGGGGTGAGAACCACTTCCAATCTGTCTGTAAGAACATTACATTCTTTCAACCAGTGGAGACCAGCAGAGAATCCAGGAGACAAGACAGTCGTCGCTCAAGGCGGGAAAGCCCACGACGCACCACATGGCGATCTCCTGCCTCCAGCAGGCGCAGCTCTCACTGTGAGCCACGAGAGTTATCACGAGGAGACAGATGGCGGGAAGACGAGAAAGAACACTACACCCACCACAGGAGCAGACAAAGCCTGCAACGTAGGACTCCCCGCCAGAAAATCAGATACCTAGAAGAATCGCACGACGGCACCGTGACTCACACTCGCCTCACCACAAGAGAGGATATGTTCACGCCATCGGAAACAGCATCGCAGCAGAATACAGCCCCACATTATTGTTATGCCTGAACGGGCAGAGCCGTGAATTTCTGATCGACACCAGTGCCACGGTAAACATTATAAATGTGGACACAGCTGAGTCTTTAGCCAAAAAGAAGCAACTAAGCAAAGCTGACACCCTGATCTACCCATATGGGTCAAATAAACCACTCAACTGCAGAGGCATGTTCACAGCCATATGCCAATACAAAGACAAGAGCCTAAAAGTCAAAATCTACGTTATCAAAGGTGAGGTACCAGGAGGAAGCATACTCTGCTTCCAGTCGGCCATCCAGATGGGTCTCATACACATCATTTACCAGATCATGTCCGCATAGACAACCGGCCCGAAGGAAATGATCCAGATAATGTTCCCGACATTATTCAAAGGCTTAGGGAAACTCAAAGGCAAACAGATCAAACTACATATTAACACGCACATAGAACCAATTACTCAACACTAGAGGGGCATTCCCCTTAACAACCAGAGGCATGTTGAAAACGAAATCCAAGCCTTATTAGATCAAGACCAAATCAAGCCTGCGTCAGGATCCATGCCATGGTGCCTGTGCCAAAAAGGAAAACAATGCCAGAATCCGTATCTGCGTCGACATGAGGGCTTCCAACGTAGCCATAGAAAGAGAAGGTCGTCTTGCGCCCAGGATGACGGACAGGATGCATCTCCTACATGGAGCAAAAGTGTTCTCAAAGCTAGACCTCAACAAAGGTTATCACCAGCTTGAACTGCATCCATCATCCAGATACATTACCACCTTCTCCACACACCTGGGGCTATTCGGGTACAAAAGGCTCAGCTTTGGTGTGTCATCAGCTCCCGAGATATTCCAAAATGAAATCCATCAAGTCATCAAGCATATCCCAAATTGTCTAAATTATAGCAATGACATCTTAATATTAGGCACCACGCAAGAAGCACACAAAGACGCAATACGAAGAGTGTGCATGGCACTTGAAGATGCTCATCTCTTACTCAACCCCGACAAGTGTGAACTCAGCAAATCAACTTTAAAATGTTTCGGACACACATTCTCAAGGTACAAACTACAACCAGATCCTGAGAAAGTACAGGCACTGGTGGAAGCCCCCACCCCCAACTCTGTGTCAGCAGTGCGATCTTTCCTAGGAATGGCGAGCTACTGTACGCGTTACATTCAAGACTTTGCATCCGTAAGCACACCCCTCCGATTGCTCATAGGAAAACATCAAGAATTCTTTTGGTCCACTAAGTGTGAAGAATCTTTCCAGGAGATCAAGAAGCGCATTGCCTCGGCATCGTGCATGGCATACTATGACCCAGACCTCAATACTGAGCTCACGGTTGATGCCAGCCCAGTCGGGCTAGGAGCAATATTCGCACAATACAAGCCAGGAGCATCACCCGACTCCCCAAGAAGCATTGTAGCATACACAAGCCGCAGCCTCTCAACAACTGAATGTGCGTATTCCCAACCGGAAAAGGAAAGCCTAGCAGTTGTGAGGGCATGCAAACACTACCATCTGTTCTTGTATAAACGCCCGTTTACCATCATCACTGACCACCAGGCCCTCACCACCATCTATGGCAAACCTACAACCAAGAAGCCACCTCGCATTGCCAGGTGGGGACTCGGGCTGCAACAATATTTTTTCAACATTATTAACCACCCGGGAAAGGACAACAGCCCGGCAGACTTTCTATCCAGATACCCACTTCCATACATACGCTACCTGATCAGCAACGCAGTCCCCAAATCCATCACAAGTGAACAACTGGCAGAAGCCCTGAGAAAAGACCACCTGCTACAAGTAGTACAAGAATGCTTGAAAGCAGGAAAATGGCACATCCAAACCAACCCGGAACAACATGATCTTCAATTGAAGAAAAACATTTCCACACCTTCAAACTCATTCGACACACACTTTCCATGTCCCTCGAAGGGCTCTTGCCGAAAGAAAACAGGATTGTCATCCCTGTAAGCTTGCAATCACAAGTGCTCGCACTGGCACACTCGGGACACAGGGGAATCGTATCAACAAAACGACAGCTCAGAACCAAAGTGTGGTTTCCTCAGATGGACAAGAAGGTTGAACTACCAGGATTACATGCCAAGCAGTCGCGCCACGCACCTTTCCAGAGTCCCTCAAAATGTCAGCGATGCCACTACAAGTATGGGACAAAGTTGCTATTGACACGTTTGGCCCACTGGCAAACGGCAAGTATGTGCTGGCAATAATTGATGCAATGTCCAGATTCCTGGGTGTGCACCTCATCCATTCCACAAACACTCGAGCAGTAATACCCGCTTTAGACAAGACTTTTGCAGATTACGGGATCCCGTCAAAAGGAAAATCAGACAATGGTCCACCATTCAGCGAACATGATTTCGCCATATTCGCGGAACATCTCGCTTTTCAATGCCAGAAAATCACAAGGGCTGTGGCCACACCAACGGGACTGTGGAAAGATTTATCGGGAATTTAAAGAGGGTCCTCCAAGTCTGCTCCATCACCAACGGATCATTCATGTAGGCAATATGTACACGGCTAAGGGACTATAGAAACACTCCACACAGTTCAACAGCAGAGTGTCCTTGAGCACTAATGTTCGGGCGAGTGATATGAACCACACTGCCACAGAATCCAGATGTCTCTCTCCCCACAACACGTATGTTGACACGGCCAGAACAAAAGACCAGGAGAGCAAAGCAAGGATGAAAAAATATACTGACCGAAGGAGGAAAGCAAAACCGTGTCACATCCAAATAGGAGACCAAGTACTGGTAAAACAGACCCAAGATGCCAAAGACGTCCCTGGATTTAGGCCTGACCCCATGACCGTGACACAGGTACAAGGGTCCATGATAACGGCAGCCAGCCCCCTGGGTACCATCACAATAAACTCCTCATTCTTCAGAACTTTTGGAGGTGACAGAGCTCATGAGAGCATCAGCCCCGCAAGAGGAGAAGACTCTTCTGATCTAGAGTCAGAATACCGAGAGGACAGGGACACTGACGATGGCGCCAGTGACCAGTCCACAAATGACATTCCACCGGCACGCAGTCCGTCGTGAGGGATGATACGCCGACCCGCAAGGTGGATAGAAGAAATGAACCACGCAAACCCAGGCTAATGTTTAAGCGAAGGGGAGATGTAACGTCCTATTTCCATTATCAACTAAAAGGGAGCCACGTCCCATTTCCATTGTTACGTTTGGTGGGCTGATGCCCATGTGTTTGGTTATAGGCGGGGTTTCTGCCGGGGTGCCAGTTTGAGCCAATGCAATAAAGAAAGCAGACCATAGAAGATATGGCTCTGTGTTTCATTGACAACTCTTATAAATAATGTATGCCCCGCTGTTGGGCCGCATTGAAGATATAACAGTGCCGCACTTGCTTTCATCTCGCCCGCGCACGTGTTGGTTCACAGGTCTAATATTTTTCATTCTGCACAAATTACCAAACACGGGTGCCCCACTGCACTGTCCTCTCCTCTGATTCAGCCACTACGACTTGTTCTCCTCTGGTACTTAAAAAGCTAGCAGCAATCTCGTCTGGTGCCCCAACGCCCCACAGCTACCGCAGCCTCCCGCCATTAAATTCCTGTGACAGGCCACCACAGGATTCATCGGAGAATCTCGCCCTCCATCAGAGTTTGTCAGAATGTGTACTGCATTGTGAGGAACTCAACTTCTTTCTGTGCTCACCGCTGTAAACTCTAAATATGGCATGAAATGACAGGATACTGTTCCACTCAGGAGAGCGAAGTTAAAATGCGTTAATCTTGACAGCTGCTCACCAACGACCACATTCATATTGTTATTAGTGTGCATGTAACATTGCATAAACATTACATGAATATTCAGCAAGAACTGTACTTGCAGGGCTTGCAAACAGAAAAGTAGAACAGCTTCTGCCACAGAACCGGTCGTTAGTTTTGATGCATTTCTTTGAACAGCTGAACGGTTCAAAGGGCATGTTCCTCTTGGGTCTCCAGAGCTGCTGTTTTCTTTCGCAGTAGAATAGAGGAAGTGTGGGAGGCTAAATTTAAATGCAATTGCCGAGAAAGAATGTCGGGTCTTTTTTTTTTTCTTTTTTTTTAAATATAATTTGTTTATATCTTATTTTTCAAAGCTTGCCTCTTTTTTTCCTCAAACCATATAAACGATTCATACACATATACACTGCTGCCACACTACTTACATTTTGATATTACAAGCAAACACAATTCATTAAATGTTATTGTTTTGAAAAAAAGCCTTAAATAGTTATGAATTTAAAAAACGTGTACTATGACCCTCCTTCATTTAAAAACTGCACTTTCCGCAAATGCAGTTGTTAAAGGTTTAACAATTGGACGAACAATATGCTCAATAGCTTCTTGAGTTTGTTTGCTCAATCTTCACATTATGTCATGTCTAACTAGGTTTACTCTTTTTTGCACCATATCAAGTTGTCCATCAAGGCTAATCAAAACTCTAGGAATATGATTTAAAAAATAAAGTAAAGCTCCTCAATCCTTAGGGGAGCTCTACCCATACCCCCAGATACTCGGCTTTCTTCAGGAATGGATCTAATATACCGGGTACCTTTTCATTTACCATATGTTGCCCGTGTCGCTCCCCAGCCCTATGGCAAGCAAGTTTAACAAAGACCGACAAAACCTTGCCTTAGTAGAAATGAGCCCAGTGTTGGTGCTGCAGGCGGGCAAGATTGTCGAAGCCCCAACTAACTCTTTCTTATATGATGATTTGATTTTTGATGGATACGCTGCTGTTTTGTCACCTCTCGTTTCTATAAACTGTCATTTCTGCCTACTTTGCATTGTATGTGGTAAGCAATGGTGTGATTGGGGGCATCTGCACTGTACTAGTCAAACGTGTATAGGCGCGTTATAAATGTCATATCAAAAGTATGAGCCTCCCAACACAAGATCATCTTTAATGTCGGGTTCGTATCCAAGAAAGATCACCACGACCAACTTGTGTCCACTTAGCCACTGCGACAAAGTACTCGTATATCTCTTACCCATTACCAGAATATTTGTCATGCCTCAGGGCCCTTGCAGGGGACACTGCCTGTAGACTGATGAATATCTACATACAAATAAATAACTCGAGCTGTGTTTTTCACATGTGCAACCGCCACCACTGGACAACATGGTATTCACAATGAAAAGGGGAAGCATGTGAAATTGCCTTTTCTTTTTTTCGAAGTATGTTTCCTGTAACTCAGCAACTCCCACCCATTGGTCGTTCCACCCCATCCCCCGAACCACACCTACCCCTTATGTTCCTGGCATTAAGTAAATTCGTTTCTGGGCACTTTTTAAGAGTGGGAGGAATCGTACTGCTGTTATGCACCTGGGTGTTTTGGTTTGCGGTTTCTTCGAGTCTTATTTCGTAAGTGTTGTTTCTCAGCGTTTCTCCCCAAATGCATAAAGTTGGCCTTTCTTTCTCAAGGTTGTTTTTGTTTATTTATTGGGTATTTATAATGCACCTATACACAATGTGTTTCAAGGCGCAACAATGATAGAAACCAAAACGGTCCTACTAGCCCTTGTGACATTCAGATAGTGCGAGGCAGGCCTGACTTAAATATTACCTTGAGCTGCAACTGCCGGGCAAGTTTTTGTTTGTTTTTCTACCACATCCTTGCAATTTTAGGTGATTCCCCTATTAGACCAAGGCTGTTTGACTCATTAAGTGCATTGCTGGATGCAAAGTAAGTTTCTTCAAGTTTTTTCAAGGAAGTCATTAGATATATGTTCCTCAAGAAGTCGCTAGATATATATATTCCTCAGGTTGCTCAGACACATGTTTTTAAGGACATGTGCCCAGGGTTACTGTCACTCTGTCAAACCACACAACATTCCATTCATTCCGTGACATACTGTGACGTGAGCACCACAATGATACATACCTGTACTGAGAAGAAAAAGCAGGACATATAACACTCTTCTGTCTGCTTAGGTCTCTTCCTACCATTTCTTGCTAATTGAGCCATCGTTTCGTGAAGAACCTTTGCTGCTTTTGAACCTGTAGACACATGTATAGTAGCCAGTTGAGATGTGGTCTAGTTGTTGATTGTGACAAATAAAACCTGTGCTCCAATCCCACTTCATAACTTGACTGCATTGTGTGATTTCTGGGCATATATAGCACCTGTTCTAAAGAATGTGCTTAGAGATACAGTATAGTGTAAATGAATAAGCTCTTTGCCTAGTGTCACTGTAAAAAGTGAACTTTGGACACAGCTCCGAAGAACTGTGGATGTATGGTGGTGTACCAATTCCTTCTCTCTCGAAGGCTGCGCTGCCCGGCGAATCATCTCCCCCACATCTCAGAGCGCACTTTAAAATGCACTCCACACTCCCCCCAGACTGACAGCTTGGGGTTATAGTATTTGGGCTATCCTTCACAGGTACGTGTGCTTACCCAGAACAACGTGCTCCATTCTAATTGTCAAAGGACTGTGCATACCTGCCCATTTTATCAGAGACTGACTCTATTTTTCCACACATTTCTAATAAGGTCACCTCAATCAAACTCTGGAAAAGTATAGAGCAATCTTTTTGCTCTCCCAACGTCACCGGCCACCTCAGAAATGTTATCTTATGAATTGTGCAAATTCTAAGATATGTATTGTCACAGGGACCAAGAAGGATGCCACGGTCATATGCTGAACTTCACTATCTTTTATTAGGGAATATTTTACAAACTGGGCCAACTTAAATGGAACTGAGATATTCCCTGCAAAACAAACCAGAATGAGTTTTCTCTAAACTGGTTTGCGTCCCTTTCCTGAGAGGCACTCCCCCTGTCTAATGCTTCTTCCCCTGGTTTTGGATTCCTGCTCCTCCCTCCTATTCCTCAACACAATTGTTCTAGTACTTTCCAGAGACGTTGCATCACCCCTTCTTGGGATTGTAGGGTGAGCCAAAACCTTTTTCTTTGTCTGATGGAGATGTGGGCTTTCTCGGGTCCCAGAACCCTTGACTCCCTCAGGGGTAAAGACTTGCCTGTGGGAACAAAGTGGATGCAGCTGGCAGGGAGAGCTAGAGAGAGGTGTCTGGGGAGAGTGGCGTGGCTTGGCCTTCCTCCTGATTTCTCTTTCCCCACTTCTCTGATCCCACAGTAGCCTACCTGACCCTGTCGCATTCCTCCTTGCACCATCTGATCCAGCCAAGGATTGACCAAGCCCGCCAAAACGTTACTGCTTTGGCTAATTAAGTGATGATCCTTCTCCTTCCTTCACCTACTGATATTTTTATATCTTTTTTTCAGCTTTGGGTTATTACTACCTACTCTGCTCTGGTGTCTTTGCATGCTTTTATTATCTCCAACTCTATCTTTCTCTTCGGTGTATCACTGTCGTCCCCTGATGTCACACCATTTAACCTCTTCTGTACCACCTTCACCTCCTACTTGTCGTCTTCTCTCCTCCATCTCTGTATCACTCGCTCCTAATGTTACTCCCTCTGTGTCACTTTCAACCTCTGATGTTATCATCACCTCCTTCCTTTTCAGTTTTACCCCCCCCTCCCAAACCCTGATTCGTTCCACCTCCTCTGTCATTCCTTTAGCTTTCACCGCCACATCCTTTGCCCACTCTTTTCCTCATGATGAGCTGCATGAATTTTATAGATCTTGCTTTCCTCCCCCAGGTGTGACTGTGAGTGAGGGTCTGCATCTGTATTCTCTCAATGGGACAGGTTAGTGAATGGTTGCTGTTTGAGTGCACCTGATGTTGCTATGGGGTTAGGGTCCTGGACCAAGCCTATAGCCGACTGGTCTGACATCTTGGAATCTAGATTCCCCTCTCTAACCCTTTCTCTTGCTTTCCTTGTTCAGCATAGCTCTCCTGTTTTCCCAGTGTTTGATTTGTAAGCTAGGAAAAGACTTGCTAAATTATTCAAACGTTTTGTTTCTCTCAGAACATGGAGCATGCAGTGGGAATGTCAGTGTGTCCACAGCATGTAACTCTCCTACCAGGGAACACTGCTTTTGTTTCCCCTCTTGTCAGCTCTGTGGTTGTAACACCATGGACTGGCATCACTGTACCATGGGATTCTCACGTTCACTGCTGGATGATTTCACTTCATGACATAACTTTCCTGATGTATCAGTGGACTGGCAACAGTAATTTAACATAGGCTACCACTACCTGTTGAATGAAGGTTTTGGTTTGCCTACAGGGATCTTCAGGCTCTTTATGTTGGGGTGTGCCAGTATTCTCCTGCAAGCTTTTATAAGGGATTTGGGCTGAGTTAAAACCTTTAGGACTCGACTATTAAGTTGTTTGGGTGGACAGAATCAACAATGACCTGTGGTGAGGCATTCTGATTTTTTACAGCCATTTGACGTGGGCCAAGCTAGGGTGACAAGGGGATCCTCCCCATACCACCCCTTCGGCCCAATATCCAATTCCTCAATGTGGTACCAGGCTCTGCATTGCCACCTTGCTGGCAAGGGACTTCCTCACAATACCTCTGGCCCCTCCTCTGCTAACAGCCTGATCTCTATATGAACCAGGAGCGCCACCCAAACTCCTCCATTATATCTACAAGTATTAATACAGTATGAGATTGCATCCCCTGATAAATCATCATAAAAGAACTCTTCTCTCAACTCCAAAGTAAAGATTTGGAAGGCTAGGAATAAGACACTAGACAGCCCTGCCTCATACTCCTACCTCTTTCCAGGTAGAGCGGCTCTGAAGCACATCTTTTCACCATCACTCAGGCAATTGCTTACTGTAAATTAAATCTGATACAGTCTAGAAATGACAGGCCCGGGTTAATTAACAGCAGGACTTGAATGATCTGTTCAAGTGGATCAAACATCTTTTCAGCTTCTAAAGACACAAAAAGGCTTGGGAGCCTTCAGCAAATCTAGCTTGTCTAAGGTATTTTGTAGCTTCTGAAGGTTGAGTCTAGTTGATCTGTGAGGTGTAAAATCAAATTGAAGAGGATGCACAAAGACAGACACTGGTTTCACTAGTCTGTTTGCAAGCACCTCAGTTAGTACCTTCATCTCAACATTGAGGAAAAGGTTTGGATGGTAGGATGCACCGTACTTTACTGCAGTAATGGCATTTCCCATGTCCAGCAAGAGCTTACCTTGGTCCTGGAATTCTCCACACGGTGCCATCAGGTGGGTGTCCAGTTCCCCCTTCAAGCCTCCACTTTCGGAGGAGGTTTGTGGATAGTGAAGTAGTGCCTTCATCAGCTCCAGGGACATTTAAATCTTTTGCATGGTGATTTCCTGATCTAGTCCATCCCTGTGTTCCTTTCAGAGTTTCAGCATTTGTTGGTCCTGCAAAATGTGTGGTTCACTGTTTAATCCTCCAGCAAACAGTGTATAGACCCCTGCAGTATTCTTCAAATGTAGTGTGACGAGCCAGGAATGAGACATGGACATAGAGGATTTATGTTTGTTGCCATAAACATTTATTCCAATAAAAAGGATTGGAAAATGGCTTACTGTCCCTACTCTAGGAGGAAGTTTCCCTACCTCAACCAAAACTAAAAGTCTGTCCAATGTCAAGATGTTCAAAGCAAACTGTCCTGTATCCGAAATCCTATCCTCGCCCTCACTTTATAAAAGTTACTCTAAAGTGTGAAGGGTAATGTCTCTGCTGTTGAAAGGTGCACAAAGGTTCACGTTCAAAGAAATATGCGTATTTGCACATTTTGGTGCTTACCATTATACTTGCTTCTATTATTGTATTTTGCACATGATGGTATTCACCATCTACGGCCCAAATTGCTGTTTTGCACATCATCTGTTTTGGTGGGCTAACATGCATATTTTTTCATCCAACAGTATTTCCTATTTAATGTCTCACTGGTGTATATGTGTGCTAACAGTAATTGGGCAATACCATTAGTTTAAACTGGCACTCACCTTTTACACCTGTTTCAGTGCCTATAACAGTGAATTGAAACAGTTCTTTCTGGGTTGGACTTTTTGTGATGCACCCAGACATTACGTTGTTGTTATAAAGACGATGTGCTTGTGAATGTTACATTGATACCAGTCTGACAAAGCCCGGCAGGGGTGGCACGTGTGGTGTTTTTTTTTCAGGAGTTCCTGTACTCCTGCCATGGTTGTGTGACTGATGTCTAAGAAATAAATTACATTTTCCCATAATCAGTGGAGTGCCTTGCGATTGTTTATTCCTATGGACTTGCCTGGACCTCTGTGCCGATCTGGAAGAAAGTGGTCTTGTATGTATATATATCTATATCTGAGACTTGTGGAATCTGCTTAGATCACATGCTGTGCATAGGATGACATCAAGTGGAAGCTGCAGAGTATTACAGTTGATGTTTTCGAAACTCGAAAAGGGACCTTGACAAGGGCGTGCCAATAATACTATCCCTTGTGTGACGTCCACTGTACCCATGATCCCTCAAGCGTCTAGGTCCCTCTGATTGTTTTTTTCCACCATTCTAGACGGACGCATATAGTGGAGTTCCTTTCGGCGTAAAGCCATTGACCATTTACAATTAGCAATAGTATTTCTTTCTATCCTTTCACGGACTTCCGAAACATCACGCTGGTGAAGACAAAGAAACTGCCCATCGAAAACTACCACGACGGACCGTTCGGCCTTGGAAGACCGCCCCGGGCCTCGGCCCAGAAATTAGGAAGAGAGCGGGGAGGCCATTTTAGGATGTATATACCCCCCTTCCTACACTTTGTTCGCCCAGCTGCCATAGCCTATGATTATGGAAAATACACCTTTAAATTCTGCCCTAAGTGTAATCGCAAATTCCCATGGGTAGACAAACACTTTGTTTGTAACTTGTGTCTCCCAAGAGACCACGTCGAAACGTCTTGTCAAGCGTGCAGGCTCTTCAAGCCAAAGACGCTAAAGGACTGCTCCACGAAAACGCTGGGCCCACTACACTAGGCAGCTCGAGGCCATGGAGGTAGAAGGCGCCTTTAGCAATGGCAGTGATGCCGTCCTTTCGGATGGCGAGGGCGACAGAGTAGCTCCAGCTACTCAAGCGCAGGCCCCGACCCCATAGAACAGGCCGGCGGCCATGTTGTGAGGACTACACCCGGTGGCTGTAGCGCTACAAATTTTGTACAGGGGGTGGTCCTGTCCTCAAACATTTGTACTACAGTGGATTATCGTAGTGACAATTTTAAAACATCTCCATATTAAGGTTAACACATCTACAGAAGTATGCATCATTGGAGGAAAGTACAAATCCAAGTACTGGGAAAAACAATTGCAGTGACTTTTATTAATTAGGTCGCATGTTTAGGCATTGGCGATTCAATGTAAATAAAGGAAATTTAAACATAGAAAAATAGAAAATAAACCTTGTCACCAACCCGGTGAGTTATCTAGAACGAAGGCACATGTTTTACAAATATTTAGTACATATTTAAATAGCATTACATGTCCAGTGGTGACAGGTGGTCACTGAATTTAGCCTGTTCTAGTCCATACAGTGCAGAATTCAAAGGTGACTTTTTAGAAATGTACCTACAGTACAGCAAAACAGTACATTTGCAAAGTTTGTATAGTGTGCTACCTCCACACTCCTATTTAGTGCTGTGTTGTATTGCAGTGTTGCCAAGTATTACATCATATTTGCCAACCTAGTGATGTGTTATCACAGTCACAACCAACATTTGCACAGCACTATGCTTTAAAGAAACCTACAAATAGGGTCTGCTAAAAGGCGACGTCAACATAAAGGTGGTCATGAAGATTCAAGTCATCGGTCTGAAGGGTGTAAGGACAGGGCACGATGACATAGGACGTTTCAGCTGTAAGAGGGTGGCAGCCTTCTTCTGGGGCCAGGTAAAGCAGGTTTCCCTATGAATAAAAACAATACAACAGTATATTGTTGAATGTTCCAGGAAGTGGATCATTAATAAGAGAGTTAAAAAGCCTGTGAGAGGCTACACTGAGGGCTGCCCCTCCGGTCCCAGACACTAACCTTGCACATGGGGGAAGAGGTTCAAGAGCTGGTTGTCAGAACCCTCATGGTTTGGTGGTCGGTGTCCTGGTTTGAAGAATGTTCACTGTGTAGTGACCTGAAATTACAGGACCAGTATTAGTCATAAATGGCTGGGGCGCCTGGTTGAGGTTATGTGATGTCAGGGGAAAAAAAACGAAGGATACTTTGTTGCTGTAGTAAAGCTGGTCATAGTATGGCAGTGCTCCCGTGGTGTGCGTTGTGTCTCTGTGGCAGGAGATAAGTTCCTGCCTGGAGGTCTGGGGGCTCGGATTGTGAATCTGGGGAGCAGGAAGTGGAGACAAAAAGTCCAAGACTAGCTGTTAGTCATAGATAGTTGCTCTGAGAGGAATCAAGTGCTGGGTGCAATGCATGGCCTTGCCAAGTTATAAGAACTCACCTCAAGGCTCTGTGCGAGCCGCTTGCGCTGTATCCGAACTGTAATGGCGCTCGCGTTCGTCTGGGAGTGAGCTGTTTGGAGTATATGCAGTGCGTGTGCGTGCAAGATTAGTGTCTCAGCCTCGCACATGCGCTGGGGCGTGGATGCCGGGTCGTCAAGGAGACGGGAACACGAATCGACACGCAATGAAGTGAATGCAGTTGTGGCTGTAATCGAGCCGGTGCTCAGTGTGTAACATGATTAATTGGCAGGAAAGAAGACATGTACAGCCTGGATGCCAGTGTGATATAGGAACAGCACTCCGGGTACGGAGTGCTGTAAGGAAAGGAAGGAAGGACTCAGCTGGGAATCTCCGGCTGAGATTGTGTGTTTGCTGCAAATGGGTTATTAAGGTGGGGGGACTCCAGCAGCCATAATGCCTGTGTCCCAGACAAGATGATGTTGAACGCCTCCGGAATGGGGTGGCTATAAGTGCAGAAAAAGTGGGTAAAATCCTGCAGATAGGAAGCCCTGGGGGGGGCGAAGGACTTTACCTGGGCTTCCGGGGGCAAACATTGACCTAGCCGACTGTAAAAAATGTCTTGGGGGATCCTTGGACTGGACAGTAAGAAAACTGGGGAAAAAAAGGGGTCATTACAATTACAGGTATTCAAATGGAGTGAGCTTGTTGAGACCCTTCAAGGTGGTCTGTAGTTTGAATATCCACCATGCTTCTTTGAAATTCAAGGCGTTGGTGGTATTGGTACAGTCTGTCACCTTGTCTACTACCCACCATTTGAAGGAGTTGCAGTTGTGTTGGTACTCAAGGAAATGAGACACAAGGGGTGCATTGTGTGTTTTGCATCTTATTCTTGACTTATGTTCCCCTATCCTTTGGTTAACTGGCCTAGATGCTTGGCCTATGTATCTCTGATGGCAGGGGCATTCAATAAGGTAAATGACATTAGATGTCTTACAATTGCAAAAATTGCGAATTTACCATTCTTTATCATCTATCAGAAAAGATCGTAGTTTTCTGGTTTGGCTGCAAACTGAGCAACTGCCACAGGGATGATGTCCACGGATATCTTGCATGTTCCACAGGGTGGATCTTGAGTCCTTGCGTTTGTTTCTAGCATGAGTCAGGAGCTCTTTAAGATTTTTGGATCTCTTCAGGGCCATTTTGGGTAAAGGTTCTTCTGGCAAGCTTAGCTGGACGATAGGCCAGAGTTTTCTGATGATCCCTAGTTGTGATGTGTTGGCATTAAAGGTAGTGACACATGCCAAGGAGTCTTCAGCGTTATTGTTGCGGGTTTTGGGAACCAGTAATACTTCTCTTGGAGTATAAAGTGTTTTTTGAAGTATCCGCTACAAAGACACACACCACTGAGCACATAAACCCAGGTCGAGACTCGACACATGGGTTGAGTGATCGACAACGTTCGACACCCAGGGAAAGGTCTGCTGAGCCCCGGTCCTCTGGGCAATGTGAGGTCCTCACATGGCAGGGCCCAACCGTTGAAAGACGGCAAGGGTGTCGCTCGCAAATCTCCCTCCGAAGGTCGATCGTCCGCGGACGAGGCCTCGGCCCTACCCACATCCGAAATTTGACACTCGGCGTCAGATAAGGTGATAGGCCCCAAAAAGTCAGTGAAACACTCCCCTGGGCCCCAGGAGGGTGAGGGGGACATCACAAAACTCCTCATAGGTGACAAGAGCCCTCTTAGGTAAAAAACACTTCAGTAGGAAAAGCCTAAACAAGCCAGGCCCATTTTACAATCTAGAGAATCTTGGCCTAATGTGGTACCTCCCACAGATGAGGATTTAGGACTTTCCCCTCAATCTGTGGTAATCCCAAATTCCAAAGAATAGTCTTCACAAGATATTGACAGAGTGATGAGAAGAATGACCTTTATGGCCAACATTTTCGAAAAGAATCCTGATTACCTTCAGAGCTTCAACTCCACTCCCCCACCACAGCTCCATTTGGTTCTCAAGCCTCTGCCTTACATACTCAACCCCCTTCTAAGAGGTCTCGTTCAAATGTTTCTTTACAGATTACAGTCATAGATCTCTATGACCCTGAATCAGACCAAGACCACCTCTCCTTTGTAGAGAAAGTTGACCCTCAGTTTATTGATGCGGATACAGCGGACCCTTATTATAGGGATGATTGATAATTAACCCCTTCTCAATGAAGTACTAGCCAAAGCAGCTCAGCACTTTCAGATTGGCACCCAGGAGGTACAGGAGCATACAGACTTTGCAGAACAAATCCTTGGGGACAAAGACAGTGGCCCAGTTTATCCCGCTACTGAAATCAGTGCAGCGCCGAATGCAGCCATCTTTCGAACCCCCCCTAATCTCGCACGGGCTGTCAGCCCACCTGTAGAGAAATTATTTAGACCCACACCTTCAGACCCATTATATATTAGAGGGCAACTGAAACCAGACTCCTTAGTTGTGACTACAACTAGAAAAAGAGCGGGCACACCCGATAAGGAGAACAAAAAGATTTACGCCATGGGCAGAAAGGTCGCCTCCTCTGCGGCCTATCAAACCAGAATAGCGAACAATGCAACACTCTTGGCTAGTTACAACTGCCACAAGTGGGAAGAAATGTCTGCTTTACTTTCATCTGCCCCAGTGCCACTCAAATCCCAGCTAGCACAGGTGGCTGCAGACAGGGATGTCATTTGGGGGTCGCCAGAGGTCGCAACTGCGACCTCTGAGGTCTCCCTTGCGACCTCAGTGGTCTCCTTTGCGACCTCTGTTAAAAATAATAAGAAAAAAAAGGTTGTTTTTTTTCTTTTCATTTTTTTTTCAATGCATGCTCCTGGGCTGTGGCCAGCCAGCACCATGTGGCTCTTTCTTCTGGAGTGGCTGGCTTTCTTATTCAGGCCCCGTAAAAAAAGAAGAAAAATAAGAAGAGGAGAGCCACAAATCTAACACATTCAGCACTGACCCTAAATAAGAAAGAGTAGGAATACCAAATAATGTGTCTTTCTGGAATACTATACAATAAGTGCTAGACTAATTAAAGGTTTATTTCAGGCACACTTCAGGAGGTGAGTCACTAATTTAGTCTGTTCTTAAATGCCTCAATTTAGCCTTTCATCATTCTGAGATCGATAAATGAGTACCAACACAGGTTGGGTGATATTGGGTGTATATTTGTTCTATATAAAGCGCTTAAACGTAAGTTATATACTAAGCTATATAAGCTATATAATAACACATCATTATCATTTGATCATGGACCTCTGCTTGGATTCACAGTAATTTGGTAATATGGGCCTATACACACTGATCTTAACGATACATATGGTGATCCATTCTTGTATGAAAAGTACATCACATTATAGTGATATCGTAACCATATCTTTGGGGTGGGGTCAAATGACATCACTTCCTGTGATGTCAGCAGGGGGTTGTGTGATGTCACTTCCGCTACCCCTGGCATTTTGGTGAAATGACGTCCCTGGCTGCAGATGGGAAGGCAAGGCCTAGCTGTCTTTGTAAAACCAATTTTGACGCTGCGGGCAATGCCAGAAGTGTCATTGCGCAGGGGACCGTTATTAAAAGGCATGCATGGATGCGCCAGTCAGGTTTTAGACCAGAAACGCAGGCCACTCTAATAAACATGCCTATTGAACCTAACATGCTTTTCGGTAAGGCCGTAGAAGACGCCCTTAAAACAGCAAGGGACGAGTATGACACGCCAAAATCTCTAGGTCAACTCACCAATAAGCCTTCCGGACAGAGGGGGAATGCCAATTTTCGCCGTTTTCGAGGCCAAAACTCTCAATGAGGATCCAGCTACAGTCAAGGTAAGGGTTCCTCCTGGGGAAATAATCGAGGCTAATCCTCCCAGGGCTATCAGAGAGGACAACGCAGAGGTCGTGGTCTGGGCTGAGGCCCTGCTCGAGGTGGCACACCACCTCAGAGCAAGTGACATTCCGCTTCAGGTGCCCTCCCATGCTTCTCCATTAGGACGCATTTCCAGCTTCACCCACGCATGGGAGGGGATCACCTCAGACAGATGGTTGCTGTCCACAGTAGCAGGCGCAAATTGTATAGAATTACTCCAACATCCCCACAACCACCCCCCACGACAGAAGATCCACTCAGAAGAACACCAGCGTATCCTTCTCAAAGAGATAGCCACACTTCTATTAAAGGGCACCATTGAAGTCGTCCCGGCCAACCAGGTAAACAGGGGTATTTATTCAACTTACTTCCTTGTGCCAAAGAAAGATCCAACAATGCGCCCAGTATTAGATTTGCGCCCTGCAAACAAGTATGTCAAGCCACAAAGTTCTACATGACTACGCTACAACAGGTAATCCCTCTACTAAAAAGAGGGGATTACATGGCAACACTGGATATGAAAGATGCCTATTCTCATATTTCAATGTTCCCAGCACAAAGAAGATTCTTGCGTTTCAAGATGGCGAACAAGCACTACCAATTCAAGGTGCTGCCCTTCGGTATAGCCTCAGCTCCAAGGGTATTCACAAACATACTGGAGGTGGTGGCAACGCACCTGCGCACGGAGGCAATCCCAGTGTACCCTTACCTGGACGACTGGCTCGTTGCAGGGGAATCACCCCTGATTTGCAGACAAAACATTCAGAGAACAATCAACCTCCTCTTTCAATTGGGCTTCTCCATCAACGAGAAAAGTGAAGCCTAGTTCCAAGCACTTCAAAACAGTTCCTAGGAGCAGTATTAAACGCAGAAGAGGGGTTGGTCTTTCCATGAGAGGAAAGAGTGAAACATGTGTTACTGCAAATACCATATTATCATGGCGACCGCCAGATACGGGTGCGCAAAGCTATGCATTTAATAGGCATGATGGCATCTTGCATTTACCTGGTTCCTCAAGCGCACCTGCGCATGCGACCCATGCAGGAGTGGTTGGCGAAACAGTGGTCTCAGGCAAGTGGTCAGTGGGACGATGTAGTGGTCGTTTCGCCAACACTTGTACAAAATCTTTGCTTGTGGACAAGAGAAAATCTAACGAAAGGAAAACCTTTCTACGATCCAGAGGTACAGGAGCAGAGGTACAGGCGGTTGTCACGACTGATGCCTCACTGGCAGGGTGGGGGGCTCACTATCTTCACTACACAGCTCATGGTCTGTGGTCTCACACTAGCTCAGAACCACATCAATCTGCTGGAACTTATGACAGTATTCAAAGCCTTTCAGGCATTCGAACCCCATTTAACAAATCTATCTGTGCAGACATGCACAGCAAATTTGGAAATGGGAACTCAAATGGAAAATGTTCCTGTCATCACAACATGTTCCAGGGGAACTCAACTCTCTAGCAGACTCATTAAGCAGAAATCCCCTACCAGAGGAACAAAAGTGAAGTCTACACAAAGGAATCGTAGAACCTCTTCTCTCAATGGGGTTTCCCAACTATAGACTTATTCGCCATAAGCGAAAACAGTTAATGCCCAGACTTAGCGTCCAGATTCACCCAGCCAGGCTCCAAGGGGAACGCCCTATGGATGAACTGGTCGGGGAAATTAGCTTACGCTTTCCCCCCCCCCCCCCAACACCCGTCATGAGGAAGGTGGTGAACAAGATACACAAGGAACCGATGAAGCTTATCCTAGTTGCTCCTATGTGGGCAAGACAACTATGGTATCCACATCTGCGCAAACTGGCGATGTGCGATCCCATCAAACTCCCATGCCTGTACAACCTACTCACCCAGCACGAGGGACTAACAGTGCACCCGCAGTCGCACTCAATGAACTTGGCAGCATGGCTCCTGAGGTCATAGAGTTCGGACATCTCAACCTGCCACAGAGATGCATGGAGATCTTGAAAGAATCAAGAAAACCAAACACCAGGCACTGTTACTTTGACAAATGGAGAAGATTTGTAATTTGGTGTCAGGCTAAACAAATCAACCCCGTAGAATGTACTCCATCCCACATTCTAACTTATATGCTTCATTTGCTAGATGCAGGGTTAGTATTTAACTCCCTAAAGGTCCACCTGGTGGCTTTGTCAGCCTACTCAACCTCTCATATTAAGGTCTCCTGGTGGAAAGTATTGGTCACCAAAGCATTTATGGAAGGAATAAAGAGACTTCACTCTCCAATTTCGAACCCACCGTCAATGTGATACTCGCTAAGCTCATGGGGCCCCCGTTCGAGCCTATGCACAAGTCTAGTCTCAAAAACTTGACTTATAAAACTGCCTTCTTAGTGGCTATCACTTCCATGAGAAGGGTTAGTGAAATCCAAGCATTGTCCATGCAGGATCCTTTCTTTGTTGTACACAAAGACAAGCTGGTTTTACGTACTCGCCCTAGGTTTTCACCTAAATTCATCTCCAAATTTCATGTTAATCAGTCAATTGAGCTACCAGCTTTCTTCCAGGAATCCAACAGCTCAGCTGAGGTAAAACTCCACACACTAGATGTGAGGAGAGCAGTCCTCTACTACATAGACAAGACCAGACCGCTAAGGAAAATTGATCAATTGTTTGTCTCCGTAACGCCAGGCAGAGAAGGTGACCGCATTTCTAAGAATGCCATCTCTAGGTGTATAATCAGATGTATCCAACTGTGCTATTCCCTATCCGATAAAACACTGCCTTTTAAGCCCAGGGCTCACTCCACGAGAGGTACAGGAGCCACTCTGGCTTTCATTGCAAATGTCCCTGTAGACCGTATTTGCAAGGCAGCTACATGGAGCTCTGTACATACTTTCACTCAGCACTACTGCATTCACACTCATTCCAAGACAGATGCACAAGTGGGACAAGCGGTTCTAAGACAATTATTTGCTCATGTACCTTTTCACGTCCCACCTCCTACTTCTTCCACTGCTCGCTAATCTGTGCACAGCATGTGATCTAAGCAGATTACACAAGCCTCAGAAGGGATACATTACTCGTATTTCTGATCCTTGCATCTGCTTAGATTCACGTGCGACCCACCCTTCCTCCCCTCGGAGAGAAGGCGCATGGATGCCTATGATCTTATCTGATACGTATCTGCTTGCATACAACTGTACTCATGCTACACCATGTCAGAAAAATAACAATCTGAGGGACCTAGACGCGCGCGGGATCATGGGTACAGTGGACGTCACACTAGGGATAGTATTACTGGCACGCCCTGTCGACGTCCCTTTTCGAATTTCGAAAACGACAGCTGTAATACTCCTGTTAAGGATTTCAATCTGGCAACACACACCTTGGTCTCAGCCTAGTATGTAGCGCACAACTGAAATGCTTATGTTTTTATATTGTACAGATTAAATTTTGAGATGGTACACCACTCATATCACACCCCCTTTTCAAATACCGCGTGTCACGCTGGGCCATGAACCAGGCTGGTTGGTAAAATGCAATATTTATTTATTTATTTTAAAATTCAAAATAAATCATAAACTTTTTAATATGGGGCAGCAATCGCCAATGGGGTGATAATAACAATGAGAAGTTGAGCAATGCATTGGGTTTAACTCACTCGGGGAACATATGCACACCACAGCAGAATAGGAGTACTTTTGGTTTAGGTAATATAGCACTTAAGTTAGAATTTCCCCCTGCAATGTTCCCTCAACCCACAAATATTTTCCCCCTGCAATGTTCCCTCAACCGCACAAATAATCCATTCTGAATGGATAAACAGAAGCAGCAGGTACTCAGGAATGACAAGTAGGAAACAGAATTCAAATCTGACCTTCCCTCCCCAAATAAGAGAGAAAAATGGATTTTAAACCCCTGCATGGTTGTAAAATGACACTCAGAAATGGACAAATAAATAATGAATGTGTGTGAAAAACCTTGAAGCAAATATAATTCCTCACTAAAGCCACAATGGAATTACACTAACAATCACAAAGCATGGATTACCAAAAGCATACAGTTAAAAAATGAGTGGAAGGGTTGAAACAGATTGTAGCAAAATGACAGGTTGGAAACTGCGATTCCCGTCTGAAATTACCCAAATGGTTTTTACTAAAAACGGGTGAAATACACTGATTTGAAGTGCGATCACAGGTACACTATGGAAGTGAAAGTAAGTCTCTAGCTGGTAAATTGGATGAGTTATGCAAGATATATAAAGGTGCGCTTTGAGTAAAATGACGCCGTGAAATCAGAAAGGAAATCAGTTGTGACAAGAGCAGTTTTACTTTAAACTAGAGTATTCAGGCTAGCCCGCCAAAGAGGGACACAGTAAGCTCCAGGGTTGATTCACGAGTTCAACCCTCTCGCCCCAGCGCCCAACCTTGCCAGTACCAGTCCAATCACTCAAAATGGAACTAATGGCTTAGGATTACACAAGACAAAATTACTAAAGAGATGGCGCTAGCACGAGAATCAAGGGCAGGGTTGCAAGAATGAGTCTGACAGTTTTAGAAGTCATCAGGATAAGAATAGGATGACTTGGAGAATGGGATAAGGACAAATGCAAGACAAGTAGACTATGGATTTCTTTGGGTCAGGGATGATACTTACAGTCCACTTTTAGGTTGGGATTTTGGACCGTCGAGGGTTCTGGTCACTACGCGGCAGGACGCCTGGCAAACCACTGGGCAGTTCTGGTCACTGGATGCCACTTCTGGAATGACAATTCTGCTCACTGGATACTAAGGTCAAATGGCACTCCCTTTGTCCCTGGGTCATTTTTTTTTCTTTCTTTCAACTGACACCATATGGCATTTCCGTCAGAGCATGGTGGGGGTTTCTCCCTGGATTGAAGTTTTTATTGCCCCTTCACACTTTAGGCTTCCTTCCCTGAGAGCTTCATTTTCAGGGTCCCAGCAGAGACGAAAGTCGGTTCAACCCCGTCATTATCAGGAGATTGATAGTATCTGCTGAGAGAGAGCCCTCCTTTTGGTGCCACCCCTCCAAGCAGAAAACCTGTTTTTCAATTTGCAACTCCAGCCACCATAGTTTTAAACCCTTTATTTTCTGATCTTGGATCCAGAATTAAAACAAGCCTGTTGTATGAAATAACCCATGTTATATAGTCTCACCAGCAACAAACCCCTTCATGTTGCTAACAACCGGCAGGCTTTCATTCACCAGTGTACTGTTCCAAAACACAGGCATTTGTTTTTCTTCAGTCGGCAAAGCCCATTTTTACACGTGTTGAAAACTGCTAGCATTTCCTTCTTTAAATTTGCTTTTGCCATCTGACTTCCCACACTGTCTTTGCAGCTATAGTCATTTCCTTGAATGCAGGAGTTGTATCTGAAGCATAGATACATTGACACTGACCTGGCTCAGAGAGTTGGTCTCTTTGAACTGCTGAGCCTGGATACTTTTGGAAAGAAATAACGCGTGTTCCCGTGCGAGTGAAAGTGAAGTTGCTTATTGATTTCTCTGAGTTGGTTTGACTGGGCCTGTCATTCAGGGATTATGCCTGGTTTTGGTAAAGTACAATGAAATATCCTGGGCATGGCAGGGCCTTTTTAATCACAGTGGTTTCAGAATGAACAGATGGAATTAGCGTCAAAGCTGCATTTTCTTTTTTAAAGGTGAAAAATGTTTTCTTTTTAATGGAGATTTTGGCTTTTGCAGCAAAGCAACGCTGCTTTTTCCATTTTCTTCCTTTTTGTTTGTCGGTACACACTGGCAATCTCCTTCAATGTGCCTCCTGGTTCCATCCTGCCCGATGTATGCTTGACAGGACGGGCAGCCATTTTTGTTGTTGCAAAACGCAGTTTTGAGCCATGACACTCACAGGAGCCAGCGCAGCCATTTGGCTGTTTCTGCACAAATGCAGCTTGTTGATGTGGGGAAATGCTGTTGAGTGGGTCAATATATCCCACACTCCGCAGCTTCCACTAGATGTCGGCCTATGCATGTGAATCTAAGCAGATACATGCATCAGAAATTGTTAAGGTGGGTATCACGTGAGTGAAGCGTACCTGTAGACTTGGAAGAAGATCTTGACGTGGCAGCCAGACTGACGACTGTCTTCTGATGAGTAAATGACGCAGGGTACCGGCCTCTCCGCCACCCAAGGTTGAAACAGGGTGGAAGATGGACCGACTCCCAACGCCACGGGACGCACTCTCCTGATTAGCGTAGCGTCAGGACAGTGCAATCACTGACAGGAGAGGCAGATGTTGAATGTCCTTTGACTGTAGAGTCCGAAGTTCTTTCCAAGAAGAGGTCCCAAGGACCTTGTAATGAGGAGCGTGAGGAGATGCTGGTATAGCTGCTGAGCTTGTACAGGGAGACCGAAGTAGGTGGTTGAGCCAGGCACCCGCGAACCACTGGAGAAACAAAGACGACAGGCAGGTGGATGGTCCGGCTGGGGAACAGCTGGTAGACTCAAAAGTCCCAAAGGAAACAGGTAGCAGCTCAGGCAGGAGTGTGGGAACCAGACCCAGGAACTGGACAGTGAAACCAACCCCAGGAACTAGACTGGGAAACCAACCCAGGAGCAGGACTGGGCAAGGACAGAACACGGGAACCCAGGAGAGAAGAAACTGAACCCCAAGATAGGGGACCCCGGGACCCAAAAGGACCTGCAAACCACACCAAGGAGGGAAGGACCAGAAGCCACAGGAGGGGCCAGAAACCAGGGAAGAATTCGGGCAGGAGCGGGCGAAAAATGCAGGGCAGGAACAGGCGAGCAACAAACGAGCAAAGAACACGATCAGGGCACAACCGCGTTGAGACGCGACTTGCCCCTGATCGAAGCTCGTTTTATGGGATGGCCGGCACCCGAGAGGCTTGAAAAGCAAACCGTCTCGTTGCTAGGTGCCGGCGCATCCAAAGCGAGGCTCGAGACGCAAGCTCTCGCCGTGGAGAGGGCCCAATCTACTGCGCATGCGTGGAACCGAGACCGTGGTCTCCCGCGCATGCGCAAAGGACTCCTGACGGGAACCCTAGAAGCTCTCCCCACGGCGGATCCCCGCAAGCGAAAGCACGGGTAGATCCGCCAAGAGAGAGGAGAGCTAGCAGGTGTGGAGAACCCCGGTCTCCAGGTAAGTGGCGTGACAGAAATACGATTTCGGTGAGTAATGGATCCCATATATACACCAACACAAAAGTTACAACTGGATAATGTTCACAGTCCCAGGGAGCGGCTCCCTTCCCCAGGTTTCTCTTCAAGAGACTTCAAGGTTCCTAAGGGCACAAATCGTCCTTGGAGTTCTTTGCACAACACACAAAATAAAACACCTTGTATTCAACACAATTTAGATGCGACTCTCAACTTCGTAGGATACTGGTGTACTCCTTGTAAGGAAGGTGTGGCATCAAACAGTGAAGACAGACACAAGGGATCACAGTTCAAGGGTGTTTATTGAACTTCAGTGGGTTGGTTGAACATCGATCTAATCTTAAATCGAAGGGTGGGAGCAAGCTACGACCATCAAAAAAATAACGCAGTCATAGTGGAGTCTCTGTCAAAATAGAAGGGCCTATACTAATAAACCTATTGCCAATCCTTGTAAATACAAAATGTGTGGTACAACAATGTAGGCAAAAGAAAAATGTTCAAGAAATAATATGTCCGGAGCCAATCCTTAATTCTAAGTACTGGGTAGGATGGGGTAAAAGGTGTTGCAGGGAAGCGAGGGATAACGCGTCTCAACATCGGGTGGCCCACTCCCGAAGACCCCTCACCCAGGTGATCCTCGTGTACTGGTCCACTCCCAGTGTCTGGGTCCAAAGGCAATGGCTGTGCCCTGGCCACCTGAGAGAGACACCCGGGGACTAGCGGGTGAGACACCTTCTGGTTTCTCACATCCCCTGCCAGGTTCTTTTCTACTTCATTTTAAATTTAGTTCACAGGCTTAACTTTCGCCTGGTGTATTCCTTTGTCAGGACTTCTTTACGTGATTTGTTTTATACACTTGCAAACTTGACCTTTGCCTTCTATATTCTCCAGCCAGGGCTTTTAATGTGATTCACTTTACACACTTGCAAAACTTAACTTTGTTTCATTCACCTCCTATGTTCTCTTTCGGTAATAATTAATCTCATATTCTTTCATTCACTTCATTGTCCTTTAATGTTCTTTAGTAGCATTGCCAAAGCGCCGGTGTCCCAATTTCCCTCTTTAGGGCTCACCGGCTTTCTGCGTCACTCTTTGGTTTCTTTACGGTAAATGGGAAGCAGCGATTTGGCTCCACTGACTTGTCTTCAGCGGTTTGGTAGTCCTTCGATCAATGCCACAGGGATACAGTTTCCCTAGCTAGATCTCTCTTCCTCCATTCAGGTTCTACTTTTAAAAATGGCACAGCACCTGATATACACTCATAACCACTAGAGCACGTTCTGCACTTCTCAGCCTCATGGATCCTCATTGCTCCATTGAGCCTCCTCATATCAGTATTCTTGTATGCATGATAATGTTGGGCAGTTCTCAAGCGGTGGTGAATCAAATCCTTATCAGACAGCTTAACCGTATGAAAACACACTTCCCTTTGTTAAACCATTCCTCCTCCCTGCTTTCCAAAATCAACCTCCCCGCTTACCAAAATCAACACATACTGGTATGCTATTTTACGTTGTAGAAACCCAATATCTTTTACTCATTGGACATCCAGATGTGGGATAAAGAAGTTATCAGTCCTTGAGTAGAATGATTTGGCTGCTGAGTAGAATTCTAATTACCACCTCCCAATATTTGTATTTGTATTTATATTTTTCATGCCGGTAGCATATGCAAATCCCTTGAGATTTGTCGCCTGTTCCAGTGTTGAACGGGTGGTCCTATCAAACTCTGATTTCATTACTGCATTGACATCCTCTCCCATACAAACATTTCCTGCAAGCACTCCGTTACCAACGCCCCTTTTGGCTGAAGGAACTTGAAGAGGGATGTTGAAGCACAAACATTCAATATAGTCTGTGTATCCTGCCCCAAAATAAATTTTCCATTTGGGGGGGGGGGGAAGAGTGCCTTGGTGAGTGCCCGTTCTGCCGTACCTGCCGCTCCCTCTTGGACTCTGTGGAATATATACTATCCATCTACAACTGCTGATTGTGCATGGTATGCTTATCTGCATCAACTACCTCTACAAACATACACTCCACTCTTGGAATATCCTTTAACACATTAAAATTGTGCTGATTTTCATTTTCAGAGCACTAACTCCGCCCCTTCCTGGCTGCTCTATAAACTCTGCGCACGTGCATTTGGAGGCGTGCATTGGTGAGTGCCTGTTCTGCCTGTTCAGCGAATGGCACATTGCCAAAGGCACCTATAGCCCGCTCTCACTGCTTCTTTGTTGCTCGAAGGACTCGCTAGGTCACTTATGGCTTACACCCTACATGCTTGAATTTGCCAAACTACATGTGAATGCTCCTACAGTGCAGGAGCATAGATTCATCTGCCGCCAGCTCGCCGGCAACAAGAAAACACAAGCTAAAATGGCACGCTCCAAGTCGATTAGCTCTGACATGAGGTTGCTATGGAATCTGGCAAGTAAAACAAATGCTGCGGCGGAGTGAGCAGCAGAGTGAGGTTGCAGACAGCGGCAGACCGGAGTCTTTCTGCTGTTTCTCCATTTTTTTTTTCCCAGCGTGCCCATCTACAAAGAGGCCCCCCACCCGCGGAGCGGCCGCGGAGTGAGCAGCAGAGTGAGGTTGCAGACAGCGGCAGACCGGAGTCTTTCTGCTGTTTCTCCATTTTTTTTTTCCCAGCGTGCCCATCTACAAAGAGGCCCCCCACCCGCGGAGCGGCCGCGGAGTGAGCAGCAGAGTGAGGTTGCAGACAGCGGCAGACCGCGGTTTGAGCGTGGACTAAGGGAAAAGCCACCGACATGGATATATATTCGTGTACAGATGAGCCTGTGAGGACTACTGCTGCAACGCACTGTGTGAACGAACAGCCAACTATAAGGGCGGAGCTACCTCAACCAGGTACGGCACCCCTTATCCATCACATGTGGGGAGCGGAGGGTCCCGCTGATTTTTCAGCTCTTCCAGCTGCCCATCCGCTGTTTCCGCCTCTCATGCCGGAAAAGTCCCCCTCCACGAAACCTGTTTTCCCGTTACCCTACCTACTTCCCTTATCCCTTCCCCACCTTCCCCTCTCCTTACCTGTTCGATTTTGGAGGTGGAGACTGTAACAAATCAGCGGGTACTCAGGCCTTTGAAGGAGACCTGTCCGGGAAGAGGACCCCCTCGGAAGCGTGGAGAGAAGAGCACTGCTCTCAAGCGGGTGCCGAAGCGCACTATCTCGTCTGGTCAAGCCGAGCCTTTTGAGACACCTAAACTCAAGACCGCGAGACTCCTGCTGGACACTTCCTGCAACGAAGCGTCCTGCCGCATACTGGAAACGGACCAAGGCAGGCCTTCGCTCTTGATGGACCTGAGAGACAACTCGCTAGCAGAGACTCAGCGGGGAAGAACTATCGTACCGCCGATGTTGCCCCCCGGAGATGAACGTGTGTGCCAAGAGGGGGAGGTGAACCAGATTACCAGAGATCGCACAGCTTGTGATCCATTGCTTACTGCTGAAATGAATTGCAACAGCCCCAAGAGAGAAAAAGATCAATCTGAGGCACATGTGGGACAACGTCCAAGGACGGTAGCGACCACCGACGACGAGTCTTCAGAACATCTAAACATCAAGGACAGTGACCAAGACGCCACGCCTAAGCTGTTGGGGCCTGCAATGAGAATCTTATGTGCTGCGCAAATTCATACTGCATCAGCACTAGATAATCAAGAGCGCCCCATGCAAAGGAACCCTGGCTGACGATATCCGGGGCTAATGATAAATCTGGAGAAGCATCCAACTGTAAAATTGCCCATCGAAATCCGGCGGTTTTTGATCACTCAGAGGATGGAACTACTGAGGATATCGAAACCGCTGCGGAACCGGGCACTGTAACTAAGACCCTGGTAAAACCGACCGTCGCATATTTCCAAATGAAAACCCAATCGAAAAAGAAACAAGAAAAAACGGGAACGGACAACGAGAGGCTGGACATTACATCCTTAACGACGATCTGCAAACCGCACCGTTACAATCATAACAAAGTGAGAAGCAGAATGACCCCAAGACCGAAAGCTCCATCAAAAAAGAAACTAGGGCCAAAAACCGGTCCCATCAAAGGCGGCATAGTGGCAGCCATGAACGACTTTTTTAGAATGAAATTGGAGTCAAATCTAAACCAAGGTCACGAGCTGTCAGACAATGAAATTCTTGAGAGTCTAGGTGAAGCAGAAACAAATATATCAAGATCTGAGTGCCTTATAACAGAGGCCACTGCGAGTCCAGACTTAATGATCAGTCTATCAGATAAAGCACAAGGAGGGTCCTCTACCCCTCTAAGATGGCATTATTCTAACAATCACAAGAAGAGGACTGAACTTAGTGAGTCAATGGGAAAGACCATTGAAATATGTTCCCAAGCTTTACTGGAGGCTGAACTAAGGACAGAAAAGGAGAGAATTGAAGAAGAGATCTTGACCCTGGAGCCGAATACATACCTACATGAAACTACAATCACAGAAGGTAGCTCTACCAAAGAACCACGAGATATGGATACGAAAAGTGTTAAGAACAAGAGCCCACAAGCAGACGAGAAGCTAGTGACGGACGTCGGAGCAGTGTTGCTTCCAGTCGAACAAGGCCCAATCGTTTCCCCAAAGGAACATGAGATCAACAGGGAAAAAACAAACCTACTGCATCGAGCACGATCCGTGACGCGGTGTTCTGAGGAAACTCAACGGTCTCCTTCACTAAACCTCGTGCAGCAAAATATGGACCAATCAACATTAATGTCGTCAGTGACGATAGCAATGGCACCATTCACAAAGATGTACGAGACTATTAACGACACGCTTCGGGACCAGATGTATATGCTTTCAGCAATGCAATCTAAATTGCAATATTTGGAAGGTTACATAATGGGGACCCAAAACCCTGAAATGGAAAAAATCACGCAAAAAAAAGGACAGGTTCCAACCTGCAGCTGCGTTATTGCCTATGGATTCCATCCTCCAGCTGAGGAATCAGAGAACAAACAATCACAAAATCCCATTACGGATCAGATAGCCCCCGTTATCAGACAGGACGAAACGGTTGGGCCACTGGCTCACGACGACAGAATCACCTACATCCCCAACATCGAACAAGGCGAAGAGCCACTGGACGATATTATTGCTATCCTTGACGAAGGAGAGAACTACATGGTGACGGAAAACGAAGCAGGCACGATGGGGGCAAATCAAGAAACAGCTAATCCCTTTTCCTACATCCAGACCGGGGGGAAAATTGGGGAACCCCAGTAAAAATACCACTGTAAAGCCAAAGAACTTTACATTTGGAATATTCTCGCAACAAAAATCAATTGTCAATCAAACTTCGAAGAAGGATGTGAACAGATCAACCACTTCTTTGGTCTCTCAAATACCTCCGAAGCAGTCAAAGGTTGTCGTTAGGAAAAATGGTCTTGCAAAGAGAGCAGTGAAGAAAACAGTTACTCGAACTACTGAGGAGAGTGAAAAGCGACCTAACCGTGTAAAGGAAAAAGAACCAGTCCTCTTGGTTCTGGAGCAATTAGACGGGAGTATTGCTACTGGGGACGAGACAGGATCCGAAATTCATCCAACAAAATCGTCAAAGAGAAAGATCCACAGAGCGATCATGGACTCTCCCAAAAATGAACCGCCGCATAAGGTCTTTATGTACGAAATTCCCGATTCTCCAATAGAAGCAACAGTGAAAACTCATAGACCGCAAAAAGTAGACTGTATATCCACCCGGAGCTCAAGGCCTAACATCCAGAAAGAACAAAGACCAATCGAGAGACGTAGACACGACACAAACATATGGAAGGATAACAAAACCCCGTCTATTCCGGCTTACACTCGAGGCCAGGTGGATATAGGAGAGCGGAAAAAGGCTCGTAACTCTAGCCTCGAAAACAAAAAAAAGACCTCAGATTCTTACCTCCAATATATCACTGAGGTGAACCAGAAAAAAAAAGGAGAAAGCACATTAGAACAAGACCAAGAACGGAAAAAAGCAGCAAAGCAAATCCTAACCGCCCATATGTTAAGACTGAAAAATATCAACTCAAAGCAAGAGGATATAACTATGAACAGATCAAATATTCTAAAAATTCTGACTCGAATCACAAGTTTGAAGCAGATTGGAAATAAAGACCTGTGGATAGTAGAACCAAGCACCATCGGGAGAACTGACTATTCTTATATACATCTCTACTCGGAAAATACTAAACGATACATACTGAGAGAATCCGAAAATCTATTTTCCATGGGATTTGAACTAACGGATCCCAAACAGGTCAACATAAAAAAGGACCTATCTACGCGAACCGAAAGAGTCAAGAGAAACACAGAGGCCACCCCGCAAAAGAGCACTAGATACATCAGCAAAATGCCTCACGCACAACCTGGCCGAACGAATCGAAGTCCACCCAATCTAAGAAATGGAGCGGATAATCAGAAAGAGAGAAAAAGATCTGAGATAACTCCTCAAAAAGACACGCATCGGGAACAAAACACCCTTCGAATCAAACGACCCCAACATTCCAACCGTAATAACTGGTCTCCCAACAACGATGACAGACTAAGTTCAAACGAAGTGGAATCTTGGACATGGCACAGAACCGAAGCTTCAAACCATAAAAATTACTAGCAACGATCGAGAGGAATGAAGACCTCTATGTGCTCGGGAAAGCCAAAAGAACGAAAAACACAATCTCCATCGCCACATCCATTAAGATTTGGCAGTTGGAACACGAGAGGTTTTGCACACTTAACAAGAGAAACCGATGTTAATCTGGGAAATTTTGATGCACTTTGCCTCCAGGAGACTTGGTTAACCACTAAACCCCAACTAGATGGTTACGACATAGCTTTCACGTGTGCTAGAAAAGGTGAATCGGGAAGACCATCAGCAGGCCTCATTATCGCCATTAAAGCAGGATCAGGCCTGGAAATTTTCAAAATACTACATACTCCTTATTGGATACAAGCCGTGCTTCTTACAAGAAAATCCTATACACTGAATCAAAAGGAAAGCTCGATTCTTTTGGTCAACGTCTATTGGAACCCTCAGGTAACAACCAACGAAGACCTCCTCAACGAACTTCAAAACGCTTTTGAGGAAGCACAGAAGACATGGGATGATCACAGTATCATTATAGGCGGGGATTTCAATGCCATATGCGAAGGAATTGGCAACCGCTCTACATTGCTAAACCTAAAGTCTCCCGTGCGGGAGAGAGGTATTTTTCTGGACAAGATCATGGCCGAACGAGACATGCACAACCTTCACTGGCAGCGAAACAAAGCAAATCTGGCAATTCCTTCATGGCAACGAGACGATCAAAAAGGAACAATAGACCATATATTCGTCTCGAGAGACATCTTGCCAGAGATCTGCTCCTTTACAATCAGGCCAACAACTTTCAGTGACCACAATCTCTTGGTGATAGAAGTTTGGGCCGCCAAACCCCAAACGATTCTGAACAATCTGCCATTGGAGATAACAGAAAAAGGTAAGCGAGTCAAAATATCTGCAAAGGGCATACGGGAACTGGAAGCCCAATTCGCTGGCTCTCAAATTATAGGATCAACAGCGTCTAAAAGAAAAGAGTTTGATCTGGATTACACACCCCTGCTAACCAGATTTCTAATGGATCCAGCAAAAGCATCGGTGGAGAAGAAAGACCAATCTTATCCCCATGCTTACAACAAAGATCTGGTAATGAAAAGGAAGGAACTCAGAAGACTCAAAAGATTAGCACAAAGAACTCCATCCTCAGAGAGCAACGAAAAGTGGCTAAAATCGGCCCGGCACTACAGAAGCTGGCTTCAAAACCATCGCTACCAGCTATACCTGAACGATTCTCAGCAAATGCTGTCAACCATTTGTGGCAAGAAGCCTAAAGAGTTCTGGAACTTGATCAAAGGAACACAAAAGAATACCAACGAGAGCATCCAGAACAACGTGGGCGAGGCGCGCTGGATCGATCATTTTTCAAAATTATTTGCACCCATTAGTGAAGGTAATGTAACTGAAACTTCGATGAGCGACCGTTACAAAAAGACAAGCCCATGGTCTATCCCTGACGATAAAGAGTCTATCCTAGATAAACTAAAAAAACTAAACAACTCGAGGGCTCCGGGACCCGACGGGATCAGCAACATGGAACTAAAAAAAAATCCTGAGTGCTGGGCCAACATCATGAGTGAACTCTTCTCCAACTGTAATAGTAAAAGAGCAATACCACCAACATGGCGAAAAGCCAATATTGTGCCCATTTACAAGAGAGGTGCGACCGACGATCCGAACCAATACAGGCCCATCGCCCTCTTGGACGTAATGGGGAAAGTTTTTGCGTCCTTGGCCCTAGATGCGTTCCAAGAATGGACGCGTTCGTCAAAAGCAATGGACCCACTCCAGAATGGTTTTATCAGAAACTCTGGAACTTCAACAAACATCCTACTCATGAGTGTGCTAAAGGGAAAGGCTCTTCAAAGTGGCAACCCAATCTATATCGTTTTTATCGATCTGGTACAAGCGTTTGACCAGGTAGATAGGGAACGCTTATGGGCGAAACTGGAATCTAAAGGCTGTCCGGAGTCAATTTTAAATCCAATCAAGGCTTTACATCAAGAGACATCAATTCAAGTTCGTTTGAGTGCAGATGGTCGACTCTCGGAAGAAATTGAAACAGCACGCGGAGTCAAGCAGGGTTGCCCTTTGGCTCCATCGCTGTACAACTCTTACATCGCCGATTACGAAGATTCCACTCTTACGATCAGACATTTTCCCCCGACAATGGGAGGGGAGAAGATAGACCGTCTACTGTACGCGGACGATATCATCCTGATGGATTTAACCCCTATAGGTCTTCAACGACAATTGGACAACATGGTAGCATATATGTCGAAAAACAACTTACGCCTTAACACCGCAAAGACTAAAGTGCTTACCCTGGGGAGATCCTCAAAGTGGAACTCTAAGTTTACCTGGCACTGTGATGGAAGGAAGCTGGAAAGAGTGGAAGCCTTTAAATACCTTGGGATTGTAATCAGTAACGATAAAGAGGAAAAAACCATGCTTGAAACACTCTGGACAAAGTTAATAAATCTCACAGCCCAAGCTAAGGCCGTGGACAAGAAACACGGCCGTTTTTCGATTGTACCCATCGTGAGATTTTACAAAGCCAAGGTTGTTCCTACCCTAGTATATGGGATGGACGCAATGCTGCTAGCTCCGAACACCATCTGGGAGAAACTGGAAGCTTTTTTCTGGCGAAAGGTCCTCGGTTTAGCCCAATCCACTCCAATTGCACTAATAAGACGAGAGCTATGCATTTCCTCACTGTTGGCAATAAAACTGAGAGCCACCTTGATGTTATACCGCAAGGTAATAAACAATCCAGAAGTCAAAGTATTGGACCTCATACGGAAAGAACTTAATGAGGGAAATAATCGGGCGCTTGTAAGCTGGGATCAATCCAACCGGAAAATGTTGGAAGAACTGGATCTTTCTGTTGAGACACTCATACACAATCCAAATCGAGTGTCGCAAAAACTTTTAGAAGCAGATTGGATCCATACTCAAGAAGTGGCCTGGTCGTATTCCATCACAGCAAAATTACCAACTGCTCCAATGAAGCTAAACGACATGCGTGGCTACCTACTGAGGTTTCCAGATAAGAACTTAAGTCGTCTGTTCCTAAGATTCAAGCTGAACCAAATAAAAACCAACGAAATTTTGGCACTACGCAAGCAAGTACCATCGAGTTCCTGCCGCTTCTGTCAATCGATAAATGCCATAGAAAGCACAAAACATCTGCTAATGGAATGTACTGGGCTCAAAACGAAAAGAGATAAATACCTTGCAGTCCCATTGAAAAATTACCTCACCCTCGACGAAGAAAACCTCTGGATACTCCTGACGAACGGGAACAACATTAGATGCGTTATAGGAGTAACACTCTTCCTTAAATCCTTGACGCTCGAGTAGGAGGAATTCCCTTAAGCCTAAGCCTACTAAATAAAGACACTTCTAAAAAGAATCCGGACATTTGACATATGAAGACTACTCATCCTATATTTTTGTAAAAATTGTGATACAATTAAAACAAAAAAAACAAAAAAAAAAAAAACAAATGCTGCTCTGTCCACATCTGTCACCAATTTTAAACCACCATCACTTGTCACAACCGCAGCTAATCAAGCTGCTGGAAACACAAAAAATGACCCCACTGATGAGGAAATGTGTTCTTGCTCAAGGTTAACTGGCATTGTGCCTCCTCAGCAACAGCTGAATTACTTTATAGAAAAGTCTGCTCCCACAATTCCTATCTTGGCTACAACCACGGCGCAAATACATAATGTACTAGGAAATGTCACAATTCCATTGTTTTCAGAGATTGTAAAAAATAATGGGAAAGCAAACCCAAGTACCAATGGAACACAAAAGCCATTTTCAGCCCATGTTCAATCTACTCAAATCAACCCTGATTCAGGTGACCTCACAGACCTGCCTACTCACTTTGGGAATGAACAAAGCACTGATTTGGTGAAAGGAGCTGCTAAATCGAACTGTAATGGGGCGATGCCTAGACCTTTGGATCCTCTTGAAATCCTATATGACACAATTATAACCTTGCCCATGATGCACACATAAAATGTATCACATTCGCTGATATTATATAAATCTAAGGCTGAGTCATTCCTTAATGCTACTGTGATATCTGACACGTCCTTCATTTATGCCCACGCCTAGGCCATCATTTGAGATGAGACAAATGACCAGTCCTGGTCACGAAATAACACTCAACGCTATGAACAACAACCTATCTGCCATTATTAAACTCTACGAGCTTTTAGAAACATAAATGCATGAACAACAAAATGCCCTTGGCCTCATTATGTCTAAATTGTCTTCCGTTTGCAAAATAGGGTCTTCTCAAATAGACATTGCAATTCAACTGCGAGAACAAAAGCTCAGCCTTGAATCAATTCAAGAATAGTCCGATACAATAACGTCATCATGCTGCTCAACCTACCCGGGCAGAGATAAAATGGAACAAATGCGTCAAGCTCGATGTCAATAGTAAAATCACTGACGAAATCTTTGAGGTCACAAACTTGATTAAAGACAATAAACAAGCAAAGGAAACTAACGCACCTCTACAGAAAACTGATAGTGTGATTGAAATTTGTGAAGTTGTACAAGAGCCTATATTTGAGCTATTTACCAAATCCAAACGTAAAAGGAAAACACATACTGACAAAACGATTTATTCTAAAAATCAAGCAAATGTGAAAAAACAAGAAAATCAAAACAATAAAAAGTATGACTACCTTGACCATTCCAGTTGAATCACATCCAGTGTATGAGTGCATAACTACCGGTACAAAAAATAAAGGACATGTAGAATCGAACACTAATAATAACACATCATGAGGATGCCAATAACTCTTTAGAGATGGAGGATCATTTGATGAATCTTTCTACTTACTCTGTCACCTCTCCAACAAAATTCTGATCAAGAGTGCGTGCCCATCACAAATGATGATAACCACTGGCAGAATGGCCATAGATAACGACATAACAAGATGGGGCCTGCATTTTCACGGTCAGTCATATTCCACCAACCAAACACTTGAACATAAAAGAAGTCCAAATAGAAAAAAGAAATCTGTGAATGAAAAGCAATTTGAGTTGCAAACTTTACCCATACATGAACCTTCTAAAGAAAACCACTTAGATCAAGTTTCTGACTCTCCCATAAAAACAAATGTTGGCCAATTGAAACAAGTGAAACCCATGAAACAAAGCCATGACAATCAAGAAACGAGACCTGAAAATAAAAACGAGCTAAGAATCTCAAAACGTTTGAGCAAAACAGACAATCTCGTTCTCACGATGCTTGACAGAGATTGGAAAGATTCCTTTCCTAATCAGACCATGATTTTGACAAGTTTTCAATCAATAAAAGATTTCAAATCTATTGCATCCAATGACATAGAATGTATTCTAATAAAGAACAAGAAAATGGACAGAGCCACTCTCAGAATTCCGTCAACTAATAAAGGAAAGATTCTGGGATGTCAAAAAAGATCTAGCAAAGCTAGGCTTCGATCTATACAGCAAGGAAACATATTCTATTAATTTAGACACTTATGAGAAACCCCCAGGTAGGGAGTACTATCCAGGAACATCAAAAAGGATGATCATGAATTGTTAATACATTGCGAAGGGAGTCGAGGTAAATTAATCCATGAGGTATACTGTGAAAATAGTCGACATCAAGCCAGCACTTCCAAATGGTCCTGGCTAAAAGAAGCCATAAAACAAACTAACCATGCCTCACATAAATAGGGGCTAAATTGTGCCCCACATGAACCTTTCAAATCAGCAATATGGAACACACGTGGCTTTTTAGCACTTTCTCAAAGGGAACTCTCATCATCCTCTAAATATCAGTTACAATCTCATATTGCTTCAAGAATCTTGGATGTATCAACAGCCAATACTACCCAATTATGAGCTTTGCTGGGTCCCCGCCATAAAGCAAGCCAAGGGGAAGGCCAATGATTGGATCAATAGCTGCTCTGAGAATTGACTCTGGAGGTAAACTATGTGGTTCACGCCACATCCCGGCATTCAGTTGCTCAAATTGTAAGTCGCACAAGCTCCCAATAATTTTACACATGTGGCTTTAGTTAATGTCAGTTGGAATTCTGCCATGATATCAGATGATTCATTCATAACACATGTAACAGAATCATTGGATCAGATACTAGTTGAGCCACTTTCTTACCTGATCATTCTAGCGGGCGATCTTAACGCCAGATGCATTACCATGGACAAGAAGGAACAATCTAATAAATGAGATGGATGCCCTTGATGGACGAATGAAACATGACAATGTTTAATGGAACTATAGAAGGTGACATTCCTGCTCAAGCCACATGGAAAAGGAACTCCTCCATGGTGATTCTGGATTATGTATTTGTTTCCACCAACATGGTAATTCAAATCACCACCTTTAAAGTTATTGAAACCTCTGAGAGCGCCAATAAACCTGGTTGAAGTCACCTGGAGACTTCCACCCAGACCAACGAAAAAGTGTTATCCACATCATTTATCAATAAACACTGGCAGGAATCGAATCAACTGGTTGGCTCCAAAAATGTAAAACTTCATAATACAGCTCAAAAACGAAAAACAACTTATCACAAATAAATGCAAGTAGTCTAATCAAAATTATAATCACTTTCTAACCTTAATGACAAATACTTCCAGGCTTCAACACCCTATATTTAAACATAAATATCCAAATGATCGTGAAATAAAATAATTAAAAAAACTAAATGAAGATAAAAAATGTGGATAATGAGAACTGGAAAGAGAAAAAAATCCAACAGTGCCAGAATTAAAATGAAATACAAGAATAAAATAAAACAACTTAAAGCACTAAGAACCCAAGAGAATAATGAACACATGAGATCTGCAATAGTGTCAAAGTCTAGCGCTCATATTTGGAAGCTGCTAAAAAGTGCTAATGAGGATAGAAACAAAACCTTATTACTGAACACCATTAGCGAAGATAAATTGAATTAATATTGTACTACATTATTTACAGACCCTGATCTCAGTACCTGTGAATTGAAGTCTGCAGATAACGTGAATGACCTTCGGATTGACCACTTAGACATTTTACTACAGAAAGAAAACTTAGTTCTTCACGGGCCTCTGGCCCATATGGCCTATCCAACACCATACTGGATAAAGAGGGATTCCCAAATGACCACATAGGTGGTCGCTCTATCTTGTTCTCGGAGGTAGAGATTATTTATACAGGAGATAGAGGTAGAGATTATTTATACAGGAGATAGATAGCTAAAATTTACACAACAGTTATAATCATTAAACTTCAACTGTTCATTAGACACATATAATATTTAATTAAGACATACAAAATTACAAATTCATCAATTTTCACATTATAAAACACTGTGTATAAATATGTGACAAAACGTGACCTTTTAAGCTAAACAACGATCAATGTAGATCTAATTATTAGTAGTCTAGAGGACCAAAAATAATAGTCTCTAGATTGATATTGTCCTTATCTAGACAGTTATAATCTATCAATGGTTACTATGTTAGGGTGGAGGAGAAAGGTGCAATATTCCCTCTATGCTCTATTGAGTGATTGGCAAACAATGGTTGCTGCAGTCCCTTAATGTGCAAACTTCCCTATCCCGTGCTTCCTGAACTGTGAAGCATCTGTAGCCCTGTTGTATTGTCCTACACCCAAGTGAATAAAGGGATGGGGCAAGAGAATGAATACTTTCCTTTGCTGACGCGCCCATGCCCACCAGTTGTATGTTAAATTAGCAAACTGAAATGTCTTGCCCTGCAAGGTGCACACTTCTCACATACAACCCAGATCCCTAAATATAGGGCCCAATCAATTAGCTTTGTTTAATTTCTACCCGCTGCCGTGCTCTTCCCCTTTTTAAATTCTTTTCAATCCTTTGCGTATACCCTACAAACCCAGCGGGCTGTTGAACCCTCACCCCGGGGCTATTGTTCAAGCCACATGTCTCTCTTCACCATGGCTGGGTTATTGCAGGTGTTCTTTTTCAGCTCCTGACCTGTGCATGAATTCCCCTACTGTATTCCGCTGCAACATGTTCAACTCCGCCGCTGTCACTTTCTCTGACTGTCCAAAGGGTCACTCTCACCACAGCCACCCACCAGATCAATGCTACTATGCCAAGTATTTGCATTGTCCAGGACTAGGTTGACCAAATCATAAATGAAGAAGGACAATGCCTCTCCTGGTCCCTCCAGATGCATACACTTGTCTGAGTGGCCCTTGACTGACTCGAGCTGTGCTGTATCAACTGCTTAGATACATCTGTCCATCATGGACTGCAGCGGCCCACTTTGCGTTTTGTCATCTGCTATATTTGGAAGCAGTGGCAATAGTGCACATCCGTAATGCTTCTGTGGGGCTTGCCTGCAACTTGAACACTGAAAACCTGATGAAATGAACGCAGCCCACACCTGGTTGGTAATCAGCATACCACCAGAAATAGCCATCCTTCTCCTAGGGGGAGTGGCAAGGCCTTCTCACAGCCCACTTCTGCAATGTCAAGTGTCCTAGGTCCCGCTCTAGGACCCTGCACGCACTCCTGCCCGGGTTCCTCATCAGAGCTTCTCGAAGCTACCAGGATGGGTCAAAGAAAGGGGTGCATTACCCTCTGTGTTCCCATCGGCTTCCCGGCTGATCACTGTCCCGCGCTCTGGCATCAGGCTCAAGCATCCATGCCTTTCATTTGTCGGGCTGTTGGTTTATGCCTCGATCAACGCTGGTGGACCGTTGGCTTCCTAGGGTCACTATGATTATCCTCGCCGTTAACCCCCACACACGTTTACTACCTCTCGAGGAAGGCCTGGGCGCTGAAGCGCCTCCACCTCTCTGGGCAAAGTGTCTGACTGGATTTGCCAAAACCCTCGAGAATAACTGTGTTCTGTTTCTAACTCTCGGCACAATAACAGTCAAGTTAACCAGTGACGAGTTACCTTTTGAAAAATATTACCTATTGGGAGTTGTGGTTCATACATGCTATACCTGAATTTACTGTTAGAGAAATAAGACCTGAAAAAAGGAAGCCCACACCGTAGTGCACAATGCAAATGTGATAATGGAGACACCATTGTATTACTATTTCACTGAAACGCCAATAAAATATGTTGGTTGTTAAGCTGTTCAGAACCTGTGCTATTTGAGTCTTGGAAAAATTATTTTAACCCGCCCCGGGAATTTCGATATATAGACTATCGCTAGCTAGCAAGTCAGAACGCAGGACCTCTCTGTCAACCTAGCCACAGCAGTGAATGCTGCTACTATTGTACATACGCATGCAAACGGCACTGTAAGCTGTGATGTGACAAGTATTTGCTGTATTTTTAAAAATTGTTTTGTATTTTAATTGCACGAAAAAAATCATTTTAATATAGGCCTGTTCAAGGAGGTGTTATGGGGGACTGAGAGTGAAACCCAGCTCTGCTGGCTTCCTGCCACTGGAGGTGAATGCTCTCACCACCGTTGTCATTATGATGGACCCGAAGCGTAGCATAGTAACAACAGTCCCCATTCACCACAGTGCACTCTGCTACAAACTGACAGTCGCATAGCGCCACACCACAGCATGCACATCTAAGCCGTGGCAAAGCTACCTTAGGCTTTTATGGGCATTTGCCAGGCATTCCTATATCAGTTAGTACACCAATTTTCTCTATTAATCACGTAATATGAGAGGAATTACAATCACATACCAGCTATTGCCATAAAAAAGACAAACTATTCCGACCATTGCCATGTTGCGACTCTTAATGCCTAGGAACTCTCACCAATTGCACTGGATTGCCCTCAAATGTGCAGTTGCTCCTATAATTGATCCTATAAATGCCTTTTATTCATTTAGCAAGGGACCTCACGCCAGCGGTCAGTTGCCGTTCTTGTGCGTCACTATTTACAGCATGGCTGTGGAGGCGGTACAAACCTTTTGTGATTGTCATTCTGCCCCACCACTGCCTATAACTCCCTACTGTACCCTCAAACTCTCCTCTTTCCGTTTCTGTCTGGTCTTACAGCTGATCTTTGCATTCACACCTGACCTACTTAAATCAACCCCCTATATCAGGGGTGCACAATTGATTTTGCCAGAGGCCTGAATGTACCTTACATGCTGCCTATAGTGGGCGGAAAAGTAAATGTGGAAGGGGAAGGTGGTGGGGCAGGAGGGGGGAGGGCAGGAGGGTTTTTGAACCCCCAATTGTTTGTATTAAACACCTGGAGAAAAAAAATACGTATTTTTAGGTGTACCTGTCTTTATTTGTAATTCAGTCTTTGATTTTGCACTATACATTTTCCATTTTGATCATTTATTTGGTTTTTTGGGCAAAAAATTCAGGAGTCCCTCTCCAAAAACTCAACGATTGGCATGTATGCTAATTTGAGCCTGCAGAGGCAGATGGTTCCATCACTGACTCCAGCCCCCAACCTCTCAATCAGTTATGTCTCTACCCAACACAAGTGTCCTGCAACTCATGAGTCTTCAGGAATATGAAACTGACCCCCCTACTCCCCCAAACTAAACGCCATGCCACATAACCCCCCAAGCAAACACCATGCCTCATGATCTCCACTCAACCAAACGCCATGCCCCATGATACTCCATGCAAACGCCATGCCCCATGAACCCCCAAACAAACACCACCCCCCTCAAAATACCATAATGCCCATGCCCACCCACCCCAAAATGCCATCCCCATTTCCCCCACACCAAAACACCATGCCCCATTACCTCCCACCCTCCAACCAAAGGCCATCCCCAACCCCCCCATCCAACCCCCACTTAAACGAGAATGTGCTTACCTGCATGTGGACGAGCAGGAAGGAGGGCAGGCGAATGAGCAGGCTGACGCCGGGCAGGTGGGCTGGCCTCTTCACAAACGTGTGCTGCGGCTGGCCTTATATTGGTCCAGCACATTTGCTATGTGACTCGTAAGAGCTGCATAGTGAATGCACTCAAAAAATAGAGGGTCAGTATTTTTCCCGGCCCGGCAAAAATAGACTTTCCTTATTGGAGGACGGCCATTGTTGCTTGCAGGCCACCCGCCATTAGGAAAGTCTTTAACCCTGGCAGGCCAGAAAACACAACATGCCGTGCCGCACTTGGCCTGCAGGCCATATGTTGTGCACCTGTGCCCTATATTATTGTAAATATATTGCTGTTGCCAATGATTTCCATTCAACTTGATATTGGGAATTTGCTGGCTGTGTTTAGTGACAGTGGGGTCTGTGATAGCGGATGGGGTCTGGGGTTGGATTTGGCAAAAAGGAGGTTGCCAAGCCTACAGCTATTAACATTTGATGGATTATATGCTACAGTAGAGTAATCTAGCTACACCTGGCACCCTATATTAAACTCTAGTTCATCATGTATGGAATAATGGCTTTGTTTTTTTCTTTCTCATCTGTTAGGTCACATGTGTATTACTCCCCAAAGTGCTGTCCCAGGACGACTCCAACCTCCTAAGGCTGTGGGTCATAGAGTTAATCCAGGGAATCACTGCCTTGGTGCTGCATCTTCTCGTTATGCATGAGGCAAATACAAGTTACATTCCAGTAATTGGTGATATTCAGTTTAGGAAATCGAGTACTTGGCAGTCTAGCAAGAACCCAGCTCATATTAACACTGAGCAGAGCGACCATAGCTGCAGAGTCTGCTACTTCATAATTGTTTGAGAGCTGCAACTTTCCCTCCTTCCCCAAGACAGTGACTGGCACCACCCATGCTGAAGTCATCAAAACATAGCTTAGCCTTAAGGTCTTTGTTGTCCCTTTTAAAAGTGATCCACCATTTTGATACCCTCATGGACATGCAACCTTCGGCTCTCTAGATGTTTTGGACTACAGCTCCCAGCAGCCCTAGCCAGCAATGTCAATGGTGAGGGACCATACTAGTTGGAGCCCAAACCAATCGGAGATTTGCAGGTTGCAGACCCCCATACAAAAGGCAAAACTTTCTTAGTGAACGGAGGATAGCACAGGGGTAATGCCCTGGTCTTGGAAGGAAGACCACGCCGAGCAACAGAGGTTCGAATCCCGGATTTACGCTTAGAAACCGAACTCTGCTACGGTATTAGGCGTGTTATAAAAAAAACAATTAAATAAATACCTAAATTAGCCGTTGCTTGTTTTTGTCTGTTTTGGAACAGTGTAAGTGGAAACAGACACATTTGGAGTGGCAATGATCCTTGCATTCTCTGTACGCTTATATTCACTTGCAGCCACATTTGCCATTCAGGCTTGATTTGCTGTGGTGGTTCTGTCGCTCACTTTCTAGCTGGAGGTAGTCTCTTCATGTATCAAGATGTCCAAGGGCGATATGGAACAATCCCTCAAGCGATTAAATAAAACTGGTTCAGAACTGCTTAACAACCAATGCTGTTTGTGACTTTAATGATCACAATGGGTGTCTCTTTTTTGCAACATCTGCAACATTTTGAGTTTTGGTGGAGATGTTCCCTCCGCAGAGTGCTTAAATAAGCATCTGTTCAAATCTTAAACCTTGGGACCCGGCTGCTGTCAGATGGGAACGGATGGGATGGGGAGACGCGAGAGGGAAGGACAGATCTAGCACTTAGGTTAGTGGATTAAGATTTGACTTCACAAAAACAAGATAAAGTATATGAAATAGAAAATAACTACTGAAAACAGCCAGCAGAAGTGAAAACGCAATAGTGGAGTGAAATTGATGCTATAAAAAAAATGATATTGGTGTTGAATGGTAAAGGGAGTTCGAAGTATGGTGATTAACGTGATAAAGTACTCATGGGACTTTTCCCCTCAGCCATTCAATCCTCGAGATTAGTTGCTTACTGCATTTCCTATGACACTAGTGTGCATATTTTAATTCTGTAGGCCTGTCATGTAGAAAAAACAATAATACAATGCCAATTAAAAAAAGAGTAAAGCATTCATCGGAGTTGGTATTAAAACCCAGCTCTCATGACTGCTGCTCATTCATGGGGTATGTCCAATCCACTTGCCAATCCATGCGAGTGAAGCCTGAATTAGCACAGATGAGCTTTAACACATCTCCATACGTCACCATGCACTCTACTTGGGACACACCCTGCACATGACGTTACCATACACTCTACTAGGGACAAACCTTGCGCATGGGAATTGCAGTTTCCCTCTTGCACCAAACCATGGAGACGTGCTCTCTCTTACGATGTATCAGCAACAGGAAAAACGAAATAAATCCAGTAGAGTTCACTTGCTGAGACAACTGGTCTCACATTGGGGCAACTGTTGAATCGTGAGTCAGCTGATATTGCAACTAGCCAGGTCAGGTACTGTTTGGCATAATGTATAGTTTCCTATTCCATCTCTATATTTGTTCTAGGTTGATTGGTTCCATGGATGCACGGGTTCACGGAGTGCAATTATCATTTTTGTGATGAGTTTAGTTGCAGATTAATGTGAATAGCTGTCGAGGTAGAAGCCAATTATCTAGTGTCTTCCCCAATATCTGCGCCTTTTTTTTCGTTCTACTTGGTTTGTTCAACAACATGTCATCACCTCTCATGCCCCCCTTATGTCCTTGTGTAGCTGAAAGTTCTTAATTTAGTTGTTTAGTCATTACCTATTATTTAGTTAGAAGTTGCAGGTGAAATTTCCTTTATGAACACTAAAAGACCATACTGAGGAAAATCGACCAATGGGCACATTATGCAAAGAGCTCCCTGCACTTCGGACTGCTATCTCTGCAGGGGTTGCTCTCTTTTAGTACAGAGTGGGGTCTCAATTGCCCCTTCACTTTGCAGGTAGCCCTCCAAATAAGCTGCATGCCTATCTCTTCCTAAAATTAGGCAAATGCACCCCCAAAAAAAGAAAACTGGGTTTAACAGATGGGTAAATGTCTGCCTCTTGTTGCCGCTGGCATGTTTGTGTTCATGTGCTCAAACAAGGTAACAGCAGTAGGAGCTCTACTATCATGTTGCCGGCTGAAGAGGTAACACCGGACTTCCCGGTGGAGGTCGAAAGTAGGCAGAGCTGCGTACTGATCCCCCCCCCCCCACACCCTTTTTCTTTGCTCATTAATGTCCTTGAGCATTGGTTGTGGGGGTATATAGGCAGTTTTTCCTCTGTTAGCATGGGCGCCTGGCCTCTGTCCTCCTGGCGAGGACTAAACATGCTTTCAGCCGGGGTGTTTTGGGGGCGGGGGAGCAGGATTCGTCATTCGTGGATTATTGTAGAGAAGTGTGCCTGAAACTAAATGTTGCTAAATCTAAACATGTATATTATAGGGGAAAACAGATGTTTAGTAGTCACATGACAATAGAACAAGCGGTGATAGAGAAGGAGCTAATGTTCAATTATTTGGAGACACATTTGGCAGCTTGAGGAAGATGGAATGACCAAATGCAGAAATCTACTTTGGCGATCCATCAGGTCGAAAGGGGTATATGCCGATTTAACACAGTTCTAGACTAGGTCCATTTAAGCCACTTTGGAGGCATACTGATCCCAAAGCATCGGCCTCACCGCTCTGTGTCGCTGGGCTTTGGGTAGTTCTGACTCTGCTGGCCTGGTGGTGACAGAGAACATCTTTTTGAGAACTTAACTTAGTTTGGGGCCGATATCCCAGTGCTTCCCCTCAAGTCTGAGCTAGGATTACTGGAACAACGAAGTGGCAAGGTTAAAGCCCTTGATCTATTGGGTGAGTCTCTGGCTTCTGAGGTCTGCCAGAAACATGCCCTGGAAATAAAGGTTTTGTTTGGGGCATCAGAAATTCCTTTGTTTAGGCACCTAAAAGTATGATTTGGGCCTCTAAAGGATCTAGAAAAGTGGGAGTACCTAGAACAGATAGTAAAGAGGGATTTGGGGACCCTTAGAGAATCCCATTAGCGTTATTGTGTGGGGCAGTGAATTATGGGAAGGGCGTGCCCGGGTTGAGGTTTCCCCGGGAAGGGAGCAGTATTTGGGGTCAGGGGTCTTCCCCCTCGCAGGAAGGTTCTGTCCAATGCTTAGATTTGGCACTTTGCAACTCTCCTCACTAATGGAAAAGTGGATCAGTGGAAAACCCTGCCGATGCTGCCTGTTTCTGTGAGTGCACTTCTTTGGAGAGACTACCTCCCTGTCTTTTTACTCTGTACATCTCACCAGAGACTCAAACGAGCCATGTTAATGACTCTTTTTTTTTTTTTAATTAAGCCACCACGTGAAGGGGGGCATTGAACTTGATTTTTTTGCTCCCTTTATCCCCCCAGTAGTGCTGTCACCAAGCTTTGAAGAAGAGACCCAGGGTGTAAGTAATGGATTTTCTATGGCACGACTCTGGTTGCTGAATTTGTAAATGCCATATGTAGTGTGTATTGCATTCTTATGTTTTATTATGTGCATGTGTAGCAGTTTTATTGGTGTATTTTAAGGATGTATTAGTGATTTTATTTTTATGATGTTATTTTATGGGACTCGTGTACCAAAATAAAGATATTTGATGATGATTGTGCTGTCCAATCTGACCCAGATTTCTGAGATGAAAAACAAATATTGGCATTGGTATTTATTGCACACACAAAATAAGTGTTAGAACGAAAATGTCTGTTTGTAAAGTGAAAATGTATTTGTAATTGCCTAAGAGTACCACAGCAGACACTGGGAATTACGTTTTAAGTCTATGTCAAATAATTTAAGCCCATCTTCAAAAAGTAGGGATCAAATACTCCCACCTCAACATCTGTACTGGCGCCCTGCATGGTTTCATGACTCATACAGGATGCTACCGACATCATCCCATCCCTTGCCGTACCACATTGCTACCCACCACTCCACCCTTCCCTCCTATCCAGGACTCCACTTACACCCAAAAGAGTACAAAGATCTTTAATAATTTGGAGCCCGCTAACATCACCCCCATGACGCCTCCAGATCTTGCACCTACTAATATAGATGGCATTGCATCCTATCCTAGTCAGGGCAATACCAGACTATGTCGCCTAAGATCTCGCACCAAACAGCTCTCTGTTAATCATAAGTCCCTTCCAGCCATGCAAAAGTGGAATAAGCCCAATCCTCTCTAAAACAACAAACATCATAAAACACCAATGATGGACACTGCCAAACAACCTTTAGAACCACATCTAACGACTACCACCACTTTGCCTACAATAGAGCCACCACCTAGTTTCAAAGGCGCCCTCATCAATGCCTGCTCACTAGGAGCCCATGCTATTGAGATTCATGACCTCATCATCGAACAAGAATTGGACCTCCTAGTAGTCACAGAAACCTGGTTGCATCAAGCATCTCGTCCCTCTCTAGCTCATGCCATCCAACCAGGTTACATCATGATCAGGACTGACAGATCAAATACACAAGGAGGCGGCGTGTCCAGAATAGCTAAAACCGACGTGCAAATTAGGTCCTGCCCCCTTGAAGAAATAGAAGGGTATTAACTCTGCCTAGCCAAACTCTCTTCCAGTCCAAAAACTACCATTAATATTTTGGTAATTTACAGATCACCCAATAATAACACCCAGCAATATCTAGATAGCCCTCTCCTACTAACTCCTCACATCAAACCCAACGCAAGATGCATCATCCTTGGTGACATCAATTTAGGCTTCAATGATAAACAGGATCATAAAGCAGACGGCTTCCACTTGGCGCTCAAAGATATTAATTTTACACAACTTGTGAACGCTCACACCCACAATAAGGGCTCAATACTTGATTGGATACTCACGCTCAACTCCCAGGTATCCATTGACTCGATTATACCCCTTGACTGGACCGATCACCACATTATCAACTTTACTCTTATGAGCAACGAGAGATGCTCCCCTAAGACTAATATAATGGACACTTATGAAACAAGAAATATCCGTAATATAACAGCTGACAACTTATCCCTCATCTTAAGCAAAGCTCTGTTATCATACTCGGTCATTAGTGACAACCCATTTCACCTTGCAGACGTCTCCCACAAGTGCCTCACCACTACTATCGACTCAGTAGCACCCAAAATAACCAAAATACGACGGACTGACAAACGAACGAGCTTCTGGTTCAACAAGGAGTTAGCCTCGCTTAGGCGTACTAAAAGATCCCTTGAACACATTCATAATAAATCCCATACAACGGACTCAGCTAATGCTTTCATAGCTGCCAATAAAAGATACAGAGCAGCAATGATAACCCATAAAGCAAATGCATATTATACCTGTATCAGCAATGCGACTTTGAACTCAAAGGAGCTCTTCACTATTCTCAGAGAATTGGAAAACCCAACCCCAATCACCACACCGGTCGACTCCAGTAAAGAGTGGTGTACCACCATCCAAAATGTGCAAGCTTCCAAAATTGAATTACTACAGAAGAAAATCCTCACGAAAAGAAAAATCCTATCTAGTAAAAACACTCCCAATACCCCGCTCAACATAACTAAAGATAATGCAAACTTGCTATTCCACTTTACTTCAGTGTCCCAAGATCTAGTGACGGACACCATCTTCAAACTAAGGTTTCTAACTGCAAAGGGGATATCTTCCCAGCCAACTTAGTCAAACTATGCGCACTCACCCTGACCCCCATTATTACCAACTTCGTGAATGCAAGTACAGTCCCAGCCAGCATAAAAAAAGCTTGGGTGACCCCACTTCTGAAAGAAACATCCCTGGACTCGACAGTCCCCACAAACTACGGTCCTATAACCACAGTTGCTCAAGGTCATAGATAAAATTGCTTACACCCAAATTCAAGCTCACCTGGAACAAAACCAGCTCCTAGAAGCCAGACAATCGGGACCGAAATACCAATCCTTGATCTGAAAATTCAGATGGACACCGCCGGGGATGCAGGCAAACTTTGCATACTACGCTGTTAGATTTACCTGCAGCATTTGATCTGGTGGATCACGACAAACTATGTGCTACACTAGCAAATGACTTCAACCTTTCTAAAGATGCCACCCTCTGGGTGAAATCCTTGCTAGCTGAACGTACATCCAGAGTATCTATTGGCAAAGAGCCTGCAGACCCAATCCCAGTCCCCAATGGGGTACCCCAAGTTTCATGCCTCTCGCCAACCCTATGCAATGCGTATATTAATGCATTTTCTAGCTATTGGATGCCATGGGTGTCAGCCAGATCCTCAACTATGACCATGACAAGCTGATCATCAATAAAATATACGCAATAATACAAAATTGGATGGCTCTGAATAGACTTTGCCTCAACAATGAGAAAACCGAGATTCTCATTGTGGGCACGCAAACTAAAATGAACGCCCTCCACTCGGATTACTCTTCAATCCACACGACGGCACCTCGATTACAGTATCTAAGCAGGTAAAAACCCTAGGAGTTGATTTAGATGCCAATGTGTCTATGACGAAACATGTAAATGCTTTATCCTCATCCACCTCCTACACGTCTAAGCTAATTTCCTTAAGTCACCAGTTTCTTATGCCTATAAATTGCATTACTTTAGTTAGGGCTCTGATATTATCCAAGCTGGATTACTGTAACGTACTCCTACTAGGTACGTCTAAGACCAACCTAGGCAAATTACAACTAATGCAGAACAAAGCACTACAAGCAGCTTTAGGAATAAAAAAAACTGACCGTATGACTAACATCAGAAGGGAGAACCACTGGTTACCCATCAGGGCTAGAATCATATTCAAATCTTTGTGCATGACTCACAAATGCCTCGCCAAGAAAGCGCCTATCTACATCAACAACTCAGTAAGTAAAAGAGAGTCTTGCCGAACACTCAGATCTAACAAAAACTCACTCCTTGTGGTCCCGCGCTACAAAAGCTCCAGAGCAGGGGTAAGCAGTTTCCGAGTCATGGCCCCTAAACATTGGAACACCCTCCCAATAAATATCAAAAATGAAGACTGCATCAAGTGCTTCAAAAAACGACTAAAAACATGGCTATTCTACCAATTCTAGCCAGCAGATACCCAGTGAGTAACCACCAGACACCCTTGGCTCCATACAAACACCAATGTAAAACAGTCTAGCATTAGAACCTGTAAATATGTATATTACCTATACAATTAGAACTCTTGTCTCGTAATTATGTAATTTTGTGTTGTATACTGTATCATATGTGCATGTACCCTGAAAACTGTCAAGCTATTATTATGATGTCTGTAACTACGCTGTGATACCTCAGGGTCTGGGCGTATAACAAATGTAATAAATAAATAAAAATACAAAGCAGGACAAATATTGACGAAGACAAATGTTTGGGCCTTTGTGTAGGCCAGGGAAAGGCACTTGCCAGACACTGCGGTAGTGGTATTAACTGGACATCGATGATAGCAGGTGCAAAATGTAAAATCTAACAGCAGTACCTGGCAAATGCCTAATTCCTATACACAAGCCAAAAGAGTGGCTTTGCCAATGCTTGCTTTTAACAGGACTTCAGTGAAGGGCATGCATAGTGCTTATAAATAGAGTGGCTGATGGCAAACAAGGTTTAGACATTTTTATTACAATTAAGTCATTAACTTTCGGAAGACTGCTTTGAGAAAACTCTGACTGGCACTTTGAATGCAAAGGTTAATAGTCTTGAATAAAGCAAGCTGAAAGAGTTCCCATGAGGAGTTGTCGCATTACATTGAGACCACCCTTAACCTGGGGAGTTCCTTCCCACCCCAATCAAGGAGCCGTACAATACTCATTTTTTTTTTAGCACTGGCCTTACTGAAGACTCATATAGAGGCACACACATCTCTGCTTCCCCATCCCCCCTTCCCCCATGCCCACAGTGAGCCATGAACAAGGCCAGGGTATAGGAAATATATTTATATTTATTTGGAACATAGCTAATAAAGATCACACTAAAACGACACACGCAACCTTCTCTGTGGCTCACGTTTAAAGTTACAGAAATAAATCCCACAAATTAGTGTTGGGAAAAATACAAATCACAACACTTTACTTTATACAGATTCCACTTCAAGAAATAAACTGGTCAATGAACACAATTGCAGAGCACTACATATTTACATATGTAGTGCTCTGCAATTTCGATTTTCCTGTGTAGTTAAAAGGCTAGCAGTTGGGTTTAGAGATTGTTACACATGCATATGGCAATTATGATTTCACCCACACTTTTGCTTTAAAATAAACACAGGTTGTTTTAGCGGTTTGTTTTCAGACCACCCTCACTGAAAGGTCTGTGTTGGGGAAGTCGGATGGTAAAAATTGGGATGATTTGAGAATTTTGGATTTCAGAACCCCCCCCCCCCTCCACTTGAGCCCTGTGTTGGGGAAGCTGGACATTTAAGGATTTCTTGGAGTTTTAGTTTAGGGATAAAAACTCCCCTCTTCCTAAAAGAAGTTGGGTTTAACAGGCAAAATAGGATTTCCCAATTACATTACAGTCTATAGTTTTCAGTGCACACTGGAAATTGACTTTGTTCATTTCGAATTTTAACAAAAATCACTCTGTGGTATACCACCAATTACATTTAATATTATTAAAGTAGGCTAAGGATCTACACAGTTTTGCCCCACCCGACCCCCATTTTAAAGGGAAAGGATTTAAGGCAAGTAGATTTCCCCCATCTTTGGTTTCAACTGGCTCAATTCTACTCCCATTGAAAGCCTCTGTTTAAAGTCCAAGAAAGCCAGCTGCATTTCAGGACCATCTTGGAGGACATGGCAGGGGTCTGGTCACTCCACTTCCAAAGATTGTCCCCCACTTTTCACCATCGGGCCCAGTCAGCTAATTTAGACCTCCCCAGCAATAGACCGCTCCACCCAGATGCAAGCTTAGCAATCTCCTTTGGTGTTTCCTTGCGGCTCTCAGATGGTAAGTTTCTGTAGCTCTGTCTCTACCTCATATTGTAGTCACTTTTTATACCAGTGATGACACCATCAAGTTTAGAACATTGGACATTTCCGCGCAAGAGTTCCCACAATGAGTTTTGGCCAGTTACCCTTCTCTTGCCTCTCAAGTCCAGCCTCTTTCTATGGCTTGGCTTAGGAGCAGACATATGGCAATTCCCATTTGCAATCCTCTTTTGTTTTCATGTCAAATGTTGGCAAAAATCTAGTTATATGTCAAAAACTTTGCCATAATATACATGTATTCTGCTTCAGCTACCCGGGGGGTATTTAATAAAACAACTGCCAGGTCTGCACTATGTTGCACAGCCATCTGGCAATTTTCTGCCATTTACACAAAACGCATACTAAATATAAACATATTTAGTACTCTCCACATTCTGAATTTTACCCTCCACCAGTTCGGCAATTCTTAAATCCAGGACATGTTAATAGCAGCCAGGAACACCTTTTAGCTCGCCATTACAATTTCCTAAATCACAGGTGGATACATTTTATTTCAACAAAATCACCTGGAAATTACTTAATAAGTGACACATCAGTCAAGGAAATACGACTTATGGTTGGTGAGAAAAATGTCCAAATAATAATAGTCCTTTTAAATGAATAGGAAATCTTTAGTTTCTGCAAATTGGAGCTCTCCTTTCCCCAGCACCACGTGCCTCTCTGGGCCAGCCTGTAGCCAAAGTTTAATCTCTTTTTTGTTTGAAGTTGGTTCAGCTCTGATTGCAGCCACCTCACTGATGATGCCCAACAAGGCTGTTGCTGTTGGTACTCTTGTTCAGAGGAGAAATGCCTAGCATTTCAGTGCTGTACTGCCCCTGGGCAGGACAAAGACTGATATGCGGGGAAATTTCTTCTCTGTGAAAGGGACAGTGAGCTAAAGACTTGGTAGAGTCTCTCCCAGGGGTTATTCACCCAAGAACAGGTCATTGGGCTGTGTTCGTGCTGGTAGAGAGATTCCCAGACCCCCCTTTGTTTTACATATAAAAATGCACATAAAAAATGAACTATTTGTAATTAACTGTTCGTAATGTCTATGTGATATCAAAAATACATCACTGACAAGGCGATATAAGTTCACAAAGTGTTTTAAACCTTATCTACAGTAGCTCACATTTACTCGATTGATGTATAGGTAATCAATCTAGGGTATTGCAGGAGCGTCAATTTCCTCATCTAGCCCAGAGCTGTCTATTGAGAGACAATAAGGGAGAGAAACATGGGGTGACTGATGTTACAAATATAATAAACTCAGTCTGACTCCACTGCATACTCATAAAGATGAAGAGATACTTAAAAAATTAATTTCTCAATTAGGCATCAATCCATAAGGTCAGTCGTCACACAATCCAAACGAGTTTAGACTATGTACTGGTCCAGGCTGGCAAGCAATTAGCACTGTATGCTCAATATAGTCCAGATCTGTAATAAACAGGGTAATAATAGCAAATATTGAAATGTGCCAGCCTGATTGCTGTAAAGTCAATATATTGTGTAAATATTGAGACATTGTATAATAATAAATGAATATTAAACAAGCAGAGTGCTTACTTCTCAAGTGGCACTGTGGTTTAATTCCTAACGTTAAGACTCGCCCATGTCATATGCGTTAGTAATACACAGACACATGCTGATCACTCAACCACGTACCGGCCGGTAGCTGGAGAATATAAACAAACACCAACATGTACATTTCAAAATGTCTAATCCCGGCGTACTTCAGCAGCATGTTGAATAAAACGTGGCCGTGGATAATGGCAGAATATGCACGTTAGTAGGTTCAGTATGTGGCTACACAGTAATCGAGAAGTGTGCTTTAAGGAATAGGGGGCACCCGATCGTATCACGTTATTATTCGGGAAAGAGGAACGGTTACATAAAGACAATGCTCGGTGCCTGTCAACATGGCAAGCACCCAAGCAATTAGCTTCCCTCCGGATCGCTATGCTGTCAAGTCAGAATGCTTATGATGTGGAGCCACAGCTATTCAAATTAATCAAGTCCTTTCCCTAATCGCAAACTAATGGTATTTTCAATAAAACCATGGTGGCCATCTTGTGCAACCAAACCATCTAAAGTTACACCATTAGAAAGAAGGGGTAACTGGCCACAGAGGGACTGTTCTAGTTTGTCCTGAAGATATAAGTTCACCCTCATTTGTTCACAAGCACACTATTCCCAAACTGAGCGTGTACATCAAACAACGTCTACACGATCATCAGAAAAATCTTGCAAGCAACCTTGATAGTACATTGGTAACAAATCAATAACAAGCCACTCAATGTAGTATATCGGATCAACAAGTGACTGCTCATCTTCTCTTGCCTCATTTACCTAATTTCCTCATCAGAATGCACGGGTTAAAAATACCAACCCTGCACAGTACATTGTTAGTGATAGTATCTAACTCAGTTAATACAACCCACTACACCATTCAAGCTGTTCATTGACACCCATTAGATGGCTCTTTGTTAAAAACATCATTCTCATTTCTTCCCTGGACAGTGTTATGTTGTCTGCATTTGCATTTTGACCTCTACAGATTTTCTTCAGTATCAACCATTTTCATTCTTCACAGTTATGATTCCTGGAAATAAAATGGCCAACCATAGGGGCCCTCCTACCTCTATTCCTAATACAACTCTTATGTTCACTTATTCTCGTCTTTATTTTACGCTCGATTTTCCCTATATACGTCTTTTGACATGGGCACCATATCACGTAAACCATCCAACTAGTGGTACAATTCGTAACACACTTTTGTTGCCAAGGTTTTGATAAGCCGATGTCTATACTGGTGGTCCTCTGGGTCTTTGAACATCTGCAAGTGCCATAAAGGCTGTGTTGAACAGGTTTCATAAGTTCCCACTGCTCAGTAATAGTGGTTTGTCTCTCACTTGAGATGAAATATCATTCGCTGATAATGGATTGTACGTACTGACAAATACCATATCGTCGTATGTATTTGGCTGCCTCTTTTTTCTTATACTGTAATAGAGCTCCCTGGTGATTGTTGGAAGCACGTTTGAGCAATTTTCTTTATTTCTCAGCCACTAATGTGATGTGTTTTTCCAATCTGCACTTGGATTACATTTTTGTTTTAACTTTCCCTGGATTTCCACTGCAGAAAGACACCCACATAGTCTGCCTCGGGCCTACAGGAAATTTTCATGGAAACAAAGTGCGCTTTTCTTTTCAAATGTTTGCTGGTATTTTGCATGTTAAGCATAATATACATTACTTTTTGTCAACACAAACTGTCTTTTCCCTCACATCTTTATGTTGGCAGGGGAACATTTTTCTCATGTCTTGCTTTAAGCTGCAAACACACATGCAAAGCCGTTTTGGTGTCATTGTTTGAAACTCCCGTTTTTCATCTGAAAGGCCCCTTGGTATTTCTTCTGTCACTGAATTAAAAAGGCGGCTTTTCCTTTTATAATGACAGGGTAAGCCTTTTCATATAGCGCATCCTAGTGTTACATGCAGAAACCCACAAAGTCTGCCTTAATAGGCCCAGTTTCTGTGTGAAGGTTTTTCTTATTTTCTTTGAGGAAAGCTGGCAGGCCATGATTCCTGCGGCCCTTAAGTTTATTTTATTTTATTTTATTTGGGTGCTTTGATTAATCCCCACAGTGTTTTGGGCAGGAAGGAGCAGGGACTGGGTTGGAAAAGCCATAGGGATTAGCATGACCATGGGCAGTCAATGGGTGGGCAAATAACCACACAAGACCTACAAGCTTTGCGTTCCTCCTCGGGTCTTATTCTCCCCATCTGTACTTTAATGCAATAGTTTCATCTCGTAGGTAGCTCTGACACCTAATAGCCTAAAATAGATTGCCCAGGCACATGGCTTGTTTTGGTATGCCACATGCACAGGCAGATGGGGCCTTTGCTCGTCACCATCTGGGAGGTGAGGCACGTGTGTTGCACTCCACATTAATGCTGTTTTGCAGGGTATCAGAGATTGACGGGGACTCGCAATGAGGCATCCCGTGGGGGGTTATGAGGAGAGGAGGATTTGCAGTTCAGACTTCATCTTCTCCTGATGGATCATTGTCCACTTTCAAAGCAACATTCATGTTGCACCTTCCCAAATGCTGCTGTGCAACTCAACTACGCTGGCAGCATTAGCAAGGTAGACCAGAACTGGCCGCACATAATAGTGCTTTGCTGTTCCGAACACTGTTTCTACCATTGGAAGGAGTTTGAGTACTTTTTTTTTTTTTTTTTTTTTTTGCAGACGCAAAGGCCCAAGCTGCTCCTTTTACCAGCTGTGTGCAGTGCACGAAGTGCAACCTAATTGTTCTGTAATCCTGCCCCAAATCTTAATTTAATAAACTTAAAATGTATAGGACAGTAAAGCTGAGTGTCATTGGGGCACATTTGACTTTTCACTTAATGCTCCTCCTTCTTACCCTCTCCTACTGATATCCATAACCCCTTCTCAATGCAACCGACGCCTATATATCCACGGGTTCAAGCGCTATGTACAAATGCAAAAATAAATTCTATGTAGAACATAGGGCAGAACATTGGAAACAATTGGCTTCAGTTCATTATTACATTTTGTGGCTGTTTCGGCAGTGCTAACCCAGCATTGGAAAAGGCAACAGTTTTGGATTTTGTATACAAATAATAGTCTTGCCAGGCTATGATCATGTTTTCCAATCAAATGTTCTCAAATCATATGCCATTTCCATGAAATCCACATCATACTCCATGAATTTCCTGAAAATGATACATACTTCTTGAACAGCTTTGTCATTCAAATGGTTCATACTAGCATTCTATATTGGTTATTGCCATGAAATGCCATTTAATGCAATCAAATGCCAAGGAACCACATAATTTGCCAGATTTTCCATGACCAATTACTGAACAACACAACTAGCCTGTTACGCAAAGACCTCAACCTACCTGGGCACTAACTATAAGACATCATCACTTTGAACCCTCTGTTAAACATGAAGGATATGCCTCACCACAGCCAACACAAACTACTACACAACAACCATCATGGAAGCATCCAGTAAGAGCAGAGTGATCTTGGGCGCTGTGAAGCACTGCGTCAACCACCTGCCGGACCTTCCAATACCGCAATCCAATGACAAATGCAATGCCATTAACAACGTATTCACAGACGAGATGGACAGGATAAGGCAACCCATTGACTGCAAACACACCACAGAAGTTTCACCCATACCAGCCCGCAACATACTAAGACGGGCCAGATTTAAGATAATTCCTCTAGCAGGCCAGACGAACACACTCCCACAGCTCAAACCCACCAGCAGTAGAGAACATCCTCTCCAGCTCCATTGAAAAGAGCTGCACAGTTGAACAACTCAAACTCCTTCTTCATAGCATCCCACACTTAACACATTTCCAATTCTTGTCCTTGTATGCCCAGGTATGCCCCCACCCCCTTTCAAGTGACTGTCATCAAACACTCAGGTACCCATCTCATTGCCGGAATTGCCATCAAATAGACAGATACTCGCCTCATTACTAGGCATTGCCTTCAAACAGCTAGGTACTCTCACACTTGCCTAGGATCAGCATCACATACCCAGGTACTTACCCCATTGCCAGAGATACATATATATTGGCATAAGCTGATGAGGTACCCATCCCCTTTTCAGAGATTGCATACACATGGGCCGGCATTCACTTCCCTGCCAAAGAGTGCCATGAGATGTCCAGCTACTTAGTCATTGCCAAAGATTGCATCAGATGCCCACTTAAAGAATTTCTATTGAATACCAAGTTCTCCAGCATGGGGTCTGGCATGGATTCACATGCTCATGAATAGGCTGGGAATCCTCGGTAAAGAAAAAATCTGTTTCAGTTTCGTTTCTGAACTGTCTTCCTTAGTAGTAACCAATCAGTGGTCTCTGGGTCATACTGCCCCCAGCCAATGACTGCCCTCTCCCTAAACCCCTCCCCTGGCAGCCATCCTCAGATTTTTACCACACGTTCAAGTGTTGGGAGTCCTCGTGCTATAGCTCTCGAGGAGCTATAGCACGATACGTTTTGCGATTTTTCAAAGAGTTTAATCTCATTTTTCGGTCAATTGAGCCTCAAGCTCCCCCATTTCTACTTCTGATCAACGGGGACCCGTTTCGGAATTTTCTATGCCCCTCAAGGGCAAAGTTTTCCTCGAGTTACACTTCTTGGAGGATTCCAGAAGACCTTGAGGCCTACCCGTGGACATGGCCCAGGACAAAAGAAGCTCGACGCCCGGATCCAAGCTGTTCAGGAACTGCCATGGATGCGGATTGCAGAATGTGTTCAAGGAGGATGAGCATACTAGATGCCTCTACTGCCTTCACGAAGACAAAACGCAAGTGGAGAAGGACTGTGCGTTTTGCAAGAACATGTCGGAGCAGACCATGAGGGATCGACGAATCCGCCTCACCAAGTGGTTGGAAGGGAAGAGCCCAGCGGTAGGTGAGAAGAAGAGGTCTGAGCGGTCTTCTAAGTCCTTTGAGGGCGCTCCGGCGACGGGGGCCCAACAGAAGGCTAAGCACTGCGAGTCCGCGGGCACCGGGAGCACCGAACAGTCGGGCTCCTCGGCTGCCAGGCAGGGCGCACTTTCACCGACGCGATCAACCACGAGCCAACGCTCTGGCTCGGGGAAGAGAAGGTCGGAGAACCCGGTAAGCTTCTGGTGAAGCCCCGGTCGATCCCGACGGAAGCAGCCGAGGGGGAGCGAGGCGGTGACCCCCCCCCCCCAAGGTGAAGGCCTCAAGCGCACCAAAAGTTGTGAAGGCCCTGATTCATCCGGCTAAGGCCTCTATCGAGGGAGTCGTGGCGGCCCTGGCGAAGCCTGTGGAGGCGACCTTGGGGCCCAGAGCTTCCCTGCCACCGCGGAGGGAATCCCCTTTTCAGCCCATCGATAAGACCCCCGTGAGATCCCCAGTGGATAAGGAGGGGGGCGGTGGCCATCACAGACACAGATTCAGCCTCTGAAGAGGAACTGGCTGGAGTCGTGAAGATCCTCAACAAGAAGTTCAAGGAGGTCCGGTCCCACGGGGGAGGGATCCCGATGAGGCGGACGAAGAGAGCGACGGTGGTGCCGACGAGGTTCCCATGGAGGCGGAGGATTCCACTCCCCAACCGTCGCGCCCGTCGCAGCCGGTACCCGAGCCTCTGGACAACTCGGGAGCCATCTTGATGGCAATCCAGGCCTTATGTACGGAGATGAGGACGAGGTTGCCCTTACCCCCAACGGACGATCCAGCGGAACCTGGCCCCTCGGGGAGCCCTCCAAACAAGCGGAGGAGAGTTCATCCACCCCCACCCTTCCAGCCTTCGCGGCCCTTGCAGCCTTCATCTCCTTCCCCTGGTCCTAGGGATGACACGGGAACAGAGACGGCCACGACGGGGACGGATGACGACAGTGGTGACGACGGGATGGGCCTTCTATCACCAACCCCTCCCCCCCGGGCTCCTCGTCTGACGAAATTGGCTCCTTTCACACCATGATTGCCAGGGCATCCAAGCCCTTAGAGCTCTGCCCCGAAGAAAAAAAGAAGGAAGGTTTCCTCTATCAAAGGCGTGAGGCCAAAAGGAAGACGGTCCTCTCGGTCCTGTTACTTGACGACATCTGGGACGAGGGGCTGTTGCTCCTGAAGAACCCGTCCACGACCCCTGCCAAGAGAGACTGGTACGAGAAGTAGTACTGGGTCCCGGATTCCACCCCTCTGTGCCTTAGGCCGCAGCTGACCCCGGATTCGGTCGTCTCGTCGGCAGCCAAGAAGTAGGCGGCAGGGGCTACAGCTTTGACTTCAACCTTCCCCCCGGACAGTGAGGGGAAGAAACTGGACGCCATGGGGCGACGGGTCATCTCATCGGCGGCAGCAGGGACGACGATTAAGGCGGCCAACGCCCTAGCGATTGTCGCCCGCTACGACAGGGAGCTTTGATACAAGATAGCTCCTCTGCTGGACTTCTTCCCGGACGACAAGAGGGCGAAGGCCCTGGAGATCCTGCAGGAAGGCGAGGTGGCATCGGACCACGTCATAACGGTGGCCACGGACATTGCTGACACTGGTTTCCGCCAGTTGGGTAACGGTGTTTGTCTTCGACGGCGTGGTTGGCTCAAGGCGACCGATTTCTGCCAAGATGTGCAAACCAGAGTTTTGGACATGCCCTTCGACCGGAACAACCTATTTGGCAAGACAGTGGACGAGTCGCTGCAGGCCATCAAGGCCGACAAGGAGACGGCCCGGGCCTTGGGGGTTTTGCAGCAACGACGGCCGCCCTTTTGGAACTCTGGAGGCAAGCAAGGTGCCTCCAAAGGATTCGGTGGTGGCTCCTAGATGTACCGCCAGGCAGCCCGCTCCTCGTCGCAGGAGGCCTACACAGGACGCGGCAAGTCAGGAGGATCTCGTTGTCGTCGCCAAGAAGGCCAAGGCAGCAGGGCCGCTGCCAAACAGGACTGAACTGGCTGTAGATCGGGCCCCCACATGAGCACCCCGGTGGGAGGCCCGCGGGCACACACTCGAGTTTCTAAAGAAGTTCCCCCGCATTCCACCCGTGGCCAGGAAGGAAAACCACGTCTCTCAACTGCTGCTGGAAGTAAGGGCGATGCTGAAGAAGGGAGCCATCGAGCTCGTCCCAAAGAAGCTTCGGGGCTCCAGAGTCTACTCATGGTACTTCATTGTAAGAAAGAAGACCGGCGATTGGCGACCCATCCTGGACCTTTGTCGTTTAAACAAGTACATCAAGGACCAGAAGTTCCGGATGGTCACCATCCAGCATGTGCTGGGCAGCTGCAGGAGGGCGACCTCCTATCGTTGCTGGACTTGGAGGATGCCTACTTTCACATCCCCATTCTAAAAGGACATCGAAATTCACCAAGGGCCTAGTACCAGTGGTGGCGCGGCTGCGCCTGCAGGGGATCCACGTCTACCCCTACCTGGACGATTGGCTCATCCGAGCAAAGACAAGAGAACTCGCCGTCGGGCACACAGCGAAGACCGTCCAACTGCTCACAGATCTGGGTTTCTCCATCAACTTCACCAAATCCCACCTGGTTCCTTCGCAGTTCGCACTGTTTCTGGGAGCCAAGCTCGACACAGTAGCGCAACTGGCCTCCCCGTCAGAGGAAAGGACGAAGGCCATCATGGGCAAGGTGCAGCGGCTGTTGGCCATGGATGTGGCCAGGGTGAGGTCCATCAAGTCCTTTCTCGGCATGATGTCCTTGTGCATCTACCTAGTGCGGATGCGGCCACTGCAAGAGTTCCTCGATGCCCGGTGTATGCAAGCGGCGGGCAGCTTCGAAAACAGGATCCCGCTCAACAAGACCTTCCGGCAAGCAATCCGGTGGTGGGGCGCCTGCACGCATCTGACAGCGGGTGCGGACTTCCAGACCCCGACGCATCAGGAGAGGGTGACGACAGATGCCTCCCTGGAGGGGTGGGGAGCGCACACACCGGAGATCTCCACGCAAGAGGCCTTTGGCTCCCAGAGTAGAGGTCACTACATATCAACATCTTGGAGCTCTGAGCCATGTTCTGGGCTCTCAAGTCGTTCCTCCCGTCCCTCAAGGGCAAGGTGGTGAGGATCTTCACCGACAACACCACCACGATGTTCTACATCCGGAAGCAGAGAAGCACCAGATCCCCAGCCCTATCCAAGGAGGCCCAGGATCTGTGGCACTGGGCCGTCGCCCAGGCAATGTTTCTGGTGCCCTTCCACCTGGCAGGAATAAAGAACACCATCGCAGACTCGCTCAGCAGGGAGCTGCGCTCGTGCCACGGGTGAGAGCTGCGGCAGGATCAAGTGGATCGGCTATTCCAACGATGGGGGCAGTCCCCAGATCGACCAATTTGCGACGACAGCAAGTGCCGGAGGTTTGCCAGCAGGTTTCCCCAGCCGGGGAGCATGGCCGATGCCTTCTCATTCCCCTGGGACGGCCTGTTTGTGTACCCATTCCCGCCGTTGCCATTGTTGCTGCGACTCATCAACCAACTCAAGAGGTCCTGGTGCAGGATGATCCTCGTCCCACCAGCGTGGCCGAGACAGATCTGGTTCCCGGACCTTCTGGACATGTCAGCGTCCCCACCCCCCCCCCCCCCCCAGTCAAGCTGCCGACGGACGCGGATCTCCTCGCCAGAGAAGGAGGCGCCATCCTCCATCACGACCCAGGGTCGCTGAACTTGCAGGCCTGGCTCCTGCAGCACTAGAGTTTGAGGGTATGATATCCCGGCGGACTGCAAGGAGGTGCTTGCAAAGGCCAGGGCGTCCTCAACTCTCAAGAGCTATACATAAGTGGAAGAGGTTTTCTGTGCGCCGCACCAGACAGAAGTTTAACCCTCTGCATATTACGGCCCCTCAAGTGCTGCCGTACTTATTGTCATTGGCCAAGGCGGAGCTCGCCCATGCCTCCATCAAAATCCATCTAGCGGCTCTCTCCCGTTACACCAGATCTCCGGGGCGCTCATCCCTGTGGTTCCATCGCCTGGTGAAGGAGTTCATGACTGTTCCGATCGTTCCCGTCGGTGAAGGCTCTGACCACGGCGTGAAAGATCAACGTGGTGCTGACCAGGCTCATGGGGCCGCCATTCGAGCCTCTGCATTCTGCACCGTTGAAGTTCCTGTCATGGAAAACAGCGTTTCTTGTGGCCATCACCTCCGCACGACGAGTGGGAGAGATCCAGGCTCTCTCCTGTAAACCTCCATACCTGACTTTCCACGAGACGAGGGTGGTGCTGAGGACGTATCCCGCCTTCGTGCCCAAGGTGCCGTCGGACTTCATCTCAACAAGCCCTTGGTGTTACCCGTTTTCTTCCCGTCGCCTTCGTCGCCGGCCGAGAGGTCTTTGCACTCGCTGGATGTAGCTAGAGCGCTGAAGTTCTATGTGGACCGCACGAAGAGTTTTCGGAAGACATCACAGCTGTTTGTGAACTTTGGACCTGTGAACCAAGGGAAGGTCCTCTCAAAGGCTTCCATTTCCAGATGGCTCTCCGGCTGCATCATGCACTGTCACCGGTTGGCAAACCGACCGTTGCCCGGCCGTCCGAGAGCCCATTCGACCAGAGCGATCGCTGCTACCACAGCGTTCCTATCTGGTGTGCCCCTGCTAGACATCTGCAGGGCTGCTACGTGGAGGTCGACGCACACTTTCACGAGATTCTACTGCGTCAACTGGGACTCCAGGGAGGAGTCCAGAGTCGGCCAAGCAGTGCTGTGCAACCTGTTCGCCTGAAGGTGGGCCTGGTGAGGAGGTAAGAGATGCTTAATGTTGAGTTGATGAAATGCTTAATGTTGAGCCTTGCCACCTCCCGTGGTTGTGCATGTGTGTACTGCTATGTATTCTTCTATTCATGAGCATCTGAATCCATGCCAGACCCCATGCTGGAGAGGAACAAGTTACTTACCTGTAACTGTTGTTCTCCTGCATGGGTCTGGCATGGATTCACATGCGAACCCTCCCTCCTACCCCTCTGCGGCTCTTCACTTGGTCCTACTGCCACTTTACGTGCTACCAAATCTGAGGATGGCTGCCAGGGGAGGGGCTTAGGGAGAGGGCAGTCATTGGCTGGGGGCAGTATGACCCAGAGACCAGTGATTGGTTACTACTAAGAAAGACAGTTCAGAAACGAAACTGAAACTGATTTTTTCTTTACCGAGGATTCCCAGCCTGACGACGGGGAATATTCATGAGCATGTGAATCCATGCCAGACCCATGCTGGAGAACAACAGTTACAGGTAAGTAACTTGTTCCTTACTCGCCCATTGCCATAGATTGCCATCAAATACCCAGGTACCAACATCATCTCCAGTGATTGTCATCAAATGACATGGTACTTGCCCTATTGCAAGGGCTTGAAGTGAAACGCCCAACTACTCCACTCATTGACCAGGCTTGAATCACATGCCCAGGTACTGGATATTGAGGTCCAATGCACAGCTACCCAACCAATTGGTAGAAATGACTGCCAAATGGGCAGGTAACAGCCCCATCACCAGAAATGTCTATCAGATATCCAGGTATACTCCTGTGGCCAGAGAGCCAGAGATTGCCATGATCTGGCCAATAACTAACCCATCAAATTCCAAGATACTTGTCCTCCTGCTATAGATTATCTCCAAATGCCAAGGCCCCTACACCCACTAGAACCCTCATCAGGCTCCTCTGTGGAAGAAGTGCATCATAGCTGTGTTCTCACAGATCTTCCTTGTGTCTACTAACAACAGCAGGAATGGGAGGGCCGGTTTGACATGGGAATATGTAAAGATGCTTTAAGTAGGGCTGCCAAACACAAGCTAGTTTTTTGAGAATAGTGCAGGGTTTCTGCTCTGCCCAGATATGCCGCCTTCTCCACGCCTATTGATGGTGGAGTTGTTTGACAGGCTGGAGGAATGTAGCCATGCTGCAGTATCTGTTCCCTGCTTCTCCTTTCGTTGACAGCAGAGAGGCAGGTGGGGGTAGGTGAACCATAGCAAGCATGTACGTTTGAAGCCTGGAAGACTGAGTGGCCCACAGGGGAGCCAGACATCATGGGCAGGATAGGATTGCTGTGCGTGGATCCCTTGTGGGTGGTCTTCCTTTGTCCTCCCAAAGGCTGTATCCTTCCGGGACATGGCCAGTGCTGAAAAAACTTAGTATAGTGAAAAAGGGTGGAGGTTGCAGCTGAAGGCCACCACCCAACTATGTTCTCTATCTACTGTGCTTCTCAATCCAAGTACACCATCACCTTTGCCTCACTAGCAGGCACTAAAGGATCATGGTATTAGCCAAAATTATAACCAGGAATATATCTTAAGAATAGCATACTCCGATCATGACTACATATCATTTAAAGAGCTTTGTTTCTCTTTCTGATGCATGTAATGGTTGATTAATTTTTATGAACATATCAGGTGGCGTAGTAATATGTTCCAATTCATGTGTTTTAGGTGGCTTCATTAGCTGGACCAGGCGGACAGGTCGAAATAGAACAAAATTTCCTGAACAATGCGTTAAAGACAATAAGCGCATACTTTGGGGACCTGATCCGAAGAACCTGAGAAAAGAAGTTTATTTACTTAATTTCAGTAAATGATCATGACCTCTGATCGGCTTCATTATCAGAGTAGATCCTTTTATATGTATGTTCTTAATGTCCACAAAAAGGTGTCCTTTCCCTCTCATTACTTCCTTCTTTGGTGTATTTTAGTCTACTATTTTTGTATACTGTTAAATAAACATTAAATTTGTGCATTTCTAATTTTCAGTAAAAAGTTTCTTTTTTTTCTTACTGGCTGCCTATTTTTACATACATTTTCATATATATGTAATGTTATTTCTTTTCTATATATTAGAATACGTTGTTAATCCCCAACATAATCACATTTTAATGCTGCCTGCAGTTTGTATGTGTCATTTTTTCTGGGATGTGGCCTTACAACAGACTTGATTTTAAATGAACAAGTATTACTCATTTTGAATAAGTGGTGACTGCGAGGTATACACTACTCCACTAGCACTAATGGTTTGTTTTGCTGAGTTTCATAGCAGTGGTTTTTATCTGGGTGAATATCTGCACTGTCTCATGATTAGTACATGGCATTCTGGGCCCTTTGGACTGCCAGTCATTGAACAACCTTAAGAAAGGAAGCAACATGTGCAGAAGCTATATTTCAAAATCGAATTCTAAGAGAAACATTGGTATATCTCTTTAAATTGTTGATTTTAATTGAATGGTTTTGATCCAGTTAGATGCAATTTACAAGAGGATATCTACTATCACCTCAACAAAAGAGAACATACGTTCTGGTTCAGTCAATTAATATGTGCTTAAAAAAGTCCTTACATTGAGGCTGGCTGTGTCAAAGCACTAACTGATAATAAAGAAGTATTCACACAAGATAGTCCTAGAGATCACAAGTCAAACAATTAGAAACAATACTCTAAGATTAAAGGAAATATTGTAAGAAATCCAACATCTCAGAGAAAGAATGATCTAAACCATTTTCCCGACCTATACATGTTACACTTCATGGTATAAGAGGGGAACAGAAAGTTCAAAATACAAAATACAAACAATAACTGCAATGGTAGATGGAAATTATGTCAGAAATAATTAACACATTTGATCCCGAATGAGTATATCTTGTAAATCTGGTGTTCCCCTTTCTAGAATTTCCACCTCTTGTGCTCTCTTCAGGAAGGATGTTTTAGGTGTTCTCTGAATGACTTGTATGAAGGACTGGAATTCAGGTCCTTGCAGTTGCATTGCTAGGTTGTTGTGAACCAATGCTCTCACATTACTTCTAGTAGTTTGACCTCCACGGTGAGGAGAAGTGCATTTGCAGCAATTCAGCACTCCTCTGTGTGGTGGATATGCTCTGGTCCTGTCCCTTAGGAGTCGGATTTTCCAGAGAAAAAGATAGTTTGGTTAGTGAGGAGCAGCACACTTCGGTTCCCAACTGAGTATATCTTGCAACTCTGGCGCATTCTGCAAGGTCAAGAAATCCAAGTACTCATGTAAATGGAATAAGCCTCAACACCTAAAACTGCCCACTGAAGAGAGCATGAGGCTCATTAGTGGGAGCTGTAGTGCGCTCCAAACTCGCCAAATGATACATTCCTATATATTGGTGGATGGTTAGTAAGACTGATAATGAAGGGTCTGAAGGAATGAACAAACAAAAAGAGATTGAAAATATTATAAAATGCTAACAATCCAGGAATTTACATATACTGAGCAAATATAAGACATTCTGATACATACGAAAGTGACCGAGGATGATGGAAGCAGTGTAGTGTACACTGACAACATGGGGTATCTGGTTTCAAAGTAATATGTGCACCTCTACTTTCTCAATACAAATTGGAAACCAAATTACTGTCTCTCACCTTGACAACCTTTTAAAGGCCCATGCAAGAACAGCAGATCAGCTAGTGTGTTAATCTTTGAATGGCTGTCAATGTTGAACCCTTTGCAGCTAATGAAATGTGTCTCTCAGGCTATACTGATATGAATGCATGTGCTGTTCAAGGTAACGTCACATTAGCTAACAGTAAGCAACACTGGAACATAATCAGCATTGACAATTGCAGTGATACCCGTTACATACTTTCAAATTATGTACATCTTGTCCAAGAAATGGCTGGGACAAGAAGATCTAAAACTACGAGTCAGTTTTTTTCCTTCACATTTAAGGATGTGGGGCAGATGAAAACAATAATTTAGAAAACATGAAAATGCATGCGCATTTGGATTATAGACATACTTTGTAATGAATAATCAGTGGGAAATGGGGTGTTCGGCTGTTTATGCATACATAAGTGTACATTTAATTAAGGAATCATAATTTAGGATTTAGGTGGTTACATACCTTCCAAAAGTCCCAGGGTGGTAGCAAAAGATCTGTTTTCACTCCATTACATAGTGGTTTGACCAATATGATTTACATGTTCAGGAACAGTGGAAGAAAGAGGTTTGAATCTGCTTAAATATGAATGTATATAATTGTTCAAGTATGCTGCAATTGCAAGGCAAGATTATGTTGTAAATCAGCACCACAGAGTCCTGTTTCATTACTGATAATCTCTCATATGAAATAAAATAATGGATTGCTATTACCAGTCCTTATAAGGAAGAACATTTCAAGCAGAGACTTTCACCAATTCTTGGAAATCCAATTGTTAAATTGAGCAGAAAATGCAAATCATTACTTATCAAATATCAAACGGATAGTCTTAGAGTAGATCATATTTTGAAGTTGGGATGAAATGACTGCCGATCTGTAGGAGTACATGGATGAGTAGTGACTAAAATGCCTACTCAGCCCCACCCTACTACTAAACCAACAGTAATCCCAATCATAAGGATAAACATGGCATAACCCAATAGTATACCTCCTTTTCCTCTTTTGGTAACGTGTGAAATCTATACTCGTAGAAAGGGTGCAAGCTAATAACAGTAGCAACTCACAGGGAGGCGGCACAAAGTGTGTGCAACCCCTGCATGTGCACCAATGGGAACTGCTCCTACAACATACGCTCCCACAACACACCCTCTTACGGCATGTGCTCCTACGAGACACACTCTTACAGGCTCTTAGTACACAAGCTCCAACCCTCACTCCTACGACATGCCATTACAGCACACGCTCCAAGGACACCCTCTTGACACACACTTCTGTGACATGCAGTCCTACAACACACACACTCCCACAATAAGTGCTCCTACAACACACACTCCTATGACACGCGCTCTTAGGAGAAAAGCTCTATATGTATTTGGTACATGCCCACAATGAATACGCATCTTTCATACAGCTTCTATACAAAATAGACATGTACAGTATGTACATTACAGATGCTCAAAATAAATGTACAGCTTCTATACGGTATGTACATCACTCTTTACATTACACACTCCGAACGAATGTACAGCGTTTATACAAAATGTACACTGATATGGGGAGTATGTACATTACAGATCAAAAACAATCACGTAACCGTAAAAAAAATTGGAATTATTTGAAAATAAAATGTTTTACAAAATAGTTAAGGTTAAAGGGATGGTTCGCCCAAAATGTTTTATTTCAAAAATAGATAGGCAATATTTTAAAAAAAATCGATTAGCAATTTTTTTTTCTCCAAGTCCCTATGTAAAGTTTTGAGCAAATCAAGCTCAAAGAAAGCACATGGGGGCATCCATTTTGTGAAATGGATGCCCGCCACTGCGCTCGCTTTGGCTTTTGCGGCACTAATGAAGGAAAAGCCAGCCAGCTGTAGTAAACAAAAGCTACCATTGGGTGGCTTTTCCTTCATTGGTGCTGTACGCGGAGCACGCGGACCGGAGACTACAGGCAGAAAAGCTGCAGCTGCATCTCGGTAAGTGCTATTTTTTTAATAAAAATAAACACTAGCTGCATTTTTTTTTTCTAAGTTTTCCGGGCTGGAGGAGCCTGGAAAACTTAGAAATAAAACCGCAGCTTTAAAAACGTTGTATTTATGTTATATATATATAAATACAACGTTATTGTGTTTGAAAACGCTGCGGTTTTTCTTTCTAAGTTTCTCAGGCTCCCCCAGGAGAGCACCGGAGACCCAAAGTGAAAGCCAAGGCAGGCAGAAACACAACACGGTTGTGTTTACATGCCGCAGTGTTTCTGCCTGCAGCTGATTTCCCATTTGGGGCTGTCGGGCTCCCCACGGGGGGCCTGAGAGCCCCAAATGGGAAATGCTAAGTGCTGCAGTGTTTCTGCCTAAATCTGCTTTCCCATTTGGGGCTCTAGGGCTTCCCTCGGAGGAGCCTGAGAAACTTAGAAAGAAAAACCGCAGCGTTTTCAAACAATGTTTTCAAACGGCAGCTCCTCCAGCCCGGAAAACCTAGAAAAAAAACTGCACCTAGTGCTTATTTTTTGGAAAAAATAAATAACACTTACCGAGATGCAGCTGCAGCTTTTCTGCCTGTAGCCTCCGGTCCGCGTCCTCCGAGTCCCGGCACCAATGAAGGAAAAGCCACCCAGTGGTAGCTTTTGTTTTCTACAGCTGGCTGGCTTTTCCTTCATTAGTGCCTCAAAAGCAAAAGCCAGCACAGGCGGGCATCCATTTCACAAAATGGATGCTCCCATGTGCTTGCTTTTCCAAATTTTGAGCTTGAATTGCTCAAAATTTTACATAGGGACTTGAAAAAAAAAATGCCAATCGTTTTTTTTATATTGCCAACAAAAACCTGGACTACAGACATTGGAAATGATAACTTTAAGGTAATAAAATAATAAACTGAATCAACTAATAAATATATTATATTAAAATCAATTATCATGGTAACCTTAACTCACCCATAAACCTATAAACACACGATATTATCGAGTAATAATTAGATGCATGCAAACACGTTATTGTATAAAATGTAAAAATATAAAAATATTGATTATATGTATAACTATATTAACTCTTAAAGTACAAAATGTTTTCGGAATACAACATTACTATATAATAAACTGAAATTATAATATACACAAGCAGAATTCCTCCAAAAGTGCCATTTAAAAAATAAAATACACAGTTTAAAATTACACAATACACATCAATGTCATACATTAGATTAAATTATCAATTTACAAAGTACACATCATTTCAATTATATCATTTAATAAACAGATTGAAAATAATACATTTTGTAAATAAGACGATGTAAATACTAACTAAAGCAGCAGAAAATGTAATATACATTAAAAACATCCATAAATAAAAACAGGTTAACATGTTTGCTAAACACAAACAAATATTCACGCAACACATTACGTTCACTATAAACATTTCATAACATGGGGAACACATTGCAAACCAAGAACAGTGTGAGTAAAGGTTACCATGATATTAGATTTTAATGTAAAATATTTGTAATCATTGATAGTTTATTATGTGGTTACCTTAACGTTAGCATTTCTAATGTTTGTAGACTTTAGTTTTTGTTGGTTTAACCTTAACTATTTTGGTAAGTGTTAAAAAAAACCTTGGTGAAGCCCCAGGCTCCAGTAACGTTTGTAGATAAGACTGTTGGTAGGGGGAGCAACTCTGGGTCCCACCTGCAATCAGCTCACAGTTCGGTGGTGTCCTTCTCCTACCGCATTCTTTCATGCCTCAGCAATCTTCGGGGAGGGCAGATCTGATTCGGGTGTGCATGGTTGCCTCCTACTGGTTAGTACCAGGATGTTGCACCAAGGAACTCTGGTTCCTGTAGTTCAGAGCCAGCGGGATCCAACTCTCCCCCATATTCACTATTTACCTTCAATATGGGGTGTGGGGGGTTATCAACATTACTCCAGAGTGAGGCATATATATATTTATGAGGCTTGTGGAATCTGCTTAGATCACATGCTGTGCATAGGCCGACATCTAGTGGAAGGTGCAGAGTATTAGTTGTTTTTGAAATTCGAAAAGGGACGTTGACAGGGTGTGCCAGTAATACTATCCATAGTGTGACATCCACTGTACCCATGGTCCTTCACGCGTCGAGGTCTCTCAGATTGTTTTTTTCCACCATCGTAGACGGACGCTATAGAAAAGAGTTCTGATTGCGGCATAACGCCATTGATTTATCAAATTAGTGTTAGTTACCCTTCCTATCCTTTACATCTTTGGTTCACCGACTATCGATAACATCTCCAACAGCGGTGAAGAAAATGACTGTCGAATACTCCCATCGACGGATCCTTCAGCCTTGGAGGGCAGCCTCGGGCTTCGGCCCACACAGTAGGGAGAGGGGGGAGGACATTTGAGAATGTATTTCTCCAGAATGGGGTCTGGCATGAATTCACATGCTCATGAATATTCCCCGTCGTCAGGCTGGGAATCCTCAGCAAAGAAAAAATCAGTATCAGTTTTGTTTCTGAACTGTCTTTCTTAGTAGTAACCAATCACTGGTCTCTGGGTCATACTTCCCCCAGCCAATGACTGCCCTCTCCCTAAGCCCCTCCCCCTAATCCCCTCCCCTGGCAGCCACCCTCAGATTTTTACCGTACGTTCAAGTGTTGGGAGACCTCGTGCTATAGCTCTCAAGCTTTTACTGCATTTTTGCGCTTTTTTCAAAGAGATTTTCAAATTTTTCAGTTAAATCGAGCCTCAAGCTCCACCGTTCTACTTCCGATCAACGGGGACCCGTTTCGGAATTTTCTACGCCCCTCAAGGGTGAAGTTTTCCTCGAGTTACGCTTCTTGGAGTATTCCAGAAGATCTGAGGCCTACCATGGACATGGCCCAGGACAAGGGAAGCTCGACGCCCGGATCCAAGCTGTTCAGGAACTGCCCTGGATGCGGGTTACAGAATGTTTTCAAGGAGGACGAGCATTCAAGATGTCTCTACTGCCTTCATGAGGACAAGACGCACATGGAGAAGGACTGTGCGTTCTGCAAGAACCTATCGGAACAGACCATGAGGGATCGTCGTACCCGCCTTGCCAGCTGGCTGGAGAAGGGCCCAGCAGATGAGAAGAAGAAAAGGTCAGAGCGGTCTTCTAAGTCCTGTGAGGGCGCCCCGGTGACGGGGGCCCAACAGAAGGCTAAGCACTGCGAGTCCGCGGGCACCAGGAGCGCCAAATGGTCGGGCTCTTCGGATGCCAGGGAGGGCGCGCCTTCCCCAGCACCATCAACCACGAGCCAACGCTCTGGTTCGGGGAAGAGGAAATCTGAGAACCCGGGTAAGCTTCTGGAGAGGCCCCGGTCAATCTCGAAGGATTCAACCGAGGGGGAGCGAGGCGGTGACCCTCGCCCCAAGGTGAAGGCCTCAAGCGTGCCCAAGGTGGTGAAGGCCTTGATTCACCTGGCTAAGGCCCCTGTCGAGGGAGTTGCGGCGACCCTGGCGAAGCCTGTGGAGGCTACACCAGTGGAGGCGACCTCGGGGCCCAGAGTTTCCCTGCCACCGCGGAGGGAATCCTCTTTCCAGCCCATCGACAAGACCCCCGTGAAGACCCGGTGGAAAAAGAGGGGGGGGGTGGTGGCCATTACGGACACGGATTCAGCCTCTGAGGAGGAGCTGGTGGAAACCGTTAAGAACCTCAACGAGAGGTTCGAGAAGGAACGATCCCAGGGGAGGGGTCCCGAAGAGGTGGTCGAAGAAAGTGACGGTGGCGCCGATGAGGCCCCAGTGGAGGAGCAGCCTTCCCTCCCGTCGCAGCCATTGCCCGAGCCTCAGGACAACTCGGCAGCAATTTTGATGGCAATCCAAACCTTATGCACGGAGATAAGGAAGAGATTACCACGAACCCTGGTGGACGATCTAGAACCGGGCCCGTCGGGAAGCCCTCCAAACAAGCGGAGGATAGTTCATCCCTCCCCGCCCTTCATGCCCCTACGACCCGTGGAGCCCTCATCCCCCCTCACCGGATCCCAGGGATGACACGGCTATGGATACAATGACGGTGGTGACGACGGGACGGACCTTCCATCACCACTCCCTCGGGCTTCCCCGCCCGACGAAATTGGCTCCTTTCACGCCATGATCGCCAGGGCATCCGAGCTCTTCCAGCTCTGCCCCGAGGAACAGAAGGAGGGTTTCCTCTACCAACGGCGAGAGGCCAAGAGAAAGACGGTCCTCGCGGTACCGTTACTCGACGATATCTGGGACAAGGGACTTGCGATCCTGAAGAACCCGTCCACGACGCCTGCCAAGAGGGACAGTTACGAGAAACGGCGGGGGTAAGAAATTGGACACCATGGGGCGACGGGTCATCTCGTCGGCGGCGACAAATAAGGTGGCCAACGCCTTAGCGATTGTGGCCCGTTAAGACAGGGAGCTATGGTACAAGATAGCTCCCCTACTGGACTTCCTACCAGAGGACAAGAGGGCGGAGGCCCTGGAGATTCTGCAGGAAGGTGAGGTGGCGTTGGACCACGCCATAACGGTGGCAACGGACATTGCCGACACCGGGTTTCGCCAGTTAGGCAACGGTGTTTGCCTTCGACGATGTGGCTGGCTCAAGGCGACAGACTTCCGTCAGGACGTGCAGACCAGGGTTTTGGACATGCCGTTCGACGGCAACAACCTGTTTGGGGAAAAAGGTGGATGAGTCGCTGCAGGCCATCAAGGCCGACACAGACGGCCTGAGCCCTAGGAGTCCTTCAGCAACGACGGCCCTTTTGGGGCGCCAGAGGCAGACGGGGGTCCTCCAAGGGATCAGGCGGTGGCTCCTCTACGTACCGCCAGGCGGCCCGCTCCTCGTCCCAGGAGGCTTACAGAGGTCGCGGCAAGCAAGGACGATCTCGGCGTTGTCGCCAAGGAGGCCAAGGCGGCAAGGCCGCCTCCAAGCAAGATTGAACCGGCCGTAGTGTCAGGCCCCCACCGAAGCACCCCGGTGGGAGGCCGGCTGGCAAAGTTCGTCAGGGTGTGGGAGTCTATCTCCACCGACCGTTTGGGTGCTGGATGCCCTGGCCCACGGGCACACTCTCGAATTCCAAAAGAAGTGCCCCTGCATTCCTCCCGTGGCCAGGAAGGAAAATCGCATCCCTCAACTGCTGTTGGAGGTAAAGGCGATGCTCAAGAAAGGTGCAATCGAGCTCGTCCCCAAGAGGCTCTGGGGCTCCGGAGTATACTCAAGATACTTTCTCGTCAGAAAGAAGACAGGCGGTTGGTGCCCCTTCCTGGACCTACGTCGGTTGAACAAATACATCAAGGCACAGAAGTCCAGGATGGTCACTCTCAAGCACGGGCTGGGACAGCTGGAGGAGGGCGACTTCCTATCGTCGTTGGACTTGGAGGATGCTTACTTCCACATCCCCATCCTAAAAGGACACCGAAAGTTCCTCAGATTTGTAGTCCAAGGACGCCACTACCAATTCAGAGCTCTGCCATTCGGATTGAAGTCTGCACCCGGGGTGTTCACCAAGTGCCTAGCACCAGTTACGGCGCGGCTGCACCTGCAGGGGATCCACATCTACCCCTGCCTGGACGACTGGCTCATCCGTGCAAGGACAAGAGAACTCACCGTCGAGCACACGGCGGATACCGTCCGCTTACTCACGGAGCTGGGTTTCTCCATCAACTACCCGAAATCCCCATTTGGTTCCGTCGCAGGTGACACTGTTTCTGGAAGCGAAGCTCGATACAGTGGAACGATTGGTGTCTCCGTCGGAGGAAAGGACAAAGCCATTTTAGGCATGGTGCAGCGCCTGCTAGCCAAGGACGTGACCAGGGTGAGACCAATAAAGTCCCTCCTTGGTATGATGTCCTCATGTATCTATCTAGTGCGCCTGTGCAGGCTACGGATGCATCTTCTACAGGAGTTCCTCGACCCCCGCTGGATGCAAGCGGCGGTCAGCTTCGAAGACAAGATCCCGCTCAACAAGGTTTTCTGTCGGGCGATTCAGTGGTGGGGCACCTGTGCACACCTCACGGCTGGCACAGACTGCCAGACCCCGGCACATCAGGAGACGGTGACGACGGACGCCTCCCTGGAGGGATGGGGTGCACACACCAGAGATCTCCACGCAAGAGGCCTTCGGCTCCCGGAGGAGAGGTCTCTCCATATCAGCATCTTGGAGCTCCGCGCCGTGTTCTGGGCGCTCAAGTCGTTCCTCCCGTCCCTCAAGGGCAAGATCGTGAGGATCTTCACCAACAACACCACCACGATGTTCTACATCCGGAAGCAGGGAGAAACAAGATCCCCAGCCCTATCCAAGGAGGCCCAGGATCTGTGGCACTGGGCTGTCGCCCAGGGGATGTTTCTGGTTCCCTTCCATCTGGCAGGAATAAAAAACACCATTGCCGACTCACTCAGCAGGGAGCTGCACTCGTGCCACGAGTGGGAACTACGCCACGATCAAGTGGATTGGCTCTTCCAACGTTGGGGCAAGCTCCAAGTGCCAGAGGTTCGTCAGCAGGTTGTCCCAGCCGAGGAGCATGGGCTATGCTTTCACGTTCCTGTATGCATTTCCTCCGTTGCCGCTGCTGCTTCGACTCATCAGCCAGCTCAAGAGGTCCCAGTGCAGGATGATCATCGTCGCACCAGCGTGGCCGAGACAGATCTGGTTCCCGGACCTTCTGGACCTCTCAGCGTCCCCACCAGTCAAGCTGTCGACGGACGCAGATCTTCTCTCCAGAGAGGGAGGCGCCATTCTTCATCACGACCCGGAGTCGCTGAACTTGCAGGCCTGGCTCCTGCAGCACTAGAGTTTGGAGGGTACGATATCCCAGCTGACTGCAGAGAGGTTCTTGCAAAGGTCAGGGCGTCCTCAACTCGTGCTACAGACATACGTTTGAAGAGGTTCTCTGTCTGGTGCCGTGCACAGAAGATCAACCCTCTACGGATTACGGCACCTCAAGTGCTACCATACCTACTGCTTCTGGCCAAAGCTGGGCTAGCTCACGCTTCCATCAAGATACATCTGGCAGCGATCTCCCGATACACCAGAACTGCAGGACGGCCGTCCTTGTGGTCTCATCGACTGGTGAAGGAATTTATGAAGGGAATGTTCGGATCGTTCCCGCCGGTGAAGGCTCCAGCCCAGGTGTGGGAGCTCAACGTGGTGCTAACCAGGCTCATGGGGCCACCATTCGAGCCTTTGCATTCGGCTCCGTTGAAGTTCCTGTCGTGGAAGACAGCGTTCCTTGTGGCCATCACCTCTGCACGATGCGTGGGAGAGATTCAGGCCCTATCCTGCAAGCCTCCATACTTGACTTTTCACGATACAAGGGTGGTGCTGAGGACGCACCCCTCTTGCATGCCCAAGGTGCCATCGGACTTACATTTTAACAAGCCCTTGGTGTTGCCAGTTTTCTTTCCGTCGCCTCCGTCGCCGCCCGAGAGGACTTTGCACTTGCTGGATGTAGCTAGAGCGCTTAAGTTCTACGTGGAGCGAACAAAGAGTTTTCGGAAGACATCACAGCTGTTTGTGAATTTTGGACCTGTGAACCAAAGGAAGGCTCTCTCGAAGGCTTCCATTTCCAGATGGCTCTCCGGCTGCATCATGCACTGTCATCGGTTGGCCAACCGACCGTTGCCTGGGCGTCCGAGAGCCCATTCGACCAGAGCGATCGCTGCTACTACGGCGTTCTTGTCTGGTGTGCCCCTCCTGGACATCTGCAGGGTTGCTATGTGGAGGTCGACGCACACCTTCACGAGATTCTACTGCGTCGACCTGGATTCCAGGGAGGAGTCCAGAGTCGGCCAAGCAGTGCTGCACAACCTGTTCGCCTGAAGGAGGGCCTGGTGAGGAGGTAAGAGTTGCTTAATGTTGAGTTTATGTAATGCTTAATGTTGAGCCTTTTGCCACCTCCCGTGGTTGTGGATGTGTGTACTGCTATGTATTCTTATATTCATGAGCATATGAATCCATGCCAGACCCCATGCTGGAGAAGGAACAAGTTACTTACCTGTAACTGTTGTTCTCCAGCATGGGTCTGGAATGGATTCACATGCGAACCCTCCCTGCTTCCCCTCTGCGGCTCTTCACTTGGTCATACTGCCACTTTACGTGCTACCAAATCTGAGGATATCTGCCAGGGGAGGGGCTTAGGGAGAGGGCAGTCATTGGCTTGGGGCAATATGACCCAGAGACCAGTGATTGGTTACTACTAAGAAAGACAGTTCAGAAACGAAACTGATACTGATTTTTTTCTTTACCAAGGATTCCCAGCCTGACGACGGGGAATATTCATGAGCATGTGAATCCATGCCGGACCCATGCTGGAGAACAACAGTTACAGGTAAGTAATTTGTTCCTTACCCCTTTTCATACATTATCTTCGCCTAGCTGCCGTTTCATTTAATTATGGATAGAACCCCTCTCAGATTCTGGCCAAAGTGCAAGAAAAAAGTCCCCTGGGTAGACAACCACCTAGTGTGCAACCTTTGTCTCCCTCGGGATCACATTGAAAGGAGCTGTCGAGCCTGTACACTGTTTAAACCCAAGACGATAAAGTACCATTTGATTAAGCACTGGGCCCACCACTCCATGCAGGCCGAGGCCACTATGGACGTAGAAGGGACCTACAGCAACAGCAGCAACACCGCGTTTTCAGAAGGCGAACGGGAGACTTTGGTTTCCCAATCGCAAGCCCCCACCCCAGCTGACAGGCCGACGCCCCTGATACGGGGACGACCTCCTGCGGCATCAGCACTTACACAGCCCCTTCCACTAAGCACACAGCTAAGGGCTGTGACTCAACGTGTTTGTCGTGCAAGGGCCTGCATACAATATCTAGGTAAAGGTCTGTCGATTCCCTGTCCTCTGGGCACTCAAGGTCACGACTGCCGCATGACAGGCCCCGACTGTCAAAAGACAGAACAGATGTCCTGCCTAAATCTGCTCCCGAACGTCGCATGTCGGCAGACGAGACGTCGGGTCACCCCACAGCCGAAGTCAGGCATGCCTTGTCGAAGAAGGCTAAAGACTCTATACAGTCGGGATTAGCCTACCTGGTAAAGAAACACATCCTGAAGTGCCTACTGAAGGGGAAAGAGTCCAAAAAGCACTCTTCTAAAACCCCTGTCTACGAAAGGTCCCACTCTACACCCAAAGTCCTTTGGCCAATTTACCAATAAACCCACGAGGCAAAGAGGTAATAGTAATTTTCACCGCTTTCGAGGACAAAATTCACAGAGGAGTTCAAACTACAATCAAAACCAAGGATCGTCCTCGGCTAACAATCAATGCCAGGCCTCACAGGGTTACCAAAGGGGACAGCGCAGGTCTCGCGGCTGAGGGAGGTCCTCCACTTCTAGAGGTGGAGCCACACCTCCAAAACAGTGACTACCCGCTTCAGATGTCCTCCCATGCCTCTCCAGTAAGAGGCCGTATTTCAAACTTCACCCAAGCATGGGAGGAAATCACCTAAAACAAATGGGTGCTATCCACTGTGGCGGCAGCTATTGTGTGGAACTAATCAAGCGACTCCAGAACCATCCCCCGCATCAACCGACTCACTCCAAGGAAGAACAATGCATCCTTCTCGAGGAAATCTCAATTCTGCTCCAAAAGGACACCATAGAAGTCACCCCGGCGAACCAGGTAAACAAGGGTATTTATTCAACCTACTTCCTTGTGCCAAAAAAAGATCTAACAATGCGCCCAGTATTAGATTTATGCCCTGCAAACACATATGTCAAGCCACAAAAATTCTGCATGAATAAGATACAAGAGGTAATCGCCCTGCTAAAACGGGGAGACTACATGGGAACATTGGACATGAAAGATGCTTATTTTCTTATTTCAATGTTCCCAGCACACAGAAGATTCTTGTGATTCAAGATAGCGTACCAGCACTACCAATTCAAAGTGCTACCCTTCGGAATAGCATCCTCTCCAAGGGTATTCACAAAGGTACTGGCGGTGGTGGCAGCGCACCTGCGCAGGGAAGCAATCCCAGTGTACCCTTACCTGGACGACTGGCTGATTACAGGGGAGACTCCCCATATTTGCAGGCAAAACATTCAAAGAACTATCAACCTTCTCTTTCAATTGGGCTTCTCAATAAACGAGAAAAAATCGAGCTTAGTGCCAAGCACAACCAAACAGTTCCTAGGAGCTGTAATAGACTCCAGGGGTTAGTCTTCTCGTCGGAGGAAAGAGTCCAAAATATGTTACTGCAAATAGCTCATTATCAGGCCGGCTGCCAGATAAGCGTACTCAAAGCTATGTGTTTGCTAGGCATGATGGCATCTTGCATTTACCTGGTACCGCATGCACGCCTGCGCATGCAACCCTTGCAGGAATGATTGCCATAACAGTGGTCTTAGCCAATTGGTCTGTGGGACGATCTAGTGGTTGTTTCGCCAACACTGGTACAAAGACTTCACTGGTGGACAAAGGAAAATCTGTTGAAGGGGAAACCCTTCCACGATACAGAAGTGCAGGCAATAGTTACGACAGACACATCTCTCGCCGAGTGGGGGGGGCTCATCACCTTCATCACACAGCACAAGGTCTGCGGACTCGTGCCACGGCGCTGAACCACATCAATTTGCAGGAACTACTGGCAGTGTTCAAGGCCCTTCAGGCATTCGAAATCTAGCAAATCAGTTGGTGCAGCACTACAGCAATGTTTTACATCAACAAACGGGGGGGGTGTGCACACGTTCTCCAAATCTGTCCAAACTAGCACAACAAATTTGGAAATGGGTACTCAAATGGAAAATATTCCTATCCTCACAACGTGTTCCAGGGGAACTCAACTCTCTAGCCGACTCACTGAGCAGAGATCTCCTATCAGAGGAACACGACTGGCAACTAGACAAAAGGGTCGTAGATGACCTCTACTCTCAGTGGGGATTCCCCATGCTAGACTTGTTTGCTGCAAGCGACAACAAACAATACCCAGAGTTTGCGTCCAGGTTCCCCCAACCAGGCTCCAAGCAGAATGCCCTATGGATGAACTGGTGAGGGAGATTTGCTTACGCTTTCCACTCCCTGACTCCTCTCATGAACAAAGTGGTGAACAAGATCCACAAGGAACAAGTGACGCTCATCCTAGTTGCTCCTATGTGGGCAAGACAGCCATGGTATCCACATTTGCGCAAACTGGCAATGTGCGATCCCATCAAACTCCCGTGCCAGACCAACTTACTCAACACTGGGGATTACCAGTGCACCCGCAACCTCACTCGATGAACTTGGCAGCATGGCTCCTGTGAAATGTATGCCTCAAGAAACCAGTGGGGCATGTACCTGGTCACTCTACTCGAGAAAGAATCTCTTCTTAATTATTCAATACTGATCAAGAAAGTGTTACTTCATTTAAATCAAAATTTCAAAAAACAGAAAACACTTCGTAGATATCTTTTGCAGACAATTGTATTCTTAGTTCATACAATGTTTTTGACAACCTGAATTGCAACATTCATTAAACGAAGTTGTTTTGCACACCAAGATTTTCATCAAATTAAAGAGCAACAGTTCTTAGCAAAAAAAATGTCATTCAGAAAGAATTCAGCAGAATTTGCTGAATTTATGGTTTTAAGTGTGAATTCAACAGAAAGGGTTTTTTTTTCCTCTCCCGCACAATCACATGTTGTTAATCCACTACGTGTTTCGGGGTTATCTTGACCTCTTCTTCAGGTGCTGATGTGATTTATATTATTTTCCTTATTTCCTAAAACAAATTTCAAAGAAAACAAAGGTTTGTACTAGGTTTGTTTCTATAGCATAGTGAACACCAATATATCATGAACAAATTTTGAGACACTCTAAGTGTGAATTTCACTGACCTTGGAAGTATCCAGGGTTTATATAGCCATCTCTGGCTCTCATGTCACTTCTGATTCTTGCTACTGGTTGGTAATTGATGGTAGACTGGTATTGTAACCATCCTCAATGGTCCTGTCCCAATGGTCTAGCAAAATGTTGCACCCACTCTATAGAGAAGGAATAATCTCATTACCAAATCATCACAACCTACACTCAATACTGACTCCCTGCACCCAGCACTCACGCGGTAAAAAGGCTAAAATAAATGCCTCCAGGAAAACGTACCCACAGTTCAAGACTTTCCAAATCGCAACGCGGGAACGCCGAAAACGGCTGCAAACATAGCTTCCCGTCCCGCGGTGCATTTAAATTAGATATTTCAATGTGTCAGCGTGGCTCCTGAAGTCATAGAGTTCAGACATCTTGACGTACCACAGAGGTGTATGGCTATCCTCAAGGGAAAAAAGCCAAACACTAGACACTGTTATTTCGACAAGTGGAGGAGATTTGTAATTTGGTGCCACTCTAAACAAATAAACCCCATAGAATATACCCCACCCCACATTCTAAACTATATTCTCCACTTGCGAGACTCAGGGTTAGTATTGAACTCTATAAATGTCCACCTGGCGGCCTTGTCGGCCTACACCACCTCACACAATAAAATGTTTTGGTGGAAGGTGCCGTCATCAAGGCATTCATGGAGGGAGTAAAGAGACTCCACCCTCCAATTTCAAACCCACCACCAGGATGGGATCTCAATGTAGTACTCGCAAAGCTCATGGGACCCTCTTTCGAGCCGATGCACGAGTCAAGTCTTAAACACCTGACTTACACGACTGCCATCTTAGTGGTTATTACTTCCATAAGAAGAGTTAGTGAATTGCAAGCATTGTCAGTGCAGGACTTTTCTTTATCATACACAAAGACAAACTGTTTTTTACGTACACATCCCAGGTTCTCTTCTAAATTCATCTCTAAATTTCATGTAAACCGGTCCATTGAGCTTCCGACTTTGAAACAGAACGCAAAAAGCTCATCTGAGGTAAATCTCCACACATTAGATCTAAGGAGGGCAGTCCGTTACTATGTAAACAAGACCAGACCGCTAAGAAAAACAAACCAACTGTTTGTCTTTGTAGCCCCAGGAAGAGAAGTCTGCATTTTCAAAAATGGACAGTCAGATGCATACAACTGTGCTATTCTCTGTCAGACAAGACACTGCCTTTCACGCCAAGAGCTCACTCCACAAGGAGCACAGGATCTACTCTGACATTTCCAAGACAGACACACAGGTGGGAAAAGTGGTTCTAAAACATCTGTTTGCCAATAAACCTTCTCACAACCCACCACCTTCTCCTAACACTGCTGGCTAATCTATGCACAGCATGTGAACTAGGCAGATTCCACAAGCCTCAGAAGGGATACATTACTCACCGTAATCGTATTTCTGATGCTTTTATCTGCTTAGATTCACTTGAGCCCACCCTTCCTCCCCTTGGAGAGAAGGTGCATGGATGCTTTATGAGCTTGTGTGATACATATCTGCTTGGATACACCTCTACTCGTGCTACACTTCATGCTACCTTATGTCAGAAACAAAACAATCTGAGGTTCCTCAACGCGTGAAGGACCATGGGTACAGTGGACATCGCACTAGGGATAATATTACTGGCACGCCCTGTCAACGTCCCTTTTTGAATTTCAAAAACAACTGTAGTACTCTGCAGCTTCCATTAGATGTTGGCCTATGCACAGCATGTGAATCTAAGCAGATACAACCATCAGAAATACGATTACGTGAGTAATGCATCCCATATTTATATACTAAATGGCGCAACGAAAAAGTCACATGATCGGAAGTATTACAGTTTCCTGTTTGAACACTGGATAAAGGGCTGGAAAGCCTTAGGCTGCAAAACTATCCTGAAGAAGTCCCAGAGGAGGGGCGGAAAGTGTAGCATCAGAACAGTGGCTATGGATCCCTGCTACAAGTTTGTAAGTCCATGCTGACATGTATTATTTTAAATGTTTTTACTACAAAATAAAAGTTACATTTTAGCACTTTTTTGTGGGTTTCAGTGCTTGTGTCTTAGGCTGTATAGTGTTGGAGTGTCTGATATTGAGACACTTTTTGCAGTAATACAGCAGTATGTGTATAACAGATTGGCTTTCTCTAAACCCACATGAGTACCCACTGAATAGAAGTTGAGCACCATCAGAGAAAGTCTATTGAAGTATAAAAACATATATATAATTTATGTACTGAACTGCCCATGCAAAAAGAGGTATGTGGGCAGCACCATTGGTAAGCTCAAATCGCGGGTGCTGCAACACAAAGGCCATTAAGAACTTTGATCCGTCCTACCCTATGTCGGTACATTTTAAAACAGAACATGCCAGTAAACTGGATGGTCTAGGATATTTTGGCAGGTGGGAATCGTGAACTTATGTTAAAAACGACTGGACACAAAACAGATTCTGGACTTGGAGACAAAAAGCCCGAAAGGCCACAATCTGGATAAGAAATGTGATATTTTTTTGGGCACTTTATCATATATATCATTTTGATTAGCCATATTTCTGCGTCTTACTTTCCTTACGGCTTCTCTTGTGGAATCTAACATGTTCTGTTTGAGACAGTCTTGGGCCTTATAGACATGTTCTTTACACATCTTTTTGTTTCTGAATACTGTTGAAATGCTTTTTCATGCTCCTTTTTAATGGTTTGTTTGTTTTGATAAGGTTAAAAAAGATTTGGACGATGTATGTTACAACTGCACTTACCCCTGATAACCTACATACTTATATACTTTTCTCCTTCTTTTCTCTTTTCTTCTTCTTTTCTGTTAACCTTTTCTCTCTGAACCTCACCTGATACTGTCAGATCTCTCCCCCTTTTTAGGTTTGAGGTTTTTTGGATTATGACTCTTTAGATCTTCATGAAAATAGATATGCTGGTAATGAATCTTTCTCTTATGCATTTTGTTTTTATTGAGGACTTGTTTATTACAGTTTTTTTTAGATCCTATTGCTTGATCTTATTATACCAGGCCTGTATCTTAAGAGAGCCTCTTCTTCTTTTTACTTGGCACAATCCATACTAGAGTCTCTATGATACATGGTTTTACTAAGTCTAGGCACAGTTTTAAGTAGATTTGTGGCCAGTTTTGGTCGGATATTGATCTCCAAAGGACTTGTTTCGAGCCTGAGCTTTTGAAGCCTCTTTTGTGAATTTTATATTGACTAAGATGGTTAGAATGACTGTGCTGAGAATGCTCAACAAAATTCAGTTCATGTAACAGACCAACTCATCTTTTGGAGATGAGTATGTAAACTAGGTACATTACTGCTGTCTGCTGAGGACGGTATCTGTAACTCCTACATAGGAATATTTGCACTAGACACTTTAATTGTTTATGCATTTAGCACTTTAGTATTGCTGTTTGCACATTGGCGATGTTTGCACTGTGTTTGGTACTTTATTGCTGTTTTGCACAAAGATGGGGAGTTGCAGGTTTGATACTCTCAACGGACAGCTGTATCTGCAGAATACAATTGTTACTATTTCAGTAAGTATTGTATATGGTCTGTCATTTATAGTCTATATATTCTTGTTGATCGAAGCACATGGCACTTTGTGCATTTGCATTTTTATGATCTTATACATCTTTACATGTTATGTTTTTTCATAAGGCTTGTATCATACATGGTCATGTAGCCCACTTGGGCATGATATAGAGAGAGGCATATATGTATATATTTGCGATAGGCTCCGTTCCATAAAATATCTATGTGGTTTAACATATGGGCAGAGAACGTGTCTTTTTACACACAAATTGTGTTGGAGTCTATTTAAGACGGCATCCACTCAGACTCTATATTTTAAAGGTAAATGCGGCAATGTTATCCATTTCTGTTCAGTGGTTTCTGTTTTTTAGAGACATTTGTATTAGCATATGCCCCGACGATGGAGCTGGACATTTACATTAATGTTTTCAGCCCTCTGTTTATCAGCAGGTCATGCTTTACGTCTGTCATGATATTTATGACACTGTCTCAAGGGGAATTTTTATTTTCATTGTTATCTAACGTCGCATAATAGCAACATATAAGTTGGGTAACAATAAACATCTGTTATTATTAGCGCCAAAATGCCCCATCGGGGGTGAACGTGCGCTTTACAAATACGCCTGTTATGTTAAGTAACCACAGACGTATAGCATAATAATACACGTTAACTGCATATGAGATTTGCAAACTCAGAGAATTTAGCGGTTTGAATCTGAATGGATGCCGCTTCTCTCCACATGTAGCTTTTCTCTCATGAGTTTGTTTATGAGAGACTCGCTACTTTTTTCCAACCTGTTTATAATAGTGCTGTTGGCCGTTCTCTGCTCTTTTGTAATATTACAAGATGTCCGTGCCAGCATACACAGCTATTTAATGGACTTTCATGCCGCTCTTATGGGAACAAGTGGTTTGTTACCGCGAAATGCGTTGTTGCCTGCAAATTTCGAATCCACTGCACTTTAATAAAGGACACTATCGTTTTGTGGAGATACTGGTTGTTTCTTCTGGCAAATGTGCATATATATCCATATTGCTACTCCTGGAGAGCTGTCCGCCCGTGTACTTTGGTACCAGCTCTGATTATATATATTTGGTCTTAAAGTCTATATCAATAAATGACTATGGACCTTACTTCGCTTATCAAGTTTTCTACGGGAGATGGTTGTGATCTGCCAAGATTTCTCTACAATGGCCACAATGGCCATAAAGGACAGACTGACGGGATCTGCTGTTTTTACTTCCAGAAGGCACCCAACTTAAGGAGAGGTGTCTGCCCAGACTGAGCCTGGTGCCTTAAGAAGTGGCAGCCCTAAAGATAGGCAAGTCGTCTTATAAGAGAAGAGAGCTAAGTCAGATGAGCGGTGTAGAGGTACAAGAAGGTGAAATGCCAGATCCCAAATGGTACATCTAACAAGCCCTAATCAACTTCATTAACAACATAAGGAAAGGCTGAAAAATGAGCAATGGTTAAATCTTCAAAGTCATCATCAATAAGAAGCCTGTCAATGTGTGACACAAAACAGCTGTATTTGACGCCATCAATGGCAGATTAAAAAAGGACTGCATTGTTGTGGCCTAGAGCGCCAGCGATGCAGTTGCTCTTCTGATGGCCTGCGTGGGAAATCCGTGGCATCATCTAATTATCTCAGGTGCCGGTGTACTACTTGGAAAATAAATGCCTGCCATGGCCTTAAGAAGGTTGGGTCCTCAGACGGGGCAAAAATGATCTACTGAAACTTGCTGGGACCCCAGTGCGGGAACGAAGAGGCCAGTGGGCCTGCCACTGTATCAAGAGAAAATGGCAGACAGAACCGCAAGATCATCCGGCGGCATCTAGAGAGAGCTGCGAGTGCGGGAGCCCGGTCCGGGTGGTGGTGCAGGGGCGCCCTGGCTGCCCTATAGCCTGCTTGCACGGCCTCTGGAGGGCATTTGGGATTTCCTCCTGGCCGCTCGACCGAGGCAGGAAGAGTGCCTGCTGGGTCAGCCGGGGGAATGGTACGTGCCGCGCCCATGTGTAGCCGCAAGACCTACAGCACAATCTGTGGACTGCAGCTGGAGGTTTGAAGGGGAGCCTGGGTGGTCCGAACCCCGCAACAGACACAGTAGATTCTCCCAGCCCCCCCGGAGGTGGGGGGGCCGACTCATGTCAGTGGCTTCCTTCTCAGCTGCAGGCTCTGCTCGAGGGCATCTCAGCCTCCCCGGAGCCCTCCGTTGCATGGGAAGACAGCGAATACCTGGTCACGGAGTGAGTCCTTGGTGGATGCCATCGCACAGCAGCTCATGGGGGCTGCCTGAAGCAGTGAGGCCCGCTTGGTGAGAATAGAGTGGGGATGGGCTGCCTGTCCTCCTCCCTTTCGGCGCTGGACCGCGCCTGGACTTGCATCCTTTCCTGGGGCCCCCTGCTCACAACACAACTTCACCCCCTTCCCCCCTGTACAGTCTGACCAGCCTCCTCTGGTGGGGGCTTCGAAATCGTCGGATTTCACTGACAGAGACCATAGGGTGAGGGCACCTTAGGCCCCACACAGCCAGCAACAGCACCGATTTGTCCACCTTGGTGCGCCCTGGGAGCCCTCGCCTTCCCTTACGATAAGTTCACCCCCTGTGTCTGCAGGGGATCTGGCTTTCCTCTCACTCCCTGGGGTCCCTAACAGCATATGAGGGACCCGAAACAAGATAGCCCGCCTACCTAGCCAACAAATACCCGCCGCATCGGGGGAGGCTTGGCAACGACACACCACAGCAAGAGAACTACCTTCCTGACATTCCAAAACACAGTGGAAGGCGTTGGGTCATCCCCTCCATTAGCACCCCTACCCGCCTTGCGGACCACTAGGCTCCCATCTCCACCGGACAGTGGTAACAATGTCCAGCAAGTCAAAAACCACCAAAAACCGAGACATCGCCACAATGCTCCTGTCGGCAGATAAAGGAAAGAAGCTGGAGCCCCCCAAACTCACACCACAGAAGGCCTCGGATTTCACTTTCTGCCCCAGCCCGGTTGGCTGGAGGCTTAAATTTGGCCCAGTTGTACAGGGGGGTTGCCGGATCAAAAATGTCGGCCCCGGGGGGGCGTGGCCAACTGCGCAATGCAGTAGACGTGTGCCTCTGGAGCTCCCGCTACCGCGGCTTAACATCCTGTTATAAATGACTGCTTAAGGATATCTGGTGACCCCCAAAATACGCTCTCCGGTGTGTGATACACCAGGGCACATCTGGGGTGAATTCCAGCCCGAAACGCGCCAGGGCTGCAGAGGTGGGAGCGAAGGAAGGAGACGCCAGAGCGGCCCGTCGATGAACTAAGATGGCCGCCGGAGCGCTGGGCACGCTTTGAGTGGGGACCGGACCATCCACACACCCTGCGGTGGTTGCCAGCTCACATCGGGGACGGAGCTCCGGAGAACTGGTGGGGGCCGGGAGCGGAGGCGAGGCCCCGTGGGACCCTGACTGGAGGAATCGGTGTGCCGGGCTCTGAACCGCCCGGACGAGGAGAGACGGGCACGGCCAGCTGGACCCGTACACAGCGGAGCCAGCCCAGCAGGTGAGTGCCTGCAGCGAGGGCCCCCATTGTCTTGAAGGCCCCTGTATGGAGCTTTTCTTGGAGCAGTGGCTGATGGACCGGTTCGACCAGCAATCCTTTTCCAAATTCTTTTCTATAGAGAGGGCACACCGGATGCCCACTGGTAGACCAGTGCCTGGTGCTCCTCTGCGAATGGTGATAGCAAGACTATTGAATTATAGGGATCGAGACGCGCTGCTGCACCTTGCACGAACCAAAGGCACGATCGCCTTTAACGGCTCCAAGATAGCCTTCTTCCCAGACAACACGCGGGAGGTCCAGAAGGCAAGGCAATCCTTTGAAAAACTTAAGACAGTTGCAAGCGATGGGAGTCAAATATGGCCTGCTCTTCCCAGCTCAGCTGAAAATCTATCATAAGGGCACAACGGTCCACTTCAACGACCCAAAGGAGGCCTGGTGATGGGCAGAGCAGCATATCATGTGAGACTGGTCGGCACCTCGACCAACAGGGACAGAAATCCCAGACCACCAGCGGGCCACCTTCCGGAGCTGGGCCAGCCACCCTCACCGAACCAACCGTTCGGAAGCTGGGGACAGACTCTGGCTGGTTCCCCGTGGGGCGGGGGTGGTCTGATCCCACAAGCGGGTGTAGAACCGAATTGATACTACAGGCTATGCTGGGTGGTGCCACGAAACTGTTGTAAGTCGTTTACACCATTAATAATGTGGTTAGCGGTGGTGTACCACCATCGCACCTTTAGTTTTAACTTGAACAAGGGTCTGCAAGGTTGAAACCCTACTTTTTTTTTGGAGTGTCAGCGATATTGGGGCTACAGGTGCTTTGTGCTGGGGTGGAGTATGGGGAGGGGGAGGGAAGGGAAAGTTATGAGTTTTTTGTTACCCTGGGAGCAATGCGCCATTGCAAGCTCCAAGGTATGTTGAGGTTCATGGTAAGACGATTCTACAGATGGTCCAGACAGTACAATATTCATTACTATACATCACCATTGACGGGGATAACCTCCTCGTAAAAAAAAAAACACCCGCCCAACCTTTTATCCCGATTCTTGGATGGCATCCATACAACCCCAGTCGATCCCGACTGAACGCCCCAAGTCTTTCATGGTGCTCACCTGGAATGTAAATGGGATGGGCTCCGCGGTTGAGAGGCGCTTGATTAAGCAAATACTCAGTAGACACTCCCGCGACGTGGCCCTGCTATCCGAAACACACCTAGCGGGATCAAACTGTGCTCATTTCCAACGCACAAACTACAGGGCTGCCTTCCATGCGGGATACACAATGGGATCCAGGGGTACTCTCATTCTTATACACAAACGCATCCCTTTTGCCCTTCAAAGCCTGGAACAAGACCCTAGGGGCCGCTATGTGTTAATCCTGGGAACGCTTTGGAATGAGAGGGTTGCTTTTGCTTCAGTGTACTCCCCACCCGGACTGGGGCAGGAGCTACTGGAGGAATTGACTACCCTCATAGGTAAACACCAACCTGATAGGTTGTTTCTGGAGGGAGACTTTAATGATGTCATGTGCAATGCCACTGACCGTACACATCTCAGACAGCGCAACCCGGACACCCCTACGAAGCTGTTTAACTTTGCATCTGCCTTGGGTTTGGGTGATGTATGGCAAGAGTTACACCCGGACACCAAGGGGTACTCCTTCCACTCTGGAGCCCACGGCTCCCTCTCCAGGATTGACTATCTCTTTGTCCCACACACAGATCTCTACAGAGCACGGGCAGCCGATTTCCTTCCCCGGGGCATCTCAGACCACTCACCCCTACTTGTGGTGATTTGCACACAGGGTCCGTCCCCCCCTAGAACATGGAGACTAAACAATTACTATCTGGGTTTCCCCAAGCTCGTTGACCACCCTACGGAAGTCTCCACAAGAGTACTGCAAAATTAATGATAACAGAGAACAGGACCCGGTGGTGATCTGGGAGGCTTATAAGACAGTCTTGCGGGGCGCTTTAATCTCCTGGGTGGCAAACAGGGGGCGAGAGAGACTCCAAGACACAGCGAAAGCAGAGGGCGAACTGACCCAACGCGAGAACGAACACATCCTTGACCCATCCCCACAGACCCAGCTCCCCTTAAACGAGCCATCAAGCGGCTCCGAAACCTCTTATTAGACCACGCTAAACAAGCCCATTGGGACTCTCAAACCAGAATCTATGAACATGGGGACAAAGCCGACAGAATGCTAGCTTGGCTGGAGAAAAGGGATGAGGGACAACGCTGCGTTCGCGAGATTGTCACCTCACGGGGTGAAAGGTGAACATCAGACGCAGAGATAGCCGAGGCCTTTTTCCAATTCTATGAAACACTTTACCGGGCCCCGACCTCGCGGTTGGACCCAACCCTCCTTAATGACATACTATTCCCAACTCTCTCAGTACAGCAAAGGGCGAGTCTGGACTCTGCCCTCTCAGAGACCGAGGTGGCCGAAGCACTAGCCCAACTGCAGACCAGGAAAACACCGGGCCCGAATGGGTTCCCAGTTGAACAGTTGAAACCTGGCAGAAGCTGGGGGGGGCCAACATTACATCTTCCCTCCATAAAATGTTCTTGACTGCCCGGGAACAGGGCACCCTCCCGCAGGACCTCTGTAAGGCCACCATCGTGGTCATCCCTAAATCTGATGAGCCCCAGGAGCAGTGTGCCTCCTATAGGCCAATCTCACTAATCAATGGCGAGGCTAAAGTCACCAAACTCCTAGCCAACAGGTTACAACTGGTAGCTGATGCCCTAATACACCCGGATCAATATGGCTTTATGCCACACAAATCGACCCAAATGAATCTGCGTCTACTTCACTTGGCGCTAGAGAGGGTTCCCACCATTAACAACCCGCTTGCTCTTCTAGCAATCGACTTTGAGAAGGCTTTCGATTCGGTCCGATGGGATGGCCTCTGGGAGATCATGGAAAGCATGGGCTTCGGGGAGGGGTTCCTGGGATGGGTGAAGCTGCTGTACACAAATATCCGGGAAGAGGTCAAGGTGAATGGGTGGACCTCTCGCTCTTTTATGATTGGGCATAGGTGCCCCCTCTGCCCCTTCTCTTCGCTCTCGCGATAGAGCCATTGGCCATATGGCTTTGCCAGAGCACATCCTGGATGGGATTCAGGTGGCCAGAGGGACACGAAGACCGGTTATCCCTATACGCAGACGACCTCCTGATATACCTGGGAGAGCCTGTCCGAACCTGCCCCATAGTGACCCAGATGCTTGTCCAATACGGGGAATTTAGCGGTCTAAGGATCAATTGGAAGAAATCCATTTTCTTCCCGGTGAAAGGAGGGGGTCAGCCCGACCCATCTGACTGCCCATACCACATAGAACAGTTTGGCTTCCGATACCTTGGGATCTGGATAACAACAGATCTTACCAGTTATAGCATGCACAATCTTAAACCGATCATGGACCAGTTCTCTAATGATGTACAACATTGGAAGCGTCTCCCGCTGACCCTCATGGGTAGAGCCGCCCTTTTTAAAATGTTAGCTCTCCCGCGATTCCTTTATGTCCTTCAAAACGCTGAATTTGGCCAGGTGGAAACCCTCCTTAGGGAGCTCTTATGGGGCAGAGGACAAGCGCGTATAGCCCTTGCCACACTTCAGAGGTCAGTCTGGGAGGGTGGGATCGGAGTGCCCCGCCTTCAGACCTACTATTGGGCCTCCCAACTGGTGGTGGTCAATGACCTACTGCACGGAGACCAGGAATTACCTCATATCAAAGCCGATGCGGGAGCTATGCGCGACACCGATCCATTGCACCTATTGTATCAAACCCCCCCTAGATCCTCTTCACTAACAATGAAGGCACAGATTATTACCACTTGGAGGAACGTACACAAGTTTGTGGGGTGGGGGAACAAAATATCAGCGGTGCAACCCCTATGGCGAAACACCAACCTGAGGGAAATTGCGAAACTCAAACCTTGGCGATGCTGGGTGAGGGCTGGGATTGGATGTCTTGAAAGATGGGAATCTTGCCCCGTTTGCAGACCTACAATGCAGATTCCAGCTCCCAGACACTGAGAGATACCATCACATTCAAATGTCCCACGCCCTAAGAGTCCACATATCGACAGAGGACAATATCCCGGAAAGCTCACCTATTGAACGCAACATTTTGCCTGAATATATCCCCTCCAAATGCACATCCATTCTTTAAAATGCCATCACATCCTTCGCGACTCCTGAGCTGACCTGCCTAAAGGCCAAGTGGGAAATAGATGTAGAGGATATCGACCCTGAGCACTGGATCTGAGTACTAATGTACCCACAGGAAGCCGCCATCTCCTCGAGACTCAGACTGGTGCAACTTAAAATACTGCATAGAGTGTACTATCCTAGAACTGCAACGTTTTGGTGGAAAAAAGCAACAAACCCGAACTGTCTCAGATGGGGGGGGATGAGGAGGGGACCTTCTTTCACATTATGTGGTCCTGTCCCCGCATCCGAATTTTCTGGGAGGCCTGTTGTCGGGAGCTGGCCCGGATACTCTCCAAAACAATAGAAATGGACCCGAAGCTCCTAATCCTGGGAGTACCGAGGGAGCACGAATTGAATAAATGGGAAGAACTGTTACTGCATACGACGGCCGCCCTAATCAAGCGCAATATTGCACAACAATGGGGAGCCCCGGACTCTCCGACACTGGAGCAATGGGCACTGGACATGGACACATGTGCTATGATCGAAAGAAGGATCTATAACGCAAGAGGCTGTCCGAACAAAGCCTCTAAAATATGGGCGGCATGGGAGGAGGGAGCTCATTGATGTATATGGACTCGGGGGGATGTTACTCTGAACACTTACACTGTGAACTGTAGTCGTATTCCATGAGAATGGTGATGCAAGACATACTACTACTGTAAAACGGGCCGTGTCGGCCCCATTAGATGTAGCTGTCTCGTCCCTCTTTTGTTCCTCCCCTTTGGTTTTGATTGTTTTGTCTAGGTTATAACCAATTGATAATAAAAAATGTTTTATCCCCAAAAAAAAATGTCGGCCCCCCGCATGGTTACCTGTTGGAGGCCAAGGTTAAAATCCCTTTTATGGTGTGACATCAAGCTAATTGCTCCCTGAAATGCTGGCTAGCCCTCGCTCCCCTAGGTCCCCCTACCGTAATCCCATGGGGGCCTCGGAATCCTCCCCGAATCATCGAAGGCTGAAATTTGTTTCTCTCAACATTAGGGGGCTGAACTCCCTCGCGAAGCGCAAGTCCATCTTGCAGAGAATGCAGGACGAAGAGACCGCAGTACCCTTCCTACAAGATACCCATCTACTCCCGACAGCTTTGGGCGGCTCCGAAACAGACAATTCCCACTGCAATTTTTGGCCTCTGCCGGCACCAGGTTCTTCTCCTGGGTTGCGTTTTGCTTACATTGCATCTTTCTAGGCATTGGCATTCCTGGTTGGGTTTTATGTGTTTCCAAGTCTCCCTTGCGGTGACCCTCGTCACCCCTTGCACTGTCCCTCCTCACCCCTTGCACCGTCACAAATTCCCACTTGTGCTGTCCCTCTTTCCCCATTGAGCTGTCCCTCTTTCCCCATTGGGCTGTCGCTCTGTCCCGATTGCGCTGTCCCTCTTTCCCCCTTGCGCTGTCCCTCTTTCCCCCTTGCGCTGTGCCTCCTTCCCCCTTGCGCTGTGCCTCCTTCCCCCTTGCGCTGTGCCTCCTTCCCCCTTGCGCTGTGCCTCCTTCCCCCTTGCGCTGTCCCTCCTCCCCTTGCGCTGCCCCTCCTCTCCTTGCGCTGCCCCTCCTCTCCTTGCGCTGCCCCTCCTCTCCTTGCGCTGCCCCTCCTCCCCTTCCCTTGTGCTGTCCCTCCACCCCCTTCCCTTGTGCTGTCCCTCCACCCCCTTCCCTTGCGCTGTCCCTCCACCCCCTTCCCTTGTGCTGTCCCTTCTCCCCCTTGTGATGCCCCTCCTCCCCCTTGTGCTGTCCCTTCTTCCCTGCTCCTGCGGTCGCTCCTTCACGCTTACTGTCGCTTCTTCCTTGCCCTGTCGCTCCTTCCCCCTTGCGCCGTCGCTCCTTCCCCCTTGCGCTGTCGCTCCTTCCCCTATAGAGCTGTCGCTCCTTCTCCTATAGAGCTGTCGCTACGCCTACTTTTTTGTTGTCGATCAACACCCCTTGTGCCGTTGCTCTGCCCCCCCTTCCTCCCTTTGCCCTGTCACTCCTTCATTCAAATGTTGTACAATACCCCTGTGCAATGTTCCCTCTAATTATTTTGCTCTATGTGCGGAACTGGTTTGCTGTTGTGCGCACATTATTTTCCATGTGCGCAACTGACTAATGAGGTAAGCCACTTTGTGAGCATGCATATTTAGTGAACTACCGTCGCAGAAGAGAGTTTGGAAAATAATTTCCTCTTCCCAGCCACTGCTATTCTTGACAAATCTTATAACACTTTTTTCCAAACACATAGGCTAAAATAGAATATGTAATATGTGATTAAACAGAAAACTCATCAACCAGTCCAAGACTTCAACATCTGCCACAGTACCTTGCAAACCTTTTATGCCACTGGAAAATCACTCGTGTACTACAAAACACACATTTCTCTTGTCTTAAACTGATGTGACTGTCAAGAAATTCAGACAGAATACAACATTTGTTGATGGATTAATAGCAATTAAAAGCAATGTGTCAAAAACATGCTGATAGGAGTTCAAGTGCAAATTTAAGTAATTCAAGGGCGAGTAGAAAATGCTTTTAATAATTTGTGTAAGGATGATAATTGCATCAGAATAACTGCACCTCAGAATATGATGATCAAATACTCCTGTGCCTCTGCTTACTATCCACATTACGTTGTCCTTTGGTTAGTGATAAAACCAGCCTTACAGCCAAGAGACATATACACCATCCATTTGTACTCCCTAAAAATGAAAAGGTGCCTAACAAAAACGAGAAACACTGAACATTTTGTTGCTTCAACCCTCAAAGCCCCACTGATATTCTTTCGAATTAGTGACCAGTAGAGAGCAGTGGCATAGAAAGAAACTCTAATCATTTTAAAGCCTGATCTCAACAGGAATTTCACGGGGAAGAACATCTTTTAATAAGCAGAAAGTATCCCTATTGGCAAAGCAAATTACTTTTTAACTCCAGGTAGGGAGCACAATCTGACTAGATCCGTGCTTGTAACCATGACATGCTTGCTTGTTTCCCCTCTCTCCTCTCTCCTGGAGTGATTCTCCTATCCTCCCACCTCACCTTCCCTACCCCTCAGGCAAAGCCACCTTCATCACTGCCACCCACCTTCTCGCCCCCCCCACCCCCCTTCGGCTGATCCCACCCTGACACAGCCCTCTCCACTCTACTATATCTGATACTCTTGATATCCTTGCCCCTCTCATGAGAATCCGCCTGAAGTCCAAAGCCAAATGTAACTCCTAGTATCACTCCGATCTTGTCACCCTAAAACTGGCCTGCCGCCGGCTCCAAAGGCAATACCGGCTCTCCGTTCTCACCAAGAGAGCCCTTGTCCAAACCCGCATCTCTGCGGCATCTAACAATTCGGCCAAACTCTTTAAAATCTGCAAGGAGCTGGCCAACCCTGCTGCAGTCTCTACCTCTCCTGTCCCCTCCCAGGCCCTCTGCACAGCACTGGCCTCTCACTTCATTTAAAAAACTCAGGACATCCTGTCCTCACTCTCCTCCTATCACCTCCCTCCCTCTATTCCCTGCTCTTCTTCTGGCCCTTCTGCAGCCACCGGTCCTCCCTCCTTCTCTGCCTTTCCCCTTTTCTCTGTTGAGGAGGTTTCCAGACAAGTCCGATCTATGAAAGGCTCGTCAAAACAGGTTCACCCCTGTTCCTCCAAAACTATCAAGGACCACATCGACTCCCTGGCTCCTGCCCTGGCTGACTTCTGCAATCACTCCTTCGCCTCTGGAGTCTTCCCATCCCCCCTTAAGCACTCCCTTGTGCACCCTCTTCTTAAGAAACCCTCTTCTGACCCCTCCTGCCTGGCTAACTATCGCCCAATCTCCATCACTCCCCTCCTGGGCAAGCTCCTGGAGAGACTGGCCATCTCCCAGCTTAATCTCCATGCTGAATCTGTTGGTACTCTTCATGACCATCAGTCTGGCTTCAGAGCTGCCAGAAGCATGGAAACTGCTCTCCTGAACATCCTTGAGGACCTGCTCTCGAACCTTGACACTAACACTCTGTGTGTTCTCATTTTGCTCGATCTCTCTTCTGCCTTTGATACTGTCAACCATGCCATCCTGCTCAACCGTCTCCGTGATAACCTGGGTATCACTGGTCAGGCTCTGGCGTGGCTGACCTCTTTCCTCTCCAATCGACCCTCCCAGGTCCAACTGGGGTCCTTCCTCTCTGACATCTTTTTCTCTACATGTGGTCCCCCAGGGATCTAACCTCTCTCCCTGGCTGTTCAACCAGTATCTTGCCCACTGCAGCGCAGCTCTAAGCCCCAACTTTCAGTGCTATGCGGATGATACCCAGCTCATTTTCAGGCTACCCTCGGCCTCCTCCTCTCCTTCCCTCATCTCTGACTGTATGTCTGCTATCCAGGAATGGTGTGCTGCCAATGACCTCTGCCTTAATGCCAGTAAGACTGAGATTCTACTCATCGGCACACCCACTCCCTTCGTCCCTACAGCTCTCAGGCCGGCCTCTCTTGGCCCTCTTCCTGCTCCTACCTGCAAGGCAAAAACCTTGAGGTCATCTTCGACTACACACTCTCCTTCTCTCCTCATATATCTGACGTCTCCAAGAAGTCACACTACCAGCTGCACCTCCTCAGAGGTATTCTTCCTTTCCTCTCCTTCCCCCAGAAGCGCACTGTCTCCAGAGCCCTGATTCTCTCGAAGCTGGACTACTGTAACAGCCTCCATCTAAATCTGCCTGCCTCTACTCTCCGCCCTCTACAACTCATCCAGAACAGGACTGCAAGACTGGTCCTTGGCCTCAAGCCCAGGGACCGTATCTCTCCAGGACTGAAATCTCTACACTGGCTCCTAGTGGCTGCGAAGATTAAGTTCAAAACCCTCTGCATTGTCCACAAGGCCTTCTGGGGCCTAGGGCCAAAATACCTTCAACTCTCTCTTCCTAAATATCTTCCTTCCCGAGTTCTTCGATCATCCGCCTCCAACTCACTGAGGGTCAGCCGCTTCTCCAAACAACGAGTTGGGGGTAGATCTGTCCCCGCGCCAGGGGCCTCCCTCTGGAACAGCCTTCCTGCCTCCCTGAAACTTGAGGAGAACCATCTCCGGTTCCGAAGCACCTCAAAACCGTCCTCTTTGCTTCTGCTTTCTCTCCCCCTCTCCCCTGCTAAATTACTGAAACTGCACTGAATCTGCAACTGGGCCACTGTTATGGTAATACATGCACAGGTCTCCTTAGAACCTTGTGCATGTAGATTCCATTTGAGAGTGCCTCGCCAGTTGATGCTTCCACTGCAGCTACCTGGGGGCCTCAAATAAAGCTCTTCTCTTCTCCCATACTTTGTGCCTCTTTATTTCATATGGCGACGAGGCACTGTACCCCGAGGCCCCCGGGAGCGTATTAGGTCACCTGCTTGGGCGCAGCCCCCCCCTTTTTTCGCTGCCGCCGACTTCTGCTGCCAGCGCCTGCAGCGGCCTGCCTGTCAGCTGTGGACAGCCTCGACATCACCTTTCAGTTCTCCACTGTAAAGGGTGCCGCTCCTCCCCGCTGGGAGTTTAGAGCGGCGCACATTGCACTCCTGCCCTACTCCAAAAATGCTTCAGACAGCAGGAGCTGTCCATCTATCAGGTCAGAGGAGGGGGGAGGACGAAGTGAAACTTACACTTTCCTTTCATTTGGCATTTTATGTGTAAAACGGACAAAATGAAACGTACGCTTTCCTTTTATTGGCATTTTTTTGTGTAAAACCCTCACTGCTGCCCTGAGCAGAACCCTGCATCATTTTCAAAAGCTGCTAGCTGTTGCCCAGCAACACACACACAGCATTAGCAGTCTTCATTCTCTCAATGGCTACTCTGACTTTCCGGGACTAATCACTCACTATCTTGGTCCATTGTGACATCACAACTGAACATTCCATCAGGTCTTCCCTGAACCAGCCAACCTGTGCTCCCAGCCCATTGTGAGGTCACAATCTGTACTAAGGACCATCCATACACTGAAGCCTAAAGACTCTGCAGTACAGATACACCTGGGCATTCTCTGAATCGGGTCCCACCCTGCCATGCAAGCAATTCTATAAAGACTGTATCTCAGCGCCTCCTTGCTAACTGCCAACAGTACTGAAAACCTCTGCCTACACTACAGCAACTGGTGCCACTCAACGCCATTCCTCACCACTTACAACCTAGAATCAGGCACACCACCATGCAGGGCGTTCTGCCTCCAACCAAGTTTCTTCCATGCCCTGGGAGCCCAACCTGCCCATGGGAACAATGGATCGATGGATTCCACGTCTACCTCAGAGCCATTGGGGGCAGCAAATTCAATGATGACCTCAAGGAGGCAACCCTCTTGAACTGTATAGGGGCAGAAGCTCTGAGACTTTTCAGGACCCTTCCCGAACCCGGCAACATAGGAGGAGATGGCAACCGCAAGTTTGACATAGCATTGGCCAAACTCACCAGTCATTTTGGCAACAAGACCAACGTAGTACTGGAAAGATACAGGTTCTTTTCCAGAAAGCAGCTCAAAGGCGAGTCTATTGATTCATACATAGCGTCCCTCAGGGCGCTTATGTCAACCTGCAGTTTCACAGGTGTCTGTGATGAGTATTTGAGAGACCAATTGGTGCTGAATGTGGCTGATCCACGCATCCAACAAAAATTGTGGCAAACCAAAATCCCACCCTGGACCAAGCCACAGAGATAGCAAGGAGCATGGAATTGGGAGATCGATGCATGAGGGAAAGACATGACCACACGACCAGTGTGGAAATCAAATGTGTCAGCCCTGAGTCCGAGCCTTACGAGCCTCTAGTAGCAGCAGTAAGAAAGGCTCCGCCATCAAGGGGTTCGAAATTTGGCTCAAGCAGAGCGAGGCCATACAACTCCCAGAATCCAACGCGCTGCCAGAGGTGCGGATGGTACAAGCATGCAAATCCTGACAAAGAATGCCCCGCCATCACTGTGGAGTGTTATAAGTGCAGCCAGATTGGACACTTTGCCAAAGTCTGCAAGAACACACGGGGAAAGACAACCAGATATGGCAATCTCACCAGGCGACCTTTCATCAGACCGTCCTCTGTGTGAGTAATCGAAAGCAACCAAGAGCACAATGACATGTTATCTATCGGTCCAATGCAACAAAAGGTACAAATACTCACTGTAACATCCCAACAACAGAGCAACGGTCCCTGGGTCAAAATGCAAATCAACGGCATATCATTACCTGTAATGGTAGACACTGGCTCCCCCTACACCATCGTGGATCTCAAGACCTTTTTGAGTGTACTCTCTGGCAAGATACATGACCTGCGAAGCACTTGTGTAAGAGCTACCGGTTATGGAAAAACACCCATCGAGATAATGGGATATGTGTGGGTGAACCTCAAGTTCCATGACAGAGAAACATATTGCAAACTCTTTGTAGCCAAAGATGGCTCCTCCGTTGTGGGATGGGAAGAACAAGCCCGCTCTTCGAGTAAGAATACACCCTGGAGAAGAAATCCCCGTGCTGAGTGTGCTCAATAATGATATGGACATCAAATCTAATTTAGCAAAACAATTCCCCAAGGTGTTCTGCGACAAGATTGGACTCCTAAAAGGTTTCCAACACAGAATAATCCTCAAAAGAGGTGCTGTCCCAGTGGCCCACCGAGTCCGCAGTATTCCCTTTGGAACAAGAGAGGCGTTGAAGAAAGAACTTAAGCGCCTCTGCGATGAAAATATCATACAGCCCATCGAAAGTTCAGAATGGCTTGCCCCAATTGTCTTAGTAAAAAAACTGGATGATTCCATAAGAATGTGCGTCGACTTGAGAGACCTAAACAAAAACATATGGGTTGACAGACACCCACTTCCCAATATATCTGAACTCCTATCGACCATGAAACCTGCAAAATACTTTACAACTCTGGACCTCTCCTCAGCCTATCACCAGATTGCTTTGGAAGAGAGCTCAAAGAAACTAACATCTTTTGTCACACCTCTCGGTGCATTCATGTTTAACAGAATGTCATTCGGACTCGCTTCAGCCGCAGCAGTCTTTCAGAGACTCATGTCACATCTATTTGGAGGACTTGATGGCATACACTGCTTCCAAGATGATATCCTCATATCAGCCAGTACAGAAGAAGAGCACAACGCAAAACTTGTGGGTGTCCTACAAGTCATACAAAAAAGTGGGCTCACACTCAAATTAGAGAAATGCAACATAAAGTGCGACCGAGTTTCATACCTGGGCCATTCCATTGACGCCAACGGCATCAGCCCCAAGAGGAAACTCATGGACACCATAATGAATATCGCCGAGCCTCAAAATAAAGACCAATTAAGGAGTTTCCTCGGGATGACAGAATACTACTCCAAGTTTATAAACAACTATGCTGATAAGACCAAAAACATGAGAAACATCTTGAAGAAGGCAACCAAATTCATATGGTCCACTGAATGCAAGAACGAATTCGAAGAAATCAAATTTCAAATTAACCAAGCCCCAGCCTTAGGAATGTTTGATTGTAAAGCTAAAACCATCATATCCGTAGATGCAAGTAAAACCGGACTGGGTGGTGTCCTAGAACAGCAACAAGATAAGGACATCGTGACGATCGCATTCGCATCGAGAGTACTGAGGGGAGCCGAACTAAACTATTCCACCATTGAGAGAGAAGCTCTGGGTCTGAGGTGGATTCTTCAGCATTTCAGGAACCTAATTTGGGGCTTACCCGTCATACTGAAAACAGACCATAAACCTTGAGTAAATGTCCTTCAGTCCAAAACTCCTCACCTAATATCAACGAGAATAAGACGTTGGTTCCTCGACATCATGCAATACAACCTCCAACTATGCTATATTCCTGGTCCACAAAACCAAGTAGCAGATTGTCTTTCCAGATTATCGACCAACATCGACACTGAGATTGCATCTCCAGATGAGGACATCATAGCTATCGTAAACCCTGCCATCTCGAGAGATGAATGGAAAATTAATGCCAATACTGATCCGGAACAGCGAGAAATCAGGGAAGCGATAGCTAATGACTGGGTGGAAACGGGAGAGGCTTTAACAACCTTCATTCCCTTCAAGGAAGAATTATCGATGGACGATGAGCATATCTTCAGAGGCGATCGAGTAATCCCACCCACCCAACTCAGAAAAAAAGTACTCCAACTGGCACACGAAGGTCACCTAGGAAGAAGCTTGAGGAAAAACAAGTTGAGAAACAACTATTGGTGGCCAGGAATGTGGAAAGAAGCAGAAGAACTGGTCAAAAATTGCTCCACGTGTGCCATGAGTGACAAGTCCAAGATCTTAAGAAAGACCCCCTTACAGCCTATTGAACCTCCCAAACATGTGTGGTCTAAACTGGCAATCGACATCATGGGTCCATTCGAGAACCTCAAAACAGTCAAAGTATATATCATAGTACTTGTCGATTACACCTCTAAATGGACAGAATGGGGAATAGCTGAGGACAATGTGACCTCAAAGAAAGTCATAGATTTCCTGACAGAGATCTTCAGCAGGGAGGGAGACCCCAAGGAATTGGTTTCGGACAACGGGTCTCAGTTCATATCTATGGAATTTGCTAATTTCCTCAAGAAAAGGTCCATCAGCCACATAACAACATCTTTGTACCATCCAATTTCCAACGGACTTGTGGAACGCATGAACAGGCTCGTGAAGAGCGTAGTCCAACTGGCCACGGCCAACAACCTCCCGTGGAGAGAAACCCTCAAAGAAGCTTTGCATGCGTATAGAACTACCCCACACACCACCACAAACATAGAGCCCTTCACCCTCATGCGAGGTAGGGTTGCAACTAACCGATTTAGACCGGCGTGGATGTTCTTATAAACGGGAGAAGCAAGGGTGAACATGGATCTACTTCAAAAGACAGTAAGAGAAAAACAAGCAAAATACAAAAGACAATACGACTCCAGACATGGAGTAAAAGAGATGATGGTTCGTGAAGGAGACTGGGTACGTGTCAAAGAACCGAAGAAAACTCTCAAGGGTGAATCCATCTTCAGACCTCCACAGAGAGTTGTGAGTTGTCATGGGAAGTCTGTCATCCTCGATGATGGAAAGAGATGGTCTGGAGATTATCTCATAAAAGTAACAAAAGACATCCAAGAGACCAGCATATCTAAGGACAACAGTCCTAACAAATCATCACAACACACCTCACATTCCCCAAGAGAATCCCTCTGTGAACATGTGGACAATGACAGACCTCACTCCAGGCATCAAGGAGTCCCCACTGGAAGAATGTCCAGAAGGAACCGCAAAATCATCCAAAACTTCAAAAATGAGTATGTTTATTACTAATGTACCCCAGTTTACCCATCTTCCCTCTGCCTCTCCCACTTGACACCCTTTTTTTTCCCTTTCACTTTCCCGCTTTTCCCCCACCTGTTTTTCCTTTTTCTTTTGCCTCACGTGGGGGAGATGTTATGGTAATACATGCACAGGTCTCCTTAGAACCTTGTGCATGTAGATTCCATTTGAGAGTGCCTCGCCAGTTGATGCTTCCACTGCAGCTACCTGGGGGCCTCAAATAAAGCTCTTCTCTTCTCCCATACTTTGTGCCTCTTTATTTCAGCCACTCTCACCAATCTCGGTCCTCGGCCCAGCCACTCTCCCCTTGCACTGCCTCCCTGGCAACCCCTGCACTGCAGGACTGTCTCTGTATCCCTACAGCCCCCCTTCCCAGCACTTGTCTGCACTTACCTTGCACTTGCCACCAGCTGGCCCTTATTATTTATCTCGTATTCTACTAACCCTGTACTGCACTTTCCCCTCTCCCTTTCCCCTTGCACTTTTCCCTTCCCCTCTACCCATGCACTTGCGCGATCTGATTGACACCTGGCCTAGTAGGATCGCTGTCTGTCTTCCCTTTGTTCCCCCCTACCTGCCTCGTCATGCCTTGAAACACTTGTGTATAGGCGCGTTACAAATGCCATATCATCATACATAGAAAGTGAAATGACAGTGAACATAATGTAGTCTATAGGTTTGCCCACCCATTTGCTAGACAAATTAAACAAGAGCTTTATTGATGTTTATTATTGATCCCTGTGTAAGAAAAGCACATATATATGCCTTTTAAGTTAATGGCATCACATCTCAAGAGATACCACAGATTGAGTCCATTCTTCTGTAACTATGGCTCCCTCTTCTGTAATTCTTTGTTAAGCGTTAAATAAGATGCAGGGAGATGCTAGAGACGATACAGAGATCATGGTTATATTGTAAAGCCCTCAGCAGCTGAGCATTGAAAGAAAAAGAAGGTATTGTTGTCTAGACGGGTACTAGAATTTCCTATCATTTAGCAAACAAGCAACACATTTCCTTCAGTGTACTGCCGAAACGTCCGACTTGGTTTTTGAAATGTGCTGCTTTGTTCATCACCCGCAAGGAGTGATGACCTGTGCTCTTCCACCCATACCCTTCCCCGGGCCCCTTTGCTAGCCTCCAATACTAGTTGATAGAGCACTTTAAAAAGTGAGGGATTGTAGCAGTAAACACTCAATAGGATATTTGCAGACCCACAATACTTTGCAAGAAAGGCATATTTAATGCCTCAACATATTATGTGCATTTTAAAAATGTCATGACTCTGCATGTACGCAATTCTTTTGCAGCGCATACAAGATTGTTTGCAACATACCCCACCCTTATATCATTGTGTAGGATTACACAGTGCTCAGTGAAACTGTGTTTGCATAGCAGCGAGTTACCATATAATGTGTGACGGTCTATGTCCAAAAGGACTCTGAACACTTGGAAACGAGGCAGATTGTGTGAAATGTATTCTCCTGTCTGAATATCCGGTGCCCTGATACTATGGACGAGTAATCCCAGGCATAATCCATACCCATTATCCCTTGTAGGCAAAGTAAATGATATTGCAATGTTGCTCTCCACTTATAGGGTAATGTTAGTAATGCTAAAGTAGGAGATACTGAACATCACATTTGTCTTCTCAAAATAATTATAGTGCAAATTAATATTTGAGTTTTATAATGCTTTAATTTGCAAGGGGGCTGCTTCAAAGCACTTGCCTGACATATGTACAAAGAGGAGGAAGTGTGGGATAAGGTTACACATCCAAGTAGCCTGCTTACTTACAGTCAGTATCTGATATTTTAGCTGGTAGTACGATTGTATCGTGTGGGTGACGCTTTTGGTAAGGCCCAATAAGTAACAGAAATTGTGGTACGTGAACGTTGTTCATATTATTCACATTACAACAAACATAAAACAAGTGGATGTAGGTACACATCTGCTAAACTTTCGCAGAGCCAAAAGAGGACGAGTCAAGGTTATCTGGTACTATCTTAATGTGTTCTGGGGCAGAAGTTAGAGTCATAAAGTCAAAGTGTGGTAGAATCAAGCTTAGGAGTCATGGGTCGGGAGGAAACATTATTTGGTTAATGTGTGTAGGTATATCTTGGTTAGATGCTTCTGTTCATGGAGCCAGTTTTTCATATTAGTTTTTAACCTCTTACATGTGTATTTTGCTGTTCGGGACTTTAGGTGTTTACTGTCACCCTTGCATAGTAGTGTAATGCTGATGAGCAGAATATCAAGACTAGTTGCTTATTTTAAGATGAAGCAAATTTCAATTAATTGCTGTGGCTTGTGCCTTATTAAATATTGTTGAATAGGTGAGAATTGTCTGTGTGCGCTGCTAAAAATCTTCTGAGCAGCACCCAGAAGGAAGCTGGGCAAGCGCACATGCGCACTGCTTAGAGGGAAAACTGCCCCTGTGTACATTTGCTGGCCTACCGTTCATCGATTGGATTTTTTAATTAATCCTCGTGTTGCCATTTATTTACTTTATCATCCCCCCACATTGCTTCTCCCACCCCCGCCCCTACGACGCTGCCCTTCATTCCCTCCCATGCTGTAATTTCTTCCTCTGTGTGCTGTCATTCCTCATTCCTTCCCTCCATGCTAAATGTAAAATGCAATAAACTACAAATGCCAAAACCATTGGATTTACCAATGATTATTTCACAAGTTACGGACCATTCTATTTTCCAGTTCATATTGTGACGAAACACCCCTTCCGAGGGAATGCCTCATCGAAATGTACAGATTAAGGCCCATATTTAAGGGAGCTGAAAGCTCTCCGTACCTAGACCTAGTTTCTTAGAATGTAAAAGAGACAGGTTCACTTTAAGGAAACGGAAAAAAAAGCCAGGTACAACCTGAGCAATGGGTTTGTTTTTTCTTCAACGTTGCAGTGGAAAACCGATAACTCCACAAAATGCACTATTACAAGGTATACATTTTTTGCCGGTTTCTCTCACAAATACAAATGGGTGTCTCCCGCAAGAAAAGAAAATGTACCCAGCATTGTTCTCCCGCTCTGGCAACTGTTGCAGTTTCAATTTGAATGACAAACAGCCAGCAACGCAGATTCAAATATACTCCTATGTTGCAAGCTTTTTAGTGGTTTTCTAAATTGAGAAAACCATGCTAATTTTATAGAAAAAGACCAAGAAACGCAGGCATCATCGGGGAAGAGGTATGTGAACCATTAGATCATCTCGCCCAGTTTAAAATCCAAAATGGTGATTTACTTTTTTTAATTTTAGGCCAGCGGTTTGAGATACAGCCTGATCAAAATACTTGGCCCAAGGGACATCACTACCCACAGCACACATGTGCAGACTTTTTGCTTGAAGCCCACCCAATGAGAGGATAAACAACTTTTTATAACCCAATTAGCACAGCCAACCATAAGGAAATAAAATCCACTTCTCGGAACTCCCCTCATACAGAGCTAAAGAGTAACAATAGGGAACATATTCCAGAAAGTTCCTTTAAAATCATTTAACACCCATGAACCAGCTACTACCAAGTGAATCCCTGTCTCGGCCCTAGTGGACTCTGGTAGTGAACAAATGGCCATCAGAGCAGGCTTGGTGCATACTAGCGCACTGGGAGAAGGGGGACCCCATAAAGATCACTTGTGTACATGGAGACCAGGACATATATCCTAGATCTCCGGTCGTTATAAACATTTGAGGAATAGAGGTCACAATGAATTAAGCAGCAATACTAGGGTTACCTGAGGAAACAATAATAGCGACTGATTTTCCTGAATTTGGGAACATAGTAATGGAATTCATCAGGTAACCCCTAGATATTCACCCTTAAACACCTGGGAAGAGGAAGAAAATTGATCTATACTCCTCTTTGGAGCTGGGACTAGGAAAACCAAGACCAGGAAGGGGCCACCCGAGATGGAGAAAACCTTGGTGTTTCCATATATGGAAAAACCTGAAGCATTCGGGGAAGGGTATGTGACTGATCCTGTGATGTCTTCCCTTCTTCCAGAGGGGGAGGCCCTTTCCATGCTGCCAGGGAGGTGAGACCAGTACCCGATAATCCCCCTGGGGTCGTATTCAGCGGGAGGATCTCATGGGGAGGGATTCCACTCTGGGACACAGGGAAGACATCATGGGCCACCACGATATTATCAACCCTCACCCACCTGTCTCCCTTCTCACCTGCCTCTTACCCCATAAGTTCCCCCATGTACTTATAGTCCCCGGAGGATAGCTCAGTGGCAACGTGCTCCCCTTGGAAGCAAGATGACACAAAGCAACACAGGTTCGATCCCCGGGTCTGCGCTTGGAAACCTCTGGGTATTTAAGTGCATTATAAATATGCAACTAAGACAACAACAACAAAAAATTCTGTAACAGCGCCTCGATGCCCCTTGGCTGTGTGAGCGCTTTAAAAATGCAAATAAATTATAATAAATAAATATAGTACTAGGATGAGGAAGAATAGGGTTGACTCCACTGAACTATCATCTCGAGAAACTGGGACGAGGAAGAAACTTGGAGCCATGAAGAACCCTCAACACAATCGCACTGAACAGTCTAGTTCTCTAATGAGATGGGGCTTAAAGATGGAAGAGGGACTAACAATGGAGTCAGTCCCTCCTCGAAGGCACCGCTAGCGTAGTTCCTGTATCGCACACGCAGAACATGATCCTGCTGCTGCTGACCGAGATGTAATGATTGAACATGCAGCGTCCCTACCTGCTCCAGAGAAGACCAAAACACGGAAGCTGGAAGTGTCAGAAGCTCCCAGTGCGGAAGAGCTTTGCGAGAGACTGTCAAGCAGGTATGCGCAACACAGCTCCCAAAAAGTGCTGGGGAGCCGTGTATGGCAACGCAAACGGGAAACAACTTTGAAGAACCGTCGGAAGACCTGCAGAGGCCCAAGACAAAGGTGAGCGACTGGGAGCCCATACAGACAGTACAGGGGTGGCCATGGAACCTCGAGAGGGCAAGAAAAACCAATGTGAAGAGGTCTGGGACTCGGGAACAAAAAGCCAATGTGAAGGGTTTTGCAACCCGAGAACGAAAAGCCAATGTGAAGGGGTGTGGGACTCGAGAATGAAAATGCATTGTGAAGGGATCTGGGACCCGAGAACAAGCAGCTGTTGACCCTCAAGTGAAGAACTGGTATACCTGGCAGGGGAGTGTACCAGGGATACTGGAGGGAAAACCAGTTGGACCAATACAGGGTCAAGGACCCGGCTCTGACTGAGGAGGTCCTCCGACATATATCTTCCTTGTGGCAGTAACTGGCGGGGGAGTAAACCAACTGAGTCACTGGAGAGGCCTGCGAGAGGCCTGGGAAGGGAAACATTACTCCTACTTTGTGGAACTGTAAATACCAGTCTGAGAAAGGCCAGGGGAAAGGACGCATTCCCCTTACTTTGTGAACTGTAACCGTCCAAAAGAAGGGAGTCATTCTTCTGGACCCAGAAGAGATAAATCCAGTTTAGTTTGGTTATAACTGTAAGGGATAGAAGTATGGTTTTGACACAGGACGGTGGACTTTTTAAGTAGAGACATTCAGATAGAGTTAGGGATAGTTAGGTTTTCTTTTGCATATATAGTCTTTAGCCGCAAGAATGGCACCTGTGTGTCCCTCTCGTACTTCTGCACCCTTACACTACTCAAGGGCTGGAACCGCAAAAGAAAGTCCAAGAAGCTTGAGGTGTTTCAGTCGGATGGACTGCAAACGACCTAAGGCGCAAAATTGGCAGAGGGCCCTAGTTAGGCTAGGCATGGGGGTGGAGCTTAGGGTGGGAGTAGATAATGGCTGTCACAAGTGCGACAAATGTTCCATGTTTTTAAAATCTTTTTCCCGACGGTGATTTGCCCAGGATCACTCAATTTGTTCAAGTAGGAAATCTGCTCTCCCCCTCCATCCACTCGCCCCTTCCAAAATCACATGCTCTAAAATACCCATTCCAAAGTCTTCTGCTCTCCCCTTGCATCCTCTCCCTTGCTCCCTTCCATAAACCCCCACACTACTTTGACCTTCTTTCCGCTTCTCACCTCAGCCTCCATCCACACATCCCATCCCCATGAGGAAAACTATTTTGAAAGCATGAAAAATCAAAAATATACTGCAGACCCCTGAATAAGAGCTTGAGATGTGAATCCCAATTAATCATACCCTAATAAATGTTGTGTATCTTTTATCAACATAATGCAATAAATGAGCTATAAAAGCAGTACATAGAGAAGCAAGCAAAGCAAGCAAGCAAAATAGTGTGGCAACATCAATTTACCTATCTTCCCGTAACTTCCTATCTGCACTCCCCTTTCTGTTTTATCCACCGCTCCTTCACCTTTCACCCCAGGCACCTTCCATAAGCTTCCCTGACCACCATTCCCAACCACCACTCCCACCTACCCCCACCATGCCTTCTTGGCATGGCTGGAGAGAATCAAGGATGATGCCTCCTCCTCTTCTGTGAGTGCTGAGCAATGGAGCTTCCAGTACTTATTCAGTCTCAGATGGTGTACGCTCAATAATGCCTCCCTGAACACTGGCTACATAGAGGAGATGCTTGTGATCCTGCCATCTTGTTGTGAACGACAAATATACCCCTCTAGATTATTAAAGCAAGGAATAGGACATTTTATTTCATTAAAAAAATGACATTTTGTAGCACAAAATTGTATTATTTTTGCAGCACATTTTTATTGAGTAGACATTGTGAGGGAGTGCTAGCATGCAGGAGAGACAGCCACAGCAGGGGTTGCTGGATCAGGAGGTAGATGGTGCAGGTTGAGTGGTTTCTGGGCTCCTGGTATAGCGCCAGGTGTGGCATGGCAGGGGCCAATATGTCATTGTCTCGTATATACTGTTTACAATATGCAATTGTCCATGATGACTTCTTGTGTGATGCGTTTGCTTTGTTTTGCCTTTCAGTGTTGCAATTTTGTTCAATAAATGCAGCCTTATCCTTTCCAAATAAAGATGTGTGCGCGTCTCCTTGGCAGTTGCTGGACCCTGCGCTGCCCCTCTATTAAACCATGAGTGAGGCTCTTTAAGAATAGATATTACTACAAACTCAATCCCTATGTGACGGGTTGACAATGTGAGGCGGACTACGCTGTGAAGTTTTCTCAACTAATGCCATTTTATTATATTATAAGGTTGGATGAACACCTGGCTATCCCTACCCTGACAAGTATTTCCTTGCCTAAAATAAACCAAAGGAAACACTCTAACAAAGGATATCTGTCGCTCACACTTAAATGTATAAGAAATAAACAAGGAAATGCATGGCAGTTCAAAACAATAATGATTTAATTCACAATGTGATCAGTCTCTCTTCATAACCTGGCTGAACTCCCCTTTCCCATGTTTAAATGTGATTCTGCTTCACAGTTCAAGGAAAGAACACAAGGACATCCTGATTTGTAACAATGTTCCAATACACTTGCGTATGAGGGCAATACAAATAGAATATCACATCATATACAGTTTGATGCAACTTCAACTTGTCAACAGAAAATTCAATCACAGAAGATATAAGTTTCTTCTTCCTTAAAGAGGTTCTCAGTTCCTCAATAGCAATAATTATTGTCTTAGTCAGGATGATTTGCCACTCTGAGAACTCCAAGAAATACAACTTCTCTGTAGCAGCCTTGCACAGCTCTTCCTCTAGCACCACTAACAAAATAAAGTCTCTCTGTCAGGACCACCTTGTTGCACTGCTTCAACTTCCACCTGGCCTGCTTCTATGCCAGGCCTACAATCTCCAAAGGTTTACCATCTGGGTATATTCCCCTGCCTGAACAGCGTTTCAAAACATGTGCTTTTGTGGTCAATGTCAACTAACAAGAGGTTTACAACTGCTTCACAGCATTCAACAAATTACAGCTTCGAAACTTTAATCGACCTTTCAAGGAAAACAAGATTCACATTGGTGCTCTTTAATACTGTTCTGCAAATGATGCTCCTCTCCTTCTGGATATCTTTTCCCAGAAAAGCCACCTTTTGCCACTCTTGTTTCCCCATTACACAAGCAACCAAACAGTGGCAGGAATAGGGTCTCTTCCTGCCTCTCCTCAGGTTTTGGCAATGTGTGTTTATCCTAGCTTGCACCATATGTTGTATACAATATGGGAAACACGTTTCAGAGCTTGTAGACCTTGCATTATAGACCTTACATTAGCCCCCTCCTGCTGTTGGCAATATTGGCTACATTGTGTTTGCCTTGGTTTCAGTCTCTCTTGGCTTGGGTAGTGCTTATTGATATTAACTCTTAACAAAGTTGTACCCTCGGGTTGCTGGGTTTTTACAGACACACTTTTAAGGTTACAGTCATTTGGCTTTCATACAATCAGTTTTTGCTGCTTTTCCCTAGTTCGATATTCAGAATTAACCTGGGAATCACGTTCACTTATGCGAGTGATGCTGCTGCTGCTGCTTTGCAAATTTCGGTATTCAAAACTGTTCTCTGCACTACTTTTGCTTCTACGCGAGTGTTGCTCACTCGCCGAGCGCCTGCGTTCAACATGCGAGTGGGGAGGGAGCACTCCAGGATCACTGACAGCTTGTGAACTCATTGGGTAAGACGTGCGCCTCTGTCCCCCTTGCCGCTCACAGGACTTCAGCTGCTGTGGTTCCTCACAACCTGGCAAACTGCTTAGTTTATTCCGCCTTCACCATGCCACTTTCAATTCAAGCTCTTCTTGCTCCTGAGGCCCTCGGGTGCACGCCAGCCACCTGAGACAGCCTCCTGCACGCTTCCTGCTGCACAGCTTCTGCAGAACAGGGCAAAAGGGGAGCAGCTTTCCTCCTGCACGCTTTGCGCAATGTCTGCACTTAAGATTTCTGGGGGCACAGACCCTCTGAGCACCAGCAGCTGATATCTGCCAAGCAGTGGTACTGGTCTCCTTTCTCTCCACCAGCTTATGCCTAGGCTGTCAGCACAAACCACGCTGCTTATTTGTCTTCCTCTGCTCTTCACCAATTACGCCAACTCTATGCCCTTCACCTCAGGGGGCCTTTTAAGCCTCTCTGTCTCCCTTGGGTGTGGTTCATCTGTGCTAATGAACTGAACCCTCCTACACCATTATACTTATTCTTCATCCAAGTACCTAGGGAATTATGGGACTTGAAGTCCCTAATAGAAAACATTGTTTATTCCTATTTCTAATTTACAATAAGCCTTTAGATGAATGGGGATTCAGGGAAAGCTGAACAAGGATTCCCATTCCTCCTGACCTGCTTACCCTTCACGTGATCCTCCTTCAGAACACCAACCCCAGGGTCAGGATCAGAAAGTGTCTGCGTTTCCCTGGCCACGTGTGAAGGCTACCAGGCCAGGTTTTCTGGGGGAATCATTGCCGATTCATCACACTCATACCCTTAAGTGGTAAAGCCAGAATTTGAGCATCACCTTAAATGTTGCTACTTAATCACGCATCTTCCCAGCTTAAGTTGGTACAAATATGTGTTGCAGTTTGGTTTTGCATACATAATGCTCAATTGTATACGTATTTTTTCAAAAATGCACAAGTGACATGATAAATCAACAAGACAGGATATACATCACTGTAGAAACGTGTTGATGAAAAAGAGTAAAGGGTGTCATTTTGTTTTCAATCGTAAATTGCATGGGGGGTCCTGTTTGCACATGTTTGCAAAAGGGCCCCTCAATGCAATTTCAATTGTTTCCACCAAGTACTGGAAAAGTAAATAGTAAAACACAGGCAAAATTTACTTTGCTCTTCACTTTTCCATTACATGGTTGGAAAAGTGTAAATCCCTCCCACAATTAACGATTGTTAGAGCCATCTACAATAGATTCCTTTGCAATCTGCCTGGTTTCACCAGGTGTAAGTCTGGTGGTTTTCGTAGGAATCCATTGGTTTTCCTACAGCATAAAAATCCACTCTGCTCTCATACTTCACCTGCTAAATCATAAGAAATCATGCAGCACATAAAAGGTTGCATTAAATGCTTTTAGCACCACTTTTTTCTTTCGGCTTGACTTGGAAAATTACTCTTATGATTGTAGCTTTATTTCCCCCATACTGAATGAAAGTCTACAAGTTCCAGCATACAAATTAATGAGAACTTACACAAAATCTCATACAGGCACTAAGTGAAATTAAATGTATGACAAGGTCATTGTGTCACACAGCTTGTTCTGTGCCGCATAATTTCTAATCACCCAACAATCGCACTTAAATAGCTTATTAAAACCTTACATAATTTTAAGAAATGAGCAAAGCAATGGTCACGCCCAGTTACATTTTACCATCTCTATTTACTTCCTGTTGTAAATAATCTGCTGCTGAGACACATTAAACGGTAAGACCTCACTGGGGGAGGTGGGGGCGAAGATGGATCTGTGCATGCTTGGCTGTATGTCTTTCACGATAAAGAGGCAGAGCCAGGAGGGGGGGCTTAGGAGCATTTGGCGTGTGTCCGACTGTTAAATCCACCTCTCCAGTTAATATTTAAATGCTGCTTTTTATGTTTAAAAGATGTGCCTCTTTTATACTTCACCAGCAACATTATAGGAAACGTACTGCTCGTGCTATTTTCCAGGTATTGATCCTTAATCTTCTGAGGGGTAAATGCTTATTAGGGGGTTGGAACAATCTTCCTGTCCCGCTCTCTCTCCCCCATGTCACTGGTCGGATCCCACAGTAAATAATGTACATTTTCGGCACTACCCAAGCAGCCAGCACCCAGCACATAATACCTTCTATACACAACCCACAATAAACATGATGTATTCTGTTTGCATACAAACTGGGTTAATAGTTACTCAAACAGAATGAGTTTATCAAGTCAGTACTTATCGGTTTGAATCAGGAAAAGTTCTGGCTGGGCAGGCTGGGCTTCCACACAAAGATATATTATATTATGGGCAGAATCCACTGGTAAGTACAAGAGACGAAGATGCCATCCTAGCTTTGACATGTTTAGGTCGGGACATGTTAGGCTAATAGTGAGTTGAAGCTTTATTCACTAGGCACAGCAAGCAAGGCACCCACATCTGTACATATACACTTTCACTTACTGAAACCAACATGCATTGGCAAAACCAAAAGCTTGGGCCTTTGAGTAGGCATGGTGTAGAGGAGGAGCCAAGTGCCTCCACCGGAAGTCCTATTTTGCCTATATGTTGGAAACAAGAAAATGCGACATGTGCGATGCCAGTAATGGTCCGTATACCGTGAAGAGTCTTCAAAACAAGGTATCCATTGAGAAAGCCCTATATGATGTAACGCAGACAAATTAGTCTTTTAAATGAGGTTCCAGAAGAAGTGTGAAGATGAATGAAAGAGAAGACTGGTGACGTCATATGAAGCAGAAATGACGCACCAAGAAGAGATGACTATGAAGAGAGTATATACACCTTATAGAATCTGATGGTGAAGTAAAGAATTGAGCAACATTACATGTGTGAAATGAAGATTGCATGTTCAGAGATCACTGAAGAAAATGCAAACTGCTTTATAATTGTACGGAGGCTGAAACGCAAGTAGAGTAAGTAAGTAGAGTAAGTGCCCACGGGCTGCTGTGTGCTTAACAAATGTGAATAAATAAATAAGTACTCTTGAAGGCTGGCTAAAAGTATTGAATAGATTGCAGGCAGTGCCGCCAATATATATATATATATATAGATATATGTGTAGAATCTGGATCCTCTACAACGTGTTTTAGGAAACTTGGACCCCATGAATATAAGAGCTGAAAGTGTGGTGCAGTTGAAGAAAACAGCTGACGGCTAGGGAACATTTGAGCAAGTTTGTCTGGCCCAGTGTCAAGGGTTGGGGCAGCCAAGAAACTGGTTATCTAGTCCAGAAGATAAAATGAACGTGAGAAGCGAGATGAGCTTCTGTTGAGGTGTAATGGAAAAACACTAGAAGCGCCCGGTTTTATTCATTTAATAGTACTAAATACAACAAAGGAGCTGAAAACACAGTCTCCTGTCACATGGTTGAGATGAAAAAAGACTTTGGGCAAGCTACACAGAGACCGAAAGATAAGACCATGCTAACACTCCCTTCTATTCTCAGGCGCAGTGATACTTTGCATGGCTGAGTTCAAAGACTAATTGAATGGCAGATAGCAAGAGTGATGATGGATGATGAGCTAATTGGGTGGGGAGGCATGGTCAAGTCCAACCCTCCAGCACCTTGGGTACCAGCTTGCATGCTGCTAGAGAGTGGAATATTCCAGAAAAGCTACAAGCGTGCCAACCAATTGTACAGGACCACGTAGCAAAGAGCCCTATGGTTTGAAAGCCAATGAAACGTGTATTTCATGACGGCGAAGATGTCTTGCACTAGGAGTGGGTATAGCTGTCCACTTGACCTTAGAGAGCCAATCAAAACCCGATACCTAGATGTTTCCCGTAGACCAACCACAATCTATTGTAGGTTTCCTTATTTTGCCACGTAGTATGGCATCACATATGACAAGTCTTTACTATATAAGTGTTATTTTTTATGAAATGCGTTTAGAGAGATGCTGTGAGACATTCGTTGATGTCCGTTGTACTCCCTGTTTTTGATAATTGTTAATAAAACAACAAAATATTTGCCAACTTCCTTAGTCAGTCTTATCATTGATGCATGAGTAACTTCTGTGTCCCCATCTATCCCATAGAGTGCTACCTCGCTTGAAAGGATCTATGGATTCACGTGGTAGCAGAGGGAGGATGGTCCAATAAGGCCCATTGATTAGTAGGTCTCAAGATTTTCTGATAATCGAACACCCTCCGCCATTTAGCCGGAATATCGCAAAGTTTCCTGTGGAGAGTGGACGATATAGAATTCTTGCAAGAAAATCAAGACGGTGGGACAGGTCCCTCTTTGATGAAATCCCTCCTGGTTTTCACAGGCACTGAGCGGACTGAAGGTGACAGTTGCTGATCGGAGGAGGAGAGACGATACCGAAGGCCTAGAGCTGAAGAGCGAATGGTGGGCAGACTAAGGGGAATGGCAAAATATGGGTATGGAATTGTGGTAACATAGAAGAGGAACGAGGGATTGTTCAGTATATGCTGAGGAGCGTCGGAGATATATAACGAGGAGCGTTAGGGAGCCCAGCTTCCTAGCTCAAGGAGCTTTAGAGGGAGTCCTTTCAAAACCCAAGTAGGTAAAACTAGGCGGCACATAAACAGGTTTATGATAGGGAATGACTCAAACTCTAATCGGGGTATTTTAGGGGCTAAGAGAAAAGGAGTACCATGGTGAATATGTGAAAAAGTCGACTATTTTGTCTGTGTATTTTTTAATTGAAAAGAGGCGTCGAAGAGCGACGGAAATGTGAGGTTAAAGAAGAGATAAAAAACTACTCTAAGTCAATGCCGGCGCCGACTAAACAGATGGAGATAATTGAGAAATGGAGGCTTTGAGTGGCGTAGGATGGAGCACGCTCATATTTGTTGTTTTTCTTGAAACTTATCTGTGTAACCAATGGTAAGTATTGACAGTCAATTGAGACTTGTCACAATGCGGGATGTTACTCCACTGATGCATCTGTGCAAGACGCTGCCAAAACACGCACCTAAGCTCAGACAGTATATTGCAGCGTGGGAAAAGGGCACAGCAGAAAAAATGTTCATGCCATGGCCTCAAGGGGCAATCGCTGTCCAAGGTGGTTTTGCAACACATGACCACATACTTGCACTCTGGGTATACAGGGAAGAAATTGGAAAAGAGGTTAGCTATTAGGTTAGCTATTTTAGAGCTCTGGAAAATGTACCAGGAGGATCGGGAGGATCTGCCTCCTTAGGATTGGATGCTTAACCAGTGTAGGGAGGAAGGTGTTGAGCCTTCTGTTCCCCTTACCACACCCGAAGTAAATGGCGATAGTACAGAAGATGTAGAATTGTATCCATTAAGGGAACTAAAAGCAGCGACAGGATATAGTAATCCGATATATGACCCACATGTCTACAGCAGTGGCGATAGTCCAGAAGAGACTAAAAGAAAGGAGGAGGTCTTTAAGATATTACAGGATAAGGAGGAAAAAAGTAAACAACCAAATGTGACCCTAGACATAGAATGAGAGATTAAGAGATGGAAAGGAGAAAAGGAGAAAGCTGCCGAGGTAACACTTGTGCAGAACAAATGGACGGGTGGACAGATTTGCTCAAGCTCGATGGGAAAAGTATTGAGGAAGTTAGGCAAAGGGAAGATCAAGACGAACAGGCTAGAAAAGACAGAGAACGAGAGAAAAGATTGAAAGAAGATGAGCACAATTGAAAGAATATACAAAACGGGAAACAGATGTATCAGAAAGAACAGCAAAAGAAGGAAGAACGGGCAGAGGAGCAAAGGAAGTATGACAATAGGCAGAGAGCAATTGAAGAATGAGACAGGCAAGTAAAGAAGAGAGAAGAGGAGGTAGCACAGAAATTGAGGGATAAAATAATACAAAGACGAAGGGAAGAAGAAGAGCATAGAGCGAATGAAAGAAGGGAAGAGAAAAGACAAGAAGAGGAAAGAGATACACAGGAAATGAGAAAGCGAAGAGCCTTAGACAAAGAAACAGAGCAAAAAAGGAGACAAAGGCAAGACAATATTGATCGCATTCAGAAAGAGTTAATGGAATAGAGTCCAGTAATATCATGGAGCAATATAGATCAGTTTCGCCAGTTAAAGGGAGCAAGTGGAGGACCATCTAGGATAACCCTAGAGGAGTTCCTCCCGTCACAGGGCGCAACAATAGGACCATCTCGGATAAACCAAAAGCAGAATTTTGACATAGGGAGCATCGGGGAGAGAATCGACAAAGCCTATCAAGTCCAAATGGAAAGCAGCAAATTGAGAAGCTGAGGGAAGGGAGAACAATCCCTGGCTGTCCAATCACAAAGCGAAGAAAGAGATCCGGTTAGTCTCGAGCATAGAGCCTTGTATTTAAACAGGCTGACTTAAAATAGGGGTGATGGGGACTATAATTATGGTTTTGCCCCTCCCCCTGTCAAGGGTAAAATGTGTGTTTTTGGAGGGGAGTCTTTTCCTGCTCACCTGAATTGTTAAAACGGTTTCACTACAGCTACCACAATTCCCAGAGACTGCAACAGCAATTATATTGTATTCACCTGAACAGAAAGGCAACTCAGCCTCCCTGAAGAGTGTTGGCGACACGAATGCGGTAGGAGGAGAACAGCAGTGCAATAAGGGATTCAACCCTGTGAACATTTTGACAGCAATTGGGATTTAACCCTGTGAATGTACTGGACACTTTGGGATTTAACCCAGTAACTTTTTTTCAGTTAATATATTGGCTAGGAACTGGAGTGCGCGCCTCGCCCCTTCTTGTTTTCTTCATGTATTTTTAAGACTATTTTGACACTAATGGAGCAAGGTATTTTAATGACGTCTGTCATTGTGCAATACCGCAGTGTACCCTGTGAAGAAATCAAAGGGAAGGTCGTGGAGACTAATTCAGGAGATGGGACCAATTAACCAGATTGTAGAGGCAGAGTTTCCTTTAGTACCGAATCTGGCAACGATACTATGTAGTATCCCAGCAGAGGCATGATATTTCATGGTGTTTGACTTGAAAAATGTGTTTTCTCAATCCTGTTGCACAAGGACTTCCAAGACCTCACGTCATTTACATTTCACCAAACTGAGTTGAAGAGCACTGGTTTACCCCAAGGGTTTTGTGAGTCTCCATCGATCTTTAATAGGGTCCTGCAGATGGACTTAGGCAATATTGATTTGAAAAGTGTTCTGCTGCAGTACGTAGATGACATTTTGGTTTGTAGCACAACAGAAGATGAGTACAGGCAAGATTCTATTCAGGTAATGATTACTTTAGCAGACAAGGGATATAAAGTGGACAAGGAAAAGTTAGAATATTGTCAAGAAGAGGTGTTGTACATGGGTAAGTTAATCTCACTTGAGGGGAAGAGTCCCACCTGAAAGAGTTGAGGCGATTATGAAAACAGAAAAACCTCATACGATAAAACAAATGCAGCAGTTTTTGGGATTATGCAACTATGTTAGAGCATGGCTATTTGATAATAGTTCATACACAAGACCCCTTTTGCAGGCTCTGAAGACAGCACAAGTGAACAAGGAAAACATAGAATGGACTGAGGGAATGGAGGAAGGGTTTGAAGAATTGAAGACAGCAATTTGTACAGCTCCAGTTTTAGGAATTCCCAACTATGATGAGGATGGTTACTTGTTCTCCCACACGAATGGGACAGTCACGATAGAAGTGCTTACCCAGAGGACTGCATTGGGGTATAAACACCTGGCATATTACAGTAGGATTTTAGAACCAGTTATGAGAGGGCCCTTTCCTTGCAAATAGTCGCTGGCTGCAGCCACATTTGCAATAGAGAAGTCTACTAGTATTGTGATGGGGTGTTCTGTGACATTGTTTGTTCAGTATGCATTGTTTGCCATTTTGGAGAAACCTAAGGTTATGTTGACATCTTAGACGGCTTCTGCATATGAGGTCGTTATTTCGAATCCAGCAATCAAAATAGTCAGGTGTAAAATAGGGAACCCTGCCACGTTTGTAGCTGATCCTGTGGCAGAAGGTGAGCATGTGCATGATCGCACTGATTACAAGGAGCTCTATGATAGCATTCTGCATATAAAGGAAAATGCGCTAGCAGGGGTGAGATTCTCTTTATTTACGGGTCTTCAAAAAACTATTAAGACGTTCATGTTCAGCTGTGGTAAGACACAGAGCCAATAGTGAATTTGAGCTTGTAGCAAGTGCAAGACTACCGTCTCACTTTTCGGGCACATGCAGCAGAATTGGTGGTGCTTATTGTTGTGCGCGAGAAACATGCAGGGCAGGAAGTGATGGTATACAGTGACTCCGCCTATGTGACATCAATAGTGCACGCAGGGCTAGCACATTGGAAAAGGAGGGGTTGCCTCCGAGCAGACTGTACTGCAGTACAACATGCAGCATTATTGGACAGGCTTATTAAGGCACTACAACTCCCAGTAGCCATTGCAATAGTTAAATGTGCAGCACATACTAAGCAAACTGACTTTATCTCACGCGGGAAGGAAGCCGCAGACAAAGATGCCAAAAGGGTTGCATATTCACCAGATTTTTCAAGTTTTGATACTCCAGATGTAAAAGAAAGAGTAGTTACAATTATGATTGTAAATGAAGGGTTTAATCATTTTTAAAGAACACAGTAGATGGAGGTACAAGGCAGTGCACCACAGGAAAGAGCAAAAATTGTGGAAACAAAGAGGGTGTTCTTTATCCCCCTCTGAAGTATTGTGGTGACAGGACAGCACTGGAAAGCCAATGATGCCTGCAGCCTTGTTAAGGGTAGCACTTGAACAGCTGCACTACCCTGCGAATGTAATTAGGGAAAGCTTTGCAGCAGCTATTGCAGAGGACTGGTTCGTACCGAACCTGTTGGAACAAGTTTGCATTTTATGTAGTAAATTGCATCGTATGTCACATGTTTACTGCTGGGCACACACTGCTAACAATCAGAGGAGTGATTCCTCGACCAAATGGTCCTTTTCAGCATTTACATATTCACTATATATGATGGTGGTGGCGTCCCTTTTCTAGGAGGATCGAAGCAGATTCCTGTACCCACCCTGATGCCACTTGCACAGCGAAGTTTTTAGTCTGAGAAGTCTTTCCTAGATGGGGAATATGTGAGGTGCTGAGGTCCGACAATGGGCCCCATTTTGTTAATGAAGTATTTGAATAAATTAGCTTATTGCTGAACATAAAACACAAGTTTTCTTCTGCTTATCACACGCCAATCAACAGGATATGTGACAGACTCAACAGTCTTCTCAAAGAGAGAATTGCACATTGAAATTGACAATGAAGAAGGGATGGCTGTACTGCCTACCCCTTGCATTATATGCATTAAGGAATCAGCCTGGGTCAGACCACCACCTCCCACTCCAAGAGCTAGTGACAGGGAGGCGAGTGAGAACCATCTCGTCTCCTCTATCGAAGAGCAGAAGTGATGCCCAGAAGACTGCAGTTAAGAAATTATTTGCGTGCTTATTTGACATGTATGGCCGTTACTATCTCTGCCATTTCAGGTCAACTCGATCGCAAGGGGGATCAGTCTCAGGACACAGATGAAGACAATTCAGCAACCAGACTTCAAGAACTATTTCCTGTACTTAGTTTGTTTGTGGGAGATCCAGTCCTAGTAACGTCACAAGAAAGTGCTACAAGCCCCATTTTAGTGGTCCCTATATTGTTGAGAAAGTTACTCCCTCAGCAGTAAAAGTCCAAGAAAAACCCACCTGGATTCACTTGGGCGATGTAAAATATTACGCTGCTGAGACCGACACACCCCCACCTTTCGATTTGGAAGCAAGACAAGATGAAGAAGTTCAGCACATGCAGACTCGATCGATGACGAGGAAGGAGGACGCTAAGATAGTTGACTAAATGCAAGTGTGCATTTGGACTGTGGCTCACCCCGGACACACTTAATAGATATTATAGCAGGAGTGCAAAACAAAAAGTTCTCAAGTCGCAAGAATCTTTGAATTGGACTTTAGAAAGGGTTGATGTGAAAAAATATGCCAAATCTAGAATTAGAGTTCAACGACTGGAAAAGAGAGCGCTTTCCTGATTCCTTCCTCACTGAGTTTCTCTTTGGTTACTCCCATGGTCCAAATCTGTTGTCGATGTCCGTAGGCTCCTTCTCGCTGTTTTCATTTTTATTTTGCAAGCTTATCCTTCTCCTGTTGGGCGCAGTACTAATATACATGTTTTAGGCAGAATTATATGCAGTACCGTTTGGGAACACCACACACAATTAAGAATACAAGTGACAGTACAAATTCACCTTTGTTACAAGCCCATACAACACAGTAAAGTGGTAGCGATGGCTGAGCAGCCAGACTTATCTCAAGAGTAAAGTGAGCAGTACCAATAGTTACACAAAGCACAGCAATGACTATGATTCAAACAAACACTGACTCAAGGTTTCTGCGTAAAAGAATATACATTTATTTACACATCAGTTATTAATCATTTCACTATTATCAATCAGTTGAAAAATCGCGATTCTAATACACTACACCACACCCAATAGGTTCTGGACACGTTAGGCTCAAAATGAAGTGTGAGCAAAATGGCACTCCAGTAATAAAAAGGGAGGGAAAGACAAAGTTAGACAAAAGTTGAGCAGCACCAACAAGTAAGTAAGCAGGGCAATCTAGAAAAAGTAACTACAGTGAGGAAATCAAATCAAGAGGCCAGGGCCAAAGTCAATGAACCAAAGTCTTTGCAGCGGATCACACAGTTCAGAGTAGTTTGCGGTTAAGTCTTTGCCAAGAGTTCAGAATGAAGTTGGTCGGACGAAAAGTTACTTTAAAGAATAGAGAAGGAGAAGCCCTCTGATTGGCAAAAGATTTGAAACACTTTTACCGTGCTCAGACGGAACGAACGACCGGATTTGAATAGTACCTTAAATGGAGAAGGCTGTAGCTGAGGCAGATGTCCCTGGCAGGTCCTGCACGCTCACGGTTCCTGAAGCGACTGTCGGACTGATACGAAGTAGGAAGATTGGAGGGTCCTGAACTGCCCAGGGAAGAAACCAGCAGCAGAGCAAAGCAACAAATAAAAGGTGTGCTCCTTGAAGCCCAAGCAAGGTCCGTTCCTCCTGGCTATCCGGTTCACTGTAGATGTGCACAGCAAATTCGACCAGAGGAGGGAGGCCTGGCTTGCAGTTTGGCGAATTGGTTGTTCCCACCAACTCAAGGGGAGAAGATTCCTTGCAGATATTGCCTGTTGTTGAAGTTTGGAGATTCTGACCCGCAGCAGGGCTTCACCGGGAAGTTTAGTTGTGGTAGAGGTCCTCTTCTGTCAGCTTCTCTTCGGTTCTCTCGATCCAGTGCCGACTCTGCCTTCTCAGTCCCAGAGACCTGCTTTTTATGCAGTTTTACCCCATTCACACAGCCTGGCTGTCAATCACAAAGCAGGTGGCTGTCCCGCCGGGACAGTCACCACAGCCAATCATACCAGAGTGCAACATGTGTCTCCAACGAGACCCTGTGAAGGGAGTCTCAACCCCCTCCCTCACATCCTGTCCCCATCAGACATTCAGGCGCCTAAGGAGGGCTTCTGTGCAGAAGCCTGCCAAAGGTCGGCAAACAAAGGAATCAAACCTGGTTTGGCGCGCAGAGTAAAACACGAGAAAGACTCTTACAAAAAGAAATGGCGAATAAACCCAGCCAGAACCGTATAAAAGTAAATATGGTCCAGCGGGTTTAAGTTCGAGGCTACTAAGATAGCCTAAAACAATACCGAGGCTATTTAAAATAACCGCGCTAGGAAAAATAGGATAGTTACCACTGCCACCTGCCAAATCTTAATGATAAGGGAACAAAACAATGTTCCATGAGAAACAGACAAATAGGGATACATATTAACCCTTTCCAGAACTCTATCTAAGATAGTTTGTACTGGGTCTATGAGTTTAAAAAGACTAATGTCAATGGCAACTTTACATTTTATGGGAGACAGTAGTTGGCCCGAGAAAATGGAGTTTCACTTGGGAAGTCTGAAAAAGACAACCCTGTGTTACTGCACTGAAGGTGCTGTGTAACACATAGTAAAAAGATGATGCCTAGGGAGTAGGTGAGGCTCCACAGTCTATGAACACAAGAAAATGTTAAAAAGGCTCACATTCTTACAAGGTGAAAAAAGAATAAACCCTAGAAATCCAGCAAAGCCGCTGAGGGACTCAGTAGGTAAGGGAAATTAGCCATTCTGGAGAATTCTGCCTAACACTCGCCCCCCCAGACTAAGGGACGGGAGGATTTAATCCACTCCTGGATGAATCTCTTCACTCTAGTCGGTTAAAAACATCCTAGAGAGACCATCAGCATTTTGGTAGTGACATCCTACTCTGTGCTCAATGGTGAAATCAAACCCTTACAGGCAGATTGACCATCTTAGAAGTTTTGTGTTATCCCCTTTCATTTGCATTAACCATCTCAGGGGTTGGTGGTCATTTTGAATCACAAAAGTAGATCCATAAAAGTATGGTCTAAACTTCTCCAAAGACCACACAATGGCAAAACATTCACTCTCTATGGTTGCCCACCTTGTTTCTGGTTCCTTCAGTTTCCTATTGATGAAACAAATGGGGTGCTCCCTACCTTTCTCATCCAGTTGACTAAGGACTGCACCTATACCTGTATTGGATGCATCTGTCTGCACAATGAAGGGTTGGTGATAATCAGGAGCTCTTAGGACTGGAGCTTGACAAAGGGCTTTCTTCAGGCTTTCAAAGGCTTGAGTGTACTCCGCATTACATCTAACCTTTTTTTTTCCAGAGAGATCATCACATTCAAGGGATCAGCTATGGGTTCATAGTTCTCTATGAAATTCCTGTAGTACCCAGTGAGACCTAGGAAGGCTCTCACTTGGGTTTGAGTAGTAGGGGTGATCCAGTTTTGTACAGCTTGTACATTGCTAGGCAATAGCCTTATTTCACCTCCTTCTACCTCATGACCAAGGTAGACCGCTTTGCTCTGACCAATTTGACATTTCCTTGCCTTTATGGTCAGATGGGCCTGCGCAAGAGCCTGAAAAACATATCCTAAGTGATCAACATATTCTTTCCAAGTAGGGCTGAACACTGCAATGTCATCCAAGTATGCCATGCAGAAGTCCTCCATCCCATTCAGAACTTGATTGACCACCCTTTGGAATGTAGCAGGTGCATTCTTTAATCCAAACGGCATAACCTTAAACTGGTAGAGGCCTGCTGGGGTTGAATGCAGTTTTCACCTTGGCATCGTCTGTCAGGGCTATTTGCCAATAGCCTGACGTTAGATCAAATGTGCTGAGGTACTTGGCTGCACCAAGTCTATCCACCAGTTCAATTGTCCATGGCAAAGGATGGGCATCAGTCTTAGTGACTGCATTTAGAGCTCTATAGTCCACATAGAATCTCAACTCCTTGGGTCCTGCCTTTGGTACTAGAGCAACTGGACTAGACCATTGACTTGTAGAGGGCTCTATAACCCCGAGATCAAGCATCTTGTTGACCTCTCCTTTGATGTGGCATCTCACATGTTCTGACATTCTGTAACCTCTGCTTTTCACAGGTAAACTGTCACCAGTGAGAATATCATGCTGGCCCCAAGGGGTCAAGCCTGGTGAAAGTGAAAACAGGGAGGCAAACTGATTTAACAGAACTTTGCACTCTTCCTGTTGTTCAGATGTCAGTTGAGAAGAGATATTGACTCCTTCCATGTTCCCATCTAAAGGTTGGCCTCTCAGGAGGTCAGGTAGAGGTTCACTCTCCTCCTCCTCTTGAGCTAAAGCTAGAAGCAAAGTTCCCACTTCTGGTCTCGAGACATATGCCTTCAAACGGTTGGTGTGACAGACTCTGGGAGCCTCCTTAGGTCTGCTTAAGTCCACCAAATAGTTCACCTCTCCAAGTTTGCCCACAACCTTGAAGGGTCCTATCCATTTGTCCTGCAAGGCCCTCTGCATTGTTGGTACCATAACTAATACAAGCTGGTCTTGAGTAAACTCAACCATGCTGGCCTTCTGGTCATGCCAATGTTTATCCAGAGCCTGACCTGCTTTCAAGTTATCACTAGCTTCTGCCATCATGTGTGACATTCTCCTCCAGAGACCTATTACTTAGTCAGTCACTCGGACTGGCTTGGGGGAAGGAGCACTCTCCAACCCCTCCATAATCAGGGCCAATGGACCTCTGACTAGATGGCCATAGAGAAGTTCAAAGGGACTTTAACCAACTCCCTCCTGTCCTGAGTGACTTCTCTAAACACAAAGAGAAGGCATGGCAATAGAAGGTCCCTCTTTCTTTTAAGGGGTTCCTCTAAAGCACCTGTCATGCTCTTCATAGTACGATTAAACCTCTGTACCAGTCAATTTCTTCTGTGGATGGTAGGCTTTAGAGAACTTGTAGGTGACACCACAGTTTTTCCACATGGCTTGTATGTAGTGGGACATAAAATTGGATCCCCTATCGGATATCACTTCCTTGGGAAACCGTACTCTGGTAAAAATACCAAGTAGAGCCTTAGCCACAGCCTGAGCCGTAACAGTCCTCATAGGTATTGCTTCTGGGTATCTAGCAGCATGGTCTACTACAACCAGGATAAACCTGTTCCCTGAAGATGTGGGAGGGTCATGGGGACCAACAATGTTGATGCCCACCCTCTCAAAAGGGATTCACACCACTGGGAGAGGCACCAGGGGTGCCACATTCTTGGCTCCACTCTTGCAAGGGGAGGTTTGGCAAGTGTGACAGCTCCTACAGAATTTGTCAACTTCTGAACCCATCTTAGGCCAATAGAAGTATAAGGAGAGCCTTTCCTTGGTCTTTTTGAAACTCAAATAACCAGCCAAAGGTATCTCATGGGCCAACTGTAGGAACTGGAATCTGTTTGCTAGGGGCACTACAATTGTTTTGCAGTCCCCAGGGATAGACTCAGTTGGTTCACTGTAGAAGAGGCCATCTTCCCAGCTCAACCTATGCTTTCCAACTTCTTGCCCATTAAGTTGAGAAGCAGCCTGTCGTCGAAGACCTTCGAGAGTTGGACACTCTCTTTGTCCTCTGCTGAAGTCTGCCCTGTTGGGTCCACCTTCTGCCCGTAAAGACTGCAGCTCAGGATGGTCAACAGGGTCAAGATCTCCAACCAACACAGTGTCTTCCTCCAGATCTGACTCTTCAGAAACTGGATCAACCACACAGGGTTGTACCTCACACTCTTCATCTGCAGGTTGGAGGAGTCACAGGTGTGACTTAGGACAATCTTGCGGATGTCCTTGTTGGTAGCACAGAGGTGCCATATGTCTTTTTCTTGGAGGTCTTGGGTTTCCCCTTTGCCTCTTTCTTTTCAGAAATAGCAGTGAGCAACTCCTGTGGAGTGGGTGTTTTAGCTTCCTCTATCAACTCCTCTGGAGAGCCTCTCACTGTCCTCTCCCTTGCAGGCCTAGTGAGCTCCTGAGTCTTCATGTCATAACCCAACCGGACTCGCCCAGGCACTTCACTCTGCACACTAACAGGTATTTTGACAGTCCTATCATTAGACGGGATGAGAGCTGGTAACAGGGGAAGCATTTGCATAGGGCCTCCAGCTAACTTGGTTAGGCGTTTGGGTGCCTTAGCAACATCCTCCACCTTGAAAAATGATTCATCAACCACAGCTATGCTGGCTCCAGTGTCTCAGATGTCAGGAGTCTCCTGGCCATTCAGAAGAACATTATCTTTATAATAGTCTTTAGTATTATCTGGGATGGAATTATAGACATCTAAATTATGTTGTTCCCACAAGCCCAGGGACACTAAAGAAACACTAGCTGAGACTCTCATGGGTTCATCAGCTAGTAGGTGAAAGTTTCCACTTGCCATAGGTACTTCTTCCTCTGGGGAAAAGGTTAAGGAGACAGTGTGGACCCCTGAAGGTTTACCCTTACATCTGGGATCCCCTTTCACATGGTCAGTTGACCCACAAACATAACATTTCCGAAATGTTGTGATGAATGGGGGTTTGTTCTGAGCTCCATCTGGTTTGTGTCCAGATGGTGCACTAGCCTGATTCGGTTCGGTTTCCCTTGTGGTTTACCCCTATGTTGCTGTTTGTGGCCCTCTTTTAGATTAGAGGTATTTGAATTCTTCTTGTTATCTTTATTTGACTGCTTTCCCTCATCCTTCTTCTGAGCTGCCCCTGAATCCTTGAATCCTTATGAGTAGCCCTGTTGGCAACCCATAAGTCAGCAGCCTTAGCTAACTTCTTGGGATCTATTGACTCCACATAACAAGATTTCTCATACCTTCATAAATGTTTACTCTGTAACCCTTAACCCAACCATCTAGGTTTTTCAAACATTCTCATACCCAGGTAGCCCAATGGGTACCATCATGTTTTTTGAGGGCCCTAAACCTCTTAAGGTACTGGGAAGGGATCTTCCCAAATCTAGCATTTAAAGCTAGCTTCACACACTCGCAATCCATCCTATCCACCTTCCCCAACTCCATCCGACGCAACAGTGGGTAGCCTAGAGAAGAGCCAAGGAAGTACCTGATTCCCTGTAATGTCTTGAATCCCATGGTTACATTCAAACATTGCCAACCAATCCAAAATATCAAGCTTGGCCTCATACACACCCACAATTTCTTTAGGCATAGGGGACCTCTTAGGACTGGAAGACCTAGAAGACTCTGGGAGAGAAGCATTCTCAATGCACACCTTTTTCATTTCTAAGGCATGGTTCATCTCCATTTCTCTGAGTTTAAGTTCTTGATGCTTTTGTTCAGTTTTAGCATTTAACCATTTAAATTCCAATTCAAGCCTAATCTTTTCTAGAGCAATGAATTCAGGACTGATTGTAGGACCTGTAGGGGTCCCAGTGGACAAAGGCTGAGGTTGTTGAGCAGGCAGACGAGCAGTGAGGCCTACATTGTGAGACCCACCTGCCTCATCTAACTCATCAATAATAGACACATTATCATCCTCATCATTTTCCACATTTGCTGAGGGGTTAGGTATTTCAGACCCACCCTCCAGGCTTTGTTTCTCTAACAACCTTTCAATCAATTCAGACTTTTTGCCTTTAACAGAGAGATTCCTTTCGCTACACAGATTTTTCAGATAATCCACAGTGTAACTAAGGAGGGTCTCCTGACTGTAGCTTTCCATATCAGACATGATTAATATTGCTTTTTAGTGATGTTTAGCCTTGTGGTTAATTGATCCAAGGTAATAGCAGCACTCTACGTGTAATCACTATACTTGATCCTCATCGCTGTACACCAGTGTTAGGCAGAATTATATGCAGTACCCTTTGGGAACACCACACGCAATTAAGACTAAAAGTGACAGTACAAATTCGCCTTTGGTACAAGCCCGTACTACACAGTAAAGTGGTAGCGATGGCTGAGCAGCCAGACTTATCTCAAGAGTAAGGTGAGCAGTACCAATAGTTACACAAAGGACAGCAATTACTATGATTAAAACATACACTGACTCAAGGTTTCTGAGTAAAAGTATATACATTTATTTACACATCATTTATTAAACATTTCACTATTATCAAGCAGTTGAAAAATCATGATTATAATAAACCACATCACACCCAATAGATTCTGGACAAGTTAGGCTCAAAATGAAGTGTGAGCAAAATGGCACTCCAGTAATAAAAAGGGAGGGAAAGACAAAGTTAGACAGAAGTTGAGCAGCATCAACAAGTAAGTAAAAGTAATTACAGTGAGGAAATCAAATCAAGAGGCCACGGCCAAAGTGAATGGACCAAAGTCTTTGCAGAAGATCACACAGTTGAGGGTAGTTTTTAGATAAGGCTTTGCCAAGAGTTCAGAACGAAGTTGGTCAGACGAAAAGTTACTTAAAAGAATAGAGAAGGACAAGCCCTCTAATTGGCAAAAGATTTCAAACATTTTTACAGAGGTGGGACAGAACGAACAACCGGATTTCAACAGTACCTTAAATGGAGAAAAAATCTGTAGCTGAAGCGGATGTTCCTGGGAGGTCCTGCAGGCTCACAGTTCCTGAAGTGACTGTCAGACTGACACGAAGTAGGAAGACTGGAGGGTCCTGCACTGCCCAGGGAAGAAACCAGCAGCAGAGCAAAGCAATGAATAAAAGGCGCGCTCCTTAAAACCCAAGCAGGGTCGGTTCCTCCTGGCTATCCGGTTCACTGTAGCTGTGCACATCAAATTCGACCAGAAGAGGGAGGCCTGGCTTGCAGTTTGGTGAACTGGTTGTTCCCACCAGCTCAAGGGGAGAAGATTCCTTGCAGATCTTCCCTGTCATTGAAGTTTGGAGATTCGGACCTGCAGCAGGGCTACACCGAGATGTTCAGTCATGGTAGAGATCCACTTCTGTCAGCTTCTCTTCGGTTCTCTCAATCCAGTGGCGACTCTGGCTTCTCAGTCTCAGGCTTTTTATGCAGGTTTCCCCCATTCATACAGCCTGGCTGTCAATCACACAGCAGGGTGGCTGTCCCACCGGGACAGTCACCACAGCCAATCATACCAGAGTGCGACATGGGTCTCCATCACATCCTGTCCCCCTCAGACATTTAGGCGCCTAAGGAGTGCTTCTGTGCAGAAGCCTGCCAAAGGTTGGCGAACAAAGGAATCAAACCTGGTTTGGCACGCAGAGTAAAACATGAGAAAGACTCTTACAAAAAGAAATGGCGAATAAACCCAGCCGGAACCGTATAAAAGTAAATATGGTCCATCGGGTTTAAGTTTGAGGCTACTAAGATAGCCTAAAACAATACTGAGGCTATTTAAAATAACTGTGTTAGGAAAGATACGGTAGTTACCACTGCCACCAGCCAAATCTTAATGAAAAGGGAACAAAACAATGTTCCATGAGAAACAGACAAAAAGGGATAAATATTAACCCTTTCCAGAACTCTATATAAGGCAGTTTGTACTGGGTCTGTGAGTTTAAAAAGACTAATAAAGTCAATGGCAACTTTACATGTTATGGGAGACAGTAGTCGGCCCCAGAAAATGGAGTTTCATTTGGGAAGTCTGAAAGAAACAACCCTGTGTTACTGCACTGAAGGTGCTGTGTAACACATAGTAAAAAGAGGATGCCTAGGGAGTAGGTGAGGCTCCACAGTCTATGAACACAAGAAAATGTTAAACACACACAGCAAAACACGGTTGCCAGACATTTGGCCGAAAAAATTTGGTCGACTGGACAAATGGTCGAACCAATTTGGTCGAAAGCCAAATGGTTGAATTTTTTTTATTTTTATTTTCACCACTTTTTTTTGTTTTTGGGGGTGGTCCCCCAACCCCTTTTTCTTCTAAAAAAAAGCCCTTTTTTCCCCTAAACGAAAACCAAAAAAATACATACATAAATTTAAAAAAAATTGAACCATTTGGTTTTCGACCAAATTACGTCGACCAGTTGTCTGGACAGCGCAAAACACATGCAAGAGTGGGAAAAAAAGGCTGACACTCTTACCAGGTTAATAAAAATAAACCCCTGAAATCCAGCAAACCTGCTGAGGGACTCAGTAGGTAAGGGAAATTAGCCATTCTGGAGAATTCTCCCTAACACTATTTTTTTCTGAACGATCCTAAAAATGGCCCTGCAATCATGAGGCTGCTTATGGCAATAGTTGAACAGATCTTGCAATTGCCTGACCATCTAACAGAGTTGCCTGATTAAAAAGGGTTTTTTCCTTCCTTAAAAGCAGTACATAGGCACAATGAGGAATTTTGGGAGTGGTACAGTTTCGGAAAGTGAGCAAACTCAACGACGTGTGGAGAATCGCAAATGGTGGGGATTAATCTATTGGTGCATAATATATGCGTGCTCAGCATTTATTGTTTTTCTGATTTTGCTTATCCATACAATCTACTTTATTGGCCCAAGTAATGTAAAAGTCCCTTTGATTCTTCCCACTCAAGTGACTTATGCAGAATTATGTGTTACAGAAAGACTGAGGCCATTTGTGATTATCCCTACACCAGTGACATGTGTAAGGTGACCCGTTTCTCTGACAAGTGATCCTATGATTCCCCCTGTAGGAAGGACCCTTACTGATGTACTTTATGTGCATTATGCACGCACCCTCCTTGCAAGAGGGAGACGCATGAGAGCACAAGGGAAAATGATTGAGTTAAATAATTATCTAGACAGTACAGCACATTTGGGGAATAACATTTGGCATCAGCACATGAAAGAGGTAGGAGAAAGGACATCCAAGGAGAGTTGCTATGTTTGTGCTCTCCTACCTTATGCTATGGGGAATTCTAAGATATTCCTAGCTATAGAAGTAGAAGCCCAGAAAGCTCACGGCCTGATGCACCTTGCACTCTGCTATACGAGAGGTCAGTTCCAGGGTCGAACAGCACCCTTGGTGTGGGTAACCAAGTGGACCGCTCCCGAAGAAGATGGTTATGTGCAAGATTTGAAGATGAGTGCGAGAGCACACACCAGAGATCATGTGATTAAGATATGAACAGCCTGAAATGAAGGGAGGAGGAATCAGATGGGAAATAAACTAAAAGCTGAATTGTCAAGGAAAAAATTATGAAGAAATCCGAAGATGCAAGGAGAGAGTGCAGCTTCAAATAAAGGGAATGGTGCTTTCAACAGATGGTTGGTAGGAAAGCCTGGTTGTATGTAGGGCATTAGCACTTACAGGATACTACGAGCCAGTTATAAACACTGCAGAGAAAGAATTCAAAGATCAGTGGCTGAAGATTGCAAAATTGCTGACATGGGTTGATGACAAAGGTGGCCCGCTGCAGATAGTGCCTCTAGCCAGTGCAGAACTATGTTTCAGGAACAATGGCACAAGAAAGGTTGGAATGAATCAGCACTGCAGTTGAATTATCGATTTACCAGGAATGAAGGATGGAATGGTAGTGATAATGGATCGCTACTGGGCCTGTGGTTCCAGAGCCTACATGAAGTTGCCCAAGGACTGGGGAGGGTTGTGTTCTATAGTGATTGTCTATGTTCCAGCATTGGTGATTCCAAAGAGTGGCCTGAACATTGGGGAGTTTCTAAAAGCAGATGCGCACCTGAGAAAGAGAAGAGCAGTTGAATTTCTCAATCAAACAAAGGGGGAGAACTACTTTTCAGCGAAATCAATAGAAGCCTTTGACTCTATTTCATATGAACACATTTTGTTCAGTCAGACTTCAGCAGTATTCGCGACAATCTTCATGCTATGGATCGAGATGATGGTGAATGCAAAGTGGTTACAGATAACCAGATGGGCGCTCCTGCAGACGATCAACACTACCATAAAGGGATTCAATGCTATCAAAGAGTTGAGAGCCATAAGACTGACCAGAATAGATGTGTCCTGGACATGATTACTGCTATGGATGGAGGTGTTTGGAATCATGTTGCACATTCATACCTTCTCATGATGAAGAGAATGGGACCTTGACAGAGGCCATAAGGATGCTGATGATCTTGCACATCAAGATGGAAGATGAAGTAGAAGATATTGCAGATGACAGCTGGTTTACGTCAATCTTCTCATGGGTTCCACAATAGATTTTGAATATCTTCAAAGTTCCTTGGAGCATTGTTGATGATGATCATGTTTGAATTCTGTGTTCAGAATGATAATCACAGCGTGCAAGAAGACGGCAAAGAAAGCAGAAGGAATGAAGATCATGATCGATGTCGAGTCATGGTTTGGACCCAAAGAGCTGACAGATGAAGAAATCAGAAAGTACATAGAAGCAAGTATCCTAGTACCTGCGGGAATGAAGTTCCTTTATCCAAGAAACCACAAGAAGGATGTGGGAAGATGGATCTACTGAAATCTGAATGGCCAATGTAGCCTTTTAACCTGGAGTGTTGATGACCATGTGAAATCAGCAGGATTTCTGAAAGGAGTAATGAATAAATGGACTCCGAAGAACCACTTTTTCAGAAAAGGATGTCTGGGTGTGAAGACTGATGGGAGAGTGGTCGATGAATCAACCAGAGTGGGGAGTGTGGAGGAGCCAAGTGCCTCTACTGGAAGTACTGCCCCTTTTTTGCCTATATGCTGGAAACCGGAAAATGAGACCTGCACGACTCCAGTAATGGTCCCTATACCGCGAAGAATCCTTAAAACAAGGTGTCCATTAAGAAAGCCCTATATGGTGTACCCGCAGAGAAATTACAGTCTTTTAAAGGAGTTTCCGGAAGAAGTGTGAAGATGAATGAAAGACAAGACTGGTGATGTCACATGAAACAGAAATGATGCACCCAGAAGAGATGAAAATTAAGAGCGTATATAGACCTTATAGAATCTGATGGCGAAGTAAAGAATTGAGCAACATTTCATGTGCGAAATGAAGATTGCACGTGCAGGGATCAATGAAGAAAATGTAAACCGTTTTATAATTGTACAGATGCTGAAACGCAAGTAGAATAAGTAATCTTGAAGGCTGGCTATACGTAGTGAATAGATATATATATATTCTGGATTTTCCACTACATGTTTTAGCAAACTAGGGCCCCATGAACAGAAGAGCTGAAAGTGTGGCGCAGTTGAAGAAAACAGCTGACGGCGAGGGAACATTTGAGCAAGTTTATCGGGCCCAGTGTCAAGGGTTGGGGCAGCCAAGAAACTGGTTATCTATTTGAAAAGATACAATGATCGTGAGAAGCGAGACGAGCTTCTGTTGAGGTGTAATGAAAAAACACTAGAAGCGCCAGGTTTTAGTCATTTAATAGTACTAAAATCAACAAAGGAGCTCAAAACACGGTCTCCTGTCACATGGTCGAGATGAAAATAGACTTTGGGCAAGCTACACCGAGACCTTTATATAAGACCGTGCTCATACTCCCTTCTATTCTCAGGCGCAGTGATACTTTGCAAGGCCGAGTTCAAAGACTATTTGAAAGGCAGACAGCAGGAGTGATGATAGATGATGGGCTAATTGGGTGGGCAGGCATGGTCAAGTCCAACCCTCCAGCACCTGGGGTACCAGCTTGCGTGCTGCTAGCGAGTGCAATATTCCAGTAGCGTACAAGCGTGCCAACCAATTGTAGAGGGACATGTAGCAAAGAGCACTATAGTTTGAAAGCCAATGAAACATTGTGTATTTTATGACAGCGAAGATGACTTGCACTAAGGGTGGACATAGCTGTCCACCTGACCTTAGGTAGCCAATCACAACCATATACCGCATAGAAAGTATAACTAGATATTCCCCGTAGACCAACCACAATCTGTCGTAGGTTTCCTTATTTTGCCATGTAGTATGATGTCACGTATGACAAGTTTTTACTATATAAGTGTTCTTTTTTATGAAATTCGCTGAGAGATATGCTGTGAGATGTCTGTTGTAGTCTCTGTTTTAGATAATTGTTAATAAAACAGCTAAAGATTAGCCAACTTCCTGAGTCGGTCTTATCATTTATGTATGAGTTACTTCTGCATCCCCATCCATCCCATAGAGCGCTACCTCGCTTAAAAGGTCCTACAGATTCAATGGGAAAGGGATTTGGCAGGCACCGCCCTAAGTGTACCAACTGACCGTGAGATGGGGACAGATGGAAACTGGTGTGAGTACCTTGACATGTGATGGCACTGCCTGGCAAATATGTGTCTAGTACCTACACACAAGCCAAAACTGTTGGCTTTGTGATAGCCTGTTTTAGACAGGGCTCCACTGCAAGGAACACATATTGCTTATAAATGAAAAGGCTGCAGACACACATAGCTAGATTTTTGTTTATTACACCAGGAGCTCATTTAGAGACGCATTTAAGTCATTAAACACTTTAAAGAATGCATAAATATAACACTGGCAGGCCCTATACAGAGCAAATGTTGGTATTACTTTGTGTTAGAGCTTGCTCAAAGAGTTCCCAGGAGGGTATGTTTCATCAGGGAGGGGCAGGTAGTTGGTGGGAATGCCATAGGGATTTACATGGCAATGGGTAGTTAATAAGTGTGTAAGCTGGCTTGTGCTCCAGTTAGGAGGGGTCATGGCCTAGCAATTGAGACTGAACTGACCATTTGGTGGCAGAACAAAGACTAATTTGCTAATGAATTTTCCCCTTCTGTAATGGCATAGACATACCAAAGGATTATGACATGGAAGGCTGCACAGAGCAATGACAGTGGTAATGTTTAATTCAAAGCCTACACACCCCTAAACAATTGTTTTTTTCTTATTACCAACCTTATTTTTTCACTTATACTCAATCAGTAAATGCAGCCTAATATACACCTTGAATGTAAGGACCGTCAGTCAGGTGATGTTCCTGCTGAAGAATTCTGTGTGTAAGCAACATCACCTGTCATTTATTATTTAATACAGTTAAACATTTTTTTTTAAGTATTATGGGAATAACTGCTATATTCCTACAAAAAATAAACATACTTTAATGTACAGAAACCAAATTGTGATTTTAAGTTTCAGAAAATAGCTACCTAGAAATGTGGGTAAGAGTAACAGTGCAGTTAAAAACAAACACAACACAGGATCTTGCTAGACAGTTGTAGGCAGCCTGCTTGAGCAATTGTGCTACTTCCTTAGAGATGTGAATGGGCCCCCATCTCCGTGGTCATGTGTGCTTTCATGGCTGTGGGGCAGACATCATTGTCCAGGGCAAGCAATACAATTCTGGCCAGGCCTCCTGCAGTGCAGCCCCCCAGAATGCTAATCGCACTGAAGTTGTTTCGGTATGTTTAAAACACAATTCCCTTTGCCCAGGGTCGGACTGGGGCATAAAATCCACCCAGGCACCAATAAGGAAATTGGTCCACAATCACACAATATAATTCATTACTATCCAGAACAGACTGTTTGAGTACCATCCATTGAGGTGTTTTTGGTAGAATATGTTGCAAAAATTGGTTAAACCAAGTGTATTTACTTATAAAACAGACCTATTCTGCCCAATAAAAGTGGCAAATTCTGTCATAAAAACCTGGCCCATCCTAGAATCATGGCTGGCACTTCAGGAATTACCTTATAGGTCGGTCAAAGCCTGCCCTTGCCTGACCTGCCTGCACCCCACTCCCAGTGGGGTTTCAACACCACTGGCAAGTGCTCCTTTCCTGGGGGAGGGGGAAGGCCCTGGCCACCCTGCCGAGCCTGACGTGCATCAAGAAGAGAGAAAGAGCAGAGGCGAGAGGAAGCACAGGGAGGGCGAGGAGCCACACAGAGTAGTCGATGAGGCAGAAAGGGGCCACAAAAAGGTTTGTAGAGTTGAATAGAGGAGGATACATATATTGGTGCCTTAGCATGGATAGATTTGTGAACCAGGAGAAGAAATTCAAATCTGGTCTTGTTTTGCATAGTCAGCCATCCAGCATGGTGACCGTAAGAAGAAGTAGGCGTGAGGTGAAGAAGTTAAAAGAGAGTCCCGGTAGCAAAGTTAATAGTCTTGTTGAGAGGACAGAAAGCATAATTGGGGAGATCAATGTTCGTTTTTTCCCCTGAAGTCTACCTGGAGGTGAAACTTTATAAAACCTATTCCTTGGTATACAGGCCCCAACTCTTAGTATAAATCTGTACTACTCAAAGGTTTGGTAGAATGGCAGAGCAGTCAGGCATATTTTATGAGGAGGATGTGAGCTGTAGGTCAGTACAGAGAACCCAGTAAATACATTGTTCCAAATAGACACACACTTAAGTTATATGAAAATAGACATTTGTTTTATTTACACAAGGCAAGGTAAGTGAATACTATTTTAGAGTAACCAACACATAATGGAAAACAATACCAACACTTTTTCAGGTGACTGTTTAAATAGTAGGTGCTTACGCCCACAATTGTTACAGAGTAATGACGGTGTTCTACTGTTTAAATGGTAGTGTCCTTCACCAACACTTGTTACAATAACATTTAGTTATAAAGTCTCTCAGGCAAGTGTCTGTTGGAAGGAAAAATTGGTTATTCAACTATAACACCATCAAGTTATACTTTAGCAATACTTTTCTAGGTTTCTAGCACTTTAGCAGTCCAATCCCTAACTTAGTTAAGAATTCTCCAAAATCAGTTGAGGAGGAGATCAAAAGTCGTCTAATAGAAGAAAAGGCAAACATTCCTCAGGATACTTTGTTACTTTCAGGTATAATGCTGTAGTGCAATAAAAAGTTAGTAGGTACATTGAAAAGGACTCCCTTTGACAGCACAAGCTGCTAGGCTTGGAGAAAGGATATGGGTGAACAACCAGACAACTAGTGTCACACTCCAGTCACACTGGAGTGACTATTCGTCTGAAGAAGGACCCCTGGTATTTGTGGTTTGCAGCCCTGAAAGCTCACATCATGTTGGGGGATGGCTCGTTCTGCAGCTAGTCATATGGCTAGTTGGTCCCACCAGCCAAAGAGGAGTTGTCCTCTTCGGAGTTCCTCTGTCAATAAGAACATGGGGTCAGGACAGCAGTGGCCTCTTTGCGGTTCGTGGAAGGGTCTGCCGGCATCTCAGGTTGCATTCAGCTTTAGATAGTCTGTTCCAGTGGTCGACTTGCCTTCTGCCTCAGGAACCTCACCTTTTATTATTTCCCATTCACTCCTCTGAAAACTCTCCCTCCAGTTTACACAACGGGGTGGGTGGCTGTCCAATCAGGACAGCCAGCCCCCCAGTGGGAGTGGGTTCCATTCAGGCCCACCAGCAGAGAAAGGACAGGGGAGTTCCAGAATCCTCCCCTACTTCCTGCCTTCAATGACACACTGGAACCTAGGCGGGGACAAAAGGATACCAGCCAAAGGCAAAACTCACATTCAGACCTCCCACTTCCAGAATGGTAGAAGAAGGGCTAAGAAAGACAACCATACAAGAAATGGTGTCAAAAGAAAGGAGCCACCTTGTTAGAACATAGGTGACCCTTTTGTGCATAGCCAAGGCTGTGAATGCAGTCTGCGATATAAAATGGCACAAAAGTTGGTAGAACACGTCCACTGCCACCAGCCAGAACTATAGGGTTGTCACTGACCAAAAGCCACGGGAGCAGAGAGAAGGGGGATATTACATAAGGTGTCGTGTGCTAATTGCTCATAAATTAAAGTTTTAGGAAGGATAAAAAGTATCCTTCTTTTCTTAAGAACAATAGTTATTGGGTAAAATGAAAGAATATAAAAGGAGAACCCAAAATGTCCCCAGCAACACTGCACATAGGGGGCTTTGTGCTGCAAAAGTATAACACAGATGCCTTGGAGAAATGGAGGAATGCAAGACTATATAAAATAAGGTAAAACATAAAGAACAAAGTTCCCATGGTTAGAGCAAGTAAGAATGAATGAGGGGAAAAATGCTTCCCTCATTCAGGAGAAGAGGAAAATGATCCAGAAGTCCAGCACGAAGTGATGGGGGTCTCACTAGGAGAGGGGATTATAACACTCGTCCGCCCCCCCCCCCCCCCCCCCAGACTAAGACACAGGAGGATCTAATCCATTCCTAGATGGATATCTCGTTCCAGTTGGTCATACTTCCTGGAGAGACCATCAGCATTCTTATGTTGGGTACCTGGCTGATGCTCAATGATGAAGTCAAAACCTTGGAAACTAATGGACCACCTGAACATCTTTGGAGTTTTGCCACTTCATCTGCATTAACCATCTTAAGGGTTGGTGGTCTGTTTGAATTCTAAAAGTAGATCCATACAAGTATGGTCTAAACGTCTTCAAAACCCACACTATGGAAAAACATTCACATTCAATGATTGCCCATCTTTTAATGTTTTACTGATAAAGCAGATGGGGTGCTCCCCGCCTTTGCTATTCATTTGGCTCAGGACTGCCCCAATCCCTGTAGTGAATGCATCAGTCTGCACTAAGAAGCTCTCAGCATGATCTGGATCTCTCGGTACTGGAACTTTCCAGAGGGCATATTTCAGCCGTTGGAATGCTTTCTCACAGTCTTCATTCCACTTCACCCTTTTGGGGTATATAAGAGAAGACACAGTATTCAGCGGAAAAGTTACGGTCTTATAGTTCTCAATGCTATTCCTGTAGTATCCTGCAAATCATAAAAAGGCTGTAACTTGTGTCAGCTGAGTCTTGGAGTCTGCATCGAGCTGCATGAAGCTCTGCTGCCTGAATCCTGTTCTCTTCGCCCTGCTGTGCTGTCTGGAGGCGGAGCCCAAGAGACTCCTCAAAGACCCCTGACTTTCGTGGAGCGAACGCGGATTCAGCTGAATCTTGGAGTCTGTATCGAGCTGCATCGAGCTCTTCTGCCTGAATCCTGTTCTCTTCGCTCTGCTGTGCTGCCTGGAGACGGAGCCCAAGAGACTCCTCAAAGACCCCTGACTTTCGCAGAGCGAACGCGGATTCAGCTGAGTCTTGGAGTCTTGCGAGTCCTTGGGAGTCATGGAAGAAGAAGTCTGTTTACGCTCTACATTGCAGTCCATCACGCGCTCGAAGACTAGACGTCTGAAACAAGCTTCGACGCACCCGCGACTCCGGCAAGGGTCCATGGGATTCATTGGACCGGATATCCTTCCAGCTGGCCGAGTTGCTGCTGGTAGAGAGGCCTCTGAAGACCTTCAACTATCCCAAGTAAGTGCTTCCCCTGATGTCCGTGACTTTGGTTCTAAAGAAGTTGGTATTCCCGAAATCCCCACAAAGGATTCCCTCATTTCTCAGCCCGATATACATGCATCCTGTTTCAAGTGCCATCAATCTCCCTGCTCAAATGATACCAATACTTGCAACGCATTCCCTTCTGTTCCATCTTTGGACAGCCAAACTGCTTACAAGGACCCTCGCAAACTGGACCTACCCCCTCTCCACTCTCCCTTGTCTTCTGCTTCATTTTTGGCGCCCTGCTCTGTGGGACGTGGAGGGTTTGGGTTTGCTAGCCCAGGTCCGACTTGTGCTGGAGGCGAGACTATTGATGATTGTTTGGGCGCCCTCACGCTTCCTATGGTTAGTGGTGGGTGCCTTGCTGGAGCGACGCTTAAGGAGGTCTTAATGCTACGGGTGCTGGCCTGGCGGGTTGTGGACAGGCTTTCTTTGGATGTAAACCTGAATGTTCCTTCAAATTCACAGTTTTTTTCCGTGTCAGAAACTCCAACCCATTGCAGAACACCAGCTCCTCATGACTGTGGCAACATGAGGCCTATGTTTGACTTCTTCTACAAACTCAAATACTCTGTTGCCGCTTGCCTCGAATACTGTTAATATTCTGTACACAGCTCTGTGTGCACGACATTCGGAACAGATGGCCTTAAAAACTGCTTGCTCTCTTGGGGTGCGTGCTGTGGGTGAATTCTCCATGTCTGACTTGGCCATATTTGTAAGCGCGCAAACTATAAATGAGTCTGTGGTGATTAATGAATGCAGGGAAATAACTACAGGCTCTGATGATGTATTTGAATGTTCAAAAGAGTCTGCCTCTCAGGTGTTATATCAAAATATGCCTCCTTCGGAACAAACAAACCCCTTAGTGGGTTCAGAAAGGACAAACCTGAACACCTGACAAACGAGATTTTAAACTCTAACTCGAGTGGAGCAACTCCGTCCAGGAGAAACTCGCTGGATGTAGTAAACAAACTACTAAAAGACCTAACAAAACAAAACCAATCCAGAACCGAGAAAAAAAAACAAGAACTCGACCTTCTTAACAATGCGCAAAATCTAAATGACATTAACAGCGAAACACCTTCTGTAAACTGCTTGGGTCCTAAAAGTAAGCGATGTCAGTTCGAAGATAGTGACTCACCAGGCCCTAACTGTTCGCAGCAAAGTGCCCCGAAGAATCGGTCTCTACAAAACTTTGCACATAAACAGACTGTTGGGAAAACCCTGGAAAGTGTGTATATTCCATCAACGACGACTCAAAAGCCGCAATCTAGCGACACTTCTTCAGACGCATCCTCAACTGACACCTCCATAATTGAGAGGGATTTCCCTAAAATAAGGCGTACTTTGAACAAAACTCACTCTCAACGGCTTACTTCATCTGCTTCATCAGAAGTAATTGTTAAAAAACTGCGCCAAGAAATACAACCTACTCTGACTTCAACCCTGTCTATGATGATCGGTCCTTTTCTTAAAATGTATGAGCATTTGAAAGACAGTGTAAACGATCTGAGTATATTGGTGGCCCTTCTGAACTCAAAGATGGCGAATATAGAAAACGATAACAATCTCTTTAAACAAGTGATTTATGACTCAAATAACAAAATTGGTCATTCACTAATGGTCCTAACGGAGCAAAAACAAAACAGTGAGGACAAGAAACTTTTGGCAGAAGTTGCGAAACAGGCGCTTAGCCTTTTAAAATCACAAAACTCTAGCACACGGCACTCTATTACCCATTCAGCATCACATCTGCAAATCATAGGCGACAAATCAAATAAAAGCACCACTATTGATGTCGACTCTACAAATGCTGTGGGACACTTAATGCCGGAACAAATGCTATCACAAGCCAAGGTACCCTCTAAGAGTGCGACTTGTACTACTCAACGAACTTCGGAAACTGTGTTAACGGCTATCTCAACTCAAATGCAAACAAATGTTTTCCCTAATTGTGGCAAAGAAAACCTCTCACAGCCTTTATGTGGCAAGGACCTTTGGAGTTTTTCTGAGGCCGTTGTAAGCTCCCAGTCTGTGATCAATCTAGCCAATGTTGACCAGCAACTTCAAGCCTGTTAAAAAAAACACTGCAGAACAAAGTCACGATCAGGAAAAACTCCACGAGGCTGACAAGCTTTCTGTCACCTCAAATCCTGTTGACTTTCCCATCTTTAATCCTCTGACTCATCAGAGCACCATACAGAGTGGCCTGAAAGCGACCCAACCAAAGAAATCGAAAAATATACGAACTAGAACTGCCAAAATGACAAATAACTCAAGAAAATTCCTGCGGAACATTAAAGCCGCTTACGTGAACTTGCAAGCTGTGTCTACCACTGAACAAAATGTCCTATTACCTAAAGAGCGACCAATTGTTGATCTTACTGAAGATCAACAAGTGCCCTGAGCTCCAGAATCAATTGTACCTTTGGTGCAGAGTGAACCAGGTGAGGGAAACTCCCCGCCGACGTCTTCTGACATTTCTGTCACTTTGCTCGATTTGTCAACTTATAACGAAGAAGTGGAGACTGAAACCATAATTATGGACCAAGAACTAAACCTACTTCGCGTACAGCCAAAGTATCTGCTTCAGCAATTTTGCCATCTGTTTATGACAAAAACGCAAGGGTTTGCATTATAATTCCACCAGAGAGGCCATTTGCAGATTTGCGACCTGTTCCTTTAAGCCTGCCCTTCATGACTTTGTGTCAAAACGGGACAGGCTAACTGAAGACCGTAAAATCCCACAAATGGTGACAAATCGAGATACAAATTGGCCCATCTCCAACTTTGTAAAAGCATCAAATGCTCAAATGAGATCTAAGGAAAGTGGCCATCGAGAACATAACCCCGCTGTAGAAGGATCCTCAGGTGGTCTTGTACCCAAACAAAATCAGTCAGCTGCAAAGGAAAAGCCACACTCAAAATACTGTCTGGTGCTTGAACGAATTGAGGAGAACGACGATGCTCTTGTGCTTAACCGTAAGAACGTCTTGCGTCTCCTCCATTGTGTGCCCTAATTACGAATGATTGAGACTAATGATGTAAAAGTCGTTGACTTTCACAATGAGAATCGGCACGATACGGTCCGGCTTCACATTGACTCAGGGATCATGTGCAACACACTGTTGGAAGCTGCCCCAGTGCTGATCTTTATGGGCTTTGACATCACTAAAATTCATCAGAACAAAGAAGATGTTGTGACAAACTCTAAAATCAAGTTTAAAGATCCTTGTAAACGGCTGACTATTGATCACACAAGATCTCCCTCAAATAGTATTCACGCCGTAACTAAAGTTGTTTGCACGGAGGACACTGAGTCAAATCAAGCTAAAGTTCTGGCAGAGGTCCGTGATTCAGAGTCGGACAAAATCCTGACGCTTCCAACTGTACAAATTAAAATTACCATGGCGCAAAACATTAGCCTACCATTGACTAATGTAATTGAAGCAAAAATAGCACTGGCTACTGATTCCTCTAAAGACTGGAGCTGGCTTTCTAAAGCCCTGAATTCTCAACATCAAAGCTAATGCCAAATTGATAAAAAGCCCATAACAAAGATAGCCAGCTGAAATACTCGTGGCCCCGTCCACTTGCAAAAATCTACTTGGCTTGAAAGTATCGATATTATGTGTGCCCAGGAAACCTGGCTGACTACATGCCCGGTTATAGAAGGCTTTGAGATCACCTTTAATCCTGCAACAAAAAAAATCTTGGCAGACCAACAGTAGGTTTACTGATACTGGTTCGCAAAAGCTCGGGCTACACAATCATTCGATTTTTCAATTACACTCCCTATATTCAGACAACGGTGCTTCAGTTCGAAAATTCTGGAAAACAGAAAAAAATCTCCTACATATCCTTAATTTATATTGGCAACATAAAGCCTCTCTTGCCTCCGTCTTCATTGATCAGATAACAAATATTATCGATACCATCTATGAGGTAGACGGGGCAGCAAATATTTTGCTATGTGGGGACTTAAACATAAACCGTTTACCTGCGTCATCAAACAAATCTAAAATCTTTGCCTTGCAAAATGTGGCCCAATTATGGCTAGGAGAAATGGAGATTAGAAATATGCACATGTTGAATGGTCACACTACTGTGGATATACCGCTAAAAGCCACGTGGAAGCGAGGCACACAAGAATCCATTCTGGACTATTTTTTTGTCTCTGAGAGCATGCATACCAATCTGTTGAAATTAGAGGTAAATCAAAGGAAGGAAAGTGATCATAACTTAGTGATGATTACTATTGCGGTTTCATTACAGAACATTTCTGAGAAATGGTCTTTTGACACAGCATTAGAATCAAATCGAGTACGACTACGTCTTTCTGAAATAGAGACTAAGAGAATAAACCATGTATACCAAGAAGACAAAGCTCAACTCGAATACTTCAACATATTGGAAACATACAAGGAAAAAAAACAAGGATTGAAAAACCGTTGTTTCAAGAACCTGCACGCTTTTGACTTAGAAATCTCCAAACGCAAACATAAGATGAGAAGTGATATATGGGCTTGCAGTGGAATGTACTCTAATGAAATTGTTAAAAAGATTAAAAACATAAAACAAGCCTATAAGAATTGGCTTAAACAACACAAAATATAATGCTATAATCGGATCCTGAACTTATGTTATCAAAACTGGGAACCAGCAATACACGCAATTTCTGGAGTCTAATAAACCTCCTCTCTGGTTCTCAGAGTGCAGTACAGACAAACATGGTTAGTGAGAGCGCTTGGATAACCCACTATAAGAACTTGTATGAAAAAAAAAGCTTTTCTATAGACTATGGGTTGTCAAAACTGGAGCACTGGGATCTGGAGTTCCAGGAAGAAGACATCTTAGAAATAATTAACAACTTAAGTACCTCACGTGCCCCTGGGCCTGATTGTGTTACCAACTTTATCCTGAAAGAAAATCCTCAAATTTGGGTGAACTTCTGTAACACCTCATTCAGGAAAATAGTGACAAGATGCGAGACACCAACATCATGAAAGAGTGCAATCATTGTTCCAGTGTTTACAAAAGGCGACAGACTAAATCCAGAACACTACTGCTGATTGCGCTGCTTGACGTTTTGAGCAAGGTTTGCGCTACCATGCTAAAAGGCAAACTGCAACAAAACCATCTCATTGACCCAAGACAAAGCGGCTTTGTAAAAGGAGTTGGATGCAGCTTGAATTTGTTCATTGTTAACACCCTGAAAATGGAGGCTATACGTACTGGGACTAAGATCTATCTGGCAGTAATTGACCTATCCCAAGCCTTCGATGGTATAGACAGGGAAATACTATGGGCGAAACTTGAAAAAACAATGTGTCCTCCAAGCCTTCTCGCCGCAGTAAAAGATCTGCATACTGAGACAAATGTCAGAATACGACTTGACTGCCAAGGGAAATTATCTGTACCAATCCCAACGCATCGTGGTGTAAAACAAGGATGCCCCCTTGCAGCCATTATTTTCAATTTGTTTCTTCACAACATTGACCAAACTATTAACGGAGAGGGATCTTTTTCACCAAAAGTCAACGGGTCACACGTGAGTCATCTACTCTATGCAGATGACTTAATTTTGTTAGACCTAACACCAATTGGTCTACAACGTAAACTAACAGCTTTGGTATGTTATGTTGAGGAAAACGAGCTATGTATAAACGCAGCAAAATCGGAAATCCTTGTGCTAAGAGATCTACGTGGGCAAAGAACCAATATGCAATCCACCTTTAAATGGCATATAGAAAAAACACAACTTCACCCTATCACTGACACCAAATATCTAGAGATGAGGATTAGCTCCAGTTTGAACGATGCACCATGGGTCGAACAAACAAAACTGAAGTGTCGACAACTGGCTACACAGGCGTTGGTTTTACACATAAAATATGGCCTTTATTCCATGCTTCCAGTTTTAGCATTCTTCAAACAAAAAGCTACCCCAGCTTTAATGTATGGGGCTGAATGTGCCCTGGGTTGCTCAGCCGATTTTTGTGGAACACGATCGAAAACATCTTTTGGACTAAAGTCCTTGGCTTACCAGGTGGCACTCCTTCCGCATGTATACGATATGAATTGAGTATAACATCTATCAATGCAAGAGTGACCTGGAATACATTGGCATTGTTTCTCAAAATGTCTCTTAAAGACCTCACCCTGCAAAATAATAAATAAAATAAATAAAAAATAAATAAAATAATAAAATAATAAAAACTCTGTCTGACATGGTCCTTGGAAACTTTTCCCTGACGAAAGAAAAAGAAGACTTTATATGATGTTCCGTTTGAACATATTTAAAACTTGTGAAAGAACTAATCTTTGGACAAAAAACAATTTGCATTCTGAACTTTGTAGATTATGCAGTGAAACGAAAGAAACTTTACAACATCTTGTTTTATTCTGTGCGGGTCTCGCTGAAGACAGAAACCGTCAGTTTGGAAGCATCACATCGGAAAGATCAAGCTATTGTGTAAAAGACTGGTGGCAACTAATGTTCGATGCAACTGACCAAAGACTAATCCTGTCGCTAACTTTTTTCTTGGAAGCAATGGCTTCACGATTTGAATGTGTTGAAGATGTAAGAATCAACAACCTAGGATCTTCGATTTCAGCGTGCAGCTAATCACTCTCCCTAATAGTATGTTAGTGCTGAAACCTGTCGTTCTATCTTGATGTATGAAGATTGGAACGATAGAATTTGAAGCCTTCTTCCTTTCTGTTAGCAGGATGTTAATTTTGTCTTGTTTTCTGTTCGTTGCTTCTGTTTTTGTTTTAAAGGTTTATTATAAACCAAATACATTTTTTTTTTAAGTAACTTGTGTTTCAGTAGCAGGGGTGGCACTGTTTTGTACTGCTTCTACTTTGCTGGGTAGGGGCTTGGTCTCACCACCTCCTACCTCATGCCCAAGGTAGACCACTTTACTTTGCCCAACTTGACATTTGCTTACCTTGATGGTCAGATTGACCTGATGACTAGCCTGCAACACTTGTTCAAGATGGATACGATGCTCTTCCCAAGTATGGTTGAACACTTCTATGTTATCCAAGTATGCCATGCCCATGTTCTCAAACCCATTCAGAAGATGATTTACGATTCTTTGAAAAGTGGCAGTTGCATTTTTCTATCCAAAAGGCATGACCTTAAATTGGTACATTCCTTCTGGGGTAGAACAATCTGTTTTCTGCTTGGCATGGTCAGTCATGGCAATTTGCCAATCACCACTTGTCAAGTCAAATGTACTGATGAATTTAGCTGATCCCAATTTATCCACCAGCGCATCTGTACTTGGAAAAGGATGGGCATCAGTTTTGGAAACTGAATTCATGGCTATGTAGTCCATGCAGAACCTTAGTTCTTTGGTCCCTGCTTTTGGTACTAGTCCAGTTGGGCTAGCCCATGGACCAGTGGAGTGTTCAATAACTCTATGGGCAAGCATCTTGTTGACCTCTTCTTTAATGTGATTCCTTTCATGATCTGAAATCCTGTAGCCCTGCCTTTCACAGGGACACTATCAACAGTGTCAATGTCATGCTGACACCAAGGAGTGAAGCTTGGTGTTGGTGAGAACAGAGGGGCAAACTGAGATTTGCACTCATCCTGTTGCTGCAGTGTCAAATTAGAAGAGAATTTAACCCCTTCTACAGCGCCTTCTGAAGGGAGTCCTTTTAGAAGATCAGAGAGGGGCTCGCTCTCTTCTTCTTGATCAGAAGCTAGAAGCAAAGCTTCTATCTCTGGTCTGGGGGCATAGGTCATTAGTACCCTAGGGGCCTCCTCAGGAGTGCCCAAGTCCACCAAATAATTAATCTCTCCAAGTTTGTCCACAATCTTGAAGGGTTCTGTTGTCCATTTGGCTTGTAAGACTCTGTCTTATTGGGAACATAAGAACTAGGTGGTCTGGAGTAAACCACCATGTTAGCTTTCTGGTCATGATAATGGTTGACAAGAACGCCTCTGTCATCATGTGTGCCATCCTCTGTCCGAGGCTTAGCACATAGTCAGGAATTTGCACTGGCTTTAAGGGTGGAGAACTCTCCAGCCCCTCCTTAATCAGGACCAAGGGGCCTCTCACTGGATGACCGTAGAGGAGCTCAAAGGGCTAAAGCCCTCTCCAGCTTGAGTCACCTCTCTGTAGGCAAAAAGAAGGCATGGCAGTAGAAGGGCCCACTTTTTTCTAAGGGGTTCCTCTAAGGCACCAATGATAATCATGATCTTCATGGTTCTGTTAAACCGCTGTACCAATCCATTTGTTTCAGGATGGTAGCATGTTGAGAATGTGGAGGTGACCCCACAGGCTTTCCACATGGCTTGCATGTAGTGTGACATAAAATGTGACCCCCCTGTTGGAGACAACCTCCTTAGGAAATCCTACTCTTTAAAAAAATACCAAGTAGGGCCTTAGCAAATGCCTAGACAGTAACAGTTCTCATTGGCATGGCCTCAGGGTATCTAGTGGCATGGACCATTACAACTAATATAAACCGGTCACCTGAGAAAGTTGGAGGGTCTAGGGGACTAACAATGTCCATCCCCACCCTCTCAAAAGGGACTAACGATGAAAAGAAGAATAAGATACCCTAAACAAATATGTAATGACAGGAAAATTGAATCCACCAGGCACCAGATTTTGGAAATCTGTATTTGTATGAGAATAAAATGTTTTTATATGGAACTGTATTTTAAAGACAAATCTTTTTGGAGAATATATGTAATGTATAAATGTAAAAAGTTTCTATGCAAACTATATTATCATTAAAAAAGGGGGGACTTCGACAACTTGCAGGGGCACTTAGGTGTCACATTCTTGGATCCACTCTTGCCAGGTGTGGCAGCTTCTACAATAATTTTCTACTTCTGCACCCATCTTGGGCCAGTTGAAACATAGTGAGAGTCTCTCTTTGGTTCGCTTGGTACTCAAGTGACCAGCTAGCGGGACATCATGGGCTAATTGCAGAAATATGGATCTTACTTCCTGGGGTACCACCAGTCTTCTGAGGTCCCCTGAAGTAGATTCCATAGGTTCACTGTAGAGGAGGCCATCTTCCCAGTAGAGCCTATGTTTCCCAGGATCGTGCCCTTTGCTCTGAGAAGCTGCCTGCTGACTCAGACCTTCAAGAGAGGGGTCCTCTCTTTGTCCCCTGCTAAAGTCTGCCCTGGGGGGTCCACCTTCTGCAAGCAAAGTCTGCAGCTCAGGATGGTCGCTGTGATCCAGATACTCTAGACAAGGTTGCATCTCCTCCAAATCTGATTCCTGCGTAAGTTAGTCTTCTCAGGATTCTGTTTCCACCAACTAAGCCAGTGTTGGGGGGTGTTTTCCTGAATGCTACCTGGAGGTGACACTCTATAAAACTATCCCTTAATATACAGGCCCCCAACTCTTAGTATAAATCTCCACTACTCAAAGGTTTGGTAGAATGGCCGAGCAGCCAGGCCTATCCTACGAGGAGAATATGAGCTGTAGGTCAGTACAGAGAACCCAGTAAATACATTAGTACAAAGAAACACTTACACAGTTATATTAAAACATGTATTTATTTTATATACACACGGAAAGGTAAGTAAATAATATTTTAGACTAAGCAACACATAATGGAAAAGAAAAAAGCAATACTTTTTCAGGTGACTTCTTAAATAGTAGTGGCTGACGCTCACAATTGTTAGAGTAATGACAGTTCCACTGTTTAAATAATAGTGGCTTGCACCAACAATTGTTACAATAACATTTAGTTATGAAGACATTCAGACAAGTGTCTGTTGGAAGGAAAAAAGGGCCATTCAACACTAGCACTAGCAAGTTATACTTTAACAATACTTTTCAAGGTGTCTAGCACTTTAGCAGTGCAATCCCTAACTTAGTTAAGAGTTCTCCAAAGTCAGTTGAGGATAGGTGCAAATGTCAAAGTAACAGTAGAAGAGGCAAAAGCTCCTCAAGATACTTAGTTTTATGTATAACTCTATAGTGCAATAAAAAGTAGGAACCTTGAAAAGGACTTCTTATGACCGTACAAGCTACTAGGCTTGGGCAAAAGGATATGGGTGAACACCCATACAACTAGTATCACACTCCACTCACACTGGAGTGACTATTCGGCTGAAGGTAAGTACTACCTTTAGCCCCGCAGTACGTTAGGTGATTTGAAGAACATGGAGCTGGCTTCTTTCTGGTGCAGCAGCAATGGACCCAGTCTCCTGTTTCCTCAGTCTGGTGACAAAACGCGGGACTCTGGAAGGGATGTGACAACAGCAGTGGTGGGAAAGGACCCTCAGCAATGATTTCTTCAATCTCCAATGTCGGTCTGAGGATTTGGTACCTTTTTGTCAGCTCCAACAGTGAACGGTTAGCGCCCGGTCAGTCTCCCTCGATTCTGCAGTCCAGTACTCTGGTGAGGTAACTTTTAGGAGTGGGATCGTGTCTCTGGAGGTCTAGCTGGAGCGCACCAAAGTTCTGGGTGGATTTGTGCACTGAAAGACAATGCACTGCAACTGGGTTGGAGGTCTGTTTTGCTTTTCAGACACATGTAATGACCTCAGAACTACTCACCCTATTACACAGACCAAAAGTTCTTGGCCTCAGGAAGGCAATAATACACATCTAGACCAACGATTGGAATAGAATCGGCTCTTTACAGGCCCTTTAGTCAATCAAACAATAAGCATATAGATACCTATTGGAATAAATGCAATTGGTTATTCATAAACACACAAGCAATGATAGTTACAAAGGGTCTACATCACCGTAAATGCAGTTGTAGCAGAAAACTTCATCTCAGCCACGACAACACTACCCAGTCCCGAAGCAGGTAGGCAGAGAGATCACACGTACTAATGGGGTCTGGAGCGGAGCGTCCTCCTTCTCAGCGAGACTTCATCACCAGGGGGTTCCAATTTTCTGTCTACCATCAGGATACCTCTCTTCTTATGGGGGACAAATCCCTGCCCCTCCTAACTTGCAAACTGTCCCCGGTCGAAATACAGACAGCAAGCATGTGAGGCAAAGAGTGGAAAAATCCAGACAGTAGTGGAAAAACCTAGCTTGTCTCCCGCACGCTTGTTCGCAGCACCCCTTATCAATGCTCCTGTACATCTCTGACTCTCTTCTCGTCTCATCCTTGAGCGAATAATACAACTATCCTCATAATATAATATTGCAACCGTAGCAGAATTCATGTCTGCCTTCAAACTGAGCTCACAGAAACAGAGACTTGCATTGTGGTTTGGAAGTGAAGGTCCAAAATGGCTGCGCACTGGCACCATATTTTAGCTCATTCTCGCACACGCATTACAAGGTCCCCTGGTATTCTCAGTTTGAATCCCTCAAATGTCACAGCACATTGGGGGATGGCTTGTTCTGCAGCTTGTTTTATGGCTAGGTGGTCTGACCAGCTAAAGGGAAGGAGTCGTCCTCTTCGGGGCTCCTCTGTTGATAATAAAACCCGGTCAGGATAGCAGTGGCCTCTTTGTGGTTCCGGGAAGGCTGTGCCAGTGTCCATGGTCATCTTTAGATTCCGATGTTCTGTTCCAGTGGTCGACTTGCCTTCTGCTTCAGGAGCCTCACCTTTTTATTATGATTTCCCATTCACTCCACTGCAAACTCTCCCTGCAGTTTTAGAAAGGGGCGGTTAGCTGTCCAATCAGGACAGCCAGCCCCCCAGTGGGAACTGGTTTCATTCAGGCACACCAGTAGACCAAGAACAGGAGAGTTTCTGCCTCCTTCCCTGCTTCCTGCCTTCACAGACACGCTGGAGCCTGGTAGGGACACAAAGGGTTCCCGCCTAAGGCAAAACTCACATTCAGACCTTCCCCTCCCAGAATGGTAGAACAAGGGTTAACAAAGAGCAAACACAAATAATTGCGAATAAAGAAAGGAGCCACCATGTTGGAACATAGGTGCATAACTAAGACTGTGAATACAGTCTGCGGTACAAAATAGCAGAAAAGTTGGTAGAACACGTCCACTGCCACCAGCCATAACTATAGGGTTGTCACTGTGACCAAAGAGTCACAGGAACAGAGAGAAGGGGGATACCATGTATCCCCTTAGCCCTACACATAACGTGGGGTGTACTAATCTCTCATGAGTTAGCTTTAGGAAGGATACAACGAACAGTAGTTCTTAGGGAAAATGAAAGAATATAAAAGGCGAACCCAAAGGGTTCCCAGCAACACTGCACATAGGGTGCTGCATGCTGCAAAAGTGTAACACAGATGCCTTTAAGAGAAATGGAGAAAAGAAGACTCCATAAAATAAGGTAAAACATAAAGAACACAGTTCCCATGGTTAGAGCAAGTAAAAATGAATGAAGGGGGAAAAAGGATCCCCCTCATTCAGGAAAGCAAGTAAAAGGTCCAGAAGTCCAACTAAAAGTGCTTGGGGTCACACTAGGACAGGGGATTAAGCATAAACATGATAAATCTCCATAACAAACAGAGTATGCTGGCACAGTAGTCCGGTTTAAAGAAGACTAGAGAGATCAAGTGATGCTTGGCAGTGTTCAAAGGAAAGGAGGTGGCTGATTTTCCTAACATTCAGGAGGTTGAGGTGAGCCGATGTTGCAGAGTAGAGCTTGTGTGTTAAGGGTCATAGATGACGATAAGAGTTCTAGCTGAAGAAAAGCGGTGGGTGCCAGTTCGAACTGGATAGGTAGCGGAAGAGAGAGAGAATTTGGCAGGGAAAAATAGCACCTCTATTTTAGTAAAGTTTAAAATCAGAGAGTGCAAAGCCATCAAATGTTTAATGGCACAGAGACAGTTGGAATGTATTTTTAAAAACTTTTATTTTCCAGAGAGAGTTACATTGGAGCGGATCCGCGCAATAGACATTGCACAAGCACATCAAATACAGTATACATTTGCATATTTAACAATAAACACAGTAGCTTATGGAGATATTGGGGGTGTAGTGTCTTCATCTGGTAGCATATTAGATAGATAGAGCCGGAATGGGGTCCAAGTATCCTTGGGCCTTCAAGTTTATGGGACGGTTAATACAAATTGTTCCTCGTTTTCATTCACCATTGACAGGTCTTTAAGGAAGTCAACTCGGCTGGGTCTTCCTGCGGACTTCCAGCATTTCAAGATACATCGTTTTGCAATAACATATGAGATGTTAAACAGCCGCCTAGTGGTCTCTGCCACCTTACCAATATCCCGAACAGGTATTTTAGTGGAGATAGGGATGCAGGGATTGCTGTGATTTCCTCTAGGAGTTCTGCAACTTCTCCCCAAAACTCCATCACCAAAGGGCACGCCCAGTACATGTGGTATGCATCTGCATTTGCTGTATCACATTTTAGGCATTTCCCCGTACAGCCACCCATGAATTTGGCTAACTTAGCCGGGGTATAGTGTAGTTGATTCAGTATCTTAAATTGAATCAGTCGTAGCCCCGAGTTCATGGACACAGCTCTAGTGAGTTGCCCGCATCGGAGCCACAAAGTTTCATTTATTTCCATGCCCAAGTCTCGTTCCCAAACCTCTTTAATGGTGTTGCGTGAAGTAGAGTGTGACTGCACCAAGGTGCATAACATCGAGACACCTTTTCTTTGACCCCCAGTGGTTATCATGGCTCTTATACATTCATGAGTTGGGGGCTCCAAGGGAAATGATGGCCATTTAGCGGCAAATGCAGCCTTCATTCGGTGGAATTGAAAGCGTTTGAGTTGCCCATCTCCCACTGTCTCAACAAAGTCCCCACAGTATGTACCCCCTGGAAACATACTGCGCATTTTGAAGTGTTTTTTTCGGGTCCCATGACTCCTGTAATGACCTGTCAAATGTGGGCGCAATATTGGGGAAGTTCCATAGGGGAATTTCCGGTTAGTATGGGGTCGCCATTCCAATCCTCTTGTATATTTTGGATCATGCATGTGTGGTGATGCTTACTGGGTCAAATTCACAAGTGTCTTTATGTTTAGACCCGTAGATAACTGATCGTATATCAATGGGGGAAGCAGCATGTTTCTCTAAAGGAATATGTGTGGCTGTGTCATCAGGGTCAAACCAGTGTTTTGCAAATTGCGCCTGAGACGCCAAGTAGTATAACTCGAAGTCGGGAGCAGAGATGCCACCACTCGAGTACGGTTCCACCACTTTGGCCCACCCCAACCTGATCGCTTTTCCGCCCCACACAAATGAATGTAATTTGACAGTCAGATTCTGCAGTAATTCCACATGGTTTTGCATATAGAGTGTATGTTTGTCCATGGATACCATTATTCCCAGATAGCGAACTTGTGTGGAGGGCCCATTTAAAGCCGCTTATACCAGATAGACCACTGGCGCTAGAGGTCAGTGGGAACAATTCAGATTTCAACACATTAATCCTGTACCCAGAGTAGTCCGAGAATGTATGCATGTCAGTCTTGATAGGTTCCATGTTTTCCTCTGGGTTGTGGATGTATAACAGGGTATCATCAGCGTATAGGGATACTATCTGCGGAGGTCCCGTCATCCTGAGTCCTCTATGGGAATGGTTTTCCGTACGTATTCCGTCATAGATTCTATGGTGAGTGCAAACAGGATGGGAGAGAAGGGACAACCCTGTTCGGTACCTCTGTTTAACATGAATATGCGTGACATTGTGTTGTTAATAACGGCTCTGGCTGTCGCTTTTGTGTGCAGTAGACAAACGCTCTTAATAAGTATTGGCCCAGCCCGAACCGTACCAGGAATAGATGGGACCTGGAGACCGAATCGAAAGCCTTTTCGGCGTCTAGTTCTGCGATGGCCGCATTTGTCTTCGGGTCGATCTGTGCCATCACACCAAAGAGGCGTCTTAAGTTTAAGGCTGTGGATCAAGTGGGGATGAAGCCGGCCTGGTCGGGGTGGACCAGGGTGGGCATATACGGTAAGAGTCTAGTGGCAAGGACTTTAGCAAAAATCTTTGTGTCTGTGTTAATCAGGGAGAGGGGTCTGTATGAGGCCATGTCCTGTGCAGGACGACAAGGTTTAAGGAGGACTGTGATTATCGCCTCGTGCATAGATTTGGTGAGGGTGCCACAGTTCATTGCCTCCTCCCAAACCCTCAACAGTACAGGGGCCAATTTGTCATGGAATTTGCTGTATAGTTCAGCTCCCAGCCCATCCGAGACAGGGGCCCTGCCGGTATTTAATGCTTTAATCGCATTGGTGATTTCCTGAAGTGTGATGGGCATATCTAGTATATTGCGTGTATCAGGTGTCAGAGTTGGGAGATCTAGTTCATCCAAGAAGCAAGTTATTTCTTCCTTGAATTTCACATTGTGGTTGGAATATAGGGATGTATAGAAGTCAGCAAATGTGGTGTTCATAGCTTGCTCCCGGTTCACTATCGTCCCTTGAGTCGTCTGGATACTGGAAATGGGGCTACGGTAACTCTCAGCCTTGAGCATATTAGCTAAGAACTTGCCCGCTTTATTGCTTTCCCTGTATCTGCGGGCTCAGCCTGGGGTGGTCATATATAGGACTTCTCTGTCTGCAAGTTTGTTGAATTCATTCAGTGTTATATGTATATGGGAAAGGGTCTCTTTGTTGTGTGTAGTGCTATATTCAATTTCAAGCATGCCTAGTTTTGCTTCAGCTACGCTTAATTCCCTCCTAACGGTTTTCAATAGCCTGGTGAACTTTGACAAAATGACAGCCCGAACCCACACCTTGAACATAGAGTGGCATAACCGCTCATCGACCCCACATTTAATAAAAAAAACTCTTCAATTTCGATGTGGAGTGCCTCGCAGACATGGTGGTCTCTGAGCAGTGTAGGGGGCATCCTCCAGCGTTTAGCAGGCGGTGCGGTGTCATGTAGAGTAAGGGTAAGTGTTATTGGGGAGTGGTCCGGGGGTAAATCTCACAGCCAGACGTTGCATCTGAGAGGGATAAGCTGATGGGCCAGTAATCTATGTGTTAGTGTGAATCGTGTACGGAGGAATAGTAAGTAAACTTCTTTTCTTGTGGATGTAATTCTCGCCATATATCAATTGTGCTCGTTTGTTGCATTATCTGTTTTAGGGCAAGTGCGGCCCTCGTGGGTGCCCGCGGATCCACCGAAGAACGATCCAAGGACATGTCAAGAATTGTATTGAAGGCCTCCCCCCATATTACTAGCGCGTCTCTGAATGTGATCAACATATCTAGCATCGTGCAATAAAAGTCTGGGTCATCGACATTAGGCCCGTAGGTATTGACTATGACTATTTGTCGTCCCGCCACCTCCTCCCAAACCAGGACGTATCTGCCCTGGGCGTCTATCTTGTTTGACAGGTATCAGAAACCCAGTTTTGTGTGAATCAACATGAGCACTCCTCTAGACTGAGCCGAATACTCTGTGTAATATCAAAGGGGTCCCCAGCGTGGAAGAAAGTTAGTGTTAACATTATTGAGTGCGTGTGTTTCTTGTATAAGGAGGATCTGAGGGCTATGCCTAATCACATAAGCTGCGAATTTCCTGTCTTTGACTGGGTTGTTGAGTCCTCGAATATTCCAGGAGAGCAGCTTAATCATCAGTCCCCTATCAACCTGTGTCATAACAGTCAATTATATTGGTTCTATTTCCCATGTATCGATGCGCCTCCGTCCAGCGCGCAGTGTCTGCTGCTACAGAACTCCCCGAATTTGAACTTTTAACATCCCCAACAAAACCTGGCAGAGTGCCAGGGGTAGTTATACTTTGTGCCCCGCCCCCACCCGCACCATCAACCCCAACATGATGATTTATCCCATTTCCCATAACTTGTGGAGTTCTCCTGAGGGTCGCTCAATGCAGCTACATGGCTGAAAATCAACAGAGGCTCACGACCCCATTTCAACAGCTATTAATCGGAGCCACTCTTCCTTAGGAAAGACATCAAACATTGCAAAGGATATGAGTCTAAATCACTCTCAATTGGCCGGGTCAAGTCTCTCCTCGCCTGGTCGTGGTCGCATATTTTGATCCATTGCCCAGTCCCTGAGGGGGGGTATAAGGATGGAAGCCTCAATGTATGCCATGGCTTCAGTAGGATTTTCAAAAAAGTGTGTTCTGCCTCCATGTTGGATTCTCATCTTTGCCGGGAAGACGAGAGCATAGGGGATGTGGCGTAGCCTAAGTTGTCTCTTGACCTGTTCATAGAACCTCCTTTGTGGTTGAACATTGGCCGAGAAGTCTGGGTAGATATGCACCCTGTTTTCCTTGTAGTGTAAGGTGCTTTTTTCTCTGGATAATCTCAGAATCGTGTCTCTATCCCTATATTTGAGGAGACAGGCTATTATCGTACGAGGTGGCGCCCCAGGTCTGGGAGGCGGTGCCAAGGTACGATGGGCCTTTTTGACAAGGAGGTGGTCTGAGAAGGAGTGTGCGCCTAGGAGGGTTTTCAGAAGGTTTTCTACATGTCGCTCCATTGGGCCTTTACAGAAGGACTCAGCGATTCCAACAATTCGGGTGTTATTCCTTCTGGATCTTGATTCGAGATCCTCACACTTGTTTTGAGTTTTATGTAGTTCACCTTTTAGTTGTGCGATGTCACGGGTGTGCTGGGTTATCGTATCTTCATTTGTACTGATCCTGTTTTCTGCGTCAGTGATTCGTGTGCTCTCCTTGTCCACCCTAGCCTTCAGGGAGCTGATCTTTGCCACAATGTCATCTAGCTTGACAATTACCACTAAAAAGACATTTTGTACAGTTGTCATTAGGCGATCTTCTCTTGCATCGCCAGGGGTCTCGGCCTCGCTGTCCGTCGTCGACCGGGGTGTCGTGGCCTACCCATGAGGCTGGGAGCTAGCAAAGGAGTCCATTGGGCCGGTTTTCTTGGCTCCTGTACCTTTCTTCTCGTGGTGGCCCATATGGTGCAGCTACCAACGGAGAGTGGACTGTGTTCTCCCACGTCTAGTGACTGTATGGGACAGCTTTGTTTTGGTGATCCCAGAGCAGGCTGGGTGCTTCTGGCCCGGGTGGCCGGATCGCCCTTCTGTCACACCTGCACGGCCTGCCCCGGTGGATCCTGGTTGTGTTAAGTCATATGGAGTTCCCTGGAGTTATCGCTGAAGTGGCTTCTCTGGTTATGCCTAAGTTGTATCGTCAGGGCCTCTCCCTGCTATTTTAAAAGCTGTGCTGCGTTGTAGACTGCCTCTTGGGCCAAGCTTCAGTATGCGTCTATGCTCAGAGCTGGTATGCTCTGTGTCGTGAAAGGACTCCTACAACACTTGAGTGCCGGCGTGTAGACCTGGGTCCAATTTCAGCCGATTGATGAGGGTGATTTGCAGAATGCCCCCTCCTTATGTGAATGACTACAATGGGGAGACTGTGTTTATACACGCTTGTGTGGAGAAATCAGATTCCTTCCCACAGTAATAAAAGAATGCAGTGCCATACGTAGAAACAGATTTGGAGCCGCTAACGTGTCCCTTGCATCCTTGTTTCTGCCTTTAATGCACACTCTGGGATGTCTCGGCTCCTACAAGGTGAATGGGGATCTATCAACACTGGGATATAGAGTTAAAATGAACTCGACGCACCCAGGTGTCAATGGGTTTGCCTAATCCAGATAAAGGGCCAATCTCTGATAGATCCAAAGTCAGTTGGGGATATTTGATAAGGAGCTTGGTGTATTGAGGAGCGCAGTCTCCCTATTGCCCAGTGCAAACCCCATGTGTTTTGGACTTGATTGGGTTTGAGACGAAGTTTGTGCCGTTGATTGCAGAGGCCACAAACCTACCATAGTATTTAGCGTCACCGGCCAGCCCCTCCAATATCCTCTCTCAATGGTAATGTCTGATCCGTTGGGAAGGTCCTGGCTGGCGATCTGCCCCACAGATGGACTGTTTCCTTCCTCGTATTCCAGGACCATGGTGCAGCGTTCCGCTATTGCCAGGCCCCCCAATCAGGACCGACGTGAGCAGGGGGAAGGTATGCAGAACGCCCCTCAGCACGTACCTTTGTGGTGTCGGCAGTCCCGCCTCCTGCCTCCCAATCCGACCGTTACTTGCCGCTCGTCCTCGCTTATTCTCCGATGTTGCAGTCACAGTTGGGGGTGAGGTCGGAACCTGGGCTGGTTGGGGATGGGGTTGATGTTCGGAGCGTATCCTCCAAAGGGCTGTGCGCAGTCTCCAGAGGGCCTGAAGAGAGCGTGCCTCGTCGCCGGGTAGTTAGGTTCACGGCTCCTCTCGGTGAGAAGAATAATTGGGTGTTTTCCACAAAGAGTTGGTACGAGAACTGAAAGGAGGAGATTAGTGCCCCAAGAGCAGAGATGTACAGTGTAAAGAGGGGGGGCCCAAGACAGAGCCTTGTGCAACCCCAATGGTTCGTTGAGTGTGTTAAGAGGTGTTGTTCCAGGAGACAGAGAATCAGTGAGGTGCCAGGTAGGATTCAATCCAGGCAAGGGTTTGATGATGAATCCCAAGAAAAGAGAGAGTATTGAGGAGATCAGAGTGATTGACAGTGTCAAGGACAGCAGACAGGACATTGATAATTAGGATAGAGGATAGTTTAAAGTGCTTAGCAGAGGCGAGGAAGTTGGAGACATTCATGAAAGCAATTATTGTGGAGCGACAGGAGCAGAAACCTGCTTGTAGAGGGTCTTGAAGGTTGTAGATTTCTACAAAATTTGCAAGTCGGTTGAACACAACCCTTTACAGTACCTTTCAGGAATGGGGACAAAGAAACACAGGGCAAAAGTTAGCCGCTAGGTTCAGGTCAGCCCTTTCATGTTTTAGGAGAGGGATGACTTGCTGTTTTGAAAATAGACGCAAAAGAAGCAGAGTAGAAGGACAGGTTGAATTGTTCTGCAAGGTGAGAGGCCTCTAAAGGGGCAATAGGCTTCACTAGCTAAGAAGCAAGAGGATCTGATGGGGCACAAGAGGTGTTAGCCTTCATCAGTAAAGCTGGGACTTCTTCAATATTAGTGTGACTAACGTGGGAGATGGAGGCAGAGGATGAGGCTAGAGTAGGCGGAGTGTAAAGTGTAGGAGGAGGGAGTGTGATGAAGGTCAAGAGAGAGTCTCTAATTTAAAAAATGTTTATAAAATGTTTGGAGTATTCAGCCAAGTCATTCGCTGCGGCATCAGATTTGATTGTCATAGGTGTAGGAGGAGTGTGCCTAGAGAGCACTGTAGCCGATGAAGATGGTTGGAATGAGAGTGAATGAAGGTGAGGTTGAATTCCGTGTTTACATTTTATTTAAAAATGTATTTAATGTGCATTTGGTTAATAAAAAATATTACTTTAAGCACAATTACAAAACAACAAAATCAAATTAAAAAACAGCAAAATAAAGTTACACATTGTGTAGTGTCTATAATCCTATTATACCCTTTAAAAGTTAATAATAAAAATAAATATTACAGTACATTTTATCAACAGTTCAAGTGATCCTCATAAAATGATCACATCATTTCTAAAATATGTTAAAAAAAGACCAATCAGTGTATAGACACACAATGTTCATTGAATCAATATTGCTTAGCAGATAAGGATAGTTCAGCATCTGGCATATTAATAGCTGAGCACGAGCCTCACTGAGTACAGACATCCAAGACAATATCACATATTGGGTCTACTTATTCCAAAATATATGAAACAAATTCTTGGTACCCTTTTTGATATTGCATACTTGCACTGGAGCACTGAGTTAGTACATGTCGTGATGTTTCAATAGCAGTGTGACACATTCTGCAGATCCTATCATCATAGGGTACCATTGACCATCCACCAACATATTCATACATAGGTAGGATGTTAAGCCGCAAGTAGGTCATATATCTCCTTAAATCTTTATTACAGATTTTAATCACAAGTGTAGGGTCTGTTGGTGCAAAATCCTTGACCACTATATTCTGTATATCTCTTTTTCCCGTTAAGATTAGAAATGGTGTGTGGCCTGTCCCAAACTTGTCTTTTGCTTCAGTTGGTTCCATACATTTATTTATTTTATTTTAGTATTTGTATAGCGCGCTGCAACCCATGGGCATAGAGGCGCTGAGAAGAATATGTATGCTGGCTTGCTTAAGGGTTACCAGATAGCGGCCCAGTACAGTGAATAAAACAGTTACATCGATTACAGAAGGTTACAAGTTGGGTGCAATAAGCAGAGACAGTCATAAACTGAGGCGATGGGGGGAGGCAAGTCAGGCAAAAAGCTCAGTCTTCAAGGCTTTACGGAAGGTTTTGTGTGATTCGATCATCCTGAGTTGGGCAGGGAGGGTGTTCCAATGAGTTGCAGCCAAGGTAGGGAAACTAGTGCCACCGGCTCTAACTCTTCGAGTTTGAGGAACCAGGAGGCGATTGGCATACGCAGAACTGGCCGGTCTGGAGGGTGTTTTTTTGGTGATCCTCTGAGCTAAGTAGGTAGGTGCCAATCCATGGATGCATTTGTGTGCAATGGCCAGTGTTTTGAAGAGGATCCTTTCTTTGACGGGCAGCCAGTGGACCTGCCTTCTCACCCCAGAGATGTGCTCCCTGCGAACTGTACCAGTTGCGGCCCTCAAGGCATTGTTCTGAGCAACATGAAGTTTTGACAGGTTCTTTTGGGAGGTGCCGCCATAGAGTACGTTACAGTAGTCTACCCTAGATCCTATAATGGCCCTTGCAATGGTGATGCAGTTGTCTTGTGACAAGAATGGCTGCACTGCATTGATTAGTTTGGTCATGCTATGTTCCAGGTATACGCCTAGAGTCTTGATGGCTTGGGACACGGTAATGGGGATGTTGTCTATTGTAAATGCGCTGTACTGCACACCGAGTTTACTGAGTGTGGCTGTGCATCCAATTAGCAGGAGTTCTGTTTTCTCGCTATTTAGGCATAGCCAGTTTTCAGCCATCCAGGCCTGGATTGTGGAGTAGGTGCGGTTGAGAGTATTTGTGTCTGTATGGTAGTCACCACTCAGAGGGATGAGCACCTGTGTGTCATCAGCATAGTTGGTATATGCGATGCCCATGGCGTCAAGAAGTTGGAACAGTGGCCTAGTGAAGAGGTTGTAGAGATTTGGAGATATGCAGGACCCTTGAGGGATACCACATTTGATAGGGCTGGGGGCAGCATTAGAGTCGTTGGAGAACACCTTCATCACTCTCTCCTTGAGGAAGGATGATATCCATTTGCAGGCTTTCGGGGAGAAGTTGGCAGTGGAGGACAGGTGATGACATAGGGTCTTGTGATCTACCAAATCGAAAGCGGCAGACGGGTCTAGCAAGAGGAGGAGAGCAGGCCTGCCGGCATCTATTAGGTCATCAATTTGATAGCTGAGATCCAGTAGGGCGGTTTCTGTGCCGTGCCGTGGCCTGAAGCCAGATTGGTGCAGCCCTAGGAGTTGGTTTTCTTCCAAGAATGTTTGAACTTGCAGGTAGGCTGCTTTATCAAGAATCTTTAGCAAGAAGGGACAGTGGTGATCGGTCTGTAGTTCCCTGGAACCATTGGATCAAGTGATGCTTTCTTTAGGAGTGGGCGGACCCAGGCCTCCTTCAGGGAGGACGGTACCTGAGCTGAGCGGAAGGATGAGTTAATGAAGGCGGTAATGAAGGGAGCCAAGGAGTGGGCACATTCTTTAATGTGTGCCGGGCAAGCATCCCCTTTGCAGTTGGAAGGCTAAATGGATTTGATGAGGTTTATAACTTCTGCTTCAGTCAGGTCAGAGAAGTCAAAAGTGGGTAGCTCCTCGGCTGCGGCAGGTGGAGGGGGAGGGAGCTGTGTTTCTAAAATAGATAGTAAAGCTTTTTGGTGCGCTATAATTTTAGCGTGCAGCGTGTCAAGCTTGTCTAGCATGGCGGTTTGAATAGTGTTGCACCAAGACTCATCCTTGATGATGGTTGAATTAGGGGTGGTAGGGGTCTCAAGTTCCCTGAAGTTTGCAAAGACCTCTTTGGTCCCAGATTTGGCATTGTCGATCCTAGTGTTGAAGGATGCAACTTTAGCCTGAGTGATGGCTGTTTTGTACTGTTTAGAACAGTTTTTGAAAGCTAATTTGGTTGTTTGGCGTCTTTTAGAGACACCTTCACTTCCGGCGGTTGCCCTTTTTTAGGCTGTTTGTTCTAACATTGATGTGTTTGATTCACAATTAACTGTACATTTTGTATAGAGTCAGGGACAGTTTCTTGACCTATCCCTCTTAGATAGGCGTTGCACCATGCGCCGTCTAGGGAAAGACACCCCCGCTAGGGCTAGGTTGTCCTTCCTGAGGGCCAGAACAGCTCATTATCCTGTGTTTCCCTTTGTGATTACCCCTAAATTGCTACAATTACTTGTTTTGACTTTTATCTGCAGATATATATTTTCTTTCTCCCAAGGAACCGTTCTTTTGTGTACCAGTAAAGGTTTAAGCATACATTCCCAATTGGCACTTTGTAGAGAGCGCTTATGATGATAAAGCCAGTTTTTATATCTAGTAGAAAGCACAATTGTAGCAGCTCTCTGGTCAGCACGAGAACAAATCCTTACTTTCCCTCACTACATGCTTCTGAGGATTTGCCACACACCGTAACTTTAGAGAGGCAAAAAGCGATTGCATGGTCTTATGCATATCCCAATGATGATGTATTAGCAAAGATTCCATCCAATCCTGATCCAAACAAGTATATGAGTTAAATCTCTCAATATTTACATCGGACCATACAAGTCTGTTGCCTGGATTGTTTGTTGAAAAACTGGGGCATCTATGTTTTTTATTAAGTTTATGATCTGCTCCCAAATAAAGGGTCCAACTCAGAAATGTATGATCACTAAGAGTGGTTGATGTATAGAAGATGGCACTGCAGAAGAGCCACAGTTCCTAACTTTTGAAAACATAGTCCAAACGGAAGTGTGATTTACTGTTAGTCCAAGTAGCTTTAAAAGGTGCACCCCTGCCCTCCTTAGTATTAAGACATGTTAGATCATGTGCATCTAGACAATTGCCCCAACCAGACACTTTTTGTTTTGCCACCGGTCGGGCTATGTTTTGTCCAGATGTATTGTTTCCAAGATCAACCCATTCATCACTGTGCAGTTTAGTCAATAACTGCTCATTGAAATCACCAGACGTTACCACCTAGCCAGAAGGATAACTATTATACCAACAGTGCGCAATATCATACACCTTACCTCTCACTAAGTGAGGTAACGCAGCCCCGGGAGGATCGTAATTATTTATAATCATAATGTTACGATCCTTATGATCAGAATTAGTGATGGTGGCTGGTAAGATATTATGGGGGGCTGCCTGCCTGCAGCCATCTATCAATGGGGCCACATAATTAAGTTTGACGAAGAGTTCCATCACCTTGAGTGGTTGTAATCCTTGATTGTCCTGTTGTGGGACATGTTTCCCTGATAATATCACTTTGTGATTGCTTTTAAGGACAGTCGAGACTTCATACAAAGTGCCTGCGTCACCTCCGAGATGTTTTCCCAGTTGGTATGTTATGATTGTGCTCACAGGATTCCACTAAAATCAACTCTTCGTGCAGCGTAAGTAATGACAGAATAAGGGAGATGTCAGCATGGGCACAGAAGGGATCACATTGATCTTCGGCAATGGAAACCATTTCCGGCACCTGAGATGTTAAATCAATAGTCGGTTGAAAGAAAGGTGTTCCAATGTTTGTATTATTGTCAGGAAAAGTTGTTGATAATGGGCATGGTCACTTGATGTTTGTTTTATTGTCCCTTCATGCAAGTATAAAATGGCATCAACGACACTCACAAGAATGTACTTTAGGTCTTGTTGTTCATTGCCCATATTAGAACAGAGGAATCGAGTCAGCCTTGTTGAGAGAGGAATGAGACAGTTCCACCCCTGCTGTCTCTGTGCCTGAGCCGATGAGTTAGTGCAAGTTGAAACCTCAGGATCAGAGTCACTTTCACTGTCGTAGGAACTGAAGGAGCACGGGATGAGATCAATTGCTCTAGGTCAGGATTGGCTGACAATTGCGTGCCAATGAGGTTATCATAATTTGTGGAGGAGTTCAAAGCTCGACTAGCATACCCCATTGAATTCCTGCAGAGGACTAAGCATACATTTAACAACTAATTATTATCAATGCACAGTGATGGTGCAGAAGTTTTCTCCAGTAAAGGAAGGATCATATTGTAATTATTTATCGGGGAGTTGGGTACATTAATTACAGCTGCCACCTCTTTTTGAGCTGAAGTAGCATAATAACCTGTGATTTTGCTCTGTGTAGATTCAACGCCCTGCTGCTTGTCTTTTTTTGTATGGGGGCACCATTTCAGTGAGGTTCCCCCCGCCGGGGGGCTTTGTGGTAATTTTCCTGCACATGTGCTAGAACTGTGCAGTCCGTACTTTCGACTTCGATTTCATATTTATGCGCGGACACAGAGGAAGAAACAGAGTACTCACTGATCCCCTCTGTCGTTAATCGTGGCAGGCTGAATGTGCCATGCAAAACAATGAACAATGGAGAGACCGTAGGGGGTGGCTGCTGGGTTGCTGGTCGTCCCCAGTCGACCACTGTAACCCACTCCTCTCTCCGCGCCACGCGCGCCAACTGCTGTTAAGTAGTCTCTGCCTAGAAAACAGTTGGGAGAAACTCCTCTTCCGCAGAAAGGACACAGTAACCAGACTCTGCGTAGTAGCAGGACACTGCAGTAAACCACTCCTCTCGCCACTCTCCCCGTGGCACCCCATGTTAAGTAGTATATGCCTAGAAAGCAGTTGGGAAAAACTCCTCCTCCACACAAAGGATGCAGTAAGCAGACTCTGTCATAGCAGGACACCACAGTAAACCACTCCCTCAACACTTCAGTTTTTTGCTCCATCAAGAGAGGACTTGAGTGTTCAGGGCAGAGAGGTAGAGTTGCAGGCCCTCATGCAAATCTGTATGCCTCCATTTGCGCAGCAGCCGATGCATGTCTATGTGGAGACAGCGTTTGAATGGGGTGACCCATGGTTGAGGATGCTGAGATTTAGGGGTGAAAGTTAACAGTGGGAAGTGAGAGGAGAATGAGTTGTAGAAGGGATTGGAAGCAGGAAAAGGCATTATAAGTGGAAGAGGCATCAGGTGTGGAGGAGGAGATTGAGAACCGTAGGTCTGAGAGAAAGGGAGGAATTGCAGAAGGTTTACATTTCCTTTTACTAATAGGTGAGGCAAGTGATAAGGAGAGTTCAGATGGAGGAAAAGAGATGATGGTTGAAAAAATTGAATGATCAGATAGGGATGGCGTGACAGTCATATTATTTATTTATACATTTATAGAGCGTGCTAAACCCGGAGGCATCGAGACGCTGTTACAAGCAGGTTAGAACAAAGTATGTAATTGTTGCACAATCCAGGTAGGCGGAAGTCTATGATATTTACAAGGTAGGTGAAGCCCCGATGTTGGGGTCACATATGGCGAGGGGCAGTTAGTTGAATAGCAGTGTTTTCAACAATTTGCGAAAGGAGTTGGAATGTTTGACTCTCGTGGCAAGAGGGAGAAGGTTCCAGTGTTTAGCAGCCATGGAAGGGAAACTGGAGCCTCCCACTTTTGACTGTTTGAATTTGGGCTGGGGGAGACGATGTGCAGGCCACGCTCGTAGGTCTAGAGGAGACCACTTTTTTGAAAATGTTTGCGATAGGTAAGGGGGGCATCATTGGTAAGGCCTATGTCTGTGATGGAGAGAGTTTTGAAGAGAATACCCTCACAAATAGGGAGCCAATTGGCTTGTTTTCTTTCTGCTGAAATATGCTATAGTTTGGGGATGTTTAGTGCAGCTCTTAGCAAGTTATTTTGTATAACCTGCATTTTCTTGATGTGTTTAGAGGTGCCTGCGAAAAGGGCATTATAGTAGTCATGTTTCAATCCAATTGTGGCCAGGGTGATGGTGAGGCAGCTGTCCGGGGAGAGGAAAGTTCTTGCTGCATTGATTAGTTTAGTTGAGTAGGCCGCTGTGGAAGCAATGGCGTGTACTTGCAGTGTGATGGAAAGTGTGTCATCCAGGTATACTTCTAATGTTTTCACAGATGGTGAGACTGCTATCACATTGCCGTCAATAATGAAGGAGGAGTATTGCAGGTCGAGCTTCTTGATTATCGACGGGGTGCCCACTAACAGGATCTGAGTCGTATCGTCATTTAGAGGCGATGGGTGACCATCCAAGCCTGGATGATGGTGTAAATGGAGTTGAGTGTGGCAGAGTCTTCTAGGTAATTGTCGGAAATGGGGAGAAGAATCTGTCTGTCATCTGCAAAATTTGTGTAGGAAATGCTGGTTGAGTCTAGGAGGGCGAATAGTGGTTTTGTAAAAAATGTAATGGGTTGGGGATGCGCAAGAGCCTTGAGGTACCCCACAAGTGATGGGAACAGGAGGGGCGCTGGCTTTCTCTGCGAATACCCGGATGACTCTATCGCACAAGGAGGAATCGATCCAGGTTATGGCCTCTGGTGAGAAGTTTGCTGCTGAGGAAAGGTGATGAGCAAGGATTTTGTGGTCCAACAAGTCGAAGGCAGCCGACAGGTCTGGGAATAGCAATAGTGCAGGATTTCTATTATCCCGGATCTCATCGATCTGGATCTTTAGGTCTAGCAATGCCGATTCTGTCCCATGGCCGGGCGAAACCCCGACTGGCGCATCCCCAGTATGTGGTTTGTTTCCAGGTAGCTCTGGATTTGCAGATAGGCTGCTCTGTCCAGAATTATTAGCAAAAAGGGGACAGTAGTGATTGGGTGATAGTTGGTAGTGATTGGGTGATAGTTGATGGGAATCGTAGGGTTGAGCAAGGTTTTTTTTAATGAGGGAGGACCCATGCTGCTTTTAGACTAGTAGGGACAATGCCTGTGGTGATGGAGGCGTAAATGAATGAAGCAATAATAGGTGCCAGGAGCTCTGCTCACTCTTTGATGGCATTTGCAGGACAAATGTCACCTTTACATCAATAAGGTTTGAAGCCTTTAAGGATGGTTTTAACATAGTCTTCTGCGACATTGGTGAATCAAAAGAAAGGGCCGTCTTCTGGGTTGGAGGAGCAGGCAGTCCTGACCGTTATGGAGGCAGGCTGGAGTTTAAGTAAGGTTTTTTTGTATCAAAACTATATTGGGCAACCAGCCGAAAATCAGTGCGTTTGTCTGTATCAAAATAGTCTAAGGCCTTATATTTCCGCTGAAATATTTTGTGCCTGCAGCAGATGTTTGTGTGTTGTTGGACACCTGTGCCCATGGTTGTCCAGTTAGCAATTGTACCACAAAATCCCCCAACCAATCTGTGCAACCGCAAGTATATTTAATTGTACGAATAGTCACAACAAAGTGTAGCCTGTACACTTTGTTGTGACTATCTGTGCAATTACATTTACTTGCCTTTGCGCAGATTCATCGGATGATTTTGTGGTACATTTGTTTAGTATCAATTTTCCTGTGTAGGGTTTACATTTTTTGCAGCATGGCATTTTGAATATCGGCGCACCAGGACTCATCTTTCAGGATGAAGACGGGGGGGTTGGTGGGGGTTTCCAATTCCCTTAGGATATTGAACCAGTGACGTAACACAACATTTGGGGGCCCCCTGCGAGCCATGCTGAGGGCCCGCCCCCAGTTCGGCAACAAAACATGGGTCGCGCCACACTCTGGGCCGGCCTAGATTACCATGCTTGCGCAATACGCACAAGTGTGCTGCTTCAAGGGTACACTGCACACTGTACTAGGAGCAGCCTAGATATATGTGTATGTTTTAATGCATTATACAGCACACTTTCTGAGAAAAATTGGCTATAAAGCCAGAGCATTTGCAATTGTTTTGTAGGGTAACACCAGTCCAAAAATCCAATACATGCAAGCCACCAACAGTGCACAGGAACATTAATGCTTTCATTAATTGAATGCTTTGCTATTAAAAATGCCATGCCACAATGAAAACATGTTCAACTGGATGTACAATGTAGACCAGTCTAGACACATTCTAACATATTACAATAAATCATGTCAGGCCACATTTAGACACACCTAGGCTGGTTGCACCAAAATGGCAGTCAAAGCAATAACAGTTATCCTGGTTGTTTTATCATAGATGCCCAGATAAATATACAATGCCACAGTAAGAAACAGCGAGATAAGCAGCAATCAAATGCCAGTCTAGCCAGGTAATTACACTTAGCAGAACTGCTGTATCAGAGATGCCCCGTTAGTACATCAAGCCAAACTAAAAAATGACTAGACTGGCTGCACCAAAATGCCTCTCTAGCAACTAATACCACATATCATGCCTGCTTATCCTGGAGATGGATTGCCATTACGATTTATCCAACAATTCCTGCCCCCACACATCCCATCTCCCTTCAACCCCCTGCTCCAACCCCAAAAATCAGCACATCAGCCCAGAATTACCTCCCCGACCTTCTTCCTTGTCCCAGTGCTGACGTATGAGGCACCTTCCCTCATAGGTAAGTACAAGGATGAGAAAGAGTGACCCTGGAAGTAATGAAGATTACAGGTAACTAAGCCAGGCATTACCTCCATGTCCTGCTACCTCATCCTAGTACTTGTGTATGAGGCAAGGTGCCTCATACACAACTACTGGGATGAGGAAGAATGGGTATACGAGTAATGAAGATTACCAATAAGTAATCATGGCATTAAACACAAGCAGTGACACAACACAATTGATCTGACTGGGCTTCAGTCCTCTTCCTGAGCCCCTGAAATTTTGGGCTATGTTCACTCGACCTGGCTGACTTACAATCCTGTTGCCAGGCAGAACAGGACACAGATGTTAAACGGCACCCGTGTTTTGTCGTTAAGGCCCAGCAAATACTAACGTAAAGCATTTCAGTGTTCGTTTTTAGGCAGTTAAAATCGTGATATGGGTTTAGTACTTGCATGCCAAGGGAGTGATTGGAAGGGTAGAGAGGGGACAGGAGACCGCTCATTCTCACAGCAGTCCATAAGTGAGTGCTTTCAGACTTAAAGGAGAGAGTTAACTGCTTGTAACATTGAAGCTGCACTAGAATAGTCTCATTAGAATGCGTAAAGAAGTTAAAGACCCCCACACAAATAAGTTTGCCCCTCCCCCATCGGGCGTGAAGTTAGCACCTCTCCCAACATTTGAAGGGTTAGCGGTCTCCCAAAATGTAGGTTTTGTTGAGCCCCTGAACACAAGCACACACACATACACATAAATGAAAAACACACGCACATCCTGACACCCATACATTTAAGTGTGCACCCGTTCAGCATACAGGCACACCCAGGCAGCCACCCATTAGTTTAAGCTTGCACCTTTTGACCATACACGCACACACCCAGCCACCCATACATTTGATTGTGCACACTTTCACCATACACTCACACAGGCATACCCAGGCTGCATCATGCACTCACTCATTAATGCACATTACATTATATACGTACATATACACATATTTACATGCACGCACACACACACCTTTAATCCTTTGGTCCAGGGGAAGAGATCTTCAGCTCCCTGTAGTAGCCAGGATTGCTTGTTCCCATCATCTACAGAGGATCAGGAGGCCCCCGTGTCATGGGTTGGAGGTGAGTCCCATTACTTCAAAATGAAATGTTTCTTTTTGAAGTCACTCTGACTTCATAAAGAAATTATTTCCGTTAAAGGACCAAACCGGAACAGAAATATTTTTTTTTAAGGCAGAGTGACTTCAAACTGAAACTATGGCCCTCATTATGAGTGTGGGGTCCGGAAACAAGGGTGCCGGTAAGGTTACCTGCACCCTTGTTTCCGAACCGCCACATCCAGAATCTGCCTGCTGGGACTGCTGCGCCCGACAGATCTGACCCTGGCAGGCGCAGCAGCCCCAGTAGGCAGACTCATCACGGAAGCACTGGCACTGTTGGTGCCGGTGCTTCTGTTAACCTATGGGGACTAACATTTTCCGGGCACCTAGCTTCCCTGTCAGCCGGGACCTGTAATGTTCAGGTAGCACCACGAAGCTAGGTCTCAGAAATGGTGTTACGAGGTTGGTGGCAACCTCGTAATGAGGCCCTTTTTCTTTTTGAAGTCATAGGGCTCGCAGCCTCATGCCTTGCAGGCCACTAGCCTTTAGGTTTCCACGAAATCAGGTGGGGGAGCCTTCAGACTTCATAAAAAATCGAACCTTTATTTTGTCACTCTGCCTTCGTAAAGACATTTCTGTAAAAAAAATCGTTATGGCAGAGTGCTCCAAAAAGAAACTTTTTTTTTCTTTCAGTTTTTAAAAAAGAATTGTAAAAAAATATTTTCTTTTAGTTTGAGGGACCCCTCCCAGGACATGTATGGGGCTCCCACACTACAGGGCGTGCGAGGGCCGCAGTTATGCCAGTGTATTGAACATCTGACGAGTGTTAGGTTTTGCATTGGCGATGCAGGTATTGTAGGTAGAGGCTTTAGCAGCGAGGATAGCTTTTTTTATAGTGTTTGGTGGCAAGAGAAAACAGTAATTTATTGGCCTCTGAAGGCGACTTCTTCCAGTCAGCTTCGGCTTGCCATTTTTTAGATCCAGGGATTTGATGTGAGGGCAAACCACAGGTTTCTATCTGCTGAGGATTTGAGCTTGCGTGGTTTAAGCGGGGCAATAGTGTTCATAATGGTCATCAAGGTCTTGCTGTACAGGTCAGCAAGTATGGTGGAGCCACTGGCAAAGGGAGGTTCTGGTAAGGAAGAGATTAGTATTAGTGTTAGCATTAGTGGCTGAGAGAGAGGTTATGGATAGAGTGGAGAGGGTGGTCACTAAAAAAAGACTGAAGTTCAGATTTCTGAGAAGTGGTTTCATAGGGAAGGTTAAGGTCACCTAAGAGAATGAAATGTTTAGTGGAAAGAGGTGCTCACGCCTTTTGGCAGATAATGGCATCATATGTCCAAGTACTTGCATCAATGAAACATCTAGGTACACACACCATTGTTAGTTACTGCCATTAAATGGCCAGCTGTGCACATGCCCCATGGGAATGATATGACTTGCCATTAAATGTTCAGGTACGCACAACATTGTAATGTGTGCGTTTGCAGAGGTGGGATGGCAGGGGCAGTGTGGGGGGGGTTGGGGCTGTGTGTGTGGTGGACTGGGAAATCTGCATGAGGCTGGGGACAATGGGTTTATTTCGACAGTGGCAGTGTGTATGAGACTGTGAAGGAGCAGGGCAGATCTGTGTGCGGGAGGGGTGCAATTAGTGTATAAGGGTGGGCCAGTGTTTGTGTGGGGGAGGGCTGGGACAGTTTGTGCATATGGGACAAATGGGTAGTGGAATGGGGGTGCGTGAGCATTGTGTGTGACGGGCTGCAGGGGAAGTGTTTGTGTATGTGTGTGAGGAGCAGCCTGTGTATGCGTGTGCCGGTTAGCAGGGTCTGTGTATGTGTACTCTGTGAGTGTGTGGGGCAGAGGGCAGAGGCAGTGTGTGAAACCAAAGGGTTTCTGTTTTGACATAAATGCAAGAGAAAGATATCCAGGACTGTTTTTTGTGTGACTTGTAGGCTTACATTTAAAATGGCAAAAGACCGTATGATTGGCAAAGTTCCAAAGAAAAAAACAGGACAGGATGACTTTCTCACACCTGGCACAGGGAATCCTGAGTACTCTGTAGTGAATTTGAGGGTGGGGCAGTGGGTATGGGGAGGTGGGGATGTGTGTGGAGGGGACAGTGTGTGTGTGCGCAGGGTCAGATAAGGGGAAGTGTGAGTGTGTTTGTGGTGGGGAGGCAGACGCAATGGCTCCAGGTGTGGAAGGGTGGGGCATAGGGTGTGTTGCGATCAATGACTATTGAACAATAAATAACTAAGCATAGAAATAGCCCTGTGCCTGGACTCTTCTTTCCTGGGAACATTAAGTGCCATCTCCTACCCAATGACAGTTATGGTTGGTCTTCTCCTTGAGGGTCAGTATCGCGCACGCTGTCACTGCTTTGGCACTTTCTAATGTTGATCACATTCATGTGATTTCCTCACTCCTCCACAGAGGGGAGCCCTTCGCTGTGAGGCTAAGGAGGTGAGCCTGCTATGCCACGATCCCCCGAAGGGTGGCGGAATGCAGGACCTCACAGGGTTGAGACTCCCCTCATGTGTGCAAGGACTCCCATTCTGTGATGGAACTCCCTAACCCCCTTACCTTTGAGATAATGCAATCCTCGAGGTCTTCCAAGAAACATGAGAAGACTACTGCCTGTTATTGTAAAACTCCTTCCTTTCTGTGATGAATCCTACAGATACCTCACAAATTCCCTGCCTAAAGTCTCCTCCCAGGTGGCCAGGGAAAGGCCGATGCTTTCAGATCCTGACCTTGGGGATGGGGTTCTGTGGGAGGGTCATCTGGGAGGAGAAAAAGCCCAGAGGAGTCGGAGGAAGCCATGGGATGAGATACAGTATTTGTCTTCCTCTAGTGAAGATAGCCCCACATTGCCAATAACCATCTTGCTATTCCACAAGATCCATCTGCTAAGGGGCATGAAAACAATCACAAACCCCAAGTCTTGGGAGAAATCAGAACCTTTCTAAACTGAGGCAGACTTATAAAGCTAAAGACCTCTCTAACACCCAAAGGTACAGTGGATGAAAGTCTATGAATAATAACTTAAAAGAATTGCCTATTCCTTGCCAATCAAATTTGATTAATAATTCTTATGAAATTCCTTTAAAAGATATTGTGAGGAACAAACCTGTGTTTAAAAATGAAAATCAAGCTCAGAACTGTGTAATTAGGGACTCCAAATCCCATACTTCTCTGGGTATTGGGATGAGGAAGAGGGCTGAAGAGGTGGAATGTTGCAGTAGTGGTCAAATAACTAATTCCAATGACCACGCCTGAGGGAGACTGAGAGGCTTAAAAAGCACCCTCATGTGCAGGCCAAGGAAGAGCAGGAGAAGAGCAGTGGCAGTAAGAAGCATCAGTGTGACTCGTGCAGGCAGCTCAGACTGAAGCTGGAGGAGAGAGAAGACGATGTGACCTCTGTGTGGCAGATTTCAGCTGCCGGTCCTGAGAGGTTCTGTACCTCCTAGAGTCTGAAGGCCAGAGGGCACGCCACAGGAAGTGGCAGGAGAGAAGCTTGCCTGTGGGAGACCCGCTTTGCAGAGAATGCACAGTGGAAAGCGAAGGCAAGGGAAACATTGCTTCCTGAGAGGCTGACCGAGTGGGTGGCGTGCACCTGAGGGCCTGACAGAGGTTTCTGGGGGCTTGCGTGCTTCAGAAGACCTCTGCAGCAAGAGACGCTCCAAATGCAAGTGGCGCAGATGGAAGAAGACTAAAGGAAGCAGTTTGATGAGAAGTGAGGAGCCACAGCACAGAAGTCCTGTTCACGACAAGCGGAATGGAGATGCGTGTCTTACCCAGTGAGTTGACAGGTTTGTAGTGACCCTGGAGCACGCCATCCCCACTCGCGTAGCTCAGGCAGGCAGTCGGCGAGTGATGTGATGAATTTTACAGATCCCTCACTGAAACCCTGCCTAAAGTCTCCCTGGACAGGGGAAGGCAGACACTTCCTAATCCCAACCCTGGGGACGTTGTACTGCGGGAGGGTGGTGAGGAGATTCCGTGGGATGAAACCCTGTATTTTCTTCTCTTTGATGGCATATTGTCATTTTAATGTCTCTAAACCTCATATTAGATCTAAGATTATCAATTTTAAGATTATAAAATCAGTGCAAACTATACCGAAGGAAGGACCTTTTTGGTATCACAAACTAAATACCTTCCTCAGTCCCAAGGGTACAATGTGAAGGATTATGGGAATGTTGTCTTCACTAATCCATCTTCCTCTGCAATAGTTAATTCTCATAGCCCCTCTGTTAAAAGCCTTAAGGGAATTAAATCTACCCTTACTAATAATTTAGAAGTTGAAAAACCTAACTTTGTTGGAAGAAACTACAGGTCCCAGAATCCTAGCGGTATTGAGACAAGGAAGAAGGCAGAAGAGGCATGCAGATGTAGTCAGGCAATTAGGGCTAATAGCCCACACCTGTAGACAATCGTTAAACATGAGAAGCATAAAAGGCCCCTTCTGGAAAGGAGAATTAGAAGGAGCTGGGATGAGAGCTGGAAGGCTGGCTCAAGCAGGAGAAGTAAAGGAAAAGCACAAGGCTGGCAAATCACGAGGAGGTGGGTTCACAAGAGGGATGCCGGAATGTGGAGACAGAAGATTTAATCTGTAAATTCTGAGAGAGTCCTGTTCTCCCAAAACCTGAAGCGCAGAGGCTGCGCAGCAGAAGACATGCTGGAGGCTTAGCTTTCCCTATGTGAGCATTAATGTTGTAATTTGCAGAGCTGTGAACATACAGGGGACTAAGGCCAGAGGTAGAAGGCAAGCCGAGGGTCTTGGAAGGAAAAGGAGTTCCCAATTCAAGTGGTCAGACTGAAGACACCCGTGCTGGAGAAGGGTGTGGGTCCCCAGCGAGCTACACGTAGTAGAAGTTATCGTGGAAGTCGGGGAAGCAGGTATACCTGCAAAACCAGTGTTTATGAAGCCGGTGAGTGAAGCACGGTGTTCAGATACACTATGCGAGCCTTTCCGGTAACTATAGCCAGCTCCTAATTGACTCGCATGTTTTAAGCAAGTACAAATTGTTAGTTATACCAGAAGTCTTATTCACAATGGAATTGTAGCACTCTTGCGTATAGTGCAGAAGATCAAAACTCGCATGAGAAGCTAAGTTATTTGGAAACCATTGTTGAACTGTTTCTAGTCTGTTGCTGCCTAATCGAGTCTTTGTGTGTCCCCAATTAAGAAGAGGGAATGCTTCTTAAATCATTACTGAATACCTAACTTGAATAACAGTGGAGTAACAAATTACAATGATAAAAACTACATTAAAAGGAGGTCACGTGTGCCTAATTATAATTCCCAAAAGAATTTAGAATCTGAACCTTTACCGTTACATGGGAATACAGTTATTTATTCAACTTTAAAGCTAGAAATATACTTTAACCCCTTAAGTGCCAAAGATGAGATATCTCGTCCTTGACATTACCTCTGTAGTGCCAAGGACGAGATAGCTAGTCCTTTTTGGCACCTTGTTTTGAGCGATCCCTGCAATGCAGGGATCGCTCAAAACAGTAGTCCAACCCCCGGGCTAAGTGGGGGGAGGTCCCCCCTCACTGCCAGGGGGCTGGATTACCTTCAGTTTCACGTCAGCGTGCGTAATGCACGCCATCATGAAACTGAAAGCATTTTCACCGCGGCAGCCATTTTCGGCTGCCACGGTGAAAACACAAGGTGAGTCTCCACCTTGCTCTGCCTTGATCTTCGGCTGTATTTCAATGGGGAGATTCCCCCCATTTCCAATGATACCTTGTGTGACAGCATTGCTGCTCACGGATCGGGTGCAGATCGCTCAATCCGTGGGCAGCAATGCCACTAGACACCAGGGATGTCTTTACAGTGTGGGGGGAGGGAGGGCTGCTTACTAGGTAAGCGCCCCCTCTCCCCCATTGCCCAAAAGCATGGGGCCACATGTATGTGCCAATCTGGCCCCAGGGTGCCCAAATCTTACTGCCCCACCCACTGGGTGCCTGTCCCACACATTTTTGGTGGCCCTCTCCTCCCCCCACCCCAGATGGATGGGGGTGTACCTCACACAGCCATTTGTAGGAGGCCCAGGGAGGCCTGCATGAGGTGATCCTGCCACCCATTTGGGGTGAGGGAGAGAGGGCCACCAAAAATTGTGGGACAGGCCCCCAGTGGGTGGGGCCGTAAGGTGTGGGCACCCTGGGGCCAGATTGGCACACCAATGTGCCCCTCTGCGCCAAGGGGAGTTGGGTTACCAAAGGATTAAGTTGAAAATGGTGGACTGCATTTTAGGGGGGCTATGGGGCACCCCAAACCAACGGGGACTTTTCTAACGGGAAGGGCCCCCCCACTCACAATGGAGCGGGGGCCATGTCATGCAGCCCTCTCTGGGGCTAGATATCTGCTCCTAAGAAGGGACACCTGAGCCCAAGGAGGAGTGCAGGACAGCCCCCCCTTATATGCCCCCAGGGAGGGCTACATGAGATGCGCCGCCCATCCAATTGGGGTGGGAGTGGAGAGGTGCACCCCCCCTTTACATTACAAAATTCCCCGGCGGTGTAAGGTGCCCCTCAGCCCCCCCCCTAAAGTGCAGCCTGCCATTTTCAATTATTTTCTTTGTTTACCAAACTTGCCTTGGCGCAGAGGGGCACATTGGTGTGCCAATCTGGCCCCAGGGTGCCCAAACTTTACTGCCCCACCCACTGGGGGGCCTGTCCCACAATTTTCGGTGGCCCTCTCCTCCCCACCCCAAATGGAGGGGGTGTACCTCACGCAGCCTTCCCTGGGGGCATATATCTGCCCGTAGGAAGGGGCAAATGGGTTTTCGCGTGGGGGGTGAGGTTCAGTAGATCAGGATGGCTTGCAAGGGGGGAATACTTAAAAAGTATTAATTTGTTTTTGCTGGTGTGACCGTAGGTAACACATGCTTTTTGTTTTGTTTACAGCTTTTTCCACGCGAGCAGCTGCAATGTTATGTGAGTGCTGTTTCTTATTATTCTATGGCTGGGGGCCCGCTGTCAGTGGGGTGGGTGGGTGGTTGAGACAGGGGCTGGATTGTTGGTGGTGGGGGTGGGAATGGGCCATCTGGGCAGATATTTTGGTGGGCTGGGACACAATTGCAGGGGCAGGCCACAAATTGCCCCCCCCATGCCAGCAGAACATTGGTGTATCCCTGGGAGCGGAGGCCTTCCATGTGGGTTGTCCGTCTGCAAGCCCAGGCTCCACCTCTGGCTGTGCTGTGTTACAGATGTCACCTCCGGGGAGGAATGGGGATCCTGCCGGGGCTCCCTGGAGCTGCCGCTGTGCTTAGGGGACGGTACACCCACATAGTACATGGATGTCCCAGGCCAGGGACATCACCTCCAACAGTCCTGGAGTTGCGGCTGGGCTGCATTACCGCTTTTCCCTTCGGGGAGGTATTGGCACACTGCCGGGACTCCCTGGTGGGGAGAAGCTGTAACGCAGGCCAGCCAGAACTCCAGCAAAGTCGGCGGTAATATCCCTGGCCTTGGGCATCCTTCTCCCATGTGGGTCTTTGGTGGGGCTTGTGGGTGATACATTATGGGGAGATTTGCGCAAGTTAGACATCTTTGGATTCCCACGGGTGTCTTCTTTTCAGAAATGCATGGGGTTCCCTGTTTTCCTTGCTGGCTTCAACACCCTAGGCCCAAATCTGTAGGTTGCCCACACGAACAAAATATGGTGTGCCAAAAGGCTTGGGGTTACCAGTGGGTTACCCTTTTCCTTTTGCGCTCCGGTAGTTGCACCCACACATGAGAAGTACCGTTTTCGTCGGGACACCTGTGGAACGCGGGAAGGTATGACATCTGTTGGTGAAGTGTTTCGGTGAGTGGACAGAGGGAAATGTCTCTGAAATTGGCTGGAAATAAAGACAATTCTCAGACATTTGGCTCTGGCCACCCACCGAAACACCCGCCAACAACACATGGCCTACCTGCTCGCATGCCCACATGTGTCCCGATGAAAACTGTACGGCACATGTGTGGGTGCACCTACCAGGGCGCAAAAGAAAAAAGGCTACACCACTTGTAACCCCCAAAGCGTTTGGGGCGACAACCTACAGATTTGGTCCTAGGGTGTCCAAGCCACCAAGGAAAATAGGGAACCCCATGCATTTCTGAAATGAGGTCACCCGTGGGAATACACAGAGGTCTGAATTGCACGAAGCGGGCCAGAATTTATTACCCAGAACTCCTGAGAAAGTCAACATTGTGTTTTTTCCCCACCAAATATCACACTTTGTCAGGGAGTGTGGGCCGCTTTGCACAAGTCAGACCTCTGTGCATTCCCACAGGTGTCCTCTTTTCAGAAATGCATTGTGTTCCCAGTTTTCCTTGGTTGCTTGGACACTAAGCCTAAATCTGTATGGTATGCACATTAGTCAAAATCCTGCAATCTTGCTGTGCGAAAAAGAGTTGGGGTTAGGGGTATTAGGCTTTCCCCTTGGCGCCCAGGTAGGTGCACCCACAGATGTGAGGTACCGTTTTCATCAGGACACCTGTCAGAACCCGGAACGGTAGGTCATGTGTTGTTGGCGGCGTGTATTCGGTGCATGAGCCGAGTAAAAATGTGCGGAAAATTGTATTTTTTTTGCCACATTTCGGATATTTTCCCGGGGTTTCCAGGTAATAAATTCTGGACTGATTTGCGCAAGTCAGACCTCTATGGATTCCCACGGGTGTGCTCTTTTCAGAAATGCATGGGGTTCCCCATTTTCCTTGGTGGCTTGGACACCCTAAGCCCATATCTGTATGGTGTGCCCATGTGGAAAAATCATGAAATTCAGTTGTCGGAAAAGACTTGGAGTTAGGGGTCTTTTAGGGTTTCCCCTTGGTTCCCAGGTAGGTGCACCCACACATGTGAGGTACCTTTTTCATCGGGACACCTGTGCGAACACGGGACGGTGGGCCATGTGTTGTTGGCGGTGTGTTTCGGTGGGTGAGCTGAGTGAAATGTGCAGAAAATTGGGGTTTTTTTGCCACATTTCGGACTTTGCCGGGGTTTCTGGGTAATACATTCTGGGCTGATTTGCACAAGTCAGACCTCTGCAAATTCCCACGGATGTCCTCATTTCAGAAATGCATGGGGTTCCTCGATTTCCTTGGTGGTTTGGACACTCGAGGCCCATATCTGTATGGTGTGCTCATCTGCAAAAATTGTGAAATTCAGTTGTCGGAAAAGACTTGGGGTTAGAGGTCTTTTAGGCTTTCCCCTTGGTGCCCAGGTAGGTGCACCCACACATGTGAGGTACCGATTTCATTGTGACACATGAGGAAATGCGGAAAGGTATGACATTTGTTGTGTTTGTGTGGTTTTCATGATGTTTCGACCCATTTGCTGGTGCCCTTTGTCACATAACCCTTTCAATTCCCAAATGTGCCCTACATTTAGTCGCTGCTTTAGGCACCATACACTTTTGTAACTTGCACAAGTCAACTACGCTTGAAAACGTCTGCCTGTGCTCTTTCAAAAAATGTATGCTTGTCATTTCTCACCATATTGGTTTTCCTGATTTACACATGCTAAGTACGTCTGTTCAGGCCGTAAGCATAAAACTCCTGTGTACCATGGCTCAGTGTTTGGCTTGTGGTAATGCTTGTTTTGTGAAACGCTACAAAAAATGTGTGCTTTCCTAACTGCAAGAGTCGGGGGAATGTAACGGAGCATTGTTTTTCTCAAAATTCATAGAAGCCATTGCTGTACCAAGCCAACCATGTCCACCACATACCTTTTTTTCGGTAATTTTCCTGCTTTTTCCCCAAACTATGGCATTTTCCCCTACATAGTTGTTGCCTGACCTGCACAAATCACCTCTTCCTGCCCTTGGAATTTTGTCTTCTTTTCAGAAATGTATGCATTTCTGTCCTCCAATTCGGCTTTCCTCCCCTTTTCTTCCATTCCGTCCACGCATGTCCAATTGGCAAAAATGGCCAAAATCGCCTACCTCTCACAAAACGGTTGATAACCACATCAAAATAATTTATTTTCGTTTCCACTCAACCTGTTCTTGAAAGCCAGGAAATTGGAGAATTCAGCACAGCACACCATTTGTTCATAGCTCTTACAAGGAAAAAAACAGAGGCTTCTTTGTACATCATTTTATTGGTATTTTTCTTTTAAAAAAACACAAGATTTTCACACTTTTTGGTTACTTTCTCTCACCCCCTGCAGCCACCTAGGATTCCTGGGTGGCATTACAACCGCCTACATGTGGGAAAAAAAGGGGCCAAATTTGGCCGAGATATCTCATGTAACCAAAACATTACAAGGCATTGAATGGCGACATACCGAAATCATCAAAAACGGCCTTGGCACTGGGGGGGCGGGGGAAACCCATGGCACTTAAAGGGTTAAAGAGAGGTTCTGTGTGCCCAATTGTATTTTCACTTGAAAGACTGAATCTTAACTGTATCCAGACATTATTTGCATTTCTACAAAGTAAAGACACTAAACTATTAAAAAGAAGAAGCATTACCCAAGCCAAGAGGCAACCCTTTTTCATAGTGAAACCATTCTTGCCAAGAGTTAAAGAGCCATCCCATTACACTGTGAAGTTGTTAAGTTAAGTGACCTACGACACAAGTGTACCATTGTCACTTGAGGCTGAGAGGGTGGCACCAAGGTTTCTTGGTAAATACTTGGGCTGATAACTGGCAGACGTGTGTGAATGAAGCTGGGGAAGGGGAGCTAAATGCATGTGAAGAATATTCAGAAGTACAATACAGCCTGGGGTGCAAACGGCTGCTGAATCTAGAAAGAAGTGAGTCTTATGGGCAGAAGCAGGATGTTCTTGTGGCAGTCAGACAGACAGAAGAGGCAAAGAGGCTGCCCCTTTCGAGAAAGTCATTTAAAAGGAAGATTGCCTTGCCTACCTGAAGAGGTTGAAGTGTCTTGTTAAACGCTGCCTAACAATACAAAGGTACTTAACAGCATTAGTAGTTCTTGAACTGTGGTGGTATATTAAGTTGTCAGTAGATTTTTACATTGAAGTGGTTTGAGGCAATAATGTACTGTGTGACAAAGGTGACTGTTCTCATAGCACCAACAGTAGAGGCGTGGTTGGTGAAAGTAGAAGCAGCAGCACAAAGAAGCAACCTGACAAATATACCAACGTAAAATTGTAATTAAAGAAGTCCTAAAGATTTGTATTTTATTGACATTGAAGAATATTACATCTTCTTTTGAGCTGTGGCAAACTATTTTTGAAGAAGAGACAATTAACCATAACTAGGATCACCATTGGTGCTATTTATTTTTCTGGAATTTGGAAGGGGATCTTTCCATCCAGGAACAAAGAGTTGTTACCAGGGGATTTTTGTTTGATTAACTTTTTTTCTTTGACTTGGAATTATCAAGAGCTGGTTTAAAACCTTTCTTTTCTTTGATGAACACTGAGTTGATTTTAAAAACTGGGGAAGGGACCTTACCTAGGATACAAGAAGGTTTCAAAAATGGTGTTATTTTTGTGTTGCCATATGTTTTCCAGTATGTTTATTGTTCAATGTGAGGGCCAGTTTCCCATGCTACAGAATGTCCACTTAGTTTTTAGCCTTGGTAGGGAATTCTTGATCGAGTAGGGCAAGCAAGACTTTTGTTTTCATATGTTTTATTTAATAAAAATGTAATATTTTGAGAAAATCACAAGCAGTTGTTCGCCTCGCATTACTGACTACTCATGGTGAGCAAGGCTTGCGTAGAACTAAATTGCATTCAGAGCATCATTTTGAATACCTAACAGCAGAATACGCAATACTTGAGTATGAGAGAACGTGATTCCCAAAGTGATTTTGAATCTCTAACTAGTGAAAGGCAACACATTGTAACCGAAGCGGATGACTGTAATGTTAAAGGTGTGAATCTGTTGAAAGCCCAGCAATTCAAGAATCTGATATTGGTAAAAGCTAAAACCAACAAGCATTGCCCAAGCCAATAGAAACATTTTTTGTAAAAGTCAAGACCTACAAACATGCCCCATGCCAAAAGAGACTACAAATTAAGAAAACCCAATTTAGTAAATATTCCCAACAGAGGAAGGGTGCTAATGATAGGTACATGGTCTGGGAGACTTGTTGCCCACACTTTGTCCAACATATGGTGAAAGCTCGGATAAACTCACATAAAGTCAAGGGAGAAGCAGAAAGAAACCCTGTTGGTGCAAAATCCTTGACCACTATATTCTGTATATCTCTTTTTCCCGTTAAGATTAGAAATGGTGTGTGGCCTGTCCCAAACTTGTCTTTTGCTTCAGTTGGTTCCATACATTTATTTATTTTATTTTATTTTAGTATTTGTATAGCGTGCTGCAACCCATGGGCATAGAGGCGCCGAGAAAAATATGTATGCAGGCTTGCTTAAGGCTTACCAGATAGCGGCCCAGTACAGTGAATAAAACAGTTACATCGATTACAGAAGGTTACAAGTTGGGTGCAATAAGCAGAGACAGTCATAAACTGAGGCGATAGGGGGAGGCAAGTCAGGCAAAAAGCTCAGTCTTCAAGGCTTTACGGAAGGTTGTGTGTGATTCGATCATCCCGAGTTGGGCACGGAGGGTGTTCCAATGAGTTGCAGCCAAGGTAGGGAAACTAGAGCCACCGGCTCTAACTCTTCGAGTTTGAGGAACCAGGAGGCGATTGGCATACGCATACCTGGCCGGTCTGGAGGGTGTTTTTTTGGTGATCCTCTGAGCTAAGTAGGTAGGTGCCAATCCATGGATGCATTTGTGTGCAATGGCCAGTGTTTTGAAGAGGATCCTTTCTTTGACGGGCAGCCAGTGGACCTGCCTTCTCACCCCAGAGATGTGCTCCCTGCGATCTGCACCAGTTGCGGCCCTCAAGGCATTGTTCTGAGCAACTTGAAGTTTTGACAGGTTCTTTTGGGAGGTGCCGCCATAGAGTACGTTACAGTAGTCTACCCTAGATCCTATAATGGCCCTTGAAATGGTGATGCAGTTGTCTTGTGACAAGAATGGCCGCACTGCATTGATTAGTTTGGTCATGCTATGTTCCAGGTATACGCCTAGAGTCTTGATGGCTTGGGACACGGTAATGGGGATGTTGTCTATTGTAAATGCGCTGTACTGCGCACCGAGTTTACTGAGTGTGGCTGTGGATCCAATTAGCAAGAGTTCTGTTTTCTCGCTATTTAGGCATAGCCAGTTTTCAGATATCCAGGCCTGGATTGTGGAGTAGGTGCGGTTGAGAGTATTTGTGTCTGTATGGTAGTCACCACTCAGAGGGATGAGCACCTGTGTGTCATCAGCATAGTTGGTATATGCGATGCCCATGGCGTCAAGAAGTTGGAACAGTGGCCTAGTGAAGAGGTTGTAGAGAGTTGGAGATATGCAGGACCCTTGAGGGATACCACATTTGATAGGGCTGGGGGCAGCATTAGAGTCGTCGGAGAACACCTTCATCATTCTCTCCTTGAGGAAGGATGATATCCATTTGCAGGCTTTCGGGGAGAAGTTGGCAGTGGAGGACAGGTGATGACATAGGGTCTTGTGATCTACCAAATCGAAACCGGCAGACAGGTCTAGCAAGAGGAGGAGAGCAGGCCTGCCGGCATCTCTTAGGTCATCAATTTGATTGTTGAGATCCAGTAGGGCTGTTTCTGTGCCGTGCCGTGGCCTGACGCCAGATTGGCGCAGCCCTAGGAGTTGGTTTTCTTCCAAGAATGTTTGAACTTGCAGGTAGGCTGCTTTATCAAGAATCTTTAGCAAGAAGGGGACAGTGGTGATCGGTCTGTAGTTCCCTGGAACCATTGGATCAAGGGATGCTTTCTTTAGGAGTGGGCGGACCCAGGCCTCCTTCAGGGAGGACGGTACCTGAGCTGAGCGGAATGATGAGTTAATGAAGGCGGTAATGAAGGGAGCCAAGGAGTGGGCACATTCTTTAATGTGTGCCGGGCAAGCATCCCCTTTGCAGTTGTAAGGCTTAATGGATTTGATAAGGTTTATAACTTCTGCTTCAGTCAGGTCAGAGAAGTCAAAAGTGGGTAGCTCCTCGGCTGCGGCAGGTGGAGGGGGAGGGATCTGTGTTTCTAAAATAGATAGTAAAGCTTTTTGGTGCGCTATAATTTTAGCGTGCAGCGTGTCAAGCTTGTCTAGCATGGCGGTTTGAATAGTGTTGCACCAAGACTCATCCTTGATGATGGTTGAATTAGGGGTGGTAGGGGTCTCAAGTTCCCTGAAGATTGCAAACCTCTCTTTGGTCCCAGATTTGGCATTGTCGATCCTAGTGTTGAAGGATGCAGCTTTAGCTTGAGTGATGGCTGTTTTGTACTGTTTAGAACAGTTTTTGAAAGCTAATTTGGTTGTTTCATTAGGGTTTTTTCTCCAGGTCGCAAGCAGGCGTCTTTTAGAGGACCGTAATTCTAGAAGTTCTTGGGTGAACCCAGCGTTGGAGTGCTTTGATTTCTTCGCTTTCTTAAGTGTGAGCGGTGCTATGGTGTCTACATCAGGAGCAATCCTGTTAGCAGTTAGAACTGAGGTAATGTCCAATACTAAATCAATATTATTGAAATGCAGGTGGGCAGTTGGTTTTAGTGCTGATAAGAACGAGTTCCGACAGGGAACTTGATACCTATGGGGAAAAGTCCTGCAAGAGGCTCGCTATTGGTCAGAGCGGTGATTAAGGAGCGATAATTTGCAACGTTTGATATACCAGATAGACCTTATCGATTGTAGGCCCAGTTCACAGAAGAGAACCTCCACCGGAACTGCGCTGGGGACCCCAAGAATTGATCTTGGGATTTTTCTCTCCAGCCTTTCCAACCAGCCAACAGAGGGTTCCAAAAGCAATTTGAGGCCATATGTTAGCCCCGGAACAATGCTGGTGGTATATACAGCAATAAACCTTCTATGTTGCTCCCACCCTGTTTAGCTAAAAATCATTCAATTACCGACCATTTTCGCATAATTTTGGTGTTCACATATTCTACATAGCAAGAATGGGTGGGAATTGCTCAAATAGGGGAGCCCAGATAAATGTATTTATCGACTACTTCCAAACAGAGTTATTACATTTCCAAGTAAAGGAGTTCTTATGATTAGGCCTACTACCAATTACCATTATCTGGGCGTTGGTGTTTATGCCAAGGTGATTGGCAGATGCATAATTTTCTAAGGCGTTAATAGAATGCTGCCACCCAACCTGGGTGATGAGGCATGTATCATCTGTATATATTAGCCATGAAGTAGGCTCAACTCCGATCCGTGGTGAAAAATTACAGATCCCTCTCAGTGATTCATCCAGGTCAGAAACATATAGGTAGCACAGCAGGGGTGCCAATACGCACCCCTGCTTTAGTCCAACATTGGTTCCTATCTGCCACGAAGCATCACCTTATTGGTCCAGGCGGACAGACACCGTGGTGTCACGGTATAAGGACATGGTGAGATAAAGTAGCGAGGAGTCCAAGACCCATTGTTGCAGTTTATTCCAAAGCAAGGGCTGCGAGACTGTATCGAAAGCCTTAGAAAAGTCCACAAGACACACATATAGTTTCCGTTTTACTTGCTACCATCTCCGGTGGAAAATATTGAAGCACGCAAGTGTTAAGTACTGTGCTTTGTGCTTTTATAAAGCCCGTTTGGAAAAAATGTTAACACCCTCTAGCTTCAGCCCAGATGTTCCATTTGTCCAGGATCAATGAAGCAAAGATCTTAAAAGTTGTGTCTAGCATAGCCAGCAACCTATAGTTGGAGGGGTCTTGCATTGCACCATTTAGATGAGCAGGGATTAATATTGACTCGCTCCAACTACTAGGTATCGTTTAGATGATATGTCTAAACCACTAATCCAAAACCCTGGCCCAATACTTGGAATTGGATTTACAGACCATATTAGGCACATCATCTGGACCAGGGGCTCTAGAAGAATGCAGTCTCATGATGACTCCCTGGATATCTTCAAATTCCAGTGTTAATGAACCATTGGCTGGGGTTTTCACCAAATCACAAATTGCAATTTCGGGAATCCTTTTGTCAAAATATAATGACGAAATATATGTGAGCCAAACTGCCTCAGAGATGGGATTAAGTCCTTGAGTTATTTGACCAGCCAGATAACGTTGGTAATAGGACAAGAATTTCTTATTGTCTTTAGAGTGCAAAGGTTTAAGCAAGAAATAACAACATGGTTTATTGGGCTGAAAAAAGCCGGAAGTACTACTGCCTTCCCTAACGGTAAAAAACAGTACCGGTACACAAAAGAACGGTTCCTTGGGAGAAAGAAAATATATATCTGCTTATAAAAGTAAAAACAAGTGATTGTAGCAATTTAGGGGTAATCACAAAGGGAAACACAAGATAATGAGCTGTTCTGGCCCTCAGGAAGGACACCCTAGCCCTAGCGGGGGTTCCTTTCCCTAGATGGCAGATGGTGCAACGCCTTTCTAAGTGGGATAGGTCAAGAAACTGTCCTGACTCTATACAACATGTACAGTTAATTGTGAATCAAACACACTGGCCCTCATTACGACCCTGGCGGAATACGAAAAACGATGGCGGAAATGTAATACCGCCATCGAATACCGCCCGTTGCGATTAAGACCCGTCACCGTAAAGTACGATGCGATCAGCGACACCGTAATGAACGCCAACGCTAACTGCACCAAGTACGCGCACGCGCGCCGTGCAAAACCGCAATATCCGCCATGGCGCAACGGTACGCGAATGCTGACCCCAGCGGACATTCACCTAACGCCATCAAGCATGGCGGAAAGTACCATTCCGCCATGGCGAGAACTACGGCATCGCAAACCAACCGTAATGGCCCTACTGAGTGCCTGTACTCCACTCCCTGGCCACATTGCACAACTTCTTGTAGGCGCAATGCAGTCACACCATGCAACCAGTGAAATGTACAAGTCACCCATGCATGCCAACGAACAAATGCATGCAGGGGCCCCAAGTGCCCTGTGAGTGGCCATCCCCAATTGGCAACACACCATTGCCGTACTGATGCAGCACAGGCATCTGAAGGTGCAAGCACATCAAAATGAACTGAAAATTCCATGACACAAAACAACAACAGTCCCCCATCGCTTGCCACCAGTGTAAACCAACAGTCAAAGCAGTAACCTGAAGGAGACTGCACCAGCCCTGTACACATGGCAGTAGTCAAACCAACCATCAGCATAAGCACGTACCACACAACTGTACCCAGAAGCCGGAACCCAATGCAGAACACCTCACAATACATCGCGCCACAAATCGGAATATGCCACATTACTAGCAAAGAATAACGCTACACGGTTAATATCTGAATATAAATTTAATGCACATCAAAATCACCAAGGCCATACAGCCATTTGAGCATAAACTCACAAATGATCAGCATTACTGTGGGCTGCATCCTCAATAAATGACCAGCTTCCCCATGTGTGACGCCCTGTACCTCCATGGCACACAGGGGCTACATCCACGTCCAAAAAGGCAACATGGAAGCGCCTAGGACCGCAGGCCCGTCCCATGAAGTAGGCACTAGTCCAGCTGGAAGCTAGGTATGCTGCACCTAGCCACTAGTACTGCGTAAGGGCATGTGGGCCATTGGCGATCGTCCCAATAGATCGTAATGGTGCTCCACTGATTAACTCGAAGCTGCAGGTGTCGACTGTAGAAGCCATCTGCAGGAGTGGCGTACAGATGGCAGCGGCAGAAGGGGAGGAGATACCTGTCACCCAAATGAAAAAAAATATAGTATGGGCATCCGAACTTCATATGTATTACTCACTACATTCAATACACCAAACCTACAACCATATGCATGCTAGCCCACTCATAAGGATCAATAGCACCCAAAATTCACTTGCGAATCATTACGACACAAATCGAGGTGAATACATTATTTCAAACGAGTGTCTGTGTGCATGCGCCTGTCAGAACAGGATCCATCAGATGGGATCATCAACGTGCATAGACACAAGTGATTGAAGGCGCGTCGAGACAGGGAGGGTTCAACAAGGACAGACAGACGATGGACCCACTATGGCAGCCTTGCATCACATAGCGCAGGGTAATGGGATACATTCCAAATAGCCATGTACATGGCCGACTCCCAATTAAATCATCTTCCCATGCATCCATTCATCATTCCCTCATCCCGTTATGAAAACGCCTGAATATTCACTCACATAACATTCGAAATTTCCATTGAGTCTGTGCGTAATGCAGCCTTCAAAATCCACTGTGCTCCTGCCCGGATTCCTTGTGTAGTGAAGTCACATGTATTTGGGAACGTCCTTCCTTATCGTCCACCACGCTATAGCGCATCCCATTCAAATCATATCAATCATTGCATTCCCGTCATGGGCCCTGTCCCAAGGACATTCAACAATAGAACGTTACATTTCCAGTCAGACCTGTGGGCGTGTCCACGCCGCTAGTCGAAAACCGAAAGTGCTGTCCTTCGAATTCCTAATTTGCAACATCACGTTGAAAAGGCATCTGTGAACGCTTGGACTCACAAATACATCTATGTAGTGCGGCTGTGTGTGAAAATGGTAACTGCCCTCAATCACTGATGGGACTCCCCGCCGTCGGTGAACGTCGGTACAGTGCTGCATGAGGGTCCACCGTTGATCGAGCACTACATTCCACTGACCCTTCACAAGTCTGCTCGCGAATGCAAATATCGTATGTGCAACAATGGGACCATAGCAGAATTAACATATAAACCAATATTCCACAGCCTTCGGGACTAAGAACATGAATGCAAATGCAAGATGCCATGCGTCGAATTGCAGCGTTGTGTGCGGGACGTGCTCGCACGAAAGGCATTGCAGCTGACACAGGTGGAATGAATCACCACAGGTGAAGGCTATACAGCCTGAAAACACATAAATTGCATACCCAAACCCCTCCCACAACCACACCCACTCCAGAATGCTACCGGCAGGACTAGCGATGTTGGGCCTGGGGGACCTGATTGCACTGCAAGTACTCCAACTTCAAGAAGAAGACGAACGCCAACTACTACACCAACCGGCCGCACAGAGGAGACGCAGGAGGAGGAGGAGGAGGGCAAGGCATGGCCAGCAAGCCCCACCAGCACAGCCACTACCACCACGCAGGCAGCCCGCAATCCCACGCCTCCGAGCAAATCCGTTCAACCTCACAGCTGAGCAGATCCACACCCTCTACCGTTTGGACCGGGACCCCATAACCGCCATTGTCGACATGACACACGCTGACCTTGTCAGCATGATAGATAGCCCAACCGCCATCACACCCCTACTGAAGGTGGTGTCTGTACTCCACTTCCTGGCCACAGGCACCTACCAGCACACAGTCGGACAGTTGCATGGCATTTCACAGCCCCTATTCTCACGGACACTATTCCAAGTGCTTGATGCCCTCCTGAAGCACTCAGACGACTACATCACTTTACCACGCTCGGAGCAGGAGCTTACAAACACAAAAGTGGGATTCCATGCACTTGGCGGCATACCGGGTTGCATTGGTGCCATCGACTGCACCCATGTGGAATTGGTTGTCCCACATGCCATGGAGGCCCAGTACCGCAACCGGAAACAATATCATTCTATCAATGTACAAATGGTGTGTGACTCCAACAGGATCTTTACACATTGTTCTGCCCGATTTCCAGGATCAACACATGATTCTATGGTCTTGCGGAACTCCAGAATACCACGCTACATGGAGCGACACGCAGGGCGCCGATCCTGGCTACTCGGTGAGTCTCATTTAATGCATGAGTATGTGGGGTAGGTGATGCGTGAATGACCTGGCAGGAATGTGGGGGGGGGTGCGTACGTAGCAATGACATTCCACAAACATCCTTTCTTGTCCACATACAGGTGATTGCGGGTATCCACTGAAGAGATGGCTCCTCACACCAATCCGGAACCCACAGGACCAGCATGAGGAGGACTACAACCATGCCCACTCACGTACCCGTGTGGTCATAGAACAGGCATTCGGCCTACTGAAGGCTCGTTTCCGCTGCCTCAGCAGGTCTGGCGGGGCACTCCTGTACCGCCATGAGAAGGTGGCAAAGATGGTCATGGCATGTGTCATGCTACACAACATGTGCATACGTAGGAATGTGGCCATGCCCCCCGACGCAGAACTGCTAGCACCTGAAGATGGTCATGATGAGGGTGGGGATGTGGCAGCACCTCAAGGGGTCCGCGAGGCACAGGAGGCCCGTGAATTACGTCAGAATCTCATAGATGCATGCTTCTAGCACTCACGCCTGGTGGCTGTTACATGGACACGGGACTTGTGGCACTGTGTGTGTCTGGAACATGCACAATGTGGACTGTACGCCAAGATAGGCCTCGTACACAGAGATCAATGTCCACACATCTCATTGGATGATTGTGAAGAGTTGTATTGCATATGTGAAATGACATTACACACCCAATCGACCCGCCACCCAATGAAGCCCAACACACCCCCTACACCCTCCTACCTCCCCCCAGAACACCAGTGTCCGAAGACGCTCATCGTCAGTGGGCAGACGCTATTGCAAGCCCCCTCTCCGGGTATCAGGGGCACCCCTGCCTGTGGAGCGCCGGTTCCTCCCAGATCTACGTTGGGGGCTGCCCTGGACGGAACTTGCAACGGATGATGTCTCTGCCTGCTCACGTCCATGCATGTCCCTAAGGGTTTGTGAGAGCTCAGTGAGCACACGGCGCGCAGCGGCAAGTTCACCACATACGTCTTTGGACGTCGCATGCAGTTCCCCCCTCAGGCTCTCAGTGCTTCTCTCCATTTGTCCCCTCAGGCTCTCGGTACTTCTCTCCATTTGTGCCCTTAGTGTCTCTGTACTACGCTCCATTTCTGCCCTAAGTGTCTCAGTAGATGTTTCAATGGCTGCCTTGGAACCCCCACATTCAGCAGCATGCTCCTTGAGGAGCGTGGCCATTTGCTGCTGTTGCACTATCATCTGCTCGAGGGACTGTTGCCTCTGCTGGGCCATGCCCATTTGCGGTGGTGTCACAGAGGGGCTGGACGCCTCATGTTGCCTTGCAACAGGCCTTGTGGGGGTTGGCCAGTCGTCGTCTTGTGGGTGCCCCTGCGTGGTGTCCTCATGGTGTACGGGATGAAACATACAGGGGGATTGGGACAGGTCATGGATGGATCCTACATCTACAGCACCGTTTTCTGTGTCGGAGCATGCTGGCATGAAAGCAGTGTCACCTATGGTGCTGCTGCCACCAGAAGCAGTGCCTTCTGTGGCATCCATTGGGGGGACCTGTGGTGCTGCTGTTGTGGACATGCTGGCTGCTGGGGTGCCTGTTGATGTCCCCTCCAGTGTGCTGCCACTCGATTTGTGCTGCTGCCGTGTCTTGATCCGTGCAGCTGAGGTGGAGGGTCTTTGGCCGTTGGTCTTGGCCCTCTTTGCAGGTGTGCTGGTAGGGGTGTCCTGAAGCTCGTCGTTGGAATCGGACCCTGTGGTGGAGTAAAGGAGGGCGAGCGTTATTCATGGGTCTGTGGTAATTGTAATGGCAATTGTATCACATGCATTGGGGTGGTACCTGGGGGTGATTTGGGTCAGGGCCTTGGAGGTGGTCTCATTTTTGTGTGCATTGGGGATGCAGTTATTTTGCAGTCTGCAGTTAGGGTGTGCATGCTGCACATGTAGAGTGTGTTTTTTGGATTTTTAAATATTTATTTATTTAATCTGACTTTTAAGGGGTGCTGTCATGGCAATGTATGTGGTCGTTCTCCTGGACATGTGTTTCTAGTGCACTATGGGGACACATGGTACTGCACATGGTTGGTAATTGTGGATTTGGCATAGTTTTATTTGGGCCACCTACCTGATTCTTCTGATGTCTGCACTCCTTTCTCCATCCCTCCGACTCCCTCTATGCTCTCCATTCCAATGGTGGAGGCACAGATTTCTTCCCAGGGGGTCAACTTGATGGGTGATTCCGATCCTCCCCCGGTAGCTGTGGCAATGTTCCGGTTGGCAGAGAGTATGCTCCGGACGCGTATCCGTAGGTCATCCCATCGCTTTCTGCATTGCTGTGGGTTGCGGGGTGCGGTCCCCACCGCACTTACCCGCTGTGCCACCAGCGCCCATATGGCCTTCTTGTTCGCAAGTGCCGTCCTTGTCATTTGCGTCGAGAAGACGACGGCAGCGTTCTCCTGGAGGGTCTCTGTGAGCACGGTGAGTTCCTCGTGGGAGAAGTGGACCTGCCGCTTGCGGTCGCACGCTTTTTTAGCAACTTTTCCCATATTTATTTTTTTAACTGGGGTGGCTAACGGGTTGGGATGTGTCTCAGGGTCGGATTTTTAATGGTTGTGTTGGGATTCTGATTTTATAGGTGTACGGCGTGCTGTTTCCCGTTCCGGCCCCATGTTTTTACTTCCGTTTCCGTATATTTACGGTCACCGTATTTTGCGCTGACCGCTCATTACGGTGACCGCTAATATGGGTGGCGGAATTGCACCTAGGGCGACGTACGACGGCGGTAAGGGGCGTTTTGGGGTCATTTCCGCCATCGCGGACTTTGCACTTCCGCCATGGCGTAATGCTCGTGCCCGATGGGTCAGAATTAGCCGCACTTTCCTCCATCGTGCAGTGGCGGAAACGCTATTTACGCTATGGCGGTCATGTCAGTTGATTTCCGCCAGGGTCGTAATGAGGGCCACTCAATGTTAGAACAAACGGCCTAAAAAAGGGCAACCACCACCGGAAGTGAAGGTGTCTACGAGAGTGTGATTAGATCTCGTTGGCTGAAACCGGGTTGCATCAACTAGCATGTCGTAACTGGAAGTGTGATTTACTGTTAGTCCAAGTAGCTTTAAAAGGTGCACCCCTGCCCTCCTGAGTATTAAGACATGTTAGATCATGTGCATCTAGACAATTGCCCCTACCAGACACTTTTTGTTTTGCCACCGGTCGGGCTATGTTTTGTTCAGATGTATTGTTTCCAAGATCAACCCATTCATCACTGTGCAGTTTAGTCATTAACTGCTCATTGAAATCACCAGACGTTACCACCTAGCCAGAAGGATACTGATTATACCAACAGTGCGCAATATCATACACCTTACCTCTCACTAAGTGAGGTAATGCAGCCCCGGGAGGATCGAAATTATTTATAATCATAATGTTACGACCCTTATGATCAGCATTAGTGAGGGTGGCTGGTAAGATATAATGGGGGGCTGCCCGCCTGCAGCCATCTATCAATGGGACCACATAATTGAGTTTGACGAAGAGTTCCATCACCTTGAGTGGTTGTAATCCTTGATTGTCCTGTTGTGGGACATGTTTCCCTGATAATATCACTTTGTGATTGCTTTAAAGGACAGTCGAGACTTCATACACAGTGCCTGCGTCGCCTCCGAGATGTTTTTCCAGTTGGTATGTTATGATTGTGCTCACAGGTTTCCACTAAAATCTACTCTTCGTGCAGCGTAAGTAATGACAGAATAAGGGAGATGTCAGCATGGGCACAGAAGGGATCACATTGATCTTCGGCAATGGAAACCATTTCCGGCACCTGAGATGTTAAATCAATAGTCGGTTGAAAGAAAGGTGTTCCAATGTTTGTATTATTGTCAGGAAAAGTTGTTGATAATGGGCATGGTCACTTGATGTTTGTTTTATGGTCCCTTCATGCAAGTTTAAAATGGCATCAATGACACTCACAAGAATGTACTTTAGGTCTTGTTGTTCATTGCCCATATTAGAACAGAGGAATCGAGTCAGCCTTGTTGAGAGAGGAATGAGACAGTTCCACCCCTGCTGTCTCTGTGCCTGAGCCGATGAGTTAGTGCAAGTTGAAACCTCAGGATCAGAGTCACTTTCACTGTCGTAGGAACTGAAGGAGCACGGGATGAGATCAATTGCTCCAGGTCAGGATTGGCTGACAATTGCGTGCCAATGAGGTTATCATAATTTGTGGAGGAGTTCAAAGCTCGACTAGCATACCCCATTGAATTCCTGCAGAGGACTAAGCATACATTTAACAACTAATTATTATCAATGCACAGTGATGGTGCAGAAGTTTTCTCCAGTAAAGGAAGGATCATATTGTAATTTTTTATCGGGGAGTTGAGTACATTAATTACAGCTGCCACCTCTTTTTGAGCTGAAGTAGCATAATAACCTGTGATTTTGCTCTGTGTAGATTCAACGCCCTCCTGTTTGTCTTTTTTTGGTATGGGGGCACCATTTCAGTGAGGTTCCCCCCGCCGGGGGGCTTTGTGGTAATTTTCCTGCACATGCGCTAGAACTGTGCAGGCCGTACTTTCGACTTCGATTTCATATTTATGCCCGGACACACAGGAAGAAACAGAGTACTCACTGATCCCCTCTGTCGTTAATCCTGGCAGGCTGAACGTGCCATGCAAAACAATGAACAATGGAGAGATCGTAGGGGGTGGCTGCTGGGTTGCTGGTCGTCCCCAGTAGACCACGGTAACCCACTCCTCTCTCCGTGCCACGCGCGCCAACTGCTGTTAAGTAGTCTCTGCCTAGAAAACAGTTCGGAGAAACTCCTCTTCTGCAGAAAGGACACAGTAGCCAGACTCTGCGTAGTAGCAGGACACTGCAGTAAACCACTCCTCTCGCCACTCTCCGCGTGGCACCCCATGTTAAGTAGTATATGCCTAGAAAGCAGTTGGGAAAAACTCCTCCTCCACACAAAGGATGCAGTAAGCAGACTCTGTCATAGCAGGACACCACAGTAAACCACTCCCTCAACACTTCAGTTTTTTTCTCCATCAAGAGAGGACTTGAGTGTTCAGGGCAGAGAGGTAGAGTTGCAGGCCCTCATGCAAATCTGTATGCCTCCATTTGCGCAGCAGCCGATGCATGTCTATTTGGAGACAGCATTTGAATGGGGTGACCCATGGTTGAGGATGCTGAGATTTAGGGGTGAAAGTTAACAGTGGGAAGTGAGAGGAGAATGAGTTGTAGTAGGGATTGGAAGCAGGAAAAGGCATTATAAGTGGAAGAGGCATCAGGTGTGGAGGAGAAGATTGAGAACCGTAGGTCTGAGAGAAAGGGAGGAATTGCAGAAGGTTTACATTTCCTTTTACTAATAGGTGAGGCAAGTGATAAGGAGAGTTCAGATGGAGGAAAAGAGATGATGGTTGAAAAAATTAAATGATCAGATAGGGATGGCGTGACAGTCATATTATTTATTTATACATTTATAGAGCGTGCTAAACCCGGAGGCATCGAGGCGCTGTTACAAGCAGGTTAGAAAAAAGTATGTAATTGTTGCACAATCCAGGTAGGCGGAAGTCTATGATATTTACAAGGTAGGTGAAGCCCCGATGTTGGGGTCACATATGGCGAGGGGCAGTTAGTTGAATAGCAGTGTTTTCAACAATTTGCGAAAGGAGTTGGAATGTTTGACTCTCGTGGCAAGAGGGAGAAGGTTCCAGTGTTTAGCAGCCATGGAAGGGAAACTGGAGCCTACCACTTTTGACTGTTTGAATTTGGGCTGGGGGAGACGATGTGCAGGCCATGCTCGTAGCTCTAGAGGAGACCACTTTTTTTAAAATGTTTGCGATAGGTAAGGGGGGCATCATTGGTAAGGCCTCTGTGTGTGATGGAGAGAGTTTTGAAGAGAATCCCCTCACAAATAGGGAGCCAATTGGCTTATTTTCTTTCTGCTGAAATATGCTATAGTTTGGGGATGTTTAGTGCAGCTCTTAGCAAGTTATTTTGTATAACCTGCATTTTCTTGATGTCGTTAGAGGTGCCTGCGAAAAGGGCATTATAGTAATCATGTTTCAATCCAATTGTGGCCAGGGTGATGGTGAGGCAGCTGTCCAGGGAGAGGAAAGTTCTTGCTGCATTGATTAGTTTAGTTGAGTAGGCCGCTGTGGAAGCAATGGCGTGTACTTGCAGTGTGAGGGAAAGTGGGTCATTCAGGTATACTTCTAATGTTTTCACAGATGGTGAGACTGCTATCACATTGCCGTCAATAATGAAGGAGGAGTATTGCAGGTCGAGCTTCTTGATTATCGACGGGGTGCCCACTAACAGGATCTGAGTCGTATCGTCATTTAGAGGCGATGGGTGACCATCCAAGCCTGGATGATGGTGTAAATGGAGTTGAGTGTGGCAGAGTCTTCTAGGTAATTGTCGGAAATGGGGAGAAGAATCTGTCTGTCATCTGCAAAATTTGTGTAGGAAATGCTGGTTGAGTCTAGGAGGGCGAATAGTGGTTTTGTAAAAAATGTAATGGGTTGGGGATGCGCAAGAGCCTTGAGGTACCCCACAAGTGATGGGAACAGGAGGGGCGCTGGCTTTCTCTGAGAATACCCGGATGACTCTATCGCACAAGGAGGAATCGATCCAGGTTATGGCCTCTGGTGAGACGTTTGCAGCTGAGGAAAGGTGATGAGCAAGGATTTTGTGGTCCAACAAGTCGAAGGCAGCCGACAGGTCTGGGAGTAGCAATAGTGCAGGATTTCTATTATCCCGGATCTCATCGATCTGGATCTTTAGGTCTAGCAATGCCGATTCTGTCCCATGGCCCGGGCGGAACCCCGACTGGCGCATCCCCAGTATGTGGTTTGTTTCCAGGTAGCTCTGGATTTGCAGATAGGCTGCTCTGTCCAGAATTATTAGCAAAAAGGGGACAGTAGTGAATGGATGATAGTTGGTAGTGATTGGGTGATAGTTGATGGGAATCGTAGGGTCGAGCAAGGTTTTTTTTAATGAGGGAAGACCCATGCCGCTTTTAGACTAGTAGGGACAATGCCTGTGGTGATGGAGGCGTAATTGAATGAAGCAATAATATGTGCCAGGAGCTCTGCTCACTCTTTGATGGCATTTGCAGGACAAATGTCACCTTTACATCAAGAAGGTTTGAAGCCTTTAAGGATGGTTTTAACATAGTCTTCTGCGACATTGGTGAATCGAAAGAAAGGGCCGTCTTCTGGGCTGGAGGAGCAGGCAGTCCTGACCGTTATGGAGGCAGGCTGGAGTTTAAGTAAGGTTTTTTTGTATCAAAACTATATTGGGCAACCAGCCGAAAATCAGTGCGTTTGTCTGTATCAAAATAGTCTAAGGCCTTATATTTCCGCTGAAATATTTTGTGCCTGCAGCAGATGTTTGTGTGTTGTTGGACACCTGTGCCCATGGTTGTCCAGTTAGCAATTGTACCACAAAATCCCCCAACCAATCTGTGCAACCGCAAGTATATTTAATTGTACGAATAGTCACAACAAAGTGTAGCCTGTACACTTTGTTGTGACTATCTGTACAATTACATTTACTTGCCGTTGCGCAGATTCATTGGATGATTTTGTGGTACATTTGTTTAGTATCAATTTTCCTGTGTAGGGTTTACATTTTTTGCAGCATGGCATTATGAATATCGCGCACCAGGACTCATCTTTCAGGATGAAGACGGGGGGGTAGGTGGGGGTTTCCAATTCCCTTAGGATATTGAACCAGTGACGTAACACAACATTTGGGGGCCCCCTGCGAGCCATGCTGAGGGCCCGCCCCCAGTTCGGCAACAAAACATGGGTCGCGCCAGACTCTGGGCCGGCCTAGATTACCATGCTTGCGCAATACGCACAAGTGTGCTGCTTCAAGAGTACACTGCACACTGTACTAGGAGCAGCCTAGATATATGTGTATGTATTAATGCATTATACAGCACACTTTCTGAGAAAAATTGGCTATAAAGCCAGAGCTTTTGCAATTGTTTTGTATGGTAACACCAGTCCAAAAATCCAATACATGCAAGCCACCAACAGTGCACAGGAACATTAATGCTTTCATTAATTGAATTCTTTGCTATTAAACATGCCAGGCCACAATGAAAACATGTTCAACTAGATGTACAATGTAGACCAGTCTAGACACATAATAACATAACACAATAAATCATGTCAGGCCACATTTAGACACACCTAGACTGGTTGCACCAAAATGGCAGTCAAAGCAATAACAGTTATCCTGGTTGTTTTATCACAGATGCCCAGATAAATATACAATGCCACAGTAAGAAACAGCGAGATAAGCAGCAACCCAATGCCAGTCTAGCCAGGTAATTACACTTAGCAGAACTGCTGTATCAGAGATGCCCCGTTAGTACATCAAGCCAAACTAAAAAATGACTAGACTGGCTGCACCAAAATGCCTCTCTAGCAACTAATACCACATATCATGCCTGCTTATCCTGGAGATGGATTGCCATTACGATTTATCCAACGATTCCTGCCCCCACACATCCCCTCTCCCTTCAACCCCCTGCTCCAACCCCAAAAATCAGCACATCAGCCCAGAATTGCCTCCCCGACCTTCTTCCTTGTCCCAGTGCTGACGTATGAGGCACCTTCCCTCATAGGTAAGTACAAGGATGAGAAAGAGTGACCCTGGAAGTAATGAAGATTACAGGTAACTAAGCCAGGCATTACCTCCATGTCCTGCTACCTCATCCTAGTACTTGTGTATGAGGCAAAGTGCCTCATACACAACTACTGGGATGAGGAAGAATGGGTATACGAGTAATGAAGATTACCAATAAGTAATCATGGCATTAAACACAAGCAGTGACACAACACAATTGATCTGACTGGGCTTCAGTCCTCTTCCTGAGCCCCTGAAATTTTGGGCTATGTTCACTCGACCTGGCTGACTTACAATCCTGTTGCCAGGCAGAACAGGACACAGATGTTAAACGGCACCCATGTTTTGTCGTTAAGGCCCAGCAAATACTAACGTAAAGCATTTCAGTGTTCGTTTTTAGGCAGTTAAAATCGTGATATGGGTTTAGTACTTGCATGCCAAGGGAGTGATTGGAAGGGTAGAGAGGGGACAGGAGACCACTCATTCTCACAGCAGTCCATAAGTGAGTGCTTTCAAACTTAAAGGAGAGAGTTAACTGCTTGTAACATTGAAGCTGCACTAGAATAGTCTCATTAGAATGCGTAAAGAAGTTAGAGACCCCTACACAAATAAGTTTGCCCCTCCCCCATCGGGCGTGAAGTTAGCACCTCTCCCAACATTTGAAGGGTTAGCGGTCTCCCAAAATGTAGGTTTTGTTGAGCCCCTGAACACAAGCACACACACCATACACATAAATGAAAAACACACGCACATCCTGACGCCCATACATTTAAGTGTGCACCCGTTCAGCATACAGGCACACCCAGGCAGCCACCCATTAGTTTAAGCTTGCACCTTTTGACCATACACGCACACACCCAGCCACCCATACATTTGATTGTGCACACTTTCACCATACACTCACACAGGCATACCCAGGCTGCATCATGCACTCACCCATTAATGCACATTACATTATATACATACATATACACATATTTACATGCACGCACACACACACCTTTAATCCTTTGGTCCAGGGGAAGAGATCTTCAGCTCCCTGTAGTAGCCAGGATTGCTTGTTCCCATCATCTGCAGAGGATCAGGAGGCCCCCGTGTCATGGGTTGGAGGTGAGTCCCATTACTTCAAAATGAAATGTTTCTTTTTGAAGTCACTCTGACTTCATGAAGAAATTATTTCCGTTAAAGGACCAAACCGGAACAGAAATATTTTTTTTTTTAAGGCAGAGTGACTTCAAACTGAAACTATGGCCCTCATTATGAGTGTGGGGTCCGGAAACAAGGGTGCCGGTAAGGCTACCGGCACCCTTGTTTCCGAACCGCCACATCCAGAATCTGCCTGCTGGGGCTGCTGCGCCCGACAGATCTGACCCTGGCAGGCGCAGCGGCCCCAGTAGGCAGGCTCATCACGGAAGCACTGGCACTGTTGGTGCCGGTGCTTCTGTTAACCTATGGGGACTAACATTTTCCGGGCACCTAGCTTCCCTGTCAGCCGGGAGGTGTAATGTTCCGGTAGCACCAGGAAGCTAGGTCTCAGAAATGGTGTTACGAGGTTGGTGGCAACCTCGTAATGAGGCCCTTTTTCTTTTTGAAGTCATAGGGCTCGCAGCCTCATGCCTTGCAGGCCACTAGCCTTTAGGTTTCCACGAAATCAGGTGGGGGAGCCTTCAGACTTCATAAAAAATCGAACCTTTATTTTGTCATTCTGCCTTCGTAAAGACATTTCTGTAAAAAAAATCGTTATGGCAGAGTGCTCCAAAAAGAAACTTTTTTTTTCTTTCAGTTTTTAAAAAAGAATTGTAAAAAAATATTTTCTTTTAGTTTGAGGGAACCCTCCCAGGACATGTATGGGGCTCCCGCACTACAGGGCGTGCGAGGGCCGCAGTTATGCCAGTGTATTGAACATCTGACGAGTGTTAGGTTTTGCATTGGCGATGCAGGTATTGTAGGTAGAGGCTTTAGCAGCGAGGATAGCTTTTTTTATAGTGTTTGGTGGCAAGAGAAAACAGTAATTTATTGGCCTCTGAAGGCGACTTCTTCCAGTCAGCTTCGGTTTGCCATTTTTTAGATCCAGGGATTTGATGTGAGGGCAAACCACAGGTTTCTATCTGCTGAGGATTTGAGCTTGCGTGGTTTAAGCGGGGCAATAGTGTTCATAATGGTCATCAAGTTCTTGCTGTACAGGTCAGCAAGTATGGTGGAGCCACTGGCAAAGGGAGGTTCTGGTAAGGAAGAGATTAGTATTAGTGTTAGCATTAGTGGCTGAGAGAGAGGTTATGGATAGAGTGGAGAGGGTGGTCACTAAAAAAAGACTGAAGTTCAGATTTCTGAGAAGTGGTTGGAGAGGGAAGGTTAAGGTCACCTAAGAGAATGAAATGTTTAGTGGAAAGAGGTGCTCACGCCTTTTGGCAGATAATGGCATCATATGTCCAAGTACTTGCATCAATGAAACATCTAGGTACACACACCATTGTTAGTTACTGCCATTAAATGGCCAGCTGTGCACATGCCCCATGGGAATGATATGACTTGCCATTAAATGTTCAGGTACGCACAACATTGTAATGTGTGCGTTTGCAGAGGTGGGATGGCAGGGACAGTGTGGGGGGGGGTTGGGGCTGTGTGTGTGGTGGACTGGGAAATCTGCATGAGGCTGGGGACAATGGGTTTATTTCGACAGTGGCAGTGTGTATGAGACTGTGAAGGAGCAGGGCAGATCTGTGTGCGGGAGGGGTGCAATTAGTGTATAAGGGTGGGCCAGTGTTTGTGTGGGGGAGGGCTGGGACAGTTTGTGCATATGGGACAAATGGGTAGTGGAATGGGGGTGCGTGAGCATTGTGTGTGACGGGCTGCAGGGGAAGTGTTTGTGTATGTGTGTGAGGAGCAGCCTGTGTATGCGTGTGCCGGTTAGCAGGGTCTGTGTAGGTGTACTCTGTGAGTGTGTGGGGCAGAGGGCAGAGGCAGTGTGTGAAACCAAAGGGTTTCTGTTTTGACATAAATGCAAGAGAAAGATATCCAGGACTGTTTTTTGTGTGACTTGTAGGCTTACATTTAAAATGGCAAAAGACCGTATGATTCGCAAAGTTCCAAAGAAAAAAACAGGACAGTATGACTTTCTCACACCTGGCACAGGGAATCCTGAGTACTCTGTAGTGAATTTGAGGGTGGGGCAGTGGGTATGGGGAGGTGGGGATGTGTGTGGAGGGGACAGTGTGTGTGTGCGCAGGGTCAGATAAGGGGAAGTGTGAGTGTGTTTGTGGTGGGGAGGCAGACGCAATGGCTCCAGGTGTGGAAGGGTGGGGCATAGGGTGTGTTGCGATCAATGACTATTGAACAATAAATAACTAAGCATAGAAATAGCCCTGTGCCTGGACTCTTCTTTCCTGGGAACATTAAGTGCCATCTCCTACCCAATGACAGTTATGGTTGGTCTTCTCCTTGAGGGTCAGTATCGCGCACGCTGTCACTGCTTTGGCACTTTCTAATGTTGATCACATTCATGTGATTTCCTCACGCCTCCACAGAGGGGAGCCCTTCGCTGTGAGGCTAAGGAGGTGAGCCTGCTATGCCACGATCCCCCGAAGGGTGGCGGAATGCAGGACCTCACAGGGTTGAGACTCCCCTCATGTGTGCAAGGACTCCCATTCTGTGATGGAACTCCCTAACCCCCTTACCTTTGAGATAATGCAATCCTCGAGGTCTTCCAAGAAACATGAGAAGACTACTGCCTGTTATTGTAAAACTCCTTCCTTTCTGTGATGAATCCTACAGATACCTCACAAATTCCCTGCCTAAAGTCTCCTCCCAGGTGGCCAGGGAAAGGCCGATGCTTTCAGATCCTGACCTTGGGGATGGGGTTCTGTGGGAGGGTCATCTGGGAGGAGAAAAAGCCCAGAGGAGTCGGAGGAAGCCATGGGATGAGATACAGTATTTGTCTTCCTCTAGTGAAGATAGCCCCACATTGCCAATAACCATCTTGCTATTCCACAAGATCCATCTGCTAAGGGGCATGAAAACAATCATAAACCCCAGGTCTTGGGAGAAATCAGAACCTTTCTAAACTGAGGCAGACTTATAAAGCTAAAGACCTCTCTAACACCCAAAGGTACAGTGGATGAAAGTCTATGAATAATAACTTAAAAGAATTGCCTATTCCTTGCCAATCAATCAAATTTGATTTATAATTCTTATGAAATTCCTTTAAAAGATATTGTGAGGAACAAACCTGTGTTTAAAAATGAAAATCAAGCTCAGAACTGTGTAATTAGGGACTCCAAATCCCATAATTCTCTGGGTATTGGGATGAGGAAGAGGGCTGAAGAGGTGGAATGTTGCAGTAGTGGTCAAATAACTAATTCCAATGACCACGCCTGAGGGAGACTGAGAGGCTTAAAAAGCACCCTCATGTGCAGGCCAAGGAAGAGCAGGAGAAGAGCAGTGGCAGTAAGAAGCAGCAGTGTGACTCGTGCAGGCAGCTCAGACTGAAGCTGGAGGAGAGAGAAGACGATGTGACCTCTGTGTTGCAGATTTCAGCTGCTGGTCCTGAGAGGTTCTGTACCTCCTAGAGTCTGAAGGCCAGAGGGCACGCCACAGGAAGTGGCAGGAGAGAAGCTTGCCTGTGGGAGACCCGCTTTGCAGAGAATGCACAGTGGAAAGCGAAGGCAAGGGAAACATTGCTTCCTGAGAGGCTGACCGAGTGGGTGGCGTGCACCTGAGGGCCTGACGGAGGTTTCTGGGGGCTTGCGTGCTTCAGAAGACCTCTGCAGCAAGAGACGCTCCAAATGCAAGTGGCGCAGATGGAAGAAGACTAAAGGAAGCAGTTTGATGAGAAGTGAGGAGCCACAGGACAGAAGTCCTGTTCACGACAAGGGGAATGGAGATGCGTGTCTTACCCAGTGAGTTGACAGGTTTGTAGTGACCCTGGAGCACGCCATCCCCACTCGCGTAGCTCAGGCAGGCAGTCGGCGAGTGATGTGATGAATTTTACAGATCCCTCACTGAAACCCTGCCTAAAGTCTCCCTGGACAGGGGAAGGCAGACACTTCCTAATCCCAACCCTGGGGACGTTGTACTGCGGGAGGGTGGTGAGGAGATTCCGTGGGATGAAACCCTGTATTTTCTTCTCTTTGATGGCATATTGTCATTTTAATGTCTCTAAACCTCATATTAGATCTAAGATTATCAATTTTAATATTATAAAATCAGTGCAAACTATACCGAATGAAGGACCTTTTTGGTATCACAAACAAAATACCTTCCTCAGTCCCAAGGGTACAATGTGAAGGATTATGGGAATGTTGTCTTCACTAATCCATCTTCCTCTGCAATAGTTAATTCTCATAGCCCCTCTGTTAAAAGCCTTAAGGGAATTAAATCTACCCTTACTAATAATTTAGAAGTTGAAAAACCTAACTTTGTTGGAAGAAACTACAGGTCCCAGAATCCTAGCGGTATTGAGACAAGGAAGAAGGCAGAAGAGGCATGCAGATGTAGTCAGGCAATTAGGGCTAATAGCCCACACCTGTAGACAATCGTTAAACATGAGAAGCATAAAAGGCCCCTTCTGGAAAGGAGAATTAGAAGGAGCTGGGATGAGAGCTGGAAGGCTGGCTCAAGCAGGAGAAGTAAAGGAAAAGCACAAGGCTGGCAAATCACGAGGAGGTGGGTTCACAAGAGGGATGCCGGAATGTGGAGACAGAAGATTTAATCTGTAAATTCTGAGAGAGTCCTGTTCTCCCAAAACCTGAAGCGCAGAGGCTGCGCAGCAGAAGACATGCTGGAGGCTTAGCTTTCCCTATGTGAGCATTAATGTTGTAATTTGCAGAGCTGTGAACATACAGGGGACTAAGGCCAGAGGTAGAAGGCAAGCCGAGGGTCTTGGAAGGAAAAGGAGTTCCCAATTCAAGTGGTCAGACCGAAGACACCCGTGCTGGAGAAGGGTGTGGGTCCCCAGCGAGCTACACGTAGTAGAAGTTATCGTGGAAGTCGGGGAAGCAGGTATACCTGCAAAACCAGTGTTTATGAAGCCTGTGAGTGAAGCACGGTGTTCAGATACACTATGCGAGCCTTTCCGGTAACTATAGCCAGCTCCTAATTGACTCGCATGTTTTAAGCAAGTACAAATTGTTAGTTATACCAGAAGTCTTATTCACAATGGAATTGTAGCACTCTTGCGTATAGTGCAGAAGATCAAAACTCGCATGAGAAGCTAAGTTATTTGGAAACCATTGTTGAACTGTTTCTAGTCTGTTGCTGCCTAATCGAGTCTTCGTGTGTCCCCAATTAAGAAGAGGGAATGCTTCTTAAATCATTACTGAATACCTAACTTGAATAACAGTGGAGTAACAAATTACAATGATAAAAACTACATTAAAAGGAGGTCACGTGTGCCTAATTATAATTCCCAAAGGAATTTAGAATCTGAACCTTTACCGTTACATGGGAATACAGTTATTTATTCAACTTTAAAGCTACAAATATACTTTAACCCCTTAAGTGCCAAAGATGAGATATCTCGTCCTTGACATTACCTCTGTAGAGCCAAGGACGAGATAGCTAGTCCTTTTTGGCACCTTGTTTTGAGCGATCCCTGCAATGCAGGGATCGCTCAAAACAGTAGTCCAACCCCCGGGCTAAGTGGGGGGAGGTCCCCCCTCACTGCCAGGGGGCTGGATTACCTTCAGTTTCACGTCAGCGTGCGTAATGCACGCCATCATGAAACTGAAAGCATTTTCACCGCGGCAGCCATTTTCGGCTGCCACGGTGAAAACACAAGGTGAGTCTCCACCTTGCTCTGCCTTGATCTTCGGCTGTATTTCAATGGGGAGATTCCCCCCATTTCCAATGATACCTTGTGTGACAGCATTGCTGCTCACGGATCGGGTGCAGATCGCTCAATCCGTGGGCAGCAATGCCACTAGACACCAGGGATGTCTTTACAGTGTGGGGGGAGGGAGGGCTGCTTACTAGGTAAGCACCCCCCTCTCCCCCATTGCCCCAAAGCATGGGGCCACATGTATGTGCCAATCTGGCCCCAGGGTGCCCAAATCTTACTGCCCCACCCACTGGGTGCCTGTCCCACACATTTTTGGTGGCCCTCTCCTCCCCCCACCCCAGATGGATGGGGGGTGTACCTCACACAGCCATTTGTAGGAGGCCCAGGGAGGCCTGCATGAGGTGATCCTGCCACCCATTTGGGGTGAGGGAGAGAGGGCCACCAAAAATTGTGGGACAGGCCCCCAGTGGGTGGGGCCGTAAGGTGTGGGCACCCTGGGGCCAGATTGGCACACCAATGTGCCCCTCTGCGCCAAGGGGAGTTGGGTTACCAAAGGATTAAGTTGAAAATGGTGGACTGCATTTTAGGGGGGCTATGGGGCACCCCAAACCAACGGGGACTTTTCTAACGGGAAGGCCCCCCCCACTCAGAATGGAGCGGGGGCCATGTCATGCAGCCCTCTCTGGGGCTAGATATCTGCTCCTAAGAAGGGACACCTGAGCCCAAGGAGGAGTGCAGGACAGCCCCCCCTTATATGCCCCCAGGGAGGGCTACATGAGATGCGCCGCCCATCCAATTGGGGTGGGAGTGGAGAGGTGCACCCCCCTTTACATTACAAAATTCCCCGGCGGTGTAAGGTGCCCCTCAGCCCCCCCCCTAAAGTGCAGCCTGCCATTTTCAATTATTTTCTTTGTTTACCAAACTTGCCTTGGCGCAGAGGGGCACATTGGTGTGCCAATCTGGCCCCAGGGTGCCCAAACTTTACTGCCCCACCCACTGGGGGGCCTGTCTCACAATTTTCGGTGGCCCTCTCCTCCCCACCCCAAATGGAGGGGGTGTACCTCACGCAGCCTTCCCTGGGGGCATATATCTGCCCGTAGGAAGGGGCAAATGGGTTTTCGCGTGGGGGGTGAGGTTCAGTAGATCAGGATGGCTTGCAAGGGGGGAATGCTTAAAAAGTATTAATTTGTTTTTGCTGGTGTGACCGTAGGTAACACATGCTTTTTGTTTTGTTTACAGCTTTTTCCACGCGAGCAGCTGCAATGTTATGTGAGTGCTGTTTCTTATTATTCTATGGCTGGGGGCCCGCTGTCAGTGGGGTGGGTGGGTGGTTGAGACAGGGGCTGGATTGTTGGTGGTGTGGGTGGGAATGGGCCATCTGGGCAGATATTTTGGTGGGCTGGGACACAATTGCAGGGGCAGGCCACAAATTGCCCCCCCATGCCAGCAGAACATTGGTGTATCCCTGGGAGCGGAGGCCTTCCATGTGGGTTGTCCGTCTGCAAGCCCGGCTCCACCTCTGGCTGTGCTGTGTTACAGATGTCACCTCCGGGGAGGAATGGGGATCCTGCCGGGGCTCCCTGGAGCTGCCGCTGTGCTTAGGGGACGGTACACCCACATAGTACATGGATGTCCCAGGCCAGGGACATCACCTCCAACAGTCCTGGAGTTGCGGCTGGGCTGCATTACCGCTTTTCCCTTCGGGGAGGTATTGGCACACTGCCGGGACTCCCTGGTGGGGAGAAGCTGTAACGCAGGCCAGCCAGAACTCCAGCAAAGTCGGCGGTAATATCCCTGGCCTTGGGCATCCTTCTCCCATGTGGGTCTTTGGTGGGGCTTGTGGGTGATACATTCTGGGGAGATTTGCGCAAGTCAGACATCTTTGGATTCCCACGGGTGTCTTCTTTTCAGAAATGCATGGGGTTCCCTGTTTTCCTTGCTGGCTTCAACACCCTAGGCCCAAATCTGTAGGTTGCCCACACGAACAAAATATGGTGTGCCAAAAGGCTTGGGGTTACCAGTGGGTTACCCTTTTCCTTTTGCGCTCCGGTAGTTGCACCCACACATGAGAAGTACCGTTTTCGTCGGGACACCTGTGGAACGCGGGAAGGTATGACATCTGTTGGTGAAGTGTTTCGGTGAGTGGACAGAGGGAAATGTCTCTGAAATTGGCTGGAAATAAAGACAATTCTCAGACATTTGGCTCTGGCCACCCACCGAAACACCCGCCAACAACACATGGCCTACTTGCTCGCATGCCCACATGTGTCCCGATGAAAACTGTACGGCACATGTGTGGGTGCACCTACCAGGGCGCAAAAGAAAAAAGGCTACACCACTTGTAACCCCCAAAGCGTTTGGGGCGACAACCTACAGATTTGGTCCTAGGGTGTCCAAGCCACCAAGGAAAATAGGGAACCCCATGCATTTCTGAAATGAGGTCACCCGTGGGAATACACAGTGGTCTGAATTGCGCGAAGCGGGCCAGAATTTATTACCCAGAACTCCTGAGAAAGTCAACATTGTGTTTTTTCCCCACCAAATATCACACTTTGTCGGGGAGTGTGGGCCGCTTTGCACAAGTCAGACCTCTGTGCATTCCCACAGGTGTCCTCTTTTCAGAAATGCATGGTGTTCCCAGTTTTCCTTGGTTGCTTGGACACTAGGCCTAAATCTGTATGGTATGCACATTAGTCAAAATCCTGCAATCTTGCTGTGCGAAAAAGAGTTGGGGTTAGGGGTATTAGGCTTTCCCCTTGGCGCCCAGGTAGGTGCACTCACAGATGTGAGGTACCGTTTTCATCAGGACACCTGTCAGAACCCGGAACGGTAGGTCATGTGTTGTTGGCGGCGTGTATTCGGTGCATGAGCCGAGTAAAAATGTGCGGAAAATTGTATTTTTTTTGCCACATTTCGGATATTTTCCCGGGGTTTCCAGGTAATAAATTCTGGACTGATTTGCGCAAGTCAGACCTCTATGGATTCCCACGGGTGCGCTCTTTTCAGAAATGCATGGGGTTCCCCATTTTCCTTGGTGGCTTGGACACCCTAAGCCCATATCTGTATGGTGTGCCCATGTGGAAAAATCATGAAATTCAGTTGTCGGAAAAGACTTGGAGTTAGGGGTCTTTTAGGGTTTCCCCTTGGTTCCCAGGTAGGTGCACCCACACATGTGAGGTACCTTTTTCATCGGGACACCTGTGGGAACACGGGACGGTAGGCCATGTGTTGTTGGCGGTGTGTTTCGGTGGGTGAGCTGAGTGAAATGTGCAGAAAATTGGGGGTTTTTTTGCCACATTTCGGACTTTGCCGGGGTTTCTGGGTAATACATTCTGGGCTGATTTGCACAAGTCAGACCTCTGCAAATTCCCACGGATGTCCTCATTTCAGAAATGCATGGGGTTCCTCGATTTCCTTGGTGGTTTGGACACTCGAGGCCCATATCTGTATGGTGTGCTCATCTGCAAAAATTGTGAAATTCAGTTGTCGGAAAAGACTTGGGGTTTTAGGCTTTCCCCTTGGTGCCCAGGTAGGTGCACCCACACATGTGAGGTACCGATTTCATTGTGACACATGAGGAAATGCGGAAAGGTATGACATTTGTTGTGTTTGTGTGGTTTTCATGATGTTTCGACCCATTTGCTGGTGCCCTTTGTCACATAACCCTTTCAATTCCCAAATGTGCCCTACATTTAGTCGCTGCTTTAGGCACCATACACTTTTGTAACTTGCACAAGTCAACTACGCTTGAAAACGTCTGCCTGTGCTCTTTCAAAAAATGTATGCTTGTCATTTCTCACCATATTGGTTTTCCTGATTTACACATGCTAAGTACGTCTGTTCAGGCCGTAAGCATAAAACTCCTGTGTACCATGGCTCAGTGTTTGGCTTGTGGTAATGCTTGTTTTGTGAAACGCTACAAAAAATGTGTGCTTTCCTAACTGCAAGAGTCGGGGGAATGTAACGGAGCATTGTTTTTCTCAAAATTCATAGAAGCCATTGCTGTACCAAGCCAACCATGTCCACCACATACCTTTTTTTCGGTAATTTTCCTGCTTTTTCCCCAAACTATGGCATTTTCCCCTACATAGTTGTTGCCTGACCTGCACAAATCACCTCTTCCTGCCCTTGGAATTTTGTCTTCTTTTCAGAAATGTATGCATTTCTGTCCTCCAATTCGGCTTTCCTCCCCTTTTCTTCCATTCCGTCCACGCATGTCCAATTGGCAAAAATGGCCAAAATCGCCTACCTCTCACAAAACGGTTGATAACCACATCAAAATAATTTATTTTCGTTTCCACTCAACCTGTTCTTGAAAGCCAGGAAATTGGAGAATTCAGCACAGCACACCATTTGTTCATAGCTCTTACAAGGAAAAAAACAGAGGCTTCTTTGTACATCATTTTATTGGTATTTTTCTTTTAAAAAAACATAAGATTTTCACACTTTTTGGTTACTTTCTCTCACCCCCTGCAGCCACCTAGGATTCCTGGGTGGCATTACAACCGCCTACATGTGGGAAAAAAAGGGGCCAAATTTGGCCGAGATATCTCATGTAACCAAAACGTTACAAGGCATTGAATGGCGACATACCGAAATCATTAAAAACGGCCTTGGCACTGGGGGGGCGGGGGAAACCCATGGCACTTAAAGGGTTAAAGAGAGGTTCTGTGTGCCCAATTGTATTTTCACTTGAAAGACTGAATCTTAACTGTATCCAGACATTATTTGCATTTCTACAAAGTAAAGACGCTAAACTATTAAAAAGAAGAAGCATTACCCAAGCCAAGAGGCAACCCTTTTTCATAGTGAAACCATTCTTGCCAAGAGTTAAAGAGCCATCCCATTACACTGTGAAGTTGTTAAGTTAAGTGACCTACGACACAAGTGTACCATTGTCACTTGAGGCTGAGAGGGTGGCGCCAAGGTTTCTTGGTAAATACTTGGGCTGATAACTGGCAGACGTGTGTGAATGAAGCTGGGGAAGGGGAGCTAAATGCATGTGAAGAATATTCAGAAGTACAATACAGCCTGGGGTGCAAACGGCTGCTGAATCTAGAAAGAAGTGAGTCTTATGGGCAGAAGCAGGATGTTCTTGTGGCAGTCAGACAGACAGAAGAGGCAAAGAGGCTGCCCCTTTCGAGAAAGTCATTTAAAAGGAAGATTGCCTTGCCTACCTGAAGAGGTTGAAGTGTCTTGTTAAACGCTGCCTAACAATACAAAGGTACTTAACAGCATTAGTAGTTCTTGAACTGTGGTGGTATATTAAGTTGTCAGTAGATTTTTACATTGAAGTGGTTTGAGGCAATAATGTACTGTGTGACAAAGGTGACTGTTCTCATAGCACCAACAGTAGAGGCGTGGTTGGTGAAAGTAGAAGCAGCAGCACAAAGAAGCAACCTGACAAATATACCAACGTAAAATTGTAATTAAAGAAGTCCTAAAGATTTGTATTTTATTGACATTGAAGAATATTACATCTTCTTTTGAGCTGTGGCAAACTATTTTTGAAGAAGAGACAATTAACCATAACTAGGATCACCATTGGTGCTATTTATTTTTCTGGAATTTGGAAGGGGATCTTTCCATCCAGGAACAAAGAGTTGTTACCAGGGGATTTTTGTTTGATTAACTTTTTTTCTTTGACTTGGAATTATCAAGAGCTGGTTTAAAACCTTTCTTTTCTTTGATGAACACTGAGTTGATTTTTAAAACTGGGGAAGGGACCTTACCTAGGATACAAGAAGGTTTCAAAAATGGTGTTATTTTTGTGTTGCCATATGTTTTCCAGTATGTTTATTGTTCAATGCGAGGGCCAGTTTCCCATGCTACAGAATGTCCACTTAGTTTTTAGCCTTGGTAGGGAATTCTTGATCGAGTAGGGCAAGAAAGACTTTTGTTTTCATATGTTTTATTTAATAAAAATGTAATATTTTGAGAAAATGACAAGCAGTTGTTCGCCTCGCATTACTGACTACTCATGGTGAGCAAGGCTTGCGTAGAACTAAATTGCATTCAGAGCATCATTTTGAATACCTAACAGCAGAAGACGCAATACTTGAGTATGAGAGAACGTGATTCCCAAAGTGATTTTGAATCTCTAACTAGTGAAAGGCAACACATTGTAACCGAAGCGGATGACTGTAATGTTAAAGGTGTGAATCTGTTGAAAGCCCAGCAATTCAAGAATCTGATATTGGTAAAAGCTAAAACCAACAAGCATTGCCCAAGCCAATAGAAACATTTTTTGTAAAAGTCAAGACCTACAAACATGCCCCATGCCAAAAGAGACTACAAATTAAGAAAACCCAATTTAGTAAATATTCCCAACAGAGGAAGGGTGCTAATGATAGGTACATGGTCTGGGAGACTTGTTGCCCACACTTTGTCCAACATATGGTGAAAGCTCGGATAAACTCACATAAAGTCAAGGGAGAAGCAGAAAGAAACCCTATACTTGGCAGTCATTGGTTACTGGTGTAGTGGGGAAACTAGAGTTGCATAAAAGACTGCCTTGCTGGGGAAGAGCTGCCCAGAAATATAGGAGCGTCATTTGTCAAAGAGTATTACAGAGCAGCAGTGTGAATCTTGCTTTCCCTGAAAAAATGTTGCCAGTTTTGAAGCTACAATTTGTTGAATACTGTGAAGTTGTTATCAACCTCTTGTCATTTTATCTAAACCACAACGGCACTGTTGATGTGAAACGTTATTCAGTCAGGGGAGTATACCCGGATGACAAACCTTTGGATCAGTAAGCCTGATATGGGAGTAAACCAGGTAGAAGTTGAAGACGTGCTACAAAGTGGTTCTGGTAGAGACAATGTATGTTGGTTGTGGTGTTAAAATAAAAGTTGAGTAAAGCTGTTGCAAAAGAACTATATTTCTTTGGGGGTTTATTTGTTGTGGCAAATCATCCTGAACCAGACAATTATTGTTGCTATTGATGAACTGAAAACTTGTTCAAGGAGGAAGAGAAGTCTTATGTGTTGCAACTTTCTGCTGACAAGAGGAAGTGGTATAAGACAGTGTTACAACTTTTGTTGAAAACCAGGATTTCCTTATGCTTTCTTTTGTTGGACTGCGCAACAGAAACACATTTAATCCTGGGGAAGGGAAATTCGCCCAGGTTGTGAAGAGAGACTGTGATTGCATTGTGAATTCACTCATTGTTATTTTAGAACTGCCATGTATTTCCTTATTCATTTGTTATGTGTATAAGTGTGAGTGACAGATATCCTATGTTAGAGTGATTCCTTGTTTATTTTAGGCAGGAAAATCCTCCTTAGGGTAGGGATAGTGAGGTGTTCATCCAACCTTTAAATATAATAAAATTGCATTTGTTGAGAAAGCTTCACAACGTGGTCTGCCTCACATGTCTGAACCCTCCCATTTCCTCATCTAAAACATGACAATCCCAACGCAAGGAGGAACACACAAAGTAATCAGTCCTCTCTCAAAAATACTGAGAAGAGGAAGATTGAAGGAGTGATGCAAAATAATAATTTGCTAAATATTGACAGTACTGAGAAGAGGTGGTCCTAAGGAAGCATGAAGAATATTTCATCGATACAAAAGAGGGACTCTGGTACTCCGCTGGGGCTGACCCAGCCACCGACCATAAAAAGCAAGCAGGGATTTACTGAAAGGGGTACCTGGTGTGAAACCTGTCAACCCCGGGAGATTAAAACCTGGGAGAGCGGAAATGAGCAGAAGAAGCCGGTCCTCGATCCCGAGGATGTTGTGGAAGACTCGGAAGAACTCCCTGTTGTGGAGCGGAGAGCCGACCTACACAGAAGCTGGAACCACAATAACTGTGGTGTGGCCTAAGGGAGGTGGACCATGCAGTCCTTCAACTATGTTGACACCTTAAAGCCTGTTAAGCCACAGAGCCAACGTGGTACAGCAGAGAAAGAGATGCAGAGAGCATTCAGCGAGAAGATGCAACACCTACACCCCAGGGATAGAGGAAATGAGCAGAAGAAGCCGGTCCTCGGTCCCGAGGATGTTGTGGAAGGCTCGGAAGAACTCCCTGTTGTGGAGAGGAGAGCCGACCTAGACAGAAGCTGGAACCACACTAACTGTGGTGTGGCCTAAGGGAGGTGGACCATGCAGTCCTTCAACTATGTTGACACCTTAAAGCCTGGTAAGCCACAAAGCCAACACGGTACAGAAGAGAAAGAGATGCAGAGAGCATTCAGCGAGAAGATGCAACACCTACACCCCAGGAAGAGCCAGTGACGTGCTCCTATGAGAAAGAAGGTAACAGAAGTCACAGGAGACCCAGTAGGGGTTTGGCCAATACTGAAGAGTACTTCAGAAGTAATCTCCCTCATCACAGTAATTACAGAGACGATATTAAGGGTGAAGAACGCCGTGGGAGTAATCGCCCCCTCACAATAACAGTGTTAAAACCGTAATAAGTGAAGAGTACATCGGAGTAATCTCCCTCGTCACAGTAACAGTGGCAAACCTACAGTGTGAGGAAGCCATTATAAGTAATCTTCCTCGTCAGAACCATCAAAAGGAAAGATTTCAAAAGCAAAGGGTGCCTCTGGAGAAATAATCTTCCTCATCACAACAAGCATAAGAGAGACTTTGAAAATCAAGGAAGTTACAAGAGTGGTCTCCAACAATATTGTTGTTAAGAATACTGCAAGAAACCAAGGACACTTTGGGAGTGATCTCCCTTGTGTTATGCCCAACGAACAGACTAGGGAAGCCTGGGACTGTACATTGTATTGCAAAGGAAGAACTGTTGGACATCTGGTCAAACCAAAGAATGAACCCTGGGAGGAACTACAAGGACTCTTGAAGGCTGTCACCAGAGACTATCCAAAAACAGCCTTTAAGACTAATAGAGTTTGATCAGGAGAAGGGAGTCATTCTCCTGGTCTCACCTGTTGTTGAATCAGAAGCTATTTCAAAAGATTACCAGAAAACAGTCCCAAGGCTGAACCTGCTGAACCAAGAGAAGGGAGACATTCTCCTGGTGACCTTCTTTTGTTTGAGTTGAAATGTCACCTCTTTGTCCTAGTCCTTTTTCTCACTTTCCACAGGTTATTTGACAAGATTTCACATTCAGAAGAGAATGCAAACCTTAGCCAGAATGCAAACCTTAGCCAATAAATATTGATTTGTCCCCATCAACTGCTCCCTTTCGTTTGCGACCACGAAAGTCGTTTACCTACTAATCATTTTGTTGTTCGAACAGATGACTCAGCATGCCGTTTCTTCCCCTTTCATGATAAAGGTTCCTGATCCCGAAGTGGACCCCTGACAAGGGTTATGACTGAGACTAATTATAATGCAGTGACATCTGGGCAGGAACCAGAATGCAGTCCAGGTATTAAAATCTGTTTACAGTTCTGGGAGCTGTCCATTAATTTGAAAAATATGGTAAATGCTCTATGTCGAAATATGTGTACCTTTTTAAAGGTCTATTTTCATCCATGCATTGCTTAGGAAAACCTGCGGCAGTCCTAGCCCTTCTGCTTGCCCCCACCTTCTGCCTGGAAAGGATCACGCTTTCAAGAGGGGTACAGCTTGATAATTAATAGCATGGCCAGCTCGTAAATCACAGCACTTCGAAAACACTACCTGAACAGCTACAGCGTTACTAGGAGATGTGATAGAAACCGAGACGCGGGCATGTCTGTTTACTCTGAGCGATAAGACTCTGTGTAAACCAACCAAATAGTGCAGGTAGTCGGATTTTTTATTTTAAAAAACGCAAAAGAAATTGATGATCTTGCCGTATTGATACTTTTATCTGACCACCACCATATTTTTGTACGTTAGCTATCTGGAGTTAGCCTAATAACCGTAGAATTGCTGCAAGATCCTGGTTTTGTTTGAGGCATGCACTGCATTCCGTCAGGTTGAGAGGTCTTTCCCACCGCATCAAACTGGCACCATCCTCTGTGGTGTTCATAACATGTGTGCATTACAGTCATGCAATCTGAATGATCATAAATGTGGGGGAAAATAAAACTAAGCAATGAAGAAAACATACCTTTTGAAGATCCTGGAGTCAGTGTTGAAGAGAGCGTGACGTCTGCTGTATTGTAAACCTGCAAAAAGGCATTGTAATAAAGCAGTCGCCATCTTGACATCTTGAGGGGAAACATGATTGAATCCTTATGTTTGCTGCAGAAAATGAATGGAAGGGAGATCGCAATGGGCGGTGTTAAAGTGGGTGCTAATGCGAGGGCCATGGGAGTGCTGCGGCTGGGCACATAGCTAAACAACACCAGCAGGTGGTATAGCCTTCCATGCATACACTTTCCCGGTAACCTTTTCTTTGTGTGACAATAGTTTTGGCTTATATGGATGTCCCCGATGATCAAGATTCAAGTAGTAAAAGTTCAGACAACTCCACATTGATGTTGTAAACCCGGAAGCTAGACTGACATCATCCAAGAAATTTTCCAAACCTTTTTAACTCTCTAATGTTGGCAGGAATATTTCTGCTGCTGCAGACTGGGCATTTCGGGTAAAAATATAGCCACGTTGTTTAGTAAAGTCTGTCACTTTTACTCAATTATGACCATTAAAATAAATACATAAATTCAAAAGGACTCATTTTTGCAACATGAGAAAGTTGGAGGGCAGGAATTGTTGCCTATATTTTGATATTACAAGCACATCTCTGCCCCAAGCACACTTGCCACTGATCCATCTTACCCGTTTTATAACCTAGACATGCAGGCTGAATCCAGTTCTTTTATGCAGGCACACTACCTACTGAGCCATTTTACTCAGCGTTTGGAACTTACTGGGATTTTTGCAAGAGCTATATTAATCCACTTAATTATATTATTTTGATTGGGAATTGGCGGGAATGGAACCTGTACTTTCACATTTATCCCACAAGTCATCAGCAAATCAATAAGCGCCGAAAGAAAATACCATTTTCCAATAGGGACTTCATAAACTATTGTTCCAGTTCAATCGTTCTCAACTGCAAAATACAAGGAGACCATGCATTCACTCAAAATATTGAGAGTGTTGCTTCAGCTCACCCCTCTACAGAAAACCACCAGACGAAGGTCTGTCTGTCCAGCACATGAAGGGTACAGACTTTGTTTGCACATTCACACCTCTGCTCTGCCTGTACTCAATCACAAAAGTGACCGCAGCATTCATTCAATGATCATTTTAAAGGACAAGCATGCCATGCCTCAATTTTTCCAGGCCCACTGTCAAATCAGTTCTTAGTGTATTTAGTAGAGGAAACTTCAGCTTCAAGTGATAATTAAGTTTTCGTCCAAAGCCGAATATCTCATTTTCAGCCGGAATTCGGGCTAGTACTTACTTGAGGACGAATTTCCATACAGCTACAATTCAATAATCATGATATCCAAGAGATTATCTACTTTTGGACAGCCATCTGATGCTTGGCGTAGTGAGGTGGCCAGGGCATCAGAGTCTGTTGAAAAACAACATCAAAAACCTCAAGCACAAGCAAGCGGACAGGCAGCACTGAGGGAGCAAGACACACAGAACAGAGAGAAGCCAGGCAACAGGCTGATGCAGTCGTATGATGCTCTGGTAGAGAGACAGCCAGGGCAGCAGTGGAAAACCATATTCACAGTTTGTTTTCTTTGTAGCCTGGGCAACACAGGGTATATCTGCTAGTATCCCTTAATGCAGTTACTATTCCAAAAGATAGGATGCCAAAATGCATCTTAGTATATAGACACCTCGATGTTACATTTTCAACATCAACTGGCTTGAGATGATGGCTATCTGGCTTGCCCTCAAAGCTTTCCTCCCCATGATCACTGGGCAGTCAATTCCCATTCAGACAGACAACTCCACCTGCATGTATTACATCAACGAGCAGGGTGGCACCAGGTCTGCTCCTCTCTGCGAACTGTGGAACGACATTTGAGAGTGGGCTCTAGTGAACAACATGCACTTGTTGGCAATCTACCTCCCGGGAGAGTCCAACCTACAGGTGGACAGGCCCAGCAGGCTGGGCTCAGACAACTACGAATGGCAGTTGAATGAGGAGGTCCTTCAGGGGATCTTCACCAGGTGGGGTAATCTGCACCCCCTATTGGACCTATTCGCCACCAGTACCAACAGGAGATGCTCCCAGTTTGCCTCCGGACTGGGGCAAGGCAGGGTTTCATTAGGCGATACGATGCAGATCCCATGGAACAACATGAATGTGCCGTTCCCCCCAATTCCCAGGTGCACAGGGTCATCTGCATGGTCAAGGAGTCGCAGGGTGGTTGGATTATCCTTGTAGCCCCATGGTGGCCCACCAGACCCTGGTTCTTGGAACTTCTCAGTCTGTCGGATCAGCCCCCGGTACACATGCCGTTGGGCCCAGCACACCTACTCTCTCAGCAAAGGGGCACAGTGGTTCACCCCGTTCCGCAGATGTTAGCCCTCGCAGCATTGTTCCTGAACATATTACCTTAAAGTATCTACAACTGTCACAGGCTAATCTGGACATCATACAAGGGGCTAGGAGCGAGGCTACCAGGCGCCAGTACAAAAGCAAGTGGACCAGGTTCTGTCACTGGGCAGAATCAAAGGCAATTGATCCATTGACTTGTTCGTTGGATAACGTTCTATCCTTCTCAGTGCACCTCGCCCATTCAGGGGTGCAGGTAGACGCATGCCGCGCGTATCTGGTGGCCATTGGGGCCCACAGGAACTAGGCCAAGGAAGACTTTTCATCCTCAAATCCGGTGGTTAAAAGGCACTTGGTGGGTCTAACTAGACTGTACCCACCTATCAAGAAACCACACCCTGTGTGGGACCTTAATGTGTTCCTGACTGCCCTGGCATATAAACCATTTGAACCTATGGCGTCCGCGGACATCAGGCTAGTTGCCATTAAGACGGCCCTGCTAGTGAGCCTTACCTCAGCATGCTGAATCGGCAAAATCCAGGCACTGGTGGCTTCAGAGCCATATACTACATTTCACAAGGACAAGGTGGTGCTCAGAACCCACCCCGCTTTTCGACCTATGGTCATCTCCTCCTTTCACCTGAATGAGGAGAATAGTATTAGCTACATTCTTCGCTGATCCTAAAGATGAGGCTCTGAGGGTATTGCACTGTCTGGATGTCAGATGTGCACTAAGATTTTACTCGGACAGAACCAAGAGCTTCCGTAAATCAGACGCCCTATTCATCACCTTTGGGGGATCAAAACCAGGGTGTCAGGCCTCCAAGGCTTCCATAGCAAGGTGGATGGTTATGGCGATGATGAAGGCGTATGAAGGGCAGCATAAGCCAGTGCCAGCAAACATATATGCCCACGCCATCAGAGCTAAGGCCACAGCGGTAGATTTCCAAAGACACGTCCTGTGACAAGGCTAACAGCAAAGCACTACTGCTTGGATGCCAGCACCAGGTCGGACGCAGCATTTGGCCAGGCAGTGTTGAGAAACTTGTTTTCTTAGGAGGGGCAACTCTTCACCCTGGGGTTACAGTCAGTTGTAATCGCCCATACAGTATGGAGGAAAGGGGACGGGACATACAAGCAATTATAAGTTACTCACCGTAGTGACTAATATACCCCTAATCCATAGTCCCCTTTCCATCATACGTCCCACAGACCCCCCCCAATAGAACTGGTGTCATTGGGCAATGTTAATATTGCCAACCCGCTAAAGGGGACTGAGGAACGGCGCCGGTGGGCGGATTCAGGGGAGCGCAAGCTCAGAGAGCAGCGCCCCAAGTGCATGTAAATTTAAAGGGGAAGATGATTTTCTGGTGAAATAAGTTCAGTCTCCCATCCCTAGCGAGGGATATCCATACAGTATGGAGGAAAGGGGACTATGGACTAGGAGTATGTTAATCAATACAGTGAGTAACTTATCATTTCTGCCATGAAATTGTCTTTGTACTTAGACTTGTAGAGTATTATCATCTTGGGACAGCAAGGTTATGAGGGCACTCGCTATCGTGTCTGAGACTCCAAGTTCGAACTCTATTTCTATCTATGGCTCACGTGACAGGAGACCATGTTCTGGTCCATTTTGTAGGTTTTAAATGCTCTAAATTAATTAAAACTTGGCATCCATGGTGTTCTTCCTTGCACCTTAACAAGAGAAGCTGCATCCTCCGCACGCTCGCTCCTTTTCAGAATAGATAGCTGACCTTTCTTCAGTCTTGACTTTTGGCCAGACAGCTTCGCCGCACAGCTCCAGGAGCCTATTATTCTTGCTGCAACACAGTTTTCCATTCCTGCTTCATGGCTTCTGGCTTACTTAAAGGAATGGTTCGCCCAAAAATTTTTATTTCAAAAATAGATAGGCAATATAAAAAAAAAACGATTGACATTTTTTTTTTGAAGTCCCTATGTAAAATTTTGAGCAATTCAAGCTCAAAGATAGCACATGGGGGCATCCATTTTGTGAAATGGATGACCGCCGCTGTGCTCGCTTTGGCTTTTGCGGCACTAATGAAGGAAAAGCCAGCCAGCTGTAGTAAACAAAAACTACCACTGGGTGGCTTTTCCTTCATTGGTGCCAGGACTCGGAGTACGCAGACCGGAGACTACAGGCAGAAAAGCTGCAGTTGCATCTCGGTAAGTGTTATTTATTTATTTTTTAAAATAAGCACTAGCTGCGTTTTTTTTTTCTAAGTTTTCCGGGCTGGAGGAGCCCGGAAAACTTAGAAATAAAACCACAGCTTTAAAAACGTTGTATTTATGTTTGCGGTCGCTTTTGAGAGCCCCAAATGGGAAATGCTAAATGCTGCAGTGTTTCTGCCTAAATCTGTTTTCCCATTTGGGGCTCTAGGGCTCCCCAGGGGGAGCCCTAGAGCCCCAAATGGGTGTCACGATGCCTGCCCCCGGGAAACCAGGTTTGGCCCAGCTACCCCCGGAAGCAGGCATCATGCCATTTAATGCAAGCCCATGAACCCCAGTTAGGGGCTATTTGGGTGCAGTCCTGGCGCCTATGGCGCCAGGCTCATAAATTCAGAATCAGTCCTGGCGCCATGGGCGCCAGGCTCATGGTCAAGGACTTACCTGAAGCAGACCATGCTGCTAACTTAACTGAGGCAGACCATGCTGCCAGTGACCAGAAGTCAAATGAGGCCTAGGAGGGACTATTTTTCCCTAGGAACTATTTTTTACTCGGGTGGGGCCGCGGAAGGATACTTACCTGGAACTACTTCCAAGGCTATTTAAACCACGCCCTGACAGCAACCCAATCTTCGCGTTATTCTGCACCTGCAGCGTAACGCTCACCGTGCCTGCAGCAGCTTCCAGTCTTCAGCCACGCCCGCCTGGAAGCCGGAGCTCCTGAAAACCTGAAAGAAAGCAGAGGGAAGGTTAGAACCAGAGTTTTTACCTGCAATCCTTACCTGAATCTCGAATCTTCTTGGCTCTGACCTAGAAGGAAGAAATCATCAGACGCGCGCAGCTTCACATCCTGCAGCGCCGCGCGGGAACTCACCTGAAGCAATCCTCCGCATTCCATCGTGCTTTTCAGCATCCAGCGGCCGCTTTCCAACACCTGTGGAAACAAAGACAATAAGGTGAGCAAGGGAGCATTCCCAGACAATAAAGGCAATCCCCAGGACTTACCTGATACCACAGGTGGTACTTACCTCATCTCGGGTCGGCGCGGTCTCCACAGCTTCTCCGCCGTAACCCGGCCCCAAAGGGGAAACAAAAGCAACACAAAAGCGCAAGTGGGGGAAACCGAATTCCAGTACAGACTTACCTGGTTACTGCCTGAGGCTGCAATCCCGGAACCTCCACCGATTCAGCGCCTGCAAAAGGAAAGGGTCACAGGTTAGACCAGGTCCTCATTATAGAACTGAACAGAATCCATAAAAACTTACCTGCATCTTACTGGTTGCCACTTGGAACTCTTCTCAAGAACTATTAAGGCAACCTAGGGAATTTGGACAGAGTGAAGGCCAGACGTTTTTGAACTCTTTTTCAAACTATTTCCTTACGGAGTCAATACCGTTCTGCAACTCTCCAACATCCCACACCAGTGAAGTAACTGGTCATCTACGCGCCCCTGCGCTCGAGGCAGGATGGAGAGCTCATCTTTCCAAACTATCAGGTGAGAACATAGCAAGAGTTCGGAAGTAATTTGTGGGAAGAGATCGCAAGAGTGGGGGAAGGTGGGGTTGGCGCCCAGTCCCCGCAGGTGGCTAAATCCCTTTTCTCCATTACAGAAGAATATTCATACGGGCAAAACAAGCTAAGCTGGGTGGTCCGGTCCAGTCCATCATTTCGGCGCCCCGTGTGTCGCTGGAAGAGGTAACAACAGCCCAGTTCAGATCGACGCCCCCGTGGACACCAGGTGAGCGTAACAGAACGCGAAGCCTACCCACAAAAGGCCACCTGGGCGTTATGGAGACCTCAGAGACGGATCAGTTAGCCCAATTATTAGGGGAGCTAAGAGCTGAAGTGCACTCCGCCCGCCAGGAAACTAATGCCCTTAGAAGGGAATTGATAGTTTCAAAGGAACGGACAGATGGTTTGGCCAGACAGTTATTGCAAAACCAGGCGGGGCAAACACCACTACCTGGACTCGGGGTTAGTCCAGCTCCTGTACCATCAAGTAACCCAGTACAAATAAATTTGCCAGGAACTGTTCCATTGGCTCCGCCCGAACGTTTTGCCGGAGACCCTAAAAGGTTTGCCGTATTCATGAATCAGTGCCGCTTACACTTTTTATGCAGACCTGCAGCATTCCCAAGTGATCAAGCCAAGGTAGCCTTTGTACTGTCATATCTCAGCGGCAGTGCAGCAGATTGGTCCATTCCTCTAGTTAATCAGGATGACCCAATTCTTCGGGACTTCCAGGGGTTTCAAACAAGCATGGAAAGACTTTTTGCCCGACACTCCCAGGGTCAAGCCTTGGATAACGAACTTTTGTCCCTACGACAGGGGAATCAGGATCTTCTTTCTTACATTGCAACCTTTAATAGACTAATAGTAGAAACCGAATGGCCTGAAGTTAAACGAATCACATTGTTCCATCAAGGGCTTCGAGGAGAACTCAAAGATGTCTTGGCCCAAATTGTGAACCCGCCTCAATATTGTGCGGAATACATCAACCTAGTTGTCCAACTAGATCACAGACTTCAAAATAGGAAGGCCGATCGAGCCAAGTTTGAGAACCGAGTGTTGGTCAAGACCCACGTCAGTCCCAAGGGAGCAGAAGCCTCAGAACCTATGCAACTCGGTGGGGTGAGAGGACCCTTGACTCAAAAAGAGAGAGAAATGAGACCGCAAATGCAGCTATGCTTATATTGCGGGAATACTGGTCATTTTCTGCAGAACTGTCCTATAAAACCGCCTAAGAAGGTCGTGGGGGCAGCAGATAAAAACTCTGACTCGGGAAACCATCTCGCCCGGCAAGCGTAGAGGTCCGCTTGCCGAGCTTAAAGAAGGACACTCAGGCCTTGCATTTAATCATTCCAATGGTCCTCGTTGATCCAGAACAGCCATCTTGGATGCATGCAGTAAAAGCATACGTTGATAGCGGAGCCATAAGAAACTACGTGGACCGTGAATTGGCTTCCAGGATGAACCTACCTCTCGCCCAAAAAACCACCTTAGATGTCATCACCACAGTTGATGGAACGGAAATTGCCTCTGGTCCCGTAACTCACTCCACCACAGAGATGACATTGCTGGCGCAGGATGGGCACCGAGAGGCTTTGGTGTTTGATTTAATCAAGGCCCGCAGTTCCAAGTAATACTGGGGATACCTTGGTTGGAAAAACATAATCCCTGCATTGATTGGCGAGAGAAGAGAATCACCTTCCCAGAATGTGCGCACACCTGTTACCCCAGGAAATCTCAGAACACAGCCCTGGCTTCTGTAACCCCAGCTGCCATGCAATTACCTGCGGAATATCAAGAGTTTCAAGATGTCTTCCAAAAAGAACAGGCAAACACCTTACCTCCACACAGATCGTATGATTGCCCAATAGATCTCATCCCAGGCGCACAACCCCCTTGCAGTAGAATCTATGCCCTTACGGAGCCCGAAAACCTTCACCTACGCCAATACCTGGACCAGTACCTTGCTAATGGTTTTATTCGCCCGTCTAAGTCCCCTGCATCTTCCGCTTTGTTCTTCGTGCCCAAAAAAGAAGGTGACCTCAGAACATGCATAGACTATCGCGCACTGAACCAGATAACCATTAAAAATCGGTACCCGTTGCTTTTGATCCCAGAATTACTAGACCAAGTGAAAGAAGCTTGCATTTATACTAAACTCGACCTCCGGGGGGCATATCATTTGGTACGTGTCAAAGAGGGCGACGAATGGAAAACAGATTTTCGCACTAAGTACGGACGATTTGAGTACCAGGTGATGCCTTTCGGACTGTGCAATGCACCAGCAGCCTTCCAGTTCTTCATGAACGATGTCTTTAGAGAACTCATCGATATTTGCGTTGTCGTTTATATTGATGACATCCTAGTATATTCTTCATCAGAATCTGATCATATCAAACACGTCCGAGCAGTTTTAGAAAAATTACGCCAGCACAAACTTTATGCCAAATTGGAAAAATGCGTTTTTCACACCACCGAAGTGGAATTCCTAGGATTTATCCTAACCCCGAGAGGAATCAGGATGGATACACGAAAGGTGGATGCAATTCTCAAATGGCCTTCTCCAAGTTCTGTCAAAGGAGTGCAAAGCATGCTCGGCTTTGCCAACTTTTACCGCAGGTTTATCCCAGACTTTTTGCATATTGTTCATCCCATTACGGCGCTCTTACGAAAAAACAAACGCTTTATGTGGACAGACGAAGCGGAAAGCGCCTTTCAATAGTTAAAGGCTAAATTCACATCTGCACCAGTCCTAAGGCACCCACGTCCTGAACTCCCGTACATTGTGGAGACTGATGCATCCAGCTTGGCAATGGGAGCCGTCCTCTCTCAAAAGGACCCCGAAACTAACCAGATTCACCCAGTGGCCTTTTGGTCAAAAAAGTTCTCGATTCCTGAATTAAACTATGCCATTAGTGATAAGGACCTGTTAGCTATCAAATCCGCCTTCAAGGCTTGGCGGCATTATCTACTCGGAGCCAGACATACCATTACAGTCATCACCAATCACCGAAATTTACAATATCTAAAGACAGTTAAGGCCCAGTCTTCTCGCCAAGTCCGTTGGGCACTATTCTTCGCCGAATTTGATTTTGTAATAACTTATCGGCCCGGTTGTAAGAATGGTAAAGCAGATGCCTTATCCCGAATAGGGATGGGAGAAGCAGAAGTGACCCTGGAACCCATACCTATAATTCCTGAACAGCTAATTCTTGGCATAACATCTGTACAGAAGCTGGAAGACATTCAAGGAATTATCCGACAACTCTTTGATCCTCTTGCCTTACAAGACTGGGCTAAGAAAGGCCCAGACTTCTCCGTCACCAATGAGCTACCATATTACCGAGGACGTCTATTTCTGCCACAAAAGGAACTACAAGAGCTAGTTGTCTCTCGTTACCATGATACGTTAATGGAGGGGCATCCTGGTATTACAAAAACGGAAGCTAAAATCAAGAAACAATTTTGGTGGCCCACCTGGCGAAAGGACATTAAGTCGTTTGTCCTATCTTGTGGCATTTGTGCCCAAAACAAGAGTAAAAAAAGAAGACCAGCTGGTCTATTACAACCTATGGACATCCCACCGATTCCTTGGCACACCTTGTCATTTGACTTTATCACAGACTTACCCCTGTGCTGTGGTTTCAACACTATCCTAGTTATTGTGGATCTTTTTTCTAAAATGGCCCACTTTATTCCATTAAAAGGGATACCTTCAGCTGCAGCCCTGGCCAAGGAGTTCCTTGAAAACATTGTTCGCCTACACGGCTTCCCATCCGTGTTAATTTCCGACCGAGGGAGTCAATTCATCTCACACTTCTGGAGAAAATGTTGCCAACTGGCACACATAGATGTTAGGCTTTCAACTAGTCACCACCCCCAGACCGATGGCCAAACTGAGAGGACCAATCAGACTCTTGAACAGTACCTGCGTTGTATGCTACATCAGTCTGAGAGCAATTGGAAAGACATCTTATGGATCGCTGAATATGCGTACAATAATTCAGTACACTCAGGAACTGGACACAGCCCCTTTTATACTATATATGGACATCATCCTCGAACCTCGGACTTGGATTCGCCCCAACGTTCGGAGATGCCTGCAGTAGACCATCTCCACACCGTCATTACACAAACCTTCAAGGAAGCAACAGAACATTTACAGAGAGCTAAGGATAAATACAAGAAAAACCCTGATCAACTTAGGAGAGAAGCACCACAATACCAGATAGGAGACCAAGTATGGCTATCTACTAAACACATCCCACTCAAGGGAACACGAACCTTTAATCCTAGATATTTGGGACCCTACTCGATCAAGACCATTATCAACCCAGTGGCCGTCAAGTTGGATCTGCCCGCCCATATGCAAATTCATCCCGTCTTCCATGTCTCTCTCTTGAAACCAGTCCAACCAGGAACTAGATTAACCAAACCACCAGATCCCATCCTCATTGACGGGGAACCTGAATTTGATGTTAAAGACATCTTGGACTCAAAGAGGGTTAGGTCAAAACTCTTTTACCTAATCGATTGGAAAGGATACAGACCCCAAGAAAGGTCCTGGGAAAGTAGTGACCATGTGCACGCATCCCAATTGGTGAAGAAATTCCACTGGGAGTTCCCTAACAAACCAAAGCCCAGAGGAAGAACGACTTTAGGAGGGGCCTTGAGGGGGAGTGCTGTCACAATGCCTGCCCCCGGGAAACCAGGTTTGGCCCAGCTACTCCGGAAGCAGGCATCATGCCATTTAATGCAAGCCCATGAACCCCAATTAGGGGCTATTTGGGTGCAGTCCTGGCGCCTATGGCGCCAGGCTCATGAGTTCAGAATCAGTCCTGGCGCCATGGGCGCCAGGCTCATGGTCAAGGACTTACCTGAAGCAGACCATGCTGCTAACTTACCTGAGGCAGACCATGCTGCCAGTGACCAGAAGTCAAATGAGGCCTAGGAGGGACTATTTTTCCCTAGGAACTATTTTTTACTCGGGTGGGGCCGCGGAAGGATACTTACCTGGAACTACTTCCAAGGCTATTTAAACCACGCCCTGACAGCAACCGATGCTTCGCGTTATTCTGCACCTGCAGCGTAACGCTCACCGTGCCTGCAGCAGCTTCCAGTCTTCAGCCACGCCCGCCTGGAAGCCGGAGCTCCTGAAAACCTGAAAGAAAGCAGAGGGAAGGTTAGAACCGGAGTTTTTACCTGCAATCCTTACCTGAATCTTGAATCTTCTTGGCTCTGACCTAGAAGTTAGAAATCATCAGACGCGCGCCGCTTCGCATCCTGCAGCGCCGCGCGAGAACTCACCTGAAGCAATCCTCCGCATTCCATCGCGCTTTTCAGCATCCAGCGGCCGCTCTCCAACACCTGTGGAAACAAAGACAATAAGGTGAGCAAGGGAGCATTCCCAGACAATAAAGGCAATCCCCATGACTTACCTGATACCACAGGGGGTACTTACCTCATCTCGGGTCGGCGCGGTCTCCACAGCTTCTCCGCCGTACCCCGGCCCCAAAGGGGGAAACAAAAGCAACACAAAAGCGCAAGTGGGGGAAACCGAATTCCGCTACAGACTTACCTGGTTACTGTCTGAGGCCGCAATCCCGGAACCTCCACCGATTCAGCGCCTGCAAAAGGAAAGGGTCACAGGTTAGACCAGGTCCTCATTATCGAACTGAACAGAATCCATAAAAACTTACCTGCATCTTACTGGTTGCCACTTGGAACTCTTCTCAAGGACTATTAAGGCAACCTAGGGAATTTGGTCAGAGTGAAGGCCAGACGTTTTTGAACTCTTTTTCAAACTATTTCCTTACGGAGTCAATACCGTTCTGCAACTCTCCAACATCCCACACCAGTGAAGTAACTGGTCTTATACGCGCCCCTGCACTCGAGGCAGGATGGAGAGCTCATCTTTCCAAACTATCAGGTGAGAACATAGCAAGAGTTCGGAAGTAATTTGTGGGAAGAGATCGCAAGAGTGGGGGAAGGTGGGGTTGGCGCCCAGTCCCCGCAGGTGGCTAAATCCCTTTTCTCCATTACAGAAGAATATTCATACGGGCAAAACAAGCTAAGCTGGGTGGTCCGGTCCAGTCCATCATTTCGGCGCCCCGTGTGTCGCTGGAAGAGGTAACAACAGCCCAGTTCAGATTGACGCCCCCGTGGACACCAGGTGAGCGTAACAATGGGAAAGCAGATTTAGGCAGAAACACTACGCAGTTGTTTTCTGCAATGCTAAATGCTGCAGTGTTTCTGCCTATATTTGCTTTCCCATTTGGGGCTCTAGGGCTCCCCGTGGGAGCAGAATGTAACGCTCACCTGATTCCAACGGAGGCGCAGGTCTGGCTTCGAGTGCTGGTGCTTCTTTAATGGTGAAGTGCAGGACACTGAAGATGGACAGGAAGGGCCCCTCTACTCTGGCTTCTCTGGCTCGCAGGAATATTCCCCTGTGCGTGAAAAGGGAGTATTACCTACTGACTGAGTTATGCTCAAGCCTCCCACTCTCTTCCAACCCTCCACGATACCCTTCCACAATTCCCCGTGAAGTCTCACCTTAGGGTCAGGAAGGATGAGCTCTCCATCCTGCTTCTGATGCAGAGGCGCGTTGGAACCCAGTTACTTCACTGGATTGAGGATTGATGGGAGTTCAGGTAAGCTTGGCTATTCAGGTAAGGCGCTGTAAATGTTCTGCTGCAAGTTCAAACGTCCAAGCTTAATAATAATGTTCATTGTCTTGTTGCAGCAAGCGCTAATGCTTATGTCTTTTTCCCCTTAGGGGCCGGGGTTCGGAAGGCCGGAGAAATGGCGCTGACCCGAAGTGAAACGTGCAGTTCCAGTAAATGACAGGTAAGTTCTGGATGAGCGCTCGGGTAATGTCTTTGCATTCGCTCATTCAATGTCTTTGTCTTTTTTCCCCATAGGGGCCGGGGTCCGGAAAATGCCTGGAAGCGGCAAGACCCGAAATGAAATGGGAATGACCCAACAGGTAAGTCTTAGAAGGGAACTGAGCTTTTCCTATTCCTTTCCTTCTCTCACCTTGTTCTTGTCTTTTTCTCTCTAGGCTCTGGGAAGTCGCTGTGTATCCGGAAGATCGCTGCTGAAGATGGAGGCGTCCAGGATAGGTGAGTGAAATGCAGCGCTGCAGCGATCGTAGCGAAATGCTTTTAAAAATGATGTCTTCCTTTTCAGGATCGTAGGTGTGATGTCTCCGTGGTGCTGATTTAGCAGGTAAGGTCTTTTGTCATCCTTTGCAGGTGACCCAGGACACTGACAGGCGTGGCTGAGGTCCAGATGCAGGAGCTGACACGGTGAGCGTCCAGCTGTGAGGAGCAGAACAACGCGAAGCGTGAGTTGCTGATCGGGTGTGGTTTAAATAGCTTTGGAAGAAGTTCCAAGTGTGTATCCTTCCACCGATCAGGTATGTATCCTTCCCCGACCACACCCGGGTGAAAAGTAGTCCCACAGGTAAAGTAGTTCCATTCAGGCCTCAAGAGGGCCTGGATGTAGCAGCATGGTCTGCATCAGGTAAGTTCACATTAAAACACTTGAACACATGTCTAGCTTTATGAGCCTGGCGCCTAAGGCACCAGGACAGGGGTCCAACATGAGCCTGGCGTCTAAGGCGCCAGGACTGAGTCCAAAGAGCCCCAGCTCGGGCCCGCTGGCACTCCCCTGGGGGAAATGATGCCTGCCTCTGGGGTTTCTGGGTCGGACCTGGCTCCTTGGAGGTAGGCATCATGACAGTACCCCCCCTCAAGGCCCCTCCCAATGTTCTTTCCTCCGGGGGTTTTGGCTTGTTCGGAAATCTCCGGTGAAACCTTTGTACTAATCGAGGTGCGTGGACATGGTTACGAGGCTCCCACGATCTCTCCTGAGGTCCATATCCCTTCCAGTCAACAAGATAGAAGAGTTTCGACTTTACCACCTTGGAGTCTAAAATGTCTTTAACTTCGAATTCTAATTCCCCTTCAATTTAAACTGGATCTGGAGGCTTGGACAATCGGGTTCCTGGTTGTACTGGCTTCAAAAGTGATGCATGAAAAACTGGATGAATACGCATGTTGGACGGTAGATCCAGTTTAAAGGCCACTGGGTTGATTATAGCCTTGATGGGGTAAGGTCCTATGAATCTGGGATTGAAGGTTCGCGGGCCCTTGAGAGGTAAATGTTTAGTTGCTAGCCATACCTGGTCTCCTACTTGTTAAGGGGGAGTTTTACTTCGGTGCAAATCAGCGTTTTCTTTATACTTTTTCTTGGCTTTCTGTAAATGACTTGCAGCTTCTTTGAAGGCTCAGGTTATTGTGGAATGCAGATGATTTACTGCGGGCATTTCCAGGGTCAGAGGTGGATCTAGGTCAGAGGTCCGAGAATGGTGACCATACAAAGTATAAAAAGGGGTTTGTCCGGGTCCAGAATGCACTGAATTGTTGTATGCATATTCTGCGATCCAAAGAATGTCTTTCCAATTCAACTCAGATTGGTGTAACATGCACCGAAGATATTGCTCGAGAGTCTGATTGGTTCTCTCGGTTTGTCCGTCGGTCTGGGGGTGGTGGCTGGTGGATAACCGCACATCTATTTGTGCTAATCAGCAACACTTCTTCCAAAAATGGGAGATAAATTGACTTCCACGATCCGAGACTAATACGGAAGGGAAACCATGTATGTGAACTATATTCTCCAGGAATTCCTTGGCCAAGGTGGAAGCCGAAGGCAAACCTTTTAAAGGGATAAAGTGGGCCATCTTGGAGAAGAGGTCCACAATTACAAGTATTGTGTTGTAACCAGCACAAGGAGGCAGGTCGGTTATAAAGTCCATTGACAGGGTGTGCCATGGTGCCGGTGGAATATCCAAAGGTTGAAGTAGGCCGGCTGGCCTTTTCTTTTGAGCTTTGTTTTGGGCGCAAATTCCGCAAGACAGAACAAAAGACTTTATGTCTTTTCTCCAAGAAGGCCACCAGAAGTGGCGTTTGATTTTTTCCTCCGTTTTAGCGATACCAGGGTGTCCTTCCATTAAAGATGTATGTTGATGGGCAATAACAAGTTCTTGCAATTCTTTACTTGGCAGAAACAACCGCTCCTGGAAGTAGGGTAAGTCATCCTTAACGGTGTAATGAGGACCCTTTTGACTCCATTCCAGTAAGGTTGAAGAGTCTAGAAGTTGTTTTACTTGCGTTTGGATGTCCTCAATAGTTTGCAATGAAGTTAAGCCTAAGATTCTTTGCTCAGGTATGATGGGCACAGGTTCTAAGCTCGAATTAGGTTCTTCCATGCCAATCCGGGATAAGGCGTCCGCTTTTCCATTCTTGCAGCCAGGGCGATAGGTAATTACAAAATCAAATTCCGCAAAGAATAGAGCCCATCGGAGTTGTCGTGAAGATTGAGCTTTGGCCGTCTTTAAATACTGTAAGTTTCTGTAGTCCGTAATTACGGTGATGGTATGTCTTGCCCCGAGAAGGTAGTGACGCCAAGCCTTGAAAGCAGATTTGATGGCCAGTAACTCTTTATTGGTAATTGCGTAGTTGATTTCAGGAGGAGAACATTTTCTGGACCAAAAGGCCACTGGGTGTAGTTGGTTAGTTTTTGGGTCTCTTTGCGACAGAACAGCTCCCATGGCCGAACTGGATGCGTCGGTTTCCACAATGTACGGGAGATCTGGGTGCGGGTGCTTCAATACAGGTGTAGAGGTGAATTTGGTTTTCAGGTCCTGAAAGGCTTGTTCGGCCTCAAGAGTCCATTCGAAGCATTTGTTTTTCTTTAGGAGAGCTGTGATGGGTTGGACTGTTCGGGAAAATTCCGGGATGAATCTTCGATAGAAATTGGCAAAGCCGAGCATGCTCTGAACTCCCTTCACCGAGCTAGGAGATGGCCATTTGAGGATGGCGTCCACCTTTCGCGAGTCCATTCGGACTCCTTGAGGTGTCAGGATGAATCAGAGAAACTCAACTTCTGTGGTATGAAAAACGCATTTTTCGAGTTTTGCAAATAGTCTGTGCTGGCGCAATTTCTCAAGAACTGCCCTAACATGTTTTCTCTTATCAGATTCTGAAGAAGAGTACACCAGGATGTCGACAATGTAAACAATGACACAGACATCGATAAGTTCGCGAAGTACATCATTCATAAAGTACTGAAAGGCGGCAGGTGCATTGCACAAACCGAAGGGCATCACCTGATATTCGAAGAGCCCAAACTTGGTGCGGAATGCAGTCTTCCATTCGTCGCCTTCTTTTATACACACCAGGTGATAAGCTCCTCGGAGATCTAACCTGGTGTACACACAAGCGTCTTTCACCTGGTCGATAAGCTCGAGATCAAGGGCAGAGGATAACGATTCTTAATCGTTATTTGATTTAGGGCGCGATAGTCTATACACGTTCTAAGGTCGCCCTCTTTTTTCGGCACGAAGAACAGAGCTGAAGAGACAGGAGACTTGGACGGGCGAATCAAACCATTGGCTAGGTACTGATCTAAATACTGACGCAAATGTAGGGTCTCAGGTTCCGTAAGAGCATAAATCCTACTACAAGGTAGTTGAGCATTGGGTACCAGATCGATTTGGCAATCATAAGACCGATGGGGAGGTAACGTGTTAGCCTGTTCTTTCTGAAAAACGTCTTGGAATTCTTGGTATTCTGACGGTAACTGTACAGGGGTGGAAGTTGCTGAGGCTAGACCCATAGCTGGATTTCTTGGATAACAAGTTGGTTCACAATCAGGAAAACTTATCTTCTTTGCTCGCCAGTCAATTCTGGGATTATGTGTTTCTAACCAAGGAATTCCAAGAATTACTTGAAATTGTGGGGCCTTGATCACATCAAACACGATTGCTTCCCGATGTCCGTCCTGACCCACCAGTGTCACTTCAACAGTGGAATGCGTTACAGGCCCTGAGGCTATTTCGGTTCCATCTACTGTAGTAATGACATCTTGGGTTACTTTCGGGCGGAGAGGAAGCTTAATCCTGGAAGCCAATTCACGGTCTATGTAATTTCCAATAGCTCCACTGTCGATGTATGCTTTTATAGCATGCAACTGCTGAGGCTGTTTTGGGTCCACGAGCACCATTGGCATGACAAAATGCGAGGTCAAAGAGTTAGTTTTCAAGCTTGGCAAGCGGACCCCTACGCTTGTCGGGCTAGGTCGTTTCCCGAATCAGGTGTCAATAATTCGTTATCAGTAGCTCCAACCACCTTCTTAGGTGGTTTAACTGGACAATTTCGAAGAAAGTGGCTGGAAGTCCCACAATACAGACAAAGTTGCATTTGCCGCCTTCTCTCTCGTTCTTTCTGCGTTAATGGTCCTTTAACACCACCGATTTGCATAGGTTCGGATACGTCGGTACTCTTGGAGTTAGCGTGGGTTTTGTTCGGTATTCGGGTTTCGTACTTGAACCGATCTGCTTTTCTGTTTTGAAGTCTGTGATCAAGTTGAACCACCAAGTCTATGTAGTCTGCGCAGACCTGGGGTGTATTTACTACCTGAGCTAGAACATCCTTAAGCTCTCCGCGCAGGCCTCGATGAAACAATGTGATCCTTTTGTTTTCTGGCCATCCAGTTTCCACAACCAGTCTGTTAAAGGTGGCAATGTAGGGCAGAAGATCCTGATTACCTTGTCGTAAGGATAGCAGTTCGTTATCAAGGGCCTGTCCTTGAGAGTGTCGAGCGAACAATCTTTCCATGCTGGCCTGGAAGCCCTGAAAATTCTGGAGAATGGGATCATCCTGATTTACCAATGGAATAGACCAATCGGCAGCACTGCCACTGAGGTAAGATAGTATAAAGGCTACCTTGGTCTGGTCGTTAGGGAAGGCTCCGGGTCTGCATAGAAAGTGTAAATGACATTGGTTCATAAAGACGGCATATTTCTTGGGATCCCCCGCAAAACGTTCTGGCGGGGCCAAAGGCATGTGTCCAGGTAGATTGATTTGTACCGGGTTATTCAAACCCATTGATGTGGAAATGTCTCCGGAATTAGGTAAAGGAGTGTGCCCTGCCTGGGCCTGTAATAACCTTTTGGCTAGGTCATCTGTTCTTTCCTTGGATAGGATCAGTTCTCTTTTGAGAGCGTTAGTCTCCTGGCGGGCTGAGTGCACCTCTGCCCGCAATTCCCCCAAAAGCTGGGCCAGCTGGTCAGTCTCGGAAGTCTCCATAGCGCCCGGGTGGGAGATTGTGGGTAGGCTTCGCGTTCTGTAACGCTAACCTCATTCCCACGGAGGCGCAGGTCTGGCTTCGAGTGCTGGTGCTTCTTCAATGGTGAAGCGCAGGACACTGAAGATGGACAGGTAGGGCCCCTCTACTCTGGCTTCTCTGGCTCGCAGGAATATTCCCCTGTGCGTGAAAAGGGAGTATTACCTACTGACTGAGTTATGCTCAAGCCTCCCACTCTCTTCCAACCCTCCACGATACCCTTCCACGATTCCCCGTGAAGTCTCACTTTAGGGTCAGGAAGGATGAGCTCTCCATCCTGCTTCTGATGCAGAGGCGCGTTGGAACCCAGTTACTTCACTGGATTGAGGATTGATGGGAGTTCAGGTAAGCTTGGCTATTCAGGTAAGGCGCTGTAAAAGTTCTGCTGCAAGTTCAAAAGTCCAAGCTTAATAATAATGTTCATTGTCTTGTTGCAGCAAGCGCTAATGCTTATGTCTTTTTCCCCTTAGGGGCCGGGGTTCGGATTTCCGGAGAAATGGCGCCGACCCGAAGTGAAACGTGCAGTTCCAATAAATGACAGATAAATTCTGGATGAGCGCTCGGGTAATGTCTTTGCATTCGCTCATTCAATGTCTTTGTCTTTTACCCCATAGGGGCCGGGGTCCGGAAAATGCCTGGAAGCGGCAAGACCCGAAATGAAATGGGAATGACCCAACAGGTAAGTCTTAGAAGGGAACTGAGCTTTTCCTATTCCTTTCCTTCTCTCACCTTGTTCTTGTCTTTTTCTCTCTAGGCTCTGGGAAGTGGCTGTGTATCCGGATGATCGCTGCTGAAGATGGAGGCGTCCAGGATAGGTGAGTGAAATGCAGCGCTGCAGCGATCGTAGCGAAATGCTTTTAAAAATGATGTCTTCCTTTTCAGGATCGTCGGTGTGATGTCTCCGTGGTGCTGATTTAGCAGGTAAGGTCTTTTGTCTCCCTTTGCAGGTGACCCAGGATACTGACAGGCGTGGCTGAGGTCCAGATGCAGGAGCTGACACAGTGAGCGTCCAGCTGCGAGGAGCAGAACAACGCGAAGCGTGAGTTGCTGATCGGGTGTGGTTTAAATAGCTTTGGAAGAAGTTCCAAGTGTGTATCCTTCCACCGATCAGGTATGTATCCTTCCCCGACCACACCCGGGTGAAAAGTAGTCCCACAGGTAAAGTAGTTCCATTCAGGCCTCAAGAGGGCCTGGATGTAGCAGCATGGTCTGCATCAGGTAAGTGCACATTAAAACACTTGAACACATGTCTAGCTTTATGAGCCTGGCGCCAGGACAGGGGTCCAACATGAGCCTTGCGCCTAAGGCGCCAGGACTGCGTCCAAAGGGCCCCAGCTCGGGCCCGCTGGCACTCCCCTGGGGGAAATGATGCCTGCCTCTGGGGTTGCTGGGTCGGACCTGGCTCCTTGGAGGTAGGCATCATGACACAGAAACAGTTTAGGCAGAAACACAACGCGGTTGTGTTTGAAAACGCTGCGGTTTTTCTTTCTAAGTTTTTTCCCTTAGGACTCATACATTGTCATACTCCTTCATCTTCGGACATCGTGCACACTTCATGATGTCATCAACTCACCCATTTAGCTTCTTTTCATACTCCTTCAGGTTGTTCCTCCTGTATGTTTTCATCATGTTGAGGGTACATTCGGTAGGGTTGTCTCAACGGGCATCTTCTTTCAAATACACGCTGCAGTATTGGTATTATTGCTGGTGTCAGGCAAGGCACAATCTCATGTTTCCAATACAGAGGTAGGGGGTGGGATCGCCTGCAGATGTATACAGTTGCTCCTCTACACTAGTGTAAGGGAGGCATGTATCACAAGTGTGACACTGACACAAGGGCTACAAGTTTAAAAATATTTGTTAAATTCTTGGGGTCTCTGTGATATGATATGATATTTTATTTGTATCACGCTCATACACAAGTGTTTCAGAGCGCGAATTAAATTCTACCATCAAATAATAAAGAAAGCACAGTCCTAGTCAGTCTATATCAAATCAAAATGGCATAAACTAAAAAAACCTAATGCCTACCCTATCTCTTATATAAAAAGTGCATAAAGGGGAATGTGTATGAAAAGGAAAGTCAGTGTTATAACATAAAGGATCAAGATGGCTGAGTCAGCTCTTCTCCCCACCGTGGACAGCACGGAGTAAGGCGGCCCCCCTAGACAGGATGACACACTCTGGCTCAGGTTATCAAAAAAGGACAGTTCAAAACGTGGGTCGAGGCCCGCTTGGCCTTCCACGTTAAAATCACTCATGTCAGTTCACTAAAAGTTATTTTACAGTCCAACAAAAATTCACTTAGGTCTCCCTCTGTCGGACTCAGACTTCTCAAGGCATCAATAGTTCACATAGGTCTCCCTCAGTCGGGCTTGGACCTCTTAACAAAAGTACCTGATTCAACGTAGATCTCCCTCAGCCGGGCTCAGACCTCACAATCACAGCACATGCAGGGGCTCCCTTCGCCAAGCTTTATCCACATTCATTAGGGATTCCCTTCCCCTAACCTATTTCATGTTCCAGGCCTGGCTCAGTCGGGCTCGGACCTTTCCCTGATGTTGAAGACTTTTGAATGTGCTGGGCTTTTTCCATAGACATCTGCAGAACCACTTCGACTTTCACTTCACTTCTCTCTTATGGTACTTGCCCCACTGTCTCTTGGTCTTGGTAGTTCCTTAACACAATCAGAAAAGTTCAAAGACATCTTTCTCTTAAGGCAATCACCTTTTTAACTTCCGCTTTCGTCAGAGTTCGTTTTCACCATCGCTCATTTCAGAGTTCATTCACTTTGTCGGTTTATAACAAAACATCAAACATTTTGCAGAGTCTTTCGAGGGGGCTGTTTCCTTTCACCTGACCACTCTGTTACTCTGTATCACTGGCTTCACAATTACCGCTGACTTTAAAGTTCACTAACGGTTTGCTTTCTTTCCTGTTTCAACAGCACACGTGCAACCTTCAATTTGGAGATACACTGTTGCAGCTTCAATTTTTCCATGACACAAACTGGCCTTTCATATCTTTCGCTAACTCGCCGGTGGTGTGCATTCCTTTTTGTTCTCTGCGGCTTTGATTCACGAGTCAAGGTTGATACCACAGGCCTTGCCACACCTCCCCAACTCTGCCGTTCTCCCCGGAGGGTCGCTGGTATCCTTGAAACACAATGCAGGCTTCATCTTGTCTGGGATTTGGCTTTTTTTGCGTGTCCTTCACGGTTTCCCAGAGGCAACGACCTCCTGCAGTGATCGTCAGGGTTTCCCTACTCCTTGCTCTGGTCCCTCACTCAGTTGTCCTGATCCAGTGGGTTTGCCTTCGCCCCGAAAGATCTGCACCTTCTTGTGCCTCACCTTGCTCAGAGTTTGTCTCCATGTTCCGCCTTTTATCCGTGTTGGGGGACCTAGTGGGTATCAGATGTATGTTATTAAGGTCAAGTGTCTGACTTGGGCTGACCTTATTACCGGGACATGTCCAATGGGATATGCAAGTGGTAGCCTCTTTGCTCTCAATCCTCCTCTTCCTCGGCCCAGTGTTTGCTTAGAAAGAGCGGGGGTTGAAATGTTGGAGAATCCTGTAAAATAGGATGGGTATGGGCACAGGAAAGATGGGGATACCGTGTCTTACCATCGGTTGTCTCACCCCCACTCCTCAAAGAGCCCTCACCCAGCTGATCCTCCTGCACTGGTCCACCCGCAGCGTCTGGATCCACAGGCTATAGCCATACCCTGGCCACCTGAGAGAGAGATTCCCAGGGACTAGCAAGTGAGGCACCCTTTGGTTTCTAACACTAGGCCTTGGAGAGTTCTTTTCTGAATCTTTCCAATTTGGTGTTTATTTTGCACCTCTCTCCCTGAATTAGCAAAGTCCCAAATCCTCCTCTGAGTTTCATTTGACCTATCTCTGCCACTGCGATGAGGAAGATTTCCTCCAATGTCTGTTGCACTGGTGTTTGGGTCCCAGATCCTTCTCTGGTGATCAGTGGATCTTTCTCTTTCATTGCTACGAGGAAGATGTCATTGGATGCTTGCCCCGCTTGTATTGGTCCCAGACCCTTCTCTGGTGGTCAGTGGGCTTTTCTCTGTCACTGCTACCAGAAAATGTCCTTGATGCTTGCTTCGCTTATATTGGGGTCCCTGAACCTTATCTGGTGGTCAGTGCGTGATTCCTTTATCACTGCTACGAGGATGATTAGTTTGGATATAAGGCAGACCTTTCTTAGGCCCAACAGCCGTATCACTGTTTAGGAGCCGAGGGAGAATCACTTGAGCCTGCCCTGCTTGCATCCTTGTGTCCCCTCTGGGTCTCCTCTACCACCAGTTACCTTCACTAGGGTTTTGGTACGTCACTGGGGCTTCCTGGGACTGATGTTCGTCTCTCCGGCTCTTTTGGCTGCTCTCTTCCTCTCTCGCTGCACCACGGCATCTCAGCGTGCAGCTCTGCTTGGCTCTGCTTCTCCTCGGTCTAATACCTGGGTCCATTCCAGTGAGAGCCCAGGAGGACACACTCAACTGCTCACCAGCACCATCCGTTTTTTTTCACATGCAGGACAGTCGCCGCCTCCCCTACTTCTCCCGGCTGGGCTTGACAACTTATTTAGTCCATCGTCTCTTATACATTGTTACTAGTTCCACCCTGGCATATTTTCAAAGTCCTTTCTTTCTTTTGACACCTTGATCTCTATGCCACCTCTGGGCCACTTTGTGCCAGTACTAGCACAGTCAGTAATCTTCATGTCTAGTGTGCTCTTCTGCGTCTTAATATTTTGTGTTTTGGTTGTATCCCAAGCACTACAGTAATACATTGGTCTACTCTCAGGGAAGTGGCTTGTAATGGAGGGTGGGGGAAAGGGAAGGTTAGGGTGTGACATTGTTCAATGGACTGTACCCTAGATGATCTTTGTCCCCAGATGGGGATTCCCTCCCCATGAGGTTCTCCCTCATTAAACCACCCCTAAGGGGATTATTGGATAGCGGCCGCTCCTCCCTAGCCTCATGGGAAAGGGCTCCCCCATGGGGAGAAGTGACGATACCTGACGAATCGTCACAAAAGACATATCTTTGTTGCAATTCATCTTCTTTGTTAAACTGAATGCAGGTTTGTCATAGTCAAAAGTGCATCCTAGTTCGCTCAGATCAGTAGTATAACATTAGCAGCAATTCATCTTGTAAAGACTTAAACTGAGCAAATACATGAAAAGTATAAGCATCAATTGCTCCATACCTTTTCCAGAGACTCATATTTGTGCGTAAAAGCAAAGTATCTGCTTGGTGGTTGTCATTCCACACGTCTAGTGACTATTACCTGTTAGAACACAGTAAAGAGTTGCTACCCAACTGTAACTTATCTGGGAGTCAGAGCCTTCTCCCAAGAGGCGTACCTCATTGTGGTTGCAATATTTTGCCAATTAAATGGGTGCTACTCCTCGGTGATATAAAAGCACTGATACTTAATAATGCTGTCTATGTATTGCTTGTGCCTTGAGCTGTATGACTCATTTTCTTACATTCCTGTCAATATTGATATGGTTGTAATAATAATTATATTTTTTTATGAATCTCTTGCTAGGTTATTTAGGATTTTGGCATACAACAGGTAAAACGGTGTGGTCAGTCTATAATTGATGATATTAGAGGAGAATAATATTTAATATGTTATTTAAAATTCTTGTCGTCATGTGGGTGCTCTTGAGTAACAAGCTGGTCTGTGTTTGGCTAGGCTTGTTATAGTTTCTTATGGCTGTCTCTTACTTGAATGGGCTTAGTCCCTGAAGATGGCTGGTTGGGTGCACTGTCTGGTTATTCAGGGCTTTGGCATTTGAGCCATCCGTTCTCACTCCACAACAGTTCCTCACATTCCAGGGTTATTTATTTTCCCTCCTTGTGGTGTTGGGAATCTGGACTTCAGCTTCCACAATAGAACCAAGCGTCACTTACCTTGATTTGCTGCGCCCATCTGCTCCCTCAGAGTTACACGCTACCTTGATGCAGGTGCCCACCATTTCACTGTCTTTCACTTATCTCTCCTTGACCTCACATGTTGTTATCTGCTGCTCCTTTTTTCTTTGCTTCACTGATTGTGTTCTTTCCCCTATGATTGGAAAGTGCTCTGTTGCTTCATAATCAAGTGTATCAACAGCTGCTATCATGTATTGGTTGTACACATCAATTGTTCGTTTACATGTGATTACGGCCTACTTGCACACATTATTGCACTGTATATATTATGTTTATGTAACATTTAATGTTTGTCGTTTTAATGTCACTTCATTTGTAGTCCTTTCAATGAATGTGTTGATTTGTTGTAATACATTTTTGTAATTATGTAATTATTCTCCTCTTTCTTTCTATCATGGTGAACTTGTAAAGGTTTTTGGTTGTTGTCTTCCGGAGTGGGTATTCCTATGTGCCCTCTTATCTATGTACTAAGGAAGTCATAGATGGGCACACATACACTCATATGTACACTGGGAAGTGTAACTTATTGATTGTATATACATGTTTATGAGAATGGACCTCATTACGGATCCGGTGGTAACCATGCCGGTGCTACAGGTGGGTTGCCGCCAGGCCAGTAAATATTTACCGGCACCTGACTTCCTGTTGCCACTGGGAGATTGCAACTCTGGCGGCCTAGAAAGTCAGGTGGACTCTATGGAAGTGGGGGCACGGAAGCACCGGTACCCTTGCCGGGGATTCCAAGACAGGGGTGCCTACCGTGGCCGCTGTGCCCGGCATGGTCAGACCTGTCGGGCACGGCGGCTCCGGCAGGCAGAACTGTAATATGCCGGTCCGGAAACAATGATGCCGGTGAGCTTACCGGCACCCTTGTTTCCGGACCGGCAGGGTCGTAATGAGGCCCGTTTGTTTTATCAGCTTTTCGATGCTAAGTCTGCACTCAATAAATACCATAAAAATAAATATTATTATATTAACGATAATCTCACTTAAAGTTTTGCAACCTCTCCTTCTGAGGTAATGGGAATATGGTTTGTAATTCATACAGTGCAATAGAACTTTCTGTTTCTCGCTTCAGGATTCAGAATCTCTCCTTTGGAGGTATTTGGAGTTTGGGTGACTGGAATCCAGTCTCCATTAGTTTGATGGAGGAGGACAAAGTATTCGTGAGAGCTGCGGTTGCTGAGAACAAGGCAAAGAGAAAGGGAGAGTTTGGTGGGGGAGAAGGCAAAACAAGAGCAACACAAGGAGTAGGAGTTGGAACTAGACAAGGAAAAGATGGAGGAGTAATGGATGTACAAGGAGGTGGTTGAGGAACAAGAAGAAGAAGAGGGCAAAAGCTGGAGTGCAAGGCCACAGAGATCCACCACCATCCCTCCACCTCCACAAGACCAACTAGATCACCCTACGCCAACATGCTTTGTGTGCCCTTGGTAAAAAGAACTAGAGCAGGTGGCTTTAGCTTCCCTTACCTCACACCATCACACTGGAATGCCCTACCTCCTACCCTCCGAGGAGAGGTTTCCCTCATGACATTCTGCAAGGTCATGAAAAGTGTGCTCTTCACATAATGTCTGCCACAACCATCAGCCTAGGCAATCCTCCATTTGTAACCTGTACTCTTATCAACTATGTTCCCTAATGTATCATTGTACAAATGTGTAAATGCATTTCCTAGCTGTACCCACCCTGCAACTAAGCTCCCTGCAAGCAATAACGCCTCGATGCCCACGGCCCGTTTGTGCCCTGTAAAAATGTAATAAATAAATAAATAAATAAAAAGTCACTTGGGACCTGAAGGGGGCTGGCTCCACAGGATCTCAGTGATCCTGTGCCCAGGGGGATAATCCATGTCAAGGTAGCGGAGCTGAGAACATGTAGACGGACTGGTAAGAACCAGCCAGGGTACTGTGAAGGTTATTGGGTGGGTCAGGGGAGCCATATCTCCCTTTTGGTTTCTAAACAAATTAGAACTAGGCCAAGGAGAGCTCTTTGAGCAGAATGGGGAACTATGTGCCATCCCATTCCAGACTCTGAAGACACGAGGGGTCCAAGGATTACTGGCCACCATCTACAGTCCCAGATGGCGATGCGGACAAAACACAGATACCGAAATACGGCCAAGGCCTTGGAGGAGCAGACCCCACCATGATGAAAGAAGGGCTTGCAAAGACTGTGGGTGACATTGTTGGTCTTTGGGATTTTCTTTGCAGAACAGGACCAGGACTGGTTGACACAGGAACAGTTAACCTCCTAGATCAGGGATTACCCCATATTGTTTCACCCTTCCCGATGACCTTTTGTGTTGACTGTAGAAATCTCCAGTCTTTCTACTGCTCTTGAAAAAAAGTCTGTCCCTTTGGAGTTCTTCTGATGCATCATTATCATTCATATTTTTGGGATGTCTGGGGCTGCAGGCTGTTGACCAATGGAAATTGGGACTAGGGATTCTAAGCAGGAGGAAGATGGTGTTCTGTATTATTACTCCATGAGATGAGCAATTTCTTTTATTGTGTAAAGAAAACTGTGTTTGGTAACAAAAAATGCCAGTCTCCATTTGTTGGTTTCACACCTCTTTGTGATGTAAAAGAGAAGTTTATTTCATACGGTTGTGTTAATCTTTGGTCTCCAAGTAGTAACCCAGAAGTTTAGGATTCTTGTAAACTGACTCATATTAGAGTGCTTATCCACAAGTTGAAACCCCATGGGCTAATCGTGCAATATCCTTGTCTCACTCCCTGTCCTTTCTTGAAGTAGTGTTTCCTTGTGGTGTTTCACACTCAGAGCCGGCTCAAGGGGTGATCAAGTAGTGCAATCACACAGGGGCGCCACAAATAAAGTGTGCTGCCAGCTCCTTACACTTTACATTGTGCGAGCTGGTGACACTGTCATGTAAAGTGTCAGTCAATGACTTTCTATTAGTGACAGAGGCGCGCTGCGTTTCTTGATTAGGCCCTGATGTCACATCTCTGTCACATAAAGACGTTGCCAGCTAACACACTGTAAAGTGTCATTTATTTATTTGAATATTTATAGCAGCGCTCACAGCCCGTGGGCATCTAGGCGCTAGTTACAGTTAGGAGAAAAGAAATCGGTAGGGAACGGAGACAAGTCAGTTAAACAACAGTGTTTTAAGTTCAGGGTTTGCTGGCGTAAATTATTTTGATCGCATAGACTGAAGTCGAGGTGATGTGGTTGACGTGGCGAGCGATGAGTCAAGGTAGACCCCTAAAGACTTAACAGAGGGTGCTACAGGAAGGGCCCAATGAGTAAGAACTCAGTCTTTTTGTCGTTGAGGCAGAGACTGTGAGCTGCCATCTAGGCTTGGATAGTTTAATATATTTCATTGTTCCACAGGGTGTCTTTCAGGTGATCGCCAGAGATGGGGATGAGAATTTGGGTATCATCGGCGAAGTTAGTATACGAGATACCCAAGGTGTCCAGGTGCTCAAACAGTGGCTTAGTGTAAACATTGTACAGGGTGGATGAGACACACAAGCTTTGGGGTACCCCACAAGAGTTGGGTGTTGGAGAGGCAGTGGCATCGCATGCAAATACTGTAGAGGATCTGCTGGATAGGAAGGAGGCGATCCAGTTAGTGGCATCTGGGGAGACGTGAGCAGCGGATGAGAGAGCTTGGCAGAGGATCTTGTGATCCACGAGGTCGAATGCTGCTGTGAGGTTGAGGAGGAGGAGCAAGGATAAAGATCCTTTGTCGTTGGCAGTGGCGAGCTGATTTTTGAAGTCGAGGAGGGCAGTTTCTATTCCGTGCTTGGGACGAAATCCTGACTGGCGGGCAACAAGGATGTGATGGTGGTCGAGGAAGGATTGTATTTGTAGATAAGCTACTCTATCCATAATTTTGAAGAGAAAGGGGGCAGTGGTGATAGGGCAGTAGTTGGTATGGATGGCAGGGTCGAGATTGGGTTTTCTCAGAAGCGGTGAGATCCAGGATTCGTTGAGTTAGAGGTGGACAGAGCAGGCTGTGAAGGATGAGTTGATAATGGTGGCTATTAAAGGGAGTAGGGGCTCAATGCAGTTTTTGACCAAGGAGGCTGAGAGAGTGTCTTCCTTGCAACAAGAGGGTTTGAGGCCAGAAATGATGTTGGCAAGGGTAGTTATGTTGGTGGGCTGGAACTTGAAGGGTGAGATGTCATCACGGGTGAATCCCGATTGGAAGTCCAATGGTTAGAGAGGCTTGTTTTGTGAGTATTCTGGTTTGGAGCTTTGTGATTTTACCTGTGTCTTGGATCTTGTTACACCAATCGCTGTTTTTGACAATGGTGTCTGGGGGGAGGGGAAGGCAGGGGAGCTTCAAGTTTGCAGAGAATGGGGAAGAGTTCTCGGGACTTTGAGGACCCGTTGGCAATTCTGGTGTGGTATATGGAGGCTTTTGAGGTGAGGCTCAGCAGTTTGTAATGGCGTGAGAGTGAGGAGAGGTGGCTCTTGTTCGTGGAGGTAGGGGATTTGAGCCAGACGGCTTCTGCTGTGCGTTTGGCTGCTCTGGTGGCACGCAATTCTGGGGTGAACCAGGAGTTGTGATGAGTCGCGTTTGTGGGCTTCTTGGCTTTGAGAGGAGCAAGGATGTTGAGAGCATTGCAGAGCAGGGTGTTGTAGTGGTCAACTAAAGGAGAGTGGTCAAGTGTGGTAGCGAGGGGTGTGTTGATGCGGGGAATGATGTTGGAACTCGTCAAGTTGTGTGAGCTGCGGGCCATGTTTATGTTCTTGACCGGGATGAATTTGGCTGGCATGCTGTTGGCTGAGATGGATGAGGTAATGGTGTGGTGGTCCGACCAAGCGCATGGGAGGTTAGATGATATGGTGATGTTGCAGTTGCGGTCTATCAGCCAGTCTAGAGTGTGGCCGTGGGCATTTGTGGGATCTGTGATGAGTTGGGTGCAACCAAAGGCTGCTAGGGATTTGGATATGGTCATAGCGTTTGTGTTGTTGGCGTCACTGAAGCCCAAGTTGAAGTCGCCCAGTATTATTAGTTGAGTGGAGGGTTTGAGGTTGGCAGAGATGAGCTGGGTAAGTCATCTTCGAAGTAGACAATGGGGCTGGGTGTTCGGTGTATGAGATGTATGTCAATGGTGTTATTAGGCGATCATCTAAGTTTGGCAGACAGGGATTTGCAGTGGGGAATCAGGGTAGCAGAGGAAGCATGTAGTGAGAGAAAGTCTTTGTAAATGAGGGCTACTCCACCACTTTTCTTTTCTGGCCTGTTGCAGCGAAGGATGGCATAGCCAACAGAGATGGCAGTGGAGAGGGTTGGGCCTGCTGAGGCGGAAAGCCAAGTCTCAGTGAGGGCTAGGATGTCTAGGTTGTTAATGGTGATGGGGTCTAGGATTTTGCGAGGATCAGCATTAATTAATCTGGTGTTAAGGAGGTCGCAGCACCAAGGGTAAGCTGTGTGGCATGGTGGTGTCTGAGTTAGGGGGTGTGGTCTTTGGCTGTTGTGGGGCAGTGTGGTTAGGCGCAGAGCTGATGGCAGGAAGGAGAAAGGCGGCAGGAATCGAGAGGGTGGCGAGAGGGAAGTGACCTTGCCCTTTTCGTCCCAAACCTGCTGAACCTTTGTGGAAGAGAGCCTAAGATGTGAACAATAGCACGAGTGTCTTGCAGCAGATGTCAACAGTACACCGGGCAAGCTTATGCCGATAAGCAGGACCGAGGGAAGCTCCTGCTCAGGTGTTACCAACCTTGGCTCCAGAAAAGTCAAAAGCCAAGCGGTTCATCACAGCCGGTGAGTCGAGGGGACAGTCGATATGAACCAGGCTGTGTTAAATGAGAAGCGCAAAGTGGCAAGTTTGAACCAAGTTTAATGAACTGTGTAAAGAACTGTAAAAAGTGATAAGGGGGGTCCAGCTGAAGAGGGAAAACTGGCACCATGTGTGTGCTAATTCAAAAGGCTCTGGTCGATCCCCATCTGAGCAAAACTACTGGTACCAGAAGGCCATAGGAGAGTCGCTAGAAGAGGTCAAAGTGTTCATACAAGAGGTCTAGTAAAATCCCCAGCAAAATAGAAAGATGATGGCTGGAAGGTTTTGAATTAATCATAACCAGGGGCAAACCTCTGGGCAACCCTCCAGACCATCGTTTTTCAGCCTGCCAAGCCATTACAACAGGGGGAAAAAACCATATGCAAATCAGGCTTGGTCCTACCCCAAAAGGGGCAGTCCAGCCCGAACTGCTAGGTCACATCCCTTCCGCACGAGACCACAAGCATCCCCAGACCTGTTTCAGCCTCGTTGGGCGTCATCAATGAGGAGTAGCTTGGGTCTCTAGGCTCGGCAGACTCGGGACCCACGTCTGGGCATACCCGTCCCACTCGGGGTGACTTTAGCAAAATAGAAAGGTGATGGCTGGAAGGTTTTGAATTAATCATAACCATGGGCAAAGCTCTGGGAAACCCTGCAGACCATCGTTTTTCAGCCTGCCAAGCCATTACAGAAGGGGGAAAAACCATATGCAAATCAGGCTTGGTCCTACCCCAAAAGGGGCAGTCCAGCCCGAACTGCTAGGTCACATCCCTTCTGCACGAGACCCAAGTCCTCCCTTTTGGCCTACACAGTGCACCAGCTACGTTCCAACATCTTATAGATAACCTCCTACAACCCTATTCAGACTTTTGTGGAGCTTATATTGACTATATTGTCATTTGTAGTAAGACCTGGGGAGACCATCTCTTCCATCTTTATACCATCATAAAAGTCCTTAGCAATGCTGGTCTAACTGCAAATCCAGCTTAATGCAGATTAGCCCAATTCGCAGTGAAATATCTTGGCTTCTTTTTAGGGAACGGAACTGTACAGTCCCAACGTGGAAAAGTAAAAGCTGTCTGGGAGGGTATCAGGTAATAATATCCCTATATATATGGTCGCCATATATAATGTTGCCGGGAAAAGGTTGTGGCAACATTATATAGGTGACCATGTATATAGGGACAGGGGCAGCGGGTATGCGGGGGTGTCCCTCGCATGTTCCATGTAACAATGTCCCCACAAAAATGGCAATTTTTCAGCAATTTATTTATTTAATTTTTGCATGGCAATGTTTTTGACGGGACATTATTACATGGAACCGTCTTGGATACTCCAACTCCCAAGACTCACCATTAGTCTGGATTAGCCCATGCAAAGAGTCCAAACCTCGGGTCATGCGATGATTTCTAGACCTATACCCCTATTGTTTCACGAATGGAGCACCGGACAGGAAAAGACAAGGGAAACATTGATTTTCTTTCCCGGTTCCCCTGTGAAACAAATGTGGCTACTTCGCATGGAGGAAGGGTATGCGAGAAACCTGAAGGTGTCTCCCTAGCCAGGACAAAGCCATCGCTTTTGGATCCAGTTCCTGGGGGTGGACCAGTGAGGGAGGGGGGTCCTCGGGGAGTGGGACACCGATGGGTGAGACAAGATATCCCCCTTCCTTTGACACCTTTTCCCCCTACTCTCGCGTTGGATGTTCTAAACCACTGTCCCCCCATCCCTTTTCCATCACAAACAGTTTCGCACAACACAAAGGACAACGGACTAACACCAGAGCCGTTTACCTGACATGTCCCAATACAAGGGTCAGGAAATTGATCAGACTCGCACACACCTGATAGCCCTTTCCCTTCTCCACAAGGATAAAAGGTGGAGGCAGAGAGTACAGTACGAGCATGGCAGACAGCACGGCAAGGCAGCTAATCAGATGCAGCAGTGCAAGAGAAGGAGAAAGGCGGCAGAAATCGAGAGGGCACCAAGGAGAGAAATAACATTGCCCTTTTCATCCCAGACCCGCGGAACTTTCATGGAAGAGAGCCTAAGACCGCGAATAATAGCACAAGTGCCTTGCAGCAGATGTCAGTGGTACACGGGGCAAGCTTATGCTGATAAGCAAGACTGAGGGAAGCTCATGTGCCCATGACACCGGCTTTGACTCAAGGAAAGCCAAAAGCCAAGAGGTTCATCACAGCCGGTGAAACGTGGGGAGAATCGATAAGAACCGGGCTATGTTGAATGAGAAGCGCAAAGTGGCAAGTTTGAACTAAGTTTAATGAACTGTGGAAAGAACTGTAAAAAGTGATAAAGGGATACCAGCTGAAGAGGGAAAACCAGCACCACGTGGGAGCTAATTGAACAGACTCTGGTCGAGCCCCATCTGAGTGAAACTACAGGTACCAGAAAACTGTAGGAGAGTCGCTAGAAGAGGTCAAAGTGGTCATACACGAGGTATAGTAAAATCCCTGCACAATTGAAAGACTTCGCTCTACAAACTAAGTGAAAGAAAGGGAAGTGAATTCTGCAGTGAGAAGAAACCAGGGAAGCGAATCCCAAGAAGGGCAAAGTCTAAAGTCCCAAGAAACAGTGTGTTTGGAACTGTTTAAAAAGACATTGAGATTTGTGGAATACGATACAAGAAGTGTCAGCGCCAGAAGAGAGGGGCCTAGGGATGAAACCATTACCCTATGTGGAACTGTGATAAACAATTGAGAAGGGTCAGCCCCCTGAAGAGGGGGACCCAGTGGTGAACCTGTCAGCCAGCGAACATTGGAAATTTGCTTTTCATATGTTAAAGGAACTTTCGTTTTGGTATTTGAACACATCAGGTCCTCGAAGGCAAGAGACTTTCAAGTGAAACGAAACTTGGCCATCTACGGCCCTGATAGCTGAAAGCTCGAGAGTGTGTCCTGAGAGCTGTAATTGGAACTGTCGCCTCGTGCTGGAGAAGCCAGAGACTGTACTGTGCTCCACACTCCCATCTTAACCTGTGTCCAAAAACGTGGGGAAGGGAGACCCAGGCTACCACATCTTGACATATCTGAGAACACTTCTTTCTTTTCTTGAGAACTATCCCACAACCCTTTTTGTATTAGTTGTGAGGTTTGTCAATAGGTTTCCTTGTATAGGCCCTTTTTTATTTTGACATGACTCTACTAGGAATGCCTTATTTTTCATTTGATGGTCGACGCTTGCTCCCATCTTAGATATAGGTTTAGATTAGGAATTTCTCCAACCTGCATACAGCATTTAATTGTTCAATAAACACCCTTGAACTGTGATCACTTGTGTCTGTCATACTTGTTGCCACCATGAGTTCCTCACAGTACCGGGCAGCATAATCAACTATTACGAGAACATATTTAATGCCCAGTTTAGAAGTTTCCAACGGTCCAATAATATCCATCCTGATTCTAGAGAAAGGAACTTCTATTATTGGTAGTGGGCTTAGAGGGGCAGGTAGGGGAATATGTGAGCTGGTCTTTTGGCATATCTCACATGTCTAAATGAAGTTCTTTATTTCAGCATGGATTCCCGGCCAATAGAATTTCCCTCTACTGTGAACTTGGGTTTTAGATTGTTCAAAGTCTCTCCCTGTCAAGTGAGAGTGTGCAATCTCTAGCACGATCTTACGATGGGTTTTGGGTATTAATAATTGAGTCTTACTTAGGCCTTCCCTGGAGGTTTGGTAATCCCTGTTTCAGTAAGAAAAAGGGTCTTCCCTTTTCTTGTGCTTCTCCCTCAGAAATAACTTGCAAGAAAGCCGTTGCGAGTATTGGGTCATTTCGCTGGGCAAAGGGTAGGTCGAGAAGGATGGTAGGCTCATCTTGCCCTTTTGCTCCGATTGTAAGTATCTCACTGGCCTCTCCAAATCCCAAGTTACCTCTCTGTTTCCTCAGGTTCAGTTTCTTCCTCAAAATGGGGAAATAGCAATTTCTCAAGAATTCCCTGTGCAATTCTGTCACTAGGACGTATTTCAAAAGGGGTCTCACCATGGTTCTGTAAAATAACTTTTATGTCTCCCCGAAAGTCTGGATCTATAATGCCTGCTAGGAAATCCAGACCAAATGTCCAGGCTAGGCCAGACTTTGGGGCCAGTTTTATATAACAACCCGAAGGGGGTATTAGAACTAAATCAGTGAGAATCACCCCTCTTTTCCCAGGAGGGATAGTGGCCTCTCTGCTGCTACATATTTCAATGCCTATGGATTCTTTCATGGCAGGGGTCTGAGGCCCTGTGGCTAAGTGTCTGGAATTTTAGTCTCCCCAATTTGGTGTATCCCACACCTGACGCCATATGTAAGGGTGCCATGGTATCATAAGTATGACACTGGCACAAGGGCTACAAGTTTCAAAACCTTTATTAAATTCTTGTGGTTTGGAAAAACTCCTACTTTGCCATATAGCTATGATGGGAGTAGTCTCTACCATCAAACAATAATGAAAACACAGTCCTAGTCAGTCTATGTCAAATCAAAATGGCCCATACCAAAAAATAATAATGCCTGCCCTATCTCTTATACAAAAAAAGTGCTAGGGGGAATGTGTATGCAAAGGAAAGTCGGTGTTATGACATAAAGTATCAAGATGGCTGATTCAGCTCTACTCCCCACGTTGGACAGCATCGAACAAGGCACCCCTGTAGACAGGATGACACACACTGGCTCAAGTCTGTGCAAAACGTGTGTCGAGGTCCGCTTGGCCTTCCATATTAAAGTCACTTATTTCATTTCACCAAAAGTTCTTTCACAGTTCAACAAAAATTTACATAGGTGTCATGCTTACCTGATTCCCACGGAGGCGCAGGTCTGGCTTCGAGTGCTGATGCTTCTACTATGGTGAAGCGCAGGACTCTGAAGATGGACTCACTGGCTCGCAGGAATATTCCCCTTAGGGTCTGGAAGGATGAGTTTTCCATCCTGCTTCTGATGCAGGGGCGCGTTGAAACCCAGTTACTTCACTGGATTGAGGTTTGATGGGAGTTCAAATAAGCTTGACTATTCAGGTAAGGCGCTGTAAGAGTTCTGTAGCAAGTTCAAAAGTTCAAGCCTTATAATAATGTCTTATTGCAGCAAGCGCTAATCGCTTATGTCTTTTTTCCCCTTAGGGGCCGGGGTTCGGAATGCCGGAGATATGGCGCCGACCCGAAGTGAAACGTGCAGTTCCAGTAAATGACAGGTAAGTTCTGGATGAGCGTTCGGGTAATGTCTTTGCATTCGCTCATTCAATGTCTTTGTCTTTTTTCCCCATAGGGGCCGGGGTCCGGAATGCCAGGAAGCGGCAGGAACCGAAATGAAATGCGAATGACCCAACAGGTAAGTCTTAGAAGGAAACTGAGCTTTTCCTATTCCCTTCCTTCTCTCACCTTGTGTTCTTGTCTTTTTCTCTCTAGGCACTGGGAAGTGGCTGCGGATCCGGGTGATCGCTGCTGAAGATGGAGGTGCCCAGGAAAGGTGAGTGAAATGCAGCGCTGCAGCGATCGAAGCGAAATGCTTTTAAAATGATGTCTTCCCTTTCAGGATCGTCGGTGTGAAGTCTCTGTGATGCAGCTTTAGCAGGTAAGGTCTTCTTTCTCTCCAATTCTCTCTTAGCAGGTGACCCAGGATGCTGACAGGCGTGGCTGAAGTCCAGATGCAGGAGCTGACACGGTGAGCGTCCAGCTGCGAGGAGCAGAACAATGCGAAGCGTGAGTTGCTGATCGGGCGTGGTTTAAATAGCTTTGGAAGAAGTTCCAGGTATGTATCCTTCCACCGATCAGGTATGTATCCTTCCCCGACCACACCAAGGGGAAAGTAGGTCCACAGGTAAAGTAGTTCCATTCAGGCCTCAAGAGGGTCTGGATGTAGCAGCATGGTCTGCATCAGGTAAGTGCACCTTAAAACACTTGAACACATGTCTAGCTTTATGAACCTGGCGCCTAAGGCGCCAGGACAGGGGTCGAAAATGAGCCTGGCGCCTAAGGCGCCAGGACTGTGTCCAAAGGGCCCCAGCTTGGGCCCGCTGGAACTTCCCTGGGGGAAATGATGCCTGCCTCTGGGGTTGCTGGGTCGGACCTGGCTCCTTGGAGGTAGGCATCATGACAGTGCCCCCCCTCAAGGCCCCTCCCAAGGTTGTTCCCTCCGGGGGTTTTGGCTTGTTCGGAAATCTCCGGTGGAACCTTTGTATTAATCGAGGTGCGTGAACATGGTTACTAGGCTCCCACGATCTCTCCTGAGGTCCATATCCCTTCCAGTCAACAAGATAGAAGAGTTTGGACTTTAACACCTTGGAGTCTAAAATGTCTTTAACTTCGAATTCTAATTCCCCTTCAATTTGAACTGGGTCTGGAGGCTTGGACAGTCGGGTCCCTGGTTGTACTGGCTTCAAAAGTGATGCATGAAAAACTGGATGAATACGCATGTTAGACGGTAAATCCAGTTTAAAGGCCACAGGATTGATTATAGCCTTGATGGGATAAGGTCCTATGAATCTGGGATTGAAAGTTTGCGGACCCTTGAGGGGTAAATGTTTCGTTGCTAGCCATACCTGATCTCCTACCTGGTAAGGAGGAGTTTTACTTCGTTGCAAATCAGCGTTTTCTTTATACTTTTTCTTGGCTTGCTGTAAATGAGTTGCAACTTCTTTGAAGGCTTGGGTTATTGTGGAATGCAGATGATTTACTGCGGGCATTTCCAGGGTCTGAGGTGGATCTAGATCAGAGGTCCGAGGATGGTGACCATACAAAGTATAAAAAGGAGTTTGTCCGGTTCCAGAATGCACTGAATTGTTGTATGCATATTCTGCGATCCAAAGGATGTCTTTCCAATTTAACTCGGATTGGTGTAACATGCACCGAAGATATTGCTCGAGAGTCTGATTGGTTCTCTCGGTTTGTCCGTCGGTCTGGGGGTGGTGGCTGGTGGATAGCCACACATCTATTTGTGCTAGTTGGCAACACTTCTTCCAAAAATGGGAGATAAATTGACTTCCACGATCTGAGACTAATATGGAAGGGAAACCATGTATGCGAACTATATTCTCCAGAAATTCCTTGGCCAAGGTGGAAGCTGAAGGCAAACCTTTTAAAGGGATAAAGTGGGCCATTTTGGAGAATAGATCCACAATTACAAGGATAGTGTTGTAACCAGCACAAGGAGGCAGGCCAGTTATAAAGTCCATTGACAAGGTGTGCCATGGTGCCGGTGGAATATCCAAGGGTTGAAGTAGGCCGGCTGGCCTTTTCTTTTTACCCTTGTTTTGGGTGCAAATTCCGCAAGACAAAACATAAGACTTTATGACTTTTCTCCAAGAAGGCCACCAGAAGTGGCGTTTGATTTTTTCCTCCGTTTTAGCGATACCAGGATGTCCTTCCATTAATGATTCATGATGATGGGCAATAACAAGTTCTTGCAATTCTTTACTAGGCAGAAACAACCGCTCCTGTAAGTAGGGTAAGTCATCCTTAACGGTGTAATGAGGACGCTTTTGACTCCATTCCAGTAAGGCTGAAGAGTCTAGAAGTTGTTTTACTTGCGTTTGGATGTCCTCAATAGTTTGCAATGAAGTTAGGCCTAAGATTCTTTGTTCTGGTATGATTGGCACAGGTTCTAAACTCGAATTGGGTTCTTCCATGCCAATCCGGGATAAGGCGTCCGCTTTACCATTCTTGCAGCCAGGGCGATAGGTAATTACAAAATCAAATTCCGCAAAGAATAGAGCCCATCGGAATTGTCTTGAAGATAGAGCCTTGGCCGTCTTTAAATACTGTAAATTTCTGTGGTCCGTAATTACGGTGATGGTGTGTCTTGCCCCGAGAAGGTAGTGACGCCAAGCCTTGAAAGCAGATTTAATAGCCAGTAACTCTTTGTCGGTAATTGCGTAGTTGATTTCAGGAGGAGAAAATGTTCTGGACCAAAAGGCCACAGGGTGTAGTTGGTTAGTTTCTGGGTCTCTTTGCGATAGGACAGCTCCCATGGCCGAACTGGATGCGTCGGTTTCCACAATGTAAGGGAGATCTGGGTGCGGGTGCTTCAATATAAGTGCAGAGGTGAATTTGGTTTTCATGTCCTGAAAGGCTTGTTCGGCCTCAAGAGTCCATTAAAAGCGTTTGTTTTTCTTTAGGAGAGCTGTGATGGGTTGGACTGTTCGGGAAAATTCCGGGATGAATCTTCGATAGAAATTGGCGAAGCCGAGCATGCTCTGAACTCCCTTCACCGAGCTAGGAGATGGCCATTTGAGGATGGCGTCCACCTTTCGCGAGTCCATTCGGACTCCTTGAGGTGTCAGGATAAATCCGAGCAACTCCACTTCTGTGGTATGAAAAACGCATTTTTCGAGCTTTGCAAATAGTCTGTGCTGGCGCAATTTCTCAAGAACTGCCCTAACATGTTTTCTGTGATCGGATTCTGAGGAGGAGTACACCAGGATGTCGTCAATATAAACAATGACACAGACGTCGATAAGTTCCCGAAGAACATCATTAATAAAGTACTGAAAGGCGGCAGGTGCATTCCACAAACTGAAGAGCATCACCTGATATTCGAAGAGCCCAAATTTGGTGCGGAATGCAGTCTTCCACTCGTCGCCTTCTTTTATACGCACCAGGTGATAAGCTCCTCGGAGATCTAACTTGGTGTACACACAAGCGTCTTTCACCTCGTCGATAAGCTCAGGGATCAGGGGCAGAGGATAACGATTCTTAATCGTTATTTGATTTAGGGCGCGATAGTCTAAACATGTTCTAAGGTCGCCCTCTTTTTTCGGCACGAAGAACAGAGCTGAGGAGACAGGAGACTTGGACGGGCGAATAAAACCATTGGCTAGGTACTGCTCTAAATACTGACGCAAATGTAGGTTCTCAGGTTCCGTAAGAGCATAAATCCTACTACAAGGTAGTTGAGCATTGGGTACCAGATCGATTTGGCAATCGTAAGACCGATGGGGAGGTAACGTGTTAGCCTGTTCCTTCTGGAAAACGTCTTGGAATTCTTGGTATTCAGACGGTAGCTGTACAGGGGTGGAGGTTGCTGAGGCTAGACCCATAACTGGATTTCTTGGGTAACAAGTTGGTTCGCAATCTTCTTTGCTCGCCAGTCGATTCTGGGATTATGTGTTTCTAACCAAGGAAATCCAAGAATTACTTGAAATTGTGGGGCCTTGATCACATCAAACACGATTGCTTCCCGATGTCCATCCTGACCCACCAGTGTCATTTCAACAGTGGAATGCGTTACAGGCCCTGAGGCAATTTCGGTTCCATCTACTGTAGTAATGACATCTTGGGTTACTTTCGGGCGGAGAGGGAGCTTAATCCTGGAAGCCAATTCACAGTCTATGTAATTTCCAATAGCTCCACTGTCGATGTATGCTTTTATAGGATGCAACAGCTGAGGCTGTTTTGGGTCCACTAGCACCATTGGCATGACAAAATGCGAGGTCATAGAGTTTGTTTTCAAGCTCGGCAAGCGGACCCCTACGCTTGTCGGGCTAGGTTGTTTCCCGAATCAGGTGTCAATAAATCGTTATCAGTGGCTCCAACCACCTTCTTCGGTGGTTTAACCGGACAATTTCGAAGAAAGTGACCGCAAGTCCCGCAATACAGGCAAAGTTGCATTTGCCGCCTTCTCTCTCGTTCCTTCTGTGTTAATGGTCCTTTAACACCGCCGATTTGCGTAGGTTCGGATACGTCGGTACTCTTGGAGTTAGCGTGGGTTTTGATCGGTACTCGGGTTTCGTACTTGAACCGATCTGCTTTTCTATTTTGAAGTCTGTGATCAAGTTGAACCACCAAGACTATGTAGTCTGCGCAGACCTGGGGTGGATCTACTATCTGAGCTAGAACATCCTTAAGCTCTCCGCGCAGGCCTCGATGAAACAATGTGATCCTTTTGTTTTCTGGCCATCCAGTTTCCACAACCAGTCTATTAAAGGTGGCAACGTAGGACAGAAGATCCTGATTACCTTGTCGTAAGGATAGCAGTTTGTTATCAAGGGCCTGTCCTTGAGAGTGTCGAGCAAACAATCTTTCCATGCTGGCCTGGAAACCCTGAAAATTCTGGAGAATGGGATCATCCTGATTTACCAATGGAATAGACCAATCGGCAGCACTGCCACTGAGGTAAGATAGTATAAAGGCTACCTTGGTCTGGTCGTTAGGGAAGGCCCCGGGTCTGCATAGAAAGTGTAAACGACATTGGTTCATAAAGACGGCATATTTCTTGGGATCCCCCGCAAAACGTTCAGGCGGGGCCAAGGCATGTGTCCAGGTAGATTGATTTGTACCGGGTTATTCAAACCCATTGATGTGGAAGTATCTCCGGAATTAGGTAAAGGAGTGTGCCCTGCCTGGGCCTGCAATAACCTTTTGGCCAGGTCATCTGTTCTTACCTTAGATAGGATCAGTTCTCTTTTGAGAGCGTTAGTCTCCTGGCGGGCTGAGTGCACTTCTGCCCGTAATTCCCCCAAAAGCTGGGCCAGCTGATCTGTCTCGGAAGTCTCCATAGCGCCCGGGTGGGAAATTATGGGTAGGCTTCGCGTTCTGTCACGCTCACCTGATTCCCACGGAGGCGCAGGTCTGGCTTCGAGTGCTGATGCTTCTTCTATGGTGAAGCGCAGGACTCTGAAGATGGACTCACTGGCTCGCAGGAATATTCCCCTTAGGATCTGGAAGGATGAGTTCTCCATCCTGCTTCTGATGCAGGGGCGCGTTGAAACCCAGTTACTTCACTGGATTGAGGTTTGATGGGAGTTCAAATAAGCTTGACTATTCAGGTAAGGCGCTGTAAGAGTTCTGTAGCAAGTTCAAAAGTTCAAGCCTTATAATAATGTTCATTGTCTTATTGCAGCAAGCGCTAATCGCTTATGTCTTTTTTCCCCCTAGGGGCCGGGGTTCGGAATGCCGGAGATATGGCGCCGACCCGAAGTGAAACGTGCAGTTCCAGTAAATGACAGGTAAGTTCTGGATGAGCGTTCGGGTAATGTCTTTGCATTCGCTCATTCAATGTCTTTGTCTTTTTTCCCCATAGGGGCCGGGGTCCGGAATGCCAGGAAGCGGCAGGACCCGAAATGAAATGGGAATGACCCAACAGGTAAGTCTTAGAAGGAAACTGAGCTTTTCCTATTCCCTTCCTTCTCTCACCTTGTGTTCTTGTCTTTTTCTCTCTAGGCTCTGGGAAGTGGCTGCGGATCCGGATGATCGCTGCTGAAGATGGAGGTGCCCAGGAAAGGTGAGTGAAATGCAGCGCTGCAGCGATCGAAGCGAAATGCTTTTAAAATGATGTCTTCCCTTTCAGGATCATCGGTGTGAAGTCTCCGTGATGCAGCTTTAGCAGGTAAGGTCTTCTTTCTCTCCAATTCTCTCTTAGCAGGTGACCCAGGATGCTGACAGGCGTGGCTGAAGTCCAGATGCAGGAGCTGACACCGTGAGCGTCCAGCTGCGAGGAGCAGAACAACGCGACGCGTGAGTTGCTGATCGTGCGTGGTTTAAATAGCTTTGGAAGAAGTTCCAGGTATGTATCCTTCCACCGATCAGGTATGTATCCTTCCCCGACCACACCCAGGGGAAAGTAGGTCCACAGGTAAAGTAGTTCCATTCAGGCCTCAAGAGGGTCTGGATGTAGCAGCATGGTCTGCATCAGGTAAGTGCACCTTAAAACACTTGAACACATGTCTAGCTTTATGAGCCTGGCGCCTAAGGCGCCAGGACAGGGGTCGAACATGAGCCTGGCGCCTAAGGCGCCAGGTCTGTGTCCAAAGGGCCCCAGCTGGGGCCTGCTGGCACTTCCCTGGGGGAAATGATGCCTGCCTCTGGGGTTGCTGGGTCGGACCTGGCTCCTTGGAGGTAGGCATCATAACAGTACCCCCCCTCAAGGCCCCTCCCAAGGTTGTTCCCTCCGGGGGTTTTGGCTTGTTCGGAAATCTCTGGTGGAACATTTGTATTAATCGAGGTGCGTGAACATGGTTACTAGGCTCCCACGATCTCTCCTGAGGTCCATATCCCTTCCAGTCAACAAGATAGAAGAGTTTGGATTTTAACACCTTGGAGTCTAAAATGTCTTTAACTTCGAATTCTAATTCCCCTCAATTTGAACTGGGTCTGGAGGCTTGAACATTTTGTGGAGAATTTTGAGTGGGCTGTTTCCTTTCACCGAAACCACTCCGCTACTCTATCACTGGCTTAACAATTACCGCTGACTTTAAAGTTCACTAAAGGTTTGCTTTCTTTCGCGTCTCATCAGCATGCGTGCAACCTTCAATTCGGAGATACACTGTTGCGGCTTCAATCTTTTCTTGACACAAACCAGACGTTCATTTCTTTTGCTAACTCACTGGTTGTGTGCATTCCTTTCTCTTCTCTGCGGTTTTGATTCACGAGTCAAGGTTGCCTCCCCAACTCTGCTGTCCAACCGGGAGGGTCGCTGACATCCTTGAAACACAATGCAAGCTTCATCTTGTCTGGGATTTGGCTTTCTCTGCGTGTCCTTCACGGTTTCCCAGAGGTAATGACCTCCTGCAGTGATCTTCAGGGTTTCCCTACTCCTCACTCTGGTTCCTCATTCATTCATCCTGCTCCAGCGGGTTCGCCTTCACCCCGGAAGATCTGCTCCTTCTTGTGCCTCACCTTGCTCAGAGTGTGTCTCCATGTTCTGCCTCTTATCCGTGTTGGGGAGAGCTAGTGGGTATCAGATGTATGTGATTAAGGCCAAGTGTCTGACTTGGCCTGACCTTATTAATGGGTCATGTGCAATGGGATATGCAAGTGTTAGCCTCTTTGCTCTCAATCCTCCTCTTTCTCGGCCCAGTGTTTTCATAGACAGTAGGGGTGGGGGGGTGTTGAAACGTTAGAGAATCCTATAAAATAGGATGGGTATGGGCACAGGAAATGGGGGGATATCACGTCTTAAAATCGGTTGTCTCACCCCCGCTAACCGTAGATCCCTCACCCAGATGATCCTCCCACACTGGTCCACCCCGAGGGTCTGGATCCATAGGCGATGGCCATACCCTGGGCACCTGAGAGAGAGATTCCTGGGGACTAGCAAGTGAGGCACCCTTTGGTTTCTCACACTAGGCCTTGGAGAGTTATTTTCTGAATCTTTCAAATTGGGTGTTTATTTTGTCCTTCTCCCCTGGTATTAGCAAAGTCCCAAATCCTCCTCTGGGTTTCAGTGGACTTATCTCTGCCACTGCGATGAGGAAGATTTCCTTCAAAGTCTGTTGCACTGGTGTTTGGATCCCAGACACTTCTCTGGTGATCAGTGGACCTTTTTCTCTTTCACTGCTACAAGGAAGATGTTCGTGGATGCTTGCTCCACTTGCATTGATCCCAGCCCCTTCTCTGGTGGTCAGTGGGCTTATCTCTGCTACTGCTATGAGGAAGATTTCCTGGGTACTCATTTCACTTATGTTGGGGGCCCAGATCCTTCTTTGGTGGTCAGTGGGCTTATCTCTGCCACTGCTTTGAGGATGATGTCCTTGGATGCTTGCTTCACTTATATTGGGGTCCCAGACCCTTCTCTGCTTGTCAGTGGGCCTTTCTCTGCCACTGCTATGGAAACATGTCCTTGATGCTTGCTTCACTTATATTGGTGTCTCAGAACCTTCTCTGGTGGTCGATGGATGTATCTCTATCACTGCTACGAGGAAGATTAGTTTGGATACAAGGCAGACCTTTATTAGGCCCGAGAGGATAGCTCAGCGGCAACGTGCTTTCCTTGGAAGCAAGACGACATGGAGCAACACAGGTTCGGTCCACGCTTAGAAACCTCTTGGTATTAAGCACGTTTTAAATAACCTGCCATGAGGCCCAACAGCCGTGTCACTGTTCAGGACCCGAGGGAGAATAACCAGAGCCTGCCCTGCTTGCACCCTCGTGTCCCCTATGGGTCTCCTCTACCACTAGCTACCTTTACTAGTGCATTGGTACATCACTGGGGCTTCCTGGGACTGATGATCATCTCTCCGGCTCTTTGGGCTGCTCTCCTCTGCTCTCACTGCACCACGGCATCCCAGCGTGCAGCTCTGCTTAGCTCTGCATCTCCTCAGTCTTATGCCTGGGTCCATTGCAGCAAGAACCCAGGAGGACACTCTCAACTGTCAACCAGCACCCTCTGTTTTTCTCTTCCTTGGGTCTTCCATCCAGGTTTTAAACTCCCACGCTTGACAGTTACCCCCCTCCACTACTTCTCCCGGCGGGCCTTGACAAGTTATTTAGTCCATCGTTTCTTCTTATACATTTTTGCCAGTTCCACCCTGGCATATTTTCAGAGTCCTTTGTTTCTTTTGACACCTTGATCTCTATGCCGCCTCTGGGCCACCTCGTACCACTACTGGAAAAGTCAGTAATCTTCAGGTCTAGTGTGCTCTTCTGCATCCTAATATTTTGTGTTTTGGTTGTATCCCAAGTACTGCAGTAATACATTTATCTACTCTCAGGGAAGTGGCTTGGAATGGAGGGTGGGGGGTAGGAAAAGTTGGGGTGTGACATTGTTCAACGGACTGTACGCTAGATGATCCATTTCCCCAGACGAGATTCCCTCCCCATGTGGTCCTCCCTCATCAAACCACCCCTAAAGGGATTATTAGGTTGCGCCTGTACCTCCCTAGCCTCATGGGAAAGGGCTCCCCCGGGGAAGAAGTGACGATACCTGGCAAATCGTCACAAAAGACATATCTTTGTTGCAATTCATCATCTTTGTTTAACTGAATGCAGGTTTGTCATAGTCAAAAGTGCATCCTAGTTCACTCGGAGTTAGATCAGTAGTATTACATTAGCAGCAATGCATCTCATAAAGACTTAAACCGAGCAAATACACGGAAAGTATAAGCATCAATTGCTCCATACCTTTTCCAGAGACTAATATTTGTGCGGAAAAGCAAAGCATCTGCTTGGTGGTTGTCATTCCATACATCTAGTGACTATTACTACTTAACTGTTGGAACACAGTAAAGAGTTTCTACCTACCTGTCACTTATCTGGGAATCAGAGCCTTCTCTCAAGAGGCATACCTCCTTGTGGTTGCAATATCCATATTTTGCCAATTAAATGGGTGTTACTCCTGGGTGATATAAAAGCACAGAGACTTAATAACACTGCATATTGCTTGTGCCTTGAGCTGTATGACTCATTTTCTTACATTCCTGACAATATTGATATGATTGTAATAATAATTATATTTTTTTATGAATCTCTTGCTAGGTTATTTAGGATTTTGGCATACAACAGGTAAAACGATGTGGTCAGTCTATAATTGATGATATTAGAGGAGAATAATATTTAATATGTTATTTAAAATTCTTGTCGTCATGTGGGTGCTCTTGAGTAACAAGCTGGTCTGGTGTTTGGCTAGGTTTGTTATAGTGTCTTATGGCTGTCTCTTACTTGAATGGGCTCAGTCCCTGAAGATGGTTGGTTGGGTGCACTGTCTGGTTATTCAGTGCTTTGGCATTTCAGCCATCTGTTCTCACTCCACAACAGTTCCTCACATTCCAGGGTTATTTATTTTCCCTCCTTGTGGTGTTGGGAATCTGGACTTCAGCTTCCACAATACAACCAAGTGTCACTTACCTTGATTTGCTGCGCCCATCTGCTCCCTCAGAGTTACACGCTACCTTGATGCAGGTGCCCACCATTTAATTGTCTTTCACTTATCTCTCCTTGACCTCACATGTTGTTATCTGCTGCTCCTTTTTTCTTTGCGTCACTGATTGTGTTCTTTATTTATTTATTTTAATGTTTGTAACGCGCCAACATTCCCGTGGGCCTCAGGGCGCACACAAAGACAAGACAAGACAAACAGGCACATGAGGCAGAAGAGAAGATGAAGAGTCAATGAGTTATTCCAAGTTGAAAAGTGAGTTTTTATGGCACTTTTGAACACAGTATAGCTTTGGATCTGGCGTATCCGGGATGGAAGAGTTTCCATAGAAGGGGACCCTGAGCATCTAGAGTGGTACCTCCAAATTTGGCTGTCCTGAAATTGGGGTGTTTAAGAATGATCGCCGAGGATGAATGAAGGTTCCTCACATTAGGCTTAGTGCTAATACGAGCTGACAGATATGTGGGATTACTTAGGCTGAGGCATTTGTGGGTCGTAGTGAGTATCTTGTGTGTTATACGATGTTTGACGGGAAGCCAATGAAGTTTTTTCCTAAAGGTGGAAATATGTGTTCGAAGCGATTGGTTGAAGATATTGCGCACCGCATTATTTTGAGCCACTTGTAGTGATTGGATATTAGAGTCTGTGGTGCCCTCTAGGAGACTGTTACAATAGTCTAGTCTTGAATTAATCAGTGCAGTAGACAGGAGAGCACAATTCCCTTCCGATATGAATGGTCGAATGTATCCTATTCTTTTGTTTATAAGACCGCAGCTGGATTTTATGCTGGAAACGTGAGATTTCCCATATGATTGGAAAGCACTCTGCTGCTTCATAATCAAGTGTATCAACAGCTGATATCATGTATTGGTTACCCACATGAATTGTTCGTTTTATATGTGATTAATGCCTACTTGCACACATTATTTAACTGTGTATATTATGTTTATGTAACATTTCATGTTCATCGTTTTAATGTCACTTTATTTGCAGTCATTTTAATGAATGTGTTGATTTGTTGTAATCCATGTTTGTAATTATGTAATTAACCTCTTCTATCATGGTGAACTTGTAAAGGTTATTGGTTGTTGTCTTCCTTAGTGGGTATTCTGGTTTGTCCTCTGATCTATGTACTAAGGACGTCATATATGGGCACACCAACATTCATATGTGCACTGGGAAGTGTAATTTATTGATTCTACATGCATGTTTATGTTTCAGGAGAATGGGCCTCATTACGGGTCGGGCGGTTAGCATGCCGGTGCTACCGGCGGGTTGCTGCTGGAAACGTAAATATTTACTGGCACCTGACTTCCCGGTGCCACCGGGAGATTATAACTCTGTCGGCCCGGAAAGTCAGGTGCCAGTAAAATGTAAGTCCCCATTCCCATAGAGTCCAGTAGGACTCTATGGGAGTGGGGATACCAAACCACCGGCACCGTTGCTAACAGTGCCGGGTCTGCCGACCATGGCCGTGTGCTTGGTAGGGTCAGACCTGTCAGGCACGGCAGCTCCGGCAGGCAGACCTACAATATGCTGGTCCGGAAACAACAGTGTAGGTGAGCTTACCGGCACCCTTGTTTCTGGATCGGCAGGGTCGTAATGAGGCCCAATGGGTTTTGTCAGCTTCCCGAAGCTAGGTATGTGCTCAATAAATACCATAAAAATAAGAATAATTAAAATAACGATAATCTCACTTAAGGTTTTGATACCTCTCCTTCAGAGGTAATGGGAATATGGTTTGTAATTCCCACATGCAATAGAACTTGCTGTTTCTCACTTCAGGATTCAGAATCTCTCGTTTGGAGGTATTTGGAATCTGGGTGACTGGCATCCAGTCTCCATTAGTTTGATGGAGGAGAACACAGTATTTCTGAGATGTGGCGTTGCTGAAAGCAAGGCAAAGAGAAAGGGAGAGTTTGATGGGGGAGAAGGGAAAACAAGAGCAACACAAGGAGTAGGAGTTGGAACTAGACAAGGAAAAGATGGAGGAGTAAAAGATGTACAAGGAGGTGGTTGAGGAACAAGATGAAGATGAGGGAAAAAGCTGGAGTGCAAGGCCCTAGAGAGAGTCACCTGGGGCCAGAAGGGGGCTGCATCTACAGGATCACAGTGATCAGGGGGAGAATCCATGTCAAGGTAGAGGAAGTGCTGAGAACAAGTAGACAGTCTGGGAAGAACCAGTCAGGGTACTGGGAAGGTTTCCGAATGGGCCAGGGGAGCCATAGCTCCCTTTTGGTTTCTAAACATATTAGAGCCAGGCCAAGGAGCGCTCCTCGAGCTTGATGAGGAACTATCTGCCATCCCATTTCAGACTCTGAAGACACAAGGGCTCCAAGGACTACTGGCAGCCATATACAGTCCCAGAAGGCAATGCGGACAAAACGCCGATACTGAGATACGACCAAGGCCTTGGAGGAGCAGACCCCACCATGATGAAAGAAGGGCTCCCAAAGACTATGGATGACATTGTTGGACTTTGGTATTTCCTTTGTAGAACAGGACCTGGACTGGTGGACACAGGAACAGCTGACCTTCTAGAGCAGGGATTACCTCTTATTGTTTCACCCTTCCTGACGCACTTTTGTGTTGACTGAAGACATCTCCAGTCTTTCTACTGCTCTTGAAAAAAAGTCTGCCCCTTTTAGAGTTCTTCTAATGCATCATTATCATTCATATTTTTGGGATGTCTGGGGCTGCAGGCTGTTGACCAACGGAAATTGGCACTAGGGATTCTAAGCAGGAGAGAGAAGGCTTTCTATATTATTCCTCCAAGAGGTGAGCAATTTCTTTTATTGTGAAAAGACAACTGTGTTTGGAACTAAAGATTCCAGTCTCCATTTGTTATGTTCATCCCTCTTTGTGATGTAAAAGAGATGTTTATTTCATACAGTTGTGTTAATCTTTGGTCTCCAAGTAGTAACCCAGAGGCTTAGGATTCTTGGAAACTGACTCATATTAGAATGTTTATCCACACGATGAAAACAACATGGGCTAATCGTGCAATATCCCTGTCTTACTCCCTGTCTTTTCTTGAAGTAGTGTTTCCTTGTGGTGTTTCACACTCAGAGCCGGCTCAAGGGGCGATCAAGTGGTGCAATCACACAGGGGCGCCACAAATAAAGGGTGCCGCCAGCTGCTGCCACTTTACATTGTGTGGGCTGTCAGCGCCCTTTACAAGACACTGTCATGTAAAGTGTCAGTCAATGACTTTCTATTAGTGACAGAGGCGCGGCGTGATTCTTAATTAGGCACTGGTGTCACACCTCTGTCACTCACTAACAGAAAGTCATTGATTGACACTTTGCATGACAGTGTCACGTTAGGGCGCCAGCAGCTCACACACTGTGAAGTGTCATTTATGTATGTGTACATGTATAGCATTTAGAGCTCACAGCCCGTGGGCATCTAGGTGCTAGTTACAGTTTGGAGAAAAGAAATTGGTAGGGAGCGGAAACAAGTCAGTTAAACAACAGTGTTTTCAGTTCATTTCTGAAAACATTGTAAGAGGGTTCTTCCCACAGGTGTGGGGGTAGCTTATTCCAGAGAGATGGTTCTCGGATTGGGAAGCTAGTGCCCCCAGCTTTGGCACGATTGAACCTTGGGGTGACGAGGCGGGACTGTCGGCCTCCCTGGTGGGTTTAACTGAGGTGTGTCTTCTGAGACTGGTTCCCGGGTAGCTTGGGGCGTTGTTCGAAAGACACCGGTGGGTGAGGGATAGGATTTTGAGGGTGATTCTGTCCTTTACTGGAAGCCAGTGGCCCAATCACCTGGCTTCTGATATGTGTCCCCTTTTACCAATGTTCAGGGCGGCTTTGAGGGCATTGGTCTGGGTGGTATGAAGTTTGCAGAGGATTTATTCTGAGGTGCTGCAGAGTAGGGAGTTGCAGTAGTCTAGTTTCGAGCATGTAAGTGCTTCTGCAACTTCAAGACGGTTTGTGGTGGCGAGGAAGGTTTTGCTGGCGTAAATTAGTTTGATCGCATAGCCTGAAGTCGAGGTGGTGTGGTTGACGTGGCAAGACATGCAGAGCGATGAGTCGATGTAGACCCCTAAAGTCTTAACGGAGGGTACTACAGGAATCTTGTGGCCATCAATGATGAAGGATGTGTAATCCATGGGGAGACTCTTCAGACGGGCAGAGGGCCCAATGAGTAATAGCTCAGTCTTTTTGTCATTAAGGCAGAGACTGTGAGCTGCCATATAGGCTTGAATAGTTTCATATATTGAATTGTTTCTCAGGGTGTCTTTCAGGGATGGGGATGAGAATTTGGGCATCATCTGCTAACTTAGTATACGAGATACCCAAGGTGTCAGGGTGGTCAAACAGTGGCTTAGTGTAAACGTTGCACATGGTGGGTGAGATTCACAACCCTTGGGGAACCCCACAAGATTAGTGGGTTGGGGAGGCAGTGGCATCCCCAGCAAATACTGTAGAGCATCTGCTGGATAGGAAGGAGGCGATCCAGTTAGTGGCATCTGGGGAGAAGTGAGTTTCGGATGACAGCGCTTGGCAGAGGACCTTGTGATCCATGAGGTTGAATGCTGCTGAGAGGTTGAGGAGGAGGAGCAAGGATAACGATGGGAGAAAGTCTTTGTAAATGAGGGCTACTCCACCACCTTTCTTTTCTGGCCTGTCAAAGCGGAGGATGGCGTAGCCAACAGGGATGGCAGTGGAGAGGGTTGGGCCAACTGAGCTGGAAAGCCAAGTCTCAGTGAGGGCTAGGATGTCTAGGTCGTTAATGGTGATGGGGTCTAGGATTTTGTGAGGATGAGCAGTATTGGATCTCGTGTTAAGGAGGGCGCAGCACCAAGGATAATCTGTGTGGCATGGTGGTGTCTGAGTTAGGGTGTGTGGTCTTTGGTTGGTGTGGGACAGTGTGGTTAGGCGCAGAGCTGATGGCAGGAATATGTGACGTTGTGAGCTTGTGCCGATCAGGACATGGAGTAGTGATCCTGTATCCTAGGTAATCATTCTGGGCTGTAATGGAGGGTGATCTGGTGGCAGGAATCTGTGATGTAGTGAGCTGGGGCTGATTAGCGCATGGAGTAGTGGTCCTGAGTCCTAGATGAGCGTTCCAGGCTCTAATGGAGGATGGTTGTGAGTTGTGTGGTTGAGGCATAGGTTGGTTGGCATGGGTGTGTGGCTCTTTGTAAGGGTATGGCAGCTATGGTGGAACCTGGGTTTTAGTTATGGAGGTTTTGGGTTGGTGAGAGGTGCATAGCGTGGGCTTGGAGTTCATGGGGCTGGTTGAGACATTCTGTGTAGTCAGAGTCTATGAGCCGACGGGCATGGGATGTGGGGAGATGGCGACAGTGTCATGATGACGTTACGTTGTGTGAGCTGGCGGCACCCACCCAGGGACCTGGTAGATCTGGGGACGGCACTGTTCACACTGCATTCTTTCGGGGGCCACATACCTTTGATTACATAATTTACCTTACCAACTGCAATTTTCAAGGAATTTTAGGAAAGGCCCTGTGAAGGAGTCAAGCGTGACGCAGGTCTGCATAGCATGCACATATTTTCTATTGTTCTGCTTTGTAAATCTAGGTAATCATTAATATGTGTGGATTATAAAAAGTGCTTGGTTCTCCCAAACATATTTTTGGCTCCTGTGCAAGCCCTCTTTGTATTTGCTGAAGGTCTGGGTTGTATGTGCTCCAATTGATTGTTTCCTTAAGTATACACTTGAAGGAAAACCTGCTAAACTTCTTTTCAGTGGTTTGGAGAGCGTATGTTGAAAATACATTCATGCTTGTTCCCACGAGCGCGATTGCATAATCTGTAGATCACGAAGCGGGTATTTTTCCAAAGCTTCAACTAAGCTATATTTTTCAAGTCTGCAGTGTTTGTTTCAAGGGCTGGCTTCTAAGCAATGACATGTTAAACCCATTCATTGTGAATGCCTGGGTTACTGATTGCTGTCTGCTTGGGTCTCACTCAGAGTGCTAAACTGTATGCTGCCAATTCACAAAGATTTGCATTGGAGCAAATCAAAAGATGTCCGGAGCAATTCAGATTTGCTTTTGGTACCTTATTCATAAAGCCTACAAGTAAAACTACTCTGGAGCTGCCTGAAGCATCTTTAAGATGCGCAATAACATCTCATAAATGCACCAGGCATTTCCGGAATTGTTCTGGTTTTGGGCTTTGAGAATCAATTGAAAAATATAGCCCTGAGTCTTTTGGTTGTAGCCCTGGATAGAAGCTCAGGGACTACAACCAAAAGGCCCTGAATCCCGCCAGTCCCAACATTAGCTTAGCCCCTGACCTTTTCAGACCTAGGGCCTCATTACACGGTAGGCGGTGAGCCATGGCGCTATTAGTGCCATGGCTCATGCCGGTAAAATACCGGCACCGCCTTGGCGGAAAGGGGATTTACTGCCCCATTCCAAGGTTGGAGGGGCGATAAATCCCCCTACCGCCATTGCCCTTCCCCATTCCCATTTCTGCCCCATAGGGCTCTATGGGAATGGGGAAGGCGCTAATTACGGCACCGCAATTTTGCGGTGCCGTAATTAGCTCCGAGGTCCCTTAGCGGGTTGGTTTTTAACGCCTGCAAAAAGCAGGCGTTAAAGCTCCAACCCGCTAAGGGACCTCGTAGTAAGGCGGCAGGGATTTACCGGTACCGGTATTTTACCGGTACCGGTAAATCCCTACCGCCATCCGTGTAATGAGGCCCCTAGAAACACCCCTGCATTTAAGTGGAACATTAAGGTGGGAAAGGCATCAAAATGCACTTCTGCAAGCTAGAAACCAATGTTTGATGGTTGATCTGCCCTCTTCAAGGGGATTTTTCTGCTGAACGGATTTATTTTTCAGTAGGAGTCTCTAGGGATGTGTGGCGTAGTGACATCCTACCTGGTGGAGTTTATTACAGTAGTAAGGGTAAAAACACTACAAATTGGGCTCTCATCTTCGAAATGAAAGATAAACCGGCATTTGGCTCAAAACATGGCTTAATACAAGAAGAAATTATCAAACCAATACTCTTGCAATCTTAGCAAAATAGAGCATCTTAGAATTACGAGTTAACCCCTGAATAAGGTAGGCCTGAGCAAATGCAGGCCTATCACTATTCACACTCCGGGGCTCTTTCCCTTGCGCACATACTTTTAAAGGGATTTTCTTTATGGGAGAAAGGCTGTGAGTTTATTATACGTGCCGAATCTCCCTTAAAAAAAAGAGCAAACCTAGATGGCTTCCACATTTGGAAATAGATACTGGAGTAAGTCCAATTTCTATTTTTAGTGCGGTGATGATGGTGAAGAAGCAGGGGCGACTGGAGAGAGGAGTGCCCTGGTCCAAGCAAGTAAGTCGGTGGAGTGAGAGAGCAGGATGCCTTGGGGGCTGGTGGTGTGAAGCGGGGGCACAGTGAGAGGGATAACAAATAAATGTCGGCAAACGGGGGAGGCCCAGGTGGCCGCGATAGCACAGGCGGTCACTGGCAAATTTGGCCCTCATTCCTGGCCACCTGATTGGCTGAAGCACTTCCTCATGTGTGAATGTTCAAATTGTAACACTATATTAGGCAGTCTATTTGATCCATTGACCTTGCACATTGCGAATCTGTAAGAGCAGTCTGTAAAATGATAAGCAAACGTCAGACATTATAACCCAGTCAGTAAAATATTCAGCAGCGACATTATACATTATTACTTTCACAAACATTCTATTGCACAACTTTGTTTTAAGATTCTAGAATTCACATCCAAAAAGCTACTTGGCTGCTATAGATTTGACTGTCTGAAACAAAGATTTTTGCATAGCGTGTATGTCAGGTGTAGGGCTGCAGAAGAAGGACTCTGACACAAAGGTGTTTGGCGCTAAAGACTTTTATTAAATAATAAAGCAAGAGAAAACATGTCTTTCGCTATTCCTAAGAGGGGTTTTCTTGCCTCAACTAAAGGCCTATGGTGACTGTCAGGATGTTTGTTAACATAAAAGTGTTCACCATCCTCTGTCAAGAAAGCCTTACGCCTGTCATTTAAACTAGAAACTAAAGAATAAGGCAGTACTGTTCTGGTGCCAGGAAAATGCATCCCTTCTTCTGGGTTATTGTCAAAGTTCCACACAATGCTTCCTTGGTGGGCCAGTAGTGTGCCTTCCTTCTGCTGACGGTCAGTCTCAAATAGCCCATGGGAGTGGCTCCCTTCCCCAGGCCACAAAATTCAAAACAATACTTTCTCAGTGAGCCAGGAGAAAGCCTCCATTTTCCTTGCTTACAGGCTCAGTGTAAAAAAAAACAGTTGAATGACTCCTGGCCTTTTGGACCTTCCTCCTGGCCGAGTTACCATGAGAATGACTCCCTTCCACCTGTTAATCATAAAACAATCTCTTACAACCATGGAGAATGACTACCTCAATTTGGTCACCTCTGCATTAGGGTTCACATCTACAACACCCAACTCTGAGTGTTAGGAGATGGCGCGACCCTAGATTCTCGTCTTTTTTGATTGGGCCCACTTGGTTCATTTCCCTACCAAGTACTGCCACGAGGACGATCACTCGTATCACTCTCTTTGTTTGGGTCCCCGACCTGGGTTTTTCTTCTTATTTCATTGGGCTCACTTGGTTCACTTCCCTGCCAAGTGCTGCCATGAGGAAAATGACTCGTAACTCTCTCTTGGTTTGGGTCCTCGACCTTGGCTTCTCTTCTTAGCTTTGGCCCATTGGGTCCATTTTCCTGCCAAGTACTGCCACAAGGAAGATGACGCGATTACTCTTTATTTAGGTCCCCAACCCTGGTTTCTCTTCCTCTTTGATTTGGCCCACTGGTTCACTTCCCTGCCAAGTACTCCCACAGGGAAGATGACTCATATCACTCAGTTGGTTTGGGTGCCTGACCCTTGTTTCTCTCCCCTTCTCTTTATGTCCCCTTGTCTGCCTCGCTTGCCAAGTGCTAACACAAGGGTTTAGTCCTATTCATTCTATCCATACAGGGGTTTTGCCTCCTGTACCTTCTAGCCCCTACGGTCCCTTTGTCTCTCCTGTTACCTTGCCTGTTCCCGGGATGCACAGTTGGTTCTTCCTGGGGTGTCTCTTCTACTCCATAAGCTTTGCAGGCCTCTCTGTGTCTTGGTGCCTTCGCCTCGCGGATCTCCTGCCTTTGGACCAATGGTATGGATGCTGCCTCTTGCATTCACGTCAATGTCTGCCAGCCTCCTGTTACTATCTGGACATTGTTGGGCAAATTAGTACTGTTGTCCTCTTGACTCCTGAAGCGGACTCCTCTCGGCTCCGTCCTGGCCTTCTCCGCATCTCCTCTGTGCTTCTCGGGCTTCATAGTCTTTCATCCTGGTTGGGTGTGTGCCTCTGATAGACAGTCCTGTTTTGGTGTTTATGGCGTAGGGGGAACCACTCCTCCGTGGAGGTCTATACTGCTGCAGTTCCTTCTTGGTATTGCTCTTCATTGTTCCTGTGTCCCACCTCATCCCAGTACTTGGATTACCTATTTTCCTGATGATGTTCTTCTTCATCTCAGCACTTTCCAGAACCTTGAGGTAGTCTTCCTGATAACAGTACATAGGCCTTCTGTCTACAAAGAGGTAAAAAGAAGGAGAGGCTAGAGTCCGTGAGAGTCTGACGTTCTCATAAGGGCTATACCCTTGATGGTTGTCCTTCTCCCTGAGGGCCGGGGGGCTCCACCTGAGATCCTCCTGCATTATACTACCCCCCAGTGGACTATCGTGTAGAGGCTTCACCTGGCCTCATGGAAAGGGACTCCCACCTGGGGAGAAGTGACAACAACCGCAAAGAATCACCACAAAGGATAATTAACTTGTACATCGCATGTAAATCAACATTGATGCCCAAGAGGACAATTGAACCTTAGTTATATTTACTGATGTTTATGGCCTAGATTAGTGATGAATAGATGAAGGTGCAGTGAATTAACTGCTATGTCATGAATTATTTTTGTTTATATTTCAGAGCACTTGTAAAATGAACTTGAAGGTTCTGAAACATGTGGTGGATTAAAGGTTTATGATACATAGTAGATCACATGGCATATATTTCTGAGAGATATTAAAGCACATGAAATAAATAGGAACTAAATAAACATAGGGAAGGATTAAGATGAGCTCTGTTAATGGTTTGCTTACAGGGGATAATGAAAGTCTTTCAACCCACTTGTCCTGGGTAAGTCCAGCTGCGCTGGCAGAATGACCCCTTGGCCTGCTGCGCAGAGAGGTCAATAGAAGGGATGGTGGAGGATCTACCTGTCAGTGATGTACTCCAGTCTCTTGCCAGCTCTAAAGCAACCAACTGAGGTGGTATCCCCTTTGTAGCCTCCCTTATGTTCCTGCTCTGTGTGGCACTGCTTGCAGCCAGTCAGTTTAGTGCTGTGCAGTAACTCTTGGATTAGCTTCCATCCTTTCTATGCACCAACTTCTGCTAACATCTCCAAATATTGTTGCAGAACTTCCTGCAATGCCAGCAACTTCTGTCTGGCAGGATCATCCTGGACACTCTGACATGCCTCTATCACCCGCAGGCAGTACACAATATCACTCGGTGAGGGTGTGAACCAACTAGATTTCTTTCTAGTGTGTGCCTCCATGAAAATAACGCTGAATGAAAAACAGGGAATGTCCCAGCGTTCAAATCAACTGTGTGGATAGGATATCTAATGTTCAATCCACATCAATAGGGGTGGACTGAGAGGCTAGGGAACTTTGTGTACAACTGGTAACAAAATGGGCAATGAAGAACTGTATCAAATGAAACACATTCACAATGAAATGAGGTAATGGGAGAGGTAATGCACACAGAAGAATGACTGCAGAACCAAGGCAAAGATGAATGACACCAGAGATGCCAGTCAGAACTTAGTTTTAGTAAAAATGAATTGCCAGAATACAATAAAAGGTAAATGCAAATAATATACAGCATGACAGAGTAACATGCAAGGAAAATGCAAATGATACACAGTGAGGCAGAATAATATGCTCGGTAACTGCAAATGATATACAGCAGGGCAGAATAGTAGCAGCTTACTCGGGCATGGGCTAGATGATATATATGAATGTAGTATGTACTGTGAGAAACCAGAGGGTGTATCACCCGCTAGTCTCTGGGGATCTCTGTCAGGTGGCCAGGGAACAGCCATCGCCTTTGGATCCAGACCCTGGGAGTGGACCAGTGTGGGAGGATCACCTGTGTGAGGTGTCTTTGGGGAGTGGGGGTAAGGCAGCCGATGGTGAGATGTGGTATTCTCTCCCATTTTGTTTATTTAACCCATCATATTTCCTAGGATTCCCCGAGGTTCCAACACCCCCCTTTTTACACAAAAGCTGAGCTGAGGAAGAGGGTTATGAGAGTAACAACATTTACTTTCACACATCGTAATGGACATGCACCACTAATCAGGTCAGAAAAGGTCAGGCACTTGATTCTAAGTGCATACACCTGATACCAATTAGCTCGCCTCACACAAAAAAATGGCAGAACCTAGAGAGACACTCTGAGAAAGGCAGAACACGAGTACGAGCAGAACTTCCAGGGTGAAGGCAAACTTACTGGAGCAGAGCTATGGACCAAGGGACGAGAGCAGCAGGTCGAAATCCCAGAGAGCTCTGTTCTGGAAGTCGTTGCCTAACACAGGCTGCGTGGAAAAGGCCAGATACCACATCATAAGGCTGCATTGCGTTTCAAGGATGCCAGTGACCCTCCCGGGTGAAAGTCAGAGTTGGGGTGGCGAGGTCAAGTTTGTGGTACTAACTTTGACTTGTGAACTGGAAATCGTAAAACCAAGAAAGAAACACACACAGCCGGTGAGTTGGCAAGCTACCTGATTGACCAGTGTGTGTTAAAGTTTAAAGCAGTAACGTGTGGATGGAGAGGAGAGCACTACTTTAATTCAATCTTCGTGTTATGAGATTCTTTGTATTCATCAAAATCAAAGTTCAAAATGTTTTAGCCTGGAGCTGCCAGTCCACAATGGTCCCAATGCACCAGGACCAGTCAAAAATTGAAATCTCCAAAAGCAAAATAACTCTACTTTGTTAGGAATGGCGCTTCACAGTTTGCCCCATGCGGTTGCTACCAGTTTGTAGAATATATAACCTTCTGGGTCAAAAATGTACTAGTGAAAAGATTCAAACGTATTTGTTTATAGCAGGAAATGTTTAATTCACATTCCTGTCCTTCTCTTTAAAAAGACTTAATCTTGCAAATCCAAAATTAGTAAATGGGTTTACATCTTGAATTGCCCATAATACACAAGTGCCAATGCATTTCGGATTAAACCTTCTTCAGGGCGGTGTAAAGGCAAAAAGATGTTACATAACCGATATTACATTCATATCTTTCAATGATCAAGCAACATAACAAGTTTAAAGCAGTAACATTATATCGCAAGTGAAGGCTGTACACTTATGTTGTGAGAGGCAAAGAAAGGCAGACCTGTGAATGAGTTTTGAAGTAAGGACAGCTGTGAAATCAACTGGACTAAGTAACAGAGTGGTCCGGCGAAATGAAGTAGCCCACTCGAAGGTCTGCGTGAAAGGTACATTGTTTGAAGTGATAAAGCAAATGAATGGCAAAATGAACCAAAACTAACTCCTAGAGAAGGGGAGAGTAAAAGAGAAACCGTGAACCTTGAGTCAAAGTGGTCCTGCGGTGGTCTTTAAAGAAAGCCATGCACTTTCGAAAGTCTTTGACATATGAAAGTGGTCTGAGCCCGACAGAGGGAGACCCGAAGTGTAATAAACTTGGGGAAGGGAGACCCCTTGCAAGTTTTGTTGAACTTTGTTGTGAAAGGTCTTAGCCTGACAGAGCAGGACCTACGTGAACTTTTTTGTGAGCGGTCTGAGCCCGACAGTGGGAGACCTACGTAAACTTTTGTTGAAACATTATTCAGTCAGGAAAAAAGACTTTAATGTGGAAGGCCAGGTGGGTCTCGATCCATGTTGTTGAACTGTTTTATTATGTTGGAAACCGATCCAGAGTGCGTCATCCTGCCTACAGGGACAGCCTTACTCCATAAGGTCTAACGTGGGAAGGAGAGCCGGTTCAACCACATTTATTCTTTTGAACACGGATTTTTCCTTTGCATACATTCCTCCTTTATACACATTTTGTACCAGAGATAGGGCAGGTATTAGGTTTTGTTAGCATAGGCCATTTTGATTTTACGGACTCCACTAGGACAGGTTTGTTTATTGTTTGATGGTCGAGATTACTCGCATTTTAGTTATAGGGCAAAGTAGGAGTTTTTCCAGCCCCAACAACTTCAATAAAGGTTTTACAAATTGTACCCATTGTGCAAGTGTGATACTTGTGATACCATGCCTCCACTACAGTACACAGCGCAAAGAAGGGAACTTTAAATCAGGTTAAATACTGCAAAGGCAGAATAAACTCGGAAAGTTCAAAATATTTATTTCATTTATTTGTTTAGTTTTAAAAGAAAAACTTTACAAATTTTTGTTAAAATTACATAAAATTATAAAATTGCAAATATTTACATAAGGACTAAAAGTTACAATAATTACATAAAATTGTATACATTATTTCCTACATTGCATTAGTATAATGTGCATTTGCATTCTAAAATCCTTGTCACTAAGCTCGCTTTTCATTCTTACATAGTATTGCTAAAACATCATCATTGGTTGTGTCAATTACAGAGCGCTAGTATTATAATTCTATAGTCTTTACATAAAGTGGCCGTTGTGCTTTGCTCTTAACTTAACTAGTTAATGTTCTTTAATCATCGGATTATTGTCCACTTCTCATTTTCAAGCTTATTTAAGATACACTTCCACAGTTGATATAAACTTATATGGACTGTCTCCAGATCAGTATTCAGACAGTATATCCAAAAGGCATCACTTTTAATACAATTATAATTGTGTACTAAATGTCCTAAATTTATCATATATTCTGTACTTAATTCAGGACACTGTAGCAGAACATGTTGAGGAGATGCCAGGTTGTTAGGTTTTTTACATATTCTACATGTTCTTTCCTCGCGCGGGATTTTTTGTTGTGCCCCCATCACAGTTCAAAATATGCAGGTAATATTCTGCATACAGAGGCAACTGAAATTGTTCATATGAAATACTATACACTTCAAGAGGAACACTGTATCACCTTCCTTTGATAAAGCCACAAACAAGATGATACTTAGACCAGAACACAGTTGTTTTTCAAAATGTTCACTAAGTGTCACTGCTAATTTTAAACAACTTTATTCATTTTACTCAAGGAAAACACAGCTTTAAAATATATGTATGCAAGCCTTGCCATGCAGGGGATCTTATTAACTCTATTAACTTCTAAAATGAGCGGGGAATAGATGAGCCCAACCCAATATCCTCTTATTATTGATCTACACTTTTAATATATTGATGCTCACCACCTGCGTCTTATTTGCAATAACTTCACTAATTTTGACCCTTTCTTTGTGAAACTTTGGGAGTTATCTGAACAGTACTTAAGCGGGAATACAGACTAGGTCAAGTGCTAACGTACGTTGGGCAACTTCAACCAGAGGTTAATTTAGGGGATACAGGCAGGAGGAACATTATTTTACAGGGACCCCCGTGATTGGGAGACCCTTTCTTTCTCCTCTGCTCTTTGGGCAGTGAAGGGGGCAAGGCGTAGCAGAAGCCTGCCATGGAGACTTTCCCTCTCCTTACATTTTCAGTGTCTAGAGGGCTCTGGTTCAGAGGACAGGCAGCAGTAGTGGCAGTATTGCATATCCTTTCCCTCACTCCTTCTGGTTCTTGCGCTTTGGAGCTGTGGCAGCTCTCTCGCAGTCTGAGGAGGACTGCAGCTAAGAAGTGGGCACAGTTACCTTGCTAACGCCCCCACAACAGCAATCAAGTCTGGGTGCAGGGTGAGACAGGACACAGGGTAAAACACCCAGCAACAAGGCTTCTGGACAAGGCCTAGCTCAGAGCACAACTGGATGCAAGAACAGGCTTTCTGGAAGAGGATCTAGAAAGCACAGGGCGACGGAGCAACCGGCTCATATCGAAGGGGTAAGATAGGCATGCCAAATCAGTTCATGGCTTTGCTTGTCAAAGATTTAGAACTGCACAAAGAGCAGGTGCAGGTGGGTACAAGAAGGATGTACCAAGTACCAAACTCGAGGTGAAGATGCAATTGCTATATATTTTGGAAACAGACAACATTGTGACTGGGCAGCTGGTGAAAAAAATGTGATTGGAATGAAAATGTGGGTGAAGGCATTCCACAATGTTTTATGATAAAATAAAGTGAATTAATTAAAACATCCACACATGCCAGGTGCATCCCCAGGGTATTATCAAGTTAGAGTAGGAGCATCTGCCTCCTTCCTAAGGTGACAGGAAGTCTGAAAAACAATGCATGGTAAAGTATAGGAGAACAACAGGTGGCAGGAAGAATCATTTACAACAAGGGCTCCATCTGAGCTTACAAACAAGCCAACGTGGGTACAAGTTTGGGGGCCGATGAGACTTGAAGGCTCTGAGTGGTTTTGGAGTTCTGAGATGAAGTAAGGGGAGCTCCAACTCTGCTGAGTCATTGGGGCTCATTACAAGTTTGCCGGGCCGGTAATGAAGTGCCAGTAATAACACATACTGGCACTATTACCAGACCGGCAAATCATGAGTGACACAGAACCCATTCACCGGAAACACCAGCACCAGTAGCACAGGCAATGGAAATACCAGCAATGCCAGAAACATGAGGCAATAATACCAGCACAATGGTATTACTGACATACCGGTAATACAGGCATAAGTATGCTGATATTACTGAAAAAACAATCCAAAGACAACACCACCTCAGAGCTGCCGGTAAATGGACACAGAAGGTGGAAATAAGGCCACAGGTGCATCCGATCCACTCAGGTGCACTCAATCACCAGAGCAACAGTACTAAAGGGCCACATCCACATCAAGAACACTTCCCAACACAACCATGATGCCACTCATTGTTGCTATCATGGACCTGGAGGCACGGCGTGCTGATGTGCAGCTGATGTAGCTGGAGCAGCAGCAGTGGCAAGGCTATGGACAGGAGGAGGAGGAGGAGGAGGAGGAGGATGGGGATGCAGGTGGTGAGGCAGACGCGTGCTGCGATTCCCAGCAGAAGGGCCACACCCTGGGCCCTCACAGACAGCCAAATACCCTGTACCGCCTAAAAAGGGAGACCATTCTTGACCTCCTGTCCCTTATCCAAGGTGACATAGGGAGTAGGATCTGTATTAGGGCAGCTATACCACGACTGTAGAAGCTGGTGCCGGTCCTGGCCACTGGCACATTCGAGCAGTCTGTGAGCCACCTGCATGGCATATTAAATCCTGCTTTCTCCAGAGTGCTTGTGCTGGCACTGGAGGCCCTCTTGTGCCATGTGGGCCAGCACATCGCACTCCCAACCACCCGGGCAGAGGTAAATGCCACCAAGGGCCGGTTCTATGCTATTGTGGGCATGCCCCATTTGTTGGCAGCATTGGACTGCACACACATAGAGCTGGTGGCCCCCCACACCTCAGAGACGTTCTACAGGAACCGGAAGCAGTACCAGTCCCTCAATGTCCAAGTGACCTGTGATGCCGACCTGACTTTCACTCACTGCTGCGCCCAGTTCCCAGAATCAAGTCACGACTCCATGGTCCTGCAGTACAGCACTCTGCCAGTTTACATGGCACGTCACGGAGGACAAAGGACCTGGATGTTCGGTGAGTACATCTATATATACCCCTACATTGCAGCATGGGTGACAGGCATGGGGGGGGGGTTAATGCCACAAATGCATGTCCGTCAATCACCTTGCATATGCTGGACCAACCAGCACATGTCTTAATTGACAGGTCACAATGCACAGGAGCGGCACATGCCTGGAGAAGTATCAGTCACTGACCAGGCCATTTCAAAACCCAAAGGACATCAGCATGCAATGCAGTACAGGTACCAGAATCCAACACTGCACACCCCTCCAAAGCAAGTGTATCAGACTGTGCCACCTAGGGCCATGAGATGTATGTCCTAGTGTGACATGGGGCATGCATGCACAGACTGACCGTTGAGGTTCCACTGTCACAAGCAACACCGCTGCTGAGCCTCATTACTCACTCACACATGTATATGTCAATGTGAACGTCAGTGGGTCTTGGTCCGGGCACTGTTGCCACTTGCGTGTTCTCTTTGCGCTCTGGTGGGTCTGAAATGGAAGCAGTGTTGGGGTGGATTGTTAGTGGGATTGAGAGGGAAGCTGTGTTACTGAACTGGTCACTGAGCATTGGGGCCTTCTGTGCTTGGTAGCAGTCACATGGTGTTAATGCCTGAATGTGTATGATTTTGCCTCATCGCGGGTGTCGTGAAATGTGTGCAGCCAGTGGTGCAGTAGAGCCATGGTAATCTTCAGTTCAGACTATGAGGGTGTGTATGCCGATTGGTGAGTCCTCACTATGGTCGGTTAGTGGCAATACATTTCCTACCCCCAGCAGTCCGTTTCAGGGAGCAGAACCCAGCACGATACAGGTGAAACACAGTGCCTGTCTCAGGGGGCAGCAGGGAGCATAAAGCGCAGACATACCGTTAGACCAGATGCATGATGTGGCTAACCAACACAGACAGGCTAAGCGTAAGACATGGCAAATTAACACAGTTCTGCCACATGTAAGATAAGGCTAACCTTGTGTCCTTACCCCTTGCAGGTCACTTTGGATATCTGCTGATTCGGTGGCTGATGGCCCCTCTTAGGGATCCTCAGGCGCAGGAGGGAATGGCTTGCAACAGGGCGCATGTGAGGACTAGGGGGACCATCGAGCAGACCTTTGGCCTCTTGAAATCAGGATTCAGATGCCTATAAAGGTCTTGGGGTGCACTCATGTACATGCCAGAGAAGGTGGGGTCTGTGCAATGTTGCATAACATCTGCATCAGACGCAACATACCCCTGCCCCAGATCTGGACATTCCACCGCCAGAGGATGATGATGCAGCAGCAACCAGACCCAGGCTTGTGCGCATGGAGGCCTGGGATGGGTGCATGGCCCGTCAAATGGTGCACACACACAATACATAGTTCCACCAAAAGAAGGAATGTCTGCTCATTGCTTCAAGTGAAGACTAGTGTTTATTGATCATAAAATTCAAACTGCAACACACTGTGCCACACACTCTGTCCCTACATAACCCCCTCCCCACACTCCCTGATGTGAGCTCACTGGGCTGGTCACAGTTGAGGGTCGGGTCAGACCCCTGAGCCCCAAGCACTCCAGGGTGACCTGCAGGGTGTGGGAGAGGGACTCTGCCACTGCTGAGTGCCCCTCATTCCCCTCCAGGACCCTTTGTACAAGGATGATGAGGGCTGGGGTGGTGCATCCCAGGGCAGCTGCGCACCTGCGGCTGCTGGCTTGCATGCACTCCCTCATGAGACGGGACTCGTTGAGCTGCTGAAGTACCATCTCAGCCATTGCACCATGCCGTTCCTCCATGCCACGTATCCGTGCATCCATGTTCCAGATGTTGGCATGGATGGTGGAGGGGAGCTGTGCAGGGTGGCCGGGCTGAATGATGATTTTGAGTAGGGGGTGTGCTTGTCCGAATCATCATTTTCCTCCTCCACCTCCTTGCTGTACCTTCCAGGATAGGATGGTGTCCGGTGTGTCATCAGTGGTATGTAGCACATGGGAGGGACTGTGGGTCCACTGGAGATGTGTGTCACCTGTCTGACAGCTGGCAGTGGTGGTTACGGCTGTGCAGCCATCACCACAGGTGGTGTGGTTGGGCCACAGGTGTTGGCTGGGCCACAGGAGTTGGTTGGGCTGCAGCTGTTGGCTGGGTTGTAGGTGGTGGTGGTTATGATGCAGCCTTCCTGCCTGCACTTGCCCGACTAGATGAGTGACCAGCAGTGTTGTTGTCGGAGGATGTGCCTCTTGGGGTGAGATGAGCATGCTGTTAGTCTTAAGTGAGTCACGTCTGCTGGCATAAATTACACTAATGCTACATTGTGTGTGTTCTGGCTTGTTGTGTGTGCGTTGGTACTATGCTTCCTGTCCTGAACTCTTTCGGCGCAGATGGGCGCCCCTCATGTGTCCATGTGGGGACAGTGCATATTGTCTTCGGTGCTTGTGCATGGCTACCTCTGTCCACAACCCTTGGCATGTGTGTATGTGAGATGGACCGATTTGCTATGACTGACTTGTGTCGGACATGTTCCTTTGACCATGTTTTGTTTCTCTGCCTGGGGATTCATTTATTTGGACACATGATTGGCATTTGCATGGGGTTTTTTGTACTCACCATCATTGCCTTGTGGCCTGGCTCTGGCCTCTGCTGCCCTACTCCCCCGATGGCCCTCCATGTGCAGTATGGAGCTGCATGTCTCCTCCCAGGGCATCAGGGTTAGGGGTGCCGCTGTCCCTCCTCTTGTGGCTAAAGATTCCACGTGATGGGTGGCCATTATATTCCTCACCCGCTGGTCATCCCAACGCTTGTGGCAGTCACAGGGCATGTGCACATGGGTGTAGGACATGGGGGAGACAGGGGGAACAAATACAAATCCCCCCACAATTTTAGGTGGGGGGATACAATGGCATTTATCCCCCCCAGAATATGTGTGTTGTGCACAGTGCAGTGCACTGTGTCTCTACACTGTTTGAAGTTGCATCATGCAGCATGTAAAAATATATCTGCAGTCTGCAGCCGTCAGCTTGCAAAAGTACAAGTTCTGCAGACTGTCTGCAGGCTAATAGTACTTCTGCTCGCACAACACAGTTCCCAAAATGGCCACTGGAAATCTTGTCCATGGCTGGAAACAAATGTCTTCACCCACCCATCTCCCTTCCCCTGAGGACCTCCCCCTTCCCCCAGTCTGATTCAGAGTAATAGGATGTAGGACTGAAGGGAGGCACTTGACCCCTCACCTGTGTGTACTGTGCATGCATACTCGAAGCCCTTTGATGAAGCAATTGCTACTGCGGCCTGAAGGTAAGTACAAAGGCAAATGTGTGTGTGCCTGTCTCTGTGAGAGAGAAAGTGATACTGTTCATGTGCAAGTGTTATAATGGTGTATGAATGTGCAATGTGAACAGGGTCGGACTGGGCCATACAATTCTCTCGGGCACCAATGAAAAAGTGGCCCACAGTTGCAAATTGCTATTCATTCCTTTTGTGACACGGGTTGAATATTAACCAAGGAGGAGTTTTTGGACAACGTGTGATGCAAATTGTGCATTTCAAAGAATATTTATTCAGCAACACTGATCAAAACTACTAGACGCAGAGCGAATAAACTTATCTACTGGCCCAAATTAGCCAAAAAAGAGGCCCATTTTGACCAACAACTGGCCCACACCAGCATTTTGTATTTTTGGTTCGGCCATGGGCCTATTGCCCTATAGGCCAGTCCGGGCCCGGATGTGAGCATGTGTGTGTTCAAGTGTGAGTTAGTGTTAGAGTATGTGTGTTTGTGAGCATGTGTGGTTATGACTTTGAGTGAGATTTAGTCTGTGTGGGGATGTTGTGTTTGTTATGTGATGAAATGAGATAGGGGGTTACGGGCTGTGATGGAAGGAGCTGGTGCATGGACACTTTGCGAGAGAGTATGGTGATTGATAAACGTGGACAAGCATTGATCTTTTTTTTATTTTTAAATGTGACATGGCAATATTATTGGCATTATGGGAAATGGAAGCATGATTGTTCTTCAGGGTGTTATCACCTATGTTGTCATAACTTGCATGAACATATTTGTATACAATAGCCTGGTAATGTGCCAGGCATCATGGGCCAAGCCAACATGAGTTTGCTTACATGTAGGTACTAACCTGTCTTGGTACAGCCTGCATGGGCATGTTGTTATGCTTTGTCATTACAATGTTACTGACATAATGGGCAAAGCCCAAATGAGTGTACTTACATAGGTAAATGTTACACTACCCGCATGGACATATTTACAGTGGCAACATGGGCATACTTTCTTCATGTGTCATGTCAATAATACTGGCATTTTTGACAAAGTCAATGTGAGTGTTTTTAGGAGGGACAATGGCCTATAGTGGCATTACCTGGATGGGCATGTTTATAATGGCATGACAATATTACTGGCATTATTGGCAAAGGCATCATGAGGGTTCTTCCATGGAGATACTGGCCACTATTGCCACAGCCAGCATTGACACTTGTTAATCTAGTTACATGGCAGTATTGAGGTATTATGTGAAAAGGCAATTTGAGTTTTATTAGATAAGGATATTGCCCTTAATTAGCACAACTAAGATGTGGCAACAACATTATGGGCCATTCCATCATAGGTATTCTTACATGGGAGTACTAACATATATGGGAATACTGCCATATGAGTCTGGCCAGTGTGAACTTTTCTTCTTGCAGTGGCATTACTGGCATTATGGGCAATATCGACATGAGTGTGTTCTTATTTTTGGAAAAGTGGCTTATATTGAAACATGGAGATTAAACATTTCTTTTGACACTAGCAGAATACTGGGATATATTGTGTGCAGAAGGATCCGTAAATGCACTGAACAATACTCTTGTGTACTGTTGGTGACATGGCATTCAATTTTTGTATTGTAATCATGTGATACCCCACACAACCAATTGTATGTTTTATAGGTATTTACTCATTGTTTCAAAAAAGCACTGCCATAAAATGCACAATTGTAATCTTTTATTTAAAAAAAATAAAATCTAAGGAGTGTATAGTATTGTATTGTATTGCATATTTATATAGCGCTCTTTCCCCACGTGTTTGGGCTCAATGCGCTTTTTCCTCGGTTGAACGCCCTTGGTGACCGTAGTCGATGTGGTTGGAAAGTTGTAGGCGGTTTAGTTTAAGAGATGCGTGTGTGCATGTTGCCATTCTAGGACTTAGATGGCTGGCAAGGCGCGACTAAGCAGTCCAACAGAGATCAGACACATGGGTGGGTGCTGATGAGGGTTAGAGATAGCGTGCTATTGTTGAGAGAGTCTATGTGAGGCCAGATATACCAAGTTCTATTCGGGTGGTGGTCGCTGTATGCTAGTGGCAGAGGTGTTGAGGTACGTCAGATGTTTCAGTCTGGACGGCCATGTGTGCACTAGACAGGATGTACTTAGCCGTAGGCGTGTTCTATCATGCATGGATGCTTAGCCGTGTCTGCGGCCCATGTCCTTGCTAGCGGTGTAAAATATACGTACCTTAGGCTGCGATGTTGCTCCAGGTCTATACCAGGGGGGCCTGGATTTCATAATGTGGTAGGTATCTGCATATATTAAGCCAGGGAGGAGGCTACACCTGGAATTTGAGAGTCCTGTATAGTGGGATATTTATAAAGCTTCCATTGGATTCTCCAAGACAGACAGCTTTTTATAGTTGTATTTGTTTATGAAAAACAAGTTTGCATCTGTTTGCCACAAACAAATTGGGTGATAGTGGTGATAAAGCATGCTTTGAAAGGCCATACTGGCAATAAAGAGCTTGGTGCAGCACCTGCCAAAAGCCCTCACTGCATTTGCGGCTTAATTCAGGTGGTGGGCCATTACTGGTTGGGACACACTGGCTAGTCGTGCTTTATTATGCCACCACTTTCTGCCTCAGTTTAACAATACAAACATAAATATGAACTAGAACATAGAGTCGGATCTGCATGGGTACAAATATATTTTAGGACCCTTTCCAGAATGTTTATGGTGGCCCACCCAATCAGAGTTGTGGAATTCTGGGCATTATTAGCTATTTGTTGTCCAGAATTATCCTCTCATGGACGACTTTCTCCAATGTTAGTTCCATTCTCTCCGTGACTGTTTATTCTGTTTGTCCCCTCCAATTACATAATCCTGGCTCCCAATCCCTCTTAAATCCTTGCATACAGATCTCATTCTGTCCCCTGCCCCCTTCCCTCACACTCTGCCTGAACTGTTCTCTTTCCCATCACCAAGCTCTTGGGCTATATGATCTCTGCGCTGTTACTGGCACCATTCCCACTCAAGCCATTTCACACTGTCTGCGTTTAACCCAAATGACTCTAGTCTTCTTACTTGACCCACTGCCACTGCCTCCAACTTTACACACACCATTCAAGGGTGGTGGGCAGCTCAACCTACTCTCTACTGTACCATGCTCACTGGTCTAATGCTGTTGGACTGCTCTGGTCATGCTTTCATACGCAGGCTCCTCTTGTTGCAGAATCCCAGCGCTCCCAGTTGCCATGGCAACACTGTACAGGTAGAACATACAGGCTCATTAAAACCACTTTTTTTTCTTTTTGGGCCAACACAACCACTTGGACAGTACTTTGCCACCCTTGGGAAGAAGCAATGGCAACCATTATGTGGCGTTATTTACCGGCCCATTTACACGCACGCAACACACAGGGCCGTATTTTACCCGCTCTATCTGCCGTCAGGGAGCGGGCACCGCCCGCCAAAACTTTCCCCAGGTAATCGTGGCTTCTACAGGCAGGGGGAGACCCGAGACAACTTCCTCAACCCGGTTGCTATGTAATGGGATGGAGACGCACGTAACAACCAGTATAGCAATAGGGCAGCACACAGCAGGGGTACAACATGGACTGTCCGGCTGCTGGGCTGGCTTAATGGATCGTGTCATCTTACCATGCAAAGTCCCCAAGGTGTGCCCTGTCCCCGCCAAATTTTATGTGTCTCCTACGCCCCTGCATGCGCACAACGGGCCCCAGTTTGGGGTGCATGACAGTGGCTGATTTTTAATGGATTATTTTTTTCAAAATGGCCACCAGCGAGCTTTCCTTTCTGGTGAGAATGCTTTTTCCGGTGCTGGTAATTCCGACTTCAGAATTCTGGCAATAGTGATTCCGGCTGTCTAGGTGCCGCAATCAGTTTTCCGGCAGAAGTTTGCTGGAATCACTGGCATTTTGAGGTTTTCGCACATTTTGAATACTCACAAGGCATAGTAGGTTCGTCCTTTCTCCTTTTTCTCTCCACAGCTTTAATATTTTTGAGTTTTGTAATGTGTTTCACTCCCTTGTCCCCTCCCTTTGCCCTGTAGGCGCTTTGAAACAGTATTGACTTGCTGTATAGGCACCTAACAAGTGAACAATAAATAAATAAAATAATATCGGCATGATGGTAGTACTGTGTCCAGCAAGGGGGGGAGGGGTAGCGTGGGCCCGCTGACCTGGAATATGCCGTTAATTTCGGCAGTCGGTTTGCCATAAATGGCACTACCGGCATGATGGAATTACCGTCATTTTACTCATAATAATGGACATTGCCTATTGAAACACATTAAGGTTCAACCAAAGATATGTCTCTTCATATAGTTCAATGTACATTTAATGCTCACTATTTTTCATTGTTCTTCTAATGTGAAAGCAAGGGTATTACTGGCCACATAAGTGGTTCCTTTCCCACTTGCTCTCAGCACAGTCCTTCCTGCACCACAGTTTAGGAAAGTCCTTAATGGTCTGACATGATCTGAGGTCCCACAAACCACCACCTCTGTGTTGCAGACTTAATGTACGCACCACCTGCATTTTGCTACATCACCATCGCAAAGGGCGCTATTCAGATTCGCTGGTAATGCTGTTTTGGGTCCTTCTGCAGAGTTGGCTGTTGTAGTGGCAGAAGGTGCAGTGATCATAGTGGTGGTGGCTGCCACAGTTTTGGCATTGGTGACACCAACATGCATGGCTTTCTCGTCGTCCCACACATTGCCGTCAGAAGATGTTCCAGCACTTGTGAGGGATGGGGAGAGCGATGTGTAGCTATTGCGAGATGTTTGGTGTGCAACACACTGCATGTCACGTGGAGAGATTTCACTGAGTCATGCTAATTGCTAAGTGCCTGAACATGCTAAATAACAATGCTGAAGTGTGCAACCAACATATACTGTGTATATGTGGCACACGATGAACGTGACACCAATGCACTGTCACCACTGGCGTTTCATGGGTTAGAGCCTGTTGGTTGAATTTGTGACTTGTACAGTGGTCAAAGGCATGTCATAGGTAAGGTCATCGGCATATGGAAAAATGCTTAGTAGCAGAAATGCACTTGTATGGTGCAGGCACTGTTGTACGCGTATTCATTCACCTCCCATATGTAGTTTGTCCAGTCCCATCATCTAGACTCCAAGGGTCATCAAGCTTACAAGAATTCATAATTGAAGCCCCCCTTTCCTTCTGGGTTTCATCACTAGGGCTAGAGGGACTCTTCCTGCATTCCCCTCACCCAAACACTTTAGGTCATTCCCTTACTACTTAAAGGGACCTCGGGTGTCAGAAATCTGCACTGACGTGGCCGCGTAGCTTTACTCTAGTGCTGCCACTTGCAATGTACTGTCCTCTCTAGTTGCCAAGCAACACTGATCGCCTCCTTCACTGCCTTGGCCAGATGCTGGAGGTCCTAATCTATGCATTTGGTTTTGCATTGCCCTGCAGTCTCACAATTTCCTTTTGTTTAGGATTGTTGGCAATTTCGTGTGTTGGATTCAGAGTGGTTTGAGTTTTTACAAAAGGCTGCTGCATGAGTTCCTGTCCCACGTTCCTGCCATAAAGGTAAATACTGCATGCAGGTGTGTGGCTTGCATGTTCTATTAGAATCTCTACTTGCAGACTTTCACATTATGCGCACGAGCAGGGTCTATGCAGCAGATTTGTATTATAATTTGGTTGTGACCATCAGATTTCTGCATGTTCTAATGGTAAATACTGTATTCCAATTTTTTACCGGAAGTCAAACTCATAAGGAGGGCGAAATGGTTTAGCTAAAACAACTTCCCGTCTGTGCCTCAGTTCCTATTTCACATGTGTGGCCATTGTTGGAGGCCTGGATCACCAGGCCTCCACCCGCTCTGCATGCATTCAGAGGGGCGGACAGGAGGGGGCACCCCCAGTATCCGGATCACCGGATAGGACCTCATGTTCAGGGCAGACTGCAGGGGGCACCCTAAAGTTTCCTGAGCTCCGGGGCACCGGAGCCACACACCCATCAGCCCCAGGCCTGGGGGCACCCAGGCCGGGGCACCGCAATCGCCGTGATCACATGGCCGCAATATTCAATATAGGCAGTGTTGCCCAGCAGGGACACCGTCTTCATGCCGGGCCACGTGGCGGGCCCTGGGCACGCTGCGCCGCACCAGCATGTTGCACAAAGACATAGGAGTAAGCTCTCGATCGACTGACAAGCCGGAAGCGGCTTGTCCCTTTTATTTACCTGGTCACATGGTTACCGCATGTGACCAGGACACCAACACTGGAAGGTACCATGCCCCCCAGAAGGGGTGACATGCAACAGCCATGAAGAGCTGGACATAAAGTAATTACACCTTACATTAGAGGAGAATACTACCAGACATCTGCTTTGCAGGTGCATGTGAGCAGAGAACTTTGGGACCTTAAACAATAATATCAAACTATTTTGGGGTGAGCCAGTGAGAATGGTCCTGGGTTTTGGGGTTTTTCCTCAGCGCTGTTCCTCCCCATCACTGTTCCTCTCTGAAATGCACTAGCTAAGCTGCAGACACTGCACTAGAAAATAAGACCTTGGAAATATGAATTATCGAGCATGCTGAGGGTTTAAGGGTGCCTAATAAATATGTGCCGCCCCCAAAAATACGTGTACCTTCTGTTCAAATAAGGGGAAACATGTACAAAAAAAATCTTATTCTGACTTACAAAATCAGAGTAAAGATGACAATGGTGAAAGTATTGGCCGGTCTGTGACCTTCAGAGACTCCCCATGTAGCATAAGGGGTCTGCATTCTTCACCCATTGGGCTGCATTTTGAAATATTGCCATGACCAAGAAAAAGAGTCACGAACTTGAATGAAGGGATTTTCTGATGGGTTACCAGGAAATCATATTTCAAGAATCCTGGTCCTGCAATCATAACTATCAAGAAGGCTGCCTCTGTTTCCATAGTGAAGCACTTCCATTAAAGAGCAGGAGAGGTTCTGGAGGATTACTGCTAACGTATTGTAAAATCAACATTTGTGGAGTCTTGATAGCCCCTCTCCAATATATACTACCTTTGGAGGCCACTGCTCAAGGTATACCTCCCTTGATTTTAGTGAACCTTTGCAAAGCTCAGAGAAGTAGTACATAAAGTGAACCTCTTCAGCACGGTAAAGGTTATATCAGGGCACTTGGAAATTAATGTAAGTCCTCGGCTACTTATAGAGTGGTTTTCGGGGGTGATTTAAATCTATAAGTAGGGCAGAGGTTTGATGAGTTGATGAAAACAAGGATTTGCATTATAGTATATATTCTCTGATTTTAATTGATCCAAAAGTTGATAAGAGGCCTTAGGTTCTTAACTTTTTGTATATGAAATTGCATACAGGATGCTGAATGAATAATTTCCTGCCGACCATTCTGGCTCTTTCTTATAGGACTTCATATCCTAAGAACACAATAGATGGTTTCCCAATCTTTTACTGGTAAATATAAAACAATTGTTGATATGCTCAGGAGAAGGTCAAGTGATCATGATCATCTCGTCCTGATATCATCAGGGAATCTCCCAGTTTGGGATATGTCTGAGGGTGTTGCATTGCCTATAGGATCTGTGTCAAATAACAGGAGGAGCCTTAGGTGGGAGAGAGCAGACCGAACGAACGTGTGCAATGAATCAATATAAGGTGAAATTGCAAAGTGTTTAAGTAAGAGTGCCCTTTCGAGGGAACGATGAATGCTTTTGACGCCCTTTTAACAAAGGCTACCTACCGCCTTTATAATAAGATCACCTGCATTAGGGGTCACACTTGTTTTGCTCCTCTTGAGTTGTGTAGTCTCATACATCATGTAGGACTGCCAGGAAAGACGTTTTGGAGTTATTGAAGGAAGACCCTCTAAATGTTAAGTTAGTTAAAGCGCTCCATATTTATCGAGCATCAATTAATGCTTGGGAGAAAGCAGCAAAAATGTCTGTGTGGGTTGGGCATGAAAATGCTCAATTTTGATGTTTATTGATGAGGCACTGGGTTGCATTTCGACATCTTTGAGACTGACTCAAATGTCACAGAAAGGTAATGGATCGAGCCTTACAAAGCATTGTACAACGAGCCAGGAACGATGCAATGTTCCCGTGATGATACGTTGCCTCACTCCATACTGCAAGGTCACATTAGAACTATTTCATTGTAGGCTGGCATAAATGCACATGCACATACTAAGTCTGCAGGCAGTTTAGATGCATGCCCAGCAGACCTGTACATAGCTAATGCTGACTTCTGGGCTGCTCTGTCTGCGCTATGTTTAATGTCTTTATTGCACACCTTCAGTTCTTCTCGGGATGGAAAAGGGCCCTTATAGTCCTAAGGGGAAAAAGATTGAATCCAGTTCTTCATAGAGCTATCTCCCTTCTTGATACAGTTTCTAAATTATTTGGTGGATTGATTTATGATAGAGTTCATAAATGGGTGAGTTAAGAACAAGGGATGTCACAAACCAACATGGATTCAGACATTGGGCCTCATGCCAAGTTTGCCGGTCAGGAAATAGGGTGCCAGTAAGCCCACCGGCACCCTTGTTTCCGGATCGGCAAACTACAGGTTTGCCTGCAGGAGCCACTGTGTCCAACAGGTCTGACTCTGCCAGGCACAGCGTTCATGGTAAGCAAAGCTTTCACAGAAGCACCGGCACTGTTAACAATGGTGCCGGTGTGCTTCCATGTCCTCTCTGCCATAGAGTCCTAGTGGACTCTATAGGAATGGGGATTAACAAAATTACTGGCCCCTGACTTCCCGGCCGCCGGACTTGTAATAGCCTGGTGGCACCGCGAAGTCGGGTGCCGGAAATTGTTTACGGGTCCGGCGGTGAACCGCCGTTAGCACTGGCAGGGTTACCGCCGGACTCGTAATGAGGCCCAAAGTCTGCATAGGGGCTGGAGGATCCTTGTATTTGGCACACGTGGATCTCTCCTGCGATTTTGATTGTGTGGATAAAGGTCTCCTTTTAGATTATTGTAAAAAAGGTATGTCCAGACCCCTTCAGAACTTGCTAATACAGCTTCATTCCGAAACGACCACAATGGTGGGATTTGGACCTCAGCTGTGGAGCTGTGTATCTGCAGGAGAAGTTTGTTAAATATGCTCCCTCTCATGATCTTCGCTCTGCAGTTCATTTGCTCCTATGCGCTCCTCGGGTAGCTAGGAGTACTTTTGGTGGTTGGGCATTTTTAGTGCCGGCCGCGGTTCTCTGGAACTCCTTCCCTCTTGCTCTGGGGGCCACTGGGGACCATCTGTCCTTCAGAAAAAGACGTAAGGCTTTTCTAGTTCTTGTGAGTGAGTTGTCCTGTTGCCTCTCTACTTGTGGGGGCCTAGCAGTGGACAATGGACCATTAGCGCCAAGATACCCTCAGATCTATGTCACACTTGAATACATTTACTTAGCAAAAGATAACATAACTACCTTCATTCTTTCCAACAAAAGGGATGTTTGGTAGGGCTGTGTAATGGCCCCTTTTCTTTTTAACATTTAAGTTAACTGGTTGGAATAAACTGTACTTGCTATGAGGGCTAAAGCTCAGACGCCCTTTTCCAGTTCTCCTTAATGCAGATGATGCTGTTCTACTGTCAAGAGCCAACAATGGACTCCAAAAGCTAGTAGAACAGTGCATGTCATTTGTGAAAGAGAGAAAGTCAAATGTTAACAGAGGTGAATGGAAAGTAATGTGCTTAGGCGAGGGAAATATGGGAATACCGTGCCATTCTGTATAGGGTGAAAGCAAAGGATAATAGGTCGCCTACCCCTACCTTATGACCTTGAGTCACACCAGGTTAGATCCAAGGTAATCTCATCTAATTTTGGGATTACTCATACCACACGTGATTATCAAAAATGTTTTCTTTTTATTTTTATTGTTCAGACAACACATGCCTAAAATAAAACAGGCGTGCAAGCGCATAAATCTGTAAAAACACTGTGCTAGTCACTTACAATCTAACTGGTGTAGACAAATTACATGGAGAAAGGTAACGGGAAAAACAGTGTATATTACTGCAAGCTTGGACACATGTAGTTTCAGGGAAGAATCAAGATATATTAAAGTCTCCCAACTGTGATGTATGCCTCAAAGGTTTTATGACCAGAGCGGGTCTGCTAGTTCTGTGCTTTAGTTATTAGCCGCTCTGTGCTGATTTATCTACTTTGATGTACATCAGTAATATACACTGTTTTTCCCGTTACCTTTCTCCATGTCATTTGGCATTTTGAAAGGTCTGGTGTGTCTACACCAGTTAGATTTTAAGTGACTACCTTGGATCTAACCTGGTGTGACTCAGGGTCGTAAGGTAGGGGTAGGCGACCTATTATCCTTTGCTTTCAGCGTATCAGTCTCCCATTGATAGCGTCGTCTCCCCGATAACAAAAAACTGGGAGTACCCAATTTTGAAATACATTCTGTGTAGGGGACAGGAGGTGGTTTCAGCTCTAAACTATTTAGATGTCCGATATGATGTCAAATTAGGTTGGAATACAGAATAAACACAATGCTCATTCAAAAGGCTCAATCTAATGGTGCAAGTATTAGATTGGCCAGAAAACCTTTAGGAGGTAGAGTTTGGTGGCAGTGGCCATAATGAGTTTTAGGTCACTCTCAAAGAAAACCTCAAGGTTGGAAGCGATGGATGAAAGGGTGAGGAGGTCATGGTCGAAAGACATGGGGTAGAGGAATGTGGGGTTGGCATTGGTGGCAGCGAGAAAGATTAATCTCTTCCATAAAGAGTTTAGCATGAAACATGAGGCAGCAAAGAGCCATCCAATGCGTTAGATGTTTAGAGATTGCAGGGGTGAAGGACGTGTAGAAGAATAATATCTGAGTATCAACACTGAAGAGGTGATCGTTAAAGCCAAAGTATAAAATGTGTTTGTCACATTATGAACAAGGCTTCACTTGTTTTTTGTCTGGGTAAGGCAGACTTGTGATCTCCCTGGACAAATGCTCTCTCTTTGCAGCTTATTTCCTCTTTTTTATAGATGAGTGCCAAGAATTTAAGGGAAGAGTAATTCCACACGGAGAGTCATCAAGTGTGCGGGCGACAAGTAGAGGTCGGGAAAATCGGCATAGGTTGAAAATGGTGCTTGTCGAAAAAGTGTAGGACTTTGTTGAGGGCATCAAAAATGTAGAGGCATGGACTATGAAGTAGGCTAGCCCATTAGTCCATTAGTCCAGTTTGCTAATTTTGCTAGTTGCAGGAGTGCTGTGGGTTTTGAGTGGCGCAAGAGGTTTTGGCCAGATGTTTCCAATGCTCAGGAGGTCGAGTCTGGCTGAAGTGGCTATAATGAACTGGTAGAGTATAAGGTTGCAGTCAAAGAGAACCACAAGGTTGTGAGCCATGGGTGAGGGGTAAGGTGGTAAGGGTGGAAAGAGATGGGAGAGGAGAGTGTGGGGTTGGCATTGAAGGCAGCAAGAAGTTTAATTCTGTCATTTAAAAGTTAGGCATGCAGCAGCATAGAAACATCCATTGGCGGGTGGTGTTTAGGCAGTAGGTTATGTGTTTGGGGATTGCTGGAATGAAGGAGGGGAAGAAGAAGAATATCTGAGTTACTTGAGGGAAGAGAAGACAGCTAAAACCAAAGGTGGAAAATGAGCTTGCAAAGGAAGGCCAAAGGGAGAAGGTACATTATGAACAAGATTTCATTCTTGTGGTGTCTTGTTAAGGTAGGTTGAAGCTTATTTCCTCTTTCTTGAACTGCCTGAGAATAACCTCTGTCATGCTCTTCTCATTCTCTGCTTTCATTAACACACTGCACATAATCATCGTAGAAACCCCATTGCTTCTACCCTATCTGAGATAAAGTTTGGGTTCACACGACTCATCTGAATAGGTATTTTTGTGTACATATCTGTAAGCCTTTAAACAGGAACTTGTACCCTGGTTGGGCCATTACCAAAAATGAGTCTGAAAATAGTCTGTACCTGATTTTAGGAGAACTCAAAAGCACACGAGTAGGAGGAATCTTCTCAAGCCTCAACTCGTCCAGTTGCTCCCTAATACCACTCACACAAGCCTGCTTGCTTGCTAGCATATAATTATACTTAGGACATTTTATCTGAGGCATCAGGCTGTCCCGGGTGGTAACAGCTCTCAGCCCAAGATAGCAAAACTGAGAACAGCAACAGCTTTTAATGTGGGACAAGGACAGTTACCACCTCTTACCACCCAGTGTGACCCACTGCAATGGGACTTTGGTCATTGCAACCTGGGATAGCATCCCAGGCTGCTAGTATATTATTTTACAGAAGAAAAGACATAGCGTAAAGACGGATGCCCTAATGAGGTGAAGATGATGCGGAGATGAAAGTTGCGCCAGCCAGGTAAGTAAATATTACAAATGAGCATGTAAGGGTTTGGTTGGAGGCAGGACAGGGTGGAGAAAGTAAGGGGAACAGTAGGAGGCAGAGAGAGCAAGCAGGAGGGCAGCAGAGAAAGCAATAGCTTGCTTACAATAAAGGCATTTGCCACAGGATTCGGCCAGCAATCAAAGAAACCTGATTGACTTGTACTCTGCTTCTGGGTGCTAATGTCTTACATGAATGAATCGCTATTGACGAATACATCTATTTTGACTGACTTTTGAATAACTCATGAGGGGATGTTGCACCTTCATTATGTTAAGGTCTCTGGTTGCTCTCTTATGGTCCAATGGCCCCTGGAGATGGGACCACAAGGAAGACCTTCAAAAGAAGAAAACCATCCTCCTGGCACATGACGCATCTCACTATGTTCACGCCCCCTCCCATTGACCAAATCACGCATCAAGTTACCTCACAGGTGCTTCACATTCTGCAACCAATCAGATAGGAACAGTAAGGAGATACACAACCTACACTTCAGACAAGTTATTGAATGCAGATCCAGGGTTTCTTACAGAGGTGGGTAGGCTGCCTATGTGTGCACGAGGTGATGCCACTGTGATATGTCCACTGTATTAACACATGCAGATGATATTGTCATTCTATATTAAGTCCAAATACTGTTTCTGCAATGGTGTCGCTCTTTGGAAGAGAACTGTGGATAAGCTGTCATGGAAAACATCTCTGAGCATGTCTATCATGGTTAATGTTAAAGGTATTTGTACGGCGCACTGTCACCTCCAGAGTAGTCCCCAGGCACCCTGGTGGATCTGAAAAGGAGAGTGTGGAATAAGTGGGTTTGGTGGAGGGTTAGTAGGGTGTAGTTGGGAATAGGATAGTGAGAATTATGATGTTGTGTTGGCAGCTTCAGTTTGGCTTGCACCGTTTGCTGAGCTTAACCATGGTTACGGATCTGACATACTCCCATGTGCTGTTGTGCCGGGTTATGTGTTGTTAGTCTGTTGTTGCAGTGTGGTGAAGTGCGTGTGGATTGCTGTGCAGAGGGGTGGTTGTCTGGTTTTCTGTATGAGAGTTGTATGAGGTAAGTTGAGAGTTGGGTTAGCGGTTTGTTTTGTTATATTTAATTTTATTTTTCTGTGTCTCTCCCTCTCTTACCTCTTTGTCTTTGCTCTTCTGCACTCCCTCATCCTGGGTCGGTGACGTTTGGTGTCCATTTCATGAAAAATCTACGTGCAAGAGGCATATGGAAAGATTGCCAATAATAGTCAAGGCATCAATACACGTTTTAAATGTAATGTGCATTGTGGCTAAGCAATCTGACCCCTACTACTGAAGACCTAAATAGGATAATCATAATTATATTGTGTTCTTATATAGTGCTTCATGTTAGGCTCTTCCAGCTTCTGAGAGCTGTATTAACGGGTGTTAGTAGTACCCCATTTTTTTAATGGTACCTGATTTAGTGATGTTGGAAGGAGGAAAGGCTAAGCCAGCTCATCAGCCAGATTCCTACTTGCAAAGTGGAGGACGCTCTCTGCTGTGGGGCTGTCTGTACCCCCGCGATGTCTTCTGAGCCCCACACCTGCCACAGACTCGCACTAGAGACATCCGTTCGGTTCGGGCTCCCCGGTCGCACTGACCGCTGGGGCACGCCCCCTTTATTGAAAGGCACACAGCGGAGTGAAAAGTCACTCCGCTGTGTGCCGAAGCCCTTAAAGGGGCAGCACCACACTCCTTTTTCATGAGGACAAACAATAAACAGTATGAACATCACACTCTAAAACCAGAATACTAACATCAAACCACAAAACTCTAAACCCTGCTGGACCCCTTTAAGGAGCGTCACCCATGTCCCCTTATCGCTGACGCACCCAACCGGGGCTGCTTGTAATCACTGTTCCAATACATTGGGCCTCATTACACGGACGGCGGTAAGGGTTAACGGTCACCGTTAATGGCAACGGTGACCGTTAACCCTTACCGCCGTACTACGAGGTCCCTTTGCGGGTTGGAGGATTTAACGCCTGCTTCTTGCAGGCGTTAAAATCCAACCCGCTAAGGGACCAAGGAGCTAATTACGGCACCGCAAAATTGCGGTGCCGTAATTAGCGCCTTCCCCAGTCCCATAGAGCCCTATGGGGCAGAAATGGGAATGGGGAAGGGCAATGGCGGAAAGGGGATTTACCGCCCCTCCAACCTTGGAATGGGGCGGTAAATCCCCTTTCCGCCAAGGCGGTGCCGGTATTTTACCGGCATGAGCCATGGCGCTAATAGCGCCATGGCTCACCGCCTACCGTGTAATGAGGCCCATAGTCACTGAGGCAAACGGGTTTCCCTCACCCTGTCCTCAGGGGGTACCTCCTGCTCGTCTCCTGCAGCAGGGATCCATCGGCGGCCATCACACTGACTGGAGACTGAGGAAGGGGGCCTGCACCACCACCCTCGTGTCATGATCTCTGCTTCCAAAAGGTCAGGGTTTTCCCAACTCCCTTGGAAGCAGATCCATAACCCAGGTTCTGAGTGCCAACCAGCCCCAATTGGGACCTTTTGGACCCAGTCCTGGCGCCAGTGGCACCAGGCTCATAAATATGCCCAGTCCCAGCGCTGGAAGCGCCGGGCTCATAATGCTTGGGTGGACTTACCTGCAGCAGACCATGCTGCTTACTTGCCTGCCAGTTGAGCCTCTGATCCTCTTCTGTGTGGAACTACTTTTCCTGTTGGGTGGAGCAGGAGCCACTCCCTAGGTTCAGAACACTGGAACTCTTCTGGAAAGCAGGAACTCTTTTCTTACCTAGGCGTGGCTGTGGAAGGAGACACCTAAGCACTATAGGAGGCTATTTAAAACACACCCGATGGATGAATCTTGCTTTGCGTTATTCTGCATCCTCTGCAGCAGAACACTCATCGTGTCTTCTGCATCTGATCCTGGGCCTAAGGAAAAAGGCTTACCATCCTGAATCCAGTCTTCAGCAACACCTATAAAGACAAGAAAGAACAGGTTAGCATTACGGTCTTCAGCGACAGCGCTTCACTTACCTGGTCTATCGGCTGTCACCAACGCCTCGCGCTGCATTCCGGCATCTGAAAGACAAAGGCTTACCTACTCTTCGTGCGCTCCGGAGGTCTTCACACTGCATTCTGGCATCTGAAAGACAAAAGCTTACCAACTCTTCGCACGCTCCGGAGGCCTTCGGTGCTGCATCCCGCATCTGAAAGACAAAACAAGGTGCGTTTAAAGACATTGGGGAACTTTAATACTCACGTGCCATTACTCCTTTCCACATCTAACCCAGTGGGTATTCCGGCACCCTGCAGCTGCTCCGAACTTGTACCTGCAAAATAAAAAGACAGTTAGAGCGCATCGTGAAGCAGGCAACAAGCGCTTACTTACGTGCTTCCAGGCGCTTCTATTCATCACATGGGCTCCATCTTCAACTCACTTCAGCCCGTCATCCGCCATCGCCGGAACCCTGCAAAACAAGAGACATCATTACTAAAGACTTTTAAAGACATTAGAATTACTCGAAACTTACCGTTCGTGCAGTAAACGACGGACAGCAGTCCTCTGAAGTCAAGAGGCCTGCTCCCCTTATCCAGTGAAGAAACTGGTTACAGCACCCTGCCCCGAGGCAGTTGGAGAGCACGGCGTTCACTTACCTAAGACATCTTACCCTTTGAGTCAGACATACAGTGCACAGAGGTCCAGCCCAAAGAGCCAGCCGTGTGTTACACATCACCTTTGAAGATACGGTATACGCCCAGTCAAGACCGGCGCCTCTACGGGAATCAGGTGAGCGTTACAGAACGCAAAGCCTACCGCAAAACTCCCGTCCAGGCGCTATGGAAACCTCGGATACCGACCAGCTAGCCCAGTTACTTGGGGAACTAAGGGCAGAAGTGCATGCAGCCCGTCAGGAAACGAAAGCTCTAAGAAGGGAACTGATTATTTCCAAGGAGCGAACAGATGATCTCGCTAGACAATTGCTACAGTCACAAGCCGGACAGACCCCGTTACCCGCATCTGGGGGAAATCTTCCTTCTACATCCTCTATGAATCCAGTGCAGATCAACCTACCTGGGAATGTACCTCTGGCTCCGCCCGAACGATTTTCTGGTGACCCAAAGAGGTTTGCAGTATTTATCAATTAGTGCCGGTTGCATTTCTTATGCCGGCCAGCAGCCTTTCCAACTGATCAAGCTAAAGTAGCTTTCGTGCTTTCGTACCTTAGTGGCAATGCGGCAGACTGGTCGATCCCTCTAGTAAATCAAGATGATCCGGTCCTCCATGATTTTCAAGCTTTTCAGCTCAGTATGGAAAAACTGTTCGCAAGACATTCACAGGGGCAGGCCTTGGACAATGAGCTTCTTTCGTTGCAACAAGGTAATCAAGACCTTTTGGCTTATATTGCGTCTTTCAACAGACTGATAGTGGAAACTCAATGGCCTAAGGACAAAAGGATTACGCTGTTTTATAGAGGTCTACGTGGAGAGCTCAAAGATGTGTTAGCCCAAGTAGTGAATCCCCCACAAGATTGTTTGGACTATATAGACTTAGTCGTTCAAATAGATCACAGACTGCAGAACAGGAAGGCCGATCGTTCCAAGTTTAATGCTCGAGTATTTTCCAAACCGCCAACTCCTTCCAAAGGAGTAGACTCCGGGGAACCCATGCAAATAGGGGGCCTGAAAGGTCCTCTAACACAAAAGGAGCGGGAAAGGAGAAAACAGTTGCAATTATGCCTCTATTGCAGAAACTCAGGGCACTTTCTTCGAGACTGTCCGGTGAAACCTGCCAAGAAGGCAGTAGGAGCTGCAGTTACCAAAGTTACAAACTCTGAGCAGGGAAACGACCTCGCCCGACAAGAATAGAGGTCCTCTTGCCGAGCGTGAAAACCAGTTCCGTGACCTCGCATTTAGTGATACCTATGGTCCTCATTAGCCCTGATAATCCAAATCGATTACATGCAATTGAAGCTTATGTCGACAGCGGTGCCATCGGCAATTATGTGGATCATGAAATGGTTTTGAGGATGAATCTAACTCTTTGTCCCAAGGCTGTAAAGGACGTCATTACTACGGTGTATGGAACGGAGATAGCCTCCGGACCAGTAACGCATACCACTCAAGAAGTGACGCTAGTAAGTCAAGATGGACACCATGAGAAGATCGTGTTCGATGTGATCAAGGCTCCTCAGTTTCAGATTATTCTAGGAATACCTTGGTTAGAGAAACACAATCCTCTGATCGATTGGCGAGCAAGAACGGTCCAGTTTCCAGAATGTGTCTCTACTTGTCACCCTCCACCTGGTGTTGCACTGGCAGCAATTTCTTCAGAGACTCCCCAGTTACCTCCCGAATACCTAGAACACCAAGATGTTTTCCGGAAGGATCAGGCTAACTCTCTACCTCCTCATAGGTCTTATGACTGCCAGATAGACCTGATACCTGGATCTACTACTCCTTGTAGTAGAATTTATGCCCTCACCGAGCCTGAGAACCTTCACCTTCGACAATACCTGGATCAATACCTGGCAAATGGGTTTATTCGTCCTTCCAAGTCCCCTGCTTCTTCAGCTTTGTTCTTCGTTCCAAAAAAGGAAGGAGACCTTAGAACTTGTATAGATTATCGCTCCCTGAACCAGATCACCGTCAAGAATAGATATCCGTTACCTTTGATCCCTGAACTCCTGGACCAAGTCAGAAAAGCATGCATATATACAAAGCTGGATCTTAGAGGAGCCTACCACTTGGTACGAGTAAAAGAGGGCGATGAATGGAAGACGGCCTTCCGCACCAAATATGGGCTATTTGAATATCAGGTCATGCCCTTCGGACTTTGCAATGCCCCGGCCGCCTTTCAATATTTTATGAACGATGTCCTCAGAGAGCTCATAGATGTGTGTGTTGTTGTTTACATTGACGACATCCTCGTTTATTCTTCATCGGAATCTGAACATCGGAAACACGTGAAAATGGTCCTCGAAAGATTGCGTCAACACAAACTTTTCGCTAAGTTGGAAAAATGTGTTTTCAACGTGACTGAAGTTGAATTCTTGGGATTCATATTATCACCTAGCGGAGTGCGTATGGATTCAAAGAAGGTCGATGCAGTTCTCAAATGGCCATCACCATCCTCCGTAAAAGGTGTGCAAAGCATGTTAGGCTTCGCTAACTTTTACCGCAGGTTTATCCCCGAATTTTCTCGAATAGTCTAGCCCATCACTGCCTTGTTAAAGAAAAACAAACGTTTTGAATGGTCTACCGAGGCGGAACAAGCTTTCCAGGATTTGAAGACTAAATTTATCTCTGCACCAATCTTAAAACACCCTCGCCCCGAACTCCCCTACATCATGGAAACTGATGCTTCAAGCCTTGCCATGGGGGCAGTTCTATCACAAAAGGACCCGGTAACCAATCAGTTGCATCCCGTGGCATTTTGGTCCCGCAAATTCTCGCCTCCTGAAATCAATTACACGATTACTGACAAGGAACTTCTGGCTATCAAGTCTGCCTTTAAGGCTTGGCGGCATTATCTGCTGGGGGCCCGACACACCGTTACTGTGATTACGGATCACCGAAACCTGCAATATTTGAAAACCGCAAAAGCCCAATCCTCTAGACAACTCCGTTGGGCATTATTCTTTGCCGAGTTTGACTTCATAATTACCTATCGACCTGGTACAAAAAAACGGTAAAGCTGATGCCCTTTCTCGGATGGGAGTGGAAGAACACTTGATCAACCCAAAACCTGTACTAATCATTCCCGAACAAAGAATTCTGGGTGTAATCGCCACACAATCCATAGAGGAAGTTAAGGATAAAGCCAGGCAACTTGTAACTCCAGCAGATATACAGAATTGGCATCTGCAGGGAAAGGACTTTGCAGTAAAGGACAACTTATTGTATTTCCAAGAACGATTATACCTGCCCAGCACAGATTTACAGAAAAAAGTAATCTCTTGTTATCACGATTCTTTAATGGAAGGACATCCTGGTATGGCCAAGACCTCAGAAAAGATCAAGCGCTACTTCTGGTGGCCGTCTTGGAAAAAAGATATCAGAGACTTTATAATGTCCTGTGGAGTATGCGCCCAAAACAAGAGTCAAAAGGAAAGACCAGCAGGCCTCTTACGCCCTATTGACATCCCACCTCGCCCTTGGCATACGCTTTCTATGGACTTCATCACCGATCTACCTCCATGCTCCGGATACAATACGATTCTAGTAATCGTGGACTTATTCTCCAAGATGACGCATTTCATTCCGCTCAAAGGCTTGCCAACAGCAGCAACTCTGGCCCGAGAATTTCTCGAAAACATCGTCCGACTGCACGGTTTTCCTTCGGTTCTAATTTCGGATCGAGGTAGTCAATTTATTTCTCATTTTTGGCGAATTTGCTGTCGGTCGGCTCAAATTGATGTTAGACTATCGACCAGTCACCACCCTCAGACCGACGGACAAACCGAGAGGACCAATCAAACTCTGGAACAGTATTTACGCTGCATGCTGCAACAAACTGAAAAAACTTGGAAAGACATCCTTTGGATAGCCGAATATGCCTACAATAACTCTGTCCATTCGGGAACTGGGAAAACCCCGTTTTTTCTTTTATACGGCAGTCACCCTCGAACCTCGGAGTTGGATCCCCTCCAAGATCTTGAAACACCAGCAGTAGACTACCTGCATTCTACAATCACCCAAGCCTTTAAGGAAGCTGTTTCTCACCTTCAAAGGGCTAAAGAACAATACAAGAAAGGAGCAGATCAACATCGGAAGGAAGCCCCTCAATATCAAGTAGGGGATCAAGTCTGGTTATCCACCAAATATCTACCTCTAAAAGGGCCACGCACATTCAACCCAAGATACCTTGGTCCCTATTCCATCACTACCATAGTAAACCCAGTAGCGGTCAAGTTGGACTTGCCCCCGCACATGAAGATACATCCGGTCTTCCACGTCTCTCTATTAAAACCCGTGCAACCTCAAACCCGACTAACTAAATCTCCAAAACCCATCCTAGTTGATGGAGAACTCGAGTTTGAAGTCAAAAGCATTCTGGACTCCAAGATCTCCAAATCTAAACTATTTTACCTAATTGACTGGAAAGGCTACGGCCCCCAAGAGAGATCCTGGGAACCTGCTGAATATGTCCACGCTCCTCGCCTAATCAAAAGATTTCACCGAACATTTCCTGACAAGCCAAAACCCCCGGAGAACCCGGTTTGGGAGGGGCCTTGAGGGGGGGTACTGTCATGATCTCTGCTTGCAAAAGGTCAGGGTTTTCCCAACTCCCTTGGAAGCAGATTCATAACCCAGGTTCCGAGTGCCAACCAGTCCCCATTGGGACCTTTTGGACCCAGTCCTGGCGCCAGTGGCACCAGGCTCATAAATATGCCCAGTCCCAGCGCTGGAAGCACCGGGCTCATAATGCTTGGGTGGACTTACCTGCAGCAGACCATGCTGCTTACTTGCCTGCCAGTTGAGCCTCTGATCCTCTTCTGTGTGGAACTACTTTTCCTGTTGGGTGGGGCAGAAGCCACTCCCTAGGTTCAGAACACTGGAACTCTTCTGGAAAGCAGGATCTCTTTTCTTACCTAGGCGTGGCTGTGGAAGGAGACACCTAAGCACTACAGGAGGCTATTTAAACCACACCCGATGGATGAATCTTGCTTTGCGTTATTCTGCATCCTCTGCAGCAGAACGCTCATTGTGTCTTCTGCATCTGATCCTGGGCCTAAGGAAAAAGGCTTACCATCCTGAATCCAGTCTTCAGCAACACCTATAAAGACAAGAAAGAACAGGTTAGCATTACGGTCTTCAGCGACAGCGCTTCACTTACCTGGTCTATCGGCTGTCACCAATGCCTCACGCTGCATTCCGGCATCTGAAAGACAAAGGCTTACCTACTCTTCGTGCGCTCCGGAGGTCTTCACACTGCATTCCGGCATCTGAAAGACAAAAGCTTACCAACTCTTCGCACGCTCCGGAGGCCTTCGGCGCTGCATCCCGCATCTGAAAGACAAAACAAGGTGCGTTTAAAGACATTGGGGAACTTTAATACTCACGTGCCATTACTCCTTTCCACATCTAATCCAGTGGGTATTCCGGCACCCTGCAGCCGCTCCGAACTTGTACCTGCAAAATAAAAAGACAGTTAGAGCGCATCGTGAAGCAGGCAACAAGCGCTTACTTACGTGCTTCCAGGCGCTTCTATTCATCACATGGGCTCCATCTTCAACTCACTTCAGCCCGTCATCCGCCATCGCCGGAACCCTGCAAAACAAGAGACATCATTACTAAAGACTTTTAAAGACATTAGAATTACTCGAAACTTACCGTTCGTGCAGTAAACGACGGACAGCAGTCCTCTGAAGTCAAGAGGCCTGCTCCCCTTATCCAGTGAAGAAACTGGTTACAGCACCCTGCCCCGAGGCAGATGGAGAGCACGGCGTTCACTTACCTAAGACATCTTACCCTTCGAGTCAGACATACAGTGCACAGAGGTCCAGCCCAAAGAGCCAGCCGTGTGTTACACATCACCTTTGAAGATACGGTATACGCCCAGTCAAGACCGGCGCCTCAACGGGAATCAGGTGAGCGTTACACCTCGTCTGGGACGTCCACGACATCCTGGTCCGGGGGCACTTCTGTCCCGGGCTCCCCCAGTCTTTTGAAGAAACTCATATTTCTTGTGACCGATGCCTTGCCATCCGAGGCCATCACCATGGACCCTTTTACCGCTATCACGTCCATTGCTTCCGGTTCATAGGTCAGGGATAACTTCCCGTGTGGGTGCCTGTTTCTGATCAGCACCTCATCACCAGGCACGAGTTGCTGAGGTCTGAGCCCTCTCCTTATGTTCTCTTGTCTGGCCCTCAGCCTGCGGTCCTGCGCCACTTGATGGTCGTCAATGACCGCCAGCACCTTTTCTCTGACCTCTAGTAGCAGCCCCCTTGGGCACCGCTTGTATAGTGCTTCCACCGGGGCCACTCCTGTGGATGTGTGGGGGGTGGTCCAGTAGACACGCAGGAAATGGAATAGTGCCCTTTCCGGGCATCGTCCTTGCCCCTACGCTATGCAGAATACCTTGTTTAAGGTGTGTATTGTTAAGAAGGATTTCTGAACTCTGACCTGGTGGGCAGGGGTTCAGAAGGCCAACCTAGTTTCTTGGAACAGGGTAACAGCTGGACAAGCCAGACCAATCACGGTAGCTTTGGCAGGCAGTCAAGACTAAGTCTCAGGAGGGGTGAGGGGGACAGAAAGATCTCTATGAGCACACAAAGCAAGGACACTTACAAATACTCCAGGCAGGTGTTACATCAAAAATATAGACACATTTATTACACGGCCTTTGTAACAACGAACATAGCAAAAGAATCACAGTAACACTAGGTAAACCAACACATCACAATTGATACAATATATATACAAGACCAGAGGGGAAGGTGGATGAGGTGATGCAGAATAAGTTCCGACTATTCAAGAAGGACCTCCACTTGAAGGCAGAGGCAGTTCGGGAGTGCGGGATGGAGTCGCTACTTTGCAATAGCAGTGGAAAGGAGAGGGACCCTCAGGGGCCACTCGTGCGTAAAAATTGGCTCTTGCGCTAGGGGCCACCAGTTGGGGTATGGAGTACTCACCGGTCACCGATGCAAGCAGACGCAAACTTCGCCAGTTCAGTCTTCAGTCCACTTCGCTGGCAGGTTCGAATGCGGCAAAAAGGACGTCTCGGCACCTTTCAGTTCCTGGGATACAGCGATGCTTCCCAAATGGGACAGTGGCGATTTCTCCACTCCGGGTGGATGAATCGACCCAGTTTCACTGCCACAGGCTTCAGGGGAAAAAGGGTCACAGATGCAGTGAACTTGCAAAGGAGGTTGCTGCGGCAGGGCAACAGGGTAACTGCGTTCACTCCGGTCCTGGTGCACTCGTCTCACTTTAGACCTGGGAACGCCAAGTGTACGAAATTCGGTATGAGGGTGCCGGGGACACAGAGCTAGCAGTGTGGCAAGTTTTGAGGGCCTCCTTGAAACAGCGCGATGACAGAGCAAAGCAACTGGGTAAGCTGGTCAGTCCGATGGTTGGCCCAGGGACACTTCCGAGAAAGCTTACTTGCAGGGTTTGATGAAGGTGCCGAGAATAGTTGGCCCACTATTCTAATGGGTCGAAGCGTCTTTGCAGACCTTCTAGGACAAAGAGATGCAGAGGGGTCCCATGGGACAACAGTGGGCTCAGGGTGCCAAACCTTCCAGCGGGTCACCAGCGGTTCCTCGACTCGGCTTTGTGTTGCAGGATACTTGGATCCTATCCTTTGTTCGATGTGAACTCAGGAGATCGACATGGTAGTGGTGTTTTCAGCCTCCTCTTATACAAAGTTCCCTTCGCGCCAAAACGGAGAGGACCAAAAGGGAGATCTGCTCACAAACACACATTTCATATTAGGACCAATCACCTACCACGGTAGTCCCAGTCATTCATGGCACTCAGAATCTCTGGCATCCAGGATGTGTACTGGAATCAGACATTCCAGCCCACATCCTGAAGGCACACACACAAGGCATGCAGAAGCCTGCAAAAGCATTGGGATTCATGGGAAAGTTCATGACCAAATAAGGACTGACCCGGGTCAACTCGACCTAGGGAAGGTGAAGTGGCAAGATGGCGAAAGGACAGGACAAAGAACCTCGTGGCATGGCCATTTTGGAGCCAGGCCACCTATTCGTCCCAAACACGGTTAACACGGTTAACGTGGCAGAAAAGGGTTAAAGAGAATGCGAAAAGATAGCTCCCACCAGTCCTGTCCATGACACATCTGCACATTTCATAAAAAGTCCAGCGAGAGTTTCTAGAGCCTTTGGAAATGACTATAGACCCAGGTGTGCTGTAGGGTAAGATACATTGCACACTTATTACATGTTGCACAAACGTTGCAACATGAGGAAAGGACTAAGGGAAACAAAGTCTCCCAGTACTGACTGTCTTTAAGGGCATGCCTGTTTCCCCATAAAAAATGAGCGAAAGCACAGAGGAGTGCAGCTGAAGGCTGTGCTTCTCTGGCAAAGTCAGTCAATGGTGTCTAAACAGCAGCAACAAGTTTGGGGGTTGATACATGGAGGGAAAATTACATACAATTATGAAATCTTTCCTAACACGCATCAGTCTGTCCGCCTTCCCATTTGCCCTGGGGTGATTTTCCTGTCTTGAATCCCGTAGTCTTCCATCAGGGCCGCGAACCGTTCGCCTTGGAATGGCGCCCCATTGTCTGAACATAGGGTCTTAGGGAGTCCATGAGCAACGAAAACCAAAGGGCCACCAACTCAATAAATTCGACTTCCGGGGACCTGGAATATTGGTCAACCACCACCAGGAAGTGGGTGCCCTGCGTTGTGGAGCCAAAGTCAGCATGAACCACCTCCCAGGGATGCGTGCCTTGGGGTATGGCTTTGATGGAGGGCTCCCTCTGTGCGGGGGACGCTGCCTGGCACCACACACACAAGGCCACAAACTCCTCCACTCATCTCTCCAGCTCCGGGAACCACACCTTGAGGCGTAGGCGGGCCTTGGTTTTGGCAGCCCCTGGATGACCTTGGTGGGCCAGACCGATCACCTCGTGGACCTTGGCCTGAGGGACCACAATCCGGTCACCCCTCAGTAGGAGGCCAGACGCAAAGAATGACAGTTCATCCCTCACTTTCCACAGCTTCTCGAGTGCCTCTTTCGCATCCTGTGTTCGCATTGCCAGAGAGTCCAGTACGCTCTTCCAGGATCCCTGTTGCATCGCCGCTCTTAGGATGCAAAAACATTCGTCCTGTGCCGCCGCTACCTCCAGGTCTTCCAGTAGCAAAGCGTTTGGGTTCGCTGCCTCCACCACCAATTGAACATGGTCGTCCGCCTCTTCCGCAGAGGCATCCATCTCGCACTCGATGTCGCCCCTCGGATGGTGAGACAGATAGTTGTCCACATTGTTGGAGCCCGGCCGGTAAACCAACAAGACCCCATGTTCAAGCAGCGCTAGCATCCACCTTTCGATCCTCGCCGGTGGTTTAGTGGATGAACCGGCCAAGATGGGGAGCAGAGGCTTGTGGTCGGTCATGACTGTCACTGATCTGCCCAGAACGTACAACTGGGAGTGCCTGCACCCCCACAGAACAGCCAGGACCTCCCGCTCAATTTGGGAGTAGGTCTGCTCGGTCTCGGACAGCGCCTTGCTGGTATATGCCACCGGCCTGACACTGGAATCGGGGCCAATCTGTGTCAACACAGCCCCTAGGCCAAATGGGCTGGCGTCCACTATTATTTCAGACTGAAGGTCTGGATCAAAGAACGCCATAGTGTCTTCTGCTGTAAGGGCACTCTTGATGTCCTTGAAGGCTGCTTGTTCGAGTGGTCCCCAATGCCACAATGTCTCTTTCTTTTTGAGGGCCCGCAGGGGCTCTGACCGAGACGCCAAGTTCTTAATAAAGCGGCTACAGTAAGTCACCATGCCCAAGAAGCTCTGTACCTCTGACACATTTTCTGGTGGGCGTGCGTCCTTGATGTCCTTGACTTTGCAGGGATCGGGGATACTCCTCCCTCTTTCAACATGAATCCGAATACTCGATGGTCGGTTTCAGAAATTCACATTTCTCCCGATGAAGCGTCAGGCTCAGCATCTGCAGCCATTCAAAGGTCTTTGCGAGCTTGTGCAGATGGTCTACCTCAGATTTTGCAAACACAGTGATATCGTTGCTAATGTTCAAGACACAGTCGAGTTGTGCCAAAGCACCCCGTACTATATTTTGAAAACCTCAGCCGCCATGGACGACCCAAAACTGAGTCTCTTATATCGGTGCAAGCATTTATGAGTCGTTAATGTTGTAATGTACCTGGATTCAGGGTGTAACACAACCTGTTGGTACCCGGCCCCAAGGTCCAGTTTTGAAAAGGAATGGGCCCCTTGCAGCTCGTCTATGGTTTCTGTTACATGTCGCTCTCTCCGGATTTCCTCATTGGGGAGCCTCATGTCAACACAAATCCTCACCGAGTTTGATTGCTTGGGTTTTCTTGCAACAACAATGGGGGACACCCAGGGTGTCGTGCCTTCCACCTTCTCGATGATATCGAGGTTGACCAGATTGTCCAGCTCTTTATCCACACACTCCCTCAAGTGGATAGGCACCCTGCGGTGCTTGAGAGCGATGGGCTGCACTGAGTCGTCGATGTGCAGCCTCACCAGATTGCCTGCCATCTGTCCAATTCCTTGGAATAACTGGGAGTATTTGCATGCTAAGGTTTGAATGTCCTCCACGTATACTGAGTACGTGAAACTTACAATCCCCAGGGCTTCCACCGCAGCACAGCTCGGCAGCGTATTGGTGTTACATAGAAGCGTGCTCTTATTTTCGAAACCACCATGCCCCACCTCTGCTACAAAAGCCCCGTCCAGGGGAATTGGCTGGGAACCCCCAAACGTGAAGATGCGAGCTCTGGGGGTGGCCAGTTTCAGGGGGCACTCCATGGCATCGTAATGTTCCCTGGCAATGACATTGACGGAGGCCGCCGTGTCCACCAGTACCCGGACAGAAGATTAATTGACTGTGACAATGCACCTCGGTTGCCATCTGCTCTTGGATTTGAGGGCCTCAATGCTGGATACAAAGAAAATGTTCTCCTCTTCCTCCTCGTCCAGTTGTGCACCATCCTCACCCTGATCGGCCTGGGCAATGTTGAGTGGGCGTGATTGGCGAAAGAAGCCAGACCGCACCAGACCTCTGGGCACCATCACTGGCATTGACACCCTGCATACCCGGGCATAGTGGTTGGCCAGGCCACATCGGCCACAAGTTTTACCTGTCGCTGGACTCTCAGCAGGATGGGGCAGGTCATACCCACACTTCAGGCACGCCTCCCCTGGCTTTCCACCCCTGTCACGGAAGTTGCCTGATGGCCTCCTGGCACCTCTGCTGCCACAACCCACGGCACAGACCTCCGTCTTAACTGGACGCACACCCGCTTCCATTCTGGACGCACGTACCTCAGACACTTCTTGGCAGCGACCCAGTTCCAGGATGCGAGGCAAGGTGATCCCAGGTTCCCTCAGCACCTGTCTCCGTAGCTTCCCTGACGAACAACCTTGTATCAGCTGGTTCCAAACCATATCATCAGGGTTGTCCCAGGCACACGCCACAGATAGCCGCCTGAGACGGCCATTGAATGTGTCCAGTGTCTCATCCTCTTTTTGGCGAGTGGAAAGCTTTACAAAACGTTCATAGTCTGCATTTGCCAAGGGAAGAAAGTAGTTGTGGAGAGCCGTCTTTGCTGCGCCATAGGAGGCATCCGTAGGTTGGTGAGAGTCAAAGATTTCATGTACCGCAGGCCCTGCAGAGTACAATAAGGTCGCCAACTTGCTGTCCTTATTGGTCTCCATGGTGGCCCTGAAGTACATGTCGAGGCGATCAATCCATCGCCTCCACCTAGGCCCCAGGCTCGATGGAGGGCCAGACACATTGAATTCAGGGATTGGCTGAAGTGCCCCTGGGGGCCTCATCTGGGTCATGGCTTGAGGCACAAGTAGGGGCAAAGGCTGGACCACAGGTGGATGCTGGCCTTGAGGCAGTGGCTGAGCTATTAGTTGTCCCCCGTCTTGATCAGCAGGATCACTCATGGGTCAAGCGTACAAACACACCTTGTTGGATGACAAAAGGGCTGCAACTCACCCAGACAATCTTGAATGTGCAGGCCTTCTTGATCTTCAAGCTTCCACGCCAGTACAAAATGGAGCATAAATGTGCAGGCCTTCTTGATCTTCAAACTTCCACACCAGTACAAAATGGAGCATAGGCTATGCAAATCAGGTCCAATCATAAACAGCCAGCCACCAAGATGTAGTTGGGGCCCCAAGCAAAACAGGAAGTGTCCACAAATTGAGCCAGGGTGGTCTGGGGTATTACCAGGAAGCAGCAAGCTTCCCCAGCACCTCACCTTCACTCGACGAAATTCACCTTAAAAATCGAACATTTCCAAGATTTGAAGGTTTGTGTGAGCAGAGACAGCTGCCCGCTGCAATAATGTCCAAAACTTAGGCCTGGATGGCATCTGGGGGCTCCTCCGGAGCGCTGCAATCATCCTGGGCCTCATAAACAAAATGGCCGCCAACCACGTGGTCCACACCCTCTCGCGGCATAGAACGAGATAATTCCATCCTTCCTTCGATATTAAAATTATAATTATATTCACCGCCGGTCCTGGGCGTGACTCCGGTCTCGTCGCAACTATTGTGGGGCTGTCTGTACCCCCACAATGTCCTGTGAGCCCCACACCCGCCACAGACTCACACATTTTCAGAATACAAAGCAAATTCTAAGTCTACTACAAGGGACGTCCCTCACCCCCTTTCCGTATTTACTGCAGTTGGGAGAGAGATGTGGTCTGGTGTAGGAAAATAGGCAGTTTCAGAAGATAAGCTTTTAAACACACCTAGAATGGAAGAGGGTGGATTTAAACTGAAAGCGGGAAATGTTTGACACATAATCCCTGAAATCTCTGTCAGTACGTTTGTTATTTTGTAGTAGTTGTGTAGAGCACTTCCCCAGCCTCTTTTGAGTGCTTCTGGCAGGAGGGGGAGAATTGAGAGAGACGGATGAGTTTAAAGCACGTTTGACTGATCATTGTCACTTTGAAGTATGTAGCTGTCAATTTATAAGGTGTTCTAGCAGAAACGAGTTCCAAGCGTGAGTGGGTAACAGCTTTAATGGGGGTGGTCAGGAGGATACAAGGGCAGCAGGAGATATGGCCTTATGAATATGGCCAACAGATAGGGTTTGGATGCTTGCACTACAGTGTGAAGGGGGAAGCTCTTATGAAACGTACTGGCTATGCCACATCAGATTTTCATTGGATACAACTGAACAAAGTTGTGTGCTTTTAGTGCTTTGCTGAATTTCTGGATGTCAGTTTCCAAAGATGATGGGGAGGCAGTTCTATAGCGTGGAGCACTGACCATAGACGACGTGTCCGAACTGTGGCAGGAGGCCATGTTTTGGGAGGCTGGCTTAATGCTTCAGTAGTTGTAGGGGGTACATTTTATCTCTATGCTAAATTTCACAGATGCCCCACCCTTTTTCCTGCCCCTAGCCCTGCCTCTTCCCATGCCCCTGAACACCTATGAATGTGATTGCCCCCAAAAAATGTTGCGTACATTTTATTGACCTACCAAAATGTTGTGTATATATATATATATATATATATATATGTATATATATCGCATTGACCGTCAATAGTTTGTAAATACATTTTATTGACTCCCCAAATGTTTTATATAAATGTGATTGATCCCCAAAATGTTTGATATAAAATTGATAAGAGCCCCGATACGGGCTATAAATAGATAAAAATAGTGTATAAATAGAAGATGTCATGAAGCCCGGGTGTTTGATTGCACCCAAAAATAACCCTATATATTTGAGGTAGCTTCATCACCCAGTAACATCAAACTTTTCACACAGGCAATCATCCTGACGATATTTGATTCACAGCTTCTGCACTTAATGAAACTGTCTAATCTTGTGCAAATCCCCTTATCTCCTAAGATTGCCGTTCTGCTCTCTTTCCAAACACGACGAGGCAAGAAGCAGGTTGTAAATTACCTTTAGGCACTACATTAAGCCAGGGGTGGCCACATACGCATATTTAGTTTATATTATGTTTACCTCCTGCCTGTAGTCTGGCTGCACGCATCCAATCCTTTATCCTACCGGGGTTAGTAAATGTGCCCCGTGGGGAAGGGAGATGGCAGAAGGCTGTGGGCTCAGGGGTTTTGGATGCATATAATTATGTGGGAGGGTGAAAGTGACTGCTGTAGATTGTCCATGTGGCTGACACTGCCCCAGACCACCAGTGTATCAGAGACACTGTCCTGTGTTCTTATAGGTCGCTGACTCTACACAAGCCATCCCGATCTTTCAGATTCACCCCCACGCTGTTTTCCCGGGGGCCATCTCGACTCACGTCCTGCCGGCCGTTCAGCAGACAAATACAAATGAAGTGAATGCTGTCACAATCCACTTCCTGAAACCCCCCAGCAGGTCCATGGGCCAGGAGGGGTCTCGGCTTGGGCCCCCAACAAGCTTAGGCATCCTTTGACTAGGCCCTCTTGGGGCCAGTCCTGGCGCCTTTGGCGCCAGGCTCATACTTAATGAAGACTTGTGCTTGGGAACTACTTTATTTCAGTGCCAGTCAACATGGAGGCATCCACATAGCTTGGCTCCTTGGAACCAAGCTATGCGGTATAGTATTTTGGGTGTGGTAGCCTAGGGACTATTTTACCTTGACTACTTTCTTGATGCTATTTAAACCACACCCTACTTGGATAACACGATTCGCGTTACTTTGCAGTCCTGAAACGTGACGCTCATCGTGTTCAGCTGCATCTGCGAACCTCGGAAGAACAGCATCTGAAAAACAAAAGGACATTGTTAATAGCAGCAGCTTACCTGTGATTCCACCGCTAGCTGCAATCCGCTTCTGCAAACAGCATCCAAGGAACAGCGAGCCTCCCGGATCGCCGGATCTGCAAAAGGAGAGAAACAGGACATTAGACTTTTTACAATTGTGCCGGCAGCTTACCTCACGAGTCCCCCATCGACCAGCATCGCCTTGGGACGTCTTGCTCCGGGTGAGCACCACAACCTACGGGAACAAAAGACAACAGGTTAGCAAAGGCAAGGCATCATAGCGCTGCGCATAGCGCCTACTTAACCCATCAAGGTGCTCTCGAAGCACCATCACCTGCCGGTGAGTCCCAATTCAGATCGCACTCACCCACAAAGGACAACGTGGCCCTGCCAAGAAGGCAGGACGGAGAGCACGCCAAAACCCATAACCCATAACAAGGTGAGGAAAGGTCCGGGGAGAGGCTGAGGGCATACGGGGAGTTGGGAGGCTCTTACCCCAGTTGCACAGTCTTGAACATTGCCCACCTGTTTTCCAGGCAGAACTTCTCAGCTGATTATACCTGGGAGCGGCTGAGAAGGGCACCAGAGTCCCCACAGCTAGGTGGTGTCCCCATGAATACCAGGTGAGCGTAACCGAACGCGAAGCCTGCCAGACCAATCCACCTGGGCGCCATGGAAACATCAGAATTAGACCAATTGGCCCAATTGTTGGGAGAACTTCGTGTCGAGGTTCACTCTGCCAGACAGGAGACTAACGCTCTCCGGAGAGACTTATTGGTGACTGAAGAGCATACCGAAGATATCAGCAGGCAAGTCTTCCAATCACAAGCGGGTCAGACGCCTCTACCTGGGAACAACCCACCGATGCAAAATCCTAGCATGTCATCCACTGTCTCTACTCAGGTACAAGTTGTGTTACCAGGTACAGTTCCTTTGGAACCACCGGAGAGGTTTGCTGGTGATCCACGAAAATACGCAGCTTTCATGAATCAGTGTCGCCTTCATTTTCTTTGCAGGCCAGGAGCATTCCCAAATGACCAAGCCCGGGTAGCCTTTGTTTTATCATACCTAAGTGGCAGCGCCGCAGATTGGTTGGTACCATTGGTGTCCCATGATGACCCTTTATTACATAACTTTGGGGACTTTCAGAGGGAAATGGAAAAACTCTTTGCTCGCCATACCTGAGAACAAGCTGTGGACAATGAACTCCTTTCCCTCCGACAGGGGAATCAGGATTTGTTAACGTACATCGCTACTTTCAACCAATTGGTTGCTGAAGCTAGGTGGCCTGAAAACCAAAGAACCACGTTGTTTCATCGGGGCTTAGGAGGCAAATTAAAAGACGTTCTAGCTCAAGTGGTTAATCCTCCCAGAGATTGTTCTGAATTCATAGACTTGGTTGTGCAACTGGACCACCGGTTGCAAGACCGAAAAGCAGACCGTTCTAAAATGGACCCTCGGCCAGTGTACATTCAACCTAGAGACAATGTAACTCGAGTGGAAGAAAATACTGTGGAGCCCATGCAAATCGGAGGGGTACGACCCCCGCTAACAAAACAAGAGCGAGATAAAAGGAGAAAACTACAACTATGTCTGTACTGCGTAAAGTCATGGCATTTCCTGAACGACTGCCCAATGAAACCTCTGAGGAAGATCGTTGGAGCCACGGAAAAAGATGAAGAGAAGGAGTGTCAGCGTGGAAACTACCCAGCTCATCAAACATAGAGGTCAGTTTGTCGAGTTAGGGAAAAGAGCCACCAACCTCACACTTTGCAATTCCGGTGATCTTAATTAATAACCAACGGTCGTCAAGAATGCATGCCATTGAAGCATACATCGACAGCGGAGCATTTGGGAATTATATAGATCAGGATCTGGCTGCAGAGATGGGGCTTCCCCTATGTTCCAAGCCGACTACAGACAAGGTAACCACGGTGGATGGGACAGAAATCGCATCCGGACCCGTAACCCAGCGCACAGCCGAGATAAACTTGTTGTGTCAGGTCCAACATCGGGAACTTATTTCGTTCGATCTCATCAAGGCACCTCAATTCCGGCTCATACTAGGGATGCCATGGTTAGTTGCTCACAACCCTTTGATTGACTGGCGGGCAAGAAAATTAACCTTGTCCACCGACTGCTCTCCAGCCTGTTATTACCAAGAACAGAAACCTGCTTTCAGTATCTCTACGACTCCTGAAGTGGCAACTTTGAGAGTGACTAGTACCTTGCCTGAGGAATATCACGATTTCCAGGATGTATTACAGAAGGACCACGAAAACACGCTGCCGCCACACAGGCCCTATGACTGCCAGATCGACCTTGTTCCCGGTGCTCAAGTTCCTTGCGGCAGAATCTATGCTCTCACGGAACCCTAAAACCTTCATCTGAAGGCTTATTTAGAGCAGTACCTTGCAAATGGATTCATCCGCCCATTCAAGTCCCCTGCAGCTAGTCCTTTGTTCTTCGTACTGAAAAAAGAAGGGGACTTAAGAACCTATATTGACTACCGCGCATTAAACCAGATCACTGTAAAGAACCGTTACCCCTTGCCGCTCATCCCAGAAATGCTGGACCAGGTCAAAGATGCCCAAATGTACACCAAACTGGACCTTCGAGGAGCATACCACCTGGTGCGGGTCAGAAGCGGAGACGAATGGAAAACTCCTTTCCACACTAAATATGGTTTGTTCGAATATCAAGTCATGCCCTTTGGGTTATGCAATGCTCCTGCAGCGTTTCAGTAATTCATGAATGACGTTTTGAGAGAGTTGATTGATGTCTGTGCCCTAGTGTACATAGATGATATCTTAGTGTACTCAACTTCAAAACAGGATCATATCAAGCACGTCCGTTCAGTCCTCTCCAAGCTCCGGGAACATCGTTTATATGCAAAGCTGGAGAAGTGCTTTTTTCACGTCACCGAAGTTGAGTTTCTGGGTTTTAGCCTTACTCCAAGAGGCATCAGAATGGACCTGTATAAAGTGGACGCCGTTTTGAAATGGCCGTCACCAACTTCAGTAAAAGGGGTACAGAGCATGTTGGGCTTTGCGAACTTCTATCGCCGGTTCATACAGGACTTCTCACAGGTTGTACACCCGATCACCATATTGTTAAGAAAAAATAACAACAGATTTGCCTGGACCGAAGAAGCAGAGAAGGCTTTTTAGGAACTCAAGAAAAGGTTCACCTCTGCACCAATCCTGCGACATCCTCGCCCAGATCTTCCTTATATCATTGAAACAGATGCTTCCAGCATAGCGATGGGAGCTGTCCTCTCACAAAGAGACCCAGTAACAGGCCAGCTGGAGATGAATTATGCCATCACGGACAAAGAACTCTTGGCGATCAAATCCACCTTTAAGGCCTGGCGGCACTACCTTCTGGGGGCCAGACACACCATTACAGTTATCACGGACCACCGAAACCTGCAATACCTTACGACAGCTAAAGCCCAGTCCTCATGCCAATTGCGGTAGGTCCTTTTCTTTGCCGAATACGACTATGTCATCACTTTTTGATCAGGGGTCAAGAATGGAAAAGCTGACACACTCTCTCGTACAGGCACTGATGACTTGGTATATACGCCCCTAGATCCAGTCCCCATCATACCGGAAGACAAGCTCTTGGGCCTCACTACGGCCTTAACCCAAGTTGAACTGAGAGATAAGATTCAATGAACCATGAACCCAGATGCCTCCCTCGCATGGCAAGCGCAAGGAGAACAATATTCCATTAAAGATCACTTACCCTTTTTTAAGGATCGGTTGTATGTACCCCCCAAAGACTTACAACAACATATTGTTGCTAGTTATCATGATTCCCTGATTGAAGGGCACCCAGGAATCACCAAGACTCTAGCCAAGGTAAAACAGAACTTCTGGTGGCCTGCCTGTCGTAAGGATGTCCTCCAATATGTTCAGTCCTGCGGCGTCTGTGCGGAAAACAAGTCACAAAAACCATCTGGTCTTCTGCAACCTTTGGACATTCATCCCACTCCCTGGCACACTCTTTCCCTCGACTTCATCACTGACCTACCTCCCAGTCAAGGGTTTAACACCATCCTGGTAGTCTTGGACTTGTTCTCAAAGATGGCACACTTTATTCTGCTCAAAGTGTTCCTGGATGGTATTGTAAAACTACATGGCTTCCCATCAGTCCTGATCTCCGATTGAGGTAGCCAGTTCATCTCCAACTTCTGGAAAGAATGTTGTGCAATGGCACAAATTGATGTCCGGCTATCCACTAGCCATCACCCCCAAACGGACAGTCAGGCCCAGAGGACCAACCAGACCCTCGAACAATACCTACATGCATGTTACACCATGAACTAAGAGACTGGAAAGATTTGTTATGGATAGCCGAGTACGCATATAACAACTTCTTGCAATCCAGTACCGGACAAACACCCTTTTATACCCTTTATGGTAGACACCCACGTACCTCAGAACTAGATGTCCCAACAAATCTGGAAATGCCAGCAGTAAAAACTATTCACACCAACATCACTCAGGCTTTCAAAAAGGCCAAAGAACATCTTATTTTCACCAAAGAAAAACAAAAGCAGTTTGCCGACCAACACCGGAAAAAGGCCCCAGATTATCAGGTAGGGGATAAGGTTTGGCTGGCTGCCAAATTTGTACCCATCAAGGGAACCCAGACTTTTCAACCCAGGTACTTAGGACCTTACACCATCAAGGCAATTATCAATCCAGCGGACGTCAAACTAGACTTACCACCTAACCTACAGATTCACAAAGTATTTCATGTGTCCCTATTAAAACCGATGCAGCCCGGTACACGGATTGGGACACCACCAAAACCCATACTTATTGACAGGGAACCAGAATTCGAAGTCAGAAACATCTTGGATTCCAAGTGTTTCAGGGGAAGGCTATACTACCTAGTTGATTGGAAAGGATTTGGACCCCAAGACAGATCCTGGGAACCCTGTGAACACATTCATGCACCACGTTTGATCAGAACATATCATCGCAACTTTCCAACTAAACCAGGGCCGGACAGAAGGAACACCTTGAGAGGGGCCTTGAGGGGGAGTGCTGTCACGATCCAGTTCCTGAAACCTCCCCGGCAGGTCCATGGGCCAGGAGGGTTCTCGGCTTGGGCCCCCAACAAGCTTAGGCATCCTTTGCCTAATAAAGACTTGTGCTTGGGAACTACTTTATTTCGGTGCCAGTCAACATGGAGGCATCCACATAGCTTGGCTCCTTGGAAGCAAGCTATGCGGTATAGTGTTTTGGGTGTGGTAGCCTATGGACTATTTTACCTGGACTACTTTCTTGATGCTATTTAAACCACACCCGACTTGGATAACACGCTTCGCGTTACTTTGCAATCCTGCAACGTGAAGCTCATCGTTTTCAGCTGCATCTGCGAACCTTGGAAGAACAGCATCTGAAAAACAAAAGGACATCGTTAATAGCAGCAGCTTACCTGTGATCCCACCGCTAGCTGCCATCCGCTCCTGCAAACAGCATCCAAGGAACAGCGAGCCTCCCGGACCGTCGGATCTGCAAAAGGAGAGAAACAGGACATTAGACTTTTTACAATTGTGCCGGCAGTTTACCTCACGAGTCCCCCATCGACCAGCATCGCCTTGGGACTTCTTGCTCCGGGTGAGCACCACAACCTACGGGAACCAAAGACAACAGGTTAGCAAAGGCAAGGCATCACAGCGCTGCACATAGCACCTACTTACCGCATCAAGGTGCTCTTCAAGCACAATCACCTGCCGGTGAGTCCCAATTCAGCCAACGTTCCACAGCAAACTTCCGCGCACCTGAGGAGAGAGAAAAGACATCATTTAAATCCAAGAAAGGCATACAGTATAACAGTAATAAGACCTACCTGAAAGACTCTAAAGGGCCTGCATCAGTGAAGTAACTAGATCGCACTCACCCACAAAGGACAACGTGGCCCTGCCAAGAAGGCAGGACGGAGAGCATGCCAAAACCCATAACAAGGTGAAGAAAGGTCCGGGGAGGGGCTGCGGGCATACAGGGTGTTGGGAGGCTCTTACACCAGTTGCCCAGTCTTGAACATTGCCCACCTGTTTTCCAGGCAGAACTTCTCCACTGATTATACATGGGAGCGGCTGAGAAGGGCACCAGAGTCACCACAGCTGGGTGACATCCCCGTGGATACCAGATGAGCGTTACAAATGCCCCTGAAAACATGCAGGTCCTAAAATGTGTGAAATCCCTACGGATAAGTGGATGCTGTTCATCTCTCTGAACCCCTCCTGGATCCCCATGGCTTCCAGAGACAGAGCTCACTGGGGCGGCTGAGAAAAAGGTGTTTTCTTTTGCTGTGAAGATTTCAGCAGCAGGGGGCTGTGGGGGTTGTGATGGGCCAGTATGGGTTGATGCCGACAGTTGCCCTGCGATGCTCAGGCCCAGCTGAGTAAACAAAGGCATAGGGAAACACAAGTGTGATCTATCTTTAGCTGCCCGGGGTGCCCTGCTATTTTCAGCTTTTGATACAATGACTCGGGGTGTTAGGCCGGGAAAAGGAAACCGATGTTTCATAATGTATGTTGATATATTGTGCATTCTGTGGCGTCAGCAGGAAACACACAGGGTGCTGAATAGAAGGGGTGTATTTTGAAAAAGAGCTGATGTTGTGCTTCTGTGACCAGGATGCGGCTGGGTTGCTGATAGTACACTGGAACCGTATAGATATGGTTTGGGGGCTTTGACTAACCAGGGTAAAAGAACACCTGGTGTCATGCTCCTGGTCTATGGATGTGAAGGTCTCATGCTTCCTATCAGCACATCCTCAGTCCTGAAATCTGGACCCATAGATAATATTGAGGGTACCGGGATGCCTGTCCTTAACCCTTAAAAGCAGTGGTTCTGCCTGGGATGGTAGATCGTCAGCCCCTATTTGGATTTGGTACTTGGAGCAGGAGTAAAAAAAATGTTGGCAACTGAAACCGTGGATGGCTTTAACATTTGAAAACCCTGGGCTGCAGGCTCATGCTGGGTGATTGTTTGGTACTGCTTGCAAGGACTGCGGCGAAACTATGCTATGTTGTCCCAGAGCTAATTGGACCATGTCAGAGATCCCCACTCACAGGACTGCCCCCTGCAGAGCCCTGTTTGCAAGCTGGGGGTTGTAATAACAGGATTTCTGGCTCTAGACTGAAAACCTTACTTGCGAGCATTAAAGTTTTGAAAAGTTTAACCATTGTTAAGAACTTTGCCTTTACAAATATAACACAGTTTTCATTTTATGACTAATATCCTAAAATGAGAAAGCACTAATGATTGATATCACATTTTAAAGATACACCCCCCAATAACCCTTACAATAGCACTAGCACAGAGTGATAACATCTACATTTTAATGATTTAAAAGAGCTATTCACATTTAATGTACGGCCAGCATCCGAAGATTGTTCTGATGTAGACCCCTACACTAAATACGATTCCTTCTGCACATGTCTTGATTACCAGAATCCAGTAACAACAATGTTTGGAGGATTCCACACTTGCTCTTATCAAGCTGATCGACAAACATCAGGCAGACAGGCACAGAATGCCCCAGCCTGATTGTCAGGTGGGCAATAAGGTTTGGCTTTCAGCAAGAAATCTGCCTCTCACTAATCTACCTACCAAGCTGACACCTTGCTTCTTTGGACCTTTTTCCATCAATCATTGCATAAGTCCTGTCTCTTTCCATTTTCAGTTACCGTCCTCTTGGTAGGTGCACCCTGTCTTTCATGTTTCCCTACTGAAACCACATTGTCCTGACCCTTTTAGGCGCGTTCCTCCTCTGCATCCACCTGTGGTCTGTGGTACGGAACATGAATATATTTTTCATGAGATTTTTGACTCTCGCATCAGGAGGGGGCAATTGTATTATCTGTGGTGGATTGGGAAGGCTATGCTCCATGCGATCGCTCCTGGAAACGGGCCACATTTGTCCATGCCCCTCAACTTATGCAGTCTTTTCATCAGCGGTTCCCTTGGAAACCCAGAGCCCCCGGGCTCCCTGTGAGGGGCATAGTGTCACACACCCATGCCTTGCGCACCCTCGCCCCTTGCACAGGCTCCCATTTACTTGTCATCATCCAGTGTCACGGCACCTGTACCCGCGCTGGTGTTGTTCCCTCCAGTGACGGATGCCTCATCCTGGCATCGAGGGCCGCACAACCATGGGTGCCGCCATTGCCGTCATATCACGCATGCGTCAGGGCCCGGCTCCCGCGTTTCGCACATGTGCGGTATAGCGGCAATGGCATTGGTTGGCAGAATCAGCCAACCAGTCTCAGGAAAGTCTTGCTTCGTGCCACAGGGTTATTTAAGCCTGCGGGCACAGCTGCAAAGCACATTTTATTGCGCTCCAGCAGGGAACTAGGTTCCTGCGGTTCCTTGTCCTGTCTGCCTCTTCTACCAGTTTTCTGTGCCTCTGCCTTGCTGCCTCCCTGCCTCTGTCTTGCTGCCTCCTTGCCTCTGCCTGGCCACCTTCTTGCCTCCCTTCTGCCAGTCTGTGTCCCCTGCCTGTTTTCTGCCAACCTGCCTTTCCTGCCTTTTACCCTTTCTTCCCAGCTGGGCCATGAAGTTCCCTTCCTTGGCTACTGAGTATCATCTAAAGCACCATTTCTTCCACCTTGGCTGCCTGTCAGTGTTCGCACTGTCCTCGCACCACAAATATCCAGAGGAGGTGTTACGTGGTGTGGAGAGTTGGGTTGGCAAACCTAGGTTCCAGATCCTTGGGGTTTTTGTCAAGCCGATTTCCTGCCTCGCCAAGGCAACACATCTGGATACATTGCAACGGATCACCACACCAAATCAGGTATGAACCTTCGGCAGGACGCCAAATTTGACAGAGGCCAGGGAGGTGAGGCTGCTACCCAATATTCCCCATGGGGGTGGTACTCGGTGGGTGGATCTCATGGGGAGGGAAATCCCCTATGGTACTAGTGACGACCTGGGCAAAACATGGTATCCCCATAACCTACCTTACCTTGACACACCTTCCTAACCCCATTTGGGGAGGAAGGATAGCTCAGGGGCAACATGTTTGTCTTGGATCACAATAACTCAGCACAACACAGGTTCGAATCCCGATCCTGCGCTTAGAAACCGTGCGTTATTAAAGAACAATTAAAATGATAAAAAATGATAATTATAATAATCACTCCAACACTCTCCATAGTATTCCTATATGTTTTTGTAGATCTATCAGTATAGGAGGTACTGGGATGAGGAAGAGTCTAGGCTCCACAATGGAGGAGTATCCCGTAAGTACTGGGATGGAAGAGAAACCAATTGACCCAGTGGAAGGTCTCCAAGTTGGTACTAAGACAAAGAAGAGGTGTGAAGCTGCGCAGATGATCCTGCAGAACCAAAGCGAGCGTTCTAGCTGCATCAGAGGAGGTATGAAACAACTTGTCAATAAAAGAAAAGAGGGACATCCAATGTTGTCAGACCCACCCAGATTCGAACCTGGACGGATTGAAGAAGCCACAAGAGCACAACCAGGACCCTTACCCCCAGGTAGAGGTGCCCCTGAAAGGTTCGCCATGGATGGACCAGCGAAGGTGGAGAAGCAATGGACAACCAGCCGATCGAGGAAACTGGTATGCATTGAGAGCTGGAGATGCGCAGCCCGGTAGCAGCGGAACTCTGTGGAGTCGATGCAGCCCCTGGACAAGCCAATAGAGACACAAACAGGAAGTCAGAGAAGCCCACAAACAACCAGAGGATGCCGCTAAGCTTCCTGCAGAGCTTTGGGTGGCTAGGATAGCTGGTGGGGCCCCCTAAGGACCGGAGATTAAAGTCTGTGACCCATAATTCATAATGAGCAGCCTCCTATGCTTTCTTCCTCATCACAGTACCTGGCAGGTGAGTGAAACAGGTATGCCTGAGCAAGAGGAGAGAAACATCCTGGTCTGGAACCCACAACCACAGAACTATAAAATTGAGCTTGAAGAAAGCCTGGGGAAGGGAGTCATTCCCCCTGGTACTGTGCATCGCAAACGTCAAACCTAAAGAAGGTCAGGGGAAGGGAGTCATTCCCCCGGACACTGGGAACTGTAACAAAAAGCATGAGAAAGGCCAGGGCACGGGAGGCATCCCCCTGGCAGTGTCAATTGTGAGAGCAAGTTGAAGATTGACCAGGGGACGGGAGTCATTCCCTCTGGAGTGGTCAGCATCCTGAGAAAGACTAGGAGAAGGGAGTCATTCCCCTGAAGTCTTGTAAAGTAGAAGAACAGTTGGAGGGAAGGCCAGGGGAAGGGAACTCCCCCCATCCCCTGGACCTTGTGAAACTTGAAGGAAGCCAAGAGGGATCAGGGGAAGGAAGCCATACCCACCTGGTGTTGTGTGTTGTGCACCGTGCAGCAAAGCTGAGGAAGGCACGGGGAAGGGAGTCATTCCCCTGGTAGTGTGAATGTATTGAGACCAATATACCTGGAGAAGGAAGGCCTCCTCCAGGAACCCAATAGTTAGGAACACTTTAGGCAATAAGGAATGATGTTTAGTTGCTAGTTTATGGGATAGAGGTAGGTAAATTGACCGGGACAGTGGACTCATTTTCATTTACTTGGACATCCTGACAGATTCCTTAGTTACTTAGTAGAGGCAGGGAACCCCCTCTTAGAGGTAGGGAGGGACGGGTTTCCTCTTTATTTTTGAACAAATAAGTCTATGCTAACAATCATGCCACCTGTGTGTCAGTCTCCTCCTTCTACACCCTTAAAGGGCCCACCCACCTACCCACATTGCGAGCGCATGGTCAAAGTGAGAACTGGCTTTGATAAGGGAGAGGGTGGATAAGGATGAAGCTATCAGAATAGGTCTGACCCCTTGTCAAAGGACACATACATATATTAATCGAAGGGACATGCTCTTTATGGGCAGTATGGAGAATATAGGTTTGGGGTGTCCATGTGGCTAATGGCCCCCAGAAGAAAGACCTCTTTGAGTTATACATGGTGTTCGGAACCTGGTACGTGCCCACCAACCAACCTCCATTGGAAGCGCATTGCCAAAGAGAGACCTGCCTTTCATAAGGGACGGGGTTGATAAGGGAGAAGCAAGCGACATTGGCCCGCCAACTTGTCAAAGGACCCATAGACATGTTGATTGATTGGATGGGGTATTTAAAGTGAAGCATGGAGACATCGGGTCTGGGGTTGACAAGGTTCGCTAGACGCAAGACCACATTGCGTTGTACATTGAGTTAAGGTTCGGTGCACCTGCTGGCCCACAACCCAACCCAAATGAGAATCATGGACAAAATAATAACAGTGCTTTGATAAGGGAGACTTGGTTGGCTAGATTTGGACTGAGTCAAACTAATATTAGTAACGTATTTAAAGCAGTCCCAAAAACATGCGTTGATCTGGCTGTCATAACATACAATTCTTTTGTAGAGACTGATATGTATTGTTGTTGTATGGTGTTGTTGACTTGGACAAACCCTTTCATTCACATGTCATCATATTACATCATTACTTTTGTTTCTTATGACTTTAAAAGTGCCAGGATCGTTAACATTTCTTTAAAAACCTGCGTATTCATAAATGTGATAGCATGAAATTTAGAATATGTGAAACAAAGAAATAACATGTGAAAAAAAGATAAGAATAATGAATGGAACCCCCCTTAGAATGCAAATCCTGAGTATTTGATATTGTGACTTTTGGGTTTATGCCTTGTTGTATGATGTTGGGAAACATATGAAAACAACTTGAACCTCTTTTTGTGGGTTAATTGCAAAACGAAAATTTGAAATGAAATACACAAACCTGAAATAAAAAGAAGTAAACAAATCTAAGTTATTAGAGTCAGATATTTTTAATTGAAATTAATATATTGTAAAAAAACAGCATCCTTAAAGAACAATTAGAATATCAATTCAAGCTAACATGTTACGTTGATCGGGAAGTGGGATTGTCTCTATAAATCCAGTGGATTGTCCTGAGGCAGTGGGAAGTTCTGCACGGGTGGCTCTAACGACACAGGCAGGTATAACACAGTGAACTTGGAATCAGTGTCTTCCATGAAACCACCATGTAAGTGCTCTATATGCCAGCTTGTACCATCTGTGTAAAAGATAGAGAAATAGTTTTATTGAATTATTGAATTGATCTTTTTTGGCATTTCTGACAAAAAAGAGGAAAAAGAATGCATACATAAGAATCCAAAACCATATTTTGTGCGTAAAGGAGTTCACAGTTCAATAATTTTTGTATATATTCATGCATGTGCAAATAAATAAAAATCTCGATTGCATGATCATTTGTTGGTAGCTTGTCATTGAGAAAAATAATGGTTTGACTCTCAAAATATGATTGCATCGTTTATCATCATGTACCAAGAACAATGCATTTTTCATGACATATAAATATATATAGAGAGTGGACCCATGATATCACATTGGGATTGGAAACAAACAAATAAGGCTATAGTGCAAGGTTAGCACACATTAAAGGAATATATACACATTACTTAGTCTTTGCTAGTGTCATGATGCCCACCTCCAAGGAGCCAGGTCCGACCCAGCAACCCCAGAGGCAGGCATCATTCCCCCCAGGGAAGTGCCAGCGGGCCCAAGCTGGGGCCCTTTGGACACAGTCCTGGCGCCTTAGGTGCCAGGCTCATGTTGGACCGCTGTCCTGGCGCCTTAGGCGCCAGGCTCATAAAGCTAGACATGTGTTCAAGTGTTTTAATGTGCACTTACCTGATGCAGACCATGCTGCTACATCCAGGCCCTCTTGAGGCCTGAATGGAACTACTTTACCTGTGGGACTACTTTCCACCTGGGTGTGGTCGGGGAAGGATACACACCTGATCGGTGGAAGGATACATGCCTGGAACTTCTTCAAAAGCTATTTAAACCACGCCCGATCAGCAACTCACGCTTCGCATTGTTCTGCTCCTCGCAGCTGGACGTTCACCGTGTCAGCTCCTGCATCTGGACTTCAGCCACGCCTGTCAGCATCCTGGGTCGCCTGCAAAGGGAGATAAGAGAGAATTGGAGAGGAAGAAGACCTTACCTGCTAAAGCTGCATCACGGGGACATCACACCGACGATCCTGAAAGGGAAGACATCATTTTAAAAGCATTTCGCTTCGATCGCTGCAGCGCTGCATTTCACTCACCTTTCCTGGCCGCCTCCATCTTCAGCAGCGATCATCCGGATCCGCACCCACTTCCCAGAGCCTAGAGAGAAAAGACAAGAAAACAAGGTGAGAGAAGGAAGGGAAATATGAAAAGCTCAGTTTCCTTCTAAGACTTACCTGTTGGGTCATTCCCATTTCATTTCGGGTCCTGCCGCTTCCTGGCATTCCGGACCCCGGCCCCAGTGGGGAAAAAAGACAAAGACATTGAATGAGCGAATGCAAAGACATTACCTGAACGCTCATCCAGAACTTACACTTCGGGTCGGCGCCATATCTCCGGCATTCCGAACCCCGGCCCCTAAGGGGAAAAAGACATAAGCATTAGCGCTTGCTGCAATAAGACAATGAACATTATTATTAAGCTTGAACTTTTGAACTTGCAACAGAACTCTTACAGCGCCTCACCTGAATAGTCAAGCTTATTTTGAACTCCCATCAAACCTCAATCCAGTGAAGTAACTGGGTTTCAACGCGCCCCTGCATCAGAAGCAGGATGGAGAACTCATCCTTCCAGACCCTAAGGTGAGACTTCACGGGGAATCGTGGAAGGGTATCGAGGAGGGTTGAAAGGGAGTGGGAGGCTTGAGCATTATTCCGTCAGTAGGTAATACTCCCTTTTCACGCACAGGGGAATATTCCTGCGAGCCAGAAAAGCCAGAGTAGGGGGCCCTTCCTGTCCATCATCAGAGTCCTGCGCTTCACCATTGAAGAAGCATCAGCACTCGAAGCCAGACCTGCGCCTCCGTGGGAATCAGGAGAGCGTGACAGCTAGGAACACAAGGGCAAACTGTTGCAGTAAGTTGTGTAGGAGTACCATCATCATTCTCACCACCGATAGTTTAAGGATGGCTGCCTTGAATTTCTGCTGCTGGGACATGCATAGTGGTGGAGGTTCTTTCTCTGCTGTGTAGGCCCAGCAGCCAGAGTTTTCTCTGCAGCAAATGTTCTCCACCAAAGTGGGCATTACTTGACATCAATGGCACGTCCATCCAGTGCAAGCGACTTCCATGTGATGAGGACCACGATCGTCAGCACTTTCACTCCATTCATCATGTTTTTGCTAGCTTTCCCTCTCATGCATTTCCCCATCCATGTACTCCAGCTCATACAGGAACACTTGAATTCCTGCCATAATGTTTGGGGATTAAAGTTGAAGAAAATAAACGGTGCAATAATTTATTTTTTTTGTTTTTTAAGTAAATGAATGCATTGAAGGTTCTTTTTAAAATGGCACTTATAGGAAAAGTGAGAGGAAAAGACACAGACATGTTATAAAAATCCATAGTGCAAAGACAACAGCAATAGGCCCAAAGATATAAAGTATTGATTTGCACATGACACAACCTATTGATCTAAGAACCCTATATCTGCTTTAGCAAAGACATGTGTCAATTATGTAATAATTATGTATTATCTATTGAAAGATAAAGCGCTTGTAGAGAAAAGCCATTAGAAGTAGTGTTAATACCCTTTTCTATTGTATGCGTCATAGTTGGTCACTGAAAAGAGCAATAAGGGTTCATGGAGGCTTGGAATGAAATAGACGGACACAAAGACCGGAGAAACTCCAATGTTGTCTGATCAAAAAGGTTTTGTTGATATTTATAGAGCAAAGAGACGTCTTGCGATTTCCATGGAAACACGCAAATAAATTGCGCACAGAGGATTTTTGAATGAGGCGTGCACTGGTGTAGTGACAAGGCTGCGTATTCGCGTCTGCTGATGGCAGCTTGAGGGGCGCGAGTTATGATATATTGCTGCCAGAGCACTTGAACTTATGGTGATCGATCAACAGATAAGATTGTCACAAGATGGTGGTTTCCGACCTGTGCAATTTGCATATGTTAATGTCTGGAAATTGAAGGTAAGATGCATTGAAAAATAAAATGTGCTTCATCGATATATATGCTCAAAAATACAATATCGTAGCAATTGGACGAATAAACATCCTGAGAGAATGTCGCAATCAATTATCCCAGGGAGGGCGTGCTACGTTGTCTCTGGGTTATGCAAGGTGCTTCATAAATAGACACCCAAGGGGGGTGGCATTGGGTTGCTGCATGCTTTCCCACCTATGTTTCAAATCAACATGACCCTAGAACAGCGAATCAAACCAGTTTTTTTATGTACTATCATGTGTCATATCTAGAAGTCCTGGTGAAAATTCTTTGCTACTCTTGTACTCCATATTCTGCCCGCTTAGATACCACCACCAAAAAGCCTTATCTTGTTGTACATGCCATTTAACATTTAACTATCACTAAGAGAGCTACATTGCGTGTAAATTGGGTTATGTTGTATTCACAGTGCAGTGCTATATATTGCGCCTAGTTATGTGCAAAACTAGGAATCCTTAAGACAGTTCATTGAGTTGTTACATTTGTATTACTAATGAGTTTCATTCCTAGGTGTCTCTGAGAAAGTGCATTGCCACATACTGTGCTCAGTATTGGTCACACCTAGCTATGCCAAACATAAAACCATGCATTGTTTTACATACCATGTCACATCTATTTATCTGGGGGATGGCGTGCTGCATTGTCTTTAGGCAGTGTGCTCTACTGTTCAAAGATAGGCGTCCCTTTTGGGTGCTTTTCATTTCTGCATATTGTGCCCTCTTCTGTCTCATCTTGGGTTTCAACACTACCTATCCCTAAGTACCATGTCTAAATACACTACCTTTACCACTTCATATTACACATACCTAATTCTTTAGAGTAAATAATGCTACAGTGCACTGCCTCATTCTATGCACGCAAGGACCCACAAGCAAAGCTACTCAAGGATAGTAAAAGATTGTTTGCTTCTATAACCTCTCTGCCCTAAGCCTACAACACAGTCCAGTGACAATGGAACACCCAAGGAAGGACAGCAGAATGAGAAGCAAATTAACCAAGATGGTCCCTTCAGTTCCATAAGCATCACCCAACTGCCCACTGACTGGATAGCTCATACAACACCGAGCTATATTGATCCATTAACACCTGTGGTGTATAGACTACAAGCCAGAACCAAAACCCACTTTGTTTCACATTACCTCTCAACTTACCTCATGGAGCATACTTCGAGAAACAACCAATTTATGAGAACATGAGCCAGGACCCTGGAAAGTCCCCACTGCTAACCTTGCATGCAGCATACTCACAAATACAATCCTAGAACTCCAAACCCAGATCCTTGGACCACTCATCTCACAAAAGACACCAAAGACTGCATGACCCTAACATGAACCTCCAACCTATATGCAGAGGTGTTATCACAGCAGACCAACCAGCCGCCACACTCCTGCAGGAAGCTAATCGCATAATCAACCCAAACCACCACCTACTGGACCTGTTTCACAATGAAACATCAGACTTAACATCACTTGCCACTCCCAGAACCAATCAACTATGTTACAGCTCAGACCTCAGCCTGCACACTGTATATAGTTCCAACATAGGACAACCCACAGCACTGACATGGGACCCAGAGCCAGGAGACGCGATACACTGCAGTCAAACCAATGTCTAAAGACAGAATGTAGATTCATTGAATTGTTAGGGAAAGAGTGGCCAACATGCTCTTCACAACATACACTTGGTTGTCAGATGACTACCAGGTTATAGCGCAAATTTCTATTCCCGATAACTTCAAATTCATCCAACTCAACTTGACTGGAAAAAGGAGGGGGTGGTAATGCCATGGCTACCAAAGAACACCTCAAAAACTCAGCTTCACACCACATCGAATTCCTATACTGTGAAAGACGCCTGATTCACCTCACACTCAACAATCAAACCAACCACTTCTTCCCACTTGTTTAAGGACCACCGTCATGCAACCCTAACTGATAGAGAACCTCTCATACATAATTGCCAATCTAGTGATAAACACAAACCTCTAATGATCCTCAGAGCAAACAGAATCAGTACCACAAACCTTGATCTCCTACATGATCAGCTTCCACTTCAGACAAATAGTCAAATGAGCAACGCATGGTGCAGACACCCTCAATGAAATCTTATGTGAAGAGGGACTTTAAACCACCCCCCTCTACTCAGGTATTATAGAGTGACCATCTAATCATTCCCCTCCAATCAGCACACCAGTGCATCCACTCTCGGCTCACAAAGGACAAACAACCACAACCAGGAGAAGCTGAAACAACTCAGAAACCTTATTGGATAGACCAACCCCAACTACATTAAAATGGATCTCTTACTACAGGAAGGCATTTTAAACTACAACCCCACAGATGAACAGCTTTTAATCATTGTCTGACTGGACTTAAGAAAATGTGTAACAAAGCTGGTTCGCAGATTGAATTCTGCCCACCGAACATCTCCAAAGAGATCCTTAGCAAAGATACACCAGCATTCTGTTTTTACAAATGAATGGCTTTCGACACTGTTAACCTCAGGACACTACTTAAATAGTTGGAAGACTCCACAGCACAGCTCTTCAATGAATGAGATTCCTGATTATGAACAAAGCTGAAACCACCTGGATCTCCCCTTTGAGCTCGAAATCACAATCCATTACCTGTGCCTCTTGCTGCTTTTCTTCAGCATCTAAATGAGCCACTTGAGGAACATCATACATTCTTATGGGCTCTCCTTTTGCAGCTATATGGATGAAACACAAATTATATACAAAATAACAGAGCACGGAATCTCTAGCACCACACTCAGCAACTACCTATAGTGAACAAGCAATTGGATAATGGCTAACTACCTAAAACCCAACTCAGACAACATTTACATAATGTTAGTCTAACCTCACATTACACCTGAAACACATTTACCATGCCCATAGGATGCTAGACTACTTCACAAAACACTTCAACAAATTCAAAACACAGCAGCTAGGCTACTCCTCAGACACAACAGGAGAGAACACATAACACTGGCTCACAAAGCACTGACTCCACTGGCTATTAAACAATAGAAGGAATACAAGTCAAGGTCATCTCCATCCTGATCCAACTATAGTTGAAGTAGCGGAGGGAAACCAGGAAGTGTTGCCAAACCCTCTCTCGAGGAGCAAGGAGTAGGGAAACTTTGTTCTGAGGAGAAGGGGCTGTGGTTTGGTTTGTCTACCAGAGAGAGAAGGGGAACCTTTGTGAGCCGTCAAAGTACAGAGAGCTGGAAGAAGCTGGAGAGTTCCTTACTGGGGGAACCAAAGTCAACCCCCACCTTGAGGAACACACCTGCAAGGTTTTCATAGAAACACTGGCACCTTTATTAACGGTGCCAGTGCTTTCGTCTCCCCACTCCCATGGAGTCTTATGGAGCTCCATGAGTATAGGGATTAACATTTTCCGGCTCCTGACCTCCCGATCCGACAGGACTTGTAATTTCCTGGTGGCACCGGGAAGTCAGGAATCAGTAAAGTGTTGCGAGTCTGGCAGCAACCCGCCGGAAGCAGGGCAAGGTTACCGACAGACTTGTAATGAGGCCCATTCTCTTGAACTGTGGTGAACATCACGAGTTGGAACTTTGTTTTGTTCTTGTTTGGAACTTTGTGTTTTTTCACTGTGAAACTTTGTTTTGTGCCATTTGAGAACTCTGATTTGTACTTTTTGATGAAAAGACTCATATCCTGGGGAAGGGAGCAAAAACCCCATAGAAAGAATCCCTCGAAGCACGAACTGTGAGTTGTCGTCCAGGAAAAGGGAGTCATTCTCCTGGATCAAGACCATTGGTATATTAGTTAGTTATAAGAGTAAGCGTTGGACGTAGGATTTCACACACCGGACGAAAGACGTTTTATTTCTTGGACATTCTAACAGTTTCCTTAGTTTTGCTTGAGACAGGGAAACCCCTCTTAGTTTTAGGGAGAGATAGGTTTTTCCACTTTATTTTCTTTCAATAAACGTTCATTCCAACAAACATGCCCTTCCTGTATCAGTCTCCTGCTTCTGCACCCTTACAGTATGCAGAATATTAACTATAGATAGCGAATATAAAAAACCCTGCTGTAATATGCATACTTTCCGAGCAATCCAAATGTATCACATTGCTAATGGTAGTCTCAGTATTTGTGCAAATGAAGCACATGGTGGAAAAGAAGGGAGCGGCACATTTGGGTGGATTTCTGCAGGTCCTGTAGCACTCGTTATACAAGCAGATACATTAATTTGAACCCTTGCTTTGCACAACTTTCACTCAAATGGAGAGAACGATCTATGGTAGAGAAAAGAAAAACTCTTTTTGAGAAGATTTGGGGGAAATTCATGGATTTATATTAGTCTCTGCCAATTAATGTAGATGAAAGGGGTGGGGGAGAGATTGGTTGTATATATGACGCAATGTATATAGTTGAGACAACTGTTATTGTTACTTGGTTTGCTTATATATTTTTTATATCTAAAGTACTAATCTGAGATTTAATTCATTCACTGTATTCATATATTGTAATGTGTTAAAATGAGAATAAAGAATACAGAAAAAAAGATCTCGAAAGCAACAGGTATTCCATATTATCACTTACATCACATTGACATGATATCAATTGAGTTCCTTTGTCAATCATTATATTTTTCTCTTCCTTTCCCTCCCGTTTTATCATCTGGCACTACGTATTTTCTGCTGGGGTTGTATGTATTATGCTGATGTTTCCTTTTGGGTGCATTGTGCATAATGGTTATTTTGGAACTTTGTATCTGTGATCAGTGCCATCTTAATCACTTTTGGGGCCATGGGCACGGATATCTTTGGGACCCCCCTCCACCAAACCAAAGGAATTAAGGGATCAAGAATACTGGTCGCTCCCCACACCCGTCATGCTAACAATCTATAGGTTGATATGCTGTCTTGCAGCATAATAAGCACTCCCTTTCAGTCTCCTTGCCCTCTTCCTTGTTGCACTAATCAGAATGATAAACAAGTAGCATTCGAAGACCAACATTAGCAGTCTACAAAGGGGTTACTGTTCTAGTACATACAGGATACTGGTTATCAATAGCATCCAGGAAGGTGGATGTAATATTAATGCAGGACCGTATGTAAAAGGTGCATGTAACCCATAATAGACAGAGCACTCACATTAGCTGCCTCACATAATGCAAAAGTGCTCATGCATTGATAGAGGAGACCAATTGGAAGGAAGGAGAACCCTACACATACCATAGCATGGATAGTGGAGGCAGATTAGAAGCTACCAGGAAGGTGTCTTTATCCAGACAGAGATTAGAAGTGGGATATTGTAGTGTTGCCATTATCTATCAAATGAACAAATAAATGCTTGCGCTGTGTGATATAAATATGCTCACTATTAACACAGTGAAACCATGAATAAGGCTTTTATGAAGATCATACCATGAGAAGGATATCACTCGGAAGGGCTGGCAATTTTGAAAGGTTTAGGGACTGGCAATATTGAGAGGTTAGGCAATACAAGAATAAATGAGATGCCCAGGATCACACATTGGTTAAGGGGTGAAGCTGGGATGTGTGCCATCTCTGCAGTTTCTGCATTTGAACACTTTATTTCCCAGTTCTTACTATGAACTAAGACTATAATTTTATTTTAAAAAACGGACTTAGAAAGTACACAAATCACATTACCAAACATTACCATTTTTAAACAAAATATCATAGAAGGGTGTTATGCAAAATGAGAATGATGCTAGCTTCGTTCTCTCCATCAAGGGAAGTATATAAGAACCAGCATACCAATCCATGTGATTTAACAAATTTAATCTGGGTTTGTATTTTAAAACTTTAAATACTTCCAAAACAATGGCTTGTGACATTTAAAACCTTTGACTTTTACCAAAAAGCAAACTTTTTTTGTGTCAAACAAGCAGACCTTAAAATATGCTTGCATGAGGCCTGCAATATCTGGTCCGCTCTCTTCTGTCTACCAGCCTTTCCACTTAAATGGCCTACACAAGAAGAAAGATCAAGTGATGGGCTAAACGATACCAGCAGCATGCAAGAAGGAAAACCTCACAGAAGACAGCACAGTAATGTAAGATATATTAGATGATTTGACCAGGATCACTGTATTGTCTGCTGACAAATCCAGGATACAAACATGAACGCTGTCGTTCCATAGTCTGGAATTTGGATACTTATTCACCTATTGGACTATAAATGTATGCCATTGTTGGAGGCAATTGCCTACGTTTTACAACACCCCATCTGAACAAACCATACGGATGATATGTTCATTTTTATAGCAACTCCTATCTGGTACAGGTATATTGCTGATAATAGCAGAGGTTGTTCTACAAAACCAAGTACATATGCAGGCAGGTTTATAAACTTCAGGCATAGGAAAGGCTCAGCCAGCCGTGCTGGAATGTGATATTCTAATTTTGCATATGAACACATATCTCTGCAATGGGTGCTTCAGACACTAAGCTAAATTCTGAACCATTGTGGCACTCAATTTATCAATATGCATTTCACCATTGCCTATTGCACATGATCAACATAATTCCCACAGGAAGGAAAGAATGCTACAGAGTTGTGCCATAAGGAACACATAAACTATGTATACAACAATGAACACAGAAAGCAATACATCATGAATTTATCAATATAATATCCTGACGTGTGCTATTTAAGAAAGGTGCAAAATGGAATCTTACTCTGCAGATCAGCTAGCCTTGTGGGGCCCCCTCCAAGGTGGGTGCCCTGGGCAAGTGCCCTGTTTGCCCTCCCAGAAAAACGTCCCTGTCTGTGATTATGGTATACACAAACATACTTGCCAACATTCTGTGATCAAAAAGATGTAGGATTTTCCAAGTTTAAAAAATAATTCTTCGCATAGCAATGACATCAGAGGAAAATACAAAACATACCTTGTTGGCAACACTGGAGCATTCTAAAGTACACAACCCATCAAACAGTACAACGTGGAAAGATTTTCAAATGTTTAACATTCATAATTCTGAATGGCGAGTTAACAATTCAGTTACCTAACTTCACAGAAGGTAATCACACAGAGCTGGTAGGCAAAGTTTGCCACGGGTCTTTAGCAGCAGCTTGGGCAATACGTATTTATTCCTGCAGTGCAGGTTGAACACTGAACGACATGGAGACTGATACCCCCTCAGTCTGATAGGCAGATGCTGTGTGATGGTGGTACGCTCTGCCACTCGCCTTCAGTGGTTGTTTACGTAAGGCCTGTACCGGCAAGAGTGCAGGGTAGAGTCACGCAGCTGTCAGGTTAGTGGATTGTTCTGAGCCCATCACTCCAAGAAATCCCTTACCCCCTCCCCACACAGACTAAAGTGTTGCATATTTTGCTCTGGGCCTTGTCACAAGCAGCCTACTTTAGAGTCACATAAATGAATTGTCACTGTAAAAATCAGTAGGATCTGTCACCCAAATCTGTAGGCAGTAGCACTGCTTAACAAGCAGTAGCCTACTGCCTAAATCAGTAGGGTAGGAAAGTATGCACACATATAGTTCCGAAATGCATTGGCAGACGTTTTGTTCCTGCCCTCCTCGAATGAGATCATTATTAAAAAATCTGCCCACAAAAAAAGAAAAACCTTTCACTAATTATAAACATATGTAATCACCAAAAATGTACGCGACCCACACTTCCACCAGCATCCCAAACTGTCTGCTGCCAAAAGTCATACATCGCTGGAATTCACAGATGGGAGCCACCTTTTGTTTTGTTTTGGTCCACTTTTTTTGGCTGCCCGGGTTTATTTCTTTTCCAAGTCTCAGCCTGGGCGTTTAAGCGCGCCCCAGTTTCACAAATAGGATGCACATATCACTGAGCCTGTTGGGAACAAACACAGGAAGAAGCCCAATTCATGACATTTCTGACTCTGTCATGATCATTTCTTTAAGTGTGACATGCGCTGTTCAAACCGCGGCTGTCACACGTGCATTTCCATCCCTCAAAAAGGGATGGCAATGCTTTTATTTTTTAGGAGTATTTCACAGAGATGGGCCCTTGAAAAACGCTCCCTGCAACCACGTGGTTGCTGGTAGCCTGTCATACTTTTGTTTCGGGAGCATGCTCCTGACACTGATTCATGCAAGGGGGCATCTTTGGACCACAGTCCAGCCCCCCTGAAATCCACAGGTCCCCTTTGAGAATGAGGTGACCTGTGAGCATGCTTTTTTCATTGGCACTCATTTTTGAGAATCTCCCCTTATGGCGCAGCCTTTTCCTTGATGGTGGCCAAAACCTGTAACACGCCACTAAGAGAAATCATCATAGATATACCTGAAATTCAGGAGAAATCTAAAAACTTGGCTAGTTAATACATAGTAGACAGATCATTTCGCTACATCCATAAGGCAGTAGAAAACACCTCTAAACAGATCGACTTTCACATGCAGAAACAATGCTGCGCTGACCCCCAACGTTGTACCAAGAGCGTAATGCACGGCTTCCAGAGGAATGCGACGACTAGAAGAGAACACATCAACACAGCACAGCCAAAACATAAGTAAACAGCATCCATGTCTCTGAACCATCATGTCGGACAATTTCACGCATCATCAACAAAAAAGCCAATCACCTCTCACCACAACGCAATCTGACACAAAGAAAAGGGTTTGGAAAGCGCTACATTAATGGGAAACAACACTGCCTGATTTTGACAAAGCCTACATTCCTCTTCACCTTACTCACCACAAACTAACATATAACAGCTAATCACACACTGCTTCAACAACACAAAAATGTACACCTCTAAGTTCAACTGACATACTTAGCCCCTAGGCAAGGCACACCTACATTATAATCCCAATGCCACCCCTCTGTACACCCCCTTTGTTTCCTAAACTTCATAGCCAGAAAGCTCACATGCATGCTGAGCCCATGGTACCTCCGATCTGCAAACACAATGCAAAGCACTGCAATCTTGCATTCCCAGCTACTCCTGACTTGGCCACTCAATTTAATTTCAGATCTGCCAGCGCGCCCGGAGACCATGGAAATGGCAGCGCTGTGCAGTAAAAATCAGAATAACACAAGATAACATATGCTCAGAGTTCTTCTTTCTGGGCCACCGGGACGTCTTCAGGAATCAGTTCCATCAGGGTTATTGTTGTTTGTATTTTGGCTAGTAGGGGGGCATCAAGGAAGTTCTTCTGTTTTCCACCAAGCCTTTACCTAGTTGACATTGTCGTCCTGACTAGTAATTTACAGGTTCCCTTGCTACACTCTGTAGCTGTGTGACGGGTGCCTGGGTGACCTCCTAAGGGACTTGCCATTTGGCCCAAAGTTTGTTCCCTGAGCTGGGCAACAACAAGTGAACCAGGTTCCTGACCTTGAATTGTCTCAAGTATGCTCCTCTGGTCATATAATTGCTTTTGCTTTTCCTCGCTGACTTGTAACTCCTGCTGTGTTAGCCGCTGGCTAATCCTGAGCAGCTCCCGGGTGTCCTGGATGGTTTTGCCAGCTTCGTTGTCTTTTCCTTCCCAACCCTCCTTCAGGATACCGGCGCATCACATGGTTCCCTCCCATAAACTAATTTGAAGGGAGGAAAGCTAGTGGGGTCTTGCAATATCTTCTTGGCAGTGCACAGGGCCCAGGGAAGTGAGTCATCCCTATTCCTCTCATCTTCAACCACCAGAGTGCGAAGAAAGTTCTTTAAGGTCGAGTTGAAGAGCTTCATAGGCCAATCAGTCTAGGGATGATAAATGGAAGTGTGGAGGGTCTCTACTTGCAACAGCCTTTCAAACCTGTCATGAATCAGGATATAAAAGGGGTTTCTTGGTCCATGTAATTCTCATTGGGGATCCCTACTCAGGAGAAGTATGGTGTTAAATGTTTGACCATAGGCCAGATGGTATTATTCTTCATGGGAAAGGCCTGAGGATACCTGGTGACATAATATATGAAGACAAGGATGTACCAGTTTCCTGACTTAGAGGGCATTAGGGGTCCCGTACCATCCATGACTATCTGAGAGAAGGGCTCCTCAATAATATATAAGGATTGGAGGGCAACGTTGTCTTCATCCTGACAGGAGGTTTTCTGGCACATGGGCCATTGTGCACAAACCTCTGAATACTCTGGTATATGCTAAGTCAGAAAACGTGGCTGAGGATGTGGTTCTGGGTTTTTGTGATCCCCTGATGCCCAGCAGAAAGCTGGGAATGAACCAAGTCCAGGATCACTCTCTAATTGGGGAGGAAACAATAACCAGTATCCGGTCTGCCTATCTCCTTTCACATTGTTAGTATCCCGATAGAGAAATCCCCCTTTCTCCACCAAATATGGTCTTGTTTTTGTTCCGCCTTCCCCAACTGAGATGGGAGAATCTACGCTGACCTCAAGCATGGGTCCCTCTGCTGTGCTACAGAGAACTCCTCGTTTGAACTCAATCCTTCAGGCCCATGATGGTACATGGTGAGTAAGCTAGGGGTTGCAGGTTGCCTTTTCCCTTTCAGTGTCAGCCTCCCTGTGGGAAATGCCTCTATATCACACTTGAGTCATACCAACACAGAGGAAGTCCTTGCACTGCCGATGAAGGCTAAGCCCTCCTGTGTCCCATCAGATCCTCTCTTACCTCAGCTTGTCAAATCTATTGCCCCTCTAGTGGCCTCTCACCTTACTAATCTCTTCAACCTGTCTTTCAACTCCTCCTACATTTCCTCTACTTTCAAAATAGCCACAGTAATCCCACTCCTAAAAAAGCAAGATATGATATAATATGATATGGGATTTATAACGCGCCTATACACAAGTGTTTCGAGGCGAGACGAGGTGGGGGAACAAAGGGAGGACGGATAATGATCCTACTAGGCCAGGTGTCATTCAGATCGTGCAAGTGCGTGGGAAGAGGTCAGGGACAGTGCTGTACATGGGAAAGATGATAACAATAAGTAAGTAAATGGCCATAAGTGGCAAGTGCAAGGGAAGCTGCGGCGTAAGGTGTCGAGGGCTGGTAGGGGACTGTAGGGATACAGAAACAGTCCCCAAGTGCGGGGTTGCCAGGTGGGTAGTGCAGGTGTGTGGTGCTGGAGGGAGAAGGACCTGGCCCGAGATCAGAGGGTGTCCAGGTAGCCAGTGCAGTTCAGGTTAGCCGGCAGGAGGTCAGCAGAGGAGAGGGGGAGAAAAAGCAGAAGCAAAGAGGTTTTGAGGTACTTCTGGAACCGGAGATGGTTCTCCTCAAGTTTGAGGGAGGCAGGGCGGCTGTTCCAGAGGGAGGCACCAGCTGAAGAAAGAGATCTACCACCAACTCGTTGCTTGGTGAAGCGACTGACCCTGAGGGAGTTGGAGGCGGATGAGCGAAGAGCTCGAGAAGGAAGATATTTAGGAAGAGAGAGTTGAAGGTATTGAGGCCCCAGAAGGCCTTGTGAACGATGCAGAGGGTTTTGAATATAATCCTCGCAGACACTGGGAGCCAGTGCAGAGATTTCAGTCCTGAAGAGATACGATCCCTGGGCTTGAGGCAAAGGACAAGTCTCGCAGTCCTGTTGTGGATGAGTTGCAAAGGGCGGAGATTAGAAGCACGCAGATTTAGAAAGAGGCTGTTACAATAGTCAAGCGTAGAGAGGACCAAAGCTCTGGAGAAAGTGAGCTTCTGGCTGAAGGTGAGGAAAGGAAGAATACCTCTGAGGTGGTGCAGCTGGTAGTGTGACTTCTTAGAGACATCAGAGATGTGAGGAGAGAAGGAGAGTGTGGAGTCGAAGATGACCCACAGGTTTTTTGCCTGGCAGGTGGGAGGGAGCGGGTGTGCCGATGAGGAGAATCTCAGCCTTACTGGCATTAAGGGAGAGGTCATCGGCGGCACACCACTCCTGGATAGCAGACAGACAGTCAGAGATGAGGGAAGGAGGGCAGGAGGCCGAGGGTAGCCTGAAAATAAGCTGAGTGTCATTCGCATAGCACTGAAAGTTGGGGCAGAGAGCAGCAATGCGGTGGGCAAGGAGTGCCAGGTATTGATTGAAAAGCCAGTGATTGTGGTTAAACCCTAGGGGACACCACAGGTAGAGAAAAAGATAGAGAGGAAGGACCCAAGTTGGACCTGGGAAGGTCGGTCAGAGAGGAAGGAAGTCAGCCACGCCAGAGCCTGACCAGTGATACCCAGGTTATCACGGAGATTGACTCGGATGGCATGGTTGACAGTGTCAAAGGCAGAAGAGAGATCAAGTAAGATGAGGAAACAGGGGGTTTTGGAATCAAGGTTGGAGAGCAGGTCTTCACGGATGTTCAGGAGAGCAGTTTCCGTGCTTCTGGCAGCTCTGAAGCCAGACTGATGGTCATGAAGACAACCAACAGATTCAGTGTGGAGATGAAGCTGGGAGATGGACAGTTTCTCCAGGAGCTTGCCCAGTAAGGGAGTGATGGAGATGGGGGCGATAGTTAGCCGCGCAGGCGGGGTCGGCAGAGGGTTTCTTAAGTAGAGGGTGCACAAGGGAGTGCTTCAGGGGGGATGAGAAGACTTTAGTGGCGAAGGAGTGGTTGCAGAAATTAGCGAGGGCAGGAGCCAGTGAGTCGATGTGATCCTTGATGGTTTTGGAGGAACAGGGGTGAACCTGTTTCGAGGAAACTTTCATAGATTGGACTTGTCTAGAAACCTTGTCAGCGGAGAACAGGGGAAAGGCAGAGAAGGAGGGAGGCAGGGTGGCTGCAGAAGGGCCGGAGGAAGAGCAGGGAGTGGGGGAAGGGGATAGGAGGAGAGTGAGGACAAGATGTCCTGAGTTTTAGAGATGAAGTGAGAAGCCAGTGCCGTGCAGCGGGCCTGGGAAGGGACAAGAGAGGTAGAGACTGTGGCAGATTTTAAAGAGTTCAGCCGAGTTGTTAAATGCCACAGAGATGCGGGCTTGGATATGCGCTCTCTTCTTGGTGAGGACAGAGAACGGTATTGCCTTTGGAGCAGGCGGCAGGCCACTTTGTCAGAGGATGTACATGAAGCACGCCATTTCCTCTCGGCCACCCTGAACTTGTGTTTTAGGGTGACAAGGTTGGAGTCATACCAGGAGTTGCACTTGGCTTTGGGCTTCATGCAGATTCTCATGACAGGGGCAAGGATATCAGCCGGTCAAGTGGCACAGCGAGTAGAGCGCTCGCTTTGACATCGGTGCAGAGCTAACGCAGGTTCGAATCCCGGCAGGGCCAAACTCAGCCTTTCATCCTTCCGAGGTCGATAAATGAGCACCACACACCGTGGGTAATAATAAGCAGCGCTCAGATACCTGAGGGTTCGTAGCGCTATATAAATGCCAAATTATTATTATTATTATTATCAAGAGTATCAGATATAGCAGAGTGGAGCATGGAAAGGGCTGTGTCAGGGTGTGAGTCAGCCAAAGGTGGGGGGGGGGGGGTGAGAAGGTGGCGGAGAAAGCCTCATCTGACACGCGCTTCATGGGTCGGATGACCGAGAAGGTGGGTGGCAGTGATGGAGCTGGCTTGGCCTGAGGGGTAGGGAGGAGAGGAGACAGTGATCACTCCAGGAGAGAGGGGTGGAGAGAGGAAGAGATAGGGGAAGGTCTGAGGAGATCAGAACATCCGGAGTGTGCCCTGCAGAGTGAGTAGGGCCAGAGGGGAGAATAGTGAGTGATAGAAAGTCACAGAGGTCGCGAAAGAGTAGAGAGGAAGGACAGGGGGCATCCAAGTGGATGTTGAAGTCCCCAAGAAGGAGGAGTTGAGTGGTTGAGGCCAAGAGTGAGGAGGAGAGGTCCGCCCACTCAGAGAGGAAGGAGGAAATCTGACCAGGTGGCCGATAGATAGTAGCCACAGGTAAGGGAATGGCTAGGGGAGAGAGAGAGCCTGCAGACGAGGCATTCAAAAGAGGAGTAGGCCTGCGTAGGGGTGACAGAGGCAGGTATCCACTTGGGGAAGATTTGGCTACACACCCACCAGAGCGGTTGGACCTGGGTGCAGAGAGGCTCTTGTAGCCATCAGGTAGGAGTGTGTCAAAGCTAGTGATAGAGCTAGCCGTGAACCATGTCTCAGTGAGACCGAGGCCATTGAGGTCAAATTCTTCAAGAAGGCGGCAGATATCAGAGGAGTGTTTGACAACAGAGCGAGAGTTTAGAGTGGCGATGTGGAGAAGGTTGCCATCCTTGAAAGACTTCCGGGGAGGGGTACAAATCAGAGGTACGCCCTTCAGAGGTGTAGAAGGAGCCTCAGAGGGGGCAGAGAGGGAACGAGAAGGCAAGGTAGCCGAGGAGGAGGCAGAAGGGGGAGGCAAGGTAGTGACTGAAAGGGGAGGGGGGACAGCAGGAGGAGAAAGGAAGTTGATGAGTCGTGCGAAGCGTCTATCAAAGAGGAGAAGGTTGGCCTGAGGGGCTTGGACGAAGACGGTCCCATTAGTATAGACATTAATGATCACCTTAGAGGAATGGAAGGAGGCCAGTAGTGCGTCCCATCGGGTGCCACCATTACTGGGAGAAGAAGAGAAAGGAGAGAGCACAAAGACCATATGAAGGGTCCATAGATCTGGCGAAGGAACAACAAAGAGGATGTCGTGAGAGTTTCCTTGGAGGAGGCACTGGTGTAGGTGTCAGCGATAGGGAGGCCTGGGTTGGAGACCAGGATCTCCTTTTTAAACTTCTTTCTACCCGATTTGGTGAGGAGAGCAGGATAGTCAATAGAGAAGCAGTTAGAAAAGATAGGAGAGACAGAGAGCACCATAGAGTAGAGGGGGGAGAGGTCAAAGGAGAGGGCGAGACACTAGAAGGGAAAACTAGAACAGGCAGATAGGACAGCAAGAGGCAGGCAACTTGAGCAATGGGACAAGACCCACTCAGGATTAAGAGATCACCAAATGCACAATTCAAAACAGGAGGAAAAACATCTAAGTTTGAGAATCCTAAATAGTTGGGAAAAGGCCTAGGTTTCACAATGCAGTTTTAGGAACTTAGACAGTCACATTAGAACACACGGTGGGAAAACCACCAAGGTTTGAGAATCCTGAGTAGTGGGGAAAAGGCCTAGGTTTCACAATGCAGGTTTAGGAACTTAGACAGTCACATTAGAATACACAGTGGGAAAACCACCAAGGTTTCAGAATCCTATGTAGTGGGAAAAAAATAGGTTTCACAATGCAGTTTTAGGAACTTAGACAATCACATTAGAACACACGGTGGGAAAGCCACCAAGGTTTGAGAATCCTAAGTAGTGGGACAAAGGCCTAGGTTTCACAATGCAGTGCTGATCCAAACCTGTGGACCAACTTTCGACCTATGTCAGTTTTTCCTCACTACACTAAGATGTTGGAAAGAGTTGTATTCAACTGGCTTACTAACTTTCTCGACACGCACAACTTTCATGACTCCCTCCAAGCTGATTTCTGCTCCTGCCACTATACTGAAACTGCTCTCATGAATGTCTCCAAATTTATTGCTTTTGCTAAACATTCCATTCTATCTATTCTAATCCTCCTCGACTTATCTGCTGCATAAATAGTTCTTTGTTAAAGATTGATTTGGACCGTTTTTGTTTTTGGATTTGTAGTTACAACCAGAATTAATTATTGAGAACTCTAAGACCTTGTTGAACAAAGCTTTATTGGAAACCTCCCCCCCCCCCACCCCCAGATTTGTATGTTCTCTGAAGACCACTTCAATATAGCATTGAGGTTGAAATTGAGAATGATCTTACACTAGTTACTAAAGGTTATGCTACAAAACTAATTACTAAACTTAGGTTTCACCAACAACTTCCTCTTTCTTTAAACACACAGGCATGGAATACATCAAGGACCAATGTCTGCTTATGTGATAATCTTTCAACAGAATGTAACATGTTGTTTGTTTGAGAATTGTGTGAATTACCATGCAGACACTTTTTAATACCCCTTTTTTAGACTATTGAATGTTAGGCAATGTTGTACTGCTTATTTTTATATTATGCATGCCCAAACTGTAAGAGCGTTTATGGCTCTAGAAGGTTTTTTGATAGAAGCAATGCATATTACGAAAAAAAAGTCTAACATGGTATAATATAGCCTGCTGTGAATTTTATTTAGCCTGGAATTGAATTTCTGAGCAATATTGTTTAGGGATTTTACATTTTAAATAAACTTGGATTGATTGATCTGCTGTCTTTGATAACGTTGATCACTATGACCTCCTCAATACTATCTTTTCTTGGGATTCATGATCAAGTACTTTCCTGAATCGAGCCCTACCTGGCATCTTGTCAGTTCTCTGTTTCCTGGAACAACAACCCCTCTCAACTCACTCCTCTTACTGTTGGTACTCCGCAAGTTTCTGTCTTGGCTCCCCACTCTGTTCACACTTTACACTTCTGTTCCCAGGCACTTATTGCCTCCTTTGGGTTCTTGTACCAACTCTTCTCAGATGACACACAAATCTTTTACTCCTTTCCTGAACCTGTTTACCAAAATCCCTGGCTGTCTCTCTGCTATTACATACTGGATGGCCTGACACTCTTTTATGTTGTACTCCTCCAAAACAGAGGTGGTTTTCTTTCCTGACAAATCTTCTCTCTCTTTCCCTCCCCTGCCTATCCAATTCCTACATGACACTCTTCCCTACTCTTCTTCAGCTAGAAAACTTGGTGTCATCTGTGACCACTCACACACATTCCCTATGTTCATCTCTAGAACTGCAATGGTGGCTTGCCATAACCTACTAAATATCAGGAAAATTGGGCATCTCCTTCCCTTCCAAACAGCCAAATATTTCCTAACCACTCTTGTCTTCTTGAACCTGGACTACTTACAATGCCAGTATCCTCTTTGGTCTTCCAAACTATGCATTCTGTCCGCTTGACAAGATTACTAACTTTACTACCAGGACGCTCTTTAAACTCCCTCACTTTATCCCTTCTTCCTCCAATCGCCAGCAGACTGGCTGGCTAACTATGCAAAATGGGTAACCTCTAAACCCTTTCGCAGCCTTCGCTCTGCCTCGTCCACTAGCCTTGTGGCACCTCATTCGCCATGTACTTCCTCTCGCTTCGGCTCTATCACTCTTCCTACTCTGTATACTTGTAACTCCCTTTCCTCTGAAATTTGAAATTTGAAAATTGCTCTGCATCAATGTATTCAAAAGTAAATTGAAAGCCCACCTCCACACGTCTGAGCTAGCCTCTTGACTCATCGCACCAGCCTTTCTACTTACATCTTCGCTCACCGCTAACTGGACCCTTTCCTCTATTTTCCAGACCACATTAGTACTTAATAGTTTGAGGTCCATGCTCATGCTTAGCTGGCTAAACTGCCAACTACTGACACGTATTAGACTTATGTTAGTCCACCCAATTGTTCCCGGTATCTGTCCAGTATACGCCTTCTTAAAACCAGTCCTCATGCCACTCAAACTCTCCCCGTTATAAGAGGCTCAATGCCTCGCATTTATCTTCTTTATTACATTGTGTACTCTTCTGGGCGACCAAAAGAGCATGTTTCTCTTTATGTGTGTAGCCAAATAAATGCAAATGCCTATGAGGATAAACATGAAAGTAGGAAAACCTGACCCAGACTGCTCCCTTACACGTTGTGTCCAAGTCCCGTATCTCCTCAGTCTCCAATGAGGTATAAGTTTCTCAAGTTAGTTCGACTGTCATTCCCCCCACTTTCACTTGGAAACTTTAGGGCCATGGTTAAAAAGGATGTATTTAACTGTACCCCTGATCAATGGTGCATGTCCCTATATTGATCCCACCCTTAACCGCTAGCCCAGACTTCAAGGCGAGGCATCCAGAGGTTCCCTCTGAAGGGCCATTCTTAGCCCCGTAGAAACAAGGGCTTGCACCCTTGTAGAAATGTCTGCCATAACAATGCTGTACAATTCACAGCCTGCTGAAGTCAGGGTAGCTCTGGTTGGGACTCCGGCCATAGTTACAGTACAAGTTGCACAAATAACTGTAGCCTTGAAGCATATGATCAGTCTTATTTACACAGTGCACAAAGAAACCTAAACAACACAAGTGCTCAGTGTAAGCAATAACAGGCCACTTACCCTTTCATCACAGGGTGTTCAGTCCTCCTTGGCTAAATACCTAGATGGGGGCCTCCCTGGCTCCCATGCCCCTTTCTAGGTGACAGGTGCCCCCCTCCCCTTAATGAAAACTCCTGGTGCCTTGGTGCAATGGCATTAAAAAGTATATATACTGAGCCCCTGTGCCCCCCTTGAGTAAAAACATGCTTTCAGCCACCCCCGACAAGATATAACTGTTTATATTCACTATCTTTACTTTTGACTTCTTATATTTTTTGTTAAAAGCAGATACCTAATCCCTTTTTAAAAGAATCTTGTGTCACCCCAATCTCGGATATCATTTGGGCCCTCTTGGTGACCTGCCGGGTCTCCTGGCGGGTCCATTCCTTGGCAGCATAAATTGCCTTACACTTCTTTTCCTCACTATATGGCGTGAAACTGTGCATCCGGCGGTTGGATGCTGTGAATAATGCACGTGTCAGTTTGTGTTGGTCAAGGCTTCTGAATGTGCCACTACATGGCATGCTGCTACAAGCACGGTTATCACAATGGTTATTGCATTACTGTGGTGAGTGGGTGTGGACACATGGCATGATGCCCCATTGTATCCTGTAGTTGTAGCCCAATAATGACGTACTGTCACCATTTCAGAATTGGTAGTACTGGCTCGGACATACATGTCTGCAGTTATGCCACTCCAGAAATGTTGCCCTTTGGAAAGGGTCAGCAGGACCACCTTCTACATAGTGAGGGACAAGTTGCCTTGACCATGCAATACATGTTTGTACACATCAAGAACTTCCTAATATTCATTGCCGACCTCCGCAGTGCCAAAGACACCTGTTGCAACAGCGTCTAGGTTCCCTGTCATCCACCATCACTGTGAGTACCTTAACTGACAATTTGACCAATCTCAGCTGCCCCTTTCATTGTTGTCCGATGCCTGGCAGCGTGGGAGGATTCCAATGGATCAAAATGACAAAATATGTGCGCCAAGGCAGTTGGTGGCAACAGTGCTTTCCATGGAAATCTGCCACCGGTAACAGGCATTCTTGGGCGGCTTTCTGGCAGTAGGGGCATTGTTAACATTGTTACCACCCTCATGGTGGAAAAGGCATAGTACGGTCGGAGGAGTGCAAATCATTGTGGCAGTGGTGCTGTTTACCTCCAGCAGACCTTTCTCACAGGATACCCCCCAACTCGCAATGAGCCTCGGTATTTTTAATTCCTGTCAGGAACATTTCATGGAGAACACTCAGAAATGGTTCAAGCATCTGAACGCAGTGGTAGTTTCGCTGCTTTATGAGGCTCCCCTTAACTAGGAGAATAAATGAGTTCTCTTGTCATTAGATTAAAGCAGAGGACGCTGGGAAAAGGGAAGGCTGAGTCGAGGTAGGTCCTTGAATTAGCATGCGTCTCAAGCTTGTTTCTTCCACATCCTGTATTGATTTTTTTTTTTTTTTATCTGATTCCGTCTATAACGTCAGAAGAATGTACGCAGTTGGGAAATTCCATCTTCAAAAGCTGTTCCTGCCACTGCAAGCGTGGTCAGCTGAGTTGGCAGTTTCACAATAGAATTCAGAGCAATTCACTGTGGGCCTGAGGCAAATGCCACGCGATGGTGTGAGCTGCGTCATTGCAACATCGCTAGTGGATTCTGAAATGGCCGGCCTGTTTTCTGCAGACTCATTTCTCTATGTTTCCAAATCAAAACTTCATTCTGCTGTTCAGCTGTTCTTCCACTTCCTTTCTCTTCTCTCACTTCCCCAAATCATGTTTTCTTTCACTGCCTTTTTTGTGTACTGGGGTTTCTGCACGGCTTCATCTTCCTGGTTTCCTGACATCATTTCTGAACATAATGACGTTCTCTGTTTCAATTAGTTTTGATCTCTTATTATAAACCTGTTTTTATCATCACTCTTCTTGACCTTTAGCACTTCCATGCTTTTGCACATTTTTCTGGATCTGTCCATTCGCTACTTCACTATTTGTTGCTTTCAGTATTGCAATAAAAATGCACTGCTCTTTGTAGGTGCAGGGGTTTCTATAGCGCACGCCTAGCTGTGAAGCAACAGAGAACGCTACACCAAGAGATACAGCAATAGGGTACAATAATATGAATACCATTTGAATGTTAGACTTCTAAGGGTACACCTGCAAGGACTTCCAGAGTGGGGACAACAGGGTTTCCAGTCAGTGAATAGAGGTTAAGGAGGCTGCAGTGTTGATTAAATGGCTGGTGTATGCTCAGCTGTGCTGCTGTTGAAAATGTACTCCTATCAGTTTCACACAACGTGGACATCCCAATTGAACTTTGAGTCCCTGGGCCTGCATCAGTGATTCCCTTTCTTGATCTTGATCTCCCTGCATGTTCTCCTCAGTTGTTCGTACATAGTTTTGCACTCCTCTGCTTCAGGCCCTCATGGTGTGTTTGGCTTTGCTATGGCTCAGCATAGTATATTGATATCTGTGGTCTTGGCCTACAGTATTTGACCTGTTGTGATATTCCTGTAGAGCTTACCAAGGCAGAATCCATTAAAGACGTGTTCGCAGCTCACCTGGTGAAGCAACAGTGGACTGCCGTTGCAGATGCGGCTCCTGCCGGTTGTATATGTGGAACTCAATAGAAGTCCTTGAAAGGGCACATGCATGAGTCTGCCACATCCAAAATGGGACACTGGCCTTATTGAGGCTTGGTCCCTGTTGAGGGTGAGAGCAGCAGGAGTTGGGGGCCAAGATGGAGTTGGAGGTGCAGGAGGAGTTGGTGGCGGAGGAGGCATTGGAGATGCATGAGGAGTTGGTGGTGCAGGAGGAAGTGGACGAAGGTGCAAGTAAATGATTACCAGAAGAAGATAAGATGGGTAAATTGGTAGTAGGAAGGAGAGGCAGTTGGATAGGAGTGAAAGAAACAAGAGGAGAGAGTGGGACAATGGGTAGTTCCTTGGAGATACAGAGTGAGTGCTAGACGGAAAGTGAGTTAGCACAAGCCCATTTCTTGTCAGGGTAAAGTGGGAAAAGGAATGAGCAAGTAGCGAAACGTCAAGGAAGGTAGACACAAGCCTGCTGGAAGACTAATGACGAGATCTAGCATGATGCCCAAAGGCAACAATGTGAGTCAGCTCGATGAGGAGGAGATTAAGAGGGGTCAGGAGGCTGTAGGTTCAAGACCCTAATTCAGGGAGGTCGATTGCTTCCCGAGAAGACACCTAGGTGGTCTTTCGGGCTACCTCACCTCTGTAAGATGTTGTGGAACTTTCCCATTAAAACTTTGAGCTGCAGCAAGAGTGCCTAGGACATCTTGGTGATTCCATCGGCCCAGTGCGCAGCCAAAGAAGGCCACTGGCCAACCAAACATCAACCAATGGAGCAATTTTAGACAGAGACTGAGTTTGACAATGGGGAGAGACCCAGCTATCGCAGATATCAGATTCATACTCACACACAACCATTTTTGCTTCAATGGAAGACACCTCCTACAAAAGACCGGAACGGCCATGGGAACAAAAATGGCTCCTTAGTATGATCTCGAACAGGTGTTCTTGCAACAACAATCCCTGAAACCAATAACATAGCTGCACTACATTGATGACATCTTAATTTGGACAGATGGTGAAGACTCTCTTAAACAATTCCATGAATCACTAATTTTGGATCTAAAACTGGCTTCCACTGATGCATTAAGTTCACCATAGGATATTCCAAGGAGAGCATACGCTTCCTAATGCATGAGGGTCTTTGGACACCCACAATGGAAATCTTCGGCGTCTAAGCTCAAATGTTTGGCACTCATTACCCAGCATGAGAGAAGCTGAGGTAACAGCAGCCGCTACACAGTCCAAAAGTGGCTAATTTGTTTTCATGTGCCACACTATGCAAGCCAGGAAACCATGGTGAAGCGTCAGGCATAGCGAGGTTACATTGGATAATGGATCAGTTAACCCTTAGAGCACATTTTTGCAGTGCCAAATTGTATACCAGCCAGGAAGCATTAGCTGCTGCATTGGAATCACTAAAATGCCCTGACGCTACCTAGAGGCTGCAAAGCACTTTTTTAGACTCTCTTTTTAAAATACAAGCCTTTCACTTCAATACCCTTTTTAAAATACATCAGTACTTGGAAACTAGCAGGGACCACCTTGTGATTCCTTTTTTCTGTTAATTACAACTCTCAAAATGTGTTCTGTTTCCAACCCCTTGAGCCCCCTACTTCCAGGAGTTTGTTATGTTAAATTATTTGACACCCACCATGGTGGGGGATGCAGCGCAACCAACACCAAAAAGGCAACATGGCGCTAAAGCAGAAAACCACTATTAGGAACGATAACGAATGAACTAGAACAGTAATGTTTTTAGGAGCTTCCGAATTGCAGATGCGTAGATACCATACGCAGAGAGACAGGGAGGGAGTTCCAGAGAAGAGCCGCTCCAACAGAGAAGAAACGGCCACCAGTTCTGGCCTGATGAATCCTGGGAACAACCTGGAGAAAGCGGTTTGCAGAGCGAAGTGCACGAGAAGGGACATACCACAGACATTTCTGCTGCAGTTACTTGGGGCCAACACCATAAAATGCCCTATGCACCAGGCACAAGGACTTAAAATGGACACGTCTGGCCACCTGCAGCCAATGAAGAGATCTCAAAACAGGGGAAATATGTTCCCGAAAACGGGTTTGCATGGCTCATTACATAAGAAAGCAATTCCAGTCCCACATTCCATTCATTCTGTTCCTCCAGACAATGAAATGTTATTTTGTTTCGTTTTGAGAAGGATCTGTGCTGTTGCTTTCCTTTGCAAACCATTTCACTCTGCCAAACATAATGAAGAGGTCTGTGTGACTTCATAAGTTAATACTTTTGTTTCATCTCTGCATAGAATTTTCAGTTAGTCCAATAAAGGTTATCACACCCTGCAACTTGGGTACCTAAAGAAGATAAGCATCACTTCCATACATAATCCAGATGATAGGGTCTTCAGGGCTATAGAAGCCAATAAGGTAAAGGAGTTTCTTATGCTTTGGCATCTTTATTAGAGCAGCGGATTCAGATCCTAACTGGTGCCAGGGTTGATAAGGTGGAATTATATTGGTTAATAAATTGCTGTGTTCATACAACACCTTCTGTTTCAAGTATAAAGAATTAAAGAGAATTTGTTTCCACACCGGCAGCGAACGAAGGGCGGCTAGGGTAGAAAAAATAAGATCAGACTTTATGAGTCTAAGAAGCAGAATGGAAGCTGCGTTCCGCACTCCGTGCAGTGTAGTGGAACACGGGCCGAGAAGACAAGTTAATCGGATTTACTAACATCTAATCAAGAGGCGATCAAAGCATTACTCAGAAGGACTTGGTGTGAGAATGACAAAATCAAATGAAGCGGTTTTAGCTTTTTGTGTTGAATAAAACAACAACTTTTTACCACAACTAAACTTGTTGATTGAGAGATTATTCTGAATCTATAATATCCCAAGACTTTTAACCTGACACTCAGGCGGGACTGGCACCCAAAACTAGAGGCCCAAGCACAAGATCTCAGGTCTGGCATCAGTGTTCACTGTAAGGACCTCTGCTTTGGTTCTGTTCATTTTCAATGTGCGTGCATTGATTTCTGTATAGATGATAAACATTCTTGTGGACAACAGGTAAGTTAACGTTCACGCGACAGTTGTATGAAGATCTCGTTATCATCAGCAGAATTAAAAAACAAAATGTTGAATCAGTTTAATCAATGGAAGTTGTATAAGTTAAAAAGTAACGGGGACAAAGTGGAGGCCTGTGGCACTGTACATAGGATAGGCAACTCCACCAGCATTACTGACTGTGGGCAGTTAGGTTTAATTCTAGAAAAGCGCCCTACCCATAATGCCCTGATCATCAAGCCTAGAGTGGAGGATGTGGTTGTCAGCTGCCTCAAAAGCCGCAGAAACCTCTAATAAAGTTAATGCACCGGCCCCACCATCACCCACTTCTGCTCTGAGGTGAACCTTCACTGCAGTAGTGACTCATCCTGTACTCCTTCCAGGTATTTCACGAAATGGATTCTGATGAAAAGTGTTTTTGGTTTCGGTAAACGTTTGAAACTGCTGACAAACATCTCGCTCCAATTGTTCGGCAAGAAAAGGGGTGTTGGGAGAAAGGTCCGGACTTGCCATAATCCGTGGGGTCCAGAGTGGGCTTCTCCAGGAGAGACATGAGAATTGCAGTCCAAAATATCTGGAAAGCACAGCAGGTTGCAGACCCTCGCCTCTAATATTACACTTTGTGGTGGTGGGAAGGTTCAGCCCCCAGGTGGTCATTTTCTGCACATGCCACCCATTTTCCACCTGCTGCTTGGTAATGAGAAGTGATGTGCTGTGTGATTTCTTGTAAGCACGCAAGCTGCACTCCTGTGCTTGCCAGACTTGCTGATGCAGGTTCGAACGTTTCAGGGCAGCATGGGCTCTCGGCATACGGTGCAGGTGGAGCAGGCAAATGTGACTATTTTCACCATGCCAGCACTTCTCTGTTTGAAGCAAAGTTAGGCCAAGAGCCATGGCTGTGTTAAAGTATCTTATCTGCATTGCGCCATCACTTGGAGTGTGGATGGGGCCAAGCCCTGGCCCAGAAAGACGCTTGTATGGAGTACGTACGTACTCCTAGTCCCCACCCCTTACATGTAAGCCACCCTACAGTTCAGCTGGTCCATCCTTCTCTTGCATGAGGACACAGAGGTCGTTCAATTTCTGTTCTGATACGGTGCATGGCCACACTCACAAACACGTGAGGAGAGAAGAATGGAGCAATGATGGGGGGGGGGGGTTCTTCATGCAGGTAGTTTGCTTCTATCTTTGCTTTCTTTCTGAGTAATTTTGGGAGCACAGGCGTCTGCTGATTCTTCAGTCTTTGGATGTAGCTTGTTCCTTTTGCCTCTTGCCCGAAGTCACCCTTACAATGAGCTGGGGTTGATAACTGAAGGTTTGTGTCCATTCAATCATTTGCAATCTGTATCCTGTATTTTGCAAACATAAAGGTTGACTTTGTGTCCTGAAAGCCGAAGATTACAACCCTGTTGTTCTAATTTTTTGGGGGGGTCCCTGAAGAGCAGACGTTTATGCCTAGCATCAGGCATTATGATGGTACTAGATGAGTAGAGACGAGGGTGCAGACACATTGGGAGCAAAACAGAAGGAAACATTTGGCATAGATGGCATAAAAAGCAGAGCTCTAGGACTCTCCCCAGGCAAAGGGAACTGAAAGATTAAACCTGTCCAGTCTGTTCCAGGTCGAAGTCGGTGGACATAGTAGGCTGGGAGAGTGAAAGGGCATAGGGAGGACCGAAGCAGCAGGTAGCACAAGGTACAATGTGGGAGGAAAAGACCCCGGTCTTGGAATTTCCCCCCACACGCTCCTATTCCATGCCAACCTTACTGCCCTATGTGAGGCCATGTATTAACACCCGTGCTTCTCTTTGTTGCCAAAGGTCTCCAGTAATCCTTTGTATCCAAGCTTTAAAGAGAGTTTCTCATCATTGTCCGTTTTTGTTGCTGTCCTTTAAAATGTTTGTATTTGTCTCCTCAAAGGCGGATCTTCGAATATCCTCTGACTGAGTTTGCATTATCCCTTTGCTCATTCTGAATGTTTTCTTCACGAGCCTCTGCATGCCCTTTCCATGCCATTCCCACTACCTGTTGGTGATTGAGGTGGTTAATGCCCCCTCCTGCCCTCTGTGCGTTGTGTTTGATGTACCTATCTGTCTACCTACTTTGTTTCTCATTCTGAAATATGGCCAAAGGGCCATGTTCCCACCCCAAACTGTGATTGACTCCTCTGATGACCATTCTGAATTGTGTTTGATTATCTTATCGATTATGACAATGTGCATCTTTCTAAGGACCCCGCGACATTTGCAAATCGCCCTGTTCATTCTGAGAATCTGCTTTGCCACGCCCTCTCATGGTCCCACTGCTGACAATTGCACCCCTATACTGTGCCCTGTCACGTCCTCCCAGCATTTAAATCGCGTGTTTAACCCCTAAAGCATACTTTGCACAAAGGACCAGTGGAAAACTCCCCAAAACACCCATAGCAGCAAGGGAAAGCCAGAGTCTGTGACAAGGGATGGGTTATGTTCTAGTCTGATCAGGGGCACGTGGAACTCGATCAATCAGGGGAATTGTCATACATTGCCAATCGTGTCCTGAGTCCTATGTACACATATACACCAAAGTCGTACGTTTATGGTTTACGGTTTATGGTTGTTAGGGTTTTAGTGGTACCTGCTTTATTCCGAGCACCACTTGCACCCATGTATGTGCAGGGTGCAGCTTAATCCTGGTACACCTATGCAAGTGAGTGTGTTCATGGGAGCACATGTTTCAGATCGTCGCGCAGACGTCAGTGTGTGCCAGGTGGTATAATAATATTGTTCGTGTGTGTTTGTGTCTCGTTTTGCTTGCATAGCTAGGAGCCAAATTCTGTCTCAGACTTGCCCATCCCCTATGTTGGACAGCTCACTGTTCCTCAGGATCGTATAGGATAATGCCGGAAAATGGAGGATGCACTGTCTAGCTCACACATTATTTTCACATTTAAGGGTGGCTGCAATTTGCTGTTTCTGAACATCTGTGCCCTCGCATTTGGGGATTATTGTGCAGCCTCAACCATATTCAACAAAGAACTTTGCTTCCACTGTATGGTCTGTTGATCACCACAGACGGTGATATGTTCATCCACATGGTGTAACATGGCTTAAACAGGTTGCGTAATGTCAAGATGTGGATGCAATTGTCTTCTCCTTCCCTTGAACTAGCTGAGAAGGGGAAGCCAAGTCTTGCAGACACACCATTACTCCCTAAAGGCATCTAGGGAAAGGCTTGTTTAGCAGAGAAAACAGTCGCAAACATTGGCTAAAAAGGGTTTTGTGGCACAAAACCCCCTTTCAGAATATCTTGGTACAGGCAGAGACAAAAACAATAAGAGGTTTGAGAATCATCCCACAAAGTAACAGCATCACTGAAACGATGGAACAACTGACACTCACGTGGACCCTGACACCGGAAGTGAAGCCATAATACTAAGTGCTGTCCAGTGAGGGAAGTCACTGTGTAATCTGTAACAGAGAAACCTGGCAGGCATCTTAGAGAGAGGATACATCTCTGAGGGCAACCTCCCAGGACCTGTTCTTCCAGCCATGACATGCCAGAGCAACTCCCCTCTCTTCGAACTGTAGGTTTATTATGAAACTGTCGATGAAAATGGTGAATCCGTAGGAAGGAATGAACAAAGGAACAGGCTCCCACAATCTCACAGTAGCACGACAACCCTTTCAGTGCACCAGGCAATGTAGAAGACCCCTACAGATTTGAGCATCCAGATTACAAAACGTACATTTCCTCTTTGATGTCCACCTTTATGGGCTGGAGGGATATATTCTACTACAAAAGATCAGGTTCAACTGGGCTTAATTGGGGTACATGAAATACAGAATTATTCCTCCACCTGTGGGGTGGCAAAACACAAGTGGACGATGCACTCAATTTCAAAAGGCCAAAGGAAATTAGGGATCCAACTTTACTTGTAAAACACAAGCTGGAGGAAAAGGTGAGGGCCGCCGTGCCTTTCCACATACTCTTTAATCTGGAACAACATCTCATAAGCTAACTGCACTCTGTCTCCTCTTAACCATATCTTGGAATGCTTTTGGCTTCCCGATACCAAAGCTCGAATTTGCGGCCGCTCCTTTAACTACGAACCAGAGGAAGGATCCATTGCATGACCGAGCCTCTGGGAATCACCCGGGATGCACACCATAAAGACTTAAAAAACATCTGCAATTCCAGTAGATTTGTCTGTCATGTGTCAAGTGCAGCCCCCGAATGGCCCACTAATTCACCATGCCAGACTTCTAAAGGCACACAAAAATGCATGGCTAGTCTCATGCGGGGCGAATTCTTGAGTAAGGAAGTGCATGTTTACATGTTTTGCCTGACAATATCTTGACTACCATCTATGAACAATCTCATTTAATAAATCTCCTTTCAAACTTATTTTTTCATTAATTAATATATTTCATCCCAGTAAGTTAGAGGAAAAACATCACTCACCGACCTAATTTAGATGTGTGTGCTTCATGATCTTGCCGTGATCTTTGGAAATGTCTTCATGTTTACGATGACACAGAGTGCACCCCTGAGTCAGCCGGAGCGTAAAACCACGAGTCAGGCGAAGGGGGCAAACAGGGAGGGAAATAGTGGTGCTTGCAGGGCACTGCTGGCAGATGCATGGACAGGGAGAGAGAGCCTGGGAGAAAAATCACCATTAAAGATCTCTAAACAGCAGTTTAGGAGAGGCAGCACAAACCCCTCTGTCAGCGTCTGAATCCAGCAGAAATCCAATGGCCAAATGGATATAGGAGTAAAACTGTGAACCTGAGTCGCAGTTATTATTGGAAAACTACTATTGGAAGAGGTACCTTCCAATGTGCCTAGGTTCCATTCACAAAACAATGCAGGTATGGCTCAGGCGTCTGGTTCACCCTCCACACTTCACTATTACTTTTCTGCTGATAAAGCAGAGGGCCTCATCCATCCTCTAATGCATAGAGAATGTAAAACACTAACAAAACTGAGAATATTTAATGGCTGTAGAAGAAAGACATTCAAATACAGCTGCTGACAATGTCAGATTGATATGACACCTAACAGAGGAGGGCAAAAAGCACAGGTGCTCAACACTGCACCTCTTTAGCTCACCCATCTCTGATTTAGCAAATTGCCCATTTCTCCTCAAATGCTTACTCATTAAACTCCAGCCCAGACTTTGGCAACACACCCTTTGTAAGCCTATCTGACTACCAAATTGACACACGAGTAACGAGTAGGTGACTAATGACGTGGGGAAACTAATCTTTGGGCTTAGAAGACGGACACCTGCTTCAACCCAACTAAGGAGCTTCTACTGACTTTCATGATCCACTTTCTAATGTTCAGCAGCCTTGATGGCACTACCACCTTTAACTCTTGAAAACAATTCACATATACAACTCGCCTATGCAGCTGTCCACTGAAACTAAGAACCACCCAATCTCTCACGCATCTCTCTTCCAAACTCAAGGCACACCTGTTATGACTCACTGTCCGTCCTGTGTTCAAGGATGTTTGCACACAATCACAACTATACTCGATATGAATGCAAACTGGAAGCTCCCACCCTTAATGGGTCTGTCTCAGGCTGCGTGTCAGCCTCTACAAATGCAACTACATATTTAAATCTGTTGTGTCAGCCCTTTTTGCACACTACATTCTACTGAGCTTTCAAGAAGTCATTACGTTTGGAGTAATATATATGTTATGTTAATGTTAAAGGTATTTGTACCGTGCACCATCACCACTGCTGTGGTCCCCATGCGCTCTGACGGATCTGAAAAGGAGGGTGTCATGAAAGGGGGAGAGGTTTGGCAGAGTGTATTGGGAATAGGAGATTGAGAGTTGTGATATCCTGTTGGCCGCTTCAGTTCGCTTTGCACTGTTCACTGAGCTTAAGTGCGGTTTTCGATCAATGCCAGAATTCCCATGTGCTCTTGTGGCTGGTTATGTTTTGTTAGCCTGCTGTTGCAATGTGGTGAAGTGCTTGCGGATTGCTGTGCAGAGAGGTGGTTGTGTGAGTTTCTATATGTTGAGTACACAGAAATTTGAAATTTTAAGGTACGGTTATAATGGTTTTCAAGTATTTGTTGATTTCTTACAACTTTGTCTTGGCGTTTCTGCGCCCAACCTCTATGGTTGTCCTGTGTTTTTGCTACTCCACTTTGACCGCCTAATTGTCAGGCATGTTTCATAATGGGAGTTCTCCTTTGTGTGACCCCAGTGGCTGGTGTATCTCACTTATTCTGCAGCAGGTGTAGTTTTGGTCACAGGACTTGTCCCTTATTGTCCATCCTGTTGTTTGTCCCCACCTAGCCAAGTCCCCTTTAGGATCGGTGCCGTGTCGGCCTGGTTGGAGAATGTCATTGCTTGATTTGAATGATCTTGTTGGGTGGTAGACAGTTATTTTTTTCTTTAGGAACTGTGCTCTCTGGCCGTGGACTGCTCTGTGCAAATAAACACACACATAAGAAAAAGGCTCTAAACCTTTCACATAGTGTACCTATTCTGAATCAGAACGAGGTAGGACTTTCTGTGCATTACGGGCTGCTTAAGATATAATTCACTTTTTACTCACAAAAATCTCTCTACAGCCAACACATATATAAGCAGGTCAGTTAGAAAAGACTCTACTAAACCTTAAGGCATAAGTCAATGTGGCAGAATTTATTTTTTGAAGGGGAGATTCAAAGCAAAATGAAAATTGCCTGAATTTAATGTTAGTGGTGCTGGAATCCTTCCTCACTCTATTCATGATGCATGCTTTTCCTCAGCTACCAGGAAAAAGATGCAGTTGTGAGAAGAAAGTAGTCACCTGCTCATCTGAGGGATAGCTCCCACACATGATGTGGATTTTGCAACACACCTGGAACATTTCTGAAATGTATAGCAAGAATGCAAGGACACATTCTGCTTCCTGCTAGACATGAAGACAAAGATGTGCATATTAAAACTTTAACACTCCCATTGTGAGTAATGTTAAGTACAGAAGAAAACGTAGTTTGCATTACTGATGGGTACTGCAAATGTGACTGCACTGGTAATGCAAACCATCTTGTCATTTTATAACCTCACAAATGATGTGTTTCAAATGAACCACCTCGCTACTTAAAGATGAAGAAATTAAAACATGACAGTGTTTACATTTCTATGTGGTTCTTATTCAGGACATGTTGAAAACAAAGGAGAGAAACCACTATAAAGTATTCATAAAGAATGCCTGTAACAGAGGTAAAGAAGCCTTCATGTATATGAAATTATCTGTTTACTAAAGTGGCCTTCCATATGCTGATTTGCGAGGGAACCTGAAAACAAGCTGAACTTCTGTTGAACTCAGTATTGTTGTGGGAGTGGTTTTAATGCCCTAAGGTTTAGTTTGCCAATCATGAGAAAACAGGCTTATATTGTAAAAAGCCATCAAAGGAATGCACTATAAGTTCTTTAATAAAGACCATATGTTCAAGGCCTGAGTTAATGAGATGCCTGTTCTGTGGCTCCATGGACTAATGCATCTGCTACAGGGGCCTGCGTTTAACCTCATGGGCACAAGTTAAAATCCCAGCAGACCCACTCAGCTCTTCATCCTTCTGAGGCTGATAAACTGAGGAGCATTGTGTTGGGTAACAATAAACATCTGTTATCTGTCAATAGCGCCGAGACACCCCTTTGGAGGTGAACATGTGTTCTATAAATTCATCCGGTATGCTATGCCCCACCCACATGGGTGCATATCAAGAGAAAATGTCCTAAACAACAGATCTTTATGCTCCAGATAGGCTTTAGCCTGGTGTTCTGCAAAGATACAATCTGGGCTAAAGACATGCTGGGAGGCCTGTTTTCCAAACTCCCTATCTTCAAAAAGATATTATTACACTTAAGATTTGAAATTTGAAGTACTTCTTCCGAGACAATTCTCCAGATGGAGTCATGAAAGGCATTACAAACAAAGGAGGGTCAGCCACCCCTATTAAACTTTAACTGAAAGGCATCCCTGGACACAAGCATTTCAGAAATGAAACTTGAAGATGTAACAGCTTCAGAAATGCATATAAAAACAATATGGCTATGCAACCACAACCATATGATTTACAATGAAATGGAAATGTGATTTGAAACTGTGAATACCCCACTACATAGCGAGTTCAAATACGACTTTTGTTTTTCAATAATTGATCTATTAGCATTAATCATTTCCTCAAATATAATCATAATCTCACAAGTTAACGCAGTATATCCTAGAATTTCTGGGGACTGTGGAAATCAAGCAATCTTTATTTGCCACAATGAAATATGGAATTAAATATGACTTTTAATTCAAAAGTGTGCAAAGCAATGCAGCCGCCACCTTTTTCCATGTTTACACATATGATCCGACTATGAACATTAGGGTGGGGTCTATGGGAGTGTCTACCTATTAAGCAAGCCAACTGAAAGACTTGACCAATCAAAAGGTGTGAGGTCAGAATTACATAGTGTGGGAATAATTGCAATAATAAAAGTAGAAACAGACAGATAATGAGGTGAGCTCTGGATTTTTAGGCTGCTGGGAAGGGGAACAACTGTTTGAAAATGATGAACGCTAACCATGGATAAAACCTGGAGATCAAAGGGCCTTGTCCATGAGGGAGACTGCAAATTGTACCTTTTTGCAGACTTTCTTTCCTTGAGGAGGGAGAAAAAGACCAGGAGGGGACAAGTGACTGGGCATTCCCTGGGAACACTTGAGGGTAACTGTTGGCTCTGTGCCTCAAATAATTATTTAAAAGTGAGTATGAAAATTCGCAAATGTAATTGAAAATAGCCTCTCTAGAACCATTTCTCTGCTAAGCCCCAGGGTGGGTGGACTGGGAGGTGACTTTGACTAGTGGCAGTTCATTGAATCAGAATGTTTAAAAATGTAAAGTGCTTTCTCACTGTATCCAAAACCAAACCAGATTCTTTTTGCATGGGAAAAAATAGCATTTTTCCACAGATAAAGTGGAACTCTTTGTAAATTCTAAAACAAATAAATGAAACTCTGTGGCTTTTCACAGGTATTGTCTGACACCGGATTTGACAGAGGGTGCATATTTCCACATCTCCAGGATTCATTCATGATTTGTGACTTGTGAAAACTATAGATAAAGACACATTGGGGCTGGAAGGGAACTTAGCCCTCCATAGAAAAAAACACACTTCCAAATTAACAGTGCAATTTCACCAATGATCTTCTGTTGAAGTTAGAAAACCCTCAATTGAATACACCAAAATCTTCCAAAGGGTGTGTGGGGGAGGGGGTAGTTGTCCTTTCAGAAAATGATAATCTTTGGTGGATACATAGAGTAGAGAAATTAACTTTATGTGTGTTTTGCTTCTGTGAACTAGTTACACATGTATAAATATTTCATTGTGGTGACTTACCAAGTGTTAAGTTTGGGAATCATCTTTTGAGTGATTGGATATAAATGAAACAGAATTTTGATTCCTAATACAGCCTGTTTCTTGTCGTATGTACATGTTTTGCCAGTGCTAATACACAGAGACCATTACCTTTGGCAACACGTGGCATGAACCTTTTAACTTGCAATACTGCCACTTTCTTTACTGTCTCTTCAGTCAGGAGGATCTGTCCGGTACAGCTTCTTTCTGCCTCTCAGTTGCAATGTTTTTCTCACATGGTTCAAAGACAAGTCCCTACCAGAAGCATTTTTAGGATTCTGACACATAACCTCCTCAGCATTATTCCATGGATGATTCCAGTAGGGTCAATAGCACGTTTGGTCAAGGGGTAATGAATAGCATTTGCTTAAAATCATACTTATATATGTGATTGCTTCCCATAACATTTCTGTGATTGAAGCTTTGTGGAAACTCTGGTTCTCTTACTGCTCTCATTGACATGCCCACCTCTCATTCCCTCTCAGTTTTAACTTCCTATCAAATGAGGATGGTCAGAAAACTGTGATAAAAGTATATATTTCTAGTTGGTAATTGGGGAGAGAGGTATCCTTGGGGCCACCCTCTACGTGATGTCAGCCCCGGTAGTTGTACACGGTGGATCTGCTAGGCTCTTGAACCCTCATGGTCCTTTTAATCGAGGCAACACATCGTAACATGGATGGGATGGTCAATAATTCTTACACCAAATAATAAGACTGACTCAGGAATTGGGCAAAATGTCTCTGTTTTATTCTCAATTATCTAAAACAGGAAGTTACAACAGACATCAACGGACATCGCACAGCATAGTCTCAAAGTATTTCATAAAAAAGCATTCTAATATATCAAATATTCATCCTACGTGATGTCATACTACGTGGCAAACTAAGAAAACCTACATGACATTTTGATTGGTTTAAGGGGAATATCTAAGTATGCTTTCTATAAGGGATTGGATTGTGATTGGGTCTCTACAGTCAGGTGGGCAACTTATGTCCTCCTCTAGTGCAAGTCATCTTCAACAGTTATTAAGTACACAGATTATCATTGGCTCTCAAACTGTAAGCCTCTTCGTTGTATGGCCCTCTACAATTGGTTGGCACGCTTGTACCCTTCTGGGACATTCAGTTCCCTAGCAGCACATAAGCTGGTACCCCAAGTGCTGGTGGGCGGACTTGACAGTACCTCCCCACCCAATTAGCCCAACATCTCTCATCGCTCATTCCTTCTGCCATTCAGATTGTCTTTGAGCTTGGCCTTGTAGTAGCTTTTCTTCTCTGGGCTTATAAACGAGTGTGAGCATGTTCTTATCAATGTTCAGGTCTGCACGCCCTCTTCTATTTCCATCCTGAACTCACATAAGTAGGACCAACCCTACTTACATTTCAGGAAAAATGTAATAAAACATATCACTGCTACGGATCCTTAGTTGCCCACTTCCTTAGTGACTTGGTCATCCTGCAGTAACAGCGGACTACTGTACTAATTTTGACTTTTGCATTAATCTCTGAAGACCTTGCGAATTGTAATCCACTCGGGAGCCTAGTATCTTGCAAAGGGCCCCACGTGGCACATTTATCCTCTGTACAGTGCCTACTGATCATTTATTATTTCATTGGTTATTCTTTTCTTCGTCATATTTGGTACATTGTATATATCCTGTAGTCATGTATAAAACTGTATATCTTGCTATTATGTAAATTTTGTAACCTGTGTACACGGAACTATGTAAGTCTTGCATCTCCATATAACTGCGCCCTTTTACTCACGAGTCTAGTGCGCTTAACAAATGAATAAACAAACAAACAAACAAACAAACAAACACGTGACAGGAGACAGTGAATTGGCCCATATTGTAGCATTTAATTGTCTTGAATAAAGAAACTTGGAACTCATGGTGTTCTCTCTTTGCAATTTAACAAGGGATGCCTCGGCGTCTCACATTCACTGTTCTTCAAGGACTGATAACCAGTTTCGTCTGCCTTAGCCTTCGACACCAGGCCAAACAGCCTTTCTTTTGTCATCTTCGAGCTTTGGCGTATTTCTTTGCTGTGACACACAGACAGCTATCAATCCTCATTTTTCCATAGGTTGAGTTTACTAAATTTGTGATATCAAATGTCCAGATTATATATATATTTTTGCGCCACCGCCTGCAGTCTATTCACTATGTACAGCCAGCCTTTATGATTACTTAGTCTACTTGTGTTACGGCTTCTTTACAGTTATAAAACGGTTTGCATTTTCTGCATTGCTTCTTCACACGTGCAGTCTTCACTCCGCACATGAAAGTCTTCTCGATTCTTTACTTCACCATCAGATTCTATAAAGTCTATACCTTTTCTTCTTTGGTCATTCTTCTCAGTGCATCACTCTCATTTCTTGTGACGTCACCAGCCTTTCCTTTTCACATCTTCACACTTCTTCTGGGAGCTCCCTCAGGAGACCGTCATCACTTCAGAGATACATCATATAAGGTTTCCTCAGTGGATACCTTGTCTCAAAGGCTCTTTGTGTCATCGGCACCATCACTGGTTTTGGACATTTTGCAATTTCCGGTTTCCAACATAAAGGCAGAATAGGGGCGGGACTTCCTGCAGAGGCATTCAGCTGCTCCTCTACACTCTCTTCCCCATTTCCAACCACAGTACAAGAGCTGACAATCAGCCTCCTATAAAGTAAGAATTAAAGTATTTTCCAGAGAAATCAGGGTGTACAGGAAAATAGGTTGCAATCATGGAAAAGTGACAGTGAATAGGAGAAACAATGTGTGTATGCTCGTGCTGCAGAGAGGGCCGCACACTGCCTCTTACCTCATGTCCACTCAGTGGAGGCACTGAAGGGCTGAATGCCAAACACAGTAGGCGAAGGAGGCATGGCTGGGATGGAGAGAGCCATTACAGAATTATGCTGACCACCATGACAATGACGTTGTCCTCTTATTCCAAGATGGTAACTCAGCATTTTATGAACCCACCCACTGGAGCCGCAGGTTTCTCATTAATAGTTAAAGTACATTAGTTGAACCACGGGTTAGGGTGGGGTTAAATCTCTTGTAACAATCTGCATGCACAACTTATAGACCCAAATATATGTTCTCACTTTGAGTATTTTCAACTAGATTAGACTGCGGCATAGTAAAATAAAAAGGGGGCCAAGGTTTGGATTGGTGTGAGAGTTTGTAGACAAAGAGAGATCAGAAGAGCAAAGAAGATCTGGAAGCTGGAGCGAGGAGGAAGCAGGAAGAGAAAGGTGTGCTAGGAGGGAAAGAAAAGAAGCAAGGAGAAGGAAAGAAAATGACAGGAGGAGGGATGGATACAGAAAACCATCGGAAGGAATGAAGCGATAAGGAGGGAAGATAGGAGGAAACCATCAGATGGAACGAGGAGGGATGGAGAAACCAGAATGAGGGAAGGAAAGAGGGAGCCATCCAATTGAAGGTGGAAGGAAAGACTAGGCAACCTACTTAGGAATTTGATAAAGGAAAGACAAGGAGGAGGAAGGTATAAAGCTAGCAGGAGAAGAGCGAGGATGGAAAGGAAAGAGGTGCAGGGAGAGCACCATCAGGTGGAGAAAGAAAAAAAGCAAGTGGCGGACAGTAAAGTCCAGTGAAGCAACCCAGCATTGGCCAAGCCAAGAGGGCCAACCTTCAGAGCTGGATCTGATAGATGGAAGGCAGAGTCAATGTGGCCTAGGTTAGAGAGTAGCCAAGGCACCAGGGTTGAGACAGTTAAAAGCCTAGGGAAGGGGCTGAAGACTAACAGTACCCAAGCTTTCAGCACTGAGAAAGCAAATAGGATATGGATGAAGAGAGCAATACCCTGTATCTGGTGGGATTGGCATGCCCCCTAAGGATATAGAAGAAAATGTTCTTAGCAGCCACTAGCCAATAACTGATAACTGAGGCTCCCTGGACAACTGATATCAGTGGTGGCCCAGAAGGGTAAGCCTAGGTGAGAAAGTCTAAGAAGATATTCAGCCTCATTACGAGTGTGCCAGTCTTGAAACAATGCCGGTAAGCTTACCGGCACTGTTGTTTCCGGACTGGCACACAATGGGTTTGCCTGCCGGAGCCACTGTGTTCAACAGGGCTGACCCTGCCGGGCACAGCGGCCACGATAGGCAAGCCGTCACGGAAGCACCAGCACCGTTAACAACAGTGCCGGTGGTTCCGTGGTCCCCATTCCCATGGGGTCCAATAGGACTCTATGGGAATGGGGACTTACAAATGGACGGCGCCTGACATCCGGACCGCCAGGGTTGTAATCCCCCGGTGTTACTGTGAAGTCAGGTGCCGGTAATTCATTCCGAGTCTGGTGCCAACCCGCCGATAGCACCAGTAGGGTTACCGCCAGACTCGGAATGAGGCCCATTGAGCCTTAGTGAGGCTCCCGCAAGATCGCACAAGAAGAGAGAAAGGTGGGAGAAGCTCCATCCCAGTGACCAGATCCATGAACGATTCCCCTTGATTGGGGACTAGAATTTTGATGGCCTGAAAAACAACCCAGGGCAGATGGAGAAGAAATATACTGTCGAAGGCAAGCTGACCACTACGGCCCAGGCGAGCCAATCTTTGTATAAAATCTTCATAGAACTTCTCAGCAATTGATTATTGCTACACTCGAGCTCACTACTGCTCCTCTGGAACTTTCCTCCCCTCCTACCCATTCCAGCATCTTCTTCCCTGTGCTCTTCCGTAACCCCAGGATGCATCTCTGATGTACAGCACCCTGCTTATTCCTTCTTTATAAGTTCTGTACATATATGTATACACATATAGATAGGGGTCTCAGGATTACAACCCAAGGAGCTGAAGAGGACATTCCATACACTTGTTCAGCACCTCACACTCACATTCCTTTAAGGAGACATATCTGTTACAGAGGAAAAGAATGCAGCCCCTTTAAGAGGGAGGGACTGCAAAGGGAAGAGAGGAGCTGGTGAAGGGAGAGTAAGGGGAGGGGGCAGGGGAGGGAAGACACACAAGTTGTAGGAGTAATAAAGAAGAAAGACATGAACATCTGTGGTCCGTGTCATCCTTGAATGCACTTGTGAATCAGCCACAACAACTGGCGACGAGGCGCACGACCCACGTCGCCTGCCCCTGGCCACAATTCTGAGGAGGCAAAGGTGCGGACCAGGAGGGGAACCGCTGAAGCCTGAGGAGGAGGACAGCAAAGGAGTGGATGCAGGCGCGACCATAGGAGGTGGCCAACGCAGGCCACGAAAGTGACCACTGATCGCCGACATGCAACAGTGGGCATGCTGCAGCCAGAGGAGGAGGCCAGCACCTGAGGTAACGGCAGGCAGTGCCACTGGAGGAGAGCCCACAGCGAGAGATGCAACGGGGAATTAGGATACGCCAGAGGTAGATCAGAAGGCACTCTGCAGTTAGGGACAGCTGTGACCGCGTGGCAGAACGAGCTAGACAGCGGTAAGGAGAACGTGAGGCAGCCACGCATGTCATCAGTAAGTAGGACTGTGTGACAAATGGAACATGGAGTGCAGACAGCAGCGACGTACAAAGAAGTAGCTGGCAAGGCATGTATATACGGCAGAGGGGAAGAATACATTAGGCGCGTATCATACACACCACGTGACCTCACTCCAAAGCCCCACTAGAACATGAGGAAAAGAAAGTGAAAGTGGGAAAAAAAAGAAGAGAGAAAGCAACAAAACACACTTTCTCTACGTAATTAAAACAGCAAGACGGCAACAAACAATTGGTGCACAGCCGCCTATATAGCTAATGAGGCTGTCAGGAAAAGGAAGGGACCCGCACCCATAAGAACATGTTAGAAGCAATGCGCAATGGTGGCACGTGCGCCCCAGACTCAAAACGAGGGGGAGGAGGAAATCAACATAAAAGAAAGTGGAAACCTCCAGGCTGCACAAACCACCCACAACATTAATAGCAAGGATAAAACAGACTACTACAACAGTAAGACCAGGAGACGTGCAGGGACCACGTGGGAGCTGGACACCTTAACCAGGCCGACCGTAGCACACAAAACGAACACACACCACCAAATGAATGTCGCAAGGAGCCGTAGTAAATGCAGGAGCACAATCGCTGCAGGGTTCAACCCCACAAACCCAGTAATGTTTCCACGACGCCCCAACCCATTCATGCTAGAACCACAAGAAGATCAGGGTCAGAGATGGCAGGAGTGAATGGAGGAATTTGAAGACTTCAGGAGGGCGGTAGGGAACAAAGACGCCCCCAACAAGATAGACAAACATTGTGGGAAAAGAGATCAAAGGGGTCATATAAACCATCCCGCCTCAAGAGAAGATGACATACCAATGCCTCACAGCCACGATTACTGGAAAGCTAGTCATCCTTCCCAACAGAGACTTCGAAAGATACACTTTCAACCAGTGCTCGCAAGTACCACATGAGATGATTGGCCAATTCATACTCCGACTCCAGAGGAAAATAACATACTGTGACTTTGCAAATTTCAACGATGATAAAGCCATCTGGCTGAGAGTAATAGAAGGATGGATATCCTTGCAGTTCAGAAAACACCTGCTAAAGAAACCACTCCCCTACAGGAGATAGCAGACCTCGCAAGGGTGTACAAGAGGGTGGATGTGCAAGCAGCCAACATAGAAAATCCAAAGAAAACAGACAGTGGCTGCCATCACCACCCCCCTGGCCCCCACACAAGGAGAGGGCATGTATCCCAGCACAACTCATCAAGAAGCATGCAACACTAACCAACCCCCCCAGCGGAGAGGCAACGCTATAGGTGTGGTTTTGAGTTTTCACACAAGGGCCAATGCCCAGCCATCGGACAGATGTGCATGAGATGTGGCCAAGAGAATCACTTCCAAGTAATGTGCTGAGAGAAAACACCACTGCTGCCCGCATATAAGCCACCTCCACAGCCAATACCCAACAAGAGATATGACCCACCAAGACCTACCCGGCGACCATACCAAGAAAGAGACAGTGGGAGAATCGCCCAGAACAGGAACATGGTGACACATACCACCCACCCAGGGTTCTTAAGAGCTGTAGAAAATCTGAACATCGACCCACCGTGTAGACACTCTGAGGTACCAGAATACCTCTCACAAACACACTTTCTATGCGTACACATGTACATCGCATGGCTTTATTCTTGGATTAGTAATGGCTATCCTACTTCTGTATATATTTGTACATTATGTCTCCTCTGTATTTATGTAACTTCTGTAACCTGTGTATATTTGTAACTATGTAAGCCTTGCATCTTCATTCTGCTGCACCCTCTTACCTACGGGTCTGGTGCGCATAACACATAAATAAACAAACAAACAAACAAACAATTAGATAATGCGGAGGAACAAAGATACTCACGCTTTCTCCTGGTAAAGCATGTCCAATCCATGTCATTCCACCACGTGGTGGGAGTGATAGATGAACTATTCAGTGAGTGGGGAGTCCCCAACACGGTAAAAACAGACAACAGTCCACTGTTCCAGGGCCAAGCCTTCCGGACGTTTGCGGCACACCTTGGGTTTCACCACCAAAGGATCACGCCACTATGGCCACAAGCCAACGGCATGGTGGGACGGTTTATGGGCACCATCAAAACGACACGCCAGAAAGCAGCTGCCGACCGGATATCGATGCCCCAAGCCATCTCTCAAATGCTGAGGAGCTATCGGAAACACTCTGCATGAGACAACTGGACGGACACCGACTGGGCTAATGATAAAGTACAAGCCGAGGACTTGGCTACCACAGCTCGAAGACTACACCCCAGCAGAAGATGCAGATATCAGAGAACGAGAGGCAGAGAAAAGGAGTTAGGCCAAAGAGTGGACAGATCGGAAAAGGAAAGCGGAACAACATCAACTCCCGGTTGGCGAAGTAGTACTTGTCAGGCAGGAGCAACAAAGAAAGACAGACACTAGGTACGGCCTTGAGCTGCTCCTGGTTAGTGATGTCAAAGGACCGATGATCACGGCCCTGGGAGAAGACGGAGAGATAACTAGAAATGCCTCATTCTTCCGCAAACTGTTCCAAGAGGACTCTGACGGGGTCCACACATGATCGAAGAAGAAGAAGAACCCAGGATTGAACAGACTGACGATCCCTGCGAATAACCCGGCCGCCCGCAGTGGAACATACAGAGACCCCCCGCCTCATCAAACAGATGTAGGCCATGAACTTCTCTGATAAGCAACGGGGGGTGTTACAGAGGAAAATGACGCGGTCCCTTTATGAGGGATGGACTGCAACCGAAAGAGAGGGCTGGGGAAGGGAGGGAAAGAGGATGGGACAGGGAATGGAAGACAGACAAGTTGTAGGAGTAATAAAGAAGAAAGACATGGACATCTGTGGTCTATGTCATCCTTGAATGCACGTGTGAATCAGCTACAACACTATCCACATTGATTTGACCTTGCACAATAATACCCTACTTGTTTTGACAACACTTTTGTCTCACAGCTGTAACCTTATCCCACACAGTATGGCATAGGAGGGAAACCGTCTTGATCCATGTAAATGATCCATTGTTCTAAACGAAAAGTGCAGCCAAGAAATTGTGTGTATCTCTGTCACTATGTAGTGGTAGATGTTATATGTAGTTGGCAATGAAAGGGAGCTTAAGAATGTACAAGAATCCCCATCTAGGTGATGTTTCCTATTTATGGGGAACAACTTTAGCTCATTAGCTCATTAGGCTTGATATCTCATTTTAATATAATAGGTAGATTTTTGGGAGATGGCTTCTCAATGTTATGGTTGGGTTATTGGGAATACAGGCCCTCTTCTATGAATGACATTTGACCTGTCTCCAGCATCACATAAGGGGATACGTCATTCATTTTTGTGCCATGGATTGGAAGGGATGAAGCAATGGAGATTGCACCATTAAGGTTGCACGTTTCAGCAGAATCCAGGCACTCAGCTTTCCATTGGGTATCCCATGTTCTCCGTCATTTCCAATTGAATAAGAGAGAAGCATATAAAATGGGGAGCAGGCCTAGATAAATTTAATTTTGAGATCCAAGGAAATAGCCATGGGAAGGGAGCATGACACTAAACTCTAACGAGAAAGAGGCATTTTGAACAACAATAGCTAGTGCTGCTGAACACCCACCTGACAAACTAAGGACCATGGACCTTCAACCTGAAGTGGGGTGCTGAAGTATGAGCTATGACTTGACTATGGTTCCCCCCGTGAACCCCTTATACATTTTTAATGTGGCAACTGCAAGGTATGAGGTCGACTTTGCTACTCTCGGTCCTGGCATGGTGGTCAGTGCTTGCCAATACAATGATGAAAATTAAACCCCAAAGGATGTGGTCAGTGGAAGCAGGTTAAAGAGGTAGAGCAGCTAATGACTTGACCATGCTGTGGATACAGGAGATGGCAAGGGTGGCATTTTAGGAAATTAGGAGAACCCTATTGTGCTGCACAAAAATAGATGTTGGCTGGGAACCAAGTAACTAATGTGTTCTCCCAGCAGTCCACCCCATCATCTGATGAGAGCAAGTGGCGTCTAGAGCAGTTGTGCAAGCCAGTGTGGATTGCTCTATGATGGGTAGCTTAAGAGAATGAAGCAGTACACATAAGAAGTGACCACTAGCCTCTTGTTTCTGTTTTGCAGACACAAAAGACAAGTGGGGCATTGCCCTCTTCCTGTTTGCAAATCGTATTTTGGAAATTGACCCATTATATCATCGAGCAAAACAGCCTGCTGGGAACATAGGGGAACAGAAATGAGGTTGAACCCGCAGCTCATTTCTTTTTTATTAAAGTGCAATTGTTGTTAAATAATACAATACATAAACCTTTTTGCACTATTACATAAACAAAAAAAGAAACCTTAATACTATGGTAATATCAAAACCGCAGCTCATTTTTAATACATCAAGTGTGAGACCCACATTGGGTAGAGTGGCACATAGGAATCTTCGGAGGGTGGGATGAAGGGTCTTACCAGGGAAGACAAAGACAAGACCCTGGTGTCCTCCGGAGCAGCAGTGCACATTGAAACAAACAGAATTGATATAAGGAACTGGGCAATGTGGTGTAAGTTAGGGAGTGTTCCTTCTAAGATGCTCACAGTGGAGGTCAAACTGAAAGAGGTGGTGGTGCTTTTCTGTGCAGCTTGCCAGGCAGTGGACAAGTTAGAAAAGGAGTGTGAAAGACAGAAGGCCCACCAGTGGCAGCATTTCGACTTCTTTAACAGGGAGGAACCACCAGGATCCCTGATGGAAACGCTAGAGTCCGAGTGACTATAAAGGTGGCCCGCCTGAGGGTATTCAACCCATGCTCCTATTCTCCTAATCTTCCCACTGTGCATGCTAATTTTCCCATGCTAAATTGGAAAGCTAAAAGAGATAAGGAAAGGTGTCTGGCCTCTGTGTAGCTCCCTGAAATTGTATTGGCATGTGTGGATGCTTATGTGTAATATCGCATCAAAATGTAGTTACATTAGAGTGTATAGTATTTACATCTCTTTCAATATTCAATCAGCAAAATTTGCTCTGTCATGATGTTCAATTTGATCCAGTCTGTTTACAATTGCTTCAATTCACTAGGTATTCGTAATCAATTGTATATCAATCCCCTTAGTTCTTCCAAAATTACTTAATTGTCCATAGTTGCACATTACTCTTGTGTTTTCAAACTATCAAATTTACTTCACAATTAGCAAGTTGGCCAAAAAGTATTATATCCTGCAAGTAACTTATGGCCCTTAATTTAGGAATCCTCAATACGTTTGCTATCAATTAACTTATTTTCCATTTTAGATAATCCTTTTGTTGTCCATAGTTGAATAATCGTCTTGTTGTCCAAAATTACATAATCTTCCACACTTGTTTAGCTACGATGTGTCCTTTCACTCTTTCTTGGACATGTTCATAAATGTAGAATTTTTATTCAGCAAAAAACAAAGGGGGTCCTGGGGGTCCCTCTGCCGGACATTAGTCCCGGTTAAGAGAGCCTCACCCAGATTCTTTAGCTCACTGTCTTTCTCAGAGGAGAAATATCTAAAACATATCAGTCTTTGTGTCACGGTTCTACCGTGGAAGGTGCGGCAAAAATGGAGGCTTCATTGAGCCACACTCAGGACGGGTGTAGCGTTCTAGCCTTCCCAAGCTTCTGTTTATAGGGAGGCCCACCCTCCCTTCCTTCACGTTGCAACTCGCCTGTTCTGTCCTTCCGGACCGTTCACCTGTGTCACAGTGCTACTCGCCTTCAGTGATCTTTTCCCCGGGGCAGGTACCCGGTATGCTGCCCAGTCTCTCACTGTTCTCTCTCTTTGCCTGCTTTCCTAGCTTATTTCCCGTGTCTTTCAGGTATTCCTCCATTCCTGCCTGCCAGTCCCTCCTTTATTTCTCTCTCGGGGTGCTCGTTTCTACTTTCCCTTTCCGCTTCTATCGGCTCCTTTCTTATTTCCCCTTACCGCTCTGTGTTCCCTCATTCTTTCCTTTTCATTATTGCTGTTAGTTTCATTCTTTGTTTTCACAGCCTGTCATATCTTTCCTGTCAGCCGAGCTATAGGCGGAGCCTGTTATTCTTCCGCCTGCCTTGTCTTCTTTGGCTTACACTCTCACCCTTTCATGCTTGCTATTTCCTGTACTCCCTTTGCTTGCAGTTCCCATTCTTTCTCACTCTCTATATATTTCGTACTCCTCCTATTGTCTATTCACTAAGCTTTTACCTTACCTTTTCTTCATTGCCTTTCTCGGTGCTGAGTTTCCCTAAGGTGGCTCTGCTTCCCGTGTTGAGTTTCCACACGGCTTCTTCTCCCTCTCCATACTTACTGTCTTGCGAGGACTCCTACACTTTAAGAAGATCTCTGGGATCCCTCATCTCTTCAGACCTGATTCTTCTGAGACTGCAGTGTATGGACTATCTATCCAGCCTCTCCAATCATCGATACAGCAACTTCCACCACCTGTTCAGACCAACAAATCCAGTCTCTCACTTCACAGGTTTTTTATGCCGTAACCGGCTTTTTCCCTGTATTCTGTGGCAGGCTTCTCTGGGTTCGCCTGACTGCTGTCACTACCACAGTCAAGGTGGCCTCGGGGAGAGCTTGTCCCTATCTCTACGAACGGAAGAAAGGGAAGAAGACTACAAAGATAGAAGGAGACCAGGAGACGCTCAAGAAGGAAAAGAGGAGAAGACAGAAGAACTCCCTCCAAGGCAACTCTTCAGAGGATCCAGGTGAGGAGAATCAGGGGGAGGAAGGCACAGACTCTGACACTTTGTCCTGCCCTGGCAAATGGGGAGAGCAGCCAAGCGGGGCCCGCCCTATCCCACCATAAGAGAGCATCAGCCGAGAAGACAGAGATGCGCCAAAGGTCAACGCTTTCAATTGAGAGAGGAGCTCTGTGGGCGTTGAGGGTGACGCCCCTTGGTTTGTGAGTCTTGCCCGTTGACTCCCCATCCCGCTTGGGGGCCCAAGAAAGCAAGTGGGAGCCAAAGGAGGAGGAGCTTGCTGGCTAAGGCCTGTGTGTAAGAGGAGAATATCAAGGGGAAGAGGAAAAAGAGCTTAACCTCCAGCTGAAATTCAGGGGTGAATCTCACATGGAGTGTCGTGAGGGAAACATGATGTGCTAAGAGCAGATCTGCGCACGGTTTCCTTCAGAGTAGGGGAAGTAGAGGATTGAATCAAACAACTTCAAGAGACAAAGCATTCTTTGAAAGCCCAAGTGAAAAAAATCCTGGCATCCTCTCAACAGCTCGGATAATATGCTGAAGACACAGAGGGCTGCACTAGGAGATCCAAGATTAGGATCAGAGGGCTGCTGGAAAAAGAAGAGGGACCTGCCATGGACCTGTTACTGGCGAAGTGGATCCTTGAGATTTTACGTCCAAAAGACTTCATAACATTCTTCGCAAACAAATGCATGCATAGAGTTCCAGGGCGACCCCCAACCTCTCTGGAGCACCTCCCAGAGATATAGTTACAAAATTGTTCAACTACAGGACCACAATTTAATACTTCAAAAACATATGGTTGCAAGGAAATGGAAGCAGTTCAGTCACAAAATTCCCTGACTACGCACTCCAAGTATAAAGAGAACGGACATCCCTTGAGGAAGTAAAAGGGCAACTAAGAAACATTAACATCAAATACATGCTCATCCTTTCTGCAAAGCTGCGAGGGATACATGAGTATCGATACTGGATATTCAGAGAACCACAGGAGACCTGCGAAAGGGTGGAGGGAAAGGGCCTCAAGATCGAACAGGATAAGGGAAAAGGAAACAGAAAAGAATGGCCTGGTCCCTCTGATTCATCCAAAAGCAAAACCGAGCCACAACTTGTGGGAAGAAGGAGACAACCACCAAAAGACGACAGTGGTTGCTGGACAAAGTCAACACGGTCATAAGGGTGGACAGCAGCCAAGACAGGACTGAAGTGCTGAAAGAAACCCTAACAACTCGAGTGAAGGAGGTGGCTATGTCTGAAAGGGGGAGCTCTTAACAGCAAGAAATTGCAAGAAGTCTGAGGCGACTAAGATCAATTGGCCGGGCTGCAGAGAAAATGAAACTAGAATAACAATAGTTGGAAGCCTCTGAAATGGACAAAAAACCCAAGAAGAACCCAGGATCTGGGAAGCAGACATAAGCCACTGAAACGGCTACCTCTGTCGCTATACGGCAGGACAGGAATATATGAAATGATTACATTTCCCAGGCTACTATACACAATCCAGAATGGCCCAGGCAACCATCAGAAATGAAGATTTTGAGAGGGGAGAGGGGATGTTCCGATACTTCCTGTGGCAGAAACAAATGCTACAAGTTTAGATAGAGACGCCATACAGGTCCCAATGGGAAGGAGGTCTTGGGTTATGTAATTGAACAGTTTACTATTGGGCTTCTCAGAAATAGTGAATGATTGGAAATATCTGGGAGGCAGAGAGATCGTAGACACTGAATTAAAGCATATGTGAATGGGAGGGTGTAGCATACAACACGAAAAAGCAATCTAAGGACCCCACGGTTACTGAAGCAGTTAGATATGCCTGGAATCAAATGAATCATCCTCTGGGCTGGGAAGGGAAAATGACTTTGACATCGCCACTTTAGAAGAATGGGTGTATTAAAGGGATCCCAAGTCTTAATTGAGGTTATGTGTTAAAAGGGTCTGAGCTTAAATCTTTCCAGGACCTCAAGAAGGAACATGGTATAGTGTACAAAGATTTCTATAAATGCTTACGGCACACATTGAGAGAGCATCTAGGGACTGGGAGCAGGCCCTCAGGTCTCCCCTTTAGAATGCACTGTGTTTGATGGTGGAATAAAAACGAAACAAGTTTTGTCTATATATAGTGCCCTGTCATCCTATCTAACTACTCCAATGTGCGATCTGAAACTCAAGACGAAAAGAGATCCGAGAATAGTCAAAGACGACAACTGGCAGGAAGTTTTACAATTTCCAAGGGAAGTAGCCATATCAGCGAAGCTTTGACTTATTCAGTTTAATTATTTGCATGGAACGACTCCAAAGAAAGGTTAAGTAAGATGGGAAGCGGAGAAAATATTAATTGCCCCAAGTGCCACATAGAAAAAAGGACTTTCTTACATATGGTGTGGAGTTGAAACAAACTGCATTGATACTGAAGGAAAGTTGTATAAATGGCCCATATAATTGACCCTCTGGTAGATTCTGACCTCCAACTGTTGTTTTGGGAATGTTGTCTACAACTGATATCCTGAAGAATGTCAAAACCTTTCTGAATAATACTTTTATAGTAGCAAAAAGGGACATTGCAACTCAATGGATAACGCTGGAACTCCTGATGAAAGCGAAATGGAAATTGTGAATGGGCATTGTTAAGGAATGGGGTACGTTAGTGTATAATAGCGCAAGTTGCCTCCAAACATTTGAGAAAATATGGAGTTGGTGGGATGGAACTAGGTCAGGTATATGGGAAAGGGTGTATCTAGAGGTTTGTTTGGGAATTGAGGCAGAGAAATAGCGAATTGAATTTAGGGTGTAACAGGACCTCTGATGGGCAAGAGCACAAGGGTGGTGGAGGATGAACGGAACAAGACCCACACTGTAAAGAACCTTTTTGAGGGATTGAAGTTTGGCAATGATTAATGTGTTCATTGCTTATATTGTTGAAATACCTATGAATATTTTATTGAAAAAAAGAGTGTAACGCAGTTCCAATTCACTTGGTGTCATGCCACGGAGAACAATGAAACAGTAAACACTAACCTGAGCAGATGACAGAAGCTTAGTGGCAATGAAAATCACCCTGAAAGTCCTGCAGCCCACTGGCTGAAGAATCACAGGATGGAGGAAAGCACAACTCCAAGGAAAACCCTCTCGGGAAGAAAACCCTGGTGCAGGAATGGGGCGCAGTGATTCTTTGTGATTCCTATCCCTTGGGATCCTGTCGTGCAGGTCTGGACATGTAATCTTGGAAACGGAGAATCCTTCACAGAAGAACTGAGAGAGGGATAAGCAAAGAGGTAATTGGACAGAAAGCAGAATATATCTGTACTCTGGAGCATGAAATAAGTCACTTAAAGTAGGAAGAGTCACTAGTTCAGGTGAGTGTTCTTGGAGGTCTTGTGAAGTTGCAACAAAGGGGCAGATGGTAAGAACAAAATGAAAGTGGAGTGGAAAGGAAGCAGAGAAGTAAGTATCCTAAACACATATGTGTCACTGCATCACAAGGTCCTAGAAATATGGTACACAATAGAACAGAACCATACGCTGGAAGATCTGTAGTGTCCAGCTGACGGAAGGAAGAAGACCCAGGATAAAGGTTAGTGATAGGCGGCAGATGGGTATTAGATTAACGTGGCGTCTGTAATCACAATTTCCTACCTGAGCTGAATAGAAGAATCAGAGACCAAGCCCACTAGGCTGAAGGATTCGCAAGACAGGGAAAGAGTGGGAATCAAGCGAACGGCTCAGCTCGAAAGTTCAGCGGAAGGCGGAGGGAGGAGATTTGAGGTGCTGTGCTGACTCCGATCCAGAGCGGGAAGCACAGAAGGTTTTGCGGGGGAACAAATCCTACCAAGACACAGAAAGTTAGTTAAGAGAAGACACATTGAGCAGGGAAGAAAGGATCCTAGGAGCGAACTTACATAGCGTCGATCTGAGGAGTAGTGATACGAAGAGATGCACATTGCTGGCTTCTAAATACTGTCACATGTCTGCATGAATACGGAAGTACAGCGTCGGCTGGGTCTGACAGGTCAATAATACTTGAATGGGCTCCTTCGGCGGCCATCTTGGGATAGGTAAGGAACACAGCACATCAGGACCTACTACGGTGCCACAAAGACCAGCGCCGGTAGGTATTCATAACACTTGGGCTAGGGGACCAGTACTCTCTAGTAACCCGTGTCCTAGTGAGAACCTAAAGACTGTGGCCTTATCTCTATGTCATGGACTTTGTAGCTGATCTAGTGTTGGTAGTCTGGTTGTCCTGGGTGCCCTTTTCCTCCAGATGACCATCTCTCAGCTGATATATACACACACACACACACACACACACACACACACACACACACACACACACACACACACGCACACACACGCACACACACGCACACACACACACACACACACACACACACACACACACACACACACACACACACACCCCTCCCCCCCCCTCCTACACACAAACTGCCAAATTAGTACCACTCCCTCAGTCCCAAAACCTTACCTTCACTCTCTCCAAATCCTGGAAAAAACTCCTTTAGATCCTACTACATCTGCTACATTTTCCTCTCCGGTCTCTTGTTCTCCATCCAGCTCCACGGACCTCAACAAACACCTCTCACTGTCAACTTCCTGCCTAGAAGCTCCGCTCTGCTCCCATTGGAAAATCACTCTCTGAGCTATCCCTTTGAGGGCCAGGACCTCCCAAGAAAGTCCTTAAAAGGACCTCTGTAGCCTGCCTCCTTTTCTGTTTCCATCTGTACCATGCCATCCATGTGCTCACTGTGTTTGTTTGTTCTATGTGTCTCCCCATCACTCTGCAATTCAGTGGTCCAGCAGGGTTTGGGAACTGTTCCTATACCTCCCCTATTCTTAGGCAGCCTCTTTCTAGTCTCTGATCCACCAGAGCTATCCCACTGTTCCCTTTTAGCCAAACTATGGTATGTGGGGTAACCTATGGGTCTCCCATTTGGATTTTGAATGGGGAAGCCTATTATTTTCTCATTTTGTCTATTGGGCCCAGGTGCATTGTAGTACTTGTAGTTTTTTCTCTACATGCTGCTGCTTCCAAGGAGCTATTATACATCCGAGGTATCTGAGGAGTGTGGTGAATTCTGGGTGCTGGATTCCCCTGAAAACCACCTGAAAGAGAAGGGAAAGAGACCTGGCTAGGACTGAGAGGCATCAGGTCAGAGAAAGGGGCAACAATGTGCATGCATGGCTCCAGGCATACCCAGGAGCTGGGGGCAGGCGTCTTCCTCAATTTCTTCCTCAATTTCCCCCTCTCAGTTGAGAGGGTCATAACCATGACCCCGTCTCACTAGCTTGTGCTTATCTGCAAATATTCGGTTTCTCTTATCTGTGAGAATTTTTCTGAAAGAACACAGAACTTTGTTGATGCTTGTTCCACTGGCTTGAAAATCCTTTCCTCGGTTGTTAAGCACAATCTTTGTGAAAAATCCACAGTAGTCAACCAATGCGCAAACTCCAGAGGCGATGCAGGCTATGGATTTGATGAAAGAACCTGAACCTAGCTTCCACACTTTTCACGCTCCACTTTAGTGCCGAAACATCAACCTCCATGCGTGTGTATGCTTCATGGAGATCACAGCAACAGCTTGTCAGCATGCTTGTCGCCTACAGGACAGTGCTCCTGTGACTTCCAATGAGGCTACACAAGGGGTCAGTAGTCTATGGGTAATCTTGCCTGCTTTTACAGTTTCAGCATGGAGGAACAAGCAAGTATTCAGTGACCAGCATAGACTGGTGCAGAGACAATTGGTCTTAGGATTCTGGACCTGTTGTTGAGACAAAACCATGGAGCTTTGTGATTTTCACATTCCCATTGGACACAATTTGATCTAATCTTGAGCAAACAAGTAGTTTAAACTGCAAGAACAAGAACCTATTGGACGTGTGAAAGTGAACGGCTGAACGCCCTGATGAAGACCACTGTGGAATAGGGTGAAACACTTGTTGGTGCTGGCTGAACATGATTAATTTGAATAATAAAGAACAATAACTACGCAATAGTGATTCACCCTTGAATGTATTGGGGGCTTGATATATTTGTAAAGCCATTGTCTTCCATTCCCACAGCTTCAAAGCGCTTCAGATTGTCTGGGAGTTTGGCAAATCATAATCTAAAAATACATGATAAACAGTACATTGCATTGCAAGAGAAGGACATGACATAGTACTACAGATTTATTATTGTAGGGAAATGAGAATTTTGATAGAGGTGCCTAGAACTGTAACCATTTTTTTAACTATTGTATGTGTTCGGTGTGAGGTGCCGTTTGATTTTTGTCAGTGAAGATGTGCTTGGTGGCATGGGGACTGAAATTGACTCAGCTAATATGGGGATGCTGCAGTATAAGGTGAAGTGAGCAGTGTGTTTATACACAATTATCTATCCCTAGACCCACTGAGTACAGTTGAGACCTCTGCAATGACGTGTTAGCCAGTATTTTACATGCATGCATCTTTGATGAACATTCTATGTTAATTGGTGCATTACAATACAGGCATACTTTGTAGACCAAGATTTGGTCTAATAATTGCAAGATGTGACTTATTAAACTCTCTTACTCCAATGTGTCTACGCTCAGTAGGCTGCGGACTTGCTTTTGCCAAGGCTTGAATTTATGGCTGGCAAGTAACAATTCGCAAGTTGAAAAATGTCTTTTGCCAGTTTGGAAAATAGATAGATTGCAGGAATTTTCCAGTTCAAGATCTTGCTTCCAGCCACTGAATGGGCATGTAAGTGCAACACTGATTGGAGTGTCCCTTGTGTTGCTTTGGAAGTCTGCAGGAGTCAGCTTGGATTCAGCAGATTGTTTCTCTACGTGAGGACAACACAAGAACAAGTTCAACACTTTAAAGTGGTTCTGCTGGGCTGACCTCAATGACTCATCTTCCAAACTGGCAGCAGCACCTAGGAGTCCAGCCCAATTGTTACACTCACCTGGCTCCCACAGGGGCGTCGGTCGGACCCGGACAGCTGCGGTCTCCACCCACTTGATGCGTAGTGCAGCGATGCCTGACTGGATCTGCCCTCCTAATCTTGTCTGCTTAACCCGTAGAAATATTCTCCTGCAAGTGGAGAGTTGGATTTAGCCACTTGTGGATTCAAGTGATGGCACCCCCACAGCCCTCCCCAACTAATCACCTCCGAAATGCCCTCACAGCAATCTCACCTTATGTTCTTGAAAGATGAGCTTTCCATCCTGCGTGGATTTGCAGGGGCGCTTCGATTCCAGTTACTTCACTGGTTTGAAGGCTCGGGAGAGTTCCGGAGAATATTGACTCTGAGGTTCATGGTGAGGACCAGTAAGTATTAAGTTCATAGAGTTCAATATGTCCGATGTTCACTCTTGTTCCCCCCTTTCTTTCTTGTTTTGCAGCTGGCTCATGAAAAGATGCTCTTGTGGCAGCTGGTGGCGCTCAGGTAAGAGTCTCTATTACCCGGCGCTGTCCGGTAAATGTTGCACGAGGAAAACGTGTTGTTTTGTCTCTCTTTACAGTTGCGGCACGTGAAAATATGGAGAGTCACAAAAGGATGCCTCTGGTGGTAAATCAGGTAAGTCTATGGTGGTAAGAATTATATTTGTTGGTTCCCTCGGCTCACCTTTTTTTTTTTTAAATATATTTTATTAGTTTCATAACATAAGATAACAAAAACTGGCATCAGTGGTAATAGATCAAGCATATCAGAAGGTAAAGTCCCCAACTCCCCCCCCACCCATTCGTCCCCTCCCCCTCCAAGACCACGGTTAGTTCTATGTTCATCATGAGTCCATGCCTGGGTCGCCTTCCCCGATTATCTCACCCTCCCGTGACTCTGGATGGAGCAGGGTACTGTTAAGGCCACCCAACGGTGTAGCTCTTCACTAGAATCAAGTCTTTGCACTTGGATCGCCGTCTCCCATGCTGCAGTTTCAGCTGTGATCCACTTTGTAAGATCTCCCCATCATAGGGGCATAGGCGGGCCTCTTCCACCCCATGGCTATACGCCTTTTGGCCGTTATATAAATAAGGTCTCTGAGCTTGTTGAGGGGTTTGTTCTCCCTGTTGCGCCTATACCTACCCAGGATGCATGCCGAGGGTTCGTCCACTTCAATGTCAATGTCTGCACCAGCCACTCTTTCCTTCACTTGTGTCCAGAATTCTCTGATCACTGGGCATCCCCAGAACATGTGGGTCATACCAACCTTGGGCTCACTGCATTTGGGACATGATTGGGTGCCGGCACTGGTAAATCTTGATATAGCTTCCGGGGTGAGGTACGCTCTGTTCATAACATACAGTTGGATGAGCTGTAAGTGGGCGTTTCGGGAGATATTTTTGTGGTAGTGGGTTATATCGCCCCAGGCTTTGTCTTCAAAAACCAGGTTCAATTCGGTTTCCCATTTGTCCCGGCATTTGAGGTCATTTTTGGTGGAGCCCCATAGTAGGGCCTCGTAGATACGTGAGGTTTCGTGGCCCCCCTCAGCAGCGTTCAGTATCGTTTCGATACATTCGTTTTCATCAGTCTGGTCGATAGCGACAGGCCATCTGCTAGTCAAGGCCTGTATGACCGCTCTGTGCAGCAGGAATTGCCCGGCCGGGAGGCCTGTGGCATCGCAGAGGTCCGGGAGGCCAAAACCGTCTGTTCTTGGATTAGGTCCCCCAATGTGGCCACCCCGAAGGGCTCCCATTGTGTACGGGTCTCAAGTTGCCCCCAGGAATGATTGGACATTAGTGCTGCAATGGGGATCTGTGGGGAGTACGGGTCCTCGGACCCGACCAGTTTGCAGGCCCTTTTCCAGAGTCGGATCCCCAGCTTAACGAGGTAAGGGCAATGTTCGAGGGCACTCTTCCTGGTCCACAGCAAATCCCTAAGTAATAGCTGGGGGAGGGCCGGCTGGAGGAGGCGAGTGTCGGTTGTGCTTTCATCGGCCATCCACCGCACAATGTGTCTCAACTGGCTGGCAAGGAAATAGAGATCGAAATTGGGGAGCTTCAGCCCACCCCTCTCGTATGGTCTCTGGAGAGCCTCCAATGCTACCCTGTGCCTGCTTCCCTGTCAGAGGAAGCCCCTACAGAGTTTGTTGAGGTATTTAAAGAACGTGAGCGGGATGTAGAAGGGAATGTTAGTGAAGTTATGCAATAGGCGGGGTAGGGCGACCATCTTAAGGAGGCCCGCCCTCCCGGGCATCGAAAGCGGGAGCCGCCCCCAAAACTCCATGGACTTTAAGAGAGAGTCTTGGGCCCTTACAGTGTTAAGAATATGTTCCGTGCCGGGGTTTCGATGTATAGTTATCCCCAAATATTTGAACAATGTCGCCTGCCATTCGAGATCTAGGGGAGGGAGAGATCCATAATATTCACTGTGTAGTGCAGCTAGGGGGTAGAGGCAAGATTTACTCTTATTAATCTGGATCCCGGTGTGCTTGTGAAAACTGTCCAGGGTTTCAAGAATGTAGGGTAGGAGGTGTTCAGGGTCCTGCAAATACAAGAGGGTGTCGTCCGCGTACATAGAGACGAGGTGAGTCGTCCCATCTATAGTGATGCCCCCATCTCCATATTCCTGTCTCAGGTAGGCTGCTACAGGCTCAGCGGCAATGATGTACAATATGGGGGATATTGTACATCATTGATATGACGGGTGCCTCTGTGTAGGGACCATTTCGCGGAAAAGGTTCTATTGGTTCGTACCCTTGCAGTGGGGTTGGCATAAACCAGCTGGGTCCATTTCAGAAATACGGGGCCTATTCCCATCTTTGCCATGGTAGCATATACCCATTCCCACCTCACAGAATCAAAAGCTTTGGTGGCATCCAGTGACGCCACCGCAAGTTTCTGTGGTCTTCCCTCGGTACTATAAATGACGTGATGTAACCTACGCAGGTTCTCAGTGATGGATCGTCCGGGGACATATCCGGTTTGGTCTTGGTGAATCAACAGTGGGATCACTCTGCGTAGTCTGTTAGCGAGCAGTGAGGTGAGGATCTTGCAGTCTACATTTAGCATAGAGAGGGGCCTGTATGAGGCACGATCTGCCCCGTCCTTCCCAGGTTTGAGTAGGGGTATTATCACGGCCTCGCTCAGGGAATCCGGGAGGGCGCCACGCTCGAAGGCCTCATTATAGACCTGAGCTAATATAAGGGCGAGTGTTTCCTCATAGGTTTTATAGAACTCCCCGGGGAGGCCATCCGAGCCCGGGGTTTTCCCAGCTGGTAGCGTTCTAAGTACCACCTTGACCTCGTCGGGAGTGATGGGCTCATCAAGGGTCTCAGCCATATGCGAGTCTAGTTTGGGCAAGTCGATGACGTCGAGGGCGTCTTCGATCCTCGTGTCATAGGGGGGGGTCTCAGAGTACAAATTATGGTAGTAGCTAGAGAAAACAGAATTAATTTCCTGTTGGGTATGCACGGTAGTGCCGTCTGGTGTGAGTATGTGGCAAATGGGTGGCCTGGGGGTTTCCCTTTTGTAGAGCCAGGCTAAGAGTTTCCCGGGTTTGTCCCCCAAGGCATGGACTCTTTCCGTTTGTTTGGCGTAGCTTAGTTTACCTAGGGCTTCCCAGTGCTTTAGGCAGGTTTGTCTGAGTTCGGTAATTTTAAGTAAATGATCGGGGGATGGGTCAGCCCTGCCCTCGAGGGCACACAGGTCTCTCGCGGCTTGTTCCAACAGGGTTGTGATGGATCTCTGGGCACCCCCAACTGCTGCGATCATCTCACCCGCATGACCACCTTATATGCCTCCCAGGCGGTGCTTATGTATTTAACACTATGTAGGTTGTTCTGCCAATATTCTTCAGTATCGTCTCTTATGCGCTCTCTGAATGCTGTATCAAGTAGAGCTTCGGCTCTCAATCTCCATGTGGGAATGGGGGGTCTAGGCGGGAACACCTCCCAGGTGACCAACAGGGGAGAGTGATCGGACAGTACCCTCGGCAAATAGTGCGCATCAACAAACACAGACTGTTGTGTCTGGCTGAGAAAAATATAATCTAGCCTGGTGTGCACGGCATGTGGTGGGGAGTAGAAGGAGTACTCGCGTTGCCCCAGGTGCTGGTCCCTCCAAATATCACTGAGTTGCAACTGATGGACTAGTTTAGAAAGTATTTTGGCCGGAGGGGAGGGACGATCGTGTTTATTGTCGGATCTAGCCAGTAGAGGGTCAAGGGTGCAGTTATGGTCGCCTCCCCATATCATAATTCTGTCCATATATGGGGTGAGCCGTGTATAGAGGGAGTGGAAGAAGGTAGTTGCGTCGTGGTTGGGTGCGTAAGTACTAACTAGGCATAGCTCTTTGCCCTCAATAGAACCACAAACCACAACCATCCTCCCCTCGTTGTCCGATTTAGTGCTAGTAAGCCTGAAGGGGACCGTGGGGGCAATCCAGATCAGGACCCCTCTGGCATAGGAGGAGTAAGCAGAACCCACTAGGGTGCCACGCCAGGTTTTGGCCAGGGCATCTAGCTTTTTGGCAGTTAGGTGAGTCTCTTGGAGCATGGCGATTCCGACCCTGCATCTCTTCCAGTAGGATTGGACGCGTCGTTGTTTGACGAAGCTGTTCAGGCCTCTAACGTTCCAAGTAACGATCTTAACTGTGTCAGCCATAGGTATTACGTAGACGGACGTGTGGGGCCAGCAGGACTCTGGATCTTATTAGTGCAGCAATGCATGACGAGTGCTTCCGTGGTCTTGGTAATTTCCGTTTGTAGTTCCCAACTGTAATAATAACTCCCTGTTTCCCACCCCCCCCCCATTAACTGTAAACAACCCAAACATAGAACTAGCCCAGCGAGGTCACCCTCGTTATGACAATCCCGTTTCTGCTCCGTAGGACCATGCATAGGTCTCCAGGTGACCTACGGGTGGGTATGTACACCCAAAAAAAGGGAAGAACTTTTCCAGGGGGTGGAGTGAACCTTGACTCCAGTGTCTCCATGTTAGGATCTAATCAGCTGTGTGGGAGCTCAATTCGCCCGCCGGCGGTGGGTAGAGGCTGCATGATTCCTATTGAGATGGCGGGAGAAACGTTATCTAGGTTTCCGCTTTCTTTCCTCGACATCAGGTATTTGCAGTCCGTCCATCCAGTCTCTGGTTCTGTGTCGGAGTGTCGAAACAGGTGTGCCCTGTTGTTGTGCAGCACTTTAAGTCTTGAAGGGTACAGGAGCATGTAACGCAACCCAGCTGCCTTCAGTCTGGCCTTTGTGTGTATAAACTGGGCTCTGTTCATTTGAACCTGAAAGGTATAATCAGGGTAGATAGCAATATGTGGCGGAGTCCCGTTTGATTTGGCCACCTGCTCGGGAAAAGGCTAGGATTACCTCTCGGTCTCTGTAGTTAAGAACTTTTGCTATCACCGGCCTGGGTGGAGCACCCGGTGGAGGTTTTTTAGCGAGGGATCTGTGGGCCCTTTCAATGGTGAAGCCTTGGGAGAGTTTACCAGCTCCCACCTCCTGTAGCAGGAGGTTCTCAACATAGTTAGGAGGAGGTGCGTTTTGGATTCGGTATTTTCTTTGACCTGTGTTTTGAGCACCTCAGTCCTGCCGGCCAAGGAGCGGACATCTTGGCGCAGAAGGCCCAGGTCTATGGCAACGGCATCGATTTTATGCTCCATCGTTGTTTGGAGTAGTCTGATGGCTTCGAGGAGCTGGGTGTTACTGGGTTCGGATATCGTTGTTGCCATAGGGTCTGGTTGAACATCTGTGGTCACACAATTCGTGCGCTCAAGGTTCGGAGATTCGCTGGCTGCGTAAGTGTCCATGGTGGTCTGTCGCTGCTTGGGCCTGCCGTTTTTACCAGCCATCTTGTGAGCACAAAGTCCACTCACGCCGAGGGCCCCGGGGGCGCAGGTGGTAGGCCGCTAGTCAGAGGCACGGAGGGGTGCTTTGCACTGTTGCTGCAGGGCCCGGGTCCGAGGTGAAGGGGTGAGGGGGGAGAAGCTTCAGCCCAGCGAGGCGGGAGACAGCGCCCGTTTCAGAAGTCAAGGAAGGGGGTAATGCTCCGATCCCTCGCCGTATTGCAGCAGCTGGCACCCCCTTTCCGTGGTGAGTGAGCAGTGGGGCCTTTAGGCGGTGATTTCTGGGCACCAAGGTGGGGCTCCGTACATCCAAGGAGGCAGGCGGCGGGCTCGGGGAGTTGCGCAGTGCCCACACCCTGTTCTGTGGGTGTAGTCAATGTTGGGTGGCGGGTAAGCTATGGCCGCCCGTGGGCTCACCAGTTCTTGTGGATGCACAGTGCGCCGGGCTTGGGCCTCCCTCTGTGTGGACTGCAGGGCGCAAGACGGTTCCAGGCGATGGGATCCACTTCAGCTACACTCCCTGATGTAGATACACATTGGCGGGGGGAGGGCCGAGGTCCCAACAACTCGGGGGGCCAGCCCCTCAGCGGGGGGACAGAGCACCATGCGATCGCAGGTCCTCTATCGCTCCGCTCCTGAAGCAAGAGCCAGGGCTGGTTACCCCCCACCCCGCTTACCTTCGCGGCACCGGCCGGCCGCTGGTCTTGTCAGGGCTCCGCTGGGCACCGCGGGGCTCCGCGTACTTCGCGGCTGCGGGCAGGACACTGCTGGATGAAGGCTCAGGGGGCGGCTCGCTCTGTCTACGAGCACAGTTGCTCCGCTCCTCTCTCTCGACCCCGGTACAGGCCGGCTGGCTGCTCTGGCTCCCATGCGCGCTCCAATGGACGACGTCCTCTGCGGTGCAGGCGCGCTCCGGTCCCTCGAGACTCAGGACGCGGTAGCCGCCGTTTTAGTTCTCAGCTCCGGCACTTCTCACTCGGCATATGACGGCGTTAGTTGTCTCCAGCCGTCTGAGAGACGGATCAAACGATTGCGGATGGGATCCGGCGACGAATGGTGCAAGTTGCAATGTTTAAAAGTAAGCAGAAATACATGAAAAACAGCTTGTGATGGCACATCGGCGCGGAGCTCACAGGAGACACGTCGGCTCTACATGGCAGTTAGCCACGCCTCCCCTCCCTCGGCTCATCTTGTGGTTTTCTTTTGTCTCCTAGGTGCCGAAGTTCGGCGAAGAAATAATGGAGGCAGCGCCGACCCGAAGGATGCTGTGAAGACTGGTGAAATGATGTTCTTTACAGGTCCGGAGACAAGCTGGATCCAGAATCAGGTGTGGAATAGAAATAAGTTAATTTTCTAACCTTGTCCCGTTCTTTCCTCTTTGTTTTAGGAGTTCCGGATTCGAGGCGGGTGTGGCAGAAGACTGGATGCAGGCTGCAGGCACGGTGAGTGTTACGCTGCTGGATGCAGAATAACGCGAAGCGTGTGTTGCTGGTCGGGTGTGGTTTAAATAGCCTCAAAAGTAGTCCCAGGTAAGAAGTCCCTAGAATCACACCCGAGTAAAAAATAGTCCCTGTAGAAAAATAGTCCCTTTCAGGCTTCATGTTGGATTTGAATCATTTGCAGCATGGTCTGCCTGAGGTAAGTAATGACTATGAGCCTGGCGCCTTAGGCGCCAGGACTGATTCCTACTATGAGCCTGGCGCCTAAGGCGCCAGGACTGAACCCAGATAGCCCCTAGCCGGGGCTGCTGAGGTTTTACTAAACGTCTAGATGCCTGCTCCCGGGGCTGATGGGCTTGGCCCGGATGCCTGCGGGTAGGCATCATGACAGCATTCCGCCCCAAGGCCCCTCCTAAAGTTGTTCTTCCCCTGGGCCCGGGTTTGTCTGGGAAGTTCCGATGGAATCTTTTCACCAACCGAGGTGCATGGACGTGGTCACTAGGTTCCCATGACCTTTCTTGTGGTCCGTAGCCCTTCCAATCGATTAAATAAAAAAGTTTTGATTTAACCATCTTGGAGTCCAGGATATTTTTTACCTCAAATTCAGGTTCTTCATCTATCAAGATGGGGTCGGGTGGTTTGGTTAATCTTGTTCCTGGTTGAACTGGTTTTAAAAGTGAAACATGAAAGACAGGATGAATGCGCATATTAGAGGGTAATTCCAATTTGACGGCTACCGGGTTGATAATGGCCTTAATAGTGTAGGGTCCCAAATATCTAGGGTTAAAAGTCAGAGTTCCCTTCAGAGGTATGTGTTTTGTAGCCAGCCAAACTTGATCCCCAATCTGTTATTGTGGAGTTTCACTTCTATGTTGATCAGCATTTTTCTTATATTTCTCTTTTGCTTGTTTCAAATGTTCTGTTGCCTCTTTAAAGTCTTGTGTAATAGTAGAATGCAAATGACTAACTGCAGGCATTTCTAAATGCTGAGGCGAATCTAGTTCTGAGGTTCGAGGGTGATGTCCATATATGGTATAAAAGGGGCTTTGTCTGGTTCCTGAATGTACAGAGTTATTGTATGCATACTCGGAAATCCATAAAATATTTTTCCAATTACTTTCAGTCTGGTGTAGCATGCAACGTAGGTACTGTTCAAGGGTCTGGTTGGTCCTCTCCGTCTGACCATCGGTCTGGGGATGGTGACTGGTTGATAACCTCACGTTGATTTGGGCCAGTTGACAACATTTCTTCCAAAAATGTGAAATGAATTGACTACCTTGGTCAGAGACCAATACGGAAGGAAATCCGTGCATTCGAACAATGTTTTCGAGGAACTCCTTGGCCAGAATTGAAGCAGAAGGTAATCCCTTTAGAGGAATAAAGTGGGACATCTTGGAAAAAAGATCCACAATAACTAGAATGGTGTTAAATCCATTACATGGAGGTAGATCTGTAATAAAGTCTAACGATATGGTGTGCCATGGTGTAGGTGGAATATCCAAAGGTTGTAAGAGGCCAGCTGCTTTTTTCTTCTGACTTTTGTTTTGGGCGCAAATGCTACAAGACATTACAAATTACTTTACGTCTTTTCGCCAGGTGGGCCACCAGAATTGTCTCTTAATTTTAGCTTCAGTTTTTGCGATACCTGGGTGTCCTTCCATCAGGGTGTCATGATAATTGGAGATGACTAGTTCTTGTAGCTCCTTGTGTGGTAGAAATAGTCGCCCTTGACAATAAGGTAGGTCATTGAGGACTGAGTAGTCCGGGCCTTTCTTCACCCAGTCCTGCAGGGCTGTTGGATCGAAGAGTTGTTGGATCTTTACTTGAATATCCTCTAGTGTCTGTAGAGTGGTTATGCCAAAAATTCTTTGTTCTGAAATTATAGGCACCGGTTCTGGGTTCGCATATGCTTCTCCCATCCCTATTCGGGATAAGGCATCTGCCTTGCCATTTTTACAACCTGGTCGATAAGTGATCACGAAATCGAACTCGGCAAAGAACAATGCCCATCGAAGTTGACGCGACGATTGGGCCTTTGCTGTTTTTAAATACTGCAAGTTCCGGTGATCGGTGATTACCGTAATGGTATGCCTGGCACCGAGAAGATAATGCCGCCAAGCCTTGAAGGAGGATTTGATGGCTAATAATTCTTTATCGGTAACCGCATAGTTTAACTCGGGTGCCGGGAACTTTCTGGACCAAATTGCTACTGGGTGAAGTTGACCGGTTTCAGGATCCTTCTGGGACAGGACAGCTCCTATGGCTAAACTGGATGCATCAGTTTCAACTATGTATGGAAGTTTGGGGCGTGGATGCTTTAAGACAGGTGCAGACGTGAATTTCGCTTTCAGCTCTTGGAAGGCCTTTTCAGCTTCTTCGGTCCACAAGAAGCATTTGTTTTTTCGCAAAAGTGCTGTGATAGGGTGTACAACATGTGAGAAATCCAGAATGAATCTGCGGTAGAAATTACAAATCCGAGCATGCTTTGTACCCCTTTAACTGAACTGGGTGATGGCCACTTGAAGATTGCGTCCACCTTTCGAGAGTCCATTCGGACTCCTTTTGGAGTCAGGATAAATCCAAGGAATTCAACTTCCGTAGCATGAAAAACGCATTTTTCCAATTTTGCATATAACTTGTGCTGGCGTAGTTTCTCAAGGACTGCACGAACGTGCTTCACATGGTCTGATTCTGAAGAGGAGTACACTAGAATATCGTCTATGTATACAACAACACAGACGTCAATGAGTTCACGAAGGACATCGTTCATAAAATACTGGAAGGCTGCTGGTGCATTGCACAACCCGAAGGGCATCACCTGGTATTCGAATAACCTGTACTTAGTGCGAAAAGCAGTCTTCCATTCGTCGCCTTTCTTTTCACGTTCCAGATGATATGCCCCTCGGAGATCTAATTTAGTGTAGATGCAAGCGTCCTCTAGTAATTCGGGGATCAGAGGCAATGGGTATCGGTTCTTAACCGTGATCTGATTTAATGCGCGGTAGTCTATGCACATTCTGAGGTCACCTTCCTTTTTAGGCACGAAGAACAAAGCTGAAGATGCAGGGGTCTTGGATGGACGAATGAAGCCAATAGCAAGGTATTGGTCCAAGTATTGTCGGAGGTGAAGGTTTTCGGGTTCCGTAAGGGCGTAGATCCTACTACATGGAGGTTGTGCACCGGGTATGAGATCTATTTGACAATCGTATGATCTGTGAGGTGGTAGGGTGTTTGCCTGTTCCTTTTGGAAAACATCCTGGAATTCTTGATATTCCTGAGGTAACTGCATGACTGGAGTAGCGACTGTGGCCAGGCCTTGGTTCAAGGGTTTTTTTGGGTAACAAGTATGTGCACAATCCGGCAAGGTTATTCTCTTCTCTCGCCAATCAATACAAGGATTATGTGTTTCCAACCAAGGTATCCCTAGTATTATTTGGAACTGCGGGGCTTTGATTAAATCAAACACAATAGTCTCTCGATGCCCATCCTGACCCAATAGTGTCATCTCTGCGGTGGAATGAGTTACAGGCCCAGAGGCAATTTCAGTTCCATCGACTGTGGTGATGACATCCGAAGTGGTCTTTTTGCAAAGAGATAGATTCATCCTAGAAGCCAACTCGTGGTCCACATAGTTTCCTATGGCCCCGCTATCAATGTATGCCCTCACTGCGTGCATACGTGATGGCTGCCTTGGATCTATAAAGACCATTGGTATGATGAAGTGCGAGGTCTGAGTATCCTTCTTCAAGCTCGGCAAGCAGACCTCTACGCTTGTCGGGCGTGGTCGTTTCCCGAATCAGGCTCTGTTTGATTTTTATCAGCAACTCCGACTACTCTTTTAGATGTTTTTATAGGGCAATCCCATAGAAAATGTCCCGAGGCCCCACAGTACAGACACAATTGCATCTGCCGTCTTCTTTCTCTTTCCTTTTGAGTTAAGGGCCCCTTGACCCCCCCGATTTGCATAGGTTCTGATACTTCTGTTCCTTTGAGGGTAACATTGGGTTTAACCAATACCCGATTCTCGAACTTAGCTCGATCAGCCTTTCTATTCTGAAGTAGGTGGTCTAACTGGACCACTAAGTCTATATATTCTGCACAATCCTGAGGTGGGTTCACAACTTGGGCCAAAACGTCTTTGAGTTCACCCCAAAGTCCACAATGAAATAATGTAATTCGTTTTACCTCTGGCCATCCGGTTTCCACCACGAACCTATTGAAAGTGGCGATATAGGTTAGTAGATCCTGGTTACCTTGTCGTAATGATAAAAGTTTGTTATCCAGGGCCTGTCCCTGTGAATGTCTGGCAAATAGTCTTTCCATGCTCAATTGAAAACCTTGAAAATCCCGAAGAAGAGGGTCATCCTGGTTAACTAATGGAATTGACCAATCCGCTGCGCTGCCACTAAGATATGATAGTACAAAGACTACTTTGGTTTGGTCGTTCGGAAAAGCTCCAGGTCTGCATAAAAAGTGCAAGCGGCATTGGTTCATAAACACGGCAAACTTTTTTGGGTCCCCAGCAAAGCGTTCGGGTGGAGATAAAGGAATGCTCCCTGGTAGAACCACTTGCACAGGATTGCTCGATGAAACAGGAGTTGGATTCCCCCCGAGTCCAGGTAATGGTGTTTACCCAGCTTGGTTTTGCAGTAATTGTTTAGCGAGATCATCAGTGCGCTCCTTTGACACAATCAGTTCTCTCCTGAGGGCATTAGTCTCTTGGCGCGCGGAGTGCACTTCTGCCCTAAGTTCCCCTAACAATAGGGCTAGTTGGTCGGTTTCTGAGGTTTCCATAACGCCCGGGTGGGGATTTGTAGATAGTCTTTGCGTTCTGTTACGCTCACCTGGCTCCCACAGGGGCGTCGGTCAGACCCGGACAGCTGCGGTCTCCACCCACGTGATGCGTAGTGCAGCGATGACTGACTGGATCTGCCCTCCTAATCTTGTCTGCTTAACCCGTAGAAATATTCTCCTGCAAGTGGAGAGATGGATTTAGCTACTTGTGGATTCAAGTGATGGCACCCCCACAGTCCTCCCCAACTAATCACCTCTGAAATGCCCTCACAGCAATCTCACCTTATATTCTTGAAAGATGAGCTCTCCATCCTGCGTGGATTTGCAGGGGCGCGTCGATTCCAGTTACTTCACTGGTTTGAAGGCTCGGGAGAGTTCTGGAGAGTATTGACTCTGAGGTTCCTGGTGAGGACCAGTAAGTATTAAGTTCATAGAGTTCAATATGTCCGATGTTCACTCTTGTTCCCCCTTCCTTTCTTGTCTTGCAGCTGGCTCGTGAAAAGATGCTCTTGTGGCAGCTGGTGGCGCTCGGGTAAGAGTCTGTATTACCCGGCACTGTCCGGTAAATGTTGCACAGGAAAACGTGTTGTTTTGTCTCTCTTTACAGATGCGGCACGTGAAAATATGGAGAGTCACAAAAGGATGCCTCCAGTGGTAAATCAGGTAAGTCTATGGTGGTAAGAAATATATTTGTTGGTTCCCTCGGCTCACCTTGTGGTTTTCTTTTGTCTCCTAGGTGCCGAAGTTCGGCGAAGAAATGATGGAGGCAGCGCCGACCCGAAGGATGCTGTGAAAACTGGTGAGTATGGCGCGGCGCTGCAGCTGGAGGTGCGGCGTGTGCAGAAATTATGTTCTTACAAGATGGATCCAGAATCAGGTGTGGAATAGAAATAAGTTTGTTTTCTAACCTTGTCCCTTTCTTTCCTCTTTGTTTTAGGAGCTCCGGATTCAAGGCGGGCGTGGCAAAAGACTGGATGCAGGCTGCAGGCACGGTGAGTGTTACGCTGCTGGATGCAGAATAACGCGAAGCGTGTGTTGCTGGTCGGGTGTGGTTTAAATAGCCTTAAAAGTAGTCCCAGGTAAGAAGTCCCTAGAACCACACCCAAGTAAAAAATAGTCCCTGTAGAAAAATAGTCCCTTTCAGGCTTCATGTTGGATTGGAGTCATTTGCAGCATGGTCTGCCTGAGGTAAGTAATGACTATGAGCATGGCGCCTTAGGCGCCAGGACTGAACCGAGATAGCCCCTAGCCGGGACTGGTGAGGTTTTATTAAATGTCTATATGCCTGCTATGGGGCTGATGGGCTTGGTCCGGATGCCTGGGGGTAGGCATCATGACACCAATGGAGCTTTTGCAAATGGTCTAGATTCAGAGACTGGACGCAGACCATTGACTGCAGTACATGCTGTCCAAAAGCTAGAAAGAGGGGAAGGATGCCAGAGAAAACAGAGTCCATATTGTCAGGAGTCTGACTGGGGAGCACAGGGCAAAGGCTATATCTCACAGTATTCACTGTAGATTGGAGGAGATTCCTGAGGCAATGCTAGCATATACCAGAAACAGGGTACATACTAAGCTGATCTGAGTTGAAACAGGTATATACAGGAACTGCAGGGGCAGAAGCTGCCTCTAAGCAAAGAGACAGAGAGAAGGCAACAACAAGCAAAAATACCGGGCAACATGGATTGATCAGAAGAAAGGGTGCACTGGCATATGATAAGGGGTCTCCATGGATTAGGGAACCCCTTGGGATTGGTACCAGCAGATTACTCTTAACAACTGTCATACAGTGGCACCATGAATTAGGCTTGCTGAAGAGATTGTTGTACAAGTGCAAGGATAAAACTGGAGACCATATACTGAGGTAGGTATGACTCCAACAGACTAGGTGAAGGCATTAGAAGTCTTTCCCTTATCTGATCGAACGGAGACCAACCCAGGAGTCACACTGTAAACGGATACAGTGCGAAGCACAACAGTGGACCAAAATGTAATACAGGCGGAAAGCAGTGTTGAAAGAAGTAACTAGGTACAGGACAGGATAGAGAAACAAAGTACAAAGCAGAGACTGGAATACCAGAATACCCAAAGCAAAGGACTCAGGCAAGATAGGTCGCTGCCAACACAGTGAATATGGGGGATTCAGGAGAATCAGAGCACTAAGAACAGAGTCTAGAATTATGGCCTGAAGTCTGGTAATATCGCAGGTAAGGAACAAACAAGAGAAAAACTGAGCAGAAACAGGACAAGTCTTTGAAGCAGAAATGCTTACAGAAAACAGGGTGTTTACAGAAAGTCAGAAAGGCAGAAAAGATATCAGTAAAGCACTGAATGTTTTTTTTAATCACTTTATTTATTATTTCAGAATGAAACATACAAAGAACAGAAACATCAACGTATCCATAATATCATGGGTTTGCACCCAGATTGCAAAATACCTAAATCTGCTAAGTAATCAAGCATTACAATCTAGAAATGTATAAAAGTAAAACCTTATAAAACTACTACAAACCTCTATTTCACAACCAAATTTTAGATATCTAACCGTAATAGACAATACAACACCAACAAATACAACAAACAACACCATATAATAATTACAATAATCCCCCAACTACTGCATACAGAAAACAATTCATGCGGTCAATGAGCTTCAGCTGTATAATTCATTAAAAGAACCCCAAATCCGAAAATAAGGCCCCTCTCTTCCTTGTTTTGTTAACATTACTTTCTCATAGTTTTATAAGGTGCAAACACCTAACAGCCACTCTTTTACAGTCAGATTTTTTCTTGATTTCCAAACTTTTAGTATTTGTTTAGCCGCTATTACCAGAACCCTATTAATGCAGTCCGTTCTCCCTCTGGCCGTATCCACTCTCTCTCTGTTCGACAACAAGATCGTTGAACAGGAAGTACGTGGGAGAGACTCCCCCAGTACAATGTCTAGTCTATGTAGGACTTCTTTCCAAAAGGCGGATACCCTTGCGCATGTCCATAGCATATGCACTAAGGTGCCCCATCATGACCACAACCCCAACATGTATCAGCATCCAACAGTCCTAAACTGGCCTTTCTAGAAGGGGTCCAATACAGTCTACCAAGAATTCTTTGTCTAACATACCTAAGCCCCAGATCCATTTTTGACTGTACCCCTATACGAAGCAGGTGCTCCCATTCCACACTAGGGATATCTATGCCGAGATCCTCCATCCAAGCCTGGCAAAGTCTTTCCCACGCTTCAATATGTGAGCTTTCCATTGCCATTAGTTTCATGTTGACACTGCACAAGGGAGAGAACGAATAATCTCACAAACCAAGGGTCTCTCTCTCATAGTACCACCTAACATTCCTTGCCTTTCTGTGAAAAGAGTTTTTAGGTCCCTATAACGCACACGTTCCCTACCACCAATCCCAAAGGATTCTCTTAGACGATCAAAAGGGATCATGGGACCATTCTCCCATACATCGCGTATTTCAAATATGCCCTTTCTGACCCAACTCTGCCAGCACAAAGTCTTATTTGCTATTTGCAGCCCTACATTATGCCATAGAGATGCATCGTAGTGTATCCAGATGTTTCCTCATCTATTTGTCATAACATTTTGCAACGCCTCCCTGGTTGTACACATAGTAGGTAGTCTCACCATAGAATTTGACATCTTAGGCATTGGGTCTCAATATGAGCCTGGAGGTAATGAAAAAAGGAAGGCGAAATGGTATTACCGGCATCGCTAACGGGTCTGGCCCATTGCGAGGCTACAACCCGGCAATACGACCACCGCCTGTACAGTGCCCCTTCATACCGGCATGCGCACGTACGCGCGCCCCTTCGCGGAGCAAATACCGGGATGCCGCTAACAGGGGGACATCACAAGTAACGCGAGCATGCACTTACCGGCGTCCCGAAGGTGGTAAATAGGGCCTGCACAATGGCAGCAATACAGGCATCGCGGACTGCCCGCAAATAGCAGCCTGCAGTGTAGCCAACTGCCACAGGTGCACACAATCACCACAGGTGGAGTCAATGGAGCCTGTCCCAGTACAAAAGGAGCACACCCACCCACACACCACACCCGTTCCCAAACCAAAATGATCCCACTAACTGTTGCAATCCTGGGGCTGGAGGACATGCCTCTACTGCTACAACAGCAACAGCAACAGCAACAACAACTACAATAACAACGACAGGCAGCACAGAGGAGATGCAGGAGGAGAAGGAAGGTGAGACAGGCCCAGCAAGTCCCACCAGTGCAGCAAGTGGTACCACATAGGCAGCCACCAATCCCTTGCATCAGAGCCAGTCCATTCATTCGAACCCCTGAGCAGATCCACACCCTGTACCGGTTGGACCGGGTCACCATCACCCACATAGTGGATATGATACACAACGGCATCGTCAGCCTGATAGAAATCCGTACTGCCATCCCCCCTCTACTGAATGTAGTAACTGTGCTCCACTTCCTGGCCAGTACACAGTGGGCCAGCTGCATGGCATATCACAACCTCTCTTTTCACGCATGCTGACCCAAGTGCTGGATGCCCTCCTGAAGCACGCAAGCAACCACATATCCCTACCACGGACTGCCTAGGAGCTTGCTGACACTAAAGTAGGCTTCTACGCACTGGCAGACATGCCCAATTGCGTCGGTGCCCTCGACTGCACCCATGTAGAATTGGTTGTCCCTCATGCCATAGAAGCGGTGTACCGCAATCGCAAGCAATACCACTCCATCAATGTGCAGATGGTATGTGACTCCAGTAAGATCATCACACATTGTTGTGCCTGATATCCCGGATCAACACATGATGCCATGTTGTTGCGGAACTCCACGCTACCCCGCTACATGCAGCGACGTGCTGGATGACGTGCCTGGCTGCTTGGTAAGTTGCCTGACAGGCCCATGGCAGTGGGGGCGTGAGATGGGGGGGATGCATACCTCACCCGGGTGAGATGAGGGGATGTATACTCCACCTGGGTGAGATTGGGAGGGACATGCATACTCCACCTGGGTGAGATTGGGGGGGATGCATACTCCACCTCTGTGAGATTGGGGGGATGCATACTCCACCTGGGTGGGTTAGGGGGGACGCATACTCCACCTGAGTGAGATTGGGGGGGGCATACTTCACCTGGGTGAGATTGGGGGTGGACTATTACTCCTCCTGTGTGAGATTGGGTGGTGAGTGGACAATGCACATACAGCGAAACACTGTAGCACTGAACATCCCAACCAGAACATAACAAATCAAAGCCACACATTAGACCAATGCAGCACAGCAATGACAATATGCCAGACGTACAAGCAGGCCACCATGGGAATGTGAAGCGATGGATGACAGAACATGATCACACCTGTGGCAATGCCGCTATTGGGAATACATACAGAGTACCACACATCACCATTGCTGAATCGCCAGTGTGGTTAGAATGGGTAGTGGTGTCTTTTGATGAGTGTGGATTGGGTCGGGTAGTGTGTGCTCCGGGCTTTTGGTTAGCTTGTCCGGGGGAATGGATTCTGGCCTGTGGTCTGACAAAGGTCTCTACACCTTCGCCGTGTGGGTTGGTGCGATGCCTGGCATGAAATATCTCGTTAATGTATCTTCGATAATAAATGGCTGACGCTAGATTAGTGGTATCGAATGTTAACTGGCAAGCATTTTTCGGTATGCTGCGAGACTTAGAAGGATCCATGGTGCAGATTCCGTGCTGATGGATGGGGTTTTTCTGCTATGCTATGCAATGCGCCACAACGGTGCGTTATTTTTGGGCCAGCTTATTGGATTACATGCATGTTGTATCACAGGGTTGTCCGTGTGTTATGTGTGTTCATGGAGTTGCGCCGTGAGGTTAGGCGCTGCAAGTAAATTTAGGGTGGGGGAAGGAGACTTGGGATTGCTGTTTATTGATAGTTTTGTGTTTTTTGTGACGTTGTACCTTTGGTTGCCTTGCTGCTGTGCCTGTGCAGTGTGCCATCTACTTGTTACCATTGCCAGTGTATCTTGGTGGTCTGGCGCCCTTTTGGGGCATGTGCTTGCTATTCTTTTTTTCCTTTCTTTCCTTTTTCTTACTCTCTTTTCCTGTTCTGTTCTCTGATATAGATTACATAAATTATACATTGTTTAAGACCATAGACTGTACTATGGGCCCTAAAATTGTGGATCATCTGAACATCTCTTCATGGAATGTCAATGGACTCAACAATGTGGTGAAGAGGACTAAAATTCTATCACATCTACGTTCTAATTCCTGTGACATTGCATTCCTACAAGAAACACATTTGGAAGACTCTGAAGCTGAAAAGTTGAAAAGAGGGTGGGTAGGAGACACTTACTTTTCAACTCATTCAAGTAAGAAGAGGGGTGTGTCTATACTTTTTAAAAAGAATCTGCCGATGTCAGTCCTTAGGAGCAAAGGAGATAAAGAAGGAAGAATTATTTGTGTATTGGTGAGGATACAAGGTGTAGACATTCTCCTGTGCAACATATATACACCAAATTTGGATGACCCGGTCTTCTTTCATGAAGTGGCACAGATGCTTCTGAGTTTTAACTTGGATTCCGTTATAGTTGGAGGTGATTTCAATCAGGTCATGGATGCGGCCTTGGATCGATCAAATGGGGATTGCTTCAGGACTCTGAATAAATGTAAACGATCCATGGAGAATGTAATTAGGGAATTCGGTCTGGCTGACATTTGGAGGCTGGAACACCCATCGGACAGAGACTACAGCTTTCACTCGCATTGTCATGATACTTATTCGAGGATTGACTTTTTCTTGACCTCTGGACGGATTACCTCTAGTTGCTATGACACGGCTATTGGTGTTATTGCCCTGTCTGATCACGACCTGTTTCATTGAAATTGTCTTTGCAGTACTCCTTGGTTAAGTCATCAAGATGGAGAATGAACTCTTATATACTGAAGAGTGACCGGGTCAGGCAGGAAGTAGCAGAGGAAATTGACAGCTTCGTTGAGATTAACAGAACTGCCGATGTCCAGGTATCGACAGTCTGGGAGGCGCTGAAATGCTTTGTTTGGGGAGTGCTGATCTCCAAAACTGGGAAAGAGAGGAAATTAAGGACGAAAGAAATTCAGAGACTGTCTGCCAAAGCTAAGTGTCTAGATTTTATGTTTGCGGCAAGCAGAGATGAAATAACAAAGTCTGAATTGAGAAAGGCCAAGTATGACCTTAACAAACTCATTTCCAGCCAGGTCGATTATGCCCTGTTCAGGCAGAGGATTAATTATTTTGAGAATGGTGAGAAAGCTGGAGAACTGTTGGCACATAGATTGAAGGTGGCGGAAAGCGATCGCTATATTGCTGCAATCAGAAATTTGGACAACACGTTGGAAACTCAGCAGAAAGGTATCAACAATATCTTTCACGATTTCTATGAAAAACGTTGTGATTCTGAAATAGACCGTGGAAGGGTTAACATTGAGAGTTTCCTCAACTCGCATGTTTCCTCACGCCTGACATCGGATGAGGCGGCGGCCTTGGAAGGAAGAGTGGATGTCGGAGATATAAAATGCGCAATTTCAAAATTGCCTATGGGCAAGTCTCCCAGCTTAGATGGACTGCCTAATGAATTTTATAAGGCCCTCCCTGATTCTGCACTGCATCTCTTGTGTGACGTTTTTAATGCTGCTTTTGAGTCCGGTTCTCTACCATGCATTGATTACATTACTTAGAAAGAAAGACAGGTCTGCTACCAGATGTTGAAACTACCGCCCAATCAGTTTAATCAACTGTGATTGCAAAATATAGGCTAGAATCCTGGCTGGACATCTGGAAAGGGTTATTTCACTTCTGATGCATGACAATCTAGTGGGTTTTGTCTCTGGCAGCGCGGTGGCGGACAACATGAGGCGCCTGCTGATGACCATTGAAAAGGGTCGCAACCAGCCTGTTGCTACTGCAGCAATCGCTCTTGATGCTGAAAAGGCATTTGATCGAGTGGAGTGGGATTTTTTGTTTGCATGCCTTGGGAAGATTTCCAACGCTGGGTCAAGTTATTGTATACCAATCCTTCTGTGAGTGTGTTGACGAATGGACTTATCTCTGATGCTTTCAGCCTTCATCGAGGTACGAGACAGGGCTGCCCGCTCTCGCCTCTCCTGTTCATCTTGTCTATTAAACCACTTGCGGTGTGCTTAAGAATGGATGCAAATCTTCAGCCCATTATTGGGAATGGCAGGGGCAACTTGCTTTGGCTTTACGCGGATGATGTGTTGGTTGCCCTTCAAGACCCTGCTCTCGGTATTTCACATCTGATGCAAGATGTTCGCTGTTTCTCTGTGTTGTCGGGCTATAAGATTAACTGGAGCAAATCTGAAATCCTGCCGATCAATAATCTATGTCTCCAGCACACCTGTGCTCAGTTTCAATTTAGGTGGTGTGCAGACAAAATTAAATATCTTGGCATCTGGATTGGTGCGGATATAGTGAAGCTACCTCACATGAATTTTGCATGGCTCCTCCCGAAACTCAAAACAGATGTGGGGAGGTGGGGTCTCTTGAAGTTGTCAACTTGGGGCAGAATTAACTGTGTTAAAATGAATTTAACGCCTCGGATAAATTACTTCCTGAGTATGCTTCCTATTAGGATTCCAAAGCATGTCTTTAAGGAGATTGAAAGGCTTTTGCAAGACTTTATTTGGAATGGGAAACCTCCAAAGCTTGCGATTTGGAAACTTCAGCTCCCATTGAAATTGGGTGGTATGAATCTGCCCAACTTCCCAGATTACCACTTATCATTCTCCACTCGCCATTTATGCAAGGTGGCTTGCTCTGGTGATGAGCATTCCGATCTGGTGTCTTGGGAGTGTGGTGCAGTATCCCAACTGGATCCTAAAGCCATGTTGACCTCTAAAAGATGCAAGTCCAAAATGGCCAGTGCACTCACTTCTTTTTTGCAAGACTGCTGGTGCACTCTCTTGGATCGAATGGGTGCTGATCCTTATTTGCATCCAGACGCGTCCATTTGGAATAACCCGGCATTGAAGTTCCAAGGTAAACCCCTCTTTTGGATTGAATGGTTTGTGGCTGGTGTTAAATATTTTAAAGATTTATTTGAAGATGGTAATTGGATTTCGTATGCTCGTCTTGCACAATTACATGACATGGCGAACTGTTCATTTGCCGAATTCAGAAAACTGAAGGTGATAATTTCAGCTTGTGTTGAGATGCCGCAATTGACTGTTCAGAGTGCCGCCTCGGCAGCCGTGGAAATATGCTCGAGTGCTGCACACCCTGCTTCTACCATGTATGGATTCCTAAAGGCTACAAGAAAAGGGGATCCTCGGCTGCCTACCATTTGGGCTGCTGAGTTGGGGGAGAATATTACGTTGGGATGTTGGAAGAGGTGCTGTGAGAACACTCGCCTGGTGAGTTTGGATTGGGGCCTCAGGGCTTCTCAAACAAAATTACTGTTTAGGGCCTATTGGACTCTGGAGAGGTTGTTCAGGAGACACCTTCGGGACACTGACCTTTGCTGGAAATGTAAATGTTCTAGAGGCTCCCTCAGTCATTTGATTTGGTCATGTCCTAAGACAATACAATTTTGGGAAAAGGTTTGTGAACGGTTGAGTCTGGTTCTGGACATTGCAATCCCCATGAGTGCCTCTCTGTTCATTCTAGGAGATATTTCCATGCTGGATGATATTGACTTTGGCAAGAAAATTTGGTTGCTGCGTGCATGTATGGTTGCGAAAAAAATGATACTGAGGTCCTGGAAGTCGAGCCTTTCTTTTAATATTGATGAATGGGTGGAAGAGCTTCTAACTGTCTCGATGTTTGAAAAAGCCATTTATAAATGCAAAGATGAAATTGAACATTTTTGGGATATTTGGAGATGTTTTCTTGATATCGATGGATAGTCTTGATCTTTCATTGGGATTATTGTGTCCCTGATTCTGTGGATTGCTGTCATCTATCATTGCTCATGGTTGTATACATTGTACTTATGATGTTCTTGTGTTTGCTGTATGAATTTCTGCCTTTTTCCTGTTTTCTTGTTTCTTTTTCTTCATCTTTTCTTTCCCTTGTGTATCTCTATTCTTTTCTCTTTAATGAGTTGCTTAATAGTAGTTTATAATTTGTTGCTTTTTATGATGCTTAATGTTTGCTTTTGCTGTTGATTACTGTTATGAAAATAAAAAAATGTGAACGCCTTGGGTGTATAAGCATTGTCTTCCATCCACAGTTAATCTGCATCAGCATGCAAGTGAACGCCCTACATCAGCTGGACAACGCAATACACATCAGCAGAACATATTACCGTACACATTGTGTGAAATGAACCTGCCTGCATGCATCCAGGGACATGTGCATTTCAACACCGAATAGCTGCAGCCATGGTAGTGATCACTAAGGCGACAGGTCTGATATCAACTAACACATACCTCATTGTGCCCCACGCAGGTGATGGTGGCTATCCCTTGAAGCCGTGGCTACTTACCCCTGTACGGAACCTGCAGAACAGGCATGAAGAGGAGTACAATCGGGTTCATACCAGTACCTGTGTTGAGATCGAGCAGACCTTTGCCTGTTGAAGGCACGGTTCCGCTGTCTCAGCAGGTCTGGTGGAGCACTCATTTACAGGCCTGAGAAGGTGGCATAGATCACCATGGTCTGTGCCATGCTGCACAACATGTGCATCCAGAGAAACATCCCAATGCAACCTGACATTAACCTACATGCACCGGGTGAGGAGGATGATGGAGGAGGAGCAGCACCCCTGCCAGTTCGCGATGCACAGAAAGGCTGTGATGTGCGCCAATCACTGATTGACGATTTCTTCTGAACCACAGGGATGCAGATGGGTCTGTGTTAGTACTACACTGGGCACTGGGATCGTGTGGATATGGACACAGGATGTGTGGGGAGTTGGGCACTGTGCGCAGTCAAGAATTGAATAAACACACACGAAATGAACAATGTCCAGTCATGAAATGATTTTTAACACAACGGGTGTATTGGAATATTAACAATGTAGTGCTAGAACTCTCCACCTCACACACAGCCTCCCGCCACCCCCTCCCCCAATACCCCCAACACCCCATGCCCCCCGCCCCACCAACCCATACCCCCAACACCCCATACCCCCCGCCCCAACAACCCATACCCCCCAACACCCCATACCCCCCAAACAACCGAAACACCCCGAACATCACCACCCCCCCACACCCATTGTCAGCACACACACAATGTTCTATTCAAGAGTTTTGCAAGGTGACACTTGGCATATGCAGGGTGGGCCTGCCACTTCTGGCCTCTCTTCGGGTCTGGGGGCAGCATGTCCATTTGGCGTGTGCTGCGCCTGTCCATGAGCACAGGACTAGAGGGAGTCGAGCTGGCAGGTGTGGTGGATGGGGTGGAGGTGGATGGGTGTGCCACTGCTGGTGCTGTTTGTTGCTGCTGCATGTTCTCCAAGATCTTGCCAAGGACCTCTGTGACCGCAGCCAAGCTCTCCCTGATCACTATGGTGTTGGCATTCATGGCAGTCATGGAAGCTGCATTTGCCTCCCGAATCTCGCGGCGGGTCTGTTTTCCCTCCGCCACATACTGGCGGACCAGCTCAATCAATCAGTCCTGCCGGGCCTCAACCCTCGTGAGGCGGGCCTCCATGTCTGTGGGGGCTGTGGAGGTGGAAGGTGCTGTGGCAGGGTGGCCCAATGCTGGACTGCCATCAGATGTTGTGGACAGATGTGGACTGGCCAGTAATGTGGGATGTTCTTGCATGGGGCATACAGGTGTGCCGTGTTGGGACTGGGTGTATGCAGATATGCAACATATATAATGTTGTCCATGTCAGAGAATTCCTCTGCGTGGCCCTCCACGATGCTGAGGGGGGCAATGGCTGCTACCTCCCCAATGGAACTTGCAGTAGCTGACTGGGTTCCATCACCCTCTGCCTCTGTAGGTGTGGTTGACTCCATTGTGGCTGTATAGTTGCCTGGTGTTGTCTCCACCTCAGCTGCCCTGGCCTGTACTGCTGGCCTTTGTTGGACTCTGGGTGTTGTTGTTGCCCTGGAGGAGGAAGCTCCGCTGGCTTATTGTGTGGCCCTGGTACCCTTAGTGGATGTGGTGGCCTTTGGGGCAGACTCCTGTACATCACTTTCTGCTTCTGTGCCTGTGGGGGTACAAGAGAAGCAGGGCATCAGTGATGGTGGTACGTGCAAGAATCATGATCTGGTGTTGTTCAATATTTCACATTTCATGCATTGCTTTCTTGTAGGTGTGACGCTCGGGGTACTTGCAATGTGGGGGTGCCATTTGGCATACGACGTGCACTCTAATTTCTGGTGTGTTGTGTTCTAGGTGTCATACCGTTTTATTGCGATTTGCGTGATGTGTGTCATGTGATTGATCCCTGTGTTTGGTGTCTGTTGGTAATGGTATTGGCACGCAGTGTGCATTTCATTGTGCCTGGGTTTGGGCCACCATCTGGACATGGATGTGTATATGTGTGTATGCATTGGCTTGGTTCACTTTCACATCTGTTGTGCTGCATCATGCTTTAGTTTACTGGGGTTTATGGGGTCACTCACCTCCATCTCCCAATGCCGCTGCACCCGTCTCCATTTCACCAAAGCCCTCTATCGACTCCATATTAATCATGGTGCTGCAGGTATCCTCCCATCGCATCAATTTTGTTGGTGAATGGTCCCCGCCACCTATGGCCATGGCCTCATTGCGGTTTGATGCCAGTATGTTTCACACCGAGAGACGTAGATCGCCCCACCTCTTTTTGCAGTCTTTCACCGTGCGGGGGGTGGTGCCAACCGCTGTCACCTTACGTGCCACCTCCTCCCATATTTCTTTTTTTCTCATTTGGGCTTTGCGCTTCAAGTTAGCCACAAACACCTCATCCGCATGGACTGCCAGCGTATCCGCATGCATGTTGAGCTCCTCGTCAGAGAAGTGCTTTTTGTGCAAGCGGGGGTAGACTTCTGGGTTGCCTTTGACATGATGGGATGATTGGGCCTCCTCTCCACTCTGTAGCACTGCTGTGATGAGAGGATTGCAATGGATTGTGTTTATTAAGATGGCTGCCGGCGCATTTCCCGTTCCGGTGCCATGATGTTACTGCTGGGTCCGGTATTACGGGCCCGGTATTTGCGTGATGGTATTGCCGGGTCCGTTATTAAGGGGTTGCTCCTGGACAGAGGCGGTATCGGCGGGTCCCGTGATGGTGCTATCGGGCGTTTGGAGGGTCTTTAGCTGCATGGCGGTGCAGCCATTGCCGGCATGGAGGTTCGCGCATGCTCGCACTCTCGTAATCAGCCGCTATTAGGGGCATCGAGGCTGCACGGACGCGCTAATACCACCATGCCGGTAATGACTGCGATTTTACCGTGATTCTCATAATGAGGCCCATTGAGTACATATCACCCAAAGCATAAGGCGAGAATTGTTAATTCTCAATACCCTGCCAGTAAGGGACATAATTATTGACTTCAGAAAGATAGAACGTTAATTTTTTAAGAACGAACCCAGTGCAATAATTCATTAGATTAGGGTACCCAAATCCCCCTTCCTTCACAGAGCGTGTTAAATCTTAGGCCTGTTATACTCTCCCCAAAGAAACTCTTGAAAAACCTTATCAATACAAAAGAGGACCTTCTTTGTGAATTTCAGGGGGATAGATTGGATAATGTAGAGCACTTTTGGTCAAAGGACCATTTTTATGGCATTAACTTTTGCACGCAGCTCCAGCTTTAAGCGACCCCACTTTAAAATTTCTCTTCGGATTTTCTCTAATATTTTTGAAACATTGTATTCTGCCATCTTTTTCAGGTCACGGACCATGCAAAACCCCTAAATATTTAATTGCTCCCATTTCCCATTGACAGTTCCAGGAACCCATAACATTCCTTGGTTGTCCAACATCCAGAGGAAAACCACTGTCTTTTCACAATTTATCTTGTGGCCTGATAACAATCCCACTTCCCTAAATATACATTTAAGTTTTCTCACATCCTTCCATCGGGTTTCACAAGATGATAGTCATGTCAGCTGCGTAACACAAGATTTTAACTTCACCATCCCCAAATGTGAGCCCATGAAGACTCTGCTCTTCTTTTATATATGCAATCAACTGTTCTATTGCTAAGTTAAACAGGTATGGTGACAACGGGCATCCCTCTCTTGTACCTCTGGACAGGAGAAATGGAGAAGACATAAAACAGTTGACCCAGACTCTGGCACTGATAGATGAGTTCAGTGTTTTGATAACTGTTATAAAAGTGTCCCCAATGCCCATTCTCCTAAGTGTGTGGTCCATGAAAGCCCAATTGACCCTATCGGGAAGGCCTTTTGTGAAGGCCTTTTCCACATCCATAAAAATTAAAAGTGTATTCTGGATCTTTTCCTTCAGTAGACCCATTATGTCTATTAGTTTTCTAATATGGTCATACACATATCTACCCCGCATAAAGCCAACCTGGGAACTACTGGTCAGATCACTAAAGCATTTATCAAGCCGATTAGTCATTATTCTCGTAAATAACTTAAGGTCAACATTTAGTAATGATATCGACGTATAGTTTTCACATTTTTGCAGTCTTTTCCTGGTTTCGGGAGCAACACAACACAGACCTATTTTATCGTGGGACATACAATCCCATCAGTCATGAAACCATTATATAGTGTACATAAGAACGGTGCCAGTATAGGACCCAGCGCCCGGTAAAACTCAACTAGAAGACCATCTAAGCCTGGTCTTTTAACTATATTGAGTTGTTCGATGGCTGTCAGTATTTCTTCCCCCGTAATGGGACCATCAACAGTCGCAGCTTGGTCATTAGATAACCTTGGTAGGGTAATTTTGTCAAAAAAAGCATCCATACACTCAGATGTTGGGAACTGATGTTCCTTATATAGAGATTTGTAAAATCTCCGGAAGCTCTCGCATATCTCTGCTTTCTTAACTTTATATTCTCCGCCTTCACCCTCGATTTTCTGGACAAAGGAGTTATCTACCAGACCACGTAGCTTATTTGCCAACAACCTACCATTTTTGCCCCCATTTTCCCAGAACTTCTGTCTCATGAAGTACATGCCTTTCTCATATTGGGTATCCATCTCCTGTCTAAGGTGTTCCCTCAACCTGTCCACGTCAGCCTTATCCTTGCTGTTCCTTGTCATTTGGTATTTCTTGTGGCCCGCACCCAACTCACTCTCCAACCTCTTAAGCTCAGCCATTCACTTTTTCCTCGTACGGGACGTGATATTCACCAGCCCCCCCACCCCTAATTGCTGCCTTAAAGCTGTCCCAGACGATTACATTGGATGCAGAGCCCTCATTTATATTAAAGACATTCCTGGTGAATTCTTGTAGAGACGCAATCACTCCTTGTTCTTGCAATATGTAAGTTTTCAAGCGCCATTTAAAAGATCCAGAACATTCTATTCCCATATTCAATCGCATCACCATCAAGGAATGGTCTGAAATACCCCTTTCCTTAATGTCCACATTAGATGCCTTTTCAGCAAGCCTTTCCGAAATCAAGAAATAGTCAATCCTTGAATATGAATCATGGACCGGCAAAAAAAAGGAAAATTCTCTCTCCCACGGGTGCATGAACCTCCAAGCGTCAACCAAATGAAGACCATGTAAGAATTCATTAAATGCCTTACTCACGCTCCCCGCTGTGTATCTACACTGGGCAGAATGATCCATTCTTCTGTCAAGAACACAATTAAAGTCACCGCCGAGAACTGTGTATTCCCCATTCATTTCACTTACAAGCGTCAACATCTTCTTAAAGAAACTGCTCCCGCCAACACATGGTCCATAAACAGATCCTATTGTGATTAATGTGTCTTCATATTTACCGTCTATCAGAATTGCCCTACCCTCCTCCTCCATCACTACTTTCTCCATGCTCAAATTCAGACCCTTGCGTAACAAGGTCCCCTCGATTTGGTACTGTAACAGTTCAAGAATGCCCTTGTAAGGAGATGATCTGATTCTTCAAGTAGGTGAGTCTCCTGCACAAGTGCAATATCTATTTTCTCCCTCTTCAGTCTGGTCAGCACTTCCCTCGTCTTCCTAGGAATATTGAGACCCTTAACATTCCATGAACAGATGTTTAATTTACCCACCTATTATCATTCTCCAAAATATATCTAACCACCTAATTCAAACACCTTCCCCTGAACAGGATATGTAGGGCTAGAAAATCAAATGTCACATAGGCGCCCACAAGACAACAGATAACAAAAACAGATACACACAAACTATCAAAACACACAAAAATATACATAACACAACACCCAGTACCCTCGCAAGGTGGTATTGAGTCACAATATATACAAAAACTCCACCATCTTGAACTGAAATGATTCCAAAGCCTGCGCCTGGTTCCTTGTTTTTGAAAACTAAGTTTAGCAATACTCATCCCCACCCCACCCTGATGGCCCCATACTATTCGATAATCATTGTAGTTTTCCTAACATCAGTTTATAAGCTAATCACCCATTCACTATCTTTAACCATGCCCTGCATTGGCAACATCACTGCTACCTATGCTCCCCTGTCATCCATAAATGGCCACACAGGCCTTCCCGGTCCATCAGCTTTGTCCCTCTAATAAGGTAGCTACTATACAGTAGAATGGTAGGTACTGCACACACATAAACCCAGGGCATTCATTTCCTGTACTCCATCCGCTATATGGCCTGCGGCATATCAGGTCAACTCCTGCAGTAGTTCACTCATGGAATATATTCTCAACATTGGGTTTCATTCAAATATATTAGTTAAAATAACAACCCAATAAAAGTTACCTGAGCTATCATGTTACCCATTACAGTATTTAATTTGGCCCGCATTTCAATATCCTAATGTCCCTCATCAGCCCCATTCCACTTGAAGGCCCATACCAAATGCCAAGCTCATGCACTATTGCTGATACCAAGAATTTCCTTTACATTATGGTTGTATTCACAAAAGGATCAACGGCATCTCTTTTAGTTGGAAATCAGTGAATCACTACACTGTGGATACCTCCCAAAGCACCCTTGAACGAGCTGCATGGAAACATACCAGCGCTTCAAAGAAGAGGGTGGATCACTTAAATATAAAGGCGTGTCCCGAGAATTGCATCAAATAAACAAACATCCGGTATTCCAGCAAGTAAATATGAAGTCATTTGCAATAAAAAGGGATCAGTATGAGTGGCTACGATTGAGGGTAACAACGCAATCAGTCCACACCCCACTTTAGACCATATGACTGTACCCTACATTAGCGGACATTCAGAAATGTGCAATATAATGGTCATAAGACTGAAATATGAAACTCTAAGAAGTACGGCACAAGTGTATACAGCACAGCATAGTTATCCAAAACTCTGATCTCCACCTGTGAACATATTACACATTACAACATCCGTGGTGCAGTACTTCCGACAGCCAGGGGGCAGAAGTCAGCAGAATATGAGGCTTCAAGTACGGAACGCATGTTCACACATGTCTATATTCGGGATGCGATGCATATCTATATATGAACTCCATTCCTTTGAGCTGGTTTTTAATGTAACATATCACCGCAGAGTTATCCCGCTGAAGTCAACTCACATCATATGATTTGAGTAGCTTACCGAGTTATTGACAAGACATCTGGGCAACCTGACCAAAATCCCCCATGTTCTCATTACCTCATTTTGGCGCTCCCCACACCCCCTGCTTGCCGATCCCATAGTGTGTCTACTCACCTCTGCATTAACGTTCCAGCCGGAATACAGCGTCTCCACAACCATGTTCTGCTTCCTGCAAAGTGACAATGCTACTAGGCCTTTCCTCTAACAGCTGGAGGCCCGATCATATGAAATACAATAAAAATAAACCGTAATAATGGACCCAGTTGCAGCGGCAATATTAGCGTAATTAAGCTTAAAATCCCAAAAATTCAAAACGGATGAACTAGTGAGCCAAAAAATTAATAAAATAGAAGTCTGCTGGAGAAAAATAAACCAATAAAATGGGTTGATGAAAACATCAAAGTCATAGTGCATTGTTAACTATCTTTTCTTCTTAAATGGCAATGATCTCTGTGAGGTAGAGGCAGTAGCATCCATGGGCACCAAATCTTCTTCTTTTTCCAAGTCACTCAAAAAAGCCTCAGCACCTTTACTATCGCCGAAGGAAAACAATCTGCAATCCTTGATAAAACAGAGGATGGCTGGGTAAACCATGTATTATTTGAGATTCTTCGCCTTCGCTTTTTTCTTTGCAGCCTTAAACTCTCTTATCTTGTCTAGGACATCATGGCTGAGATCCCCAAAAATCATCACTCTGTGACCATGCCAAGATAAATCATGTAATTCACAAGCCTTTGTAAGCACCAGGTCTCTCATTGGAAATCTTAAGAACTTCTCCACAAAATGTCTGGATCGCTGACCCAAGGATGGTTTTGGGCCCAAATCCTATGTGCCCTCTCTAAATCCAAATTTGTTTTAGGGTCCAGCTTGAGTAGGGAAATCAGGACTTTTTCTATAAATTCCATGGGCATTCCTCTCTCAATTTCTCCAGGAAGGCCAGCAACCCTAACATTATTTCTCCTTGAAAAATGTTCTTGCTCTGAGATTTTTAAGGTCCGTTTCTCATTCCTTATCTGAAGGTCTTTAATCTGATTTTCCATCTTCTCCACCGTGCCATCCACTTAATTCAAGAGAGTCTCCACTTTGTTAATGTTGGAAGTTAGTTCAACATATCTTTCCTCTGCCCTAGACACCTTCTCTTTGATCTCAGTGACATCGAGGGTCACCCTAGTCAGCAAGTCCAGTATCTTATCTTCTCTCTCATCTGAGGTCTTCTCTCCATCCCCTTTCTGCCTTTTTGCGGGTTGTTTTGGATCAGTTATGATTGGGTCAGCCATGGTAGAGTAGAGATTCAGTTCAGGCGCAGGATCTCAGCCTTCAGTCAGCCATCCCTGGAGCTGGCAGTTCTAGAAAACAGCAAATATACTGGGCAACATGGATTGATCAGTATAAAGGGTGTACTTGAATATGATAAGGGGTCTCCATGGATTAGGGAAACCCCTTAGGATCAGTACCAGCAGATTACTCTTAACAACTGTCATACAGAGGTGCCATGAGTTAGGCTTGCTGAAGAGATTGTTGTACTCAGTGCAATGGTAGAACTAGAAACCATATACTGAGGCAGGTAAGACTCCAACAGACTAGGCAAAGGCAACAGAAGTCTTTCTCTTATCTGATCGAACGGAGACCAACCCAGGGGTCACACTGTAAACGGATACAGAGCAAAGCACAACAGTGGACCACGATGTAATACAGGCGGAAAGCAGTGTTGAAAGAAGTAACTAGGTACAGGAGAGGATAGAGAAACAAAGTACAAAGCAGAGACTGGAATACCAGAATACCCAAAGCAAAGGACTCAGGCAAGATAGGTCGCTGCCAACACAGCGAATACAGGGGATTCAGGAAACTCAAAGCACGAAGAACAGAGACTAGAACTATGTCCTGAAGACTGGTAATATCGCAGGCAAGGAACAAACAAGAGAAAAACTAAGCAGAAACAGGACAAGTCTTTGAAGCAGAAATGCTTACAAAAAACAGGGTGTTTACAGAAAGCCAGAAAGGCAGAAAAGATATCAGTAAAGCACTGAATGTTTTTAACAGCATCACAGGAAAGGGAATCAGAAGTCAAAAGCTGGAAATCAAGGAAAGGTTAAAACAACAGGCAGACTGCAAAAGCAGACTGAAAATGGTGCTGCAAAGCAGCAACAAACAGCATTCAAAAGCCAAAAATCATGATATTCAGGAAAGGTTCAGAAACTGATAACAGGTCACACAATCACAAACTTCCAGTGGAAGGGAAGCAGTCAACTGAATAACTGCTTCTGTTCAAAGTGTGCTTATAAAGGCCCTCTTAGCCAACAGCCCAACCCGGTGGAGCTGATTGAAGCCTAAGGCAGCTGTGTCCGATTAAGCCCAGTCTAGGCTTCAGTAGCCTGGAGCAGTGGATTGCAATTAAAGCCTCACCCTTTCTTGGTAGTCTAGCCTGCAGCAGCTTGAAACACTTGAATACAATCAGGGCCTTTCTAGCTCTTAGTAGCTTTCTGCAAACAAATGCACTCAGTAGGCCTCCTCCAGCACTCTGCCTCTTGGACAGCATACATGTACCAGGATGCATTTGCTGGTTGAACCCAAAACCCAGAATGGAACATGAAATTAGATTGATCCAAAATTGCAGCGGTAAAACAAGTAAATGATTGCAGAGGCAGTTTGTATGTTTCAACTGCTCAATTATGCCATAAACAGAGTCTCTGAATGCGCAAATTTAGCGGTGCTGGGTGGCAGGTGGGTAGGATCATGATACGACCCCCCTCTCAAAGGTCATCTCTGGGCATCCAAAAAGGAAGATGAAGCAGCCAGAGTAAAAGTTGAAGAAAAAAAGTCAAAAACGATGCCCATGGAAAGGTTCTATAAGGTTCTATAGTACTTTGATCAAAAAATGCAAAATCGTGATTGATCTTTACAGCCCACTCAGCTGACTAACAAGGTACATCAGAACATAAGGCAGATGTACAGGAAAATAGAACTGTAGACTGCAGCTTCTTAGTGGTTATTGCAATAGAGGTTGGCACAGACAAAGGAATTGATGGTTTCAGGTTGTTCTTGGAATGTGGTGTTTGTGAATGTGACTCCAAAACGAAAGAAAGGTTTTTGTCAGCCGGATGTGGCATATCTAAACTATCTTGATGGCTTTCAGGAAGGGCACGTTTTTTCTTTGCCACTGGAAGCTGGTTTTCTGATGGCATTACTTCAGCTGGTATGGGGATTCCTATAGACAGAATGTGGCATTGTACCGTGAATACCACACTCATACAGTTGGCGACAGGCTCAGAGTTTTCATGTACTTTGTCAGGAAATATTTGTGAGTGCAAGGATAGTTGTGACTCAACCAAAGCCCTTTCACAGACAGGGAGTGCAGGTACCTCGTTCCACTGGTTCAAATGTTCAAGTAGCATAACACTAATAATGGTATTGAGCATAAGGTCTTGAAACACTAAATCCATTACTGAATCTTACTTTGCACTGAAGGGTATGATTTTGCATTCAATGTAATCCTCATTCATTTCTGGTGATTTCATTTTAGGCATATTTGGGTGTTGAAGTGGACTCAGGGGTAAGCATGGATACCCAGTCCAGATTCAGGTCACAGGCCAGAGCAAGCTTTGGAATACAATGTCTGAAGAAGAGGGTTGTTGGAATGGACATTCTTTTGGTTGCTGTGGAAACAGCGATGTTGTAATTACTAGAAAGGTAGGTGCATTGCTGGCTGAAGTAGTGATGCAAAGACACTCTCTTTTTATATGAAGGGCAACTAATTGGAACTGACAAAATCTTATAACTATTTGGGTGTAACCTTTATGTCTACCATGTCTGGTAATAACCATTACGTTAAGCAACGGGATAATATGACACAATCCATTGGTGGTATCTTTAGCTTTGTAAAATCTCTTAAAAGATAGCCCTTGAAGATGCTGCTTAGGGTATATTCATCCTAAGCTAAGGTAACTGCAACATTTGGTGTCGGGATTTGGGGATATTCCTGTGTAAATACATTACAGGTCCAGGAGAATACATTTATAAAACAACTCCTGGGCTTAACAACCTCAGCTGAAAATTCGGCCATACATACTGAGCTATGCTTGCCTTTCCTGGAAGATGAACTTGCCTTAGAGCCTATATTTATCTGCATTAGAGTTTAATGCAATAATTCTATCCCAACAAATTATGCAACATATCTTGACTTCAGAAGTTAATCCATTGTTAATATGTTGGCCTTTTCATATTAAGAAGTGGTCATGTAAGATAAACATGGATGGTATTTCTTTCTAACCCTCATATTCTAAATATAAGGGCTGGCAATGAATATAAAAAGCGACTCCTTGAGATTATATTTTCAATGAGGGAAATTAATGAATTAAGTAAGCCAGCCAAACACTGTGTGAAGTGATCGGGCAACATGTGCCTCTACCCCCACAGGTGTGTGTTCTAGACTACACCGGAAAAATGGCCGAGGAGTAGCATAGATGCCTGAACCTAGGTCTGCTGGTTGCCAAAAGACGTATGTTGATGGGCTGGACTATGCATTGGCCACCATCGGTTGATTAATGATTTCATGATGTAAGCTGGGCTAATGACGCGGAAGAGGTCTATGGGACCTTGGTCCTTACTACGAGTAGACATAAAGACATTTGCCCAGACTTCCGCCAATACCTTTGTGATCGTAGTGGGCAGCATCCAATGTTGGTCAGGGGTAGTATGAGTGGCACGTGAGCCTCAAGCATGTAACTTGTGATTATACTGGAATTGTTAAAGCTTTGTAAATTTGTGATTTATATGTACTCTGGATTTTGAATTGTCACCAAGTAAACCTCCTAAATAAATGTTTTTTTTTAAAGTAAGCCAGCCAATAGAAATCATCGAGCTTATGATAGCATTCATAAACAAACTTTAATACCTCTTGTGCATTATTATAACTTCAATCAGTGCAGACCTGTGATGTATTTTATTTTATCTGCAAATACTTCGCCCAATGCATGGTCTTGACTTTCATATTTGAAGTCAATGATAAATATTAGAAGATTGTTACTGGTTGCATATTTTTGACGTGACCGATCTTTTTGCATTATTGTAAAATGTATAAATCTGTGATTTTATGGTGATGATATATTTTATGTATTATTTAGGAAATGTGCAACGAATGTTTTAAGGAAGCTTCTTCCGAATTAAACAATGTTATAACAATGGCTCATCTAAGGCTGTACAATTGTTTATAAGATCTTCCATGCCCTATTGGTGGCTGCAACAGCATTAACATTGATAAGGATGCAGTCCCATATCTTATTTTTCCTTCATTAAGGAAGTTACTAGTCATTGGTGTCAAACAATGTAGTCTCATTGTTATCTCCTCACTAATTTCTACCTCACAGAATTGTCTTTCCTCTTGTGAATTCCAATCTTTTCTGTTCTGTATGTCTCAAGCACCTCCGAGCACATGTTGAGCTTGTGGCACATCTGGCTGGGGAGCAGAACATCAACCACACTGCAGATCTTGATTCTGCCCCAGAAAAGTGGAGAACTGCCACTTCATTTATGTATGTATGTAGCTGTTTTATAGTGTGAACCTAACTAGAAAGCAAAGGAGTGCTGTACAGTGAAGGGAGTGGAATATGGAGCAGAGATCATCACATTGTCTCTCTTTGGTCCACATTTGTAGGTGAAGTGTTCCTTGAAGAGCAGGGTGTTTGGATATTTCCTAAATTGCAGTAGGGAGGGAGTCAGCCTGATGTCAGCAGGGAGACTGTTCAAGAGCCTGGAAGCATGGTTCCATGTCATTTTGCCGACAGTAATTACTTCAAGGGTAATTTACTTCAAAGTAATTACTTCAAAGAAATCACTTCAAATGTTTTTTATTCTGTTATTTGGGGGGTTGCACCCAAGCCCCCCCTGCTCTACACTAGTACCCCTACCCCATGTGTCTCCCTACCACTTTTCACCCATTAACCCACAATCCCCCATAATAATTGAAGTGTTTTTGAAGTAATTACTGTCAGAAAAACCTTGGGATACTGGGAGCATAGCCGTTCTTCCCCATTTTACTGCTGCATACCATCATCTAAGGAACACAGCTCAAAATCTGCTGCGACGGCAAGCAGTCATGCTTTCAAAATATGTAGGATGGTGGAAAAAGCACTATGGTCACTGCTGCGCCAAACTCAAAATCTGGACCCTCAGTGTCTTATTTGATATAATGCTAAATAAAGTTATATACATCTATAGCTTAAATTATATACATCTATAGCTTAATATTGTGGTCATGCTCATTAGAAGAATACATTTCATAGAGGGGACGACTTCCACTTGCCGTAATGTGCAAATGGGCCCCTCTGTTCGTTGTTTAACTTTTCCAACACATAGAGTAAAACATAGGCAAAAGCACCATTAATCTCCATTTTTCCTCTACATTTATGGAAAGCTGTACTTGCCTCTAACAATTAACAGTTGCGCGAGGCATTTACAATGGATCCCAATGGAATCCGCCTGCTTTTACCAGGTGGTTATTTCAGGCAGATTACATAGGAATCTATTGCACTACCGCCAGCATGAACAGCCATGCTGGCCGTAATGCAGCTGCCTCTTTAAGACAGAGTGGGAACAGCAGGAGGATTTGGTTTGTCCCACGCCTTCCCCTACAAATATCGAAAAATCCAGTTAATCAGGGGGAAAAGGCACACTCATGCTGCCACTTTTTTCAGATCCACTGAACCTGGAAAATGACCTCCACAGTCTTGCAGTGCCATAGTGCTGTAAATAACAGCTGGTTCAATAACTGTAAACTATATACTTTTAAACCCTATAGAGATGTATGCCTCTTAAACTGTGTGCTTTCATCTTCCAAGAGCCGCTTTGTGCAGAACAACTTGCTTTCAGGAAGTAACCAGACAGAAGGAAAGTTCAGTGACGTGTTTCAGGAGGATTGCGAGGGCGGTGTTACTCTGTGAAGTCGGTGATATGCCCCCATCAGCGAGTGTTTGTATTGCATGCACTTCTAACATTCCCCTGTAACAAAAAGTCCCTTTTACACGGGTAGGCAATCTTATTTTCAAAATATCGCTGCTTGGTCCGAAATGGGTCAAGCAACAGCCAAACGATTCAGCAAGATAAATAACGACCCCTTTGTGATTCATCCAACAGCATGCCAGATTTGCAAGCTAAGCACAATATATGATCTAGTACCCAGCCAAAAGATATTGCGTAATTAAAGCCTGTGTATGCCTTTATGACACTGGCCTCCTTTCATTGCTGCTTCGAGTGATTTACCTTGCTGCATTGTCAGAGCAAGGCTTGCTGAACTCAACTGAAACCTGTAATGATTGGTGCATAAAAAGCCAAAGAACAAAGCCCCGTCAAATAAACCGCCCCTATGAAGTGGGAAAAGTCTCCTGTTCATGGTGACTCATGGGCCTGCCTCGTTAGATAAATGCTGCAGGACATCCTGTGGTTCTTTGAACAGCTGCTGGCATTCTGACCACCACACGTTACGAGTCCTCCAATTTCAAACTAGGCAAATGACAACATATTAAATAATGTCTTTATTGAGTGTTGACCATTTTACAGAGGACTTGAAACAGCGAGCACAGGGGTCTGCAAACTGCAGCTCTCTGGATGTTTTGGTCTACGACTGCCATGACCCCGCACCATTGACTAGGTTGGTGATGTCTGATGGCAGGGCCATCTTAGAAGTTTGTGTGGCCTTGGGCGAAGATAGTCTTGCCATCCCACCCTGACCCTCGCCAATCCCACTAAACCTCACCGAACCCCCCTCCTCCCCCGCCCCAAACCAACAAAATGAAGGGATTGCACACCAGGTGCCAGATTACAGAAACGTTGCGCTGGTGCAGGTGCAAAATTGCACGGTATTAGCACTAGGGCAAAGGTTGCCCTATTTTTAAATACACTGGGACACATTAGAAAACTATTGCACCATGACAAGCGCAGTTTGACACATTAAAAGCACCAGAGCAAAAATTGCCCTAGTGAAAAAAAAAATATATTTTTGAGGCATTTTTGCATAAGCGCAAAGTTTGCTTTTTGCATTGTTTTTTGAACTAGGGCAATTTATCCCTTGGTGCTTTTAATATGCCAAACTGCCCTTGTCATGGTGCAGTAGTTTTCTAGTGTGTGCCAGTGTTTTTAAAAATAGGGCAAACTTTGCCCTAGTGCTAATACTGTGTAACTGTGCCCTTGCATCAGCGCAAAGTTTCTGTAATCTGGCCCCAGGAGTCTAATTCAACAGTAATTCATCTAGGCTTTAAATGAATTGTCGGGTATTTAATAAAATGTAAACATTGCATATCTCCATTACCTGTTTTGCCAACAATGACTTCAAGGCAGTTACACTATGGGCCTCATTACACGGTAGGCGGTAAGGGTTTACCGGTAAAGGGACCAGGGAGCTAATTACGGTACCGCAATTTGCGGTGCCGTAATTAGCACCTTCCCCATTCCCATTATGCCCTATGGGGCAAAAATGTGAATGGGGAACGGCAATGGAGGAAGGAGGAATTACCGCCTTCCCAACCTTGGAATAGGGCGGTAATTCCCCTTTCCACCAAGGCGGTACCAGTAAATTACCGGCATGAACCATGGCGCTAATGGCGCCATGGTTTACCGCCGTCCGTGTAATGAGACCCCATATCTTAAGTCTTGAAACACATTTCTTTGCATTCTGGTATGTCGAGGCTTCCATCAGACTGGGGAAAATAAAGTTGTGAGGCTGTCAATATATATATATATATATGTAAATTAGGGGGCTTGCATGTCTTTTACCACACAGGGCTTAACACATCTTACATTATGAGCCCTGAGTGGAGAGGAGGAAAGGTAGGGCAATGTAAATGCAATTAAATGAGTGAACTCCCTCTGAAAGTTTATCTCATTTATTAAGAACTAAGGGAGAATTGTGAATGCGTTTAGTAGCAACATTAACATGTGTTAAGGATCCAGAAATGATTAAAATATTGATGGTTATAGTATTTTGCAAGGCCCTTTGCGTCAAAAGGTGTGCAGGACCCCTTAATGTGCAATTTTGCATATGCATGGACGTCACAGTAAGTGACAATCTGGAAAATGACGTTAAAAGGAGTGAAATCAGTGGTTGATACTCTAGTGCATGCATCATTTGAAGTTACATTAAAGTAATTTTCCATGCGTAAACCAAGAGACACATATCTTTGTGGTATGCAAATGCATCGAGGCCTTGACCTCCCACACCAATTCTTCCCAGCTCCTGTCTATCATCTTCACACCCTCCGCTCTGGAGGCTCACACTTAACCGCCCGCGGCCCAGGCCGTGTAGCACTCAACATTCCTAGCAATTCGTCTTATGCTCAAACACGAGCTCGGACTCCCCAGCACTTACCCCCTCGTCCCTCTCCTTTCTACACTTGCACGCTCTGAATACTCACAAGGCATAGTAGGTTTCTCCCTCTCCCTCTTCCCCGTCTGCTCTTAAATATTGTGTTGTGATGTATTTCCCACCCTCGCTCACTCCCTGCCTTGTAGGCGCTTTGAAACAATATTTTCTTATTGTATAAGCGCCTAACAAGCAACAAATAAAATAAATAAATCGTCACTATTTCTATTATTGTTATATAGGGAATATTAAGAAACATGCATGGAATCTCACAAGAGTATAACGCCTGATCCATCACCCCTCCATCCTTCTTAGGTCATTAGATCAGGTACAACAAATGGGTTGCAACAATGATTATTAAAGCACTTAGAAGTAGTCAGTTTGTAGGAAGCATTATATTAATCACTAAACTATTGTATAATTATTATAATTTATAATGTATTTTGGAAACCCATTGCACTCCGTTTTTTGGTTGTGGCGTATATTGGCATTCTCCTTGCCATGATGTTTCAGCTGTACAACAGAAGAGAGGGAAGGGAAGGATGGGGCATGACATGGAACAAGTGAGAGGAAAGCAGGGATCATGTTGTTATATTCTGGATCCATTCAAGGGCTGCACACCACACACTACAAAAACGTAATTGTCTCCAAGAAAGACACGGATAAGGTAACTAAGTTCTCTGTTTCTCTCCACCTTATCACTCTGAACAGAAAAATCAGGGGGAGGTTTATTTATGCAACTGCTAGCAGTGCAGAAGCACATAGAGCAATTAGGGTCTTGTCTAATCAAATGCGAACATCTTTTTTTCAAAATTAGCATGAGGAATAGCCACTATGACAAGTAATGCTCTGGCACTGAGATGCAGCCTGCATGAGAGACCCCACTCCACCCCATGCCCTAACTCAGGGGCCTCTGTGGGAAGTCCTGCAGTAGCACACAGCAAAACACAGTAAGAAGCACTTCCCTAACAGATGTACACATGTATGCATGGATTCATAATCATTGAGGTGCTGTGATAACTAGTCATTATTGTTACATGTCTAAGAAAAGTGCCCCATCCCACTCACAGGATCCTGCATCAGTGCAATAGGAACTCTTGCAGATGATGGAAATCGTGTGGCAAGACTCAAGGAGTTCAATGTCATGCAGCTCCTGGTGGGAGGGCATGAGCCCCATCCATTGCTTCAAAGGTTTTATAAACACCTGGCCTATTGTGAAAGGAGACTTTGCCCAGAGAATGGGCAAGCTGTCCAGCAAGCATTCTGGCCACACTCTCTTTGGAATTGATACCTCTAACCCCAGAGTTCTAAGGTTGTCATGAGTGACATGTTCGCACAGTACTGACTTTTGAGCTCTGTCCTCTTCTTTGCATTCTGGTACTTGTGTTCCCTACTGTCATAATGAGAAGAGTTAAGGAAAAGGTACAAGAATGCCAGCTAAAAAGCCAGAAACCCGAGATACAATAAAATACAAGATACTATACATCTACATTTATTTCCTTTACATGGCTTTCTTATCTGTTTATGGCCTAAGAGTTAGACAGTAACGTTTGTGAATGGCTACAGACGCCAGGAGGGCCTGGGGCTAACATTTGAGGGGTGAGGGTGTTAGGATGACTTGTGATGTTATGAAATGGAAGGGGTCTGGGAATTACATAAGCCCCAATGTGTCACTCGTGTATGAATATGTCAGAGTATTTATTGGTTTTCTTTTGGTTTCTGCGGACATTGGTTAGGGAACACCCCACCTATTGGCTTTGGTTATACTTGTCCCAGTCCCGGCAGCTCGCGGACTTGGGCATGCGCTATAGGACTGTTGAAAACATTGCTACCAAGCTAGTAACAGTCCAGGGCATTCAGAATGTCAATCGACAACCACTCATAAAAACCTGTGAAGGACTGGTTGTGTCATATGTCAAACCAGCTGCTCAATGACCACACTCACAGACTCCAGTCTATCAATAGCATAAGATTAATTCTGATCAGACCATCACCTAATCAACGGCAAGCTGTTCCTCCAGATCCCTCATACCCTGGTTGTGGGATACAGCACATAGAGTCATGTACTCTGTGGGATACATTGACCCACTCAGCAGAAGTCCCATCCATTACCAAGCTGCACTTCAGCAGTTAACAGCAAAATGGCTGCACCGGCTCCTTTGAGCACCACTGCCTCGCATCAAAACTGTGTTTTGCAGCTACAAAAGGATGACTGCACTGTTTTGCCAAGCACCTCTTGGGCAGGATGGAACAAGGGGAACACTGAGAAAGCCCGCCAGTGTGTTTCTTACATGCACCCAAGAAGAAAATGAAAAAGCAGTGCTGCTTTGCTGCTAGCCCAAAGTTCCCGTTAGAAAGGGAAATATTTTACTTTTAAAATGATGCCACTCTGATGTTCTTTTCATCTGCTCTACATTACTCTGCTTTTATCAGTGAGGCCTTGCCATTCCCATCCATATTCAGATTGTGCTCCAGCAGAAGAGAGCCTTATTCCTGTATGGCAGGCTGTGTCAGACCAAGTCTGGGAAATCAACAGAAGCTTTACTTTCAACCGCATGGGAAAACGCTTGACTTTTGGGCTACAAAATGTCAAAAATCACTGCTTCAAAAGGAACCCTTGCTCTTAGGGCATATGTCAATTTCAGTGGACCTGTGTCTTAAACGGATTGCTGTATAAGTGAAACTGACTAGGGCTGCAAAACAATGTTGGGAAGTCAGAAGGAAGAGAAAACCTTTTGAAATGGTCAGCTCAGCAGAATTCACCATGTGTAAAATGCGCTTTTGCGAATAAGGAGAAATGCCTGTTTTAAAAGTGTAATGTTGAAAGAAGGCCCTGTCTTGGCCTAGCAATGTAAAGGGGTTTTGCTGTGAAATATATATGGGAGGTTTTATTTCAACAGGCTTGCTGCTGATTCAAAACAAAATAAAATAAAATAAAGAAATACATGTTTTTGGCTGTACTGCGAAATCAGCCCCAAACAGGTTTTTGCCATGGCCCAAGGGACATTTGGATGCTGATAAAAGCAGTGCCCTACCCCCCAAGAGAAGCCACAAGGGAGATCTGGGACACTATGTGTTAACTGCTGCCCTTGAAAACTTTGAATGGACCAAGACAAAGAAATATTGCGCGCTTGTCAGACTTCTGTCTGAGCTTCAGCTTGAGACAATAGATCTGGGACACCTAAGTGCGACTTTTGGAAGTGACAACCACCAGTCACTCAAGCTGGGGAAACTCCAGGGCAGCCCTGGGCTGAACTGACATTTGGTGATAGCCTGAAGAAAAAAATGGTCCCAGTGGAGGACAAAGGCTGCCCATTTTGGCTCTAAAGACTAGTTTATTAATAAAACTTTGAGACTTTTATTTGCGCAATTGGACAATGCAGAAATGCGAAAGTTTCAAAATCTAGATGCAATTTTGATGGCTGTAATTCAAGACGTGGTAACCTTCACTGGCATATAAGGGACAGAAATAGCAGAGAATTGGATATTCTGAGGAAAGTGTATATAGTGCCACTTTAAAATTCAAGATTAACATGCCTTATGATAATAGGTACACATGTATAAAGTTATAGAATTTTAGGTATGACATTTCTCACTGAAAAGGACGAAAAATTATTAGACATACAAAACAAAGTCCTACAAACGTGAGAATTGGACTGCCATGCTCTGCATGAAATTTTATCTGCCGATGTAATTTGATAAAGTGCCACAACTGTACAAATGTGTAATTTATGTTAAGATTGATTTTTGGCAAAATGGACTGTGGAATGGCTTTGCACCTCATAAAACACAACCCCATAAACTTAGTCCCCTCCTAGAGGAGGCAACCAACATTGGCTGACCTATCTGGTTCTTGGGGGTAGGTCGAGCTCAGTTCTGCCCATCATAAAAGCGAGGTGATGTCACCCGCTTTTATATAAATATATAAAGGGTGGGAGCTCACAGGGACAGGACACTCTCTCCTGAATTTCCAGCGCATGCGTATCCAGACATTTCAGATCCACCTTTGCAAGATTCCAGGCTCTACTGCTAGGCCAAAGAATAACTGACCTTACCCAAGCAGGGCAAACTATCCAGAAAATCCCACAAAAATCACAATAGCAAAGGAGAAAAAAAGCTGTGGTACCCCTGGGGAGCATCCTGTGTCCAGACCGGCCTTTTGCTCACTACCTGCATGCCCGCTGTACTCTTGGGGAGCATCCAGTGACCAGACTTGCCCAGCTGCTTGCTGTTAGTAGTGTCTGCCGATATCCTGTGACCAGAGCTTTTGAATCCAGAACCTGTTAACTGTCCAAATCCCCCAAACTCAAGTGCGGATTGTGAGTATTTCCCCATCCCATAGCCACACATAGCCTACCCCATCTTGATACTTTGTCTTTGTCCCACTTTTTAAGTCATCCTATCAATACCCTGATTCCTTGTTAAAAGTGTTAGAATTCTCTTTGCATCTTGTCATTGATCTCCAAGCGTTAGCGCCACTTTTCTATTAATGTATGTCTTGCATAGATCATAAGTCCTAGTCAAATTTGGAATAATCAAATTAATTCCCACATAAAGTTGAACGTGGGGTGAAAAGGTTGACGTCGCGAATCAATCTGGAAACGTACCGTGTCTTTCTTTAACCATAGAGTCTAGATAATTTAGTTCAAGTAAAACTTGCCTTTCCTTTTTAAAACCAATTTTCTTAACTGCTTTATTTTACCTAAACCAAACCTCATTCCACCTTGGAAATCTCATCCAATTCTTCAGCTATACCCACTCTTTCCCTACTATAGTGTCCTTGTGATGTGTATCTATCATCCAGCCTAAAACATGGACCATAAATTGTGTGATTTTCTTTGAAATTAAAATAAATAAATCTTGTATTTCCACCAACCGGCCTGGCTCATGGTCCATTGTGACCCGGGGTATTTGTAAAAGGGGGTGTGAGACAGGTTGGGTATCGGCTCAATTCGAATTCGCAGAAAACAAAGAAAAAGCATTCTAATCGCACACTATATCTAAGGCTAAGGTCGAAGGACCTGGTCTGGTGTGTGACGCCCGATTGGAATCCTTCACAACTCATACACAGGCACGTCAAACAAGATTTTATGTTTGGACTTGGCTGTTCAGTTTGTCCCCCTAAGCCCTACAGGGTCAAAGGAACAACTAGATGAACTCTGAATCCTGGCTGAAAGAACACAGTTGGTAAATTGCGAACTTGGTGGACATCCTCGTGCCAAAAATCCCAAAATGTTTCAAAAGCAGGGGTGAAGGCAATTGATATATGGTTCGACAAATAGCTAGCAAATCTCAACAGAAAGGATAGGATTTGAGAGAATTTTGTGCAAATCAGGGCTGGCAAAAGAGAAGTTGGTGTGTAAAATCCACCATCACTAACATGTAGGCATCAGCAGCACTAAATGATTCATGTCAGGCAGCGTTCCGGAAATCTGACTTCGACCCACTAGCTCCAGCTCTTACCACTCACTGCTATGTCCCCAAATTACACCTCTGCTGAACAAACCCCAATAAAGACTCCAAAGACATTCCAAACTTCCTCCCAATTCAGAACCTACTGTTTGAGGCAAAAATACTTTAACACATTTCCATGGCGCAATTACAAGAATAAAGTGAATCCAACTCCCTATTCCATAACCACCCATTAGGTTTCATGCTTGTCAGAGGGATTGAAATTACTTTGTTAAAAATTGGGGCGGGGGGTGGTCTGAAAAACCTCTGATGGCAACCATTCTTGAATTATCTGCAACATATGACATGGTTGATCACGACGTCCTAGCAGTCCTCTTTGAGCACGTCCACCATCTGACAAGACTGGTATGCTTTCTCAGAGACCCAAGGAGTTAATGATGAATGTGTAAATTTACCGAAGAGGCTCAACTCTTGACCTGTGATTATTTAATGTCCACTTGAGGCATTGAGTGAAAATGATGACGTCCTTATCAATCCACTTTTAACTCTATGTAGATGACTCCCAGATCAGGATTCACCCATGCACGATGAAAGTAAACACCATTATGTTGCATGTTACCAACACCAAATTCAGGATTTGATGATGCCGAGCTAGGAATACTAGTAACAAATACTAACTTACCTGTGGGTTCTGCAGCTCCAAATCCCTATCCTTCCCCTGACCTACTAGGAGATCCCAGCCGATACCAGGAGACGCTGCATGGAAACTAAAGATTGCATTTGACTCAAACCCATCCTTCAAAATCAAACTATTCCAGTAATAAGGAATGCCAACTTCCCAATTGTATCAGTGCCGAAAAATCCTTGCATTCCAGGAATTCTGCCACAAAGCGGCGGTGGCCCGAGGACCAGTCCTGTCATGGCTGGACTACTGCAACAGCAGCTACTCTATGCTCCGATAATATTCTTAAACACCCTCAGGTTGTCTAAAATAGAGCCCTGCAAGGTCAATGGCCTGATGAGAATGGACCCTACCACGCCTAGTCCGAAGTCCTCCATTGACTCCTTGGACAGCAAAGTGTCTAGTTAAAATATTTTCATACAACCCATGGAGTCATACCTGACCAAGGAGCTTAAATAGCAATAACTTTTCATGCTGGTGCAAATGCTGTGGATCCCTCTGGGATCCGCCAGCTTTATGTGCATGCTACAGAAGGCAGACCCCATGCCAGGCGCACATGGCAGGCAGTGTTTACTCAATTTGCACGGCGGAGTGCAAAAGTGCAGGGCAAAAGGCGGCGTACATGCTTGAATGCTGATCTTTGCACACTGCACTTTTGCACTCTGCCTTGTAAATGACCAAAAATCACTGCAGGGGAAACGGTCTACTTGTAAGAGGGTGCCCACCGCCGAATTACGGGGTAGACGAAAAATAGCCCCTTTGAATGATGCCTCTACTTATCCATTCTCCACGAAAGGGTTTGCAATCTCGCCCCCTTCTCTGACCTCCTTTTCCCCCCACTTAGCGCTCTGAAGTAGATTATTCAGCATGCAGCACTGCATAAAACACCAAACATCCACTTCCTGTAATGTGACCTTTCAACAGGTTAAAGAACTCTTACAATCATAAAGCACATATTATGTAGAATAATTCGCCTTCAAGCAATGCAATGGCAGCTTCCCCCAGCATGCCTGGCTACCACGACACCACTGCAGTGTTTGGAAAGGTATTACATGTAACATGGGAGATGAGCTACCGGCTCCTCGCTGAGCACAGCAGCACGCGCCGCTAACACTAGATAGGCCTGTGACCGTGAAATTGCTCAGTGTGTCTGAAGATGCAGGCAGAAAAATGTGTGTTTAGGCGTTTCGTAGCAGGTGATGCACGCCTTTGAGTTAGTAACTTTATTTGCAGCTTGTTAAAAAGCAAAATAAGACTGATATGTGCAAAAGCAAATATGTCTGTCAAACTGAGAAAGGGTAAATCCATTTTTTCCAAGGTTACTTGAGGGTGTTGTCGGATACACGATACACCCACTGCAATTACATCACAGACAGCACAGTAACATAAATAATGGTCCAGCCAACCATTTGATACGCCTATGGCTGTATGAGAACTCGGAAAGGACACCAGGAGATACTTTTCTGACTAATTTGAATTGGAGTTCATTACCTTGGAGGCCAGGTGGAGGGCCTCAGGGGGCCTGCTTGTCACATGATGCTTTGAACTATCTTGTGCTATCATCAGTGATAACTTGTTCTGACTGCAAGCAGTTTGCTTCCCACTCCCCAGAATGCTATGTGGCAGCTGTGACGAATCAACTTCCAGGGCACCAGTGGTCCAGGAGAATATCGGTTTCTAAACCATCAATCAGCCCCACACCTCTAGTACACCAGAAGGGATCTGCACAGATTGAAAACACAAGCAAATTATAAAACTCCTTGTCCAATTTTGGTAACGGGGCGGAACGGCAGGCTTGTCTCCGCACTGTTGTGGAACTTTGGTTAGTTGCAACACAGCGAAAATACAACTATTACCCAATGATAAAAGGGACTGTCCAGTCAAGGTGGTATACAAATATCTATTTTATTATCACAACCGACAGTTCTAGCACAATACAAAATACAACCCACCCTATAAAGGAATGCAGAGGACAGAGAGTTTCAAAGAAGGAAAAGGGATGCACTCTGGATACTGTCAGGAGGGTAGTCAGTATAGTAATTAATCACAATAGTTCACTGATACTTGGTGTCAAAACAAAGGGAACAATGGGTCGTAAAATGTCACTACGGGCCTTCAGAGAAGGACCAGGGGGACAGAACTACAATGTTCCTTATTCTTGTAGAAGTTCTTGGTGGTCGACAGTGTAGAGTTGGTTTCAGAGCGCTTTGCAGCTTCTGCGACAGAGTTCAAGACGGGAGACAGCTGCGGGTATCAGGCGGCAGGCAGTTCGGCAAGCGAGGCTGAACGGATGGCTGCAAGCTGGCCTACATGGCGGCTCAGGGTCAGGAATCATTGTCTCAGGGCTGGTCGGTGGTCCTGAAGCAATGCTCAAGGCGTCTCGGATGGTTTTAGCGGCTGTGGCTTAATAGCAGTCAGAAGTGCAGTCGGTTGCAGCTCGAGGGGCTTGACTGGCTCAAATGTCCTTTAAGGCGGATGTCGGTAGATGCTTGTCGATGCACTACTTCTAGCTTCTTCACTGGGCTCGTGTCATTCTTTAAGGTGGACGGCCCAACACTGAGGAGACTGTTGCAGGCAGCTGCCTTGGCCTTGGTTTGGTTCAGAGACTCTGGCACTTCCCACCTAGGAAATTTGCTGCAGAGCCTAGTAGGGCACGCTGTGTGCTGGCTGGGTACTGGTTCTGGAGATGCTGGAGGGTCTTCTGGATTCAGTATCTCCCTCTATTTCCTGGGAGATGTTTAGGGGAGGGATCTTGCTTCCCTCTTGGAAATCCTAGCCTTCCTTCACTGGCAGAATATGTAAGGCAGACTGTACCTTCAGTCAGGGTCCAATGCTGAGTTCTTCATGCTACTCCTTGCCAGGTCTTCAGATGACCTCCCCAAAAGAGAGGCTCAGCCTGCTTTTAAAGCCAAATGGGCCACAGTGATTGGTGTGGGCACAGCCTACCTTAATGAACCAATACTGGGTCCGCACCAACAATCTCCTGTATACATGAGGTCATAACCAGAGTGCTTTGTAACAGAAAAGGTAATAGGGTGAAAACATGCAATGCTAAATCCCACCCATCTTCCTGTCTGTTGTGGATCAAAGGGTTTTTCTGGTTAATTGAGCTCCAAGTGGTTCCTTGTTAAAGGGGCAAGTCTCCCTTGAAGCTGGGGCGAGACCAGACTTTCTGACTTCTGCAAACTACATTCTCACACCTTCTGAATGAGGTCCCCCTGTGAGGATGACTACTGTAAACAGCTGTCCCATGACAGTTCACTGCCCTTCTTACTGAGAGACGGTACCTGGCTTCAGGTTGACACAGATGCATTTCAACGGTTGCTGGGGTTTCTGGTCTACTTTATTAGCCTCTGAAGCCAGCCACCTTGTGGGCCTGTTTTAATTTAACTCGGAAGCTGCCAGCAGCAGCAGAGGTAAACAAACACACATGGCGGATCCATGGAGCCTTTGTTAGTTAATTAGGCTGACCATGGCAGAGGGAAGGTTTGGGCCTCCCACTTCTGAGATGACATGGTGTAATCCTGGCTGTCATATCCCAACTAAATATGACAGGGGGACTGCATCTGTAGGCTGTGCCCACCCAGAGTACATGGGTCTATGTGTATGTCCTGCAGTGAGCATAGGAAACTGTGTGCAGATTAGCCCCACAGATTTTCCAGAGGTTGATCTACCATCATTCATATACAATTTATAAAAGTCCAGGTAAGTGCACACCCACCGTGCTGATAGTGGAATTCCTCAGAGCTGCTTTGTACCTCACCTTCCGCTAGATTATGTTCATGACGTATTTGCACTGTTGGTAAAAACAGGAGGGTTCCACTGCTTCTCACACTGTTCAGACGGCATGGACTTTGTATTTTCAGTAAGTGCTATGTGTTTAAACACTTCTGCATGCTTACAAAACTAAAAACGGTTCTATAACATAATATAGGGTGCCTGCACTCTGTTTTTATTACATAAAAATAGACCAAGAGCCCCCAAATGAAGGAATAATTGTATGCGTAAATGTGCCAATGAGTAAGCCAGCCACACTGAGCCAGCCAGCCCAATGACGCAAGTTCCTATCTACTGCAAAAAAATATCTAAGGCAAATTCTGCAACATGGTTAGGCCTTAGGTGAAAGCACGTACGTGTGTAAACTAGCACTAGCCTTACACAAAAACCGAGGAACAATTCAATGATCTCTGATTCGTCATTGAAGCTAGAAATTAATAATGTTTCTCTTCATTATTTTGCAATACATTGGAACTTGCGTTATTGGACTCGCTGGCTCAGTGGGGCTGGCTTACTCATTGGCCCATTTTCTTGGACAGGCTTCCTGTTGCCTTCCTACAATCAAGATGGCAGTATCCGGGAAGGTCCTTGGGTGGCTTGGAAAACGGGGCGGTACACTGTCTGTTCTCACCCACGTTTCCAGTCACCTATTTGGCTGAGCCCCTTTCACCTGGTGCGAATAGTGACATAACTGCCATGGCCTTGTGCATGAAGATTAATTAGGGCATGATGTGTTGTACGGTATGGAACTGGAAGAAACCGTTCCTTATGATGGCTTCAAATTGTGGTTCTAGAGCATGGTCGCTGTCTATTGTGATTCCAAGATTCCTCAGTGTAGGAGTAGGCAGTGGGTGAGGGCCCATTATGTCTGGTCAGGGTATTTCTGTGGGGTTAGTTGGTATTGCACTAAAAATTATGAGTTCTATTTTGAATGGTTAAGCTTAAGTTTGTTCAAGGTCATCCGAGAGGGGCCTCATTACACGTTGTGCGGTAAAAAAGGCATTTACCGGCATGGCGTTATTTGCATCTCCGCCCTCGCAAGAGCCCGCAAATTGCGGACTATTACGAGTACGCGGACACGAGCATAGCGCCATGCCGGTAATCCTCCTACCGCCATGTAGTAAAAGCCCCCAAAAAGTCCCTTAACGGATTCGACCAAAGTGCTAATAGCAGCTCTGCCTTCTTACTGCATGCAAATTGCGGTCACCGCTAATTGCGGTCACTGTAAAAACACGGATGCGGAATTAGCATCATCGCACAGGAACGGGAAATAGCGCAGCGGCCATCTTTAAAAACACAATCCATTGCCATCCTCCGTATCCGGGACACCTTTCCAGGAAACTCGGACAAAAATCCTTCCAGGACACCCAAAGATGCCCAAGGCCCTAAAAAAATCTACAGAGCGGCAACGCAAGGAAAAATTCTGCAATGAGGAGCTCATAATGCTGACAGAAACACTAGCAGCAAATGCACATGTGGTCTTCAGCAACGACATGCGGCGGGAGACCATCCTCAAGAAGAAGGCCATCTGGGCAGAGGTTGCCAAGAAGGTCAGCGTGGTGGGCACCACCACTCGCACAGTTAAAGACTGTCGAAAGAGGTGGGACGACCTCCGGCTCCGTGTCAGGAACATACTGGCAGCGAACCGCAACCTGGCTGTGGGCACAGGAGGAGGCAGCGATTCGCCTATTAAACTCCGTGAGTGGGAGGAGACATGTGCATCCACAATTGGAGTGGAATCCATAGAGGGAGTCGGAGAAATGGAGCATGGCGTGGCCACTTCGTCTAATGGAGGTGAGTGTATGCATCCAAAAATGCACAGTGAAGTGTGAGGGGCCCCCCAATTATGTGTCCATATTAATGCCGTAGATCCAGCCACAAACATACATGCATGCATCACCACATACACGTGCAACACAGACCCATTCATACATGACCCACCCAACATCACCATTACCTGAATCCACAATAAAGAGGGCCAATTGCATAGAGCGGCATGAAGTAATCATTCAGCATAAGGCAGGTTGAACCATAAATGATGAATATCCCCATTTCTCACCCCTGCAGGATCACACACTGAAAATGAGGAGCCACGCTCTGCGACACCTGCTCCCCCATCCACCAAAAAAACCAGGAGAGATGCCACAAGGGACACCGCCACAGCCTCAAGGGGAATCGGGAGGAGTGACCATGACCAGAGGGACAAAGGCAGCAGGAGCACCAGTTCCACGCAGCCTGAGGCCATGCCTGCTGCCACCGTAGCAACCGCGGTAGTGTGTCTCCCAGCAAGTGAAACCAGCATGGACGGCACGCACTCTGCTGCCACCAGTTCAACTGGTGAGGCAGCAGCCACTGCCCCACTTTCGGATGAGGAGGAAGCACATGGCATTGTAGATCAAAGCCAGACCCCCAGACCAACACGCTCCATACTGGCAAGCCCAAGGTTGTCATCAGGTCCGAGTAGCCATGGAGGATCACCCATCCCCGCCCTGGAAGGGTCATGGAGCCCCCAGGTATTCTCACCTGATGCCACTGCCATGGATCAAGGCGCAGCAGTCATCCCACCAGCACCTACCATGCAACATGACCTCTCATCCATCATCCAGAGGCAGGCAGAGATCACTGGGCTAGTAGGGCAGCATGTGGCTGAGCCAGGCCGTCTGAGGGAGGACCTCTGCATGTATGCACGGCAGACAAGGGAGGGCATGGAGGCATGCACCAACAGGATCTGCAATGAAATGGCCCAACTCAGGCAGGCCATGAACCGTATAGCTGACGCGATTGAGCGCCAATGCCCACTCACAACCCAGGATGAACCGGGCACCACCTCCTTTGGGAGTTCCCGGCAAACTTGCCCCCTACGCCGATCTCTATGCAACCTGAGGCGCACCACATCCCAACCACCAAATGGCGGAGGAGGCACTGACAATTAGGGCCAGCAAGGACTAGGTGGCACATGTGTAGAAGGACACGTTCACACCATGAGGCTCACATGGGGTTGTTGTGGGGTGAGGGGGGTAAGGGTGTTCTTGGGAGTGTTGTGGGGGGAGGGGGGTAAGGGTGTTCTTGGGAGTGTTGTGGGGGAGGGGGGTAAGGGTGTTCTTGGGAGTGTTGTGGGGGGAGGGGGGTAAGGGTGTTCTTGGGAGTGTTGTGGGGAGAGGGGGGTAAGGGCGTTCTTGGGAGTGTTGTGGGGGGAGGGGGGTAAGGGTGTTCTTGGGAGTGTTGTGGGGGGAGGGGGTAAGGGTGTTCTTGGGAGTGTTGTGGGGGGAGGGGGGTAAAGTCGTTTGCACAGTTGGGGCCATGCACTTAATAATTGTCTTTTGTTCACAATACACTGTCGAAAAGTTGAAACACAGGCTTGGTATTCATCATTGTGTGTGTGTACTGTATTGGGGAGATGGTTCTTTGTGTCACTGACCACATGCATCAGGGCAGTAATACCCATCTGCATCCATAATAGTCATACCTTGGATGTCATGGAATCTGATACATCAGTTGCTGACGCACATCGTGTCCCTCCAGGACATTGCCACTTGCATGTCCCTGCGGGCCTTTTGACCCATCCTCATCACCATCCACATCATCCTCATCTGGCGCTTGCATGTCAGGTGGCATAGGCACATTCCGTCTGATGAAAGTTTAGTCCGGCATCACACATGCCATGGTTATCTTCGGCACTTTTGTCATGGCCGTACAGGAGAGCCTCACCTGGCACGCTTAGGCACCAGAGCTGTGTGTTAGAGAGGCCGAATGCCTGCTCCATCATGACGCAGGTACAGGTATGTGCAATATTGTTGTCATCTTCCTACTGGTTCTGTGGGTTCCATACAGGGGTTAGGTGCTACCTCTTCAGGGGATAGCGGCTTTGCCTGTATGGGGTGAAGAATGGGTACCTGTTACCGGCCACCCTTCTGTGGACTGTACATGTCACACATGTCTTCTTTGCATTGTGATTGGAAGTCACAACTGACAGCATGCATGCAGACAAACTGCATGACTGCAATGTACAAAGCTGAGCTCAACCATGCAAGTCGACATGCCCGAAACATGCCTCCGCAAGTAATGGAAATGTCCTGGCTGAGGCCAGGCCTCAGGTGTCCTTGGGCCCAGGCAAATTCTGTACCACTATGCCAGTGTGCAGCCATCCAAACATCCATGTTGCTGTGCTGCGGGGCATCACTTCAGTGGTGCTATGGGTTTGTGGTCATGTGCCATGGCTAGGGGTGATTCCTTTGCATGCATTCTAGGGCACATTGCGGTAATGATGTTGTGCTGCCCAAATTCTGTATGACTGTCCTGAGGGCAAGATGATGATTTGTGTATTATGTGGTGTGGCATGATGTGAAATGTGGTTGTGGATGAATGTGTCATCTTTGAAATGTTGGAATGTATGCAATGTTGTGCAGCTTCGCATTTCATGTGGGGTCTTATCAGGTACATTGGGAAGTCACCCAATGGACATTGAAGTACATCTGTATGATCATTTGTCCCACGCACGCTAGACAATCGACAGTTGGTGTATCGTTTACTCCCCCCCAATCACACCGCCCTGTGCATGGCCTGCTACTCACCAAGTTGCCACGATCGTTGGCCAGCTTGTCGCTCCATGTTGCTTGGTATGGTTGAGTTCTGCAGGACCATTGAATCATGCGTTGATCCGGGATGTCTGGCACAACAATGTGTGATTGTCTTGTTTGCATCACATGTGGAAAATGATTGGGTGTAAATATTTTCTGTTTCTATGGACTACTTCATTGTGATGTAGGACCACCAATTCCACATAGGTACAGTTGCTGGCACCGGTGCTATTTGGGATGTTTGCAAGTGAATAGATGCATATTTTGGTGTTTGCAATGTCCTGGGCAGTCCGTGGCAGGAATATGTGTTCATGTCCAAGCTTCAGGAGGGCATTGTGTACCTTCGGTTCGGCGTGCATGGGAATACTGGTTGTGAGATGCCATGCATCTGCCACACATTATGCTGCTGCGAGCCTGTGTCCAGGGAGTGGAGCGCAGTCAACACCTGCACTAGAGGGGGGATTGCAGTTCTGATGACTATATGAGTCTCACGCTGTCGTCATGTATCTTATCCACTGTGATGGTGATGGTATCCCAGTGCAGACGGTACAGGGTTTGTATGTGCTCAGGTGTCTGGTTCAATGGACTGGCTTGGATCCTGGAGATTGGTGGCTGGCTCTATGGTATTTCTGGGTGCCTTGGTGGTGCTTGCTGCGCCTTTCTTGCCCTACTCCACCTCCTCCTCCTCCTCCTGCGTCTCCTCTGTGCTGCATGTTTTTGGTGCTGCTGCACTGCAATCATGTCCTCCAGCCCATGTAATGCGGGCAGTATTGGAAGCATTTTTGTGTGGGAAGGGGTGTGGTGTGCTCTTTTGTGCTGCCACAGTCTCCATCGCCTCCACCTGTGCTGGATGTGTCCACCTGTGGCAGGTGGAAACACTGCTCAGGTCTCTTAAAAGTGGTTCACAATGCCGGTATTTCGGCCATGCCGGTAAGGGGTTTTTGGGTCTTTCCCATGCCGCTATTGCCATGTCCGCCTACCTTGTGATGGGAGGCTATTAGCGCCATGCCGCTATTTCCGACCTGGGGTCGCGCGCCCACGGACTTGCCGCTATTAGTGGCACCGTACTTACCAGTGGCGCCGCTAATAGCGGCAATTCTGGGTCGTAATTATATTGGGAATTTAGCGGTACCGGTATTCGCTTACCGGTACTGTTATTCCCTTACCGCCGTCCGTGTAATGAGGCCCATGTGCAAAGCAGGTGTTCTGGCCAGATGTGTCAGTTGATATGTCATTGGTGAGTTTGTAAACAATGTGCTTGTCGTCTGTATAGCTGATGCATGGGAGGCCTGTGTTGCTGATGTGATCCAGATGGGAGGTCACGTATATGCTCAGAGCAGAGGTGAGAAGCTGTAATCTTGGGGTACTCCATCTGTCAGGTTGCGAGGAGGTGATATGAAATGGCAATGAGTGCTGTGTCTGCTCTTTTCATCAAGAAACATGCAATCGAGTGCAGGGTGATGCTCTAGCCCCAACGTTCTCAAGTCTTTTTAATAGAAACTTGTAACTCATGTTGTCGAATTCAGCAGAAATATCCGGTATGATGGATGCACTGGTTGAATCGTCCACATTATTCTTTAGCATGTTCCAAATCTTTAAAAGTGTGGCGTTTGTTCCTTTAAGTGGCCAAATATGTGTTGTGTTGAAACTCAATATATTCCTGAAGCTCTTGGTGGATGAATTTATCTAGGGTTTTGCCAATGAAAGGTGTGTTGGAGGTTGGGCGATAATTGGCAGGGTCGTTTGGGTCAGCCATGCGTTTTTAAGGAGGAGTTCAAGGAAAGCTGAGAATGTATAGGAAGGCAGGCAGGAGCTCATTTTAGTTGCTTATTGTTATGTCTGTGATCCAGAAAGCTTGTTGGACTGCTTTAGTTGGCCATAGACAGAAAGGCCTGGCCCTCAAAAAGGCGGAAAGCACTTAACAGTGCAGAGGAATTTGGAGGTGTTAATTCCCTGTTAATGTAGGACACTGTTGGTCCTTTGTTGTCTAGTCTTATTGTTGTTGTTATTTGTTGCTGAAGTGTGTGACAATGGAATCAGAGTTCTTGCATAGATTTTGGAGTAGTGTTACAGGCTGCAGGGTTCTTGAACTCTTGGATGAGTTTGAATACTTCCTTCTGACGTGTTGCACTGATTCGATACAATGTGAGCCATGAGCCATTTTTGCTGTGATGGTTACTGTTCTGTAGTACTGCAATTGCTGATGGGAGGCCAGTCTGTCTGAAGTTGCTTTTTCTCCAGATTTTCTCAAACATTTGTTTTTATTTTTTGATGCAATTCAGCTTGAAAGTAAATTATTTGGAGACCGGTTTCTTTTGCGAATGGCATGATAGGCAGTACATTGTCTAAGGTGGTCTTTATCCAGCTGTTAATGTCATTTGGTTGGTCATTCAGTGTTTTGGTGGTAGATTTGTTTGAAATGTGGGGTTTTGATGCTGCAAATCTTTCTAGCACAGTGCCTGTTAAGATCTTTTTCTGTGGTCTGATTAACTTTGGGCATTCCTTGTTGGGTTTAATGAGGGCTAGTTCTTAATTGCAGCTGGTACAATAGATAGAATTGTGCTCTCTGCCAGATAAGCAGACTGAAGAGGAATGGTAGTAAAGTTATCATTGCAGAAAACACCATTCAGGGTGTGTCTGGCTTCATGGTAGATCCTTCAAGCAGTTGTCTGTGGTGGAGAGCGCTAAGGTTTGCGTAGAGAGACTTTGTGGTTGTATAATCCTCCTCCTAAAGCCAGATGTTGAAATCTCCTTAAATTGTGAGGTGCTGGTGGTCTAACAGCAGATTAGCTACCCCAACTTCCAGGTTGTTTGCAAAGGAAGGGGTGTAGGAAAAGGACTATAGATGAGAAGTAAAGTTAGTGTTGAGGTCTATGAGAATAGGAAGATTAAGAAGAGATTCACAGTCCAGAATATTACCAGGGATTGGAATAACTTTAATAGAGTGTCTGTGAACAATGCAATTCCTTTTCCTCTTCGGGATGTCTTGCTGGCAAAATTAATTTTGTAGCCTGCTGGAATTGTTTCATCTATATCTATTGAGGAACCCTCTGGGAGCCACCTTACTGTGATGAAGAGGAGGTCTATTTTGCAGTTGTGTAGAAGATCATAGATGTTGAGAGAATGTTTGGCGGTGGTGCCAGCATTAATGAGCAGAAATGTGGTACCAACCGCTCCTAGGTTAGTGTTGTAGCTCTAGCGGATAACAGGTTGTTTTCTTAAAGGTTGTTGTGGTTTCGATTGTGTTCTGTTTGTGCCACATGTACTGAGATGCCAGTAAAGCATGAGCTGGATATTTGATGCCAATGCAGAGAGTTGTTTGAGGAGGTATCTGAAGAATAAGGCCGCCAAGGGGTCTTTTGTGGTGTGGGCGATAGGGTTGATTGATGTATACTCATTGTGACAGCAAATTCCTTAAATTTCCTCTATCTTTCTTCATCTCTCAACCTGTTATTGGGTATTCTAGGCATTATGCAACCTTGCTGTGTAGTGGGTACCGGTGAATAGGAAGGATCTGTAAGGCAAGCTTTTCTGATGGTTCTCTCAGTGGTATGTTTCACATCTCTTCGAGCGATAATTCAGCTGGCAGCTCTTGGGTCCCTGGTGTGCCACAAGTTCAGTGACAGGGGAGTTAGATTGAGAGAGCAAAAAGGTTGTCAAGGCAATGTATTAAATTAGGCTTAGGGAGTGGCAGTTGGGCTAGTGGCAAGGAGTGATGTATTGGAGTGATGTGAGATGTGATAGATGCGCCGAAATACACTGAGTGCAGTGTAAGGGGCAAATCAAGGTGTGCGCTCAGCCTCTGAAGTGCAGAGTAGTTAATATTAAGCATCCCAGGAGAGGAATGAATTTGTGTAGTCAGACTATGCAGGTACGGTCATGGTAGTGTGGTGCTTGGATTAAACTAGTCCAATGTTTACTTCTCTGTGGTTGGGGATAGAGATCTAGTTTGGTGAATATTAATTGGGTAGTCTACCTTAGTTTAAAAAGCGATCTGGCACCGTGGCCTGTAGAGAGTATGTCTGTCTATGAAAATAGGGTCTGTTTGCACAACAATTAGTCTGAACGTGCAAGAGTTAACTCTTCTTATGTGATCATTATTTTGCTATGTGGAGTTAAGTTTGGCTATCTACAACTAATCTGAATGTAGAGCAAATAAATATGGCTACGCAGTCGAGTATACTTCAGCTACTATTAATCTTCTCAAAAAATCAGATGATGCTAGTCGCTCAATTCAGTCTGACTAGGTAACAATTTTTCTGATTAAACAAATCGTGGCAGCAGAATTAGTCTGGCAACACAATGATTCATTGGGTTAAGAAAACGGCTAGATATTGCAATGCAGCAAATTACCTGATTAAGAAACCAATATTCCTGACTGTGAATTTTGTTTTATTTGATAGGCCAGTAGAGGCTAAATGAGTTTGGCTATGTAACAATTAATTCTATTAAAAGAGCAACACAATTTGACAGTTCAACAAATGATTTAGTTTGGCAACAGATGCATCTGACCATGCAAAATAAGTTTGGCTATGCAACAATTAAAGTGACTAACACAACAACTAAATCTGTATACGTAATAATTAGTTTAAACCAGCAACAAAATTAAACTGGGTATGCAAAATAAGTGTGGCAATGTAACAATTAATTTGATTCAGCTATATGTAGATGAGGGGGCCATCACACCATGGGCTGAGGCTGCCAACAGCACATCACTGCTCTCTTGGACTTTTCCAGCTTATTCCCACTAACCCACCCCTTCTCCTCCCCTTTTTCAGAGCCGCCAGAGCGCCAGGGGACCACTTCGGTGGTGATAGTTCGCGGTACAAATGTCCTTTAACATTAACATTAACATCACCCCTCTTCTGTGCATTGGCACCTCTGGGCAAAGAAGACATTCTGGAGCAAAGCAGGACACTCTGACTGGTTTCAAAAAGTCACCAGGTGTATTTCTTCCAGCAGGCACATCATACAGCGTACAGTACATCTCTGGCACTCTGCTAAAAGTTATACAATTTCCCTCCTTATATACCCTTCTTGGTTGGCTCAGTTCCCTATTTATGATGCAGAACACTCTCATTGGTTCACGCACTCCAAGACAAGCCCCTTCCTCCTCTAGGGGTGGCTGACTGGGCTGCCAATTCACAAAAGCTCCCATGTCATACTTACATCTGATTTCTACAACATTGGGAGTCATTGATCACCCCAACAAGTTATCTAGGTTCGGTTTGACGGGGAGTGGGTCTATCTTCATTATATTCAGTTTGAGAGGGAGGGGGTACTCATTCCTTTATAATATGTTTGTGTTGAGTTAACAATAAATGTAAATCTGCGACAAATAAATCTGGCTTTGCAAAATAGTTTTGGCTATGCAACAATATGATTAAGAGAGCAAATCTGCCAATCCAGCAAGAGATCTGGCTAAAAAGCAAATAAATCTGGCTATACAACAATTCAATTGAATGACACAAAAATTAAATCTGGATATGTGAAAATTAGTTTTGCTATGCAAAAATAATTTGCGACAGCATCAAAAGAAAAACGGTTATGTACATTGCCTCGAAATGCACACATTGTTAGATTAGCAGCATATAACTCTAGCCATGCAGCAATAAAATGTTATCAGAAATACATTAATCCGGCTATTAATAATGAGTCTAGCTATGCAACCGTTATTTTTCATACAGTAACAGAAGGAAAAACAATAATGATTTTGATGAAATAATAAATATGTCAGGATCTGCAGCAATTATTTTGGCTGAGCAGTAAATATATCTGACTATGCAGCAATACATTTAATTCTGCAAAAACTACATCTGATATTAAAACGGAGTCTTGGTATGCAACTATTTATTTGTTTGATAGAGCAAATACATCTGTATCAATCAATTTGATTCAGCAACAGGCAAGTCTGTCTGTGCAATATTTAAATTGATACCATAACAACTAGGTCTGGCTATGAGGAATGAGACTGATGTGCAACAATTAATAAGATTTAGTGGCAGATGACTGTAGATATGCAATCCTTATTTTTGTTTTTTGCCATGTAATGTTGCACTTGGCTATTCAGCAAATTGATTCTAACTATGCAAACTTGCTCTGAGGATGCAAGAATTGAACTGTGGTAGCAGCAATAAGTAAAAGGATGATACCCGGATATCACTTCTAGCTGATCTTTCAACTGTCCACTGGCTCATTCAGCAAAGGGGTTGGCAGATGCAGGGCTTGCCTGCAAGGGTGCTAAGCAAACAGGCGTCACTGTGTCTCTGATGTCCTCCATTTCTATGTCATTATTGAAGTCACTGCCATTGGATCCCTGGCCACAGCACGGGCATCCACTTATATGTATTCTCATTGCCTTTGGATTAAATACAATTTCAGTGATTAAAAAGGTAACAACTTTTTAAAATGTCTATTTGTGATATGTACTGTGCTTAACACATCCATTGGAATGCAGTTTACCAGAAACATCTGCCAATGCTTTCAGAACACAAAGAATTATGCAGTACGGGTTACAATATTTAAATGGTGGACATATTTAACTAATGTCTCCACATCATTTTGTGTCCTCCCAAACCAACCGAGATATTATATATATGTATATATCATATTTAAGCCTGTTGCAAGCCAATATTTATGTAAGCAAGGGTTTCTAATTGATATTACTGTGTTTTCTCTACCTCTTATGTTATTCTCTCACCAATGTATAATTCCTGCTCTGTACCAGGATACATTTCTGTCTATGGTTGGCAACTGCATTTGCTCATTCCCTCACTCACTAACAGGCACACTGACTGACTTGCTTGCTCTTCTGCTCAATCACTCAAGGATAAACATACTTGTCAAACTGAGAACATTAGGTATGCAACTCCTGCAATGAGTTTGTTCTGAAGCCTTTAATTGATTTGTGTATGTATGTGTGTATGTATCTATACATGTATTTATGTAGGAATGTAAGTATGTATGTATGGCATTTATAATTTGCAAACCTATCTGGGAAGCAAAAGAGAACAGAGTTCTGTAAAACCAGGACACACCCAGGGAGTTACAAGGGGGTTACAAGTAGGGTGCAGAGATGGGTAGGAGGAGCAGAGGAGCAGTGAGGAAATAGAGCTGAGTGGAGTGATTCGCAATTGGAAAGATGTTCTTTGATGAGTAGGGTCTTCATGTCCTCTCAGAAATGTGGAATGGAAGAGGGCAGACTCATCTGCATTGGTAACTTGTTCCAATGGCAGGGTGCATAGTAGGGAATGTCCTGTCTCCTGTTTTTTTCCCTCTTGCAGTTCTTGCAGTTCTTTATTTCGAGGCTGGCAGTGTTATGCCGCATGGCGATATTCTGGTCTAAGGAGATGGTGTGTTTTTCGGCCAAGAAGGATGGTATTTTGGTATTGACTGTATTTTAAGTGATGCAGAATGTAGAATATGATGCGGGCTTGAAGGGGTAGCCAGTTAAACTCCTTGAGTATGGGGCCAAGGTGGTCTTATGTTCTTAGTCCTGTGATAAGGTGTGTCTAGTGTGCTGAACAGCTTTTAGTGGGTCCAAGGTGGGATCTGGTGGGGCACATCTGGATGAGTTGGTCTCTGTTGGAGAGGTATGGGACGAACCACCTCAGAACAATTACATCGAAGGACATAAACATGGGGAAGATGTTCAGGAGTGCATCATGGTCAACGGTATAGAAGGCAGCAGGTAAATAAAGGAGAATGAGCTAGCAGTTGTTCCATTCATCAACGATGTATAGAGCATCATGGATAACCTGGATGATGATAGTCTTTGTAATGCATCATAGTCAGAAATCGATTGGTAGTCATGCAAGAGATAGCCCTGAGTGAACCTTTTGTGCAACTGTATGGCAATGGTATTCTCAATCACTTTTCCAATGAAGGGTAGATGAAGGGTGTTGCACAGGTATTCTGGAGTATTTGTCCTGAATTCGTTCCATCTTGATATGTTGCAGGCTGTTATGGTGGTGGCATGTCTGGGGGTGTTTGGAGCTGTCATTGTGTTGCCTTATCTTTCTAATCATGTCTGTGAAGAAGCTGTTCATGCCGCTGCATATGTCAGTGGATTTAGGTATTGCAGGATCTGGATGTAGATTGATGCAGTGCTTCATGGCAGGATTTCTCTGCTTTTGTTTGGTACTTCTCTGGAGGAAACATGCAGTTATAGGTGAATGCTTATCTGAAAAATGCTGGTAAGGGAAATATAATTGTAAATTAGTTTAAATGAATATGCGAAGAGTATGCTAAATCAAGAAAGAATAGGCCTTCACATTCAGCACCCAGGCCTAGCTCTGAGAAACTCCATTTTGAATGATATGCTTGCAGACAAGATGGCTTAAAAGAAACGTGGCCCACTGAAGTGGTATTTTCTCAAACACTAGTTTTCTGCTTCCTTAGCAATTTATTCATATCCTCACTTACATTGCCAAAAAAAGTAAATTCATGCATTGCTAACAGAAACAGCTCAAAATAAATGATGACTAAAAAAAGTGTGAGTCTTAATTCTTAACGGTTCCAGTGCTTCAGTGAATTATCTGCCAGTAGGGGCCTGTCCTACCAGCAGGTCAGGCCAGCCGGTTGTTCACTGCCCCTAACAGCAGACTCTGAGTAACCCGATCTGGAAAGAATGACAGAGCCGGTAGTACCAGATGTTTTTCCGGCATTTTTTTCTGGACCGGGTTACTAGTAATCAGGCCCATAGAATCCTCAGTTCTTTGCATTTTGGTTAATGCGCTGAAACCCTATGTAAGTTGCTGAGAAGTGTGTGGGAAAATGCAGAGCTGCCTGGTCCTGATCTGGTCTCCCTGCAATGCTTTGGTTAAAGATTTATCAAACTATCCTCATCCACAGTTCATGTCCAGCATATGATTTCTGCTACATTTAATTTTATCTTTGGTCTCAGATTATTTGACCAGAGCTTGCACACCGGGCCCATTAAAGAAGGTAAGATGCTTTGTCTTAATGGGGATCATGCTGAGGGTTGCACCCATGGATCGGCAAGCCTTTTTGTAACTGCAGAGTTTATAGGAACCCTGTTTGGTAAGGGGAGTGCTGGCTGTCGGTACTAGAAACTTGTGCATCCCCACACAACATTAGGATGGGTTAAAGGCCAATGTAAAAAAAGAGGTCCATGCACAGTTCAAAACCACTGGAAAACTAGCCTACCTCTTCTGCAACTGCAACAAAATGTTATAACTGGGAACAGGTTGTGACTTTGAGGCTAATGGCATAGAATAATGAACTGGTACCGGGAAGTGATTGTGTGAAAGATTTTTGTTGTCTGTGCTTCCACCCGTTCCAAACCTGATTCATGTGTACAGTCATAGACCCATTGTTTGGCATGTATGTATTTTGTAAAGGCTTTTATTTCTGTTCCTTATAGCTCAGTAACAAAATATGATTAGTCTTATGTTTTTGCCCTCATGTGTGTGTAACCCTCGTCTTCTTCCCTAACTTGTCTCTGGACCACTAATGGTGTTATTGTTAATGGGTAAACCCATGTCTTGACGCTGCTTTGTGGGTATTGATTACTAAGCTTTCAGTCATGAGCCTTCTCGGTTCGAACATGTCTCAGCATTATAGGGTGTGGCATTGCAAAGAGAAGTACGGACTTCTTTACAAGCTAAGCCTTGACTTAACTCTGTGAGAATGGAACAAGTCAATCAAAAAAAAGTGCCATTTCCCCCTAATGAAGTCTATTTCCTTTTATGTAAACAAATTATTTGGCCAAGATTTGTACATTTATGGATGAATAACACTATTTGACACTATTCTCAAACGGCATGTACCATGCTATGGGGATCGTACACTTCTTACCACATGGAAAACGTATATTTTCTACAAAAAGAAGATGTATTATAAGGTGTCTGAACCCTAGGGGAAAATAACAAATGGTTTATCTCATAACCAAATTTCATACATACAAAATTACAAATTTTATTAAACAACTAGAATATAGGCACAATACACTTTCAGAACTGGATACTTGCTCAGTGAACACTCTCGAATGTCTCCATAGAGAGCTGTTTCGATACATTTTTTCTGCCAACAACATGATGACATATGAAAAATGTGGATAAACATCCCCAATAATTCTTACACAATAAAAGAAAGGTTTGGGATGATATTCCATATTAAAAAGAAATCTCCTTTACAACAATTTGTGGTGCATATTAGACTGTGGATATTTTTCTCCCAGTCCATAAGGGTCCGCATTATTGAATACGTGTGGCAGACAAGAAGTGAAAATAGAGAAGATTTATCACCAGTTTAAACACAAGAAACACTACACTCCTGATGAATGTCCTACATGTGTCTGTTTCATAGGGACAGAAACTTGTGCAAGATGGGTTTTGGAGAGTAATAACTTTTTTCAAAATAAGAAGAATTCCAGTTTGAAGTATCACACAGTTTTTTGATATAAGACATTAGAAAAATCAACCCACATTTCTGTATTCCTTGTGTTTCGTGGTACATATGTTTTATATGTCTTTTATCTAGTTTTTATGTAATGTGATCATTTTATGAGTGCCTAAATTCTAATTGTTTAATAAAATGTTTAATTTTGTATGTATGAAATTTGGTTATGAGATATACCATTTGTTATTTACCCTGGTGTTCAGACAGCTTATAATACATCTCCTTTTTGTAGAAAATATGACACTATTTGACATGTATTAATGCCATGAAGCAGTTCTCCCAAGGAAGGTGCATTTGATCTTGTTTTGATTGTTGATTTGAGAGTAATTCTAGAGACCCTGGGATTGAAGGTTCACTGGAAACAGGTGTATTCCTTCGTTGAGTGGTATGCTTAGGCCAATAAAAGGCATTCCAAGTCTAACACTAAAGCTATGAAAGTAGCCCAAGGGTAACTCCTCCAAGAGCTGTTAATGGAACTGCGAGCAGAGCAAACAAATGTCGCTGTCCCCAAAATCAGAAACTTAACAGTAGAGTTTATCTGGCTCGTCAAGGGGATATCCACACTGAAGAAATCTCCAGGAGATAATTTAGAGATGTATAATCCTGCTATATTGAACCCTGTACCCGATCAGCCACCAGATGAATCCCAAGCATCTGCATCTGGTCCCCCATCGCCACTGGGAGAGCGGATTCTGTTTCAGAGCCCAGCTTCATCCATCAGTGAATTGTAGGCACATAGTCAATCCACTCCCATATAATCACTTGGAGGATCCACGTTGAGATCACTTTCAGCTATTTATCTGCAGCTAGATGGCCAATTTCCAATGTTTTTGGCATCGCACTTCCATCTAATGCATCTGCAACATTTTAAAGATTTCCTAGTGCATTTCCTTAAGATAATGCAGCAGCATACCATTTGATCCAGATTCTTGGGGCACGCACCTTAGAGATCCATTCATCTATTGGTGCCAAGGATAAGGTATCTCGTCCTTGGGATTACCTCCCTGTTGCCAAGGACGACATACCTCGTCCTTGGCACTTAAGAGGTTAATGAAACAGAAAACGTTAGAAGGCATTGAATGGCAAAATACCAAAATCACCAAAAAAGGGCTTGGCACTGGGGGGGAAAACTCATGGCAGTTAAAAGGATTGTGCACATGTTTCCTAAAATCTGTGTTAAGTTCCAGGGTGAGGTACAAGTCATTATTGATTGCATAGCCCTACTTGTGCTGATCTCAATCAATTGTTAAGAGCTGTCATTCCTCGTTACACATTCACTTTATTTAAGTAAAGCAGGAACTGGGTTATTGCAAGAATCTTCTAGAGATAATCAGGCAGAGTTCATGGCATACTTCTTCATACCCTTATAGATGTCTTCCCCAGAAAAACAGGTTGACCAGAATCAAAGCTTGTAAACAGAATAAAGGGGGGCAATCAGCCGATTCAAGAGACTGAAACAATGTTTTGATCAGTTTTTGGGGATCCCCCAATGCAGCAAAGACAACTCAGCAAGTGGGTAAGGAAACAGCTATACTACAGTCCTCACTTGCGAACCAGAACTGTTGAGGTGCCAGCCACAGGAGAGGAGTGGTGCCAGCATGCAGTACCGCAGACAGCTTCCCCACCATAGTAGCCTTTGACAGGGGAGCAGGCTCGATGGGTAGAGCGGGGCCAAAATAGGAAAGTTAGAGTGGCACATGTGTGTACTTACTGTACTCTGCTCATTTCTGTGACCCTTCTGCCATTAACAGCTAGTGAAGGGTGTTGGATGGGGAGAGCAGGGCTTCTGGAGCATGGCATCTCTGGCCTCTCCATGTCCAGCTCACTTAAGGGGCACCACAAACCTGTGCTCACTGGGTCCCGGTCACTATACTATTGTTGCTACTATACAGAGTCAGAGTTCAGGGTCGGGCATATTATTTATGCTCATGCTGGATGACAATAAGCTCACCATGTCTGCTCTGTTAGCCATCCACCCTGCCTTTGACATTGAGACAAGGGAAACACTGGGTGCACTTAAGGGGTTCGGGATGCATGCATACGAAGAGCAGGGATGTGACGTCCCCTCTCCTGCAGTTTCCAGTGGGAGGATTGCATGCCACTCCTGCTCTCTGAAGTCCATAGCTTTTCATAGTGTATATTTATTTTGCATCATGCCAACCAGGGGAAACAACAATGTCCATGCAAGATTTGGTTTCAGCAAGACACTTCCTTCCTGCAGGGTCTTTCTGGCTGCATCATGCTATTTAAAGAAAGAAAGAGAAATATTTGGCAAATGCTTTCACTTTCTTAAAGAGAAACTGTGTACTTGTACATGCTACCTAATGAATGCTCATGTTAAACTTGTCCCGGTTCAACCAAGTGCAATTAAAATGCTTAACCTGTGAAGACAACCATGTTATTTAAGTACTACAAAATAAAACCACATTTAATTTACTAACTGAGTGTGCCTCATTATGAGTCCGGCGGCAGCCATGCTGGTAAATACTGGCACGGCTGCTGCCGGAGTAATTTTTTTTCCGGTGCCCGCCAATGGGGACTTACTGGGGCATTACAGCCCTGGCAGCCCCGGTAATTCCTCATTGCCGGGCACTGGAAAATATTACTCCCCATTCCCATTTGAGTCCCATTCGACTCAATGGGAATGGGGAGGACGGATGCACCGGCACCATTCTGAATGGTGCCGGTGCATCCGTCAAGGTCTGCGAGCGGGTACCGTTCCGCCCGCCAGTTCAGACCTGGCGGGTGAAAAGACACCCACTTGCAGAACTCGTAGTTTGACGGTCTGGAAAAAACGGTACCGTCAAGCATACCGGTACCGTTGTTTCCAGACCGGCAACCTTATAATGAGGCCCAGTTTGTCTCTTTTCTTCATTCACCCCTAAACCTCAATTTTCTACTTTATCCTGACATTTTCAAAACATGCATTGTCAATACCACCATTTGCTAATAGCCTTATAGACCTTGGGAGGAGTCTTTATCAATTGGGATAATGACCCTTCCCAATTTATGGCTTGAGGTTGTTATCCCACGATTACGACTGCCAATTTATGTCCCAAGGCGTTTATGCTGCGATTACAACCCCTGCCTCAGTCTATAAGGCTGTATTGTAATTATGTTCTCTTATTCATTATTCCTTTCTGGTGTGTAGGCATCCAAGTGGAGCACATGCATCCTTTCGTGTTTGTTTTCTTTCTGGTGTGTATGTATGTAATCAAATTTGTGTGTCCAACTGCTCGCCATTCTTTCTTCAGCCAGCATGTCTAGATTCAGGAACAAGCACACAAAAAAGAAAAATGGCAGTGCTCTGTAATGTATTACTATTTTTGGAGTCTGAGTAACAGTCTGTTTCTCATTCGCAGTCCTTCTTCCTAGTACTTCCCTTTCCTCTCAGTCCTTTGTCTTCATCCCAGTACTTCTCTTTTATCCTTGTCTTTCTCCTTCATCCCAGTCCTCTTCCTTCATCCCTGCATTCCTATTCATCCAAGTCCTTTACCTTTGACACGGTCCTCCTTTTTCTTCATCTTCTCAGGCCTCCTTCTTTAGCCTTTTCACAGTACATCTTCCTCCCAGTCCTTCTCCTTTTTCTTTCCAGTACTTCTCCTTCGTACCAGTCCATCTGCTTGTTCCCAGCCCTTCTCATTCATACCAGTCATTCACCTTCTTCATCCCAGTTCATCTCTGTCACCCAGTCCTCCTTTGCTACAGTCCTGCTCCTTCTCCTATGTCTTAGTTCTTTTCATTTGTCCTAGTACTTCTCCTTTGCTTAGCCCTTTTACTTTTCCTTCGTCTTAGGTCCTTCACCTTCTCCTTTATGCAATTCTATCTTCTCCTTCAATCCAGTCCTTCTCCTCTTTCGTCCCAGACCTTTTCCCCTTTCGCCCAAGTCATTCTGCTCCTTCATGCCAGTCCTCCTTTTCCTTCATGCCAATCAGCGTTATTCTTTCTCCCCAGTTCTTCTACTGTGTCCCAGTCCTGCTCCTTCTTCCCACTGATTCTGATTCTATTTTGTCCATGTCCTACGCCACTTCATCGCAATAATGTCTCACCTTCTTCACAATCCTTCTCCTGCAACCCAGCCCTTCTACTTCAGCGTACTCCTTTTATTTCCTCCATTTCCTTCCCCTTCCCTTATCATCTTTCTCATTCTTTTCAGTTCTCCTCCTTTTCTCTGGTCCTTCTTCACTTCTTTTTGCTCATTCTAGTCTTGCTCCTTCGTTCCAGTCCTTCTTCTTAGCCCCAGTCCTTCTTTGCAATAGTCCTTCACCTTCTTTACTTCACTTCCATCTCAGTCCTTTTCCTTCATCCTAGTCTTTCTCCTTCTCCTTTACATGCCCAACTCCTTCTCATTTATCCCACTGACATTCCTTTTCCTTCATGTCAGCCCTTCTCTTTCTTTCCAATCTTTCTCCTTCATCCCATTCCAGTTGATCTTCTTCTTACCAGTCCTTCTCATTTGTCCGACTCTGTCTCCTTCATCCCAGTTCTTATCCTTTGACCACCTAGTTATTCCCCTTCATTTAAGTCCTTCTCTTCACCCAGCCATTCTCCTTTGCCACAGTCTATCTCCTGTATCTCATGTCTTTTCCTTCAACTTAGTTATTCTCCTTCTTCCAAGCCCTCCTCCTACTCCTTTGTCCTAGTGCTTCTCTTTAATCCTAGTACTTCACTTTTGTCAAAGTTCTTCATCTTAGTCCTTCTCTATAATAATTTAATTTGTTCTAGTCCTTTTCATTTTTCATAGTCCTTCTCCTTAGTCCTACTCTCAGTCCTTCACCCTACTATTTCATCCTAGTTATTCTTGTTTGCCCTGATCATTCTCTTTGGTCAGGGGTCCTTCTTGTTCAGCCCAGTCCTTCTCCTTCATCCCACTCCTTCTACCTCTTGTTTATCTTAGGCCTTCCCCTTCACCTCAGTCCTTCTTTTCTTTAATCCCTGTCCTCTTTCTGTCCTCTTTCTTCATGCCAGTTCACCCCTTTGTCCCCTTTGTCCCAGTTCTTCTCCTTTGTCACAATCATTCTATGTTTCCTTTGTTCCAGTCCTCCTCCTACTCTCCTCATCCCAGCCCTTCTTCCTCATCGCACTCCTCCTTTTCCTTCATCCAGTCCTTCTACTTCTCCTTTGTCCCATTCCTTCTATTTAACCCTAGTCCTTCTCTTTCATACCAGTCTTTCCCTTTTCACACCAGTCATTCTTCTCCCTTTACCTAGTCATTCTCCTTTGTCACAATACTTCACCTCCTGCTTCATTCCAGCACTTCTCCTCCTTTGACCCACAGCTTCTCCTTCTCCATCATCCCAGTCCTTCCCTTTATCTTCAGTTTTTCTCCTTCATTCTAGTCCCACTTCTCCTTCCTTCCAGTCCTTCTTCTTTGCCCCAATCATTATCCTTCTCCTTCAAAGAACTTCTTCACTTCATCCTAGTTCTTCACCTTCATCCCAGTCCTTATCTTTTTCCATCATCCCTTTCATTCTCAAAGATCCCATTCATTCTTTGCTCCAGTTCTTCTCCTTCACCTCTATTCTTCTCATTCATCCTAGTTCTTCTCCTTAATCCTGGTCCTTCTCATTAGTCCTACTCCTAGTCCTTTGTCCTAGTCTTATGTCATAATCATTATCATTTGCCCTAATCGCTCTCTCCGTTGCCCTAGTGTCCTTCTCCTTCAGCCTCAGTCCTTGTCCTCTTTTGCCCCAGTCCTTCTCCTTCATAACACTTGTTCTGACCAAGAGACAACAGAACATATCAACACTAAACCGGCTCCCCTGAGGTGGTAGACCTTCCTTCCAACATCACATTGCAAGAGAATAATCAGACTCTATACACCAAGCACTCAGGGCGAGAGGTCAAGAGGTATACCACAAGGCTCTCCCTGGCTGCAAGGAAGAGAACAGCATGAGGTTACAAAAGGTAGAAACCAATGTCCTGTTACCAGTAGTGCCAGATCCCCACATCAGTAGCTATCTCAAAGGTATAGCAGCAGCGTGCTTGCACCTAAAGAATTAACGGCGTAGTCAATGTACATACAATAATCCAGAGGAGGATCCAAAAGCAATTCAGGAAGAGTTCCATGTCAAAATGTGTGCAAGAAAATAATTCCCGACCAGTCTAGGGGTGTGGCAACAGATAGTCCAGTTCACGTGTTCAACACAGCGAATCCACAAATCCAAGCGGGAAACCAAAAATGCTCTGTCCAGGGTCAAACCAAATCCATCTCAAACAAAGCACCAAACTAGTCCACTATGCACAGCAGTCCAGAGTGCCAAGCCAAAGTATCCAATAGCCAAGAAGAAGTCCAAACATCACAAGGATCAGGAGTGGGAAACACAAGGATTGATGTACAGGAAGGAGTAAACAGAAGGGCCAGAAGCAGAGAATGCAAGGTTGGGGCACATGATGGAAAAGGAGGCAGACTGCCAGGTCCTAGATGCTGAGCAGCATCAAAGCATCAAAGAACGTTGAGAAGTGTCGTTTGAGTCTGCCGTTCCATATTTCTTCATGGAAGGGACACAATTCGCCTCACTGGGTCTGATGCAGTGACATCATGCAGTGAGGGGGAGGCTGGGACATGTAGTTCCCCCAGTGCTGCATGTCCCTTATGCGCCAACGGAGCTTCAAGCTCCTGTAGGTGGCTTGGCGCAGCAAGCCCCTTTCTCCTTCTACTTCATCCCAGTCCTTCTCCTTCACCCTAGTTCTTCTCCTTCATTCACGTTATTCTCTTTCATCAAAGTCCTCTTTCTCCTTTCTCCTAGTCCTTTTCCCTCTTAGCAGGCCTTCCTCTTCTCTTTTACCTCAGTCTTTCTCTTTTCTCTCAGTTTTTCTCCTATGCCCCAATCCCTCTACCTCTCCTTTGTCCCAGTCCTACTCTTTCGTCCTCTTTCTCATCCTAGTTCTTCTCCTTCATCCCACTCCTCCTTTTCCATCATGTTGCCCTTCTACTTTTCCTTTCTCACAGTCATTCGCCTTCATCTTAGCCTTTCTCTTTCATCCCAGTCCTTCTCGTTCGTAGCTGTCTTTCTTCTCCTGTGGCCCATTCCTCCTCTTTCATAGCAGTCCTTATTCTTCTTCAATCCAGTCTGTCAACTGTCCTATTGCTTCTCTTTCATCCCATTCCTTCTCCCATGTCCCAATCCATCTCCTTCTTACCAGACCTTCTCCTTCTTTTTCATCCTATTGAGTTTTCTCTTTTATCCAAGCTCTTCTCTTTCATCCCAGTCCTTCTTGTTTGTCCCACTCTTTTTCTATCTCTTTCATCATACACATTCTGCTTTGTCCAAGTGATTTTCCTTCTCCCCAGTCATTAACCTTTATCCCTAGTCTTTATACTTCACGTTCACACCACTCCTTCTTTTTCATCCAAGTCATTTTACAGAGTATTGCTCTTTGTGGTATTCTCTATACGACATGGGAGCCAAAGTAAGAGAATGTATGTTTCTTTATTTGTCGACCAACAGCCCTGCACTCCCTCTGACAGCCATCTCTCCAACCATCCTCTCCGAATCCCATAACACTCTCACCACGCACCTCACCCTGAGCATTCCACCACGCATGTTCTCAACACTCATCATACAATCATACAAAAGCACGAAGTACAAAACATTACACATCCCCCTCCCTCCAGCCAAAAAATCAATTTAATAAATGAATAAACCATGAGTAAATGAATAATAAATCTTACAAAGATAAACCAGAATATAACATGGGACAATCGTCCTCATAAGTGTTTTGCAGAACACACTATGGGGAACTAGCTCTACAGCATCACCTCATGAAATACTCTTTTTCCCTCCGACATCCATCTCTCCAACTGTCCTCTCCAAATCCCCTAACACTCTCACCACGCACCTCACCCCGAGCATTCAACCACTCACATTCTGAACCCTCATCATACCCTCACACAAAACCACAAAGTACAAGACATTACACTTCTTCATCACAATCCCTACTTCTACGTCTTCCCAGTCCTTTTCCGTATTCTTCATTCCCTTTCTTCTTCCTCTCCTTCAACATAATCCTTCTCTTTTGTCCTAATCCTTGTCCTTCATCCTAGTTCTTTACTTTCATCCTAGTCCTAGTCCTCTGCTGTCGTCCTTTTTCCTTATCCTAGTCTTTTCCTTTCATACTAGTCCTTCTGCTTGGTCTTCGTCCTTACTCCTGGGCTTCATTACGAGTTTCCCGGTACAGTAAACATGCCTGTATAAATGCTGGTAATTTCAGCACCAGAATTTTTTCTGTACCAGGAAAACATGAGTTTGCCATTGGGGGCCATGGATCTACCTCCGAGCGTGACCTGGCGGCAAATCAGGCCCCCACCGGCAAACAAATACAGCAATTACCGACTACATGGAATGGGGATTTACCAGCATTTCCGCCGGCTGGAATATCCCGGTGACATATCAGGTGGTGGTAATGGTAGGGGCAGTTTGCCCGTAACCTGCCGGAATTACCGGCAGATACCGGCAAACTTGCAATGAGCCCCATAGTCCTTTGTCCTAGTCTGGGTACTTCTCTGTCAACCTAGTCCTTCTTTAGTCTAATCTTAGTCTTTCTCTCTGACAGTCACTGTTAGTGTCTCTCTTTGTACTCCCTATCTATATTGGTTAATCTATTTTTTCTTCTTTTTTCCCCTCCATATGTCCCTCGTTCTCTCGTCCCCTCTCTTTCTCTATTGCTTGTCTTCTCTTTCTCTCTCTTTCCCTTTATTTCATTGGGGAGTGTTGTCGCGTCCTGTGTAGAAATGGTGCAAGAGAAGGTGCAGAAATAAAGTTTGCATTTGGAGTTTGTAAGGGGTGGGCACAGAAAGCATAACATGTGAGGTAATCTACAAGAATGTTACTCTTAACCCTGCATGTAGATCTGTGGGTGGCATTTGTACTTTTTATAAATGGGGCCTTGCTTGCTTGGAAGGTTTGAGGTATGAATGGACTTCAAGCTCTGCTATTAAGCGTGGATGGAGTAGAGCAGTTCTTGCAGTTGTCCTGGGGGTAAATTGTATTGCTCAAATGGGCATATGACCATCATGTTATCAGATCTTCCTTAAATCAGTTACAACAAGCATCTTAACATGAATGCAGACTACCTCTTTGCATGGCCAGGACTAGTAAACTGGTGTGGCTGGGTCTTAGTATGGCACAATATTCTCATCTTGCTGCAGGCCATAGTTATTAAGCAGGACATGCCCGCCTACAAATGGGTTCATCTCTCATATATGTCTGTACTCTATTTTGGACAGAGGTCAAAAGTATTTTATGGGCCTTGTTAAAAGGTTGTTTAAACTGCAGGCTTTGAGCCTCAGCTGTTGATGTAAACTATTACAGGGTAATTCATAGATTTCAGCGCAGAGGTAGCGCACGCGAGCAGCACAGAGAGCTAGCGTGTGCCAGCGTGCGCCAGTGTGCGCGCTAAACAGCATTCTGGCGCACTGTGTATTCATGAAATATCAAAGCCATTTTGAGCGCTGCCGCAGAGGACATCCCGCAGCGCCAGCTACGCCCCCAAGAATGCCCCTTGCGCAAGGATAAGGCATTGAAATCCCCAATGCAGCGCGAAGGGCAGCGCTAACCCTGCACCAGTTCACAGGGCCAGGACAGAGCATTTGGGGGGTGCGCGGGAAGTTTCACACGCGATAGGCATTGTGCGAGCGGGGTACGTGTATTCCGAGGGGTGCGCGGGGAGAATCACATGCGATAGGCCTTGTGCGAGCGGGGTATGTGTATTTCGGGTTTGCGCGTGAAGTACCACACGTGATAGGCCTTGTGCGAGCGGGGTACGTGTATTTCGGGGGTGCACGGGGAGAATCACACGCGATAGGCTTTGTGCGAGTGCGTACATGTATTTCAAGGGGTGCACGGGGAGAATCACATGCGATAAGCCTTGTGCGAGCGGGCTATGTGTATTTTGGGGAGTATTACACGTGATTTCGCTGGGCGAGCGGGGTATGTGTATTCTGAGGGGTGCGCGGGGAGTATCACACGTGATTTAGCTGGGTGAGCGGGGTATGTGTATTCTGAGGGGTGCGTGTGCAGTTTCACACACGATAGGCCTTGTGCGAGCGGGGTACATTTATCCTGAGGGGTGCAGAGGGAGTATCTCATGCGATTTCACTGAGCGAGCGGGGTACGTGTATTCTGAGGGGTGCGCGCGCAGTTTCTCACGCGATTTAGCTGGGCGAGCGGGGTACGTGTATTCTGAGGGTTGCGCGTGCAGTTTCACACATGATAGGCCTTGTGCGAGCGGGGTATGTGCATTCTGAGGGATGCGCAGGGAGTATCACACACTTCGCTGGGCGAGCGGGGTACGTGTATTCTGAGGGGTGTGCGTGCAGTTTCACGCATGATTTAGCTGGGCGAGCGGGGTACGTGTATTCGGAGGAGTGCGCGGGGAGAATCACACGCAATAGGCCTTGGGCGAGCGGGGTACGTGTATTTTGGGGGTGCGCAGGAAGTATCACATGCGAATTGGCAGTGTGGGACCTCCCAGGTGTGCCCTCTCCCCCCGCCCCAGGCCCTGCATGCAGCCCACACCACAGGGGACTACCCTGCACCCCAGGCCATGCCCCGCAGGCAGCCCATCCACCTTGGGAATGCCCCGCAAGTAGCTCATCCACCCTGGGCATGCCCCCCAGCCAGCCCACATGTCACCATGCACCAGTGAGCACCGACTCATGTCCCCCTGCACACCCACCCACCTGGCAATGAGGGGCACCTGCCAGCAGGCCCCGACTCTTGTCCCCCTGCACCCCAACAACCTGGCAGTGAGGGGCACCTGCCAGCAGGCCCTGACTCATGTCCCCCTGCACCCCCACCCACCTGGCAGTGAGGGGCACCTGCCAGCAGGCCCCGACTCATGTCCCCCTGAACCCCCACCCACCCAGCAATGACAGGCACCTGCCAGCAGGCCCCGACTCCTGTCCCCCTGCACCTCAACCCACCTGTCAGTGAGGGGCACCTGCCAGCAGGCCCTGACTCATGTCCCCCTGAACCCCCACCCACCTGGCAGTGAGGGGCACCTGCCAGCAGGCCCCGACTCATGTCCTCCTACACCCCCACCCACCCAGCAGTGACAGACACCTGCCAGCAGGCTCTGACACATGTCCCCCTGCACCCCCACCCACCTGGCAGTGAGGGGCACCTGCCAGCAGGCCCCGACTCATGTCCCCCTGCACCCCCACCCACCTGGCAGTGAGGGGCACCTTCCAGCAGGCCCTGACTCATGTCCCCCTCCACCCCCACCCACCCAGCAGTGACAGGCACCTGCCAGCAGGCCCCGACTCATGTCCCCCTGCACCCCCACCCACCTGGCAGTGAGGGGCACCTGCCAGCAGGCCCCGACTCATGTCCCCCTGCACCCCCACCTGCCTGGCAGTGAGGGGCACCTGCCAGCAGGCCCTGACTCATGTCCCCCTGCGCCCCCACCCACCCAGCAGTGACAGGCACCTACCAGCAGGCCCCGACCCATGTCCCCCCCAACACGTCATCATGATCCACAATAATGGCCCTCATGGCCACCAAAATCCCAACACACGCCACCCCTGCCCAAAAAAACAACCAAGTATTACATCCACCCCACATTGAAATGCCCATTACATGAAACAACCCAAATGGCATGTATGCACATCAACACATGTCCATCACACACACACAATGGGTGCCAGTGAATGTGAAAACCCACATCGTGACATGCATGAAACCAATGAGAGAATACCACACATTGAAGTATGAAACAAAAATGTATTCAACACAAAATGAAGTGAATGAAATGAACACATACGATAATGGAAATAATAAATAAAATGCAGCATGTTCCAAAATGGAAAAAAAATATGAAATCAGAATCCAAATAACTCCAAATGAAAATGTGTCCAAAATCACCGTCCAACAAAGCAAATCCAAAGGGAAAGAAATAAGTAAAATCCATTGCTCCATGGTGAAAAATAAAATAAAAATGACGATAAATCCACTGTTCAACTATATACAAATAACAAATCCAGGGTCCATGAGCCCAACCATTGAAATGAAACCTACAAAAAATACTACCTAATGAAGAACTATCTACAAAAAGGTGGGGCATAGTCCAAGCGCCCCCAAATGAAAGAAAAACATAAAAGAAACCTAACACTAAATAACTATATACAATGGCAGCGGGCAAGTCCTACGGCTCACTTGCCGATTTCCTGGGCGAGGGCATCATTGAACTCGTGTTCTATGTCCTGGAGGCGGGCCTGTTCCATGGCCCTGAGGTTTCGCAGGGTTGACGCCATGTCCAACTCCAACTCCCTGCAAATTGCCTCAAGGCACTCGGCCCGCCTCAGCGCCCTGCACATGGAGTTCTCCGCCCTGACCATAGTGAGCGTCGTGCCTCTTCTGCCAGCCGCTGCTCCGCATCTATGTGCTGGCCCAACCGCTGCCACACGGAAGACACTCCCAATTCAGGGTCCTCCTGCCCTCCGGCCGATGCCTGCCCCTCTGATGTTGATGGCCCCGAGCCATCCTCTCTCCCACCTTGAGCCTGCTGCTGCTGTGCCTGTGCCCTGGCTCTTGATGCCTGCGTGTCCTCCTCCTGCTGGGGTGCAGTTGTTGGTGTGGCCTCCCCTGATGGACCTCCGACTCCCGACTGTGGCAGGGATGTGTCCTCCACCAGCCTGGCCGCTGGGTCAGAGGCAGCTCCACAGGGTACCCAGGTGATACATGGGCCGGAAGATGGCACGGAGTAAGACTGGCACATAGGGGGTTCAGCTGAGGAGGGGGTCGGAAGAAGGTCCAGCAGACAGAGAAATCCAGTCCTGGTGACCCGCCCCAGTAGGTCGACGCGGTCAAAGAGGCATCCGAGATGACGTGCAGTGTCTTCACGAAAACACTGCAGGTCACCTCGCATGCCCCGTTGACGCAACGCCATCCCAGCCAGGTCAGGCTCAACCCGGTCCCGGATTGCCACGTCCGCAGGGAGAGGAAGGCCAGTTGTTGTGCGCTCATCCCCTGCCTGAAAACGGGTCTGGACGTAGGCATCCCTGCTGGTGCGGGATGATGCAGTCACAGGATCGGGGACAGGATTACACACAGGCACCTTCACGGCGGCCTGTACTGCCTCCTGTCCCTGCCCCTGGACTGCACCACTAGCACCAGTGGAATCCCCCCTGCAGACCCAGTGTGTGTCCCTTCCACGGCCTCCTCCTCAACCAAACCCCCCACCAACCTGGATGGCTCCGTGCCATTTTCCTCCATCGGACCCTGTGGGGTCTCAGCTGCCCCTTCTGCTGCCAAGGAGTCCACCTCCAACCTCCGCCCCTTGGACCTACCCTCGGCAGCTGCGGCCATGGATGCGTCACCAGACTCCTCACTCCCCGACAAGATGACAACCTGGGAGGGGAGCTGGGCCTTGTGTCTCCGGCTGGCGGTGCGATCCCTGCCGCTTTGCTCCACAGCATCGTCTCCGCCCTCTTCATCAGTTGACGCTGCAGACATAGGAAGAGATAGAACACAGGCATCAGGGCACTGTACAATGGTCTGATACACACATTACAGTTGTACATGAGTGGCAGTGTCAAACGTCAAACATGGCATCACACTCCCCAACACACATGTCATTTCAACTCACACACATGAGCACATCAACAGGAATGTTGCACCAGGCAGCACCATCCATACACAAACGACATCATGAGCTGCCGAAGGTGAGCCTGACGTCACATGCAACACGGGGAGTGCAGAACAAAGAACAAGCTGGCTTCAAATCATGCCTCTACTCTGGTGACTGGCGGTGGGTCTCCACCAGAGGAGGAACAACTCACTGAACATGAGTCTGTCGATGGAGGCTTCATCAAAGAGGATCAGATCCAAGGCGTGGGAGACCTACCAGATCTTGAAGCAATGTCCGGTGAGTGACCATGCATGTGTGTGCAATCTATGTGTGTGTTGCTTGGGTGATGTGTTCTGATTGAGTGCCAGGTGAGGCTGTCTAGTCATGACTGCTATGGGTCACCCATGTGGTCCCTCAAAAACATTCCCCGGCCTTGTGTTTCCCTTTCACAGTATCCCTTCTGACCACAGTTCACTTTTTGCACACGATTAATCCACTTGGCCTTCAGCTGTCCTCTTGCCACAACATTGTTCATACTCTTTTCCTCTTCATTCAGCCTGACTGATGAAATTATTAGCATATTTACTAGACATTTTTGTGGCATACTGTCCCAAATGTGACATACTTCTGTCATAGATTACACCACACAATGGCCCAAATTTCTTGACTTATTAGGGGAAACATTTCTACTATCAGGCTGATTGAGTAATGTGCACCCACACATGGCCTGCACCCTATCATTTTGGGGCCCTGTTTGAATGTTGAACATGAAAATTGTATCCTCTCATGTCGAAGTGACCAACCATTGATGTATCCATGTGCCTGCCATCACTGCATCAGCTATAAAACACTGGCTTTGTTGCAGCGTGCAGTCACAGGATCGGGGACAGGATTATACACAGGCACCTCCACGGCGGCCTGTACTGCCTCCTGTCCCTGCCCCTGGACTGCACCACTAGCACCAGTGGAATCCCCCCTCCAGACCCAGTGTGTGTCCCTTCCACGGCCTCCTCCTCAACCAAACCCCCCACCAACCTGGATGGCTCAGTGCCATTTTCCTCCATCGGACCCTGTGGGGTCTCAGCTGCCCCTTCTGCTGCCAAGGAGTCCACCTCCAACCTCCGCCCCTTGGACCTAACCTCGGCAGCTGCGGCCATGGATGCGGCACCAGACTCCTCACTCCCCGACAAGATGACAACCTGGGAGGGGAGCTGGGCCTTGTGTCTCCGGCTGGCGGTGCGATCCCTGCCGCTTTGCTCCACAGCATCGTCTCCGCCCTCTTCATCAGTTGACGCTGCAGACATAGGAAGAGATAGAACACAGGCATCAGGTCATGGTCTGATAAACACATTACAGTTGTACATGAGTGGCAGTGTCAAACTTCAAACATGGCATCACACTCCCCAACACACATGTCATTGCAACTCACACACATGAGCACATCAACATGAATGTTGCACCAGGCAGCACCATCCATACACAAACAACATCATGAGCTGCCGAAGGTGAGCTTGATGTCACATGCAACACGGGGAGTGTAGAACACATGCACACACGCCACCAGACATACATGCATCTGTACATCTCCACCACCTGTCGCTGTGATAACATCCCCATCCATGTCATATCTGGCAATCAAGAGAAGAGAAGAGAGATATAAGGGCGACCCTCTTTTTTGTAAGGGGGCTTGACTCAAGAGGGTAGGAGATACTGTAAGTGAGAAAGAGAGTCAAAGCTACCCTAACCAAAGGCGTGACATAGGGACACCAGGTTTTGCAGACGAGCTAGGTAACTGCTAGCTCAATAGACAAAAAACCCACGGATGCGGGAATGACAACAAATGTTTTTTTTTATTTTACACTAACAGAGAACAAAACAAATATACAAGCTGCGCCGTGGCGCTGAATATATGCATTATTGAGCATATTTTTGTCTGCGTTTTTGTGAGTTAGTAGGCAGAGTGACAAACAGTATACATTTCAAGTATTGTTTTAAATGACAATACATTCAACATTGTTTAACATTGTCGTCGACACACAATTTTGTGTTTCTGGTTCGGTATAGATTGGAGAGAAGCAGTGGCTGTAAAACTTGTAGCAGTACTGCTGTGAAAGTACCGAACGGTCTTCAGGACAATGATTTCAAGTCAGGTCAATGTTAAAAGAAGGGCGTCCACCGTGTGCGGGTAAGTGGCCGCCTTGGTCGTGTTAAAGTTTGTCCAGCAGATGAATTGTCTGGGAGGCTGTCTGCAGATGTCAGAGGCCTGATGCTTTTGCATGGAGATCTTCCCAACAGTGAGCTCTTTTCTCTATACCGAACCAGAAACACAAAATTGTGTGTCGACGACAATGTTAAACAATGTTGAATGTATTGCCATTTAAAACAATACTTGAAATTTATACTGTTTGTCACTCTGCCTACTAACTCACAAAAACGCAGACAAAAATATGCTCAATAATGCATATATTCAGCGCCACGGCATATCTGGCAATCAGCCTCCTATATGTCAGTGTCACATGCATCCATGGTGTATCACAGTTGCACACTTGTGAAATACACACACGTGCAAATGAACATAGTGCCGATACATGCTGGTGGAAGCAGCATCCATGTGTGACACCACAACCATGCAACAGTACATACACAGGATTTTAAAAATGTGTGCACCCACACCTGCATTTGGCAAGCATGCTTACCAAGACATACACCATAGATGTGTCTCACACATGAGAGGACTCACATGCAGCAGGCTCATTTCCATGTACATACACATGCATACATGGCCCTACACAGACATATGTACAACCTGCACACTCCTGCCACACCTCAACATGCACAGCGTCCAATCAGTACACATGTACACTTACCGCTCGACTTCAGGCGGGTCTGCCTCTCAAGGACCTGGAGGTGGAGCGCTGGGCGTATACGTTGCAGGACCCTCATTTGGTTGTTGCTTAAGTGGACCCGGCACCCCTTAGCATCCGCTGCCTTCAAGAGGCGCCGGGCCTTGTTGAGGGTCCTGGACCTGATGTCCTTCCAGCGTTTCTGGACGTGTTGAATGTCGCGGACTGCCACCCCCTCCTCGTTGGTGGCAGTCGCGATGTCCATCCAGATCCTCTTCTGTCCTTCATTGTCGGCGCGCAAACTTCCAAAGAGGGTATCATACTGCCCCAGGACTTGCTCCACCAGGATACCAACTTCACTGGCACTGAAGCTGGTAGCCCTCTGCCTCTCTGGCTGGGGGTTGCCAGTGGTGCCAGATGGTGTTGTGTCCGAAATGGCAACCCCAGAGGCAGGTGTGGGTGGGCAACTGAGTCCTGGCCTGGGCTGTGGAGCGATGGTATCCCAGTCGGGAGTCTTCAGTTCCAGCAGGGGTGGTCACAGCAACTGCACCTCTGCAGATCGCTTACGTGCAGGCACCAAATAGCAGGGCACGTGGGCAGCAGGCAGGCAGCAGCAGATAGCAGGTGGGAGCATACTCAGGGGTCTGGGGGGCAGGAAAATTCAGAGCGTGGTCTTCCGTGTGTTGGTGCGTGGCCAGCTTGATACGGAGTGATTTGGCACGTGAAAAAACTGCACGTCAGTGTGTAATTCGAGGAAAGGCCCTTAGCACGTAAGCGCATCTGTGACGTGACGTGCATGTTGATTGTACATGTGCAAAAACTGCATGTGAATGCGTGCAATTGGAGGAAAGGGCCTTAGCGCGTACGCGCGTAAGTGACGTTGCACGTGTGGGCTGGCTTAAAAGGTACGCGTAGGACGCCATTTTCTTGTACGTGCTTTTTGTGGAGAGCGAGCGGGTGATTCTTGTACTTCTTGTCAGTTCACACGCGATAACTTCACAACAGTTCCAGTTCGTACTCCCTGTTTACTCAGACAGCATTCAATTCTTCTTTTGGCGGGGGTGTTGCCAACGTGTGCATGCGTGTCTTTTTCACGTTCTTTCTCCAGGCAGACAGTGAGTCGCGCACGTATTTTCAACTGTGGTTGCCCCCGTGTGTCGCGTACCCATTCAGAGGTAATTGTAGGCTGTAGGTGTACCACACATACGCTTATTTTTGTGTTTCTGGGTGCCACAGCGTAGTGCGGGTTCATTTTTCTATGCACGTGCTCTACCAGGGGTTGTGTGCACGTTAAATATTGTTTTCGGGGAGCCTGTGCGTTGCGTGACCCGTCATCTTCCCCCAGGGGTCACAGACAGCCTTGCTCGAGGACTAGGGTACAAATTCCATCTAGTACCCTACCCCTTTCACCCCAATTGCCCAGGACAATTGTTTACTGCAACTCCCATACACACAACAACATCAGTGCCATTGTTGGGAGGCGACCAAGCAGTAAGGGAAGCAAAGGTGGCCGAGCTCAAAGAGGTGGGCGTTAGGGGACGTGGCCAGGCGTGGCCAGGATGTGCAGGGTGGCACAAGAGGCCAGTGTGTGGAGGACCAATCAGGGACACATATTCCACCCCCAATGGTTGGGGGAAATGTAGCTGACACCATCCCAGCTCAGCCCTTGTTAAACCAGCCCATATTGTCAACAGAACCGGCACAGGATGACTCCCAGGCTGACTTCCATGTCATCAAGTCTAAGCCACGTGTGGTGGTGAAGGTTGCTGTCACCAGGCCACGTGGATCTGGGGCAGCAATGTCATCTGCTGCCCCAAGTAGCCAGGGTGAGGAGGATGGAGGGGCAGCTGCAGTTCAATCCACCCCATCTCCGAGTCTCCCAGCCAGGACAGTGTCAGTCCAAGTCCATCACACTGAGGTTGGTCCTGCCAACATCACCCTGCAGCCAATGCCTGCAGTGAGACCTTTGGTCATTATGCCTTTGGAAACTTTCAGTCCACCTGCGCTTCTTCCTCTACCAACCAGAGCGGCGTAAACCACTCAGGGTCCGCACCACCTTCCAAGAAGAAGAAGGGTGCTCTTGCAGTACAGGCTGGGACCCCAGACACGGCTACACACTCCGGCACATCAAGGAAGCCTGGTTTCAATGACGCCGAACTAGATGCACTTGTGGGCTATGTGTGGGCCCATAGCCGCGAAATGGTGGTGACTGCAGGGTGCAAGAATACGACTGCTCAATGTAGGGCCCACTGGCAGACCATTGCGGACCACATTAGTTCCCTATGATTCGTGAAGCACACAGCTGATGATTGTTCTAAGTGCTGGAATGCCCTGAAATGTAGAGCAAAAAACAAGCTGGCTTCAAATCATGCCTCTACTCTGGTGACTGGCGGTGGGTCTCCACCAGAGGAGGAACAACTCACTGAACATTAGTCTGTCACTGGAGGCTTCATCATAGAGGATCAGATCCAAGGCGTGGGAGACCTACCAGATCTTGAAGCAATGTCCGGTGAGTGACCATGCATGTGTGTGCAATCTATGTGTGTGTTGCTTGGGTGATGTGTTCTGATTGAATGACTGCTATGGGTCACCCATGTGGTCCCTCAAAAACATTACCCGGCCTTGTGTTTACCTTTCACAGTATCCCTTCTGACCACAGTTCACTTTTTGCACATGATTAATCTACTTGGCCTTCAGCTGTCCTCTTGCCACAACATTGTTCATACTCTTTTCCTCTTCATTCAGCCTGACTGATGAAATGATTAGCATATTTACCAGACATTTTTGTGGCATACTGTCCCAAATGTGACATACTTCTGTCATAGATTACACCACACAATGGCCCACATTTCTTGACTTATTAGGGGAAACATTTCTACTATCAGGCTGATTGAGTAATGTGCACCTACACATGGCCTGCACCCTATCATTTTGGTGCCCTGTTTGAATGTTGAACATGAAAATTGTATCCTCTCATGTCGAAGTGACCAACCATTGATGTATCCATGTGCCTGCGATCACTGCATCAGTGAACACTGGCTTTGTTGCAGCGTGTGGCACATGCGTGTTATCTCACTCTTATTTACATGTTTTATTTCATGATGTCCATCTCACATGGATGGGTGACTGTACTGATTTGCTACCATCTGGGTGTCCTTGTCAAATCTGCCATGGCTATGGTACGTGCCGTCTGTGTGCTGGCATGTGTCATGTATGTGGATTGTCCATACCACTCACAGGCTAATGTGTGATGCCAGTGCAATCCAGCATGCAGCACATGTGTTGGTTTTCCATCTTGCAGTCATCAGTGTGTGCTTTTTGCCTCCCCTTCCAAATCATTGACAGTGCATGCATGCCAGAGTTATTGTCATGTGGGGTATGTGTCATTTATGTACTGGATCTCTGCCTCGTCAGGCCTATGTGTGTGTGCTATGGTGCTCATGCCTGTTTCCATTTGTTATCTTTCATGTTTTTGCAGATGATGCGGCACTTGATGCTGTTGAGGAGGAGGAGATGGTGCAGACCCAGGAGGAATCACAGCCACAACCGGGCACCAGTGGATGACGTGGGGTAGTGGTGGGTGAAAATCCATTTCTCCTACAGACCATGCTGTCCACGGGTGTCTCTGGGTACACCTGCGGAGACCTCTATGAATCACGTGCTGAATCGGACATTGAGACATATGTGCCGTTGCAGGTGAGTGTTTCTGGCAGGGATGCTGTTCTGTCCAACCCACCTGCACCGGGGGTAGACCCCTCTATGGGGATTTCAGTGTTGGAAAGTCTGCCTGTGGCGGTTACGGATGCAGGGTCAGACTCCACAATATTTGCTCCTGTTCCTGGGTCAGCAGATCAAAGGAGAAATGCAGTCCTGGAGCCTCAGGCAGTGCCAGCACAGCAAGGTGCACATCGCCTTGCCCCAAACATGTGTGGTGCCCGCCAACGCAGTGGCCGTGCGCCACCAGGCAATACTGTGTGGGAGAACTCCATGTACAGTATAGCAGCACAACAGGGGGCATCGTGTGAAATGATGGCTCAGGCAATGGATAGGGTGGCCACTTCTATTCTCCCCCCCTGAAAGGCAGATGGAGCTCCAGCAGCAGGCAACAGACTCCATTTGCCACTCACATAGGGAGGACATGTTGGCGTTCGACAGGGACCGACGGGCTGGACTGGAGACTCTGTGCACAGCCATATCTGTAGAGTCACAGGCCCACAAGGAAGCCCTCAGGTTAGAACACAGGTCCCTCAGAGATACTCTGGGTGAACTTGAGGTGTCCTGTCCCGGAGTACAAGGGCAGAACAGCAGCTGAAGCAGCTGACACGTACACTCTCTCAGCTGCACTCCAAGCAACCCGTCAGGAGATCCGGGCATCACGCGAGGCCATGCAGGCAGAAATGTGTGCTACCCGTGAGGTGCTGCATGGGGATCTCCATACCACCATCCTGCAGAACCAAACCTTTCACACCCGCATGCTTGCTGCCATGGAGGAGCATGCCAGGGCTTTGCGTGGGCTGCCTCCCATATCACGACCACCTTCTGTTGTACCACCAGAGGGTGGTGACAGCAACGGCAGTTCTCCCACCGTAGCCTAGCCGTGCAGGCCATGAGCCCATGGAGGTATTTTTGTTTTTTCTCAACATCCACGCATGTGGGTGTTGGGGTGCACCCTGTACCTCATCCCTCCTGGGTGGCCTCCCCCCCGGTCCACACATGGCCATTTTTGATTTTTTGTTTTTTTTTAAACAGTGTGGTACTTTGTGTGGCTCCCATATGCATCCACCGTGTATTCCAGCTAGGCACATGCAGGCTTGTCCTGTCTTTGGGTTAGATGCTTGGGTTCCTGACACACACACCCCTCCTGCTTCCCCTTTCCATGGGCTTGCAAAGGGTGTGACCAAGTGACAGTAATTTACACAGTGACATTGGGCTCCCATAAGTTGTGTGGACAGTCTGTGGTCAAAACTGTGTATACATCCTTAGTGGGTATTGTTGTGGAAATCTCTACTGCATGGTGGATTTATGTATGGTTCTACATCCCTGACTTTTTCCTTATATACATGTACCTTCTTCATGTCTTAACAAGGCCATCTACTTTGCAGATGCAGTTCATGTTGTATGCAGTTCACTGATACATTTGCCTTCCAGCAACAATCTGCAGTTTGAAGGGGTCGATGTACTGCCTTAGTCAGGTTGTGACACTTGCACTACTTTTATTTTTTATTGTAATATATTGCCACTGTTTGACCATGTAGTGATGTTTTCTCTTGCTGGTAAGTATTTGTTCATGTGTGTTGTTTTTGTATTCATTATTGAGAGCAAATTGTCTCTGGCCTGTTTCCATTTAGGACAGTGCACTTTGTGACACTTGTGTCATGCGTTGTGCATTCATTTGGTTGCTTGCTTTCACATTGCATGCCATGCCATGGTGTGTTGGGGAGGTGTTGGGTGACATGGCACTATTTTGATGTGGTATTTTGCAAGGGGGTAGTCCTTCATGCTGCATGAATTTGTGCCTTTTTGTGACACATCATTGGGTGTCTTCGAGTAGCTAGGGATGCACACAATGTAGCACTTCCAGGTGAAAAATCTCAGGCTGGCATGGTTGTGACAGTTGACTGTCCCTTTTGTCATCATCATTGATTGCGAGCTGGTATGTGCCAGGCCTGTGGGCACTCCGCAGGGGTGTAATTTTAGGTGAAGTAATTTGCCACAAGCTGGGTCCGGGCTGCCTCACTACGTGCCCTTTCACCTCCCATGCGCAGCAGCCGTGCATGTGGATGGGGATGTGGGGGCACCACCATGTCCATCGGCACGTCCCGCCGGGTTGCAACATTGTGCAGGACACATGCTGCCACTATGATCCTGCACAGTACTGGGGGCGCATATAGCAGCTGCCCACCAGAGCGGTTAAGGGAGAGAAAGCGTGACTTGGGCACTCTGAATGTATGCTCCACTATGCCCCGGGTTGTAATATGGGCTGTGTTGTAGCTTACCTCGGGTGGTGTGGTGGGGTTCCGAATTGGCGTCATCATGTAGGTGCTCAGAGGGTAGGCACTGTCCCCTGGGGAGGTGATAATGGTTGTCATTAGTGGGGTTTTCCCATTTCTCAGTTTCTGACATGCATGCATGTGCAGAGGCATTTATACTCACCAATTAGCCATGTGTCGCCATGCCGGCCAGCTTCCAGGTCCCGGTTAAGGGGTGACATTCTGAATATGAAACTATCATGGCTGGACCCTGGATAGTTGGCATATACTGAGGTGATGATTCCCTTTATTTATTTATTTGTATAGCGCTGACCGCCCGCGGGCATCGTGGCGCTTACATGTAGACAAGGACCGACGCAGAAACGTACAGTGGTGGGACAGGACAGATCACAGGAGATTGATCGTTGAATGAGCCAAAGGTCTAGAGGATGGTTTACTTAAAAAGCTCAGTTTTGAGCTTTTTGCAAAAAACCGAGAGGTTGGTCTCCAACCTAAGACATTTTCGGCAGTTTGTTCCAGTTAGCCGCTGCACGGTTAGGGAAGGCTCTACCCATACCGAGTTCCTTTTTGTGTTTCAGTGGAGTTATGAGCCCATTGGCTTCTGATCTTAGTGCCCTGGAGGGGTTGTAGAGAGTAAGTTTGGACTTCAGGTAGACTGGTGCTTTGCCATATAGGCATTTGTGAGTTAAGCAGATAGACTTAAATTGAATGCAATCCTCCATTCTCAGCCAGTGGAGATCCCATCTAGCTTCGCTGATGTGGTCGCTTCTTGCTTTTTGTTTAATCATTCTGATCACATTATTTTGGACCAGCTGGAATTTTCGCATACTTTGCTTACTTGCACCTGCCAGTAGTGCGTTTCCGTAGTCCAAACGTGACAAAATGGTGGCTCTGGCAATTGTGGCACAGTTCTTCTCACTCAGCAGGGGTCTAATTGCTTTGAGGAGTCTAATGTAGTAGTTACAGTTTTTGCTGACATACATAGCCTGGGCGTCTGCATTAAGGGAGGCTTCCAACGTCATGCCAAGCGCTTTAACCTTGCCTGCCACTGTAATACGGGTTTCTTTGATTTGGAAAGCCTGATAATCAGCAGTAAATTTGGCACAAGTTTTAGGGAGAATTCTCATCTATGGCTAATTTCCCTCACCTAGCGAGTCCCCCAGCAGCTTTGCTGGACTTCTGGAGTTTATTTCTTTCCATTTGGTAAGAGTGAGAGCTTTTCCCCCACTCTTACCTGTGTTTTGCTATGTGTTTCCACCTGTTTTTGTGATTGTGGGCTCTGAAGGACACCACTTCATTAGCCCCCTTCTTTGTGTGTGTCACACAGCACCTTTTCTGCAGTGGCACTGGGTTGTCGTTCAGACTCCCACCGACTCCATTTCTGAGACGACTACTGTCCCCCAGAAAAGGGTAAAGGTACCATTAACTTTACTTAGTCAATCTACCACAGATCCAGTACACCCCATCTTCCATGGAGTACTGGAAAATGGTTAATTCGTATCCCTTTTGATCTGTACCTCCTAGAGCATTGTTTCACTCTTTTAACATTTAGACATGGCTGGTGGCAGTGGTATCTACCCTAACTTTCTACCGCGGTTATCTTATATAACCGTGGTAATATTGTAGGCTATTGTGTTAGCCTAGAACTTAAACCAGCTTGACCAAATGCTTTTTCTTTTGGCTTCGGTGCGGTTTATTCACCATTTCTTTTTGTTAAACTCCTTCTTGTGTTTTGCTTTGCGCGGCAAACCAGGTTTGCCTTCTTTGTTCGCTGTCTTTTGGCGGGCTTCTACCTAGAAGCCCTCCTCAAGGCGCCTGGGTGTCTAGGTGGGCTGAATGTGAGGGAGGTGTGTATTCACCCCCTGCACAGGGTATCCTAGGAAACCCAAGTCGCACTTTGTTACGATTGGTCAAGGTGGTTGTCCGGGCTGGACAACCCCCATGCTGCGTGATTGACAGCCTGGCTGTGTGAATGGGGGTTTTGCGCATAAAAGGTAGGTCTCTTGGGCTAGAAGTTGGAGAGAGTGACCACTGGAACTACAAGGAACCGACGAGAAGCAGAGAGAACGACGGCTGCTGCAACAACCTTCCCGGTGAATCCCTGATGCAGTCCTGAGCTATCTACCTTCAACGACTCGGAGAAGATCCAGTCCGCAGTCTTCTTCTCTTGAGCTTGGTGGGGACAACCAGCTCATCTTCCACAGCTAGAGGATCCTCTTCCTTGGTCGAAATCGCTGCACACAGCTGTAGTGGTCCGGATAGCCATCTGAAGAGCCTCTCCTCTTTTTAATGGGCAAACCTTTTATTCCGTGTCGCTGCTGCCGGCCTCATCCCTGTGTGGTGCATACCCCCTTCAGACGTCCTCCTTCACAACGAAGCTCCAGGAATCGTGGGTCTGCGGGAAACCACTAGGAACAACTGCCAGGGCACCAGCTGCACAGTTGGAACAAGGTACTGTGTTCTGCTTGAGGAAACTGGGTAAATCCCCTTTTCTTCATTTCCAAGGCTTGCCCTTGTCTTCCCTCCTTCTTATAACTTTTGCTTCCGAACATTGACAATATTGAAGTACTTTTGGCTACGTTGAATCTCGAACTATCTGACTGTGTGATCCTCTGCAACAGGCCCCGGTGTCTCTCAACCTTGGCTTTCAAACTCCTGTCTTTGAATGTTTCTTGATTCTGCCTGCCTAACCAAAATATTGCCTGTGATTTTTGCCTCCAACTCCCTCTGGGTATCTCAATTGCTAAGTGTGTTTTTACCCTGGTAGCATTTCATGTCACGGATACGCGTTTAGCTAGTAGACCGACCTGTCAAAAAGTGATCGCAATTGTATTCGCGGTAACGTGTTTTGTTCTTAACACCGGTGCATTCAACACAGGGTACTTACCTTGAGACTTACTGTACAAAGTGAATTGGTTAGTTGTAGTATATTTAACGTGTGTTTTTTATTGAAGTTTAATAGAAGTGTTGTGTTTATAACTAATGGTTTAAAAATAAATGTACTTATATTTTTCTACCTGAAACCTTGAGTCAGTGTTTGCTTGAGTCACAGTAATTGTGGTCCCTTTGTGTAATCTCTGCTACTGCTCATATACTCTTGAGATAAGCCTGGCTGCTCTGCTACTGCTACCACTATAACTTAGTAGTACAGGCTTGTACCAAAGGTAAAACTTGTATTGCCACCTGTGGACTTAATCGTGTGTAGTGGTCCCTAAGGGCACTGTACGGGATTCTGCCTAACAACGAGCCTGAGTGGAACCAAAGACCATTAGCTCTGTCTTTTTGCCATTCAGGCACAACCAGTTGCTGTCCATCCATTCTTCAATATTTTTGTAGAGTGTGTTTAATGTCATACTGTCCTTGGTGTTGTTCCCGCTCAGCTCCAGGACCAGCTGAGTATCGTCAGCATAGTTGATCAAAAACACCTGGAGCTGTTGTAGTAACTCACATAGGAAGCGGATGTACAAGTTGAAAAGCAGTGGGGACAGGCTAGCTCCCTGTGGTACCCCACAGAGGATGTTAAGTTCGGAGGAGAATTTGTCGCCCCAGTGAACTTGAGATATTTTCTCTTTTCGAGGAAGGATGATAGCCAGCTTATTGCTTCCTTGGAGCAATTAGCAACCTTCTTAAGTGCTTGTTGTAGGAGCTGATGGTCTATCAGGTCGAAAGCGGCACTCAGATCCAAAAGGACTCGTAGGCCAGCTTTTCCCTTGTCCATGATTTCCAGCATTCTGGTCTGTAGGTCCAGCATAGCTGTCTCCATGCTGTGCGCGGCTCTGAAGCCCGATTGTTGTGGGTGTAAGATCTCATGGCTTTCTACATATTCCTGAAATTGTGCTGTTGCTATCTTGTCGAGTATTTTAAGGGTAAAATTGGCATCACATACGACCTGCACGTTGATAGAATGCCAGTGCTTGCGATTCCGATAGATATGCTCAGTGGCCCTGGGTGGACGTAGAGCCACATGGGTGCAATCAATGGCACCTAGGACTTTGGGGAAGTGTGCCACCCAGTAAAATTGCTGGACAACAGCCTGCCTTTCTGCAGGTGTTCTGGGCATATATATGTGCCTGCGGACTGAGGGCCGTGCAGTCATGATGGCCAACACCTGGTGTGGGCAGTGTGACTGCGTGGCCTGTGACACCCCCCCACTATGGCACTTGTCTGCTGAAATGAACCAGTAGCCAAGAAGTGCAGTACATTGAGCACCTTTTCCAAGGGGCTCAGTGCTTGCGAGCACAGGGTGGGTTATGTGACGTCATCCTCCCACTCCCTCACCAGGTCTAGGATTATGTGTGGTGGAAACCTATACCTCCCATACACCTGGTCATCAGGCATCCCAAAAAGGCTGGTCCTGGGTAAAAAAATGTGGGGCCTGGCTATCCTCCTCCTCCTGCGGTGTTCCACGACCACTGCTGTGAGGAACGGTATATTCATCGTAGCATCTGAGCTTGTTTGTTGTTTGTGTGCACTTTTATGCCTGCTTCCTGCTGGCGTACGTGTTTCCGGATTAGCGTGTTTTTTTGGCGCACGCCTTTCCCCTGTTTGATTCCATGAATACGTGTTGTTAGCGTGCGTGTGGGCGTTGCGAGCATTTACCTCCTGTACTTCCCCCGTAACGGCCACATTTTCACGCGTTGTTCCCCATTCCGCGTGTTACGCCCTGTGTTACGCCCACTTTTCTTGTGTGTGCTACGCTATGTGTGTTTTCCCTGTGCGCGTAGCGCACGCCGTTTAGTGACATGTGCGCCCGCGTGCGCCACCCACAGATTTGGCGCACCTCACGGCTTTTACTAGCGCAGCGCATTCCATGAAGCGATCAGCGACTGCGTACGTGGCTTTGGCATGCGTGCGCTGCGATTTTCATGCTTGCGCTCCCCTTTTCGGCGCACATTTATTCCATGAATTACCCTGTTAGTATTTAATCAGCCAGCATAGGCTATCAGCACACTTAATAGCCACGTGCATGTTCTTTCATCTGGATCCATTCTTTATGGGGCAGGCACACATGTATGCTTATAAACGTAAAATGCAATGAAAACTGTAAAAGCTTAATAGTAAAGGGAGCCTGATTTTCAGTATTTGAGAGCTGGACAGAATTAACCGGAGTTAGTTGCATGCCATTTGCAAGGCGACAGCAACAATGCACTTTTAGGTAATATCAGCATTAGACATTGATCGATTCGACAGCCTCCTTTTCCAACCCGGATATTGCATGTGCTTTTGGAAGAAAGCAGGTCAGTACAAATCACGTTATTTTGTAGCCTCCTAGAAGTAATCATGTTAGAGCCATTGGAGGCCACATGCTCAGTTACCGAGCTGCAATTCCACCAACCATTTTGTTTTTACAAATGATCAAACACTACTTCCTTTAATACTGGAAATGTCACTGTTGTCAAAACTGCAAACTAGACTGTTTCGTATACGGCAAATATTTGCCTTTAGGGATGTAACCCAAACAAGGGTCTTTCAAGATGACGAAGTTGCTAATGGAAGCATTTACTTCCTTGAGGGTAAAAGTCAACATCGAGCTGTTTCAACTTCTCATTACTCAGCATAGTACTTAAGGGTACAGTCAAATTCCTCAATGATTTTAAAAGCACATGTTTTAAGACGTGTTGTTTAAGTTGCCTGGCAGGTACACGGTTTACGTGCACAGCGATTCGTGTCCGTTTTGTATTTGTTTCAGGAATGTAGGATTACATTTCACAGCAGATGGTGAGTTGGAATGTCGCGTCTGGCCACCTAACGCTGTAGCTGAATATTGACTGTGCTAGAAAGCCAAGGCACCATTGAGGAAGGCAATATCGAAAAGTCGCGGCCTAGACCTACGATGTGATCAGCACTATCTTCGCTTTTGTTCATTTTGTGACACCGCAGGAGAGTCTGGTTCCACCGTTTGCCGTTTTTTTCACTCCTGCGTGGATGAAGATTAATCGTCAGATGGCTGCTGGAAGGTGAGGGCACTGCCCAGACTTGCAGAACCTGCCTGGAAGCTGTGGATCACTCGAGGTATCATAACCACCTGCAGATGAACTCTCGAAAACAGAGATTCTCTTTATTAATAGCCAGATGGACCGCTGGACTGTGGCCAGTAACATGTAGAAAAACCCTGGCGTAAGGTTGGAAGCTCCCTTGTATCCTGCAGAACAGGTTACATCTATGGCACAGTAAACAAAGAGCTTCGGTATGCCCTTGGTGACACGTAGCAGACTCAGGCATAAGAAATACAAAAACCAAAGAGAGGTAGAGCTGTTACTGACCAGGTTTGTCCCCAATATGTGTCAGTAAATGAAACAACTGTATCATGATATTGGGAATCCTGGTGTTGTAGGTACTAATAGGTGAGATCTCTGAGTTTGTGACCCATGGGATTGTCCAGAAAGAAAAAGAGGGTTGAACAAGGAAACTCACATACAACAATGATTGTGAATAAACGTGATTTGTATTAAAATTAGAAACATTCAAAAAAGAGAAAGAAAGCATTTATGAACAACTTACATATGAGAAAATCCAATAGTCTTAGCATGAATAAATAATGAAATCAAAGGTTAAAGTTTTGCTTCAGTACATAGGTAAATTTGAAGTCCTGACCATGTGACAAAATCCAATAGTCATGGCATAAGTAAATAATGAAATCAAAAATTAAAGTTTTGCTTCAGTACATGGGTAAATTTGGAGTACTGACCATGCACCGTACGGGCTTTTTTAGTGCTTGCTAGATACAAAGTATAATACATAGCCCGTAAGGGAGAGGTACACAAATGATTCTAAGTGTACGTCATGACCCATGTGTGACACATGTGGAGATCAACTTGTGTTCAATGAAATAGCTTATATTCAATAAAGCATCTCATATTACAGGTGCCAACGTGACAGGGGGAACGTGGTCAGATTCTCGGTATCGAGTACTGGCCTGACAATAGGTAGTTCATAAACCCCAAAGGCACTTATTGGTGCAAATGTCCCCCTTGCACATTGTACACGTTTCGGCGGAAGAGTTATCCAACTCCAAATACATCAGTCGGATAAGTATTTTTCTACAAGAACCGCCTTCATCAGGACAAATGGGTGGCCCCTGTAGCAAGAAAATAAAAAACAAGAAAAGAGTAATAAATAAGAGATTCTTGTGTATCAACACCTTAGTTCTTTCTGGACATAACTGGGTTAGATAGTACCCACAACTGTGTTGTGCAAGGGGAACCGTGTAATCGGTTCTGTTAAAAAACACTAAATAAAGTGAAAGGCACAGTAATGCAGTAACAAGGGTGCAAGTACATGCTATTGAATTTAAATGTGGTGGTGGAAAAACATGCCTGACTCACCACTGAAACCTTGTCATGAATCTCGCTGTGAGGCAGGCTCCCCGGACAGGTCGGACCAAACAGTCAGCACTGTTTTGTCGCTGAATGTGATAAAGTGTGGCTGGTCCCAGTCCCCAAAAAGTTGGCTTGCTCTGAAATGGAGGCAAGGAAAGAATCAAAATAGGCACGCTGGCACTATGTGTAGTTCTGGTCACAGGTGGGTGCAGTAGGAGCTCAGTGAGAACCGCAGGCTATATTGAGAACCCTGCACCCGCAGGGTCATAGTGAATATCTCATCTGGAGAAAGACTATATGAACCCTGCTTTTAAAAAAACAATCATTTTAGCATATAAATGTACCTTGGCTCGAAAGTAGATGGCTCCTTGGAAATGGATGCCGATCACAGGGTGCGGCGAGGCGGAACCATGCCGTCAACGTGTCCGGAGTGGAGCTCTAAAAGCTGAACGGAGGTATCCCGTGTATCCTGTTGTTGAGGGCAAAAAATAGAACAGGACATGCCTCTGAATATTCAGATGGAATATAGTCAGATAGATAGTACTAGGCTGGAAAACAAAGTGCCAAAGTTACCTGGGACGTACTCCGTGAAGCACTGTCCTCGTTGTGCTGTCTGGACGGGAGTGTATGTTCACAGGCGCACGTACGTTGTGCTTTAGCGGGTGTCTGTTGGCCGGCGGCGGCTGCATCCCTGGCATATATCGTTCGGGAGGGTGTGTGTGTTTAAAGGCCAATGGGAGCGCGCCACGTGTGAAGGCCGGATTGTTTGCTGCCACAGGAATGCGGAACCAAGTGCATAAAGAACATAGAGCCTGTGGGGGCGGAGTCCCCCATTCATGCAGGCCCTGGATGTCCTGTGGGAAAGAAGGATCTGGGAAGGTAAGGGGAACACGGACTGCTGAAATTGTGCCCCCGCGGTGATGTACCACGTAACGTTATGGTGCTTCGGCGGGGATGGCGGCGCCGTGACTCCGAGCCTCCATCAGTGAGATGGAGACGGTGGGTGTGCGAAGATGGACCAATCGTGGCGGACCTAAACTCCACCCGATTGGAAGTCCGTGCCGAGAGGGCACGGACTAGACGCTGCATGAGTCTCAATGTAAAGCAACAAGCATATGTTGTGAAACAACAAAGAGTGTTAGTGAATTGTGGTAGTCGAAAGAAAATAAGCCCCATTGTATTAAGAAAGTGGAGGAGGGATCCTCACATTCTATGGTCGGCATGCTGTGTGCCGATTTGTTCCATCCATGGGCTGGATCCTATTCGTTGCAGAGTGAAAGCCCACCTGAGGGCTGCAACACAAGAATGGACGGAGACCCTCTTGGACATTTGGAGGTGACGGACGCACTCACGGAGGGTGAATAACACATATTGGGGGGGCCTGCAAGGAACTAATAACTCTCATTAAGATGGAAAGATTTGTTGTTCGTTGAGGCCCTGTTTCACCGAGTCCAATCTGTGAATCCATCTACATTCTAGGCTCAACAGTCGTCCTTGAATATTGGGACCATCCCGCACTCTTTCAAGAACCCACCATCTAATGTCTTGTGTGGTGTGTTTTGTATCCAAATAATGTTGTACCAAGGGGGATGTAAGGTTTTTGCACCTGATCCGTGACCGATGTTCCGAGATCCATGTGCCTACGTTGCGCATGGTTTGGCCTACGTACCAGAGTTTGCAGGGGCATTCTATGCAATAAACCACTTGGTTAGTCTTGCAATTGGAAATATCGTTAAGAATCCAGGTTTTTTGTCCCACTTGGAATTGTTGTGTTTTGGACGTAAACTGACAGACCGAACACGACCCGCATGGATAATGCCCTTTTAATGGTCTTAGGTTCCATAGATTGCTTTGTGGTGATTTCTTAATATACATAGAATGCACCAGGTGTTCTTTAATATTCTCTGCTCTTTTGTACGCGAATCTTGGTTTTTGTTGGTCAGGGAGACATAGTCTGGCGATAGACCAGTACTTGTGAATGATCTTTTTAATTTGGAAGGCATGTTGTCCGTGCGTAACCACACATGTGATTTGGTCCTGGGGTACCTCTCGAGTTCTGGGGGGTGAAGAGTGAGTCCCGGCAGGTGAATCGTGCCCTCTTCAAAGATCGGGACACCAACTTCCGGGGATGCCCTCTTTCTTGTAGTCTGTTGCTGAGTAAATCAGTGTCATGGTAAAAGTCATGTAGGGACATGCAATTTCTGCGTAACAGCAGGAATTGCCCATAGGGTAAATTCTCTTTAATGTGCTTAGGGTGATTGCTTTGGAAATGAAGTAGGGTATTGCGGTCAGTTGGTTTACGAAAGGTGTTGCAAATTAATTTACCCTTACATCTATGGCACAGACTGTTTTTTTTGCAGCGTAAAGATTTGTGCAAAACCTTTGGCTAGTTGTCCCCTTTTCCAAAATGACCTTAGTTAAATGGGCTGGTGTCCCCAAGACTGCAATATTCCAAGAGTATTTATCTGGGTCTCCCTGCGACTGCTTTATATGGACAGCAGAAGGTGCTCAACCTGACAGCACAATTTCATTGGCTTTCCGTAAAGGCAAAGATTGAAAAATAAGCAATGGGTCTGGTCCATAGATTTGTTTATGACCTGAAACCTTTATTTTGAACTCAGAAAAGTCAATCGTGTATTCCCTTAGGGGAGTCTGGGACTCTATTGAGGCTTCGTGTTTGCAGCTAGCTCATGTGGTAAGCAAAGGATTCCCTTAGCAGGCAGCTAAGCTCGGAATCCTAGTATCCGTGAGGGCGCTTGTAGCTCTCTTGCAATTCTATGGCATGACAGGAGGCTTCATATTATGCATTATAATCTTTACTCTGAAACCACAGCAGCAAAGAAAAAACCTTTACAAACAAAAAAGTTTCAATAACAGAACTAAATAGAGTTCAATGTCAATGCAAGGGAGGTCCCCCAATCCATCATGGAGGGCAGATCACGCCCTGCAGGAGACCAATGAACAGGGACCCTCCTCTATATATGTCCTTTACTCTAAACCCAACTCCTCTTTCTTTGCTGCTGACACCACAGCTAAGTCACTCCTTCTAGTTGTGCCTTGCATGCTAGTCAGTAGAGGGCATAATATTTATAATTAATTGTAAAATTTTATATATATATATATATATTACATGGACGCGGTAGCGTCCATGTAGTTATGGTTAAGTTGGTAAGTTGGTGTTTCCATAGGAAGAGCACTTTTTGTGTGGCTTATAACTTCGCTCCCTCTGGACGAATCCTCACCAAACTTTGCAAAAAAAAGTATATGGCCCACTCTGAATTCTTTTGCAACATTTGGAGAGGTTTAGTCCAGGGGGGGGCAAAGTTATAGGGGGGGTCCCAAAACTTTTGTTTTTTCCTATAGACATAATGGGAAAAAACTTTGTGCACGGCTACAGCCCGAACCGCTGGACGGATTTACACCAAATTTGCGGCAGGAGCGGCAGCTTGGTCCCGAAAGCGTGCTTTTGCAAATTTGGTGTAAATCCGTCCAGTAGTTTTTTAAAAAATGACCAAAATGTAAGGCAAAAAAATTAGTGATATCTGTGTTCGCTTCGCGGACGGACTTCCCTGTTTGCTCCGCGGACAGCACCCCGATTGGCCCATGCGCTTGCATCATGTCCGCGGACATGCAACGTGTTTGCTGATTGGATGGCGTGGGGCGTGGAGCATGTCAGATTTTCTGTGGCGCCCGCCATCTTGTATTCGCCGTTGACCGCATGCAGCGCGGTGAAACTTGGATTAAAAATTGTATTTAGTGGAGTGTGTTGGTGTGTAAGAGTGTTTGGGGAAGGTGGGGGAGTATGAGATAGGTTCAATGTTTTGTTTTTTTATTTGCTATACGCTTTTGTTGTGTTCGATTTGTCCGCGGAGAACACGGCTGTTCTGACATTTTGTAAAAAACGAAATGGTGGGGTGTTCAGAGGACGGAGTATGTGTCTGTTTTGTTCGCAAGGAAGGTAAAATTGAGCTAAAAACACTCGCGGTGTATTTAAATGTTCGTAAATACACAAACTGGGGGTGTCCTAAGGACGCTGTCCGTATTGTAATCTGTCAAGTTGAATGTGTTCTAAGAACACTCGCGGTGTCCCGAAATGGTTGCAATTACACAAAATGAGGGTGTTCTGAGAACGTTGTTTGTATTGCTAGTTGTCAGGTTGAAAGTGTTCTACAAACCCTCCTTTTGTCCGCTAATAGTACAATTTCCTATGGGCCTCATCCGACTTTTTGTCCACTAAAGAAACGATAAATCAGGCTGGTGTGCATTGATATTATGTGATAATCCTATGACTGGCGCTATTGACCTGGCTAACTTTCTTTTGCAACACTAAATCATGTCTCCCGCCCCTAAACCTGACATTATGAAAGCATTCATATTCCCCGCCTCTCTCCGTGACGTTACAGGGTGCGTCATCAAACGCGCCCAATCGTCTCCAGTCCTACGCGACTTTACACAGAACCCGGAAGACAACACACATTATGTCACAACAGAGCGCGCCACAATTCGGAATATGAAACTGTGATTTAAAAGCAAACAGCAAGATTGTAAATTTTGTAAAGTACATTTATTTGACATCAAATGTTTAGAGAATATTCAGCGATTTGCATTTGTCTTTGTTGTCGATCCGCAAAAGTTCATGTTGAGCCACGCGATGTTCCTTTGCGGTACAGAGGGTGTTAGATCAGCTTAGAACACAGTGCGCCACAATTCGGAATATGAAACTGTGGTTTAAAAGTAAACAGCAGGATTGTACATTTGGTAAAGTACATTTATTTCACATGAAATGTTTAGTGAATATTCAGCGATTTGCAATTGTCTCTGCTGTCGATCAGCAAAAGTTTATTTTGAGCCACGCGCTGTTCCTTTGCGGTAGATAGGCTGTTGGTTTATGATAAAAGCAGTAAATGGTCGCACTGATAATCGGAAGGTTGCTCCAACAACGAGGCATTGGTTGGTATGTTGCTTCTAGCGGCTAGTACTGCGTAAGGGCATATTGGTCCTTGGCGATTGTCCCATAAAATGGTGAGGGTCATGAAGTTGCTTACATGGAGCTGCACCTGGCAGTAGAAAAATCCATCCGCTGGAGTCTGAAAATCGTGACATTGGCAAAATGGGGCAACATACCTGTTTTAAAAAACATAAATTAGTCTCACCAGCCGATCTTTATTAAAAATATTCATTTTATTTATTAGGGCGTGAAACTATTTGCTAGCGAAGATAGTGCAACGGAGTATGTTAATAATAAAATAATAATATTTTCGCATTTATATAGCGCTAAGAACCATCAGGTATCTCAGCGCTGCTTATTATTACCCACGGTGTGTGGTGCTCATTTATCGACCACGGAAGGATGAAAGGCTGAGTTTGGCCGTGCCGGGATTCGAACCTGCGTTAGCAAGCTGTGCACGGATGTCAAAGCGAGCGCTCTACTCGCTGTGCCATTTGACCAGCTACAGTGAAGTGGCACAGCGAGTAGAGCGCTTGACCGGCTACAGACCGGTTAAATTATTTCTATTAACCCACCCAGTGTAGTCTGCCTTTTTCAGAGCCCTCTAAAGGACAGGGGATCAATTCGGCGGTGATAGTGCCCGGTAGAAAACAATATGCCACATTGAACGAACAAGTACAACTTGACCGGGCTTTAATGCCACGCTATTGTTATTATAATCCGGTATAAAATAATCTAAAGGGTTACTTACATTATAATTGCATTTTCCATTGTCCAAGTGTAGTGCAGTCCCAAAATACGACTCCGCGTGTGCCAACGATCTTTCTCAAAGTGATATAATATACAAAAGTGGTTTCGTTTCAGAAATGTCATCTTTATCGTGTCTTACATTTTTGCTACACTTCTTCAAAAGAAGTCTTTCAGCACAATCTCTGTCTGTCAAGGCCAAAAAAAAATAGAACCTTATATTGGGAGTCGTGGGCCTCTCCGGGCCGTGAGAAAAAAATGGAAGTAGCTGACCTTCACTGTGAACGAGCATAAATGCTTACTTTGCAACATTCTGTGTAAAGCCATCTGTGAGAACTTGCTGTTTACACTACATCTTTGTATATTGTTTGTGTGCTAATAAAAAAAGTTGGTTTAAGGGACGTTATGGTTCCAAGTAAAGCCGAAAAAAACCCTGAAATTCACCAGTTATGGTAAGCTAAGCAACCATAATTCGTGCCACCACCGTGCACTGCTAAGACTAACACCCAGGACATCAAAGATGACATTGCAAATGTCATTGATGACATCACTGATGACATCACATGTGCATTTACTTTTCATGAAATTTGTGTACTAGGGATTTTTATTATAATGTTGCGAAAAAAGTGTCAAGGATCATTGCAATAAATATCATACCGCAATTAGTGCTTTGAACGATGCATTGATATAAATAGCATTGTATTATGGGGTTCTATCTAGTATACTGAGCTACTAATGGAGAAACATAGCATTGTGTGCAGCGTACAAGATGAAAGTATAATATTTGTAATGTTTATATGTTGAATAATGAAATGATAATTGTCCTAAAATGTTCGAAAATAAACAAAATGGGGGTGTTCTGAGGACGTTCTTCGTATTGTGTGACTCCTTAGCTGTATGCAATGAGGCAATGGCACAGAGAGTAAAGTGGAAATGGTAGCAGGGGTGTCGAAGAGTTACGTGGTCCGCGGACACTGCAGCTGTCCGTGGACAGGGCGTGCTACATCCGGGGTTTTCCAGCAAATCCAACATGGAAAGAAGACTGTACGGATTAGCCAATCAGATGTCGAGGTTGTGGATTTGTGTTGAAAGAGACTGTGTGTGGTGAAGATGGCAGAAGTAGAGAAAGTCAGGGTGTTGGTGCTTGGAGATATGTTTGTGCATGGTTTACAACAGTACGCTCGATGCAGGCATGTTGAAAAGAACTTTGATGTGAAAGGAGTGGAGGTGGTGTGGAGCACTGTGCCTGATTGCAATGTACAGGGAATTGTACAAGTTTGTGAGGATATGGCCACGATGAACAGTCCGCATGTGGTAGTTTTGCACTATGGTGCTTTCCATTTGGGCAACGTCAGTGCCCCTACTTTGTTGGCTGATTTGGAACGCTTGGTTCAAGCCGTAATGAAGATCCTTCCAAATGCGAAAGTAATTTTTTCTGGATTACTACCTAGGGCAATATGGGACAATAGTTCAGTTTTTTGTCCTCAGCAAAACATTGCTAGGTGTGTCATCAACCGAGGCATGTGTGCCTTCATGCTTAGAGCTGGTATGTTCTTCTGTAATAATGAGAATATTGATGCCAGTAATACTGTTAATTTTAAAGAAGATGGCGTCTCTTTATCTTTTACGGGAAATGCCTTTCTATTTTGGAATGTAAGGGTTGCTTTGGAGAAGGTTATGTGAAAATTTTAGGAGTAAAGTAAGAAAAAAAAACAAGAAAAAAATACAAAATAACAGGTGTCTGTCAAGCATCTGTAAAAAACCCAAAAAGAATGGCTCTTTTCAGAGCCAACTTCAAAGGGGAAATGGGGCACACTATTTAAATTTACATTCACCACGCTCAGATTCTCGATATGCCCGCGGACATGGCGGTAGTCCGCGGACATCATAATCACTACGTGGGGGTTCAGTATGTTCTATGTTACATGTATATGAAGTCAGGGATATTATGGTTAAGTTGTGCTACTAAAAACCTATGAAATTCAGTGAAAAAACTTTGTTAAAGGGACGTTATGGTTAAGTTGCGCTATGAAAAACCTATGAAATTCAGTGAAAAAACTTTGTTAAAGGGACGTTATGGTTAAGTTGCGCTGCTAAAAACCTTTCAAATTCAGTGAAAAAACTTTGCTAAAGGGATGTTATGGTTAAGTTGCGCTGCTAAAAACCTATGAAATTCAGTGAAAAAACTTTGTCAAATGGACGTTATGGTTCCAAGTAAAACCGAAAAACCCTTGAAATTCGCCAGTTATGATAAGCTAAGCAACCATAACCCACGCCACCACCGTGCACTGCTAAGACTAACACCCAGGACATCAAAGATGACATCACAAATGTCATTGATGACATCACTGATGACATCACATGTCTGGCTCACTCTTTTTTCTTTTGCTGACATATCTAGGCCACATGGTTTTCTTCAGTAACAGTCAGAAACTAAACATTTTATTTTATTTGTAGACAAATCCTTCAAGTAGGTTCTTACAGTAATTCCCTTAGAGTCCAGTCACATCATATGAAACATATACATACGGGAAGACACAAGCTTGAAAGACAGCAATCCTTTTTGTGCATAAAGATAATCAATAGACTTATGAGCACTTTCTGATAGTTCTGTTGTTTTTTTTATGGCTGTACTTTCCCTGTATATGGTCATATTTGTATACATTGTACTCACACTACTTTCCTTAGGGTCCAATCACATCAAGTGATACATATACCTAGGGTAAATAGCAGCTTTGAAACAGAGCAATCATTTATTTGCATGAAAATAATCAGTTAAATTATGAATTGTTTCTGCTACTGCTTGTGCTTTTTTGCTAACTTCACTTTCCCTGTATATACCCATATTGGTATGTGTTCTTGTGTCTTTGTGTTTTGTCTATAGTAATGCAATTATGTAATACATGTGTTTTATTAGCTACTTATTACATATTTCACAGTACACAAAAATCTATTAAGAAAACAATTATCATTTAATTAATCAACATATTAACAATACGAATATTATACCTTCATCTTGTACACTGCACACAATGTTATGTTTCTGTATGAGTAGCTTAGTATACTAGATAGAACCCCATAATAGAATGCTATTTATATCAATGCATCGTTCAATGCACTAATTAGGGTATGATATTTATTGCAATGATCCTTGACACTTGTTTCGCAACATTATAATAAGAATCCCTTGTACACATATTTCATGAAAAGTACATACACATGTGATGTCATCAGTGATGTCATCAATGACATTTGTGATGTCATCTTTGATATCCTGGGTGTTAGTCTTAGCAGTGCACGGTGGTGGCGCGAGTTATGGTTGCTTAGCTTACCATAACTGGCGAATTTCAAGGGTTTTTCGGTTTTACTTGGAACCATAACGTCCCTTTGACAAAGTTTTTTCACTGAATTTCATAGGTTTTTAGCAGCGCAACTTAACCATAACGTCCCTTTAACAAAGTTTTTTCACTGAATATATTTATATATATGTTATATTGTGTAGAGTGTAGTGTTTATTTTTAGTTTCACGGTTACTGCTACACTTTGGTGTCACTACTTTGGTTATTATGGTGTGTAATCCTCGTGTGTCACCGAGGCTTTCAATTTTGTAAAGCGTGTGTGACGGCAGCTTTATTTTTAGTAGTGTTATGTTTTTAAATAGCAACTCCGCTTTCGACAGAGTTCCTGCTGCCTTTTACCCGACGTGCGCGGCCCTGCTGGAAGCGTTAGCTTCAGGCCAGATGCGCGTCGGCTTTCTAGAGCCCGCCCACTCCAAGCCTACACGCGCGGGTCTGTCACCGATTTTCTCCTCAGGCCCGACGCGTGCGGGCCTTTATTCTTAAAATTCTGCGTCCGTGCGCGGCTTTCTTTCTCCATTTTCTGTGGGTTACGGGGCCGCCTACTTCATTGGCAGCGCGCGTGCCAGGTAGAAACTTTGCTTCAGGCCCGTCGCACGAGCTCTGTGGCACAGTCAGTAAGTGTTGTGACTTGTACCTGAAGGGTTGGGGGTTCGAGCCACTGCTCCAATCTCGAAATTCTGTTAGTGCTATGAAACCTCTCAGGGGAAAGTTGTGTATATATATTTTATACATATATATTTTAAGAAATGTTATGAAATGTTTTATATATTTTGAGCCAGTCTCTGTGACACAGTCAGTAAGGCTTGTACCTGAAAGGTTGGGGGTTCGAGCAATCCTCCAAATTCAAATTTTGAAAGTGTTGCAAAAATAATGGGGGTCATTACGAGGTTGGAGGTAAGTAACTGTCCTTATCGGCATGGAGCAAATACTGTGTCCGTGTAGCAAAGAGCCCGCTATTAGAGGGCTATTATGAGTTTTCGGGCATGAGCTTTGCGCCATGCCGGTAATTACCTTACCGCCATGCCGCTACAGACCCAAAAATCGCCCTTAGCGGCATCGAGAGATGCACAGATAGCACCACCGCCATCCATGGTTCCAGCATTAGCGGTGACCGCTATCAGCGGTGGCCGCTAATAGCGGTCACCGTAAATAGGCGGAACCGGAAATAGCGTCATTGCACAGGAACGGCAAAGAGCACGGCGGTCATCTTTGAAAACACAATCCATTGCCATCCTCAGCACCCAGGATCCACATCACCACCACACCTGTCCCAAAATCAACCAACAGCATATTAGAATGCCCAAGGCACTGAAAAAAGGAGCTGTGCGCCTGCGCAAGGAGTGCTTCTCCGAAGAAGAGCTCAACATGCTTGCTGACATCTTGGTCGAAAATGGGGAGGATGTTTTTGCCAATGATATGCGTCGACCTGCACTGTTGCGCAAGAAACAGATCTGGGCAGAGGTGGCGCGTAAAGTGAGTGCGGTTGGCACCACCCCACGCACGGTAAAAGATGTCCAGAAGCGCTAGGATGACCTGCGCCTACGCGTCCGGAACATCATCGCAGCAAACCGTAGCCAGGGAATGGCAACAGGTGGCGGAGGTGCCTCACCCATTAAGATTACTCGCTGGGAGGAGACTTGTGCGAGCACCATTGGAATGGAGGCAATTGAGGGAGTGGGGGATATGGAGCGTGGAGCCCTGTCATCGGCTGATGCAGGTAAGTGTCCCAAATAAACCACTGTAATGAAAACCATGAAGATGTCCCCCCTTAACTGACAGTGAAATGATGCAATGCAGGGGCCACCAGACACATGTATGCAACCCTGCCTATAGGCAGTGCACAGCACCATCTCGTCCACATGCATGATGCACCCCATACATGTGTCAGCACAGACGCATCCCTGCATGTCCCACCCATAAGGCGAGCAACCCGTATGTCACTACTCCAACGGCAACTACCTGCCATTCCATAAAACTGCATCTACCCCAATGCATGCCTGATGCACATAGACCCATCACTGATGCTGTCCCTCTCTTGGTCCCCCACAGGTACACAATCTGACAGTGATGATCAGGACCCCACGGAGCAGCCCGCGACACCAGCGAAGAAGTCCACGGGCACAGAGGGAGCAAACAGGCCCTCAACATCAAGGGGAAGAGTCAAACCAGGACTACCTCACAAGCCCAACACAAGCCACGAAGCTACAGCACCAATGTGCAAAAGGGCCTCCACCACAGCACCCACACCAGCCACCACCACACAGGAGCCAGTGGCTGAAGGCTCTGTTTCCACTGCCAGCAGTACCATCGGAGAGGCAGCTGCCACGGCACCCGTGTCAGATGATGATACACATAGTCCGACACCCGGAACACCTACCGCAACAGGCCCCCTGCAGTCACCCCACCTCTCCCCACCCACCATACACAATGCTAGCAGCCATGAGCTGTCTGCTGTGTAGTCATGGCCAGGGAGCCCCAGCCCCACGGGGAGCATCCATGATGCAGCAACCATGTTGCATGCAGCTTCGACATCCACCGGTGTCCGGGACAGGCAAGAGGGAATCACGGTAATCCAACAGCGCCAGGAGGTGCTGATAGGGCTGGTGACCCACCACATCATTGAAAGTGGCCAGGCAAGGGAGGATTTCAGTGAATGTGCAGCATCCCTCAAAGCTGCCATTGAGTCAACTTCCACAAACATATGCAACGAATTAGCGGCTGTGAGGCAGGTCCTCACCCGCATGGTGGAAGCCTTGGAGGCCCTGCGTCCCGCACAGGTGATCGAACAACCAGGCACCTCCTCGAATGCCAGCTCCACACAGACCAGCCACCTGCGTAGGTCTGTGCGGAACTTGCGCAGGTCGGACAGGGGTCCACCCGATGCTGGCAGTGGATAAGGGTTGTAGGTGCAGCCTGCCATTACAAACTATTGCAGACTAATGGTGCATGCAAGTGCACACCATGTGTGGGGAAGTTGAGGGGGTAGAGGGTGTGTGGGGAAGTTGAGGGGGGAGAGTAAGGGGAGAGGGTGTGTGGGGCTTGTGCACAATCAATGTTCTATTTGTTCAATACACCTGTTGTGATATGAGAATTCACATGACCGGACATTGCTTACTGTGTACGTGTGCCTTATTGGTGAACAGTGTACAGTGTCCATGTCCCCGACACTACCAGTGCCCTGAGTCCCACCTCCATGGCACATTCCACATCCATGTGTGTTAGAAACATTGGTTAATCAAAGTCTGGCGCACGGCACGTCCCTCCTGTGCATCGCTACCTCCCTGATGTGCGTGCAGTTCCATCTCCTGGGGGCAGAGGCAAATTCCGTCTGATGCACATATTGTGTAGCATGACACATGCCATGATGATCTTGCCAACCATCTCATGCCCGTACAGGAGTGCCCCACCAGACCTACTGAGGCAGCGAAACCGTGCCTTCAAAATCCCAAATGTCTGCTCGATCACCACACGGGTACGTGTATGTGCACGATTGTAGTCCTCTTCGTGCATGTTCTGCGGGTTCCGGACAGGGGTAAGGAGCCACCTCTTCAAGGGATAGCCAGCATCACCTGCATGTGTGGAACAATGGTTATGTGTAAGTGATTACACCAAATGTGACCTGTGTCAATGACACAATAGCATGCATTTATTTCCTGTTTGCATCCACATATCCATGCACAAATAGAGCTACTCAAAGTAACTGCAATGTGTGAATTCATATGATTGACAGGTGTGCGTGGCATCGTCTAGTGGGAACAGGGGTGTCCTATTCCTTATGAGTGCTCATGCACTGTGGTTGCCCACGCTATGATCTAGCTGATGTGTAGTTAATTGTATGCTTTTATCCTGTCACCGTTGAAGTCAGACGCTTGATGATCTGACTTTCCACGCCTGAGCCATGCTGGTATGCTGGACCTCTGTGGTGGTGTAGGAGTCCATGCCGGTAACTTACCGACTCCGCCATGGCGGAATGGGGAATTACCACCCCATTCCGAGGTTGGCGGGGCGGTAATTCCCCATGCCGCCATGGCCCTTCCCCATTCCCATTTTTGGCACATAGGGCTCAATGGGAATGGGGAAGGCGCTAATTACGGCACGTGTAATTACGGTGCGGTAATTAGCTCCTAGGTCCCTTTGCGGGTTGGTTTTTTAACGCCTGCTAAAAGCAGGCATTAAAGTGCAACCCGCAAAGGGACCTCGTAATCAGGCGTTAAGGGTTTAACGGCGCCGACACCTTTTACGGCGCCGTTAACCCCTTAACGCCTGGCTTGTAATGAGGCCCCATGTCGCTGCATTGTGTTGCAGGGGCTACGGTCTGATTATGTGCAGTGTACATGTTGATGGCTATGGAATGGTTGCAGCACTGCCTCATTTTCATAGTAGTGCAGCTTACGTCTTGTATTTAGGTGTCAGCTCCAGTATGGCCTGCTTTGGGGTATGAGCATGGTCCATCCTCTCAGCTAATCTCAGCCAGGTGAAGTATGCATCTCTCCCCCCATCTCAGCCAGGTGAAGTATGCATCTCCACCCATCTCAGCCAGGTGAAGTATGCATCTCTCCCCCCCATCTCGGCCAGGTGAAGTATGCATCTCTCCCCCCCATCTCAGCCAGGTGAAGTATGCATGTCTCCCCCCCATCTCAGCCAGGTGAAGTATGCATCTCCCCCCATCTCAGCCAGGTGAAGTATGCATCTCCCCCCCCATCTCAGCCAGGTGAAGTATGCATCTCTCCCCCCCATCTCACCCAGATGAAGTATGCATCTCTCCCCCCCCCATCTCAGCCAGGTGAAGTATGCATCTCTCTCCCCAATCATCTCCCTACATCACACTGCCATGAGCTTGACATGAAACTCACCGAGTAGCCAGGATCGTTGCCCTGCGTGTCGCTCCATGTAGCGTGGTATCGTGGAGTTCCGCATGACCATTGAATCATGGGTTGATCCGGGAAATCGGGCACAACAAGGTGTAATGATCTTGTTTGAGTCACATACCATTTGCACGTTGATGGAGTGGTATAACTTACGGTTGCGGTACACTTCCTCCATGGCATGGGGGACCACCAATTCAACATGGGTGCAGTCAATGGCACCGATGCATCCTGGGAAGCCTGCCAGTGAAGAAAGCCAACTTTGGTGTTGGAGATCTCCTGGGCAGTCTGTGGTAGGAATATGTGGTTGCCTGTGTGCTTCAGGAGGGCATCGAGCACTTGGTTCAGCGTCCGTGAGAATAATGGTTATGATATCCCATGCATCTGCCCTACTGTGTGCTGGTAGGTGCCCGTGGCCAGGAAGTGGAGCACAGACACCACCTTCAGTAGAGGGGGGATGGCGGTACGGATGTCTATGAGGCTGACAATGTTGTTATGTATCATGTCCACAATGGTGGTGATGGTGTCCTGATCCAGACGTTACAGGGTGTGGATCTGCTCAGGGGTTAGGCTGAATGTCCTGGCTCTGATTCGAGGGATTGGGGGCTGCCTGTGTGGTACAACTGCCTGCACTGGTGGTGCATGCTGGGCCTGCCTCACCCTCCTTCTCCTCCTACGTATCCTCTGTGCTGCCTGTTGTTGTTGCTGGAGTTCCACTGCAATCATGTCCTCCAGCCCCAGTATTGCTACTAGTAATGGGATCATTTTGGTGTGTGACTGGGTGTGGGTAAGGGTGGGGTGTGCTCCTTTTGTGCTGGCCCAGTCTACATTGCCTCCACCTGTGATGATTGTGTGCACCTGTGGCAGTTGGGAACACTGCACATGGCCGTTAACGGGTGGTTCGCGATGCCGGTATTTCCTCCATGCCGGTAAGGTACTTTTCGGCCTTCAGTAGGCCGTTATTTGCATGTCCGCCTGACTTGTGTTCAGCTCGTGTTTACGCCATGCCGATATTGCCGTCATGTAGGGTCGTGTGCCCGTGCCAATGCCGCTATTAGAGGCACCGTAAATAACAGTGCTGCTGATAGTGGGTTGGCGGGTCATAATGGACCGAAGCGGTAAGCGATGCCGTTAATCCTTTACCAGCATCGTTTTTCCCTTACCTTCAAGCTCGTATGTCAATTTTAATCACATGTATGGGGCTGATCCAATAGCACAGCGAGTAGAGCGCTCGCTTTGGCAATTGTGCAGAGCTGCAGGTTCAAATCCCGGCAGGGCCAAACTCAGCCTTTCATCCTTCCGAGGTCGATAAATGAGCCATATATAAATGCTAACTTATTATTTTAGAGCTTTGGCAAATGAGCACTGGTGTGCCTCCCACCCCTGCCCCTCCTGTTGCCTTTCAGAAGCTTTTTGCTTCAGGTGAGGGGGGTTGGGGGATTTGCATTCTACTGTGATGTGTGCGTGATCTGCAGGTTCGGATTATAGCAAAGCCATCTCAGCTTTTCATCCTTCTCATGTAAATGAATGAGTACCAACACAGTTTTGGGGATATTGATTATATTTTTTTACTCCAGGGGAAAAGAGCTTAGGTGTAAGCACTATTCCATGATATTCCTGTAGTTTCTTTGGTAAGCTGATTAGCCTTACTTTATTGATATTGATATTTTATTTCTATCGCGCTCATACACAAGTGTTTCAGAGCACGACAAGGCAAGGGAAGGGGAACAGAGGAGAAACAAAAACAACGATCTTACTACGCCCAGTGACATTGAGAACGCGCAAGTGCATGGTAGAGGTGGAGAGGGAGAAGTGCATGGAAGGGGGAACAAAAGGAGAGTGCGGAGCAAGGAGGGAAAAAATCATTAATAATAATAAATAAATTAATAAATAAAAAGGCAACAAACAGAGGGAGTGCAGCCAGCAAGTGGCAGTGCTGGGTTTAAGGCAGCAAGCTGGGTAGGTCTGATAAGTGCAGGAAGAACAAAACAAAAGGGTGGGGGCTGTATGGGTAGAGATACAGACCCCAGTACAAGGGGGGGCCCGGAGGCAGTGCGTGCGGGTGGCAAGAGGAGCAGGTACCTGGGCCCGGAGGAAAGAGGGTGGCCAGGTGCATGGTGCCGAGGGAGAGTAGAATGAGCAGGGGAGAGGGGGGGCAAAGGCAGAAGCAAAGAGGAAGGTATTGAGGTACTTCCCGAACCGGAGATGGTTCTCCTCAAGTTTTAGAGTGGCAGGGAGGCTGTCCCAGAGGGAGGCCCCAGCCGAAGACAGAGATCTACCCCCAGCTCGTTTCTTTGAGAAATGACTGACCCTGAGGGAATACTATAGGCGTACCTCGGACTGCTCGGCTTCAGGCTTTGCCTGAATTATAATGCGAGGTTTCCCTCTCGTGTGCTGCTGGGTGCCCCACCCTGCTAGGGTGAGCAGCTTTGATGTGCGCTTGCACAGTATGGTTTTCCTCTGTTACAGTGAAAATAGGAGCCGTGTGTTAAAGGGGTTTTAACCCTTACCTGCTCGGTTTGCAATTTTACTGACTGTAAATGATGACATTTTTTCATTTTGTATGTCCTTCCAATAAAAGGAAAAGTTTGTTAGACACATATGGGAGCCCTATCTGGCTAATCAGCCAATTGTGCCACAGACAGTCCTATTTAGTGATTGCTAATTCAAAGCATTATTTTCTTCGCAAACTCCCTGTAGGTTACTATTCAATTAGATACAGGACAACTCAGTCTATTTCCTTTAGTAATACCTCCCCCCCAACCCTCTCCCCCCTTCCGCCCCTTCCAGGGTAAGGGTCAGGAAAGGGAGTTGGACTAGTTCCAACACTCCTGCCCTGTTCCTCTTTAGTTCTAATAGCTGCTCTCCGCAGTCTCTATTTCTTCTTCTGATAGCTCAGAAGTCCGGATTTGCCTCCAAAGTGGCGCAAAAGAAACTCTGGTTCCCCATGTTTTTCCTTGGTCCGCGTTGCTAGGCGGGGGAGGCTATACATTGTCCCTCTATCCAAGGACCGACCGCTTCATGGTACCCTTTTGGTCCCAAACAAAGGGACACACCCCATAATGGATGGATAAGTTCTGGAGGAGTGATAAAGGTATGTCCGGTCTCAGACTTTTGGAACTGGCTGATGGCCTGCTGATGAGCAAGTCCTGCGGGGCAGATTTTTGGGAACGGTTTGCCTGCTCGGCATCACTAGCACCTACATATCTACAGAATGGCGTAAGTCCTTTCTTTCATGTGACTTCATCCCAAATGGACTCTAAGTAAGGTTATGAGGATACCCCTCAGGGGAGAGGGCCTGCTCCTTTGGCGTTTTTTTCTGCCATAGCTCTACCAATTTCCGGCAAGGCGATTTAAGAAGCGCACACAATTACTCCTCTGCTCGAGAAGTATAAGCACAGTTTTACCCTAAAGGAGTTCTTTCGGCTCCATTGGAGGGGGAGTGCCGGCAGGGGTCCTGCTAGACCCTAGGGTACCTTCAGTAATGTCTCATGTTCTAGATCTCCCCCTGTGGTCTGATAAGGGCAGGCAGGTTTTGATGAGTGCTGGGGGTCAATGACCTCATCATTGGCAGGACGGTGGTGACAGTGTCCTCCTCATTTAGTTGGACCTCAAGGATGACTATCAGGTCCCAGGGATGTTTCCCTCTTCATCAGGAGTTTCGTCTTCAGTTCCACTGCAGGGCTCACGCTTTCCAATGTCCTTCCCTTCGGTTTGGCCCAGAGTATTGTCGACGGTGATGTTTTTCTGCAGGTCCTAGGGATTTGGATGATTCTTCTTGAAATAGTTAGCGGTGTCCCTGCTACAGTCATGGTTTTGTAGTCTTATTATAAGTGTGAAGGGTTTAAACGCTTAGATTAAATATTCTTCCCCTCCCCGTTATAGGGCATTAACGCCCCAGGACGAAATGTCTTTGCAAGAGTCTGTCTCCCTCGCTGTTAGGGTTCGGTTCCCCAAGGTCAATTGGAGCTCCTTTAGTGGCTCAGACTCATGGATGCCTAGATTGGCAGAACGTTTTTCCGTCTCCTCGTTGGAGGTCTTTCAGGATTTTCATACCACCAGACTGGACTAGGCAAGAGTAGTCAATTGAGCTTAGCAGCTGCACGTCAGCCATTTGGAACGGTTAGTGGGCTCTGTTGCAGTCATGAGTTTCTCTAGGATCAATGACATTTTTGTCTATTTTTGTTCAGAGGTGCAAGGTTTTGCTGTGCGATACATCAATCATCCGGGGGGGGGGGGGGTCCAGGTCCAGGGTCCTAGCAGGTTTAACAAGAAGAAAGGGGTTTGTTCTGTTTACATTGAGAAGTGGTGTTGAAAGTGGAGTATTGTCCAGGAGTAGATATCCATGTTACGATAGGGTGGTTTTTTTCCAGACTTCTCCGGGACGGGAGCAACTTGATGTTGGTCAGGACTCTCTCTTTGCCAAGATTTGAAGTCTTGGGTTCTTTTCAGCGATTATTTTGCCTCGTGACATATTTGCTAAGTTTTCCTCGACTCTTCATTTGGAGTAGGGATCCCTGTGCACTGCCTTCAGATTTTTTCTCTAGGATTGGTTGAGTTTTCCCCCTTTTTTCGTATGTGTTTCTCCTTTGCCTTGATAGCAAGAGTCCTGTTTTGGGTGCGCAGGCAGTCGGAAACAATAGTGTTGGCCTTTTTCAAGGGTGTTTTCCTAGCCCCACTGGTACTGACAGTGGATATTACTAATTTTACTAGAATCTAAAACCCCTGTCACGTCAGTGAGGGTGATTTTCCATTGTGCGCACTTATCGAGATCCGGCTGATCGCTACATTATCTACTTCCGGTTAAGCTCTTGAATTCTTGTTTGCCCTGCTTGAACTCAACGCCAAGATGGAAAAGGACACACGCTTTGCAATTGTATAGAATGTTCTGCCAACCCCTGCCACCCGTTGTGATTGCTGATATGTGTAATGTACTACGAGACAGGTGGCAACTAACAACTATGCATCTGTGCTGCTCCAGTGTCATATTTTCATTCCGGCAGATACTGCATGCATTGTGTGGATGCAAACGAAAGGCAGAAAAGAGCGCAGCACTGTTGACGTTTCATTGCAAATCCACGGGAGGCAATGGCATGTGCTAATTTTTGCCATGTCACAAAATGATCTCTACTTCTATGTTTATGGGGTAGATGCGTTATAGATTGCACATATGTGATTTACACAACATACATGCAATTTTGTAACATTTACTGACAAATTGTCATACAAGGACAACACATATGTATTTTACACGTTTACAGCACGTATGATCTACGATACATATAAATAAATGTGGTTTGGGGCAACACATATCACTTCGATCTGAAGGCTCCCACATTCCCTGTCTTGTGAATGTAAAGTCAGATTTGTCCTGGTTGGGTCTTTCTTCCTGGTTTCTGTGAATAACGCTACGGTGTAAGTCTCGGTTAAAATAGGCACAGGCTTCAACCAGGAGAACTCACCAAATACTAATTGTGCCACAGCCTAACAAAAATCTGCGAGGCGGTGTTGCCAACCATATTATCAGCTTTACTCACATTTGTAAATGAGCACTTGGACTGCGCCAACTTTCCTCTTCTCTAAGCAAGGGCTGCCATCCCTCTATTGCAGAAAGTATATGCGGATCAACGTTCCCCCGATAGCTTTCATCCCATCTCACAGCTGCTGGTAGTGGCTTTTGTCCTGGAGAAAATAGCGTTTTTCAACTCCAAGAATACAATGCGCACCAGTGGTTTTCGTGATTTGCAGTCCGGCGACCCCTCCGGCAGGGGATAGGAACGGCCACCCTGGATATTCGAGGGGGGTTACTTCACCAGGGGGCAGTGGGTAGGAAAGCCGGCAGCTTGATCTTGCTGGTTCTGCCTGCTGATTTTGACGAAAGTGGTCATGGTATTGGTATCAGTCGCCAACGTGTCTGCTTTTTCTTTAGAGTGAAGCTGGATCTGGCCCCTTCTGACAGAAGAGGTCCAGTAAACTGTGGGGACTGCAGATCTCTGCCCTCTCTCCCCTCTGCTCTTCGATACTGACACATGTGGCCTCTGCCTCAGCTGATTGATGGTTTTGACCTTGGCTTTCAAATACATGCCATTGAAACCCAGTTGTTCATCAACCTTGAGTCAATATCTGGGGACAAAGTAAGAGGACTGTTTGGTTAGGATCCTTGCCAAGATGTCAGACAACTGGCTTTGCCTCTACGTAGACAAGATGTACATTATTCTTCGCTATGATAGTATCCACAGGACTCTACCATTTACCGGGCCTAAAGGGTTTGACCCAACTAACAAACCAATCAAGGTAGTCCACAACGTGGTCATCGTTTTTAATATCTTGTGAACCACAGATTAATTCCCATTACCATCGTGGCCTCTTTGTCAAACTTTGCTACTTGCTTGTCACCAAATATCAGGTGGCACTAATCCAGTGTCTTTCTCTTCCAGGCTTTGGTACAATAACATCCTTTATAAAGGGGGGAATTTAAAAATGTAAATAATCTTTGAATGGTCCAGAATAGCACCATTTAGCTTCTTTGGGGCCTTTAAAAATGTGACCACCTAGCAAGTTATCAGGGGAGTCCTGCTGGTTGACATCAGATCAGAGAATATAAATATGCACTCAGTTCTTTGGTTAATAAATTGTGCCTTATTTTTCTTCTGCCAGACTACTGTGTTTGCCAATATGACAGCAGGCCGATTGTCCTCCATGTGAAAAGGAAATGGTGGGGCCAAATGATTTCAATTGTGGGGCGCTGTTCTTTTGGCCCCTCTTCCTGCATCAGCTTCCCACTCATGGCAAATGTATCAGACATTTGAAAATCCATTTGCTGTAGCATGGTTAGTTTTCTTCTTTAAGCCTATCTTGGACGGTTAGGGTGGCCTACTTTGCACAAGCCAAGGCTATGATATGATATGATATGGCATTTATAATGCGCCTATACACAAGTGTTTCAAGGCACGAAATTTCGAAATTTGTTTGTACTCATGTATTTTTGTTTTGCGAGTAACACTCCCAATTTCAGTCTTGTTTGCGAAATGAAGTGATATAAACTAAAACAACCTATTGAGAGTTTGCACTTTCCCCTTAAATCAAATTTGGATGTTGAGGTTTATTTGGCTGTTGTCGAGAAGACTGGGTTCATTGACATCTTATGGGTCTTTAAGTTACCACTTGAAGCAAATATTTCAGCGTCGGAGGGCTTGCATGTATTGTCAAGCATCTGAGACAAATATGCCCTTTTTACTCTTGTTCTATACATGTGATCAAAACGAACTTTTTCTTTTGTTCACATTTTTCAAATGTTTATATAACTTTTCAGGACACTTAATTCCAACATTCTTGCCCTACTTTGAATAGCCAGCCTGTCAGAATTCACAATCTAAATAACATTTACACGTGTATAAAGATTGCATAAAACATCCAGTTAAGAAAACAAAATGAAACGCAACTAGATACATTCTTCCATTGCCAATATATAATACTCTGCCTTCTGAATCATCCCACCTAGCTTGCCTATGTTAGTGAGAATGTTTCATCAAAAGTGGCCTCGTTAAACATAGGGGAAAGGCGTGACAGTAATCAATCAGCAGATTCCAGATGTTAAGATCATTTGTGAATTGATTAAAGAACGGAAGAGATCTTCGCTGAGGCCACAATTTATACCACCATAGACTAATAATTGGAACTACTGGATTTTCCCAGCAAATTCTTACTTTGAGAAGATGTCTAATGGAAACTGCCATATGGAGTGTTGCCGGATGTATCCCCCTCTTCCACAATACACATTAAGATTACCACTGGATCATGGGGCAATAGAATTACTGTTACGTCCATAATTCGAGGAAGCACCTCTTTCCATGAGCTCATATCTGTGGGCGAAAAGCAGCACATGTTAGCTAAATTAATTATTTTGTCACAGCCCCGCCAGCATAATTAATGAATTAGAGGGATACATTTTATGGAGACGCAACATAGGCATATACTAACTATATATCACGTTGCATACACATTATGTATTGGTACCACATTTAGAGGATCTACTTGCTCTGACCCAGATTCGGTGCCATGCACCAGTAGTTATGGCAACCGCCAGTTCCTTTTCTCATTCTAACATGAAAGCGGTCTGTTCAGTAACATTCACTGTGTCTAATAATTTATACAGTTTTGAAATTACACCTCTTTGAATACAATCCCTGAAGCTATGTTTTAGTGAGGACAGAAATCTAGTTCCGAGATTCCGAATTTTAGGATTGGACATCCAGTGGCGTATTTGTGACTATTGAAAATGTTCCTTCACATTAATCTTTAAATTAATTTTGCATTCTTCGAATGTGAAATCTACCTTTCCATTGAATATTGTGAAGTCTCTTGAAGTGCACCATCAGCTCGTGCCTTAAAAGCCTTTGTGGATAATCCAGGAGAAAAATTGGGATTTTGTCAGAACCAGAGGAACAGTACCCCACCAGGATGAATCCCCCATTGCTTGATGGCTTTATTCCAACCTGAAAGAGAGAAATCATGAGCCTGCCCTCGGCCACCATCTGTACCCTGCAAAAGGAGAGATAGTTTAAGAGCATTTTAGATATGCTTTGCTTAACTTCTACACATCTACTTTAGCGAGGTCCAGCAGGACCTCCCCAATCAAGAACTGGGACAGCTGTGAAGATAATATATTACACTGTATATTGGGGATACCCAGGCTCCCTGAGTGTTTATGTCTATGAGGAATGCTCCTGCGACTTCTCAAGATATTAAAGAAAAACTATCCCTCTCTTTATTTACTCTTTATTTACTCAAATAATGGCAGAAATGTTGTTGTGGAATAAGTCATGCATACTTTGGTTCCTGTGGATATCTACCCTTTTCCGAGCCAAGGAGTTCATTGACAAGGCAAAAATCAAGGGTGAACGGGAGCAGGCCTAACCCATTGCACTAGCTTCCGGATCAAGGCTGATAATTTGCCATTTAAAATAATTCTTGTAGATGGTGAGTAGAAATATACCAAGACAGATTTCACAAGCATTAGACCAAAACCAAATCCAAAAAACATCTCACATATGTGACCTGAGCCTATTCTGTGAAATGCCTTGTTTGCGTGCAAAGCTGAAGTCCGTACATGCTCCTCAGATCTCATTTCCATCACAATTAAATCAATAACTCTCGCCATAGGATCATGTTTGCCATGCTCAATTTATAATCTGGTTTGGTCTGCTGTTATAAAAATTGGTAGGACTTTCAGTAAAAGCAAGGCCAAAATCTTCAAGTAGAATTTAGCATCTCATTAATTAAAGCTTTGGGGCCATCTGACCCATAATTAGTAGATGATTTCCTCACTTTTAATATTAAAGTAATAGAGGATTCTGTCTTTGATGCTGTGAACATTTTAGATTTCCAAAAGCATTAAACAGGGAGGTCAATGGATATAGCAAGTTATTCCTGAAGGTCTTGCAAACATGGATTGTGAATCCGTCTGGGCCTGATTTCTTATTATTCTGTAAACTGTTAATGGCCTGTTCCACCTTTTCTTAGAAATGGGTTCTGCCAGAACATTTTTATATTGTTCAGATAAGCGAGGAAGTTTAGAAGATTTGATCTAGTTTGGTTGGGATGCCACGTCCTTATTTTCACTAGAAAGTAAGAAATGGAATTTCTTCATTTTTATTTTCCTTGTAATGTTCTATTCCATATATATTAAGTATTATGAAGAGAGTTGTCGAGATATCGTAGGAAGCAGTATGTTAGTGCATGAAAAGTGAGTCTCTCAATATGAAATTAGAGATTTCTAGATTAGAGATTTGTATAGGTGTTAAATATATTATATGTCAAAATTATATGTTAAAAATGCTTTTATATATAATTGTTTTACATGAAGTTTGTATTATGTACCATTGTGGAAAGTTAGATTAACTATAAAACACTTTAATAAAAAAAAGTTTGATTTCCATCACTGTCTGCCAGAGAGAGAATCTGATTCCTCAACTTGGTAAGGCATAATTTGTAATCTCATAGTTGATTATCTTTATTACTAGGGACATGATATTAGTTTGATTCTTAGCAGTGTTTGCTCTATCTCACCTGCCAGATGGACGCGAAAGGCCCGTCTAGTAGGTGCCACTTACCAAACATTTATTTCTGAGAGCCCTTTGGGACTATCCACATATTGTTGATCCTTTTCAAGAACTATAACATATGGCAGGCGTTGCTACACAAATACAATATAACATAGCATAACTATTGCTTCTAAATGCTCAATTAAGTATTTCATGGTTTTTATATAGGATAACCTATGGCTAGTTATAACCAGAGCAATTTTGCTTTTGATAAGAGGATCTCTCTAAATTGGGCCATAAAACCTCCAAGGAAGGTCTGATCTAGAATACACATGTCGGTGAGAGAACTGGGGAGTTGTCTGAAAAAAATCCTAGGTGATAGTGTTATATCTGAAACATAAGGAATCAATGTAGCAGAGGGCAAGACTAGATCATCTGAAACATTATGCACAGATAAAAAAGAGATTACATCCTTCTCCTTGGGGTGCATGAAAGGCCATGTCTCAGTCATCCCCAACTCACTCAAAACGAAGACCAAAGCATTTCAAAATGGTTAGCTGTGAGCATCAGTTTCTTGTCTAGGAACTAAATTAAAGCCCCCTCAATTATTGCCTCCTCTTCGATAAAAACAGCTGCTATGGGAAGGATGTTGATGAAGAAGGCATCCTGATAATTGTTGAGGCATATCTATATATATATATATATATCTATATATATATATATATATATATATATATAGATATATATATATATATATATATATATATAACGCTTAGATATTTTTCTGTACTCAGCTGATTCAATTTATCAGTGTTAGGTTGCCCCGGGCTGTCCAAATGGCAAAATGCAGCTAAAACTGAATGTAAGTGCTTTAATTATATGCTACTACGCAATTTTATGCCATCACTGGGACTCTGCAATAGAACATGTTTGACAAATACGCATCTATAAAGACACATCATAGAGGCCAGTGTCATCGATGGATTAAACTTAGATACTGTTCTTATACCGTGCATACCTCTCATTCCATCTGATACAAATATGCATTTCAAATTCAAAAGAAGACAGTTTTTTATATGTTTAGCCTTTTCAATGACCATTAATAACCTACACCCTCTTCCTGGAAGCGATCAGTGGGAATTCTGATATTTCAGAAGGGGGACAGAAGTGACTCTATGAATTACCAACCGATATTGACCTTTAAGATATGCTAGAAGGGCATATGTTACACTGGGAACAGTTAGTAAAGAAATAATAGTCATCACATATTGTAATTATTTATTTATAGAGCGCTTATACACAGGTGAAGTGCTTCAAAGTGCATCAAGGTGGGATAGGAATAGAGGAGTACAGAGTCAGAGGAGATGCTGACGTCTTGATACAAGAAAACACTAGACCGCAGACTGTACTTTTAATATGTTGTCCATCAGGCACCGGATGTTGATTTACTACTACCAAGATGTCACTGCATAGTGTCACTTCCTGGGTTACAGCATTTCTACAATCAAGGAAGAAGACCTAATGCGTGGCAAATGCAGGTATATGCAGTATCTGCTAGATATTATCCCTGTTATCCCTGTTGTTTCCAAATCCTTGTATCCGCTCATTTTCCTACAATATTACCTGCCCTTTCCTCCCCTGGCCCTGGTTGCCTACTTTACCTTACTCCAGCTTGTTGTGTCTATCCGGAATTCCAACTTGGTTTTGATCCTTAGCGTTCAGGTGGAATCCTTTCTGGTAATCACTCAGAGCAATGCCAAATCTCTTCCCCTGTCACACCCTTTTCGTGTTGTCGCCATAGCGGCTTTGGGAATGGACAGTAGGGGAGAGACTCTGAGAAACCTTTCAGAGAACTGCGTGCTCACATACACAGCAAAAAATGCCTAGGTTTATAACATGGTATTCATCAACAAAGTAGTGATGTGATCCAAAAACAAGTCTTTAATGTTGTTTCCAATCAGAGAAAACAGACACAGATGTGCTTTATGTTGCCAATGCATTTCGGACTGCCGTCCGTCATCAGGGCAAATCAATGCTACAGAAACCCTACATATAAAAGTGCATATACAACCAAATGTACCCATAATAGGATACCCCACATGTGCATATCACAAACAGAGAATTTGGAGAATAACCAACAGTAAGAAAAAGTGAAGATAAGAACAAAGAAAGAAACAGTTAAAATGTGTTTCCTTCATATATCGAGATTACTGTTACGCATAATGTAGGTACATGTTTACCTGTGTCTGCGATGAATGTGAGACCTACAACCAAGATATAAAATCATGTCCATATGTTTGGAACCTATTTCCTAACATATATGGAAATCTGGTAGAAATAATTGTGGTAGTTGTCTCCAAAACATGGAAAAATGATTTTACCTGGATCACAGTACCCTACTTCATCTAGTCAAGGGGTCAGTTCTCACTGATGAGTACAAAGGAGATAATGATGTCCCTGGTTATTGAAGGAAACTAACACTCAAAGTTTTATCCAGTTTCTAAATGGATTGATGGCTTACCTTACAAAAGTGGTACATTTTCCCACTGTGTACTCTGAAGGCTCAGTACCTGTTAGAGCATGTGTTTTATGCTGTGGTGGATGCCAAGGATTATGTGGAGGTTCCATGATACTACACGATTATGTCATTTGCGTGATGATGCCACAAACGTATGATGTCATCTGCATTTCGACGGCATTGCGGCCTAGTGGATGGTAATGTAAGCAACATTCTAATATCTGCCTGTAACTATGAAGCATCCTATGAAGCAATGTAATCTGTGCTATGACTTTATGTGCTATGGCGCATCATCATCGTCATTGATGACCACAGATTGGACTGTGTCATCGCTCTGATGAACACACGTATACGCCACCCAGCTATAGCAGTCATCTGTTGTTGGTATAGCCGGAAGACCAGGTGCAATCGGCACAGTCCATAGCAATGCTGTTTGCCAGTGTTACACCCCCCTGTCCCACTGCTAGGTGCATGTTTACTTATTTTATGGCTCAACCTTGTCCTTTTAAACCTAGCCCCTACTCCAACGATATGTTCATTTACAACATTGTTCTGTGCCGGGGTTTGAGGCTTTTGTCTTTTGTTCGATTGTGCAGTTAAAACCGCTTTTGTATCTACACACCCAAGCTCTTTCTCAAGTTCCATTCTCACCTGAGTCTGTTGAATGCTCTTGAAGGATCAATAAAATCCCAAACAATCCACTGTCCTGCATTAAGGCCCAGGACTTGCAAGCTGTCCTAACTCTATTCCTACATCCAGTAGTGGGTTACACATGTAAAAGAATTGCTGATCTACACTCATTGGATATTTTGATCTTAGGACACCAATCAGTGTTTGACAAAAAGACAACCTGTGGTGTTGTAAGGGTCGCAGTTCCAGGGACCATTTATGAAACAAGGCTGCGACCTGCAACAACCCCATGATGCAGATCAGCCCCCATGGAAAGGGCACTCTGATCTGTTATAGGGGCCCCGGCTCCAGGAACCATCGGTGGAATAATATTGCGACCTGAAGCACCACGATGATGCAGATCAGTCCCCATAGGAAAGGCACTATAATTTGCTGTAGAGGGTCCGGCTCCAGGGGCCCTTGGTGTATCAAAAAAACTATTTTGATGCGCTGTAGCATTCTCCACACTGTAGCTGTAACCAAGAGGCACCAAAGGTACTCTTCACCTTCTTTTAATGAATCTAGGATTGCTGTTGATGGGAAGACTCAGTTTTGATATTGTCAGCCCCAGTCCATGGATCCCGCACTGATGGCTGTGCGCCCCACACATGGAATCCTTTGTAATTTTAAAGAGAGAGCATGAGAATTTGGATTTAAAACACACACTCAACATGTTAATAAATAAAACAGCTGTCTTTAAAAGTTTAAAATAACTGAAGACTATAACATAAGGCATGACCTTTGGCTGTTTTATGGCCGTCCAGCTCCGCATATGAAATCTATTGTAACATTAATGAGAGTACAAGAGAGTAAAACATGCTCTTAACATGTCTATAGAACAGCTGTCTTTAAAAGTTTAAAATAACTGTAGACTACAAACTAATAGCATAAGGCATGCCATCTGGCTATTTTTAGGAACATTGTCTTGCCTTTGCTTATAATTGGGCTGTCCAGGAGAGCTGTAGTGCTCGTGTCTTGCTATTATATCCAGTAACGTGGGCAGCTCGGAAGCAGTGTCTGTTCATGTGTGCTAACACTGTGTCGTTGCACAGTGATCAAAGGCTCCGAAGCTTGTTATCTTCACAGACCCAACCCAGCTGCTATCTCCGTATAGCAATAGCAAATCTTGTCGACCATGATATCCTATGTGAGCACCTCAGAACTACATTTCACTTCATCCTTGAAGCAACCAGCTGGGTAGAATTATGTCTAAACAACCGCTCCTCTTGAGTCTTCATTGGCTACGAGGTTGCCAACCCTACCCCAGTCCCTTTTGCTGTTCTCCAGGGCTCATGCATCTGACCCACCATCTACAGGATGTATACCAAACAACTGTTTGATCACCTAGGCAACATGAACACCCCGTACACCAGCTTCGCTGATGACACCCAGATCCTTTCAAACCTCACAGGCAATTACTCTCAAGACTCTGCCATGATTAACCAAGTTCATGGCATTATACAGAATTGTAAAAACCCTGGGTATTCACCTTGATGCTAAACTTGTAGTAATTGGGGTTTGGTTATGGACTCAACTTCTTCTGCCAGTGACCTAATTATACCTCCCTTGTTAGGATGTTTCGTTTTGTAGGAGGGACCAGTCCCCCCCTCCCTGGCTTCTTACAATATACAATTGGTGTGGCCATTGTATATTGATGCTAAACTTAACAAGCACAAACACATCAACTCCCTTGGTTCCTCGAATGTTTACACTGCTAAGCTCATCAACCTCAGCTGAAAATTCAGGTCATCAGACAACTGCCTAACACTTGCCAGAGTCATCATAGGCATTACATCGAATTATTGTATTGCCGTACTGACAGGCACCTCAGGCAGGAACCTTTCCAAAATTCAACCTTTTCAAAACAATGCCCCCAAAGCTGCCCAGGGCCTAAAATGCACTGACCACATCACACAAGCTAGAAAAGATGCCAATTGGCTACCCATGAGAGCGCGCATTGACTTCAAGATCCTTATTATCATGCAACACTGCATTCACAAGACTGCCCCTGCCGACCTCAACTCCCACCTCCACAGAAACACCTCAACATGCCACTTATGCTCATCCTCCTCCCTCTCTCTACTGACTCCCAGTTTCAACAAAAAAACATTTTGAGGATGCAGTTTTGTGGTCACCACCCCCTCGCTCTGGAACTCACGCCCTCATTCATCAGAGACAAACTCTCCTAACTGACATTCAGAAAACTCCTAAAGAACTGACTCTTCAACAATGACAACTGAGTCACCTGTACACTGACCTATTGCATTGAATTTATGTACCTGCTATTTTCCTGCCTTGTATTTTATATTGACTACCAAATACTTCATTTTATGAAAATGTATCTAATGTAACGGGCACCAGTGCCGTGATACCTCCGGGTCTTGGGCACGCTCAGCAAATTCAATAAATACAAACAAAAGAAATGCCAAAAGAGAAAAAAGAAGGTTTGGATTTTTTAAATTATGATCTCAACATGACTATAGATCAATTGTCTTCAGAGGTTTAAATGACTATAGATTATTAGTACCCGGCGAGAGTCAAGCAGAATGCAACATGCATTCTGATTGGCTCTCGCCGGGTCCTTACCCCGCCGAGAATCCTTTGATTCTCAGCCGGGATTCCAGCTGCCTTGTCCTCGGTGGGGGGCGTGGCAACACCTGAGCCAATGAGGAGGCTCGAAGCAGGGCCATCGCCGCTCTGAGCCTCCACACGGCTGAGAGGCTGCCTTCGTCCCCGCGGGGGACTCAGGTAAGCTTCTTTTTTTTTTCTTCCCTTCCCTCCCTCTTCCCTTCCCTCCCTCCTCCCTGCCCTCCCCACCCCACTTACCTGCTTGCTCCTGTGTCCCCGATGATAGCAGCCTCCAGCAGTGTGGAGACTCAGGGCGGGGCCATCCCGCTCCGCGCCTCTACATGGCTGGAAGCTTCCATCGTCCCCCGCCGGGGACGCAGGTACGTATTTTTTTTTTCTTCCCTTCCCTCCCAATTCCCACTTACCTTCTGCTTCTTTTTCTTTTTTGGGAGCGGACGCGTTGGGAACACTTGTGTTCCCAGAGCGTCCGCTCCCGATGGCCACCATGGAAAGGGAAAATGGACTCCGTTTTCCCTTTGCATGGCGGCCATTTTCCTGATCGTTTTAATGCGGGCACATAATGCGGGCCGGGGTACTAATAGCAATATGACCTTCGCGGCGGGGGCATTACTGACTCAGGTAATGCCCCGGGGCCTTCGTTAAGGCCCTCGCTTTGCTCGGGCCTATAACTATGGGTCCCGGGGCATTACCTGAGTCGGTAATGCCCCCGCCGCTCAGGTCATATTGCTTTAATAACACACTGCTGGTCCTCTGGCTTACCTATTCTCACAGGAGGGTTTGATCCTGGGTCAGGTGCTGGTCAGGTCTTGCAGGGCTGTCCTGTAGATGGGCTGCCGATTTAGTTTTACCTCTGCATGTGCTCCGGCATTGGGTTGTGTTCTGAGCGTGGATAGGGCATTGCTCTTCAAAGGGTCCAGCTCATCATTATCACCATGGACCATCCACACTGCTGTCTTCGTGTGCCACCCCACGATCCCAAGTCATCTTTTAACGGCTATGTTAACACCCTGTTAAGGCTTATCAGATTGTGACCACATGACATACAAGAGGTAGCAATTCTGCTGTCTCATGCGACCGTCCGATGACCCTCTGCCGTAGCATGAGCTGTTTTTATTTTGTTAAGTGGACAGCAGTAATGTGCAACTTAAAGACTGAAAGTTCTGTTGTTTACAGTAACATCTAAAATACACTTATTACACAAGCCTACAACCAATGTCATTATAGCCTACATACCATTAGCCACACACATTTATTAACAGCTATCTATATATCCAGGGAAAAAACTTTAGATGCAGGGATGTTAAGGTGAAAACGTAACACAACAAAACCCCTTAAATTTGACAGACAATTCAGGCAAAGCCATGTTAGCTTCTCGTCCCCTGTTGTGCAGCGTATGACCACAATGATAACATCATATATGGCATTACTGATTACATCACTGATGGCATCAGCCATAACATCATATATGACTTGGCTAATAAATGCTTTGATTATATAAATAAAATTCTGAAATGTTAGGACTATTTTGTTTAGCATGAAATACATATACATATTTTCAAGGTATATTATTTTCTGCTGTAATTATAAGGTACATTTTATTGCGCTGTAATTTCTTTAAATCTAGTGTATGGTCTACAGTTTGCAGTACGTACAAAACTGAATATACTAGAAAATAGGATAGTATTTAAAGATTATTTACCTTTTTGAAGGTTATATGTTTTAATTGAGTATTAAGTCATAATTAACGTAGATAAGAAATAACTGAAAGTAAGATAAATGTAATTTCATGTTTGCAAGGTAATGTTCAATTTCTAAACTTCATTTCTTTTGTATATTAGATGGCCTGCGGTAGCGGCCATGTAGTTATGGTTAAGTTGCTAAACCCATAGGAAGAGGACTTTTTGGGCGGTTTATAGCTGAGCTCCCCGTGGACGAATCCTCACCAAACTTTGCAAAAAAAAGTATATGGGCCACTCTGATTTTTTTTTGCAAAGTTTGGTGAGGTTTGGTCAAGGGGGGGCAAAGTTATAGGGGGGGTCCCAAAATTAATTTTTTTCCCATAGACATAGACAAAAGTTCTGTTGTGCCTACAGCCCAAACCGCTGGACGGGTTTTCACCAAATTTGCGGCAGGAGCGGCGGCTTGGTCTCAAAAGTGTGCTTTTGTTAATTTGGTGTAAATCCGTCCAGGAGTTTTTTAATTATAAATGACCAAAACGTTAGGCAAAAAATGTGTGATATCTATGTCGCTCCGCGGACACACTTCCCTATTTGGTCCGTCGACAGGACACCGATTGGCCAATCGGCTCGCGTCATGTCGGCAGACACGTGGCGTGTTCTCTGATTGGCTGGGATGGGGCGTGAGGTGCGTCACATTGTTTTGATGCACCCGCCATATTGGATCCGCGGACAGTGCAGCGTGGAAGTGAGTATAAATCCAATGTTGGGCAGTGTGTTGGTGTGCATGAGTGCTTGGAGTTGGTGGGGGAGTAAGAGATGGGTCAAAAGCTGTATTTGTTTAGGTGGGAGAAGGCTGTGATGTGTTTGCGGTGTACGCGGTCACTGTGGTTGTCCGCAGACATACTAAACACTGGGCGCGCTACTGGCTATTTGACTTTATTATGATGTTGGTTTTGGGCCGTTAGTAGCGCATTGGGTGAAGAGGGTATATATTGAAGAGTTTGTGCGTTGGTTGTATTTATTATTTTAGAATGTTAATTGAAGTGGATAGGTTTTGAGGTGGATGTAATATGTTTTTGGGTTGTGGTCATTTGGTAGGTGTTTGTTTCTATGGGTGTGTTATGCTGTGTTGTTTGTGGCCAGGGCCTAGATTCTAGGCCCTGGCTACAACCACCACAGCATAACACACCCATGTTATCAAATATTTTGACTGTGGTATGTGGGCTGCTTAGGGGATATGTTTTCAAAAATGTGTGCACTGATTGGTATTAGTGTAAAAGTGTTTATAGGATAGTGAGATGATGTGTGTTAGTTTGTTGGTTGGATTGTGTTCAGAATGTTGGTATTGAAGACTCTAGGCATTTTGGGTTGTATTTATTGGTGAAGTGTTCGTTTGCATGGCTGTGTTATTTTGCGGTGGTCGTTAGTTTAATTATTATATCCTTACTGTTTCTTTTGTTGTGGCTGTATGAAGTTTTGGCCAGGCCATGCAGTCAAGATTGTAGTGTTTGGCAACAAGCACTGCAGCATAAGATACTCATGGAAGCACATATTTTAGATTGTGGTTTATGGTCAGGTGTTTGCTTGAATGGGTCTGTTATGCTGTGGTCTTTGTATTGTATTGTATTTCTTTATTTATATAGTGCGCCTGGCCCAAAGGCTTCTGGGCGCATGTTATGGATAAGTGAATACAGGCAAGTTACAAAGCAAGCAATACTGTGACAATAATTACAAAGTATTTACAAGGAGTATTCACAAATGGGATTTTCAGTAATCTAGGATAGGGTAACGTGTGTGTCATCAATATGCAGTTTACATGGTGAGAAAGGCAAGTTGCAATGCAAGAAATATAGTAATTGAAGAGTATTTACATAGAATATTAACAGATAAGATTTTCAGTAATCTAGGCTAAGGTAACATGTGTGTCGCCAATATGCAGTGAACATAGCAGGACAAGACTCAGATTAAATATATTAGGTTCCCACTGGATAAAATGGAGGAGTCAAGGGATGATGATGCTGTTGGGCTCTTGAGCAATGAGCTACAATTGGGCTTTGCTCTTGAATGCATGAAATGATGGTTCAAGTCTGAGTGGGGTGGGCATGGAGTTCCAAAGTTTGGAGGCGAGGACCAGGAAGCTGATGCCACCAGATTTTTGGAGTCTAAATCTGGGCACGACTAGGCGGTGCTCATGGGCAGATCTCAAAGGTTGGTTGGAGGTGAGTGGAGTAAACCGCCTGGCAAGGTATTGTGGGGCATTGTTGGCAATGCATTTGTGTATGCGAGAGAGGTATTTGAAGCCAACTCTTTGGGCTACAGAGAGCCATCTCAGATTACGCCGGGTGTCAGAGATGTGTTGGTTCCTAGGTATGCTAAGGGCAGGTCTTATAACGTTATTTTGGGTAACCTGCAGTTTACCAATGTTACTATTACTGGTGCCTAGGTAGAGGGCATTGCAGTAGTCGATTTTAGATATGGATAATGTCCTTGCAAGGCTAATGCAGTCAGAGGAAGAGAGAAATGGGCGGCAGGCTGTAATGCGTTTATTAGTATATGCCACAGCAGATATCACAGCTTTGGTTTGTCTTGCAAGGGATAGGGTTGAATCAAGGTAAATACCTACAGTTTTGGTGGCATTGGTGACCTTGATGGAGTTGCCATCAATAGTGAAGGATTTGATTTGAAGGGACGGGTTAGTTTGCTAAAATGGTTTGGAGAGCCCACCATGAGGAGCTCTGTCTTGTCATCATTAAAACAGAGCTCGTGTTGGGCCATCCAAGCCTGTATGATCAGATACACATCATTTAGGGCTTTAGTGTCAACTGCGTGGTTACCGGTGATAGGGATGAGTATCTGGGTGTCATCCACATAGTTAGTGTAGGTGACACCCAGATAGTCAAGTATATCGAATAAAGGTTTAGTGAACACATTGTAGAGCGTGGGTGAAATGCAGGAGCTTTGTGGAACCCTGCATAGTACTGGTGCTGGTTCAGCGGACGCAGAAGGGGATAAGACCCTCAAGTCCAATCATTATTACTGTTTGACTTTTTGTGGTTGTATGCAGTTGTTTCATGACATGGGTAGTTGGAGCAGAACTTTTTTTTCAATCACTGTGATAAAAGAAAAAAAATCACATGTTAGTGTAGGTAGTTTATAATGAGTATTGCATTGCATAGTAGACATTTCTGTATTTTGTCGACCCTCATAGTTAGTACTTTAAGGGCCTCATTACAACCCAGGCGGTAAGTTCCCTACTTTACCACCATGGTGTAAACTCTGTTTACACCATGGTGGATGGCGGATTTACCGCCCCATTCCAAGGTGAGTGGGGCGGTAAATCCCCATTCCCCATTTACCCTTCCCCATTCCCATTTTTGCCCCATAGGGCATAATGGGAGTGGGGAAGGCGCTAATTACGGCACCGTAAATTACGGTGCCGTAATTAGCACCAAGGCGGGTTAGCGCCTTGCATTTTAACGCCTGCTAAAAGCAGGCGTTAAAATGGTAATCAGGCGTTAAGGGTTAACGGCGCCGACGGTGCCGTTAAACCCTTAACGCCTGGGTTGTAATGAGGCCCTAGAAGTACTATAGTTCAAACCAGTTTACTGTGCAATTTGCTCAATTCCTGTGTTTGTTGATTAAATCATTGGGTCTGTGGGAAAAAAATCCATGCTGGATTATAAAATCCTCCCGCTTTCTCTCACTTACCACTGATAAAAACGAAGTCCTTTTCTTCCCCGCTAACACTCTGCCCCCTCACTCTCCTCCCCCGTTCATCCACTTTCCTCCTTCCAATCTCCCTATCTCCACTCATGCTCGCAACCTAGGTGTTCTTTTTGACTCCTCTCTCACCTTCTCGCAACACATTTCACTCACCTCCCGCTCCTGCAGATACCACCTCTACAATATTCGCAAAATCCGTCCCTCCCTCACATTCCATGCTACCAAACTCCTAATCTCCTCACTCATCTTTTCTCGCCTCTTCTTCTGCTCCTCTATAATTTTTGGTCTTCCCTCATCTCAGCTTGCCCCTCTTAAATCTATATACCACTCTGCCATTCGAACCCTCTGTCTCCTTACCTCCCGTGACTCCATCTCCTCTTCGCTCTCTCGACTAGGCTGGCTAGCTTTCCACCTACAACTAAAATTCCACTTTCTCGGCCTTGTTTTCAAATCCCTTCATGGTCTTGCCCCTCCTTATCTCTCCTCCCTCCTCTCCTTCTACTCCCCCCCTCGCTCCCTTCGTTCCGCTGACCACTTCCTTCTCTCTGTACCTCCTTCCCCCGCCTGCGCTTCCTCCCGGTTCCGCTCCCTCCAACTTCTTGCTCCTCTGCATTGAAACTCTCTCCCCCTCTCAATCCGCTCTTCTACTACCCTCACCTCATTTCGCACTTCCCTTAAATCCCTCCTCCTCCAGTCCCCACCTTGAAGCCCCCCTGCCCTCTCTACTCCCCCCGTCTTTCCCCTCTTCTAACCCCTCCCCTCCCTTACCACCTTCCCTCTCTCTTTTACACTCTCTCTCCCTTCCTTCTACACTCACTCAATCCTTCCCCCGCCCCTCCCTCTACTCTCCTGTTCCCACTCCACTTCTCCCCCCTCTCAGTCAATTGCTCTTTGCACTGTATTGTTGTTGAATTATTCAAGTTGCCACTTTGCACACAATGTTATTTGTTATTATTACTCTGTATTTTATTGTTCCATTGTACAGCGCCTTGGTGTAAAGCGCTCTATAAATAAATCAATCAATCAATAAAAACCCTTTCTACGTTGTGGTACAATATATTTCTTTCACTGAGTTCAGTAGGAGGAATTGAAAATGTGTATGGTTTTTGATTTGGAAGTGGTGGTAGTATTGTTGCAATTAGATAGCAGTTGGTGTATTCTATTTGTTTATTTCTTTTCCATTTTAGTGGCATTCATCTATGTGTTGCCTTGCGTAGGAAATCGTGTAAATCTTCCCATGCATATTCTGCAGAGCTTAATGTCACAAACAAAGTGGGTGGGCCAAGGTTTCTTATCATACAGCGTACATCTCCGAGACGTCGGAACAAGTATTCCTTTGTACCACACATGTTTCTAAAAGATTTGTAAAGCTTGACTGCAAAACCTCATCTTTTTCTTGCACTTTTTGTAGTATTTGCGTAGCTGACATATTTTGAAAATGGGTACCTGATTTCAATGTGTGTGCAACTCCATAGCATAGAGTTGCTAGTTCACTTTCAAAGAGAAGGTGGAATATGTATTCCATGTTTTGTCTGATTCTGGGGTCTTCAGAATACATTCATAAAGAGCAGTATTCTGATACTGTTATTTGTGTGGGTCTATCATCGTACCTTCCTCCTTTCCCAGTAGGAAAGAGTATAGGAAAGGCACGTGCTTCTATATTTTTTTCCCATATGCTGATTGGAGATCCTTTGGCTTGTCGCAGTTGGTACGTTTCAAGTGCATCATCTATGGTGTCTTTAGAGTGTAATGGATGAACTGTATAATGGTCTACAATATTGGATTCTGTAGCAGGATCTAGAAGTTGTAATTGACCAGTTTCTGATGACTCTTGAATTATTTCAGTGGTTTTCCTCAGGTTTTCTTCAATATTAATTTCTCCGTAGCATTCATTGTTGTCTTTTAGATATTGCAGGGCTTGTTTAACTTTATGTAAGTCCTTGAGTTGTTGCCAATTATTGTCTTTTGTAGGTATGCCATTTACTAAGATAATTAACGATTGATCTATTGGACGTTACACTCCCAGAGTGTGTCCATTTTCTTTGAAATCTAATGGCAAATAAACTACTTTGCCACAAATGCCTTTCACTAATGCAGAGGGAGGTAGTTTTGCTGTTTTTGCTTGAAGGCGTATTATTGTTTGAAATGGGTGCACTGTTTGAATTATGATGCTGTCATATAAGATGAGTTGTTGCAGGGGTTTTGGTAATGGAAATAATTCCAAGGTATTTGTGATAGCACATGAAGGTGTTTGGTTGTTGTCAAGTTTCACAGTGCAGTAACTGCAAAGTATTAAGTGGTCAGTAATCTCGCATTTGCTTTCTGCTATAAGATAGAGAGCTAGTTGGAACCATTTGGAATCTTCATTGTCTTCTATTTTGTACAGTATGTCTACAGTTTTTGTGCTATTTTTATAAAAAGTCCTGTGGCTACACACACACAAATGGTTTTGGTACTTCAGCAGATGTACTTTTAAACTTTAGTATTTCTTTTTTGTATGTGTGTAATAGAATGAGAGTATGGTTTGTTCAGTCATACTGGGCAAAGGACTCAATATTAGATTAATCAAGACCTTATTGTTGATATATGTACTCACATTTCTTCAGAATAAGCAAAGAGCAGCCATCCAATGGTGTGAATGGTGTTTTTAATGCGGTCATAGCCAACACGTGTTTCGACCATTAGGTCGTCCTCAAGGCTGTTTGGAAACAGTCATAATTAATACATTATGAAAACACATTAAACAGATTGAAAACCACAACATGAAATCATAAAAGGTGACAAAATGTGAGGGAAAATCATATGTCGGGGTTAAACGTCCCCCAAAGTTGCAATAGACATTTGTTCAGTATTAGTGTCAGTACATAGTTTTAAACATTGAGAATGTAGCAAGATAGGTGTACATACCCAGATTCAAATCAGTTTTGGGGGTACCCAAACGCGAGCAGGAGCAACCTGTCACTCCCCTTTTTCTGCTTACTATGTGTGTAACTCAAAAGCTTTGTAGTTTCTGACTAAGACTTTTGTCTGCAGATAAATCAGCCCATACCTCAGTTCCATTGCTCTTTTCAGCTTTTGCCAAGTATGCTGTAACATAGCGAACAACAGGTGTTGTGTTATCAGCAATATACTGTACATTAAAGGAGAGTTCCGGGACTTTTTTTTTATTGTCCCTACGGTTCGGCCATGTGTTTTTAAGCATAACTCGGTAGATCGTAGAAAACTTTCCTATGGACCTTACCCGACTTTTCGTCCATTAACGCACTCGAAATCAGCCGCCATTTTCTGATAATCCTATCACTTGCCGCATCGCCCTGGCTCACCTGCTTTTGCGGCACTAAATCAAATCCCCCGCCCCTGAGCCTGACATCAGCAGACGCGTACCGCCCATTTCCCAACGCCAAAGCACGTTTCGTGTCAACAATCGCTGCGCCTCAGCTAATGAAGTGTCGCCATGGAAACGGCAGGACGCCTCTTTCCTCAATAAGTATAAACACACCGTTTCACAACACACAGCAGCAGATTTTCGATTCCATTCCTCTCGCTGTGTTACTTTGAGTATTCTGTGACTCGTTTCTGTGCTCTGGTCAGCTACCTTCGTTGATTGTAGCCCGTGTGAACAGATACCAGTACCAGCGCTATAAATTATTTTACTTTCTTTACCACACAATGGCTACAATAATGCCGTATATGTACGAGCCCGAGTACACCGAGGAAGAACTACTGGAAAGGCAAGCACGCGAAAACGATGGGGATTCGGACGGCAGTTGGGAGGACCAGTCAACGGATGAAGAGCCTGGACCATGTCGCATGGACGGCGTCTCCACCTGGTGCACGTGCAATCGGTGCGAGCTAATGCCAACTGAGGAGGAGAACTGCTGCTGCCGTGATAATTCCGGGTGCTTGGCCTACATTTCGGAAGGCGAGCCAAGTCCGCAATGCATCACCGAGCTGCCAGAGTTCAGGGAAGCCTGCCTCTCACGGACAGTGTTGAGGATGATGATGGTGCTTATGCACGAACTTTGCGGCACTGTTCGCCCGCGTAATCCGAGTAACGAGTAAGTATACTCTGGTTGTGATGTCAGTGATGCCACTACTATTTCATGGTCGTCTCCCACATATAAAACTACATCTACATATCATTCGAATGCATGTAAATTGGTTCCATGTTGTGCATTTTCTAGATAGAATTTTTTTCAAAGCAGAATGACATTTTTGTACCTGAATCGACAGTGATAAGAAAGTTGTCATTTTAATACAGTTTGCATCTTTCATTTTCACAGGTGGTACAGGCTGGTGGCCTATCGTTGCTTCACTTGGTGGCTTCACGGGAGGCTCGGACACCGCGTTCGGAGAGTAATACCTGCCTGTGCGGTACTTGCCATTAGACAACATTTCCCCAGCGACAGTGGACAATACCGCGGATTTTCCCGGGATGTGCTGCAACCGCAACTTTACAATGTGTAATGTTTATTATTTATGTTCAATTGAAATTAAGATCTAAAATAAAACACAACATATATTTTAACAATGGTTGTTTTGATTTTTTAAATGAATCTAGTGTGTCTCCATTGAATAGTCTTCCTGTGCCTTGTCTTGTCACACCACATGTCTCCGGCCAGCATCCTCCCTCACGCTGGCCGCCCACCTTCAATCCACATAACCGTTGAACCCATATGCAGCAGACATACATATGTTATTTTGCGGGTTGGCATCAAGCCTCCCGGCCTTGCCTCCTCCCCCAAAAATACTTACCACACCACTTTGTTCAAGCGTTGGCAATAAAAGGAAGGCCGTAAATATGGTTGATCATAATAAATCATCCTTTTGGGCACCGGGTAATTTACCGACCGAATATATAAAATGAATAATTTTAATAAAGATCTGATGGTGAGACTAATTTCATTGTTTATGTTTTTCAAACAGGTACATCATGCATTACTGCATGTGTCACGAGTACCAGACACCGGCGGACGGCTTCTTTAACCGCCAGTTGCTTCTCCGCGTGAACAACGTTACCACCCTGACCATTTTATGGGACGATCGCCAAGTACAAGTATGCCCTTACGCGGTACTAACGGCTAGATGCAACATACAGACCGTTGTGGTGGCCTAGTGCCTCGTTGTTGGAACAGCCATGCGATTATCAGTGCGACCGAAGAGCTTATTTTATCGTAAACCAACACCCTGTTTACTGCACACGAACATCGCTTGCCTCAAGACGAACTATTTTGGATCGAGAGCAAATAAAAATGAAAATCGCTGAATATTCTATAAACATTTGATGTCCAATAAATGTACTTTGCCAAATGTACAATCTTGCAGTTTGCTTTTAAACCACAGTTTGATATTCCGAATTGTGGCGCTGTATTGTGAGATGATCTAAGACCCTGTGTACAGCAAAGGAACATCGCGTGCCTCAAAACGAACTATTTTGGATCGAGAGCAAATAAAAAAGAAAATCGCTGAATATTCTCTAAACATTTGATGTCAAATAAATGTACTTTACCAAATTTACAATCTTGCGGTTTGATTTAAAAGTACAGTTTCATATTGCGAATTGTGGCGCGCTGTGTTGTGTGAGCTGATCTGTGTTGATTTCCGGGTTCTGTGTGGAGTCGCGTAGAAGACGCCAGGGCGCGTTTGCCTACGCAGCACAGTCACGTCACGGATAGAGGCGGGGAATATGAATGTTTTGATAAAGTCTGTTTCAGGGGCGGGGGATTTGATTTAGTGCCGCAAAAGCAGGTGAGCCAGGGCGATGCGGCAAGTGATAGGATTATCAGAAAATGGCGGCTGATTTCGAGTGCGTTAATGGACGAAAAGTCGGGTAAGGTCCATAGGAAAGTTTTCTACGATCTACCGAGTTATGCTTAAAAACACATGGCCGAACCGTAGGGACAATAAAAAAAAAGTCCCGGAACTCTCCTTTAATATTAGCATTCCAAAGCTGAGCAATGACATGATTGTAATCATTTACAAATTGGCATTTCTTATCTCTTTGTGGGTGATATGTATTTTTAGGTGATTTGCCAGTAACATGGGTGAAAACAGATGTAAAAATACTATTTGCTCGACTAACTGGGGAAACAGGCATTGGAAATCCAAATGTACACTTAGTTTAGTACTTGTCTTTACTTTTACATTTTCTTTGACAGTACTTTCCGCACATGTGCATTTGAAACCTTTCCACCTTGTCCTGCAGATCAGCATTCACATGATGAGCAGGTATATAACAAGTAACAAGATAATAACCACTTGCGTCACACACTTAATTTACAGTAAATGCCAACTCATAATACATGAATTTTCAAAGTAGAAACACCAATCAGCTTTCAATACAAATATTCTTTCACTGGTCAGCGAACACATGTTTTTACCTTATTGCAAAGATCTTCTTCAGGGTGTTTTCTATATATAGTTGGTTAGAATTAGTTAACTCTCAAGATATGGTTAATTGTCTCTTGCTTCATTAAGCACTGATGTGGTAATTGGCTATCTGCGGGAGGACCACAGAGGGGAGGATAAACTCCAGGGAGGCAGAGGGAGATTGAGTAAAAACAACCCTTCAGATATACCTCTTAGTAACAGCCATGTACCTTTGCAACACTCAATTATGGCTTATTGTAGTGTGGATGGTGAATTCCCACGTTCTTCTAACCAACAACAGTGTTTACCTTTCCCCCTTTTTTCAAAAACTGAGACGAGGAAGAGGGATGGAGTAAAGGTGATGACCAGGTGCGGTAAACCAATGCATTTACAACATTTAAAATGGGAGTATTAATCTTGCCACAATATAGTTGTTGGAGAATATAAAATAAGACTGGGACATTTAAAATGGACACAGGTGAACAACAAAAGAGAGAGAAGCGGGCAGAGAAGCAGTGAGACTAGTGGATGCTGCAGCTGTAGCTAACTTGCTCTGACACTATTAGGAAGGCTGGGAAGGAGCAGCCTGTGGAACACATGCAGAGGAGAGACACAGAGTACAGAGAAGCGAAACTGGGAAAAGTTTGCCGTGTTTCTGTTAATAGCAATCAGAGCTGCCACATGCCGACAGAGGTACGGCGGAAGCAGAGCGGCTTGCAGAATTCACCATTAGTGAGCGAGCCAAAAGAAAAGCTCTGGGTGAAGCGCAAGGAACACAGAAGCGGTCACAGAAGATGAGTAAGCCACAGGAGAGTGAACAGGTTACTGGGGCTCTTCAGGGTGAATGCCACCTATGATATACAGTGCATGAGAGCCCAAGAGAAGGAAGTGAAACAGTTAATACTAATATGAATATTGTTAAGTAAATACAAAATAGTTGATACAAATATGAATATTGATAGGAGTCCCAGGAAGGACAATGAAATTGATACAAGCATTATTAAGAGACAAGATAAGAGAACTAAAACTGATGCAGGCATGGTTAAGAAACAACCGTTTACCCAAAATATGAAAAATATTGTTTTATGGATACAGATGAGAGTGAATGAAAGGTGGGGAAGCCCTGGCAGGATAGTGAACCAGGCAATGTGGAAAAGCCCTGGCAGGATAGTGAACCAGGCAATGTGCAAGTCTGGGATCCGCACCAAAGTAAGACAGTTGTATCCCCCTGGCAGGCAAGAAAACTTGGGGTAAGAAGAAGAGTAAGAGAAACAGGGGATTGAAATCCCAATCTGAAATTGTCAAACATTACAAAAGGGAGGACCCATACCCCTTTCTAAAGCAAAGTTATAAAGTTGCAAATATACTGACAGGAGAGTACACCAGGGAAAGGGAAACGACTGAGAAAGTCCAGTGGTCAAGACCCCTATGTGAAGTTGTGAAAACAATAACAAGAGAGTTGCATGTGCTTCAAGGAGGTTCAAGGGAAAGGCATTCCCCCTTGAACAAACCATTCAATAGAACTGTCGGGCCGATTCATGGAACAAATGTGTGCCGAAATTTGTGGCGCAAGCGTGAAAAAGCAAGCGCACGCGCACGCGTGCGATTCATGGAAGGCCCTGCACATGTTTTCCCCGGGATGTGCGCCAAATCCATGGGTGGCGCACACAGGCGCACACGTCACTTCAACATCCTGAACGCCGTGCGTGACGTGCACAGCAAAAGCGCACAACATGTAGCGCACACACCAAAAAGGGGGCGTAACACGCGGAATGGGGAACGTGTGAAAATGAAGGCGTAACTGGGGAAGTACTGCTGGGAAATACACAGAACGCCCACACACGCGCGAACAACACGTATTCATGGAATCGAATATGGGAAACCCACGCACGTCAAAAGACACGCACAGGAGTAAACACATCTGCCACAAGAAGGCAGGCGGAAGCGTCCCCGCGCAGTGTAAAAGTGCGCGCAAACAACAAACGCGTATATACAGCAACGATGAATGTCCCATTTCTCTCAGCACTGATCGTGGCACACCGCAGGAGGAGGAGAATAGCCAGGCCCCGCATTTTTTTGCCCAGGACCAGCCGTTTTGGGATGCCTGATGACCAGGTCTATGGCAGGTATAGGTTTCCACCTCATATCATCCTAGACCTGGTCACTGAGTGGGAGGATGACCTCACATCACCCACCTTGTGCTCCCAAGCACTGAGCCCCTTGGAAAAGGTGCTCAATGTCCTGCATTTTTTGGCCACTGGGTCATTTCAGCAGAAAACTGCCATAGTTGGGGGCGTCTCACAGGCCACGCAGTCACGCTGCCTACACCAGGTGTTGCCAATCATGACTGCATGCCCCTCAGTCCGCAGGCACATTACATGCCCAGAACACCCACAGAAAGGCAGGCCGTGGTCCAGGACCTTTATAGGGTGGCACACTTCCCCAAAGTTCTCGGTGCCATAGATTGCACCCATGTGGCCCTACGTCCACCCTGGGCCACTCAGCACATCTATCGAAACCGCAAGCACTGGCATTCCATCAACGTACAGGTTGTATGCGATTCCCATGGAATCATCACCTCTGTCTATGCAAACTATCCTGGGTCTACCCATGATAGTTTCATATACAGAATGTCCGCCCTGAGCCGGGAACTGGAAGCTGGGAAGCAAGGCGGCACATGGCTCATTGGTGAGTACAAATGTCTGTGAACATGCATGCATGTCACACACAGACAAATACACAAACCCAACTAATGACAACTATCCTCACCTCCCCAGGGGACAGTGCCTACCCTCTGAGCAACCACATGATGACGCCAATACGGAACCCCACCACACCACCCCAGGTAAAATACAACGCTGCCCATATTGCAACTAGGGGCATAGTGGAGCACACATTCGGAGTGCTCAAGTCACGCTTCCGCTCCCTTGACCGCTTTGGCAGGCAGCTACTATATGCACTCCCAGTAGTGTGCAGGATCATTGAGGCAGCATGTGTCCTGCACAATGTTGCAACACGGCAGGGTGTACCGGTGGACATAGTTGTGCCCCCACATCCCAACCACAGGCACAGGCGCTGCCCATGGGAGGGGAAAGGACACGTGGCGAGGCAGCTTGTGGCCACATTTATCATCTAAACTCCCACCCCTGTGGAGTGCACACAGGCCTGGCACATACCAGCTGACAATCGATGATGACAAAGAGACAGTCAACCTTCACAACCTTGCCACCATGAGAATGTTGCCAAGGAAGTGCTACATTGTGTGCATCCCTAGCTACTTAAACATAACCAATTCTGTGTGACCAAAAGGAACACATGCAAGGTGCATATCACACCCCCCCCCTGCAAAACAGGCCATGACAATCACTGGTATGTCACCCAAACCCTCCCAACCCACATCACTCTTGTCTGCCACACCATGACATGGCATATAACAGCAAAAGAGCAAACCAAAAGCCAAACACATTACCAATTAGATACAAAGTGACACGTGATAAATGGAAAGAGGCCTGAGACAATCACACCTGCCATGGAATCAGATGAAATGACTGACCAACAACCTCTCACACATACAAAGTCATACAAAAATGCATGCCACCAGCGGTACCATCAACAAAAGACAGAATGCCTGTTGGCATGCACATTGGCCAAGCCAAATCCGCAAATCCCTAACCGTGTGCTGTGTGTGTCTCCTGCAACACACTGCTCAGTGCGTGATGCCGGACTGAACCACAATTACCTATTGACGCATGTACACGATCCCCAATAGCAAGTGATCATGCGCTGCAGGGACAAAGCATGCCAGAGAAGGCAAACTGTGTGCATGTGTGGGCATGGAAGGGTGGTTGTGTGTGTGGTGGAGCATTGTGTAAGTGTGTGTGTTAGTAGGGACATGCACTCAATACATGCATGTGAATCAAGGGACCCTCAGTGTCCTATACACATCACATGTGAACATTGGCCATGTGTACACCCCAGTATGTCAAACCACAACAATCTCCTGACACCTGAAAAGTAAACCCAACACAGGAACAGCCATTGACCAGCAGAACACATCATGTACATAGTACCCCACAATGAGAATGTCAGAGAGTGCCCAAACACTGTAGCCCAAGCGTACTGTCCGACAACAAAAGGCCCTCCCTCATTTACTCATCACCATGACCTTCAGAAGAACTGTGTCTGGGGTCCGTTGCCTTCTTCCTTCTAGTCTACTTGGCTTCAGGATCAGGTCCAGCCCCCTCAGAGGCCACCTTGACTGGTAAAAATACCAAATCACAGAGAACTCAAAGGAGCCAAACCCCCAAACCAGGGTAAAAGCCTGTAGCCACCAAAAAACCCTGGAAGAGTCTCCAGTAGATGAATTGAAGTCGCTGAATATGGCCAAGCACATGTCCAAGCAAAATGATAGAACTACCAAGGTAGCACAGTTGAACAGTGGTTCAACAGGATGGGTAGCATTTTCAGTACACAATAATCAGTGAGGATACAACAACTGATGTGTAGTGTCACAGCTCCGGTCTCCAGGAGTGGCACGAACCAACCACCCCCTCCGCGGTCTGGGCGCCTGCAAGGTAAAATGTACACAGGCCTCCGAGACCCCGGCGGTGACAGAGGGTTAGGGATCCGTTGTTTGGATAGGCATCGGTATTCCGGATAACCGGAAAGAGGGTCAGGAGAGGGGAGGTGGATGGGCAAGGGAAAGTCGGCAAAAGACAAAATACAACTATTGACAATTACACATACTCAATCAGAGAAACCATGTTCTTTATGCACATTGTTAAAAATGGCTCAAAGGCGAGCCAAAGAGAGACTTATCTCTGGGGTGAGTGCTGGCCTCCTGCCTGCGCAATCTCAGGTCCGGTAAGAGGAGCAGTTCAATGCTGCGAAGAGAGCGTGAGTTACTATTCTGTGTGTGCTTTCCCCACACACACATAACACCATTCATGCCTCAAACTTAGTGACTCTTCCCCAAACAAGCAGTCTTGTCTGCTGCTTCATTCGTATACTTTTGCTTGCCCCCGCGATAGTTCATACACTGTTAATGCGGTAAGGCCGCTGCACGTTGCCCCGCGGTAAATGGAAGACCATGTATTAAGAATCACACATGATAGAATGGTCCTTGGGTGAGCTACCAGACGCGTGTTGCGAGGTGCGACTTAAGTACAATTCACGTTCTGCCAGCCGCAGATTTCTATAGGTAGCGCACATGGCAATTTGCATATGCTAATGATATGCACTGCACTCAAGTTTGTGCGTCGCTGGGTGCCCCCCCCTTGCGCTGTATTAGTTTGTTGCTAGGAACGCTACTGCGCTAATAACTTAGCTTCTATGGAGCAGGGTGTACTCAGGGATGTGGGCGACGCCCCCTGCGTGTGCCCCTCACAACTTGGAAAGCTTCTTGGCATTTGGTCCTCAGCGTGGCTTAGCTGTACTGTGCGCATCTTCCGCAACGTCTGGCCAAGCTCCCCAGCACTGCTGCTACTTAGCTAGCATGTGTGAGGGGCCGGAGGAAGGTCAGCTGGGGCATGGCCCCTCATGCTACTCACCTTGCTTGGAGCTCCTGGAAACACGTCTGCTTCTGTCGGACGTCTGAGCACAAGCCCTGTGCTTCTGTTTGCACGCGCATGTGCACGTGTGCCCCACCCAACATGGCAAGGGTTTAGTAGTTCTTGGCCTGGTGTCTGCTGGGAAAGGTAGTCTGGAGGCTCCTTATCCTCCAGAAAGGGCATAAAAGGCTTTAATAAGGCTGGAAAGTTGTCTGTGTGTGTCTTCATGCTGCTTGTTACTGGGCCATGTCTAAGACCTACATCTGACCTCCTTCCACACAACCCCAGGTTCTGTACCCTGACAGGTAGAGCTGGAACTTGAGTAAAAAATAACCAAGGAGGCTGGCACAATTGGATGGTTGAGCTGAAACCCAATCCTTGATAGCGTGAACTAAGAAAGGCAGAGACAGCACAAGACTGGAAAGGCACAGAGAATGCAAGATAGCCGGAAACAGCTGAAAGCAAGTTAAGAGCCACAACAGTTGAATAGCACTGGCAAAAGGCAACACTCAACATAAAAGCATGGATGTAATATATATGAAAGACAGGAGGAGCGACAGAGAAATGCATTTGAACAGAAGTGTACTGAGGCGAACCAAGGCAGTGTAAGAGTACGTGGAAATAACTGCCCGAGAGACGGGCGGACAGATCTGCAACAAGGACAGTAGCAGGAAGAAGAACAGGGACTAAAGGCACCAGAGTGTGAAAAACAAGTAAAAAAGCTGTAGTCCAGTAGGAAAACTACGCTGTCAGGCAGCATCAAAGTCATAGAGCGAAGACAGACACAACGTGCCGTCCAAAAAGAACGGAGCCTAGTAGTAGTATAGATGGACATCTCAGGTGAGGACTGGACCGTGAGTTGTGGCTCTTGGGTCACATTCCTAATGCATCCTCCTTTGCCACAATCCCCAGGGGCTGTACTCAACACGTACCAACTTGACATTGTCACCACCTGGCCCCCTCCCACCATCAGTGTGAGTTTGACAGCTAAAGGGTGCAGGCTACCGTCTACAGCATGAAGTGCATCAAGCACATATACAGGCAAGAAAGGAACATACGCCCCAATCAACATCAATAAATGGACAGTTCAATAATGTACTCACCAAAATTGATTGCAGACATGCCATGGAGAAAACATCCATAATCCCCACTAGAGGTGTTAACACAAGTAGTACAGCAGCAGACAGGCCACAGATATGACGAAAGTCCAATGCCCTTTTGTAAATGGTTCTAACACCGAACCATCCTTGTGAGCCCATGGATAGGGGAAGAAGGAGTGGCATATGTGAGTCAGGACCCCAAGCTGCAAACACATACACGAGACAAGCTTGAATGGGCCCAGCTGGAACAGACAGTGGATGCTTTCAAAAGCCTCAAAACACCACACCGTCACATAAATGCACAATAGACAAACAATTTTAAACTATATTAACTAATTAAACTAACTATAAAAATAAAAAATGGCCACATACGACCTGGGGGGAATGGGAGCACCCAGGAGAGGGGAGGTACAGGGTGCACCTCAACACCCACATGCAATGGTGTTGAGATAAAAAAAAACCTCCATGGGTGCCAACGCCTGTACGGCCCGACCTTTGTGGGAGATAAGTCTTCGACCTGCTCACCCTCTGACTCAAAAGGTGGACGTGGCACAGTACCCTGACCACGCCTATGTGCAGCTTGCCCCTCGTCGGTAGCAAGTCTGCGGGACTGGTAAGCCTGGTCCTGTGTGGTGATGACATGTAGGTCAGCATACAGCACCTCATGTGACACGTGTCCTTCCTCTTGCAAGGTATCACGTGTAACACAGAGTTCTTCCTGCATGGCCTGGCATGACATCTGGAGCACCTCCCGGCAAGCATGTAGCTTTGCCGAGATGGTATTCTCAAGCTGCTCCAACCTCTCCTCTGTCCGCTGCCTCTGGGTCATGTTGAGCACACCCAGAGTAGATCTGAAGGGTTGATGGTCATCCCTCAGGGCCTCACTGTGTGTCTCTGCATGAGCAGTAAGTGCTTGACGCAGAGACACCATTTCAGCGCAGCGTGCCCTGTTGGAGGCCGCCATGCCCAGCCTGAGTGAGCGGGCTGTGGACTGTGCTGCCCACTGCTGGAGAGCCACCTGCCTAGCAGGGGGGAGCACGGATTGGACCACACATTCCATGCTCTGAGTGATCTTATCAATTTCTGCCCCCTGTTGTTCGGAATTGGCAACCATGGCTTGCTCCCACTCAGTATACCCCAGTGGTGCACGGCCACCGCGTTGCTGGGCCCAAGGAGCCACGGTCCTCGTTGGGTTGGCACCACCCGCGGCTGGAGGACTACATCCCTCTGTTGACGTGATGCCCCAGGCACATCAGCAACTGGTGTGGAGTGTGACCGTGCCACCCGATCCACCACAGGCGGAGGTTGCAACACCGTCTGGCCCCTCAGTGCAGGTGTCGCGGACAGAGGATCATCCACATCAGAATCACTCATCGTTGATGAATGGACATGAGGCGCATCCAACTCAACATTGTTGTCAGAGTGATCATCCGAGCTAAACCCATTGCCAGCCCTGGACATGATGGTCTGCAGCACAAGTGGGTTCTCGTGGCCTACCACCCCACGACCCCCACTTGTGCCGGGTTGCTGATGTGATAGCAACCCCATGTCAGGATTGACATCACCATCCTCTGGCTCCATTGCGTCATCATCTGTAATGTGGAAAAAACAAACATGAGTACACATGTCAGAAGCACATAACCCACACACACATAGGCATCACATCGACAGCCAACGCATGAAGCAGACATGTCACACACAAATGAAATCCTGGCATGCATCCAGTGGCATTGATATGCAAAAACATCCCAAAAGCAGAAATGGATGTGTGTAAATAGCAAAGCCTACACATGTACAGAATGTAGTATATCACCTCCATTACACACCACCTCTGTCAGGCACATGTCACAGGCAGAAATGACAGATGGCAACAAAGAGATGGCACATACCATAAGCATGTCTGAACTGCAAAATGGCCACAGCTACAAGTGAATCCAAACACACCATGACACACGTAATATGCATGTACACATGCATCACTAAACCATCATCACTAACATAGCTTCATCCATCTGCAGCTCGTCCCGTACCGGGCGTCATGGGCCATGTAGACATAGTGAATGTCCCAAGCAAAGTGAGGACCTGCAACCAGGCACATTGTGCATTGATTGTGCCCTAAAACATTATTCAGTGTGTCAAACCATCACGCCCAGGCCCCACCAGATTAGCTAAGTGGGCCTGGGCGTACACATACTGCACCACAGTGCACCTTCAGGATTGTGCCAGTTGAACATAACGGGCGCAATGCTGAAATCGCAGCAGCATTAACATTAATCAACTACATTTTAGTCATACAACAAAAAAGCTGCAGAAGGCACATGTGTAAATGAACACTTTCACACACACAAGTGAGTAGCCGCAATGTTGCACAACACAACGTTGAAGCTGCTTGCATATGTACATGTGAAAGTGTTCAAAAACACCCGTTTCCCTATACACCTGTATTGTGAACATGAACAGCAACAAATACAGCAAAGCAAGCAGCTACAACGCTGCTTGCTTTGATGTATGTGAAAGTGTACACATACACACATACAGGCAGCTCCACAGTCATTACAACCCGATTGGCAGGCTACAGTCAATCTGCGGCCTATACCGGTTAGTATAGGCCACAGATTGACCTATCAACTTAGTATTGAAACACCCTAGTGGGTGTTTAGCAGAGTATATGTGTCACAGGATGCACCTGTGCCTGTGCCTTTCATGACAGTGAAGGGATGACAATCTGACCGTACATGCCAGGTAACTTTGACATTGCATCAGTGAGTAGGCATGTAGAACGGTGTGACATGGCTCAGAAGTGGGTTGGTGCAGTGCAGAGAATGTGCATGTTACCGACTTTCTACATAAACAAGTACATTATGATGTCAAACAATAAACAAGAAGGCAGTGTAAGTGCAAGGTCAGGCATCACATGCAATGTGCATGCAATGGGTTGCATGGATACAGGCACCCCCCCCATTAGTAAAAGTGCAGGAAGGCATTGCATGACAGTGAAAGGTTGACCAGAGAACTGTGTATTGGCAGACAGTGTTGAGTACCGTCAATTGCATCATCCGAGTCAACTGACAACACAGCCGATGAGAATGGGACAGTGAGCAGGACACATGATGAACCCTCTGTAGTACACCCATTTGTGCAGACGGCACTACACCAGTTTGACAGAGCCAGGGGGCCTGAGACAGGGGGAGGCCTGTGCCCCACACAGACTATGACACCCTAAACATGTGCGTGATGCCGGACTGAACCACAGTGAGCATGGAATGGATGATGAAATGCCATTAAATGTATGTCATCCTAGACACGTACTACAATGAACATCCTGCAAAGGACACATAGGGTCATGCATGGAATGCACATGGAGCATGAATGGGCACTCATGTCCCTGCGTAGCATCAGACATCTGCACAGTCCGAGTGAGACATCCTGCATCAAGGACATAGGATGTAGCCAACAGTATGTGTCTGGCAGGTTGGCAGGGGGAAGTGTGCATGTACACAGGAGCATTGAACAGGCGATTGCAGTAGTCCAACATGTTACCCACCAGTGCAATGGTGTAATAGTGGTGCAGGGGGGTGGAGGGGCAAGGGAGCATGCCTACGTGGAGTACCAGCATGCAGGCAGAAGACACATGCATGTCAGTCATGCGATGACATAGTCCGAGTGCTGAGTGGAAAGACACCCCAGGCTACATGCAGAAGTTCCAGTGAGCTGGAACATGGACCGGAGGGGCAGCCAGGTGACTAGCATGTGAGTAGGGTGCAAGTGTGGTGATGAGGACAGTCCCTGTCTGCACTACATGTCCAACATGCTGCAGAGCAGGCATGCATTAGTGAAGCATTGCATGACTCGCACATGAGAACCATGTACACATAGCATGTATTGGCAGTCAAGCACAACACATCGCACAAGCAAACCACACATGGCCTGGACAAGCACGCAAAAACACTCACTGGACGGGGCGTCAAAATCCAGCATCTCTCCCACTCCTTCGAACAATTCTGCTGGTATGGACTCTGCAGCGATCAACTCCTGCGGAGTGAGTTTTTCCTCCTGAGGTGGTGGCCCACTGCCAGTCACCCAAGTCATGGCATGATTGGAGGCACGCTTTAGCTTAGCACAGCCTCGGAGGTCATCCCAACGCTTTTTGCACTCCTGAGCTGTGCGCACCTCATGTCCGAATACACTAACACTCTCCACAACACGCTTTCAGTGGACCCAACGCTGGGCAGCCGTAGTGTGACAATTTGGGCCCACTAGCATATCAAGTTCGTGTTCCAACACGTAGCCCACAAGGAAGTCCAGTTCCTGCTTGCCGAAAGGCTTCTTCCTCGACGTGCCGGAGGCCGGAGCCATGTGTGGGGTCCCAGCCTCTTGTGCAGGTGCAACCTTCCTCCTCTTGGGTAGTGATCTGGACCCTGGCTGGCAAATGCCGCCCTGATCAGTAGGGGCAGTGGCGCTGGTGGATTGAACCGAGAGAGTGGCAGGTGGAACAAGGACAGAAGCCCTGACTTGCGTCAGTGGCTGCTGGGTGCCCTTGACTGGACCCTGTGCAGCAACATCTGCTGTGGCAAGGTCATTGACCGGGACTGTCGTGGATGGTAGACTCACAGCCGGGGTGGTGCCGTCTGCATCTGCCCATGCACTTGCCAACACCCTGCTGCTCGGGGCAGCAGATGACAATACTGCCCCAGGGACATGTGCTTCGGTTAGGGCAGCCCTGCGTGCACTTACCGTGTTCCTCCTGACCTCCTGGAAATCATCCTGGGACTCTTCAGGTGCCAACGAAGCATGCGCTGGCTGACCCTGAGCCTGGGTGGTGGTGTCCACAGCTGCACCTGCAGCTACCGCTACCCTTGGGCCCGTGGCAGTCGATGAAACGGACTGCTGGGTCACATGGGTGCCAGTGCAGATGCAAGAGCTGCATCTCCCAGAACCACAGGGGGTGGTGGCATGACTGCACCAACACATGGCAGAACACCCTGCCGAAGTGGCGCACCCATGCCTCTTCCCCCTCTGCAGCCACCCTGGACACCCTGGAGTCCCCCTACTCCCTGATCACCCGGCCACGTCCCTGACCACGCCCACCACGTGGAGTACGTCCAGCTGAGGCACCCCTTACCTTTCGTTGCCTCCCAACCATGGCACAGATGTAGTAGTGCCGGCACAGATGTAGTAGTGCCAATGGGAGGTGTACACAACAATTGTCCTGGGCAATTGGGGTAAAGGGGGCGGGATACTAGATGTTAACAGCACCCCTGTTCGCCTGCAAGGTTGTATGTGACCCCGGTGACCCCGGTGATGAAGTGACAGGTCACGCAACACTCAGGCACCCCAAAACTGCAGTAAAACTGTGCACGCAACCCCCGGTGTGTGGAATTAAACGCCCACAGTATGCAGTATGCGGTGGCACCCAGGGACACTAAAAAAACGTACGCGTGGGACACGCAGGCTACTATGACCTCAAAAACAGGTAAGCGATACACAGGGGGACCCGCAGTGGCAAAAATAGTGTGCACGACTCACCGTCTGACTAGCGTGGTAATGAAAAACACGCATAGCCAATACCCCTGCCAAAAGAAGATATACATCTTTGATCCTCTGTGAAGTAGTGATGGCGCGTGAAACAAACAGAAGTAGCAACACACGCGTCGGTGTCCACAAAAGGCACATACAGTGAACTGCTGGCCCCGCTCACCTTTAAGCCGTGCCGAGGGAAAGGCCCGTGCATGTCACATCACTTACGCACTTAGGCCCTTTCCTCGAATTACACGCATTAACACGCGGAAGTGCTGTTTTTTCATGTGCTGAATCACTATGCACCCGTGCCGAGGGAAACGCCCGCCCGTGTTACGTCACAAACGCGCTTACGCACTAAGGGCCTTTCCTCGAATTACACGCTGACGTGCTGTTTTTTCACATGCCAAATCACTCTGTATCAAGCTGGCCACGCGACAACACACAGAAGACCACGCTCCTGCCCCAAAGGCCATTTTCCTGCCCCCCAGATCCCCAAGCCAACTCCCACCAGCCATCTGCTGCTGCCTGCCTGCCGGCCACGAGCCCTGCTATTTGGTGCCTGCACATCAGCCATCTGCAGGGGTCCAGTTGCTGTGACCACCCCTGCTGGAACAGAAGACTCCCGACTGAAGTTCCATCGCTCCACAGCCCAGCACCAGGACCCAGTTGCCCACCCACAACCGCCTCGGGGGTAGTCATGTCAGGGGAAACACCATCAGAGACCACTGGCAACCCACAGCCAGAGAGGCAGAGGGCTGCCAGCTTATCAGCAGGAGAGGTTGGCATCCTGGTGGAGCAATTCCTGGTGCATCATATTGCCCTCTTCAGAAGAACACGCGCCGACAAGGATGGACAGAGAAGGATCTGGACGGACATCGTGGTTGCCAACAACGCGGAGGGGGTGGCAACCCGCAACATACCACACGTCGATAAGCGCTGGGAGGACTTCAGGTCCAGGACCCTCAGGAAGGGCCGGCGCCTCTTGGACGCAGCGGATGCAGAGGGGTGCTGGGTCCACCTTACCGACGACCAGATGAGGGTCCTGCAACGCATACGCCCAGTGCCTCACCTCCAGGTCCTTGAGAGGCAGACCGGTCCAGAGTCGAGCGGTAAGTGTCCATGTGTACTGATTGGACGCAGTGCATGTTGAGGCATGCCAGGAGTGTGCAGCATGGCCATATGTCTGGAAAGGCCCATGTATGGATGTGTATGTGCAGGGACATGAGTCTGCCGCATGTGAGTCCAGTCATGTGTGATACACAACAATGGTGTATGTGTTCCAAAGCATGATGCACAAATGCACGTGGAGACGCACACATGTTGGCATTTCTGTGTATGTACTATGCCATGGTTGGGGTCTGACACATGGATGCTGGTTCCACCTTCATGCACGTGCATCGTGTACATGTGCGTGTGTGTGTGTTTGACGTGTGTGCGACTGTGATACTACATGGATGCATGTGACACAGACATGTAGTGAGGCAATTGGCAGATGTGACATAGTTGCCGGTGATTGCACTGTGACAGGTGGTGAATATGTACAGATGCATGTCTGTCTGGTGGCGTGTGTGCATGTGTTTGGCACTCCCCGTGTTGCTTGTGACATCTGGCTGACCTCTGGATGTTCATGCTGTTGTGTGTGTATGGATGCTGCTGCCTGATGCATCATTCCTGTTCATTTGTGCATGTGTGTGGGTTCAAATGATATGTGTGTTGGTGAGTGTGATGCCATCTGTGAAGTTTGACAGTGCCACTCATGTGCAACCGTCATGTGTGTATACAACCATTGTACAGTGCCGTGATGCAGGTGTTCTGTCTCTCCTTGTCTGCAGCGTCAACTGATGAAGAGGGCGGAGACGGTGCTGTGGAGCACAGTGGCAAGGATCCCACCGCCAGCCGGAGATGCAGGGCCCTGCTCCCCTCCCAGGTTGTCATCTCTTCGGGGATTGCGGAGTCTGGTGCCGCGTCCGTGGCCGCAGCTGCCGAGGGAATGTCCAAGAGGCGGCGTTTGGAGGTGGACTTCTCGGAAGCAGTAGGGGCAGCTGAGCCCCCACAGAGGCCTATGGAGGAAGATGGCAAGGAGTCATCCAGGTTGCTGGGGGTTTGGGTGAGGAGGAGGCTGCGGAAGGGCCACGCACGGGGCCTGGAGGGGGGGATTCCACTGGTGCTAGTGGTGCAGTCCAGGGGCAGGGACAGGAGGCAGCACAGGTCGCCGCGGAGGTGCCTGTGTGTAAACCTGTCCCCGATCCTGTGACTGCATCATCCGGCACCAGCAGGGATGCCTCCGTCCAGACCCGTTTTTAGGAAGGGGATGCGCGTACAACAACTGGCCTTCCTCTTCCTGCGGATGTTGCAATCCGTGACCGTATTGTGCCTGTCCTAGCGTTGTGCCAACGTGGGATTCGGGATGACGTGCAGGGTTCTCGTCAGGACAATGCACGTCATTTCGGATCCCTCATTGGCCGCGTCGACCTACTAGGACAGGTCGTCGGCACTGGGTTCATCCGTGTGCTGGAACTCCTTGCGACCCCCTCCTCAACTGAATCTTCTATGCGCCAGTCGTCCTCCGTGCCATCTTCCCGCCCAAGTATCACCTGGGCCCCTTGTGGAGCTGCCCCTGAGCCAGCGGCCAAGTTGGTGGAGGACACATCCCTGCCACAGTCAGGAGTCAGAGGTCCAGCAGGGGTGGCCACCCCACCAACTGGACCCCAGCAGATGGAGGACGTATAGGCATCATCGAGCAGGGCACGTGCACGGCGGCCCCAGAGGATTTCATCAGCCTGGAAGCCGTTGTGGTGCCAGAGGCTTTTGCATTGGAGGCAGCAGCAGGCTCAGGGTGGGAGCGATGATGGCTCGGGGCCATCAACATCAGGCATCGGCCGGAGGGCAGGAGGACCCAGGATTGGGAGTGTCTTCTGTGTGGCAGCGGTTGGGCGAGCAGATAGATGCAGAGCGGCGGCGGGCGGAGGAGGCACGGCTCACTATGGTCAGGGCGGAGAACTCCATGCGCAGGGCATTGAGATGGGCTGAGTGCCTTGAGGCAACTCGCAGGGAGTTGGAGGAGGCCATGGCTGCATCCCTGCGAGACCTCGAGGCCAGGGAAGAGGCCCGCCTCTGGAATATTGATGTGGAGTTTGATGATGCCTTGGCCCGGATCATCAAAAAGTGAGCTGTAGGACTTTCCCGCCGCCTTTTTACATAGTTCTTTAGGGTTAGGTTTCCTTTGTTTTATATTTTTATTTGGAGTTCATGGACATTGCTCCACTTTATGCATATCGTTTTTTATTCCTAGGACTTTTTTGTAGGTTTCCTTTTGTGTGTGGATCATGGACCCTTTGGACTTCCATTTTATATAGTTCCGGACTTGTACATACTTTCTTTCTTTGGACATCCCATGGATCAATGTTTTTTTTTTAATGTACTTTATATGGACATTGGCAATGGACCACTTTTCTATTTACCTGTTGTGGATTTTTGTTTTACATTGGATTTTTTTTTTGTTGCTTTCATTATTTCTTTATTTGCAAATTTTAATTTTCATTATGTTATTTCATTACATTTTTTAATACATTTTATATATCTTCATTATTCGTGTTGTGTACTCTCATTGGTTTTGTGCATGTCTCTATGAGCATTGCAACCCGAAATACGCATACCCCACGCGCTCTATGCACCCCCCCGGAATACACGTACCCCGCTCGCGCCAGGCCAGTCGCGTGTAAAAGTACCCGCGCACCCCTCGGAATACACGTACCCCACTCGCTCTAGGCCAATTGCGTGTAAAACTCCACGCGCACCCCCGGAATACGCGTACCCCGCTCGTGCCAGGCCAATCACGTGTAAAAGTACCCGCGCACCCCTCGGAGTACACGTACCCCACTCGCGCCAGGCCAATCGCATGTGAAACTCCATGCGCACCCCCAGTATACGTGCAAGCAGCCCATCCACCCTGGGCATGCCCCGCAGGCAGCCCATCACCCCTGGGCATGCCCCACAGGCAGCTCATCCACCCTGACCATGCCCTGCAGGCAGCCCATCACTACCCGGGCATGCCCCGCAGGCAGCCCTTCACCCCTGGGCATGCCCCGCAGGCAGCCCATCGCCCCTGGGCATGCCCCGTGGGCAGCCCTTCCGCCTGGGCATGCCCTGCGGGCAGCCCATTGCCCCTGAGCATGCCCCGCAGGCAGCCCTTCACCCCTGGGCATGCCCCACAGGCAGCCCATCACCCCTGGGCATGCCCCGCAGGCAGCCCTTCACCCCTCGGCATGCCCCACAGGCAGCCCTTCACCCCTGGGCTTGCCCCGCAGGCAGAATAAAACCCTTGAGCATGCCCCACAGGCAGCCCTTCACCCATGGGCATGCCCTGCAGGCAGCCTACACCATGGGGGGGGCTTTTTACATGCGATTTCGCTGGCGCGAGCGGGGTACACGTATTGAGAGGGGTGCGCTATTTTGCTGGCACGAGCGGGGTACGCGTAATCCGAGGAGTGCACAGGGAGTTTTCCATGTGATTTCGCTGGCGTGAGCGGGGTACGCGTATTCCGAGGGGTGCGCAGGGAGTTTTACACGCGATTTTGATGGCACATGAGGGCTGTGTGGCGTTTTTAGTACATTTTCGTGGTTGGGGGCTGTATATTGGTTTGCGCCATGTAGGGGATTTGTGCGATGTTTTTGGCGCACGGGACGGGGTTGGGTGCGTAACTCGTGCTGCTGCAGGGTCGCTGTGCCACTTTGTGCCGCGGCTGGTTATGGATATGAAAATCCATGAATACGCTGTGCGTCAAAATGGGTTTTGGCCCAGGCGGCTGGCGCACTTGTGTGTATTCAAGAGAATTGTGTGCTTTCAAGTGAATTGTGTAGTTGTACTTTAAAATAATTCATAGGAAGAGCCTCCCCCTTTCAACAAAACTGGAAGCTTAATAAAGTAACAATTGAGTCAATAGAAGTGAGCAGGTAAAGGAAAAGGATTGAGAACAAAGGAGCTCTAAACTTCTATCTTCAGAGTGAGAGAAATGTGAAACCTGTCCAAAGGTACATTTGTCTCCTTTTGCCCTTTTTTTGGAACTGTGAAATAAAACAGTAGACATGAAGAAACACATAGGGAGAGACCACTCATGTCTTATGAAAACAATGGAATAATATTGCCTTTTACCTTCTGGGAGTTTTGGAAGACCAGAGGAAACATAGGGAAAGGGAAGAACCTTTTCCTAGTAAAACTTTATACCACTTTTCTTTTTTGCACTTTAGAGTTTTATGTTTTGAACTTTGAAAAGCTACAAGTAAATAGCTCACAGAAATGCTGTGTACACATTATATTAAGTTTAGCGTGTAAGGGTCAGTTTAGGGTTTTTGGAAACAGGACGGAGGACGCTTTATGGTTTACCATCCTAACACAGACGTTCCTTAGTTTTGTTCAGGCAGGGAAAGCACTCTTAGAATTAAGGACAGATAGAATTTCTCCAACCCATTTTCTTTTATGCCAAATAAAAGTCTATAGCCCACATTTGAAAATCCACTGTATCCAAGTCTTACTCTTGATCCCATACAATAGGGATAGAAAGGGCTTTTCCTTATCGCTTGCATAAAGAAGCACATTCGAAATGCCACCCTTTGATCCGTCTCCTTCTTTTGACCTACCACAAAATCATATTTCAAGTGGGTGGTTTTTACCATCTCAAGAGTAGAAACTAAACTTTCAACACTTCCAGTGGTCAACATTTTATTTAACAGTGCAAGTGAAATGCATGGTGTTTTGCACTGATACATTTTAAGAAGAAGATACCATAAGTTGTTGTGATGTGCAGTGTGGCATGTCAAAAGAATGACGCACACTTTGGTTTTCCATTTTACTGGTCCCTCTCTCTTAGATAACTGTTCTCTATTTCCTTCTTGCTTTTTTTGGGACCTATTTGACTTGGAATTATTTGTCTCTTTTTCAAAGGTAATTTTATCCAATACTTTGAACTTTCTCCTGGGCTTGTCTGTCCTTAGTAGATAGTTCATAGTCTCTGGTTTCTCCTTGGCCTTTACCCTTGTGCTCTATTTTCACCTTCTGTTCATGCCTTCCTTTTCTATGATATTCCTCTTCTCTGGTTAGGCCTTCTTGGTCTGTTTTGATCTCAATATGAGCATTCCAATCTTGAGGTGTGTTCTTTCTATTAGTTTGTAGTGTGTCAAGACTTTCTGCTTGACTGGGATGAGTATGAACACTTCCGTAGCACTCTTCATTCAATGACAATGCTATATTTTGGCTGGGACGAGTATGAGCTGTAAGGAACTGATGGTGGCAACAGTAAAGACAGACACAAGTGATCACAGTGCAAGGGTGTTTATTAAACTGCAAAGGTAGGTTTGAAAAATGCCTAATCTAAATCTAAATCTAAGATGGGAGCCAGCTTCGACCATCAAAATAATAATAAGGCAGTCCTAGTGCAGTTGTGTCAAATAAAAGGGCCTATACTAAGAAAAACTGATTGCCAATCCTTATGCTAAATACAAAAAAGCAGTGTGGGATAATGTTCTTAAGAAAGAAGGAAGTGTTCACAAATGATAAGTCAGGATGTGGTACTTGAGGTCTCCCTTCCCCACGTTTTCAGCACGGGATAAGGTGGGACTTTGGAGCAAAGAACACGCTCTAGCTTTCACAGCACAAGCTAGCATTTCTGCTTTCAGCAACCAGGGCATTCAGTGGTTAAGTCTCTTTTCTATCAAAAAGTCTCTTGCTGCCGTGGGCCTGATGTATTCAAATAACATACAACGAGTTCCTTTTCACATATACATTGGGTGATGTCTTTTTCCACCCCTGAGTCGCCCTCTTCCAGGCTCGGACCATTCTCAATGTTCAGCCTCCCTCCGCCGGGTTAATTATGGCTTTCAACTTAATTTTCCTTGTGACTTTCACGACTCGTAATGTCTTTTTCAACAGTTCACTGTGGACATGCCTCGGCCAGGTTCACTCTGGTCAACACACTGCATTTCAGGACTTAAAATTCACCCCCCTTTTGTCGGCATCCCTCGTTCGAGATCACTCTTGTCGACACACTGTATTTCGAGACTTTGTCCCCTCTTTGTCGACATCCCTCGTTTGGGTTCACGTTTGCCAATCTGTAATCGTACCTTTTCTCATTCAACTCTTACGATGCAGGATTTACTTCCCTTAGCTTCACAATCATCTGTCGGTCAAAGACTTTCGACTGTACAGAGGATTTTACAAGACGCCTGTATGACCACTTTGACCTCTCTTCTTGCCTTTCCCAAGACCTTCTGGTTTTGGTAGTTTCAATAATTGGGTAATCACCCAGAGTTTCCTGAGTGAGCACCCATGTGGTTCCGGACTCCTCTGTTGCTGATTTTCCCCCTTTCACATCAATCGCTCTTTATGCTTTCACAGTTCAATAAGCTGTTTGTTACTTTTCATTTAAGAGTCGATAAGTAATTTTCTCATCGACTCTCCCCTCGACTCACCGGCTGTGATGAACCGCTTGGCTTTCTTTCTCCTCGGAGTCAAGGTTGGTACCACAGAGACAAGCATCTCTCCTCGGCTTGGTTATCAGTGGAGGAGGGTCTCGTGTACCGTAGACATCAGCTGCAACACATGCTGGCTATTGTTCGTGGTCTTACAATACCTTCTACGGAGGTCTCACAGGTCTTGGTCAGAAAGGGCAAGGTCGCTTCTCTCCTTGTCACCTTCTCGGTATGCGCCATCTTTCTCCTCCTCTTGAACTGCCATGCTGAGTTAGCTCCCTGGATATGTGGTCTGTCTTGCTCATATTGTGCTCCACCTTTTATCCCTGTGGGGAAGGGAAAGGGCCGTCACGTGTGTGTGGTTCTGGTTAATTGCCTGACTTTGCCTTATCTTGGTGTCGGAACATGTCAGGTAAATGGAGGTAAGGTTAGGTAACCCGGAAGGAGACTGCGCCCAATATTCAAAGTTGAAATATATTTATTGTTATACAAAGTGCCCTTTTATGAATACACGTGTTTCGGTCTACCATAAGACCTTTTTCAAATCAGGGCTATTATCCTATCATAGCACCATATATTAATAGTAACAATAGATTTTACATGAAAAGGACAAAGTATACGATGGTTCACATATGTACATTTCAAGTGCAATCCATTTCAAAGGTCAAAGAACAAAAAACAATGATACCAAGAAAGTAAATAATGGTAAGAGTAAAAAATGAAAATAGAAATAAAAAGCCAGACACAAAGAGGGTGGGGGAAGGGGATGGATAAGTAAGGGATACAAAAGTAGATGCAAACAGTTAATTTGGTTTGTGCTAATTGATATGCATCCATTAAAACTATGAGTTAGTGTTCAGCATTTTACCTTCGAAGTCCTCTTAATGCCCCTGTATAGTTTTGGCAAGTTTGTTCCATATTGAGTTGGGTTAGATCCCTACGAATAGGAACATTTTAAATGTCATTTCTGTGACCCATTTATATTGCAGGAAGATTTATGCATGCTGTCCATCTCAATCTCCTATCAGACTGTGGAGTTTAAAATAATCTTTCGGATATTCTTTTATCAATAGACGAGCTATTAATGTTAGTGTCACTAATATTACGCTTTGAATAGCAGACAGATACGATAGATCTCCAAAGATACGTCAGATCGCGGTACGGGCTCCGCCCGAAGGTAACTGGATGCGTACCCGAGCCGCGCACCTTTTTGCCTAGTACATATATAAGCCTTGAATTGTTAGACGGTCTCTTACCTTGACTAAGTCTCCGCGTCTGATCGCGTACCGCAAAAATCTCGAGGGGGCGCCATGTAGTCATCCTTTCTGTATATATTGGTTAACTCATTGTTACTATGGTAGCAGACCTCTAATGAAGTCCTTTGTTTCTGTTTTAGTGAGGGACAACATGGCGGCCATGTTGTGTTGTACTTGGTTTGCCTTGACACTGAGCACATTATACTCGGTGCACGTTATCGTACTTTGATTATTATCACTGAATGTTAATCATTAGTAGTCCATTTAATTTCAAGAGAGATCTTGCATCTTCACTGTGTTAGAATTCGAAGTCAGTGTTTACTACTTAGAATCTGTAATACGTGCTGCAAAGTGAAATAGCAAGCCTCAGTGTCTATTTACCTAGGCGCATTATGCTAAGGTTATGAAAAATGCTAAATGTTATATATACGTTAATGAATATCTTTGGGTGCGAGCGTTACTCTTTTTAGTGCTAATTACCGCATTTTATTTTCTATTTCTAATGGATGGTCGGCCACAGTCTGGAGGCTATTATGATGATAGTACCAAGTATTAGAGGGCAAATCTAGGCCCTTATTCAATCTCTTATTCAAACTAATGCATTTAACGATAACAGTATAGTAAATACCAAATTATATACGTCTGTTGAAAATATATTTTTTGTAGTTACTCTTTTCCTTTCTGCAATGCGTGCTTACAAGAGCGAGGTGACATTCCTCTATATCTATGTGCTCGGGCGTGTTAGGATGAAATTTACGAATTAACTGGGTGATATATGAACATTAGTGTTAGTGGAAAGCCCCAGTCTATGGGCTATTAAGGTGTTAGTGAGAAGTATTGTCCAGGGCAAATCTCTATCCCTTATTCAAGTTTGGTACGTATTCACGGTAACAGTAAAAATAGTTTTAAAGCTCAAATCCATGAACAAAATGACGCATTTTTAATTACCAATATATAACCCTACATTAGGACATATAATTCAAATGCATTATAATTTCATAGTAGTTTCTCAGATTTCTAAAGAAAAGACACCATTTCATTGTCTGTGTTAAGACCAAGAATCGTAGCATTCAGTTTGCAGATTATTTTCGCCTCTGTTTGTCTTAGTTTCTTTTCCCTGTCGCCTCCTCGTCTACCTGGTGTCACTCTTTGTAGACCAATATACTTGATGTCTGCCTTGTTGTCCATTTGGTGTTTATCTTGCCAATGGCATGCTAATGGTAGTTTTGGGTCTTGACTCCCAATTTTTGCTAAGTGCTCTCTAATTCGGGTTCTGAGTTCTCTGATCGTGCTGCCAATATACACCAAATTGCACACACAGATGATTCCATAGAACACATATTTTGTCCTACAATTGATGGATTGTCTTATCTTCAGGGTCTTGTTGTTGGTGCTGCAGAATTGGTCCGTTTTTGGATGTGCATATTTGCACATTGTGCATGTCCCACATTTTCTGAATCCGTTAGTTGTTACTTTTAGCCAATTAGATGTTTCCTCCATATCTGGCTCCGCCGGTAAGTTTGATGGGCTTAGTTTATTGTTCAAAGTTTGCGCTCTTTTAAAGGTGATCCTAGGTTTATCATCTACATAGTTGGCAATATTGTCATCTAATTTTAAAAGATACCAATGTTTGGCCAGAATTCTTTTCAAGATCCTGTGGTCACTACTGTATTTAGTTATGAATGCAATGGTCGGTTGTTCTGACACTTTGTTCCTTGGTAATAGCGTTTGCTCTTGTGATATCGATAAGCTTTTGTTCAAGGCTTTATTGACACATTGTTCCGAGTATCCTCTATCCAAGAATCTTGCTTTTAGTAACTTACATTCTTGTTCAAAATGTTCATTTGTTTGGCAATTTCTTCTTGCTCTTAAGAATTCCCCTGACGGTATATTCCGGATGGTTGGTCTGTGGTGGCAGCTTGCTGCGTGTAGCATAGAGTTCACTTCAGTGGGCTTCCTATATGTACATGTTCTGATTTGGTTCTGTTCTATATAGATTGTAAGGTCCAGAAAATTAATACTTTTTGCATCACAGAAACCCGTGAATTCAATTCCCATTTCATTGTGATTGATCCTATTCTGAAATTCTATGAACGTCAATTCTGTTCCTTTCCATAGTATTAGAACATCATCTATGCATCTAAACCAATGCACAAGTTCTTTGTGGTATGCTTTGTCCTGGAAAATTATTGTGTCTTCAAATTTTTAACATAAGGATTAAACCAGCAAGAATATGTCGCCAAGTTAGACCAAACCGCCATAGCCAAGATGTCAGGTAAATAGCTTGAGTGTTAGTCCGTCATCCTTCATAATATGCGAAAGTGTTTGCGTCGGGAAAAGGGGGGTAAAGTGCTTGTGTATCCTACGTGATAGGTTGGGGAAAAGTTTTCGGAAGAAGGGGGATACCACGTCTCAACCGTCGGTGTCCCACTTCCACTCAACAAGGACCCCGCATCCAGGTGATCCTGCCTCACTAGTCCACCCCCAGGAACTGGATCCAATAGCGATAGCCGTGTCCTAGCCACCTGGATGACAGACCCCCGGGGACTAGTCAGGAAGACACCTTCAGGTTTTTCACGGAGCATTCTAGTAATGATTCTCTCTCGCTTCACTCAATGTTAATACTTTATCTCGACTGCTATGAGTGTGAGCGTTCAAGTAATGCTTCTCTGTCACTTCACCCTATGTCAATACTTTATCTCGACTGGGACGAGTATGAATTTCCCCGTAATGATTCTCTTTCACTTCATTTAATTGCAATACTTTATCTTGACTTCAACAAGTATGAGCGTTCGAGTAATAACTCTCTGTCCCCCTCCTGCGTATCCAGTTTTTCCTGTTACCTGCCGTGTTCAGGGATAGCGTCACTGGGATTGTTATCGGGGCAGGACTTTCTCTTCAGCTTTTCAGATTGGCCTCTTGTGGTTCTTCTACTATTCCTTCATGTTGCTGTACAAGCAGTTTCCCCAGTATCACCATTGCAGGTTTGTTCTGCGTCACATATGATGGAGTGGTCTCTGGTTCATTTGAGGGACCTCTAGTCCACTACAGCTCGGTTGTGGTCATGGCACCACTTGGTCCTCTCTCAGAATAAGCCCTGTGTCCGTTTTGGCTTCTCTCTTCTTCTTGGTTTCTCGATGCTGCGCGTCTAACACTTCAGATACCTTCCTAAATGACTCAGGATGCTGCACATCCAGCCTCATCTCTGTGTGAACCAGCAAGCAAGTTTGTACCTTGCGGGACTTCATCTCTCCTCTCTCTCCAGTCTCCTCGCCACTCTTATTACATAGCCGGGGGACTTCCCCAGCGGAGACTCATATTCCTTTCTTTGTGTTTGTTCGGCCTTCTTTATTCCTCCATTGATCTTCTTCTTCTCAGTTGTAGATGATATTTCTTGAAATAGAGAAATCAGAGTTTCTTTCTGGCAATAACATGTTAGCATTTTCTTCATATATTTCTTTAACGGAGGTATTTGAAAACTATGTTTGTAAGGTTTCTTAGGGAGTTCCTCACAGAAATGGGAGTCCTTGTCCCCAAAGGGAGAGTTTCTCCAGGTGAGGTCTCACTTGCCTTGATCACTAGGGAGGGTGTTGCAGAATAGAGTGACCCATAAACCCAGTTATTTTCGCAAACTTCACAGTCATCCATTTTCTGAAGCGTCTTGATATGCCATTGTACATTTCCATTTTTGTATGATTACTGTAAGAACTTCTTTAAGACTCTGCAAGAGTACTTATCAATATTACACAAAGAATTGCATCTCCATACTAAATGTTCTTTTCTCATTTCTACTGAACACGGTCCTAATGTATCTTCTTCACTTGTTCTTGATTGTCGGATTTATTCTCTTTCAGAAATCGTGTTACCTTTTACTTCATATCCTCTTCCAGTCTCTGCAAGATCAAGAGTCACATTGCATTTTTTTTATGTAACTCTTTGCTAAAAAAAATGTCTGTATGTGATGTGTATCCAATGTCCTCCAAACACATCACAATAGTTATCTTGTGTAAGTACACAAATTGATTGAACTTTTTCGTAGAATCACTTTGTGACCTTAGTCAACTTATTTAAATTGTTTAACACTAAAATGAACAATTTCCTTTTCATGTGAAGAGCCTTTGTAATAAGTCCCTCTAATTTCTTTTTCTGCAAGAAATGCTTGAACAAATAAATACGATCTAATTTCACAATTCTCAAAAGATTTCTTCATGCGCTGTAATGATGTTGATACACTTTTTCTATTAACAGTCTTACTTGAAATCTGAATGGTTGCATTGGGTTCAGTAGTTGACATGGCTTCTCTCTCAAACTGTACGTTTCCCAATGCTTGCTCTTTAGCATACATTACTAAATTACTCTCATTACAGCTTTCAACAGAACATAAAACATCAGCCTCCACATTTTCACATATATAAACTTTACTTCCCTGCAAAAATTGTTCCTTCCTTCTGTTGTGTACAGCCCTTTTTATTAAGGCATTCTTAATCTATACTGCAGAAAATAATGAACTTATTTGATACTTCAACTTCAAGGCCAATGTACATACATATAAAACATTCAATACACAATCAGTGTTATATATACAGTCCAAAACACATTCAAAGTATTCTAGGATCTGCTAATTGGACAAAGTGTAAGAGGTAGTAGCTGTTAGATAAAGTTACTAAAGAAATACTATATTTCTAAAATAAAAGTGTGCGTTTAATCCATGATACCTAGTTTTCACTCTTTCGATGCCTAGCAACAGAAGCACATAACTACCTTCTACATCCGCCGGCAGGCGAAAAAAACAGCCAATGAGGAAGGCCTAGAAAAAGGCCCTGTTTGCCCCTGTTCACCTCGGGGCGCATCGGCCATCCATCGGTGAGTCCCTATATTTGTTATCCCCCCACTTGTAAGCAGCTTTTGTTCGGCCGCAAATCTAATGCTGTGGCTGCAATCTATAGTTGGAACCCTTTAAGAGCTTCTACAACGTAATCCACCTGACAGTCATAAACATCCATTATCACCTCTCATCGGCCGAGCCACCCCCCCAACCTGACACTGCAATGAGCACATAAGCCTATGACGCCTCTGCATCTGGTAGAGCTTACTCATCCCACCTTATGTGTTTTTTGCTCCCACAGACGCGGCTTTGCCCATTTAAAGTAAAACGTGCCTACCTCGCGCTCGCTCCATCTGATCTAACCGGCACTTCATAGCCGGCTCCTTGTTGATGCGCACTATATATCTATGTTATTGCCACTACTAGGCTACACCAGTTATTAGTATTACTCCTGCCCCTGTGACATGCCCTACCTCCGCATCTGAGTCACCAGTCCCCTTTACCAAGCCACGATTTCTGCTATTTGGCCTCTGAGTACTAAAGCCCAGTAGTATACTCTGTTGTGCCTCATATCATCTGGTCCCATACCAAATGTGTACACTGTGTTGTGCCCCTAGGTCACTAGGACCTGTACCCATCCACTGTACTGTATTTTAAATGTAAGTGTCCAGGACCTTATAGTTAGCCCAATGTATCATGATGTACCTATAGGTTGCCAGGACCTTTGTACCTAGCCTTGCATCTTGTTGTACCACCAGGTCGCTATGACCATGTATCTAGCCTTGCATTTAGCTCCACCAGGTCACTAGGACCCTATTTCTAGCCCTGTATTTGGCTGTGCCACCAGGTCACTAGGACCCTGTATCTAGCCTTGCATTTTGTTGTTCCGCAGGTCACTAGGACCCTGTATCTAGCTAGCATTTTGTTGTTCCGCAGGTCACTAGGACCCTGTATCTAGCTAGCATTTTTTTGTTCCACCAGGTCACTAGGACCCTGTATCTAGCCTTGCATTTTGTTGTTCCACCAGGTCACTAGGACCCTGTATCTAGCCTTGCATTTTGGTGTACCACCAGGTCGCTAGGACCCTGTATCTAGCCTTGGATTTTGTTCTTCCACAGGTTGCTAGAACCCTGTATCTAGCCTTGCATTTTGTTGTTCCACCAGGTTGCTGGGACCCTGTATCTAGCCTTGCATTTTAGTGTACCACCAGGTCGCTAGGACCCTGTATCTAGCCTTGCATTTTGTTCTTCCACAGGTCGTTAGGACCCTGTGTCTAGCCTTGCATTTTGGTGTACCACCAGGTCGCTAGGACCCTGTATCTAGCCTTGCATTTTGTTCTTCCACCAGGTCGCTAGGACCCTGTATCTAGTCTTGCATTTTGGTGTACCGCCAGGTCGCTAGGACCCTGTAACTAGCCTCTGTACTTTGCTGTGCCACCAGGTCACTAGGAACCGTACCAGCACCCCTATACTCCTAGCTACTCCTCTCAGGACACCATCACCCAGTCTTCATGGCCACCCTCCATAGAGTCACCCTCACCATGGCCTCAATCCTACCGCTGTTCCAATCTATCATGCCTGCTAACTTCCTATCCTCCCTCCTCCCATACCCCCCTAGCAAAAACAACTCACCTGCAGATGGCATTTACTCCAGAGACACCCCAAATAATATACTCAGACCTGCAGATCCAATGCTTCACTACACCACCTACCCCATTAATACCTTGCCCAGTGAACACCAGAAACAAGAGACTAGGTTCTCGCTTCCCAAATTGGACGACAACCACAAAGTCGCCTGCTCAACTCCCACCTCCTAAACCTAAAAAGTCTCTGCCGACCACTCGCTCTATAGCCACTACAGTGGACTTGAACTCACTCAATCCACCAACACCACCCCCCCTACAGGGATCCCTCGCCTACCCTTCCTACAAGTACAGGAGGAACAATCTCTGTAGCAGCGCCTTCTACCATTAAAGGTACACTGATCAATGCACCATCCCTTGTTGCCCACGCACTTGATATTGCGGACCTAATTTCAGCAAACAGCCTGGACTTTTTTGCCATCACTGAAACCTGGCTCCACCAGGCGGTAGGCCTTGCCCTCTCCCTAGCCCTCCCCGAGGGTTAAACTATTATCAGAGCTGACAAAAACACTGGCAAAGGAGGGGGAGTTGCCTTAGTAGCAAAAACCCTCAGAGCCACCTCCCATACTGGGCCTACCCTCTGCTGAACTCCTCTCAGTTAAAATACCACTAACACCTTCCCAAACTATCCTTATACACCTCATCTACTGTCCTCCAGGCCCCATCGCCTCTCTGAGACCTTATCCTAGGGCTCCAGGATCCCAATGACTCCACTGCCTCAGCCTTAGAAAATGCCATTTCCCAGCTTGGTTTTAAGAACCGTATCACGGAGCCTACGTACATCAAGGGTCGAATAGTGGACTGGGTGTCAGACCTTAACTGCTCCACTAAAATACTTCAGAATGAACCCATTGCCTGGTCAGACCACCATTACATATCTTTTGCCATTCAGGGGATAACACCCCCGATTCGCAGTATTGCCCCCCCCGACTTTCTCTAGAAATTCCCGGAACATAACACTGCCAAATATACGTCCTTTAATTAATAACATCCTAGACGCAACCAACTACAAGAACCTAGACTCTAATAAACTAGTCGACCTTTACAATGACGCCCTAGAGTCAGCCTGAACAAAATTGCACGGCTCAAACCTAAAAAGGCTAAACCAATTGCCCACCTCAACAAATGGTTCACAACAGAACTAAGAATCTTGAGGAATGGCAAAAGAGTGGCTGACGTAAATCACCCACCGCTCATAACAAGGCACTGTTCACCTCAGCGGCTGCTTCCTACTAATCTGCTATCCTCACCACCAAAAAAGAAACCTACAACAACAGAATCCTTAACGCTTATTCAAGGACAAAGGAGCTCTTCAGTATTTTAAGGGAACTGGAATCCCCAGCCCCACCTACAGAGAGCTGTACAAAGGATGCAGCCTGGTGTGCCAAAATCCAGCAAGCCCTAGTGGACAAAATAGCATCACTTCAAGTTAAAATACAAGCCAAAAAGAACAGCCTCACTAGCAATCCCCTCTTAAAGCACTCTCCAGAGCAACAAACCCCACAATGCCCGCCCTTCACATTCTCCGCAGTCACTCCTAAAGAAGTAGAAGACATCATCAGAGGCATAAAACCCTCAAGGTGCCAAGGAGATATCTGCCCGGCCCCCATCATCAAGGAAGGCGCCAAAGAGCTGTCCCCCTCCATTGTCAAGTTGATAAACTCCTCATTCAACTATAGCCTAGTCCCCAATAACCTGAAGGAGGCCTGGGTTATGCCTCTCTTAAAAAAAAACTAAACCTAGACCCCAACATACCAACGAATTATAGGCCAATCACAAACGTCCCCTTGCACTTAAAAATCTTGGACAGAGTTGCATATATGGACCTGCAAATCAAGAAACACTTGGAGGACAACAAATTACTTGGCCTCCGACAATCTGGTTTTCAGCCACGACACGGCAGAGAGACAGCCCTTTTGGATCTGAAAATCCAGATGGACGAGGCAAAAGACAATGGTAACTTGGCTATCTTACTGCTGTTAGACCTATCGGCTGCCTTTGATCTGGTTGATCACCAGATCCTCACAGAACACCTGTCCACTGCAGCTGCCTTCTCAACCAACACCTCCAACTGGATCAAATCCTTCTTATCCAATCGAACTACCAGGGTCTTCGCACCCAAAACCTCAGCAGACCTAATCCTGATCCACTGCGGGGTGCCCCAGGGCTCCTGCGTCTCCCCAACACTTTATAATATTTTCGCGAAACTCCTCTTCGATCGTCTTGACAACATGGGTGTCATCTACACGAATTACGCAGATGACACCCAGGTTCTCATCACGCTGACTGGCTGCTACGAAGATGACTCTAAGATAATTAACGAAATCTACGTAGAAATCCAGGCTTGGATGGCTGCCAACAGCCTCTGCCTCAGTGATCAAAAGACAGAGCGTCTGATTGTCGGCACACAGGCACGTCTAAACAAACTCGACGTTCGGTACATGTCCTTCTATATTGATGGGAATCAGATCAAAGTTGCCAAGGAAATCAAAACCATGGGAGTTTATCTCGATTCTACCTTGTCCCTAAAGAAACAAGTTAGCACCATTGCGTTATCTATGGCATACACCAACAAACTGATCAATGCCTGTAAATCATAATGATCCCCTACCAGCTACACTACGCTAGCCAGAGCTTTAGAGCTCTCAAAGATCGATTATTGCAACACACTATTCCTAGCATAATTATAATGATGTGTTATTTATATAGCGCCTTAATCCAAAGCGCTTTACAGAGCACACATTTACATACAATATCACCCAACCGAAATTGGTACTCATTTATTGACCTCGGAAGGATGAAAGGCTGAGTTGTCCTTGCCAGGATATGAACCTGTGACCTGTAGATCACGCTCAGATCACAGCAGCGAGCGCTCAACCCGCTGAGCTATCTTACCGCTCTTCCGAATGGAACCTCAACACGCTACAGATCCTAAAAAACAACGCCCTGAGATCAGCATTAAACATTCCGAGGTCCAGACACATCTCGAACCTCAGACGGAATGCCCAGTGGCTCCCCGTGCGCAAATGAATAACTCTTCGCACTCGAGCTATCACTCACAAATGCCTTTCAAATTGCGCCCCAAAATATCTGTCAGATAAATTCTCCAAGCATCAATCTGCCCGACCCACTAGATCCTCCCAATCACACTGCCTCACAGTACCTAGGTTCAACTTAAAAACAGCTGGTGGAACTAGCTTCCCAGTTCAAGCTGCCAAATGCTGGAACTCCCTGCCTACTGTCATCAGAATGCAACCCTCCTTCTGCTCTTCCAGAACTAGAGTAATGAGGTGGCTCACTGATAAGCCCCTCCATCTAAAGCCCTAGTCTGACCTTAGCTGCCTTCAACGTATATCTAGCCTTACCTGTATTTACATTTATACATGTGCCTTATCATTTTACCATTCAATTGTTATCTATGCTCTTATCTGTATTTATTGGCTATTAGACCTACCTGTGACCCTTGGTCGACTCGCCTGTTGCTATCTTATGTTTGCCTGTAACGTTCTTAAGTCTTTCCAAACGCCCAGTTATCTGAGGGTTAGGTGCGCGAAACAAATAATAAACAAATACAAATATAAAATACCTTACGATTAGCCTAAAACGGGGAAAGACAAAAATAGCATCATCATAAGCACACACAGTGGGAAATCCCTCAGGGCGTGCTGGGCCGGGAAAACCTCGATCTGAAGCACATGACCAGTATTCCAGGGATCTGCGAAAGGGGGGCAGGGGCTCAAGTTGCTCTTCACAAGGATACTGACATAGCTAAAACTAAGTGATGTAACTACAGGGTGGTCAGCCAAATTAGCTGCCCTACAAAGAAGACGGGAAGTGCATCTGAGCCAGTGTGCCGGTCACATGACTGCTGATGTCCATCGGCAGGTGGCTGTGGGAAAGGAACACTGGACGGAGTGACATTCATGGGAGAACCAATCAGACGGTAAGTTCCTGAACTCTAGGGAGGTAATCAGCCTTCACAGTATCCACCACAGGGCTCGCAAAGGTCACCATCCAGCAGGTATTGTGTGAATGTCCCCTTTCCCACCAGCTGCAGGGTGTCTGTGTCCCGTTCTAAATGGTGCTGATCAATGGCAGTGTATTAAAGTTCTGGGGGTCAGCACTAATGTTACTACATTAATTACAAGTTGTTCCGGGTGGGCTGTGAATAAATGTGGTACCTCATGGGGAGGTAATGTGTTGGGGAACTGCTGAACTGGTTGCTCCAATTATGCTTCACTAAACAACGTATAACTTTGAGGAGGTGACATCAATGAACAAATCAAATCCCTGGGAAACATTGAGAAAGTGAATTCTCTAAATTGCAAGTGTTTCGGTGGATTTCCGACCATAGTACATTCTGGTATAAAACTACTGGTTATAGTCCATTCAGATGTCAGCCTTTTCGATCAGAGCCTATCCACGGTTCTGTTTAATTCGTGCTTACCCAGCTGTAATAAACAACATTGCTTCTTGCCTGATGTGCGTTACACTTTTTGAGTACCTGTTTTTTATGATCTAATTTGTGGACACCTGATTACATTTTTGGAGGACTCAGTGAAATCTCTCAGTCCTCCCCAGGAAGGATTTACAAGAGGGAAGAAATTGTTTCTGCACATACGAAACATCCAATCTATCGCCATCCATATCATCATTCTGTAACTGATATAACTCTGTCTTAAACTCAAATACCCTCTCAACATGCTCATGTACTTTCTCCTCAGTGTCCCTTGAGTAAGCTAAGACATTCAAATCCCTCAACCCTTGTGGGACATCCATGTCTGTCAAATCACTCCACATTTCAGCCAAATGCGTTCCCATCCCCTCTATCAAAATATTCTGTTTGGGAATACTTTCTTGGTCAAAGATTGTAGTTAAGACAGCTGCTTTTTCACCTTCTTCTATACATTTTTTAGCCCATGCATACAATTCTCTTTTCCGAACTTATGATACTGTACCATGAGTCAATACCTTTGGATCAGCAGTCGCCCCTTCAATCGCTACAAGTGGAGCAGAACCACTTGGTAAAGAAAGTTCAGACACATCTTGTACGAGGGGTAGTGGAGACACTACTACTGGCGGTAAAGACGGAATTACAGGAACAGCAACTGTCGGTAAGGGTGGAGATACAGACGGGGGAACAACAACAGGAAGAGGAGCGACAACTGGAGGAGGAGGAACAACAGGAGGAACAGGAACAACAATGGGAGGAGGTACAACAGGTGGAAGAGGTAAAACAACAGGGAGAGTCACACACGGAGGTGGTGCGGTGGCAACAGTCCTACACTCATTCAAAAGTTTATTGATTAATTCGTCTGAGGTATGAAAATCCTGAGACGGATATATTTTCTGTACCCCAAGTTGAAAAGCCCTATACATAATTCTAATAGATTGCAACTGTTTCTGTTGATCATACAATAATGCTTTCTCAGAGTTAGACATATGTCCACGTGTGTGTTTCTCTTTACTCTTAAGTTGCTGCATAACTTCTTTTCTCCAATTCTTAATTACATCAAACATCAAATGCTGCAGGCCTAGCCTTTTTCTTTAACAATATAGACTCTAAATACTCTACACAGGCAATTTAAAAATTCCCATAAACTGGCCACTGAAATTCGGAAGCATGTCTAGTTTGTCTGTGCCAAATATCGTTGAATACTATACTACCAAGGCCGTACTTACAGTACATAGTACACGCCGGCGAACCCTCAGGTGGCGCCGGTCGGCCATATTCCAAAGATTGTCTGTCTCTGCGGAATAAACCCCTGAAACAGGCAGACAATTTCCCCGGCATGTCAGATCCCTGGTGTTACCTGGCATCGTTTGAACTCGCGAGAGCAAATCTACAACCAAATATCAGGATACTTAGGAAACGGGGCATGACTCACCTGATTACAAAATGCAAAGGAGGTCTGATCAGATTACAAAGGATCCTTGTGGTTGGGGATTTTGGCAAAGAGCCTGCCTCAATTTGGGGACCCTCGTCAAGATGTCCTCTCGAACCGCGTGCTCACTGTTCAGGGATCGGATCGTGCAGTACTGTTGAGGTGTCGCATCTCATACTAAGGGGCCCTCTTTTTTGTCACTCTCCGATCCCCGTCCGATAGCCGCATCTTCTTTTCAGCAAGGAGACATCTTTCTTGAGGGTCCCTATTCGGGTGCCATCTGAAAGACCAAAGATTTGCCTTACGGAGCCGCTGTGCCCAAACAGGTCTGACCCTGCGGGGCGCAGCGGTCATGGTAAGCAAAGCCATCACGGAAGCACCGGCACCGTTAACAATGGTGCTGGTGCTTCCATGTACCCACTCCCATAGAGTCCTTTTGGACTCTATGGGAATAGCGATTAACAAAATTACCAGCGCCTGACTTCCCAGCTGCCAGACTCGTAATGATCCAGCGGCACCGGGAAGTCAGGGACCGGTAAATCTAAACTGGTCCGGCGGCAACCCGGACATGTAATGAGGCCCAATGACTCACCTCTTGTTCAACATTCTCACAATGGTGTTCTTTCGAGGATGACATCCTCATGTAAGGGGCAACTCAAAAGGCAAATAATCGAACATTACCTCAAGTTCATCTCAGAATTCATTCCAATGGTTTCACTTGTAACAATAATGGGGAAACCGGACACCACAAGGTAATTATGCCCTTGCAACACTGGTAATGCAGTTTCAATAAACAGCACCCATTGTTATCTCAATAGAGGACTGTGGACAGATCTGGACCCAATTTCATAAAATTCTCAAACTTCATTTCATACAAAAACCTTTTTTTTAAAACCTCCTCACTAACACAATATCCATTAAAAACAAACTAGTTGTGCTCAGAGGGGTTAGTAAAGTGCAAAGTGCTAAAGAGCAATGACAGTCAACATCCTTCAGCAGATATGAAGCATAGTTGCTTTTTCTGTTTAACATCATTGTAAACATATTTGGCCAGTCTCTATTTCATAATTGTATTGTATTTGGTTATTTATATAGCGCTCTTTCCCCACTTGTGTGGCCTCAATGCGCTTTTCTGGTAGGAACGCCCTGGGTGACCGTAGTCGATATTGTGAAAGTTGTAAGGGTTTTAGTTAGGAGATCCATGTATGTATGCATTTTGCCGGTCTAGGAATTAGGTGGCTGGCTAGGCTCGACTAAGCAGCCCAAAGAGAAGCCAGGCACATGGGTGGGCGCTGTTGGTGGATTGCGATAGATTGCTATTGTATGGAGAGTCGATGTATGCCAGCTATACCGGGTTCCTTTCAGAAGGTAGTCGATGTATGATAGTGGCAGAGGTGTTGAGGTAAGTTTTGTGTTTCAGTATGGACGGCTATGTGTGTTGCTAGACCGGATACGCTTAGCTGTAGCCATATTCTACGGTGCATGGTTGCCTGGCTGTGCCTGCAGCCCGTGTCCACACTAATGGTGTGTATAAGTACCGTAGGTTTGGAAGTTATTCGGCTGGAGATTTCCCGATATAATAGGCCAAAAAAGAGACTAAACATAAATTTGGGACTCCTGCATAGTTGGAGAGAGGCTCAAGTCCCACAATGCAATCCAAGTTTCACAATGTAGACTGAGTACAGGATTGCAAGAGACAACACTCCTAGATTTGAGAATCCTGCAGAGTGGGGGAAAGGCCTAAGTTTCACAATGCAGTTCAAGTTTCACAGTGCAGTTTGAGTACAAGATTGCAAGGGACAACACTCCTAGATTTGAGAACCCTGCAGAGTGGGAGAAAGGCCAAAGTTTCACAATGCAGCAGGTTTCAGAATACAATACAGCAGGTGTAGTTCATAGACGACACAGATGGTTAGACATACCTATATATGAGAGTGAATTCTCAGTGGGCGATTGCTAGTGTTGAGTGTTTCCTAAGAGATTGAAACAGGTAACAAATTGCCTGGCAAGCTATGTTGTGAGGTAAGGTAATGTAGAGTGGCAGGGCTTTCTGGAGTAGAGTAATTTCTCTACTCCCCACTCACGCCACACTTACTTTTAGCGGTTGCCTCTGGTGATGGCTGGCCACTGGCTTCCTCTTCTGACCCCTGCAGACACACCTTGGAGCCGCCAATGTAGGGGCCGCCCTTTCCTCAGGCCCCTAGCCGCAGGAGCTGCCAGGCAGAGGGCTCCCCAGTTCATGTCCAGGATAAGGTGGGGCAATAGGGGACCGGGGGGAGAGCGCAGGAGGCGGGACTAGGAAGGGAAGCTGGAAGGGAGCATCGCGGACCTCACGGGTCGTGCAGGGTGAAATCTTAAGCGCCATGATGTAAAATGGGGTAGAGGCACCCGAACAAAATGCTTACCTGAAAAGCCAAGTTGCAAATGGCTCAGGCAGCAGGTTTGCAGGGGGTTAAGCCCACAGACACAAACACTGATGAATCAACCAATAGGGGTTGGGGGGAGGGCGCGGGAGGCAGGACTAGAAGCTGGGAGGGAGCATCGCAGACCTCGCGGGTCGTGCAGAGTGAAATCTTAAGCGCCATGATGTAAAATGGGGTAGGGGCACCAGAACAAAATGCTTACCTGAAAAAGCAATTATACAGAATCACACCAAGGTAATCTAACTCTGCCATCTGCACATCACTTGAAGTGAAGATGATGATGGCATCTGTTAATGTCAAACTCTCACAGCCTACAAATTCAGCACTCAGTAAGTACACTCAATCACAGGTCTTTATAAACCATATACAGTCGACACCATGTGTTTTGGTCACTTCCCAAGGTTACAGTCATCTAGTTCTGTTTCTCTTTTGTATATACCAAGGCCTTAGTGAGGACAAAAAGACATTATAAAACATCAGATGTGGCCCCTCGAACCTCTTCTTTACAATGCGGGTGTCAATCTGTCATGTCTTGAATCTTGATTGATGCTGAAGTTCAACACATATCTAAAAATATGCACATTAAAATACTGTGAGTACCATACAAAATGATATAAATAAATGTCCCATGCCCCAGATATAGCCCTTCAAATATACCCTCTCCCTCATCAGCATAACAGTTCCACATACACAGTCAAGAGTCTGTCATTAAGCGTCTGAGCTATCTGACACCTCACTGCAGGATTATTATTTCCTCTCTGACAATATGTAAACAATGTCAATTAATCAATGCTATGTTTCATCTGAATAACTCTCTTAAAACTAATTTAGTTGTACACTGTGCAGAAAAAAGGAATAGGCCTGCAACCTACACATGAATCTCTCTCATCCCCGGTCCACAAACGCAATTTCTAGACGGCATATAATACCAAAAAACCAAACACTGCAGTGCCTGGCAATGCTGTGGTTCTTCCTTTGTATTTGTCACCACAAATCCCATATTACAAGCCACCTGGATAGACATCTCACTCAGGGTGTGTATTTTAAATACATGCACTTCCACACCCACAACGAAGCTTCAATGAGACACATGCGCTGGGAAACTTCCCATTTAGGGGTTTCTAATTTGTAAACATGTGTGTATTCCCAAGCCTGCAAGGTCAGTGGAATAACACAATAAATATCTGTCAACCGATCAAATCTCAGAGATGGAAGTTCCTAATCCTGGAATCACATCTCCCATTTCACTCAGGTTAATGCAGTGTCTCACTGCTTGCTTATTCTGCGACGGCCCGTGCCGCGAAACACACCTAACCGTGGATTTACTTTTGGCTTACTGCACAAAAACCCAGACTCATTTAAAAGTGGAAAAGGTCGCTTTAATGTGACAGGCCAAAGCTTACAATCAAAACGCTTAACTGGCTCCATGGCCTAACAAACTAAATAGCTATTTGAACAATCAATTAAATAACTTAAACATTTCCCATTTTCCCCCAACAATTAAATAATTAAATAACCCATTTCCTCCCTAATGATCCCTTGGATCCTACCGTATCCTTGCCCCTTTTCCAGGCGTCCCGCTATCTCCCCAGGGGCCATGCCCCTCCAGGCTCAATACCTGATCCCCCGGGGTGACCTGCTTGTGCAAACAGCGCCACCCCCTCCTTTCCCGTGTCATTCCCCCATTGTGCTTCCCTCCCCCCACATCAAAAGGGGCCATGCCCCCGGCGCCCCGACCAACTTTGACCCCCTGAAACTCCCCTCTACACCAAACTCCTCTTACCTGTGACCTGCAGCCAGCCTGGCCTGCCACATCAGCAACAATATTACACACCTCTTTCCCGATGCCCTGACCTGTCACACCAAGCTACCATCCCTACCCTCTTAACAGACCCCTAAACCATAAACCCCCCCTCTCCCCCTCATAATCCTCTGACGAACGTCCCCCCCCCATTACATAACTAACTTCCCTAAACAAAATGAAGGGGTGGGAGGGCGGGACAATCGCCAAGTCCTAACCGTCGCCTGCCTCCCGAACCTTCCCTGAGCCCTTAAATACCCCGGGCGGGGCGCTCTACACCCCCACGGCCACTCGCTGGCCGTGTGCAGCGCCAAAATACTCCCCGGGGGGAAACGCTTCGCGTTCCCCCCGGGGCCCCCTTTTTGGCTTACTGCACAAAAACCCAGACTCATTTAAAAGTGGAAAAGGTCGCTTTAATGTGACAGGCCAAAGCTTACAATCAAAACGCTTAACTGGCTCCATGGCCTAACAAACTAAATAGCTATTTGAACAATCAATTAAATAACTTAAACATTTCCCATTTTCCCCCAACAATTAAATAATTAAATAACCCATTTCCTCCCTAATGATCCCTTGGATCCTACCGTATCCTTGCCCCTTTTCCAGGCGTCCCGCTTTCTCCCCAGGGGCCATGCCCCTCCAGGCTCAATACCTGATCCCCCGGGGTGACCTGCTTGTGCAAACAGCGCCACCCCCTCCTTTCCCGTGTCATTCCCCCATTGTGCTTCCCTCCCCCCACATCAAAAGGGGCCAAGCCCCCGGCACCAGAAAAACCCTCCCCCGAGGAGTTCTTTCTGCCCCAAACCCCCCCCCTTTTATCCTACCTCAAACTTTTCACCCAGTCTCCCAGCCACGAACCCAAGTCCGCAAGGTAGTAACTGTTCCCGTACATGGACAAGTGTACCCCATCCTCTCTAAAAATAAGAAACCCCTCATATGTTATCTCCTTATGGTCCATGACCCTCACTTTCACCGGCCCACAAAATTTCTCCATTTCCCTGTTTATCCCCTTCCTAGCCCGCTCTATTGCTCCCTCATTCCTTGCTCCCCTCCAAACTCTTCTCGGCAACAACTTCGTCCACACCACCACCGCTTGAGGCCACATATCCCTAATCCAACCTAAGTCCCTCTTCATCTTTCTCAGCAGAGCCTTCCCCGTATCCCTAACCAGGTCATACTCCCCAGCATGCAGCATCACCACCTGAGGAACTCCATAGCGCTCCCTCATTCCTGCCAATATGGGCAGCAGCTGATCCCATCACAGGCCCCCCAACCCATGCCACCTCACCACCACTTCCTTATAACTGCACCCCAGCTGTCTTCCAAACACCCTTTTCTCCGCCTCTTTGCCAGCCCACTTCACAATTGAATGTCCCACAATCCAAACTTGCGCCAACTCCCCCTTTCTTTGGGCAGCATCTGAAACAAAAATTACACAAATTACTGACAAGTCATCTTATTACAAAAGAAAACAACTTGCCCCCCAAGTCCTCCACCAACTGTCTTCAGCAATCCCCTTTCCCAAAATCCCTAACATAACCCTTGTATTTTCCCAACCTCCAACGCCCCAAGCTTTTCACCCTTTCTTCCGTAAAACCCAGTCTGCTACCCTCAGATGCTGCGCCCATCCTAAAAGAATGAGTCCCAAACTCCTCCCCCTTTTCTCCTACCCTGCCCAGCGCCTTACGCAATACCCCCAACACCTGCGCTGCTGTAACCGGGGATCCATCCGAATGCTGGAAAACCAAACCTGATTTAAACCCACAGCGCTCCTTCCATACCTTACCCACCTTAATTGGGCATAGAGCCTCGCTCCCTCGACCCAGCCGGACCCAAGAGCCCCTTCCCTTCTGATCCGTCTTGGACTTTTTAATCTTGATGTCTAAACCTTCCTCCGTAATCTGCACATCTTCCCACTGCAGCCCCCCTATCCCTCCTTTTCCCCCGACCAACTCAGAAACCCTAAAGGCCCCAAAAAATAACCATGTAAAACAAGCCGCAAACAGTTCCACTTCCCATACCGACCAGCAAACTCCCCCCAAAACCTCAATCAACCTCTGCAGCAATTCAGCCGATATCGGCCTCCTCTTATCTTTGTCCCTCTTACTCTCCCTTGCCCATCCTTCCAACATCCTACTTGCCATCTCCCCCCCACTTGGTTGAAAACCCCAAAACCATTTTCCGTAAAAGGAGATCCCTGCTAGCTTTCCTGTTATCGTTGCCCTTGACCAGCCCCTGTCAATGCACCTCAGCATGAAATTAATAATGTCGTCCCTCCTCCGTTCTTCCGCGTCCCATCTACCCCTCCAACTACTAGCTCCTCCTCTAATAAAATCCTCCCAGGCCCTCCTGTATGACTTCTTGGATGCCGCGGCCAATGAACCCTCCACCAGTGCCAGCGCTCTCAGCCTCCTATCTTCCACAGCTCCTTCGGAATCTGCCGCCCCTCCCGATCTGCCTCTGGAGCCAATCCACGGAATCTCTGCCATTGAAAACGAGATAATGCATCAGCGATGCCATTATCCTTCCCTGGCACATGTGTTGCTTTAAACACCACATTCCATTCCATGCAACGCAGGACAAATTCTCTCATCAGCCTTGCCACCCTCTGATCCCTCGCTGACTGCCTGTTCACCACATGGACCACGCACTCGTTGTCTACTGTCAGAATGCACCAAAGTATCAACCGAAAAGGATACAATATTCAAAAGGATACAGGAGGTAGGGTCTTCCGGATCCCTGTTCACCCGACTTGATAGTCGTGAAGTCAACAAAGACCTTCCAAATGATACAACCCTCTGGCTGATAAAACAGGCAGAGCGATGGATCACTGGAAAGGGCGTGGGTAAGGTATAGTAATCCAGCCTAGGACAAATTAAAGTATCATGAATAACTGCTCCAACCTGAGTATGATGAGTTAGATAATGACAGGAATGATCACACTGACCTGTATCTCTGGGTAGAACAATCCAGAAGTCTCTTGATGGATTTGAAATGAAGAACAAAACGACAGGGAAGGGAAAATTAGTAAGGGAGACTTATCCCGGACGGAACGAGGCTCACGCTAGATACGGGTTGAATTCACCACAGGATAGCGTCCCAAGTTCAGTTCAAAGTCACTTCCAATAATCCTTGAAAGGCTTCCTTCCCACTTAGGGATCAATCCTTCTGTTAATTCCACAGATGCAGGAGTTAGAAGAAAATAGTGTTTGAAGACAACGTGAGCGTGTGGATTTACACGCGGGCAGGAATCGCGCAGCCTGGGCCAGCCGCGTGTGAAGACAACGTGCGCGTGTGGATTTACACGCGGGCAGGGTTCGCGCAGCCTTGGCCAGCCGCACTTGAAGACGAAGAGCGCGTGTGGATTTTACACGCGGGCAGGATTCACGCAGCCTGGGCCAGCCGCACTTGAAGACGAAGAGCGCGTGTGGATGTTACACGCGGACAGGATTTACGCAGCCTTGGCCAGCCGCGTATGAAGACAAAGAGCGCGTGTGGACTTTACACGCGGGCAGGATTCACGCAGCCTGGGCCGGCCGCACTTGAAGACGAAGAGCGCGTGTGGATGTTACACGCGGGCAGGTTTTACGCAGCCTTGGCCAGCCGCGTATGAAGACAAAGAGCGCGTGTGGACTTTACACGCGGGCAGGATTTACGCAGCCTGGGCCGGCCGCACTTGAAGATGAAGAGCGCGTGTGGATGTTACACGCGGGCAGGTTTTACGCAGCCTTGGCCAGCCGCGTATGAAGACAAAGAGTGCGTGTGGATTTTACACGCGGGCAGGATTTACGCAGCCTGGGCCGGCCGCACTTGAAGATGAAGAGCGCGTGTGGAATAGCACGCGAAGGGATAGCTCCAGGAATCAGCGTGTGGCGGAACACACGCTATCGAAGGCCCAAAAGTAGCTGTAGGAATATACCAGGATGTAGATCAGAGGTTCAGCTACACGACGCCAATAGAGACGATCAGAAGCAGCGAGTGAAGTTTCTACGCTGCTTAAATACGTGATACCGTAGTTCACGTGACGAAGCAAAAGTCACGTGAAGTTAGCGACGTGAAAAGTGTAAACGTCGTTTTCCCGGTAACGTATCGAATAGCCTCCATTTGGAGTAGAACGGTCTAGCTGTTCTACGAGCGTAGCGTCCAGCATGCATGACATCTACATTGAAATTCACCTTCTTATTTCGCAGCTCCTTCCCCCACAACTCCAATGCAACTAGTAATGGAAAAAACTCAAGGAACGCTATGCTCCTCCCTTCCTTCAACCATCTCTCCGGCCATTTCTCGGCACACCATTTTCCCCCCCAAAACACTCCAAAACCACCTGCCCCCGCTGCATCCGAGAGAATCTGAACTTCCCAAGTCACTGGATCTCCCTGCAACCACATAGACGTTCCATTGAAACTCTCCAAAAAGCGCAACCAAATCCTGCAATCCTCCCTCACTGCCCCCGATACTCTTATCCGGTGATGTGGGCACTTCGCTCCCGCCATGGCCCTTGCCATATTTCTGCAAAACGTCCTCCCCGGGGCCACCACTTTACATGCAAAATTCAGATGCCCCACCAATCTCTGCATCTCCACCAGCATCATTTTCTTGGCCCCTACTGTTTTTTCCAACAGTACCACCAGTTTGCTCACCTTGTCGTGCGGCAAGCGTGAGGTCATGGCCACTGAATCCAACTCAATTCCCAGGAATGTTAACACCACTGCCAGCCCTTTCGTCTTGTCCTCGGCTAATGGTACCCCCAGCTCCTCCATCAAGTCTTGAAACAACTTTAGCATTCTTCTGCAATCCTCTTCCCTTTTTGCCCTGCTAATGAACAGAAAGTCATCCAAATAGTGCAACACACTCTCCCACCCTGAACTGAATGAGAAAACCCACTGTAAAAAAGAGCTAAATCGTTCAAACAGCGCACAGGAAATTGCACACCCCATAGGCAATGCTTTGTCTATGTAAATACGGTCCTCAAACTGCAACCCCAACAACCAAAAATCCTCTGGGTGCACTGGCAATAATCTAAACGCCGCCTTGATATCGCACTTGGCCATGAAGGCCCCTCGCCCTTCTTTCCTTATTAGCTCCACCGCCTGGTCTACACTCGCGTACACAACCCCACACTCTTCCGGGGCAATGAAGTCATTAACTGACATACCCTCCGGCCACGACAAGTGATGAATCAGTCTGAACTCCCCCGGGGCTTTCTTGGGCACCACCCCCAATGGAGATATTACTAAGTCACCCGGTACTTCATCAAACGGACCCACCATCCTGCCCGCCGCCAATTCCTTGCTCAATTTTTGCCTTACCACCTCCGTATTCTCTCTTGCTGACTTCAGATTTTCCGCCCATCGCCGCACCCTTGGACCCTGGTAACCTAATCTGAACCCCTGCCCAAAACCCTCACTCAAAATCTTAGCCCCTTCCCTATCCGGGTAAAATTGCAACCATTCTTCCAACACCCCCACTTTAATTGGAGTAGAAGCTTTTCCCCCCAACCCCTTTTCCTGCACCTCTCCCCCTTCCCCTGTCTCCTTGTTGGAAACACTGCGTGAGAGGGTGTTTTCCCCCGCACTTGCTGCACTCATGCTTGAACCTACACATGGTTCTTGCGCAGCTCTCCTTATTGTACCCCCAGCATGCTGCTGAGGACTGGCCCCTGCCTCCTCCCCCCGTCCCTTCATGGGCGGGGCGACCAAGAAAGGGCCGGAAAGGCACTGGCAGCCCGCTCGCCGTGTGTAATGTCGGGGCTGGCCTCGTTGGGGCCATCCATTGCAGCCAAAGATCCATATCTATCTCCCCCCAGACCGCCTGACTGTCCTCCGCCATTCTCGCTCTAAATTCCTCGTCATACCTTACCCAGGCAAAGCCCCCAAAGCTCGTGAAAGCCTTCCTTATTACATCCATGTATTTAAGCAGGGCCACGCAACGCTCCGGGAATTTTTCACAATACACGCTGGCATAAATGATAAACGCCGACGTCCAATTCTCAATGGTCACCGGGACCCTCGGGCGTGAAGCCAGCTCTCTCTCTTCCTCCTTAGACCCCTCTTTGCTCTCACCTCCCTATGCAGCAACTTGAAGACATCCACAAAATCACCTCCCTGTATCTTCTCCCTGGTCGCTGCCATCAAATGTGCCCCCAATGGTTTTGTTATCCCCATGTATGGCCATTTCTTCTCCTTTCCTTTTACCTCCACCTCTTTATCTTTTCCCACCTGCACCTCGAGCCCCAATGGCTCCACCACTTTGTCCGTTTGGACCTCCACTGAGCAAATGTTCTTTACAACCCCTTCGGCTCCAAAAGCCTGCACCCCGACTTCCTTCATCACACCTTGAAGACCACCCCGATCATCCCCCAACGCCCTATTTGTGACCCCTCTCTGCCATGCAGATGACCATTCCCTTTCCCGCTCACCTCTTTCCACGCCTGCCATCTGCGGCCTGTCATCCACACCGCTGCTCCTCCTCTCCATTCTCAGAGGGCTCCTGCTGCGGGGACAAAACCTGTCAGCACAATCGCCCAGCCAATAATTTCCTCGACCCATTTCACCCCGACCCCCTTGTACTTCCCTTTCCTTGTCCTACCTTGAACTTCTTCTCTCCTCCGCCCTTTCCCTTTCCGCCCTGTAATCCTCAAATTCCCATTGCCCCCCGTATTCCTCCCAACCAACTTCATCACCCCTTAAATACCATTGAGGATGCGGGCTCCTGCCCGAGATGATTTGCTGATCTTCCTCCGAGCCCGGGGCGTCCGCCCCGCCACTCCTCTGACGTCTTCTCGGCGGGGCTGTGGGAACCTCTGCCTGGTCCTCTTCTCTTGGGCGAGGCGTTCCGACCTCCACCCTGACATCCTCGTTGCTAGGGGCTGTGCTGTGCCCTCTAGGCTCTCCTTGCGCTAACCGAGGAGGGGCCGTACCAAAACCCTCACCCTCCATCTGCACAGCGGGGGCTGCGCAGCGCCCTCCGCCCCCACTCCTCCTATCCGGGGGGGCCATTCCGCGCCCCCCCTACCTTCTTCAATTGACGGGGACCTCCCCCTCCTTCTCCCACCTGCGCTCTTCTGCAGGTATTTTCCCCCTCTTCCTCTCTGCCCTGCCACTCCCACATGCCCTCCACACCTACCCCCACTGGTGTTCCCTCGGTCCCTACCATCTCGAGCGCTCCCCTCTACCCAAGAGCTATCATACCCTTCCTCCCTCTCTGGCTGCCCCCCTGAACTCATTAAACCCCCATCTGCCCTCTTGTCTATCTCCCTCCTCATCTTCCTGCCCCTAGATTCCCAAATCTCCCCTCTCCCTGCCGTAGGGGTGCAAGCCACCACCGCCGCCAATGCACCGTCTGCCGCCGCTCTGCGCTGCGGCCGGCCCCCACCGCTCCCTTCCTCTCCCGTAACTTCCCCTACCGCACTTTCCAATTGGGCTTTAGTTGCCCTGCTAATGATTTCCAGGGCCTTCTTCAAGGCCCCGGCATCCACCAGCCCCTTCTTGCTCGCCCCCCGGCCTGTCATTGTGCACACTAAAATGTGTGTGCCCAGCAAATATACCCCTTCAAAATTGCCGTAAATACTCTATGCCCCCGAGCCGGGACCTACCCGTGGACTAGCCCTTTTGGCCCTGAAACGTCAAAAAACTTAAAAGGAGCTAAGCGCCCCCAAAAACCCCAATCACCACACACACCTAGTGTGAATCCCTGAAAATAGTCTCCCTAATAGTGCCAATTAATAAAGGCAACAAATTTTAAACTAACCTTCCTTAACTGGATTTTTTCTTTTTTTTTTTTTTACTTCCCTACTGCTAAATTGAAAATTATAAATTAGAAATTATTTATTTTTTTTTTTTTCAACCTGCCCAACTACCACTTAGTACCTTACCCTCACCCTCCCCACCACCTATTCCAGAAGCGGGAGCCCTGAACCCCCAGAAGCAAGCACTAGTTAGCACTTGCTAACAGGCAGAACACTGCCACCTGGCCGTGTCCCGAGCGCACCGCACTCCACCAACCAACAATCGGGAAGCGGCTCCTTTAAGCCCGCCGCCCAGCCCCCTTTATGTGCGAGCGCTGAAGAAAACGCCCTCGCACACGGAACCGACGCTCGAAAGCGGAGCGGGAATAATTCACAGGAGCCCCGCGGACAAAAACGCTGCCGAGCCACTGAAGCTCCGCTCCCCCCTTTGCCCCAACGCCCACACGAAACGCGGGTCTGAGAGGATGACAAATCCTATCCCAAACCGACGAGAAAACACGGAGCCCCAAGCCCCCCCGCTCGCGGGCCACCAACTTAATGGCACGGAACCTGGAGAAACCGGTAAGCCGCGAGGGGTGTCTTATTTACGGCACCCCTCCTACCCTGCTAACCAAACCGAACTTTTTCCTTTTTTTTTTTTTTTTTTTAATTTAAATTACCTACCCGCCCTCCCACTAAACTAAATCCCTTATCTCACCTGCACTAAACCTCCAACTAGGCCCAAGGAACACAGGGAAGGCTCGGGAGCAGGCAACGGGACCTGTACAATCGCCAAGTCCTAACCGTCGCCTGCCTCCCGAACCTTCCCTGAGCCCTTAAATACCCCGGGCGGGGCGCTCTACACCCCCACGGCCACTCGCTGGCCGTGTGCAGCGCCAAAATACTCCCCGGGGGGAAACGCTTCGCGTTCCCCCCAGGACCCCCCTTCCCATACTGTTTGAAAAGGCACATACTGACGTCTAACCCGGAAGAAGGGTCTCTCATCAACTAGACTGTTAAAGAACATTCGACTTGAATGAATACGTTCAGTGAGGTACTCGTACCTGAGATCTATGAGTAGCAGAGTCAACCCTGAATGTAAACTCAATAGCTCATTGTCAAAAGGCCAAAAGACATCCGATTCTTTAGAAAAAGAAAAACTCTTTTTTTATATATATCTCATTAAAGGACAATCGTACTGTATGTTCATATCTGGTCAGGTGATGATAACTGGGTTCATATACCAGTTAGGTAATCCTTAGACACAGACTATGCGTACGAATAATCCAAATGCTTTCAACCTTTGAAGAAGGAAAACATTTGTAAATGTACTGATATCAACATGTCTCATGCATAATTAATGTCTAATCAACTAAACATCAGCCAAACAATCATTAAACCTGAATGGTGATAGACCCAGTATATATGATACCTTTTTGAGGCAAAGAGAACATGTATTAATCTCAATCTCAGACAAAGAAAAACCTCTGTCAGGACAACACTGGTAACAACCATTGACCGTGAATTTACAACTACTCCCCTCACTACATGATACTGATTATGAGAAGATTTAGCAAAAAATAATGGTATTCCATTCTATGCAGACATTAAGTCCACGATCAAATGTATTGAGGTTCTTTACCCATCTTTGCTCGACTTTACTCAGGATGGTATCTACATTGCCTCCCCTTGGGGGCATATGTACAGCCTGCAAGACAAATCAGAAGTGTTCTGGTATTTCAGAAAGTGGATTCTAGAACTGGCCGTTGGAGATGGCAGCTTGACAGCACAGCTCCTGCCCTGGAAATACTGTTGATATATATTATGGCAGACTCAAATTAAATATTGGACCCTACTTCCTCCAGAAGATCCAGATCGTGGAGTGATGAGGAGGGGGAGCGTGCTGAAGTTTTTAATGGAGGCTCACAAACTTCTAAGAGAGTCAGGGATTAAGGGAAAATTAGTCTGGTTGGTGCCCGACCTGAAGGTCAGTCTGCTGAGGATTACTTGACTGAAGTCATGGATGGTGTTGTACTGTCCATTGGGAAGATTAAGCAGACAGTACTGGAAAAAGACTAGTCTATGCTTAATAAGCGCACTGAAGAGTTGGCAACACAGAGGACCGTCTACCGACCATGGAAGCAAAGGTGTCAAAGCTGACAGTGCTTTCGGATGCTGTAAACAAAAAATTCTCTGAGCAGGAACACGGCTCTAGGAGATCAAACGTAAGGATTACTGGCTTCCTAGGTGTGGAAAGTGGTCGCCCTGTGGAGTTTCTACAAAGAATACTGCCTAAACTGTTAGATCTCCCTCCAGGGAAACTGCTGGAAATTGACGAGCGCATCGCTCACTTGCCCTCAAGTCAGGTTTTGGTCAACCCCCTCAAGCCTTTCTGGTAAAATGTTTAAGGTACCCTTTGAAGGAAATGCTGATGAAGGGAGCCAGGGAACCTGGAGTACTGAAGTGGGTGAGAAGCACACCATCATGCTTTTTAATGATTTCAGTAGGGAGGTTATTTCACAAACGAAGTTGTGGGTGGGACTATGCATTCCTACTCAGACCACCTCAAGGCCTTCTCTTTCCAGGAAGGAAAGCACCAAGATCGTGGTGAGAGTTCAGGAATTCGGAGCCCCAAGCACTGAAACATGAAACATGTTTTACTTGGCTTACACTGTCCTGGTCCTGTGTATCGAAACTGTGCATTTGTACGAGGTGTCTTTTAATATTTATTAGTTTAAACGGAAATGAGAATAAGAGAAGGAAAAATAAATGTGAAGAAAACATTGGAAATTGATATGGCCGCACCATTTAAATGTAAACGTCCGTTAAGCACGGACTATGCTGTTCTTGTGCATTCTCCTAATGACGCACAGAAGAGTTGGAGGGTTCTTTCCTCTAAATGGCCGCTCTGCGCTGTCGTGCTGCATTAGTCATGGCGCTCATGGGCAGTGTGCAGCTCAGCTGGAACTCAGGATTTGCTGCCGGGGTAGGGCAATCAGTGCGTATGGTGCTGCTGAGTGCCTCTCCATGTAATTCGGAGAGTGGAGGCAGGCAGGAAACAGTGGCGGCCATCTCCAAAGTGGTTGGGAGAGGTCCCACATTTGTGTACACCACAGCGCACACTTCCTCTGTCAGACCATCATCTCTGAACCCGGTGAGAACACAAAAAACATGGTTGAATAGAAACTAGTCAGTTTTTGTTTTGGTGTGTCACATGCAGGATATGCGAATATGGAAGTGAAAAGAAGAAAATTCAAATCAATGTAAAGGAACCCTTTAAAATCAGGGAATTATTAAGTATCGGTCAAAGTACGTAGTGTATGGTATCCTTTGCCTGTGTGGACTTGTATACATGGGAAGCACCATTCGTGAGTTGCGAGTAAGAATCCGGGAACTTCTCTTTGCCCTAAAGAACGATGATCCAAGACTATCGTTCTCAAAGCACTGGCAAGAAAAACCATTACTTTGAGGACAAATAAGGAATACGGTTTGTTGGACTGAAACTTGTATGACCCAATCCTTGTGGAGGAGGTAGAGAAAAAGCATTACGACAGACCGAAGCAAGGATGATCTGCATATTTTAGACAATTGAAAGTGATCTCAACACAGACCATGAAATGGGAGTATTCCTATGAGGAACTACGGGTAAAATAAGCATCAGGAAAAGAAAGTAAGCAATGAGAGCAGGACTACACACAAAAAAGCATTCAGGTGTGATTAGTGTGGCAAATGAATATCATACTGGATAGGTGATTTCAAAAAATGAATGCTGTTACGCTCACCTGATATCCCCGGGGGCGTGTGGAAGGCTCTGAGATCTGGAACCCTGGATGCGTTGTTGCCCAGTGCTGAATAATGAATCTGCAATTACAGAAGGGAGGATTTGTGATAACTGTCTCTAATTGGTGAATCTCCCACCTCCCTCTGACCGATTTCCTTCCCACTGGGTTCTTTTCTCACCTTAGTTATTTGTAGGGTGAGCTATCCGTCCTGCGTCTCTTGTGTACATTTGTTGGCGAGCTGCCCGAGTTGCTTCACTGGTGCAGTACGCCTTCCTTGGGCCCAGGCCTGCTGTGACCCCGTATCTGCTGGTAGGCAGGTAGGTTTGTTCATTGTAAGTCTTTGTTCTGTTTATGGTGGGGAATTTGTTAATGTCTTTATCTCCTTCTTTTCAGGCGCGAAGGTCTTGATGCTGGCGTGTCGGATGGAGAGGCACGTTTTCTAGGTAAGAGAAAGCGTGAAGCGCAGCGCCTTTATTGTCTTTTAAAGCTAACCTGTGTTTTCTTCTTCTTCTCCTCACAGGCCACTGTGGTGCTGCGAGTGGATGAGAGTGCGATGAAAAACAGGCCCCCCGGAATCCGTTAAGGTAAGAACAGCGCTATGCAGTTGTTTAATATTGAAAGTGAACCTGAATATGTCTCTTTTCCTTTGCAGATGTTGCTGTGGTGCTCCGGATGGAAGCGTGGCGTAGCGCGATAGTATTCAGATAAGACTGATGGAATTCGATGTTTTGGAAGCGCGCAATCTAATACTTGGAGGGTTGCAAGCTCCGGTGGAGAACTTATGCTAGAGTTTTAGTATTTATTGAACAACCAAGTTTTTGGTTGTTTTTTAAACTTTGGTAGAGCGGTTTCATTGGACAGATGGGGCGGGAGAGAGCTCCAGATGCGGGGGGCTGCAATGGTGAAACTAGCGTTACCTGCTCTTGTGGTAGTGAATCGTGGGATGTGCAGCTGAGTGCTAGCATTGGATCGGAGAGCTCTGAGAGAGGCTTTGCGTGTGATGCATCAATTGAGGTAGGTGGGTGCGGCGTCAAATAGGAATTTGTGGGTGATGGATAGTGTTTTGTGGAGGATTCTTGCGTGAACTGGGAGCCAGTGCGCATCTCTTCTGTGTTGCGTGATATGTTCTCTTCTATTGATGCCCAATGCTGCTCTGAGGGCTTTATATAGTAAGAGTTGGAGTTTTTTTTTTTTTTTTTTTTTAGGTACCTAGCAGTAGAATATTGCAATTGTCTATTTTTGTTAGGATGAGGGCTCTAGCAGGTGTCAAGCAGTTATCAGCGGATAGGAGAGGCCTACTTAGTGTCATGAGTTTGACAGGGGTGCTTGTTCCTATTTTAATGCAGCATTCTGAAGTGCACACAAGTATGAGGGCAGTCACATCTGTTAGTGGGAAAGTTGATAGTTATTTAATTTAAATGTTTCTAGAAGTCCTATATAGAGGGGCCAAATCAAGCTGTGCACAACAGGCCTAGGAGCTCATTTGTTCTGGGTGGTGACAGAACGGTCTGGATTGTGTAAGGAGGTGTTAGTATAAAGAAATTGCGTATGTGAGGAGAGCAGAATTATGTAGGGAGATCAGGGCAGTGCAGTGCTGGCCTCGGTCAAGGGTGGGGTGAAGGTGGGGCAGCAATCCTGTGTCTTGTGTGGAGAGTAGGGCAGTGAAATGCCTCCCATCTGTCGAATGGGCAGGTAGAAGGGCAAAGGTATTTGGGGGTAGAAAGTAAAGGTCACCGACATTGGGCCTCTAGTCCAGGGGACGGCTGTGACAGGAGGGACCCTGTTTTTGTATAGGCAGCAATGATGGCAGCACTGCTCTTTGCTTATTGGCAAATGACAATGTGACAGGGTTCGCCCCTCTCTAATGCTTCAGAGGATGACGGTGTCCATATTACTTGCCAATATGCTTCAATACATCAAGTCCTTCCCTTCCTTGACATAGTCTTTACAACTTGCAGCACTTTCACCTCTCGAGTCACCTTATGTAAGCAAATAGCTTTCAAATAATACTTTAGTTTAATTCAAATGCGGACTCCAAATAGCACTCCTCCCACTCCCAGAATGCTCTGTTTGGCTAGAAAACTCCTAAGCATGTGCACAGGCTGGCAGCATTACTTGGCAGGGTAGCAGGAAGAGGAGAGTGACAAGAAAGAGTAGGATTTGGAGTAACGCAAATCCCCTGTGGACACTATAGCACCTTCCTCGCCCCAGTTGCAGATATATGAGGCTATAGCAAGCACCATTAAACACCCACCCTGTAAATGCTGCAACACATTTGCTGAAGACCAGATCCTTAATGAGCAATGCTTTCTGAGCTAAAATGAAGTCCAACAAAGTCTACAACATGAAATGTGTAATGCTTAATGAATGTTAAGGGACACATGCTTACATTGTGGCCCTGCAGATTTTGGGCACTGATACACACCTCCTTTCTGCCCATAAAGCTGCAATGCCACCCGAGTAATGAAATTGGATCACATCAGGTAGTAGAACTTTCTGGTGTCCTTAGTCCAACACAATCATTTGCTTTGCCCATCTGCTTTTGATAGTAGTTGCATGTTTCCAGCTCCATTTCCCTGGAACAAAAGCTACTAACAGTGTGCCAACAGAGCGAAAAGGAGCAACCCAGTGTAAATAGATGGAAATCCCTAGGTACAACATATGAGGCAACCCATCAGGGCAGTTTTACAGACTGAAAGTAGGGAGAATACGCTTCAGTGATAAATGAAAGGGCGGCATTTCCTTACGAACAAACCCAGGGTAGAAGTCATTTCAGATGAGGCTCAGAGGAAAGAAGTGCCCCCCAATTTCCCTAAGTAGTGAGTTGAAGTAATAGCCAGGTGCACCTTTTGCAGAAGGGTCTAGTCGGGAGACTCACACTCTAAGTGCATGACATGTTTTACTGCCATTTTTGGGCAATGGAAAGCCTACTTGAGTGTTTGTATGTGATGGTGGGGTTGGAGTGGGGATGGGTGGGGGAGAATACTACAGTGGGGCTGGACTGGCAGGGTCTTACTGTGGCATGGAATGTTGTACTCGCATTAAGGTCAAAGGCAACATGAGTGTTCTTACATTGGGAGCGCATGTTTCCTTATTTTGACTTGGGTCTTTATTATTTTACTGGTGTTTAATGTCAAAGGCAACATACATATTCTTGCATGGGGGAATATAACATGATGCGTGCAACATAAATGTTCTTATATGGGGGGATTTGTGTGATGATATGCTATTTATATAGCGCTTTCGCCAAAGCGATGTTCAGAGAACATTTACATCAAATGTATCACCCAGCCGAAGTTTGCACTCATTTAATGAGCTTTATTTATTTATTGCATTTATTAACCTCGCACAAACCCATATGTATCACGGCGGTGGTACACTTGGTGAGCAGGGAAAACAGTACAGTACAGAGTAAGAGAGGTAACAAGTTTCAAAAGCAACATAATAGTACAAGGTCCATAGAGGAGAGTAGAGATCACTGAGGTCACATTGAAGTATGAAAGACAGAGTTGGCCTTGCCAGGATTTGAACCTGCGAATCACACTCGGATTACAAAAGCATGCGCTCAGCCCGGTGAGCTATTTTACCGGCTTGCCAGCAAGAGCCTGTTTTCTTTCTGTGGCATTGCAGTTTATCACTGGTGTAAAGGCCAAAGGCAACATACGTATTCTAGCATTGGGGTGGGGGCATTCGTGCTGCCTGCAAGGGTATATGTTTTTTTTTACTGTGGCATGACATTTTTTATTGCCGTTATGGAGCAAATACAACATGATGAGGGTTATTATGTGTGGAGTGGGGGATTTTTGTAGCCAGCAAGGATATATTTTCTTAATGTGGCATGGCTTTTTTTTCACTGGCATTAAAGCAAAGTCAACAGGAGTATGTTCTTACATGGCGATACTGGCACGTATTGGGAGAGCTAGCAGAAACATGCTTTGTTATAGTATCGTTACTGGCATTATGGACAAAGCAAACATGATTATTGTCATATATGGAAATATTGGCATATATAGGTTCACCAGAATGGACATGTGTGAGCACAATCAATATGAAAATGCTTTTTTACACTTGCAGAGTACTGGCATATAGCGGACAAGGGCATTATGAAAATGTGTTTGAAAATGCTCCGGGGGAATTGTTGGTGGCTTGGAATCTAACATACTTTTTATGTCTTACCCTACAAAATCGATTGTAAACTGGGTGGTTTTTACCTAATTAATCACAAAGCGTACTGTAAAATGTACTATATTTTAACGCATTATTTAAAACCTTTTCTCAAGGGGACAACCCCCCCTTTGATTGGTTCGCCCTCCCTCACTACTCTGTCACTCCTATGTATTTGGCTGGGGGCAGAACAAGTGCCCTTCCTTCCGCAGGCTCTTCTTAATGTAGGCTCTACTACATTACTCCAGGTCCCACTTGTTACAGAATAACGGCTACGCCACTGGTGAGTTGGGGTGAAAGATGGATCTAATGGGCCAAAGGAAGGCGTGATATCTACTCAGCCTACTGGGCTTGTGAAGGGGATGTTAGGACGAGGGGGGTTCAGTAGCCCAATAGGTTTAATGTCCTGTCTCACTAACAGTTTTCAAAACTGCCATCCAGCCCCGCCAAAATGTTGAGGCTGGATCCGCCCCTGTGTGCCACCCCAAGATTTCCTGTGGCCTCATCAGGCCACCCCTATGAAACATTTCTGGGGGCGCCACTGGCTGTGAAGAGTAATTTAGTGTAGGCGTTGTATAGGGTGGAAGAGAGACAGGAACCTTGCAGCACTCCTAATGTTACTGGGATGGGGTCCGCTGCAACTTCCCCTACGGTGACTCTTGAGGTGCGATTGGAGAGGAAGGATTTTATCCAGGTGGTGGCCTTCTGGGAGAAGTGGAAGTTGGTGGATAGGGTTTGGCATAGTTTGACGTGGTTGACCAAGTCAAACTCCCCTGAGAGGTCTAGGAGTAGTAAAATTCACAGTTTGCCGGAGTCGCTGATAGCGTCCATCACATTTTTTAGGTCCAAGAGGGCAGTCTGCGTACTGTGATTGGGGCAGAAGCCTGATTGCCTTTCCCGTAGAAGGTGATTTTGTTCAAGATGAGATTGTACTTGGGTATAGGCTATTTTATCGATGATTTTGAGGAGGAAGGGAACCGTTGTTATTGGCCTGTAGTTAGTGGGAATTGTTGGGTCGAACAATGGCTTTTTAAATAGGGGAGTGACCCAACCTACTTTGATGGATGCTGGTATTTTCGCTGGAGTTAAAGGACTCATTTACAAAGCTACTGATGGTGGGTGCTAGCGTGGTGGCGCAGTCTTTAACTACTTTAGCTGGAGTGCTGTCGCCTTTGCAATTCGAAGGCTTGAGGGATGCAATAATTTTGAGGACCTGTTCAGTGTTGACTTGTGTAAAGTAGAATTCAGGTACGTCCGAGCTAGTGGTGATAGTCGAAGGGTGGGGGGGCATGGTGGTAAGATCTAATAGGTTTCTTTTTGCAAGGCTATTTTATTTTGGAGTGTGGTCACTTTGGAGGATAGATCATCCTGAATGATGGTGCACCATCTTTGCTAGGGATTATGGGGCTGATGGGATGGATGGGTGATTCTAATTCTCTAATAATCGCAAATAGCTCTTTAGTGTTAGAAGCTGCGGCTGCTATACTGTCATTGAGAGATTCCGCTTTGTGAGAGAGTACACTGAGTTTATAGGTTTTAGATATTTGTTGTACTTTGGTTTGAAGTTCTAGGGAGTTATCTTTCCTGGTTAGGTGTTCTAGTACTCCTTTTCCTCTTCTGAGTTCTGTGAGTTCATTGTTGAACCAGGGGGCGCTGCGTTTAGCTTTGGGCCTATAGTTTTGAGGGGGGCTACTCCGTCAACTGCTGCTTTTAGGCATTGGTGGTAATGCTTTGTGATACTCGCTGTGCTAGTACTATCCAGTGGTTTGGAATTGAGTAGGTTGTTTTGAGAACTGGGTTTAAGTTCTCGGGGGTAAGCTTAGCGCATTTCTGACCTGAATGGGTAGTGGATTGCACATTTTGGGTGTGTGGTCAGTATCTAGGTTTATTTTGAAATTAATTAGGCAGTGGTCAGACCATTGCAGATTGACTACATCTGGTATGGTTACTGCAGTATTCAGGGTGAGTATCGAGTCGAGGATTCTACCTTTAGAATGGGTAGGGGTGTTCACTATTTTGGAAAATTGCATCTCCTGGAACACCTTTTCGCAGGCTGCAGCTTTGATGTCCGCGGGGTCATCATAGCATAGGTTAAGGTCCCCTAGGGTGATGTATTTAGTTTTAGGTTTAAATAGAGGTGTAAAGAGTAGAGGTAGGTCTATGTCTGGCTTACCTGGTGTGCTCGGCGTTCTGGAAACTATTAAGAAGTTGATGGTCTCTTGATGGTTGACGGCTAGTTTGAGGGAGAGAGTTTCATATTCACTAAGTACTTTTGTTTTACATTCCCTAAAAAGTAATGAAGTTTTGTGAATGATGGCCACTCCTCCGCCTATGGCTTTAGGGCGGTCTGCTCTGAGGAGGGTCTAGTCGGTTAGACGGCTAGTGTGATCTATGGACCTGAGGCAGAGTGCAGACAGGTTTCGGTGAGCACTAGGAAATCAAGTTTATGCTCTAGTATGCAGGCGTGTGTCTGGATTACATATGCTCCAAGGGATCTGACATTTAGTAGGGCTCATAGGGGGGGGTGTCTGGTGTTAGGGAAGATAGGAATTTGGATCGGATGGGCCTGGATGATGGTTGCTTTAGTGTTAGGAGGGTGAGAGACGTTTCTTTGGGGTGGTTGTCTGCTGGTGGCTGGTGTCAGTGTTTTCCTGAGTCTCATGGATTTTGGGTAACGTGATGCTTTTGAGACAGCAAGGGGGGTGATGGTTGTTGAGGTGGAGGTGCTGGAGATGGGTGCATCCTGATAGTCTAGAATTTCTTTTGGAGACAGTAGTGGATCTTGTTTGGGTAGTAGTATGTGTAGTTCTTGAGGAGAGGCGTGTGCGGCGGGTGCTGCCTAGTATTGGGCAAGTTTTTGCATGCGGTTGATGTGTGGTCGGGAATTCTGGTTGGTTGGGGAGGAAAGGCATGGGGCAGGGCACAGGGTGGTGTCTGGGGCAGTAGAGCCATGCCAGTCCTGTCTTGTGAAGTATTTATGCTCCTTTAGAGCAGGCTTTGTTATCGAAGGGGAAGTCAGTTTGGTGACTAGGATTGGTAGTGGCCGATTTCGCGATGATTTGATGAAACGTGGTTCTGTGTAGGAGGAAGATGAGAGAGCTGAGGATGGCAAGGATGGTGTAGCTCAGTGCAGGGGCTCTAGCAGGTGTGTGGCCAACGCTGTTATGCGGGGATTTGAAGGTCTGGGGGTGGTGTTTTAGAGGAGGTCCCAAGCCCAACCTGCACTCAAATCTCCCATTTTGAAGTTCCAGGAAGTTTCACGCCGAAGTATGTGACGTATGATGAGCAAATAAACCAGCAGTGAGTCGTAGTGGGGTTCTGCCTGGTACCTATCAGACTGACAGCACCTATTGAAGTACCTGTACTTACGAAACCTTAGACAGTAAGGTACCCATTGAGAAAACCATATCGACAAGTGAGACCGACTGACGATTGACAAAACACAATCCCTGGAGAATCCAAGAAAGTCCTAAAGGAAGATGAATGGTGATGTCACAAGAATCTGGACTGACTCACATATAGAAGTTATGACAACCTGCGAATGACGAAAAGAGATGAAACACCATGGATAAGCGACATCCTGAGTTTAAATTGAAATGAGTGATGTCAAATGTAAGAAGCTTGTGCCATAAGCGTGATGAAGATATGCAGCCAGTTTACACATGTACATATGCTTGGAACCGCAAGAAAGCTGAGAAAATCATGCAGCTTGCTATGCTTAGTAGTAAAATAGATTGCGGCAAGCGCCACCTATACTTATCTACCTCAAAAAGGAGCATTCTATATAAGTATGCTTCCACTGTGCACAAGAGCAGAATCAACCAAACGTTACTAAAGGCCGCAGGAGAGGAGCCCCTCAACACGAGAATCAAAAGCTAAAAGACAAGAAACGAAACTCTGATGCATGCAACCCATACCAAGAAGCCAAGGTTGCATCGTCTGACATAGACAAACCGTAGATACGATTTATGAAGCAAAGAGCGGAGTATCCTGTTCAAAGAAGTCAAGATAAGCAGCAGAAGGCAGGTGGTGGGCAGAAAGCTAAATCAAATACACGAATTGTAGGAAAAATGAGACGATTTCACAGTGTCTAAATCACGTGACCTGCCAAGCAAGAAGAGTTGGGGCCTTCACACCTACGTGCGGCCTTGTGCCATGCACAGATATCTGAATTCTTCCAGACAGAGATGCAGTCTCAAGGCCAACCAACAAGAAATAATTAACACATGGCCATTGAGGAGGTGATTGATGATGGCAATGGTTGGGGGAAGGCTGAGAGAGCGGGCGAGCACCCCGCACCTGGCCGACCATTCTGCACGCTGCTAAGACACTGGAAAAGTACAAGGGAACTTGGTGCCAACCCAATCATAATGGACCAAGTAATCTAGGATCCTATAGTTTGTAGAACCAATGGGACATCATACTTTTAGTGATGTCCACAATAGCTATTCTGAGGGAAGGGCTTAGATGTCCCACCTGACACTGATTACCCAATCCTGTCACCCCATCACCATATACAGATATAGTACCTATAGTAAAGTTACCTTCCTACAACCAATAGAATTGCATCCAACATTTTAAGCGTTACACGTCAGTGATGATGAGTTTTTAGTATAAAAGATGTGTTTTCTATGAAGTTCGTTGGAGTTTAAGCGAGAAGGAAGATCGAGCGGTTGCTGATGTACACTGAAGTCCCCGTTTTTTGTACTTGTCATTAAACGGACTCCGTTTGCCAAACCATTGAGTTGTCATTATTGATTCAATGCTAGAGTACTAATCTGCATCCCCATCCATCTCACGGGTGCTGCTACCTCATCTTAAAGTGCTATTGGGCAACCCCCAGCTTTATGGGCCAGTTGGGGTCCTGGTGCACACTTGGTAGCAGAGAGAGGATGGTTTAACAATTATCGATTGGACAAAGACACCCGTTGACCGTCGACATAAAGTAACTCTAGGTCCTCGGCAATATCACAAGTCCTTTTGCCATCCGGCTAAGTAGACCGAGAAGCTCCCTATAGATAGTGGTTAGTTAAGTAAAAATCCTGCAGGTCAAGGTTTGAAGGAACCTGTGTTTTGTCCACGAACCCCTTCCCATTTCTATGAGCAGTCGATCAAGTGAACAGCAGGGGAGGCGGTAACGAAGGTGGTGATTCCGAGGATCCAGAGAGAAAACATGCGAACAGTGAGTGAACAAGACTGAACGCTTTGGCAAAAATGTGCATGCCTTAGAACAAGTAAGGGAAGGTAACGGTGGGAGGCGGGACAAAAAGTAAAGGCAGAGATAGAGTAGAATGTATATATATATAAGGGGAAGGAAATAAAGACTCAAGGGTGACCGAGTAACACATAGAGGATACCAGGAAGATACCCGAGCATAGAAGAGGATACTGGGAAGATACCCAAACATAGAGGAGGATACCGGGAGGATACCTGAGCAGAGAGAGGATACGCCCAAGTACCTACGCTTAATATAACGGTTAGAAGAAGCCTGCATCCAAAGTCCTGAATTAAATAAGACGAATTAGGAGACCAAATCGTTTAAAGACGCTTTTGAAAGGGATGGGCTTACACTCCATGTCGGGGTAACTCATAGGGGCAGAGATCTGTGTAGCTGGCTGGAGTCGGTCTAATCTGTCTAGTCTGTCACATTTGTCTTATGTTTTTCTTTTTATTTTTCTCTCTGACATCATAATAAATAAGGAAATTTTTGAGGAACGAGCTGTCCCGCTCACCTGATTCCCACGGAGGCGCAGGTCTGGCTTCGAGTGCTGATGCTTCTTCAATGGTGAAGCGCAGGACTCTGATGATGGACAGGAAGGGCCCCTCTACTCTGGCTTTTCTGGCTCGCAGGAATATTCCCCTGTGCGTGAAAAGGGAGTATTACCTACTGACGGAATAATGCTCAAGCCTCCCACTCCCTTCCAACCCTCCTCGATACCCTTCCACGATTCCCCGTGAAGTCTCACCTCAGGGTCTGGAAGGATGAGTTCTCCATCCTGCTTCTGATGCAGGGGCGCGTTGAAACCCAGTTACTTCACTGGATTGAGGTTTGATGGGAGTTCAAAATAAGCTTGACTATTCAGGTGAGGCGCTGTAAGAGTTCTGTTGCAAGTTCAAAAGTTCAAGCTTAATAATAATGTTCATTGTCTTATTGCAGCAAGCGCTAATGCTTATGTCTTTTTCCCCTTAGGGGCCGGGGTTCGGAATGCCGGAGATATGGCGCCGACCCGAAGTGTAAGTTCTGGATGAGCGTTCAGGTAATGTCTTTGCATTCGCTCAGTCAGTCTTTGTCTTTTTTACCCCATTGGGGCCGGGGTCCGGAATGCCAGGAAGCGGCAGGACCCGAAATGAAATGGGAATGACCCAATAGGTAAGTCTTAGAAGGAAACTGAGCTTTTCCTATTTCCCTTCCTTCTCTCACCTTGTTTTCTTGTCTTTTCTCTCTAGGCTCTGGGAAGTGGGTGCGGATCCGGATGATCGCTGCTGAAGATGGAGGCGCCCAGGAAAGGTGAGTGAAATGCAGCGACGCAGCGATCGAAGCGAAATGCTTTTAAAATGATGTCTTCCCTTTCAGGATCGTCGGTGTGATGTCCCCGTGATGCAGCTTTAGCAGGTAAGGTCTTCTTTCTCCCCAATTCTCTCTTATCTCCCTTTGCAGGCGACCCAGGATGCTGACAGGCGTGGCTGAAGTCCAGATGCAGGAGCTGACACGGTGAGCGTCCAGCTGCAAGGAGCAGAACAACGCGAAGCGTGAGTTGCTGATCGGGAGTGGTTTAAATAGCTTTGGAAGAAGTTCCAGGCATGTATCCTTCCACCGATCAGGTATGTATCCTTCCCCGACCACACCCAGATGGAAAGTAGTCCCACTGGTAAAGTAGTTCCATTCAGGCCTCAAGAGGGCCTGGATGTAGCAGCACGGTCTGCATCAGGTAAGTGCACATTAAAACACTTGAACACATGTCTAGCTTTAAGAGCCTGGCGCCTAAGGCGCCAGGACAGGGGTCCAACATGAGCCTGGCGCCTAAGGCGCCAGGACTGTGTCCAAAGGGCCCCAGCTTGGGCCCGCTGGCACTTCCCTGGGGGGAATGATGCCTGCCTCTGGGGTTGCTGGGTCGGACCTGGCTCCTTGGAGGTAGGCATCATGACACGAGCACGAAAATTATGCGATTGTGTAGCCAAGACACTGTATATTATGAATCGATGATTATTGTTTGAAAAGGAAAAAAATAATTTTGTGGAGCTTGCGACGATTGGTGCTCACTCATATTGTTGATATTGTTTAAGTAACGTAAAATTTGACTAAGTGTTGTGGGAGGAAGAAAAGAGATAATTTTAAGCATGGAACATATTACACCGTTGATATATTTATGCAAACAGTTGCCAAAACATGCACCTAAGCTGAAAATGTACAGTGCAGAATGGGTTAAGGGAACCCCTAACAAAATGTTTATGACATGGCCCCAAGGCGGGTCACTATCTAAAACGGTCCTACAACACATGATGACATATTAGCACGCTACGTACACTGGAAAAAAGGTAGACAAACGCCTAGCGAGTTTAGAACTTTGGAAAATGTACCAAGAGGACAAGGCGAAAGAGCCGCCTTTAGATTGGATACTTAACGTATGCACAGAGGGGAGTGAGACGCCTTCCGTGCCACCTGTCCCGCCTGAAACAAAAGATGAAGTTCGTAAAGACGAAGGATTATACCCGCTAAGGGAACTTAAAGCAGCCACGGGATATAGCAACCCTGCATATGAGTCAGCTACGCAAAGTAGTGACGAAAGCCCTGACAAAGACAGAGATAGAGATATCACCTCCAAGGTCCTGAGGGACAAGGAGAGGCATGAAAAGGAGAAAGGAGACCAGGCACAAGAAAGTACATCTCTAGATACCAAGAGAGAGGGCAAAAGATGGAAAGGAGATGAGGATACAACTAATGAGATAGCATTCACACAGAACAAATGGATGGGAGGTCAGATTCTGTTGAAACTCAATGGTAAAGGCATTGAAGAAGTGAGACAAACGGGAGAGCTAGACGAGTTTCAAGGAAGTGAGAAGGAAAAGGAAAACGGTTTGAGAGACAAAAGGATGACGAGAAGAGACAGGCAGAGAAGAGAACAATTGTATCGTGAGGAGGAAGAATGGAAACTCAGTCACAAGCAGAGAGCAGCCGACGAACAGAGTAGGCAGGAACTACGGAAGACAGAAGAAGAAGAACAAAAGATCAGGGAAAGGAGAATAATAAGACGAAGTGATGAGGAAACACGAAGGGCAAATGAACAGAGAGATGCAAGGAAACGGGAAGAAGAGTCAGGGAGGAAACGTGAAAGCACATAGAGTTTGATGACGACATAGAACGCAAGCGAAGACAGAGAGCACGAGGTCTTGAATATCTGGAAAGAGAGGTTAAAAAACCCGATCCAGTGGTAAGCTGGGAGGACATAGAAGAAGTCTTTCCTGAGTACGATTCAGTACCAGGCACGTCTAGGGCAAATATAGAGGATGACTTTGACACCAGAAGCATCGGAGAGACGAACAATAGAATATATGATCAAATGGGGCTAGAACAAGTGGCCCAAGGGACAGGAGAGGACAAGCGTCTTGAGAGCACTCAGTTGTATGACACTGAGGACGCCATCAGAAGTGGTAGAAAAAGAGAGCTGCCCCTAGATAGGTTGACACTAAATCGGAACGAGGGTGATCAGAGGAGTTGCACGAATTGGGCAGAGACAATATCAGATGCGGAAAGAGAGGAATATGAGGAAAAGGAGCATGAGAGACGGTGCGAAAAATTCTTCTCAAGAGGAAGGGGAATGAGATGGTCAGATTCTAGTGAATCTGCACATAAGGCATCAGAGTCAGCCACGCTATCAGACTGACACAAAGGAGCATTTTACGGTCAGAGGGGGTGTCTCCACCACCCTATGTGAGCCAACTAAGAACATTGCCAGGTAGATGGCGATGCAGGACTATCACCCCTGCAGTGGATAGAAAAATGATGAGAGAGGAAAAGGAGTGTCACGTATCACAATTCCTGTTGCGCGAGAAAGGAGGAACGAGGCCCCAGTATATCCCATGGCCACACATGGATCGAGAAAACCTGAAAAATAAGCTTCCAATGTTAATGTCGGGAGCCGGGAAATGGATACATGAGCTGGAAAAGATGACGGAAGGGAACACGCTAGCTATTGGAGATATTAAAGGTCTTTTAATTGCCATACTTGGTGATCGAGCTGACGATGTGTGGACACGTGCAGGCTACCCTGGTGTGACTACAGTTAACACCGCACACGATGGAGCTCCAGTTAACAATTACAGAGCTGCGGTATGGAAAGCATTACGATTGCTAGACCCAGATACCTCTGACACGGTAGCTATAATGACATGTAAAATGAAGGAATCGGACGATCCACTGCTTTACATTCAGAACTTCCAAGACGCATGGGTGCTCGAAACTCGTGAATCTTGGTGGAAATCTATACCCGCGTTTTACCATATATTATGCCAAGAGCTGCCAGATAAGGTACAGAAGAAGCTCAAGAAGTTGGTGGGGATTGAGGCCAAACCGTGGTCGAGATACAGTTGACCATAGCTCACTATTGCAGGCTACTGCAAGAAAAGAATTGCAAAAAAGAGGCTGCATGAAAAGGTGAAGAGGCAAAATTACTGCAGAAAGAATTGTCAAATTAAGCCATAGAAGGGGCAATGATAACTCGCACAGACGGATCGAACATACAGCAGGTCAATAATTAACAGCAGAGTAATCAGGGCAGTAATGGGTTCTACCCCAGAGGGTGAGGCTTTCGAGGAAGAGGATGGCAGAGTAATCTGGGAGGTTTTCAAAGTAATCAGGGAGGTTTTCAAAACATGCAAAATGGCAATCAGGATATGCCAAATGGGCAAATAATCAGACCAAAGCCAATATGTTGGACGTGTGGGATGTCAGGGCATCAAGCACGCATATGCAGAAGTCAAGGCATGGTGCAAAGCGACCAGGGGACAAGAATAGGAATGATGAATCCACCTGTGTTTTTTCAGCAGGGTGGAAATGGAGTTGCACAGAATCACACAGTGCAACAGCAAGCGCCAGGAGCACAGCAAAGCTTGCAACCTCAGAACTTGTAAGTTATCCACAAGGTCAGTCTCAACATTCGCTGATGCAACTGTCACAGACAACGAGTGCAGGACAGGCATCAAACTCTGAAATGAGAGCTAACATTGGTGATGGAGGAAGTCCATTCACGCAGCATGGGACAAAGTTATATATGGATTAGGACAGCTCACTGGGAAGCCTGATGTGTTCTATCCTATCAGTGACACCAGACCCTCACGAGGAACCAAGGGTAGATGTCCTTATAGGGGATAAAGAATATTTCTTCTTAGTTGACACGGGTGCAAGACGTTCGTATATACGTGAAGGCAAGTTTTCCTTGTTCGGGGATGCTATTAATACACAGGGCTTCACAAGAGCAACAAGTCATGTTCCTTTTACAAAAGAACTTCCAGTCTCTATAGGAGAATGTGACATGAATGTGCCACTGTTATATTCAAGGCAAACCCCAGTAAACATATTGGGACGAGACCTAATGACGAAGTTAAACATGACAATCTCGTTCACGGAGAAGGACATAGTATGTTCGACTCCAGAAATGCATTATTTGAACGTATGCAAAATTATTAGAGTATACTCAGCACAATCAGCTATGAGTGCTGTCCCATTGGAACCATAAATATTTGCGTATGGGATACGCATACTGATGGCAGGGCTACCAGGCATTGCAGACAAAACCATGAGAACCCCAGATGAATTTCTATTTAGGCCAGGAATACCTATGCACGAGTGTTTCTCTTGGCAATACACACAGCCATAGTGCGAGGGAGAATGGCACTGATCGATGGGTGTGATGATGAAGGCAGACAATGAGACAATGGTGCACAGTAATCGCCATTGAAGAGGGGTACAGATTAACTGATGTCACTAATGAAAATCTATTTGATGAACAAACATATGTAGGCAAAACACCAGTTGAGGTAAATTTCGTTTTCTGGGTGAGAATGATCACAAGAGAGGTGCCCCAGAGAATTATGTTGGTGAAAAAACATCCTGAATATTTTGATGACGACATGGCCCAGGTGCCAGTCTCGGTATGGACCAATGGTCCCTATGATTTAGGCCTACTGAAGGGAGTCGGAGAAGTAAGGATTAAACTGAGGCCAGGAGCAATTTTGCCAAGAGCACGGCAGTATCCCATGTCTAGGGAAGCAGATGAAGGGATTTTCAAGACAATTTCTGCTACGATGGAGCAGGGCATCTTAGTGACGTCAGAGTCATCATGCAATACCGCAGTTTACCCTGTCCAGAAATCAAAGGGAGGGTCTCGGAGACTAGTTCAAGATTTATGCCCGATACATGATATTGCTGAGGCCGAGTTCCCTCTAGTCCCTAACCTGTCCACGATCCTATGTAACATACCTGTTGAGGCTCAATATTTCACGGTGATTGACTTGAAAAATGTGTTTTTCTCAATCCCATTACACAAAGACTCATAAGATTTGACGTAATTTATATTCAGACAGATGCGTCTGAAGAGCACGAGGCTACCCCAGGGATAGTGTGAGTCTCCTTCAATTTTCAACAGTGTCCTACAAATGGACTTAAGCAACATTGCATTAGATCGTGTTGTCTTGCAATATGTGGATGACATTTTAATCTGCAGCACAACAGAGGAAAGATGCAGACACGATTTTATTCAGCTATTGATTATATTGGCTGAGAAAGGATATAGAGTTGACAAAGAAAAGTTACAATACTGTCAGCAGGAAGTGCTGTATATAGGCCAGCTGATCTCGCACGAGGGGAAACGGATTACTCCTGAAAGGGCTGAAGCCATACTGAACACAGCCAAGCCACACATGATAAAACAGATGCAGAGTTTTCTAGGTCTTTGCAATAAAGTCAGGGCATGGGTCTTTGACTACAGCTCATATACCAAGCCCTTGTTACAGGCCCTGAAGAAAGCATAGGTGATGAAAGAAAAAATGGAATGGTCTGAGACTATGGAAGAGGGGTTTACTGAACTCAAGAAAGACATTTGAACTGCACCAGTTTTAGGGATTCCCAATTATGCAGAGGAATTTTACCCATTTTCACACACGAATGGCTGCTTTATGACGGCAGTACTCACACAGAGAACCACATTGGGGTGCAAGCCCCTAGCATACTACAAGTGGGAATTTGGACGCAATGATGAGAGGCCACTTCCCTTTACGAACAGAGTTTAGCTGCCGCAGCATTCGCGATAGAGAAAGCTACAACCATTGTGATGGGATGCTCAATGATGTTGTTTGTCAAGCATGCACTATTTGCCATTCTAGAGAAACTAAAGGGCACATTGACATCGCAGAGAGCTTCTGCTTATGAAGTGATCATATTGAATCCATCGATTAAGATAGCTCAGTGTAAAATTGTGAACCCAGCTATGTTTATAGCAGAGCCAGTCACTGAAGGAGAATCGATCCATGACTGTGCAAATTATGGGGAATTCTATGACGAAATTCCCAGGGTGAAAGAAAATGCATTGGCAGAAGGAGAAATTTTTTCATTAATGGTTTGTCGAGAATCAATCAAAATGATGGGCAGAGGTACACAGGCACTGCTGTTGTAAAGCACACAGCAAATGGAGAATTTCAGGTACTTGTTAGTGCACGATTACCGTCTCATTATTCAGCACAGGCTGCAGAATTATTGACATTGATACTCGCCATCGAGAATCACGCAAACCAGGAAGTGATGTGTACAGTGACTCCGCCTATGTGACATCAACAGTGCATGCAGGCTTTGCGCGCTGGAAAAAGAGGGGCTACCTCTGAGCGGACGGCACGCCAGTGGAGCACGCAGCCCTATTGGATAGGCTCATTAAGGCACTACAGCTCCCAGTGGGCATAGCAGTCGTGAAATGTGCCACCCACACGAAGGGAAACAGATTTCATCTCACGAGGAAATCAAGCAGCAGACACAGAGGCCAAGCGTATGGCATCCAAGAGCGAAACCATAATGGGCATTGAAATAACTGATGTAAATGAAAAAATTATCATTGCACGAAGTGAACCGGAGGGCAAACATGGGGCAAACCCAGTTAATGGAACTCCAAGGGGAAGCACCACAGGAGGAAAAGAACCTCTGGAAGCGGCAATGGTGTTCTTTAAACCCCTCTGAAAGCTTGTGGCGACAAGACAGCACTGGTAAACCAGTAATGCCTATAGCTCTGTTAAAATTAGCATTAGAACAATTGCATTATCCAGCACACATGTCGAAAGAGAATTTAGCAGCAACGGTTGCTGAAGACTGGTTTGTACCGAACTTAGCGGAATACGTTGCATTTTTTATGATGAACTGTATGATCTGCCAACAGTTCATGGCGGGGCACACACTAAAAGTAATTAGAGGAGTCATCCCAAGGCTAAATGGACCTTTTCAGCACTTGCATGTCGATTATGTCGATATGATTCAAGTATGTATGGGTACAGGTATTTAATTGTTGTGGTGTGTCCATTCTCTAGATTGATAGAAGCAGGTCCATGTACACACCCAGACTCTACCTGTGCGCCAAATTTCTGGTGAGAGAAGTATTTCCCAGGTGGGGAGTATGTGAGGTCATGAGGTCAGATAATGGACCTCACTTTGTTAATGCAGTCTTCGAACAGATTAGCTTGCTGCTTGGTATAAAGCACAAGTTCTCGTCGCCCGCAAGGTAATGGGATATGTGAGAAGCCCAACGGCTTGTTAAAGGAACGGATAGCCAAGTTGAAGCTTACTCTAAAGAAGGGATGGTTACACTGCCTTCCATTGGCACTGTATGCACTCAGAAACCAGCCTGATTCTGACCATCATTTTACGCCACACGAGATAGCAACAGGCAGAAGGATGAATACTCTGCTGACACCCCGAGACAGAGCTAGATATGATGCCCAGCCAACAGGAGAAATCTTAGGGTCTGAAATGCAAAATTACTTCAATTGCATGACATCTTGTCTTACTGTCATTTCAGGACAGCTGCAGCGACGACAAAAGGGTGTAGGGCAGCACAGAACACAGAAGGAGATATCGCTACACACTCAGTGCAGAGTTTATGTGTTCCATCAATTTTTTCGGGAGACACGGTCCTGGTGAGAAACCACCCGAGAAAGAAGTGGGACGAGCCAAGGTTCAACGGACCCTTCATAGTGGAAGACGTTACCCATCTTCAGTCAAACTACAAGGAAGAAGAGCTTGTATTTTCCTGGGCAACATCAAACCATACATTGGAGAAGACACCCTGCCCGCACCCCCAACGCGTAGAGACTACAAACAATGGGGAAGAACCACAGCACGTGCAGACGAAATCCATGACGCGGAAGAACTTTTGTGAAAAATTGTGGCTTAAAATTTGACATTTCCTCTAAGCAAAAAAGGGGATAAGAACATAAAACATGAACACTCTGTGCATCCTAGTTGCAGGGTGAAGAAGAAAATTGCGTGTATTAGCCACAAAATAGCTTGTTGACTTTGAACTTTGGACTGAGGCACACTGAAGCCTTGATAAGAAAACAATATGCTTTGTTCGGACTCAAGTATGACGCCCCACAGCAGCAGCATCACTAAAGACGTTCTGAATTACTTTGACCTACTCTTGAGGTCATACCCGTCACTAGTGGGAAGACTCACTAGCATCACTGAATTTCTCTAAGACCCCAAAAACGAAAAGACAATTAGGTTGCTGCTTACTGTGATTGCCAAGCAGTTCCTCCTGCTTCCGGGAATACAGAGAAGAAAAAACAAATGTCTCAAGCAGAAGGAGAAGCAAATAAACTTGTCAGCGTGCTATTCTTTCGTTTAATTGAAGACTGTCCAAATCTTGTCCGGAGACACACTGACGTCCTGACATTTCTTTGAGATCCAGCAAACACAGAACGCTTGAGTATAATCCTGAACGGAATAATAATTCAAGTTGCTCTCCACACACACCGAGTTCACAGAAACCACTCACGGTGAATACCGAATGATTCCAGAATTCAGCAAGGACAAGACAAATGTCCCTGTCACCAGAAGAAAGTAGATTGGCGAGCAATGTATTCTTTCGCCTAATTGAGGACTTTCCAGAACTTGTGGGGTGGCCCACCGGGGTTGACGTCCTCACTTTTATCAGAGACCCAGTAAATTGTACACCAATGAGCATGCTCCTGCAGGGTATTGTAATGAAAATTGAACTTTCTAACCACCATCAGAATTCCCAGTGGAGACTGTGAAGCATTCCGCCAAGAGACAGATCGAAAAAGTATTGCCAGAGACACTTTTATTCATACTATCAAGGACATGATATTTTTTCCGGAGTGAAACAGATAAGAGGAGTAGATTTAGGAACTTGTGTATTTTTTAACACAAACAGTAAAAGAGAACTTATTGCATTAATTGCCATTTTTCGAATACAGAAAAAATAACTGTATCCAGAGACAATAGACAATCTGTGATCCAGGCAAAGGAGGACAATTGCTCCATTACCTGCAACCCTACCAGCGAAGACATCAAAATCCAGATATATTGTTGCATAGAATATATTAACGTTAGTCTTTTCTTTCAATGATAGAGATTGGAAATCAAACCAGCAGCATCACCCCCCTCCCCTAGGAGGAGAGACATACTTATTGTCCCAGAACTAAGTGCCATTGCCTAACCTATAGGGGCATAATGTATTTATGCATCATATTCATCATTGTTGTATTATCACTGACAATTCGAACTGCATTTTTTATAGGTGTAAAAAGTGTTCCGAGTCCCATGCACCCACCTAATAACGTACGCATGACACCCACAACAGCACCGAAACCCTTTATAGTGATCCAAGTTCTTAGGAGGTCCGACACAGGAGTGAATGAACTTGAAATGAATGTGATTAGCAATGACACACACAAAGTGACAATCAAGTTGAAAAGCCGAAGACAGGTTCGGCAGAGTAAGAATGTAAGAGGGTTAATGACAACCACACGCATGCAAGCAATAAGTGCACACACACAAGGTTTAGTGTCAATAAAAGCAAAACCTCAGGCCAAAAAAGGGAAAACGTTTAGGCAGCCAACAATGAGAAGCTACCCTACAAATGAAGTGATAAGACAAATGGGAAAAGCTGAACTTTTAAAGAGACAAAAGGAGTTGGAGAATGAAACAACCGAGACAGCATTGATAAGCACACATGATCCAATGAAGGGGACAAGTACGAGTTCCACAATACAGCCATATAATGGACCAATGGCAAAGTGGATATGGACATTATAGCCAAAAGAAAAAGAATGCAAGAGGAGAAGGAAAGCATTGCCAGAGTTTCACCTACTCCACTAGTACAGATGAAGAGGCCTGAACCCTGGATTAAGGTACCTGATAAGCCTCCAGTAAGAAGAAGCCACACAGAGGTGTTCAAGGACGCAGTTATAGCGAACTACATGTAAACCTTGAGGATCAAGAGAAGCACACAAGGCAATGACAATGAACTCAATGACTACTTGGACAGCACTGCACATTTGGGAAATAACATATGGTACTAGCATATGAAAGAAGTTGGAAGACGGAATTCAGAGGAGGAATGCTTTCTTTGTAGACTCCTACCTTACAGCATGGGGAAATCAAAGATCTTTGTAGCTGTAGAAATCGATGTCCAGACAGCACACTGTCTGTCACACAGAGCAATGTTCAAGACCAGAGGCCAGTTCATGGGTAGTGATTCCTCACTGAAATGGGCAACTGAAGCAACTGATCCAAATTAAGACGATTATGTCCAGGACATAAAGACAAGGAACAATGGAAAGACAAAGCACATTGTGATCAGATAAGAGATGCCTGGAGTTAAAGGGGCAGAGATCAGAAGAGAGTCAAATCAGAAACTGAACGTCCAAGGAAGAACTCCAGAAGAAGCCAGAAAATGGAAGAACAGAGGTCAAATGAAAATCTGGGGAACAGTGCTTTCATCAGACGGATGGGAGAAAGGAGTAGTGATTTGCAGAGCATGGATGGTCCTTGGAACCTGCAAAGAAGCAATTGAAAATGTGCAGAAAATATGCAGACCATTATGGCAGAGACTTGCAAAACTACTAACATGGGTCGAAGACAGAGGAGGGCCCCTACAGATATTGCCATTGGAAAATGCCAAACTGTGCTTCAGAAACAATGGTACAAGAAAAATGGGAGAAAATCAAAACTGTGGACGGATCTTTGATGCCACAGGAATGGCACATGGTACCGCAGTAATCATGGATCATTATTGGGCATGTGGATCCAGGGCATATATCAGGCTGCCGAAGAATTGGGGAGGTATATGCACAATAGTGAATGTCCATGTTCCAGCGTTGGTGATTCCAAAAAGTGATCTGAACATTGACAGTTTTTCAAAAGCCGATGCTCACCTAAGAAAAAGAAGATCCTTGGAACTGATGAATAGAATGAAGAGAAAGAATTACTTTTCTGCCAAATCAGAAGAAGCTTTCCATGCAATCCTGTATGAACACAGGCTGTTCAGCCTGACCTCATCAGTATTCACAACAATTTTTATGCCATGGGTCCAAGTTGGAGCAAATACTAAATGGTTGCAGATAACTAGATGGGAGTTATTGCAACCAATCAACACAACCATAAAGGGATTCAACGCGATCAAGGAAGAGTTAAGGGCGATTCGACTAATGACTCTCCAGAACAGATATGTCCTTCACATGATCATAGCCGTTTGTGCAAAAATCGGAGAATCATGTTGCACATTTATACCATCTCACGACGAAGAAAATGGAACGTTAACAGAGGCCATAGGTATGCTGCAAAACTACAGAATCAAATGATTTATGAGACCGACGGAGTGGACGATGACAGTTGGTTTGGATCGCTATTTTCATGGGTTCCACAATGGATGGCAGATGCATTCAAATTCCTAAGAGCCCTGCTAGTGATGATATTGCTCAGATTCGGTGTTATCAAAATAATAATCTCCCAGTGCCAGAAAGCTGCGAAAAAAGCCATAGGGATGAAGATGATGATTGATGTTGAACCCAGATGGAAGCCCAAAGACCTGACTGGTGAAGAAAAAAGAGACTTTGTGAAAACTAGCATGTATGCACAATAAGGAAGTTTCGGTATCCAAGGAAACACAGAAATCATGTGGGAAGATGGATCTACTGCAGCCTGAATGGACAATGCCAACTGATGAAATGGAACAAAGACGAACACGTGAGAGCAGCATGAAGCTTGAAGGGAGTCATAAAAATATGGAACCCAAAGAGACATTTCAACAGACTGTCGTGTGTGAACCCAGAAGATGAAGGAGAAGTGAATGCAGAGGATGCAGAAAAGATGGATACCAAGGAAAAAATGAAAGTGGTCGTTGAATCGCCCAGAGGGGGAAGTGTAGAGAAGGTCCCAAGCCCGACCCGCACTCAAATCGCCCATTTTGAAGTGCCAGGAACTTTCATGCAGAAGTATGTGACGTATCATGAGCAAATAAACCAGCATAGAGCCGCAGTGGGGCTCTGCCCAGTACCTATCAGACTGACAGCACCTATTGAAGTCCCTGTACTTAAGAAACCTTGGGCAGTAAGGTACCCATTGAGAAAACCATATCAAGAAGTGAGACCAACTGACGATTGCCAAAACACAATGCCTGCAGAAGCCAAGAAAGTCCAAAAGGAAGACGAATGGTGATGTCACAAGAATCTGGACTGACTCACATATAGAACATATGAATGACGAAAAGAGACGAAACACCATGGATAAGCGACATCCAGAGTTTAAAGTGAAATGCGTGATGTCAAATGTAAGAAGCTTATGCCATAAGCGTGATGAAGATATGCAGCCAGTTTACACATGTACATATGCTTGGAACCGCAAGAAAGCTAAGAAAATTGTGTGTCTTGCTATGCTTACTAGTAAAATAGATTGCGGCAAGCGCCACCTATACATATCTACCTCAAAAAGGAGCATTTTATATAAGTATACTTCCACTGTGCACAAGAGCAGAATCAACCAAACGTTACTAAAGGCCGCAGGAGAGGAGCCCCTAAACACGAGAATCGAAAGCTAAAAGACAAGAAACGAAACTCAGACGCATGCAACCCGTACCAAGAAGCCATGGTCGGATCGGCTGACATAGACGAACCGTAGATATGATTTATGAAGTAAAGAGCGGAGTATCCTGTTCAAAGAAGTCGAGATAAGCAGCAGAAGGCAGGTGGTGGGCAGAAAGCTAAATCAAATACACAAATTGCAGGGAAAATGAGACGATTTCACGGTGTCTGAATCACGTGACCTGCCAAGCAAGAAGAGTTGAAGCCTTCACACCTACGCGCGGCCTTACATGCACAGATATCTGAACTCTTCCAGACAGAGATGTAGTTTCAAGGCCAACCAACAAGAAATAATTGACACATGGCCATTGGGGAGGTGATTGATGATGGCAATGGTTGGGGGAAGGCTGGGAGAGCGGGCAAGCACCCTGCACCTGGTCGACCAATCTGCACACTGCTAAGCCAGTGGAAAAGTACAAGGGAACTTGGTGCCAACACAATCATAATGGACCAAGTAATCTAGGATCCTATAGTTTGTAGAACCAATGGGACGTCGTACTTTTAGTGACGTCCACAATAGCTATTCTGAAGGAAGGGCTTAGATGCCCCACCTAACACTGTTTACCCAATCCTGTCAACCCGTTACCATATACAGATATAGTACCTATAGTAAAGTTAACTTTCTATAACCAAAAACCAATAACGAGTCCCATTGAGTCCCGCTTTGCCGCGACTCTCTGCATCCTTCCAGTGAACTTTTGTATATGTGGACTGCATTTACCAGCAGGCTCTCTGGTACCTCTTAGGAGGCGGGTCCTTAAAAGGAGGAAGCCGCGCGCACAGCGCGCGCTCACCCAAGCGAGTCCCGTTGAGTCCCGCTTTGCTGCGACTCTGCATCATTCCAGTGGACTTTTGTATACGTGGACTGCATTTACCAGCAGGTGAACTTTCAACCAAAGAAAGTATACTTTATACTATCTACGAATTGAGCACCCATATTTACACTGTGTTTGTATCTATCTAGGCTCTCTGGTACCTCTTAGGAGGCGGGTCCTTAAAAGGAGGGAGCCGCACGCACCGCGTGCGCGCACCTAAGCGAGTCCCGTTGAGTCCCGCTTTGCCGCTTCGCCGTGGCGTCCGGGGCTCCATGGGGCCCTGCAGGCTTATTATTCTTTAACATCAGCCCTTGTAAATTTGCCCCTTTATTTTGAAGTTGGGATCTAGCAAGCCTGCATTTTTTAATATTATTTTAACGGAACACAGTGCTCATTAGAATATATGGATCGCAAACCAAGCGGCCTGTATCGTCTTACAACCTCCATGCCTCCAAAAATACGGCAACAGATTATGTCCGAATCTCAGTCGTTACCAGAAGATCGACTCCCAGTGAAAGCAGCAATTAACCTGTGCTCGACCCCCTTACAACGCTCTTCTCGAGGCAAAGCCAAAACGAAGGATAAAATGACATTGGATAATGCTGACATTCAGAAATTTGGTTTTGGCAATGTGAACAGCATCGGCATAGCGGTTCTGTCTTCCACACATGTGCCTCCAGCTGCCCCAACCAATGGTGCCTTTCTCTTAAACTCTGAGATGTGCATGGGTGTTAACGCTTTGCCTCCTTTGGATAGCGACATTCAACCGGAAGAAAATTCAAAAACAGGCAAAATGCCTATTTCTTTAACAGATAGCATGTTATTACAAAATGCTCCATCTGGGGCTCCACACTCAGGGGCTCCTGTAATGTCTGAAATCTCTAAAGAAGCTGTAATTTAACTTGATACCAACAACTCGTGCTTCTCGGCCAGAGCAGATGGCTCTAATCTATCTCAATCCCCTGATATGTTTCGGCACTCTGGCTGCAACATATCGGCGCTGGAAGTTTCATACATTCCTCTGACTCCACAGAGAACAAACAATGCTCCCCTGAGTCCAGTCAAATCCTCTCATACACCTAAAACCTCATATTTGACACTTGAGGTAATGAACATGGCTCTTGCTAAATTTTTCGAATCTGTCGACAGCACATTGAAATGCCTATCTGACAACTTCAATTCATTCAAATCTGAACAAATGAAATCCACTATGGATGTTAACCACACATGTGGCGACATTGTTGAAAAACTAAATAATGTCACTAAATTGCAAAAAGAAATAGCCCAGTCTCTGGCCCAGAAGCAAGTTTCAAAGCCGAAAGACAATACGACAGGTGTATGGGTATTTACTCAAACACTTGAATATCCAGACTGTCAAATTATTGAAATCATTCCAGATTCCCAAACTCACCTGCCCCCTTCTACTATCAGTAACCCACATAATACTACAACAGCTGTTCCATTTGTTGCAGGCATCATAATAGAAAAAAGTGTGACAACACCTTCTTTATGGCTCCCCTCAATGATTGCCCATCTAAACAAACTGGAAAAAACCCAAATCGTGAATTAGCGTCTAAATCCACATATCCAGTTTTTGACAAGAAAGCTGCAAATCTGTTAGGGGAGAAGACAATCACGAAAAAATGTGGCAGACAGCCGGCCCAAAAAAAATCAAAAAATGTGAAAACTTCGAAGCTGGCAGTCTCATCGTCCACTAAACAATTCATTAACAATCTTACAAGGGCGAACACTAGCTCAGTAGCGGCCGCGAGCCTCATAACCAAAAAATATGTTGCTCTGGCTAATTTGAAAAAAGTAAACATTTGGACTCTTGCCTTTCTCCTAGAGTAACCCTAGACCACCCTCCGCTAGATGAACTGATTAAATTGGCCGAAGGTCACCATCTATCGAAACAAAGTAAATCTAAGAGAATACCCCCAAACCTCACACCAAACAGATCTCACAGCAATGAACTCTCAGATGACATTGTGGCTTCAAGGGAAGCATTAAGACACGAAATTGATTTATATCTCGAGTCCCGGAAGTTTGAACCTTCGATCTTTCCAATTATAACTAATGGCCCGGCTAAGTCTTCAGTTGCTTCCTCGCCTGAATCAGTGTTAAAGGTGATTCCCAATGAAATTCAAAATTTCCTCGCAAAACAAGTTTCCTTTGCTGACTCGATGCCCAATGTCGATGAAAGTCCAACACAAATCTCTTCCTCTAGTAACAACCTCTCGCAAACTGAGCTGAATGAAATAAAAGATTCCATTGCCCGTCTATGGATGCTTAATACCAGATCGCATCCTCTGTCCTCACCAAACAAGGCGCTTGACAAAAAACGTTCAGGTTCACAATACTCTAACAATCGAGCACCTGCTGCATCGAGTCTTTTGTCTGCTAAACAAATTACATCCTCTAAAAAGCCGCTCTCTAAAGCGGAAAATAGACACTCCTTGTTACTTTCATGTAGATGAGATTTCTCTCCCTCATATATAATTAATCGACAGAGAATTCTTAAACTCTTCTCTGATACGATTTCATTGCGAGAGATTGAGTCTGATGACCTAGACCAAATTGAATTTCCAAACAAGGAAAATCTTGCCACAGTCCTCATATGGACTCAATCCTTGATTATTCATAACATCATTTGGGTTGCACGCGAGGACTTGTTTAAACTGGGTTTCGTGATCTCACTCACTGATAAATCGAAAGGTCCGTTCAAATCTTGTCTCAAGCCCACACAAAAATACCAATCGTATGATTCTAGAAACAATGCTGATTCAATTCCATTTTTGCAGCAAGGCCCTAATCATATGACCAGAGTATAACCAGAACAAATTGGGGAGCAAGTGAGTTTATCTGTAGTGAGCTGGAACACACGAGGATTTACTCATCTCATCAATAATACCGAAAGTACCTTGTGTGACTATGACTTGGTGTTACTGCAAGAAACATGGTTTTCCATTGCTCCCTCTTGAAACAATTATGACATACAACTTGATCCAGCCATACAAGCTATTAGAGGAAGACCTATGTCAGGTCTGCTCACTGCAACTAACTCTCTGGCAAACATACATCTTTTTCCATTGACCTCTCCTAATCCTTTCATTCAATACTCTTATATCACCATTGGGTCCTTCAAAATCGCCTGTTTTAATCTGTATTGGAATCCTATGGGTATCACAACTGCTCTATTTCTTAAAATTCTAACAACTGCATTAGAGGATGTTATGCTCTCATATGATGTTATACCTCTGATTATTGCTGGCGATTTGAACTTGCATCTCACAAATGCTGAGGCATCTAAACATCAAGAACGTGTACGAATGTGGAACAAACTTGCGAAATCATGGAACCTAGTCATGTTGAATGGCACGAGCGCAGCTGATTCTCCTCCCCTTCCAACATGGTTTAGACAAAATCAGTCAGCTACTATTGACTATATTTTTGTTTCAAGAAGTCTTTTTGAGCACACCACTGACTTCGCTATCAAGTCTTCTGAGTATAGTGACCACCGCCCGCTGACTTTTAAGATTACACCCTCATGTGTGGTGTAGTTGCATGCCGGAAACAACGACTAGGGGAAGGGAATGTTAGTAAGGAAGCTACTCCTGAAAGACACGAGGGTCGCGCTAGAGCCGGGTTGGTGCACACCTGGTTAGCGTCCCAAAGTTCTGTGCACAAAGTATCCGAAATCAAGGGTAATGTGAAAATAATGTACTCCAATCTTCTGAGGAGGCAGTTCCAATAAGCCCTTGCAACTTTGTATATTAATGTCCAACTAATATATGAAAAGAACCAAAATGGCGTTGACAGTAACATCTTAAAAATATAGCTTGATAGAGCTTACTTGAATGTTTTTTCTTACGTGTGGATGAAGGCCTTCACGTCTCCATAGAAAGCAGGGACACGGCTGGAAGAAAGTTTCTTTTTTCATTTGCAGGGCTTCACCAGAGTTGATGCGGTTTCTGGAGAGGTGAACGCTGGATGACAAGTTCAAATCCCCTGTTGCAGCTGCCATGGATTCCCTTGAGAAAAAGAAGACTGCGAGGGGAAGACTGCTGAACTTGGCTCCCGGCTACGATAATCAGAGGGTTGCCGGGGAAGGAGGTCCCACTCGGGAAACTTCAGCGGGAGACGTCCTGTTTAAAGGAGCGCAGCGGGAAAGGCTCCACTTGTAAACTTGCCGTGGGAGACGTCCCGCTTGAGGAGAGCATCAGGAACGTTCCGCTTGAAGGAAGACGCGGGACGTGGAAACAAACAGCAGGAATTTCTGAAATGAAGGCAAATATTGCCGGAGCTTCTAAATGGCTGAAGCAAAACGATCAGAAGCGCGGATTCAGCGCCATCACTTGTTTAAATGCATATGGCAACGTCACGTAAACAAATCACGTGACCTACCGCCGAGCTCTTCGTCTCTGCTGCCTTCCACACATTGTGTGAAACAGTTTCCACTGCGTGTAGAAGGGTCTAGCTGTCCTATGGGCAAAGTGCCCATTCCGTAGAGCTACACGTCCTCTGTGAGGAGGGAAAGTGGAGGTAGCAGGCATGACAGTGCCATCCCCCAAAGGGGCTACCACCCCCCTTTTGGCATGAAAACGACGAAGCAGGATAGGAGCATGTATATTGTCCAGTGGGTCCCAGGACCTGTCTTCCGGACCATAACCTTTCCAATCGATCAAGTAATAAGGCTTCCCTGAATGTAGACACATGTCCAAGATGGCTTTGACCTCGTATTCCTCTGATCCTTTAAAATAAATCAATAAAGGCCTGACTGGTAGATGTGTAGAGAAAGGACATGGTTTAACCAGGCATACAAGGAAGACTGGATGCACTCTCCATCGGTTTGGTAAATCCAGAAGGATGGCAACAAGATTGATCACTTGAGTAATCTTATAAGGACCAATGTATCTGGGTAGACGTTTCCGCTTTCCGGGGATTTTCAAGTTCCTGGTGGATAGCCAGACCTTCATACCCGCATGGTATATCGGAGCGGATCTCCGGTGTTTGTCTGCGTACTTCCTGGATTTGTCCTGAGCTCTCAGCAATTGTTTCCTGATATGTTTCTGCAAGGAGGTGATATCCCATATATTGCGACTAACAGCAGGTACGTCCTGACACAAAACAGGATCTACAGGTAAAGAACGGGGATGCTGTCCATATAATGCAAAAAACGGGGAAGTACCCGTTGGCGTATGCATAGAGTTGTTGTAGGCGAACTCAGCCGATCGCAACGCCGATAACCAGGAGGACTAATACTGTAGGCATAGACAACGTAAATACTGTTCCAGAGTGCTGTTGAGCCTTTCTGTCTGTCCATCAGTTTGTGTATGATAGGAGCTAGACATTCTATCATCAATGAGAAAAGCGGAGCTTAATGCCCTCCAAAATCTAGAGGCAAACTGAGAACCTCTGTCGGTGATAATAATCAATGGAAGACCAAAAAAACGGAATACATGCCGCAGAAACAAATCTGCAAGAACTGATGCTGTCGGTAAGCCCTTACAGGGCACAAACAGAGCCAGCTTGGTAAAGTAGTCAACTACCACCCATATTGTGTTGTACTCTTTTATCTGAGGCAGGCAGTTCCACAATTAAATCCATAGATATCATGTGCCAGGGCTTATGTGGAACAGGAAGCGGTTGTATAAATCCCATTGGTTTACCTCGGCTATCTTTGCATTATATACAAATAGAGCAATTAGTGACGTAATCTGTCACGTCTCTTGACATAGAAGGCCACAACACCACCGTCTTAATAGTTCCAGAGTTTTCTTTTGGCCGGGATGTGCTGCAACCAGGGAATCATGGTTCCATCGCAATGCTTTATCACAAGTGCTCTTTGTGGGCAGATACAAGAGACCCTGTATGTAAGGTAGACCGCGGTGGACATAGAGATTGAGATCCATCAACTCCGGGGGATCTTTCGAGACCCAATTTTGGATCTCTAATTTCAAAGAAGGCTGAACTAAGCAGCTGCAGATCACATGTTCTGAGAGAACCAGTCGTTGTTTTGGATGAGTCTCCTGCACGTTGCTATTAATACGTGACAAAGCATCAGCCTTGATGTGATAACGTGATGGATGATAGGTGATTTGAAAATCAAATTGAGCAAAGAAAGTATGCCATCGAGCTTGACGTGCCGTAAGGCATTTAATGGTCTTGAAGGCCTGCAGATTGCGATGGTCTGAATATACCAACACCGGATGTTTTGCTCCCAACAGGTGATGGCGCCATTCTAGGAATGCATCTTTAACAGCCAACAACTCCCTCTCTGTAACGGTGTAATTCCGTTCATAAGGAGTCATCTTAGGAGAGAAATAAGCGATTGGATGTTCTTCCTTGGTATTAAGGCATTCCTGGGAAAGGATGGCACCTATTGCAACACTAGAAGCATCGGCATCTACAATAAACTGCAATTTGGTATCAGGATGTTGTAAGATAGGAGCACTTGTAAAAGCTTCCTTCAATGCCCGAAAGGACTTGTATGCTTCTTCATTCCAACTAAAGGTTACCTTAGAACCGGTTAACGCAGTTAGAGGAGCGACCAATTTGGAAAAAGACCATATAAAACGGCGATAGAAATTCGCAAATCCTAAGAAGGATTGGAGCGTTTTGATGTTACTTTGTATGGGCCAGTCTAGGATGGCTGTCACCTTGGAATGACTCATGCGTACTCCATGATTGGTGATGTCATAGCCTAAAAATTCAATTTCCTGGGAGTGAAAGACACACTTTTCAGCCTTCACAAATAGATGGTTTTCCCTTAGTCTTTGTAGAACTTTGGAGACGTGTGCTTGATGTGATGTGGAAAAGATCAGGATGTCATCCAAGTATATGATGACAAATTGATCCAAATAATCACTGAATATACCGTTCATAAAGAACTGAAAAGTAGCAGGGCACTACCAAATACTCATAAATACCATGGGCCTCATTACGACCCCAGCGCTAAACCATAGTGCTATTAGCACCATGGTCCATGCCGGGGTCCGCCATGGTGAATGGCGGAATTACAGCCCCATTCCAAGGTTGGCGGGGCGGTAATTCCCCATTCACCATGGCCCCTTCCCCATTCCCATTTTTGGCCCACAGGGCTCAATGGGAATGGGGAAGGCGCTAATTACGGCACCGCAAATTACGGTGCCGTAATTAGCTCCTAGGTCCCTTAGCGGGTTGGTTTTTTAACACCTGCTAAAAGCAGGCGTTAAAGTGCAACCCGCAAAGGGACCTCATAATCAGGAGTTAAGGGTTTAACGGCGCCGACACCTTTTACGGCGCCGTTAACCCCTTAACGCCTGGGTTGTAATGAGGCCCCATATCTCGTTTTAAAAGCGGTCTTCCATTCATCACCTTTTCGTATTCGCACGAGGTTGTACGCTCCCCGTAGGTCCAGTTTAGTGAACACCACTGATGTCCCTAGTTGATCCAGGAGGAAATTGATCAAAGGCAAAGGGTATTGATTCTTTACTGTTGTAGCGTTTAATGCCCCGTAGTCGATGCATGGGCGGAGGTCCCCCTCTTTCTTTGGAACAAAGAAGAGGGAGGAAGCCGCTGGCAACTGAGAGGGACATATGAACCCCATCTTTAAAGCCTTGTCTATATATTCCTTTAGAACTAGGTCCTCCTGCCTAGTCAATGAGTAGACTCTCCCAGTTGGTGTCTTGTCCCCGGGTACTAACTCTATTGGGCAATCATATTGTCTATGTGGAGGTAACTGTTCTGCCACCCCTTTGCTGAATACATCTGAAAAGGATGCGTATTCACGAGGAACTGGATTTCCACTGGACAGCAGGGCCCCAATAGTAGTAACCCCTTCCATAGTAGCCAAAATGAATGCGGCCCTGGTTGCTTCCTGGCCTTGAAAGCAATGAACATTACAGAAGGCAGAAGGGTATTGTATGTGGCCTGTCACCCAGTCAATGGATGGATTGTGCAAAGTTAACCATGACAAGCCCAGGATGAGTTTGTACTGTGGGGCAGATATGACGTCAAATACCACCTGTTCAGTGTGCCCACTTGTCAACACCAACCGTACAGGGACGGTTTCCTCTGTTACTTGATAGAGGATAATGCAGAGCCATTAACCGTGTTGGAAGTCTCAGGGATGGTTTTAACCACTCTATTGATGTCATTAGCCTTGACAAAAGAAACATCAATATAGTTGTTGGTAGCCCCTGAGTCCACCATGGCTGTAGTATGAATAAGGTGTCCCCATAGCTTAATTCTACAGGAACAGAGATCGGAGAGGGCAAAAGTACCTGGTGGGAATCCAATTTTGGACCCGGCATAGGGGCTCCTTCTATTGCCGGGCTTTGGCGTTTCCCGAACGCTTGGCTGGTTTTTCAGGGCAATTTACCAATAAATGATCTGCTGAACCACAGTACATACATAGATTGTTCTTGCAGCGGTTCTCTCGTTCCGCAGCAGATAATCGACCCCGAACAGCCCCTATTTGCATGGGTTCAGGTTCGTTAGAAGGAACCATAGGAGGTTCTGAGCATGACAACGGAGGCATGGTGGTTCTCTTTTCACCTTTTCTTGCGGCTCGCCGTGCGTCCATCTGTAGAATGAGATCAGTAGCTCTGTGTAGCCAGAAGCAACCACTGGGACTGTGGATAAAGCATCCTTAAGTTCTTCTGACAACCCTTTATAGAACACCGCCGCTTTCTTGTCCTCTGGCCACTGTGTCTCAGCAACCAGTTGGTTAAATTTTTCGCCAGATAGGTTAACAAGGATTGGTTGCCCTGTTGTAGTTTTAACAACTCTAAATCTGTTGCTTGGGTGGCATACCGCATGTCAAAAACTTTACTCATGGCAGATAATAGGGCATCACAGTCATAGAGCAGATGACTATTGGACTCCAATAATGGATTAGCCCATGCTGCTGCAGTACCACCCAAATGAGACAACACAAAAGCGGCTTTAGTGGTTAAGTCAGGGAACGTACTAGGACGACAAAGAAAATGCAACCTGCATTGGCTTACAAAGGTGCGATAGGCTTTTGGGTCCCCATTTAACCTTTGTGGAGGAGCCAGTGGGAACTGAGTGGGCATGACCACTTGCACACTTTTCCATGTGGAAGCAGGTAGATTAGAACCAGAGGCTACCCTATGGGAGTTGTAGCATTCTGGGGGGATGCATGTACTGCATCTTGTAGTACATCCATACGATGGCGCAAGGTATCTTGGGCGGTTATCATTTCATTGCGTAAATCAGTAATCAACTGTGTTAATACAGTTAACGGATCTGCGCCTTCTGTTTGTATGGCTTCTGATTCTGTCATGAACAGAATCTGGATTATGCAAGACAATACAGTTAAGGGATCTGCCCCTTTTGTTTGCATGGCTTCTGATTCTGTCATGAACAGAGTGTGGATTATGCAAGACAAATCAAATGTAAACCAAACTTAGGATATTCGTAAAGGATACAACGGGTCGATCCGACGTTAACAAAGGATACGTGATGAGCCTGCTACATCCCGTGTTCTACCAGGTAGGTATACCAAAAAGACAGTGCGAGGATTAATAAGAGACCTTCCAATTGATAAGGTACTCTGTCTCTTTATTATACAGACAAAGTGAGTGATCAATGGAAAGGGCCAAGGGAGAACAACACCAACCTGTAAAAGAAAAGAACTATAAGTATTTTGTCTTAGCTGTAACTACACTATAGGTCCTTATATATGTATATATCCCACACTAACCTGTGGTGGAGGAACTGCAGGACTGTAGAACAAATAATTAATCCAATCCAAGCCGGAAACAACGACTAGGAGAAGGGAATGTTAGTAAGGAAGCTACTCCCGAAAGACATGAGGATCGCGCACACCTGGTTAGCGTCCCAAAGTTCCGTGCACAAAGTATCTGAAATCAAGGGTAATGAGAAAATAAAGTACTCCAATCTTCTGAGGAGGCAGCTCCAATAGGCCCTAGCAACTTTGTATGTTAATGTCCAACTAATATATGAAAAGAACCAAAATGGCGTTGACAGTAACAGCTTAAAAATATAACTTGATAGAGCTTACTTGAATGTTTTTTCTTACGTGTCGATGAAGGCCTTCACGTCTCCATAGAAAGCAGGGACACGGCTGGAAGAACGTTTCTTTTTTCGTTTGCAGGGCTTCACCAGCGTTGATGTGGTTTCTGGAGAGGTGAACGCTGGATGACAAGTTCAAATCCTCTGTTGCAGCTGCCGTGGATTCCCTCGGGGAAAAGAAGACCGCGAGGGGAAGACTGCTGAACTTGACTCCCGGCTTCGATAATCAGAGGGTTGCCGGGGAAGGAGGTCCCACTCGGGAAACTTCAGCAGGAGACGTCCTGTTTAAAGGAGCATAGCGGGAAAGGCTCCACTTGTAAACTTGCCGCGGGAGACGTCCTGCTTGAGGAGAGCAGCGGGAACGTTCCGCTTGAAGGAAGACGCGGGACGTGGAAACAAACAGCAGGAATTGCTGAAATAAAGCACAATATTGCCAGAGCTTCTAAATGTCTGAAGCAAAATGATCAGAAGCCCGGATTCAGCGCCATCACTTGTTTAAATACGTATGGCGACGTCACGTAAACAAATCACGTGACCTACCGCCGAGCTCTTCGTCTCTGCTGCCTTTCACACATTGTGTGAAACAGTTTCCACTGCATGTAGAAGGGTCTAGCTGTCCTATGGGCATAGTGCCCATTCCATAGAGCTACACGTCCTCTGTGAGGAGGGAAAGTGGAGGTAGCAGGCATGACACGCTCTTAGCTATCACAGCCTTTGGTGGTTAAGTCTCCTTTCTACAAAAAGTCTCTTGACTCCAAGAATCTGGTGTGTTCCAAAAATAATAAACAAAAGTTCCTTTCTGCTTACACATTGGGTGATGCCTTTTCACCCTTGGATCCCCCTTTTCTGGGCTCAGACCCTTCTCCAATATTAGCCTCCCCCCATCAAGTTCACTACAGCTTTCAACACAATCTCATCTGTGACATTCACAAACCTTAATGTCTTTTTAAACAGTTCACTGTGGACATCCCTCTGCGACGTTCACTCTTGTCAACACACTATTCATAGGGACTTCTGGCTTCGCCCCCTTTTATCGGCATCCCTCCGTTGGGTTCACTCTTGCCAACTTTGGCAATTACACCATTCCTTGAACAGTTCTTATGATGCGGGATTCACTTCCCTTCGCTTCACAATCATCTGCCAGTCAAAGACATTTGACTGTACAGAGGATTTTACTAGATCCCAGTATGATCACTTTGACCTCTTTCTCGTGTTCCCCAAGGCCTTCTGGTAATGGTAGTTTCAACAATAGGGTAGTCGGACAGAGTTTCCCGAGTGAGCACCCACGTGGTGCCCGACTCCTCTGTTGCCGGTTTCCCCCTCTCGTATTAACAGTTCTTTGTACTTTCTTCAATTAGCCGATTGCGACTTTTGTTTAACACAGTTCGGTTTCTTATCGGCTCTCCCCTCGACTCCCCAGCTGTGATGAACCACATAGCTTTGCTTGTCTCTGGAGTCAAGGTCGGTACCATGGTGGAAAGTGTCTCTCCCCATCCTGTTTATCAGCGGAGGAGAGCCCTTTGTACCACTGACATCTTCTGCAACACACGCTGGCTATTGTTCATGGTTTTACGATTCCTTCCGTGGATGTTTCACAGGCCTTGGACAGAAAGGGCAAGGTCGCTTCTCTCCTTGTCACCCTCTCGGTTTGCACCGTCTTCCTCCTCCTATTGAACTTCCGTATTGAGTTAGCTCTCTCATTGCGCCGTCTGACTTGCTCGTATTGTGCTCTCGTGCTCCACCTTTTATCCCTGTGGGGAAGGGAAAGGGCTGTCAGGTGTGTGTGATTCTGGTCAATTGCCTGACTTTGCCTGACCCTTGTGGTGGGACATGTCAGGTAAATGGCTCTGGTGTTTGTCCATTGTCTTTCGTTGTGTTCGAAAGTCTTTGTGTCGGAAATGGGGGGTAGAGTGTTTGAGTATCCTAGGATGGGGAAAGGGTGTTACAAGAAGCGGGATACTGTGTTTTACTCGTCAGTGTCCCACTTCCACTCCCCGAGGACCCCCTGTTAGGCAGAATCCTGTGCAGTGCCCTTAGGGACCACTACACACAATTAAGACTACAGGTGGTGATACAAGTTTTACCTTTGCTACAAGCCTATACTACTATGTCATAGTGGTAGCAGTGGCGGAGCAGCCAGGCCTACCTCAAGAGTATATGAGCAGTAGCAGAGATTACACAAAGGGACCACAATTACTGTGACTCAAGCAAACACTGACTCAAGGTTTCAGGTAGAAAAATATAAGTACATTTATTTTTAAACCATTCGTTATGAACACAACACTTCTATTAAACTTCAATAAAAAACACATGATAAATATACTGCAACTAACCAATTCACTTTGTACAGTAAGTCTCAGGGTAAGTACCCTGTGTTTGAATTAACCGGTCTTAGGCACAAAACACGCTACCGCAAATACGATTGCGATCACTTTTTGACAGTTCGGTCTACTAAACAAACGCGTATCCGTGACACGAAATGCAACCAGGGTAAAAACACACTTAGCACCTGAGCTACCCAGAGGGAGTTGGAGGCAAAAATCACAGGAAATATTTTGTTTAGGCAGGCAGAACCAAGAAACGCTCAGAGACAGGAGTTCAAAAGTCAAAGGGCCAGAGCCAGGGTCGAAGGACACCGGGGCCAGTTTCCAAAAATCACACGGTCTAACAGTTCACGATTCAACTGAGCCAAAAGTACTTCGATATTGTCAATGTTCGGAAGCAAAAGTTAAAAGAAGGAGGGAAGACAAGGTCAAGCCTTGGAAATGAAGAAAAAGGGATTCACCCAGTTTCCTCAACAGGACACAGTACCTTGTTCCAATGATGCAGCTGGTGCCCCGGTAGTTGTTCCTGTTGGTTTCCCGCAGATCCACGATTCCTGGAGCTTCGTCGAGAAGGAGGATGTCTGAAGGGGGTCTGCACCACACAGGGATGAGGCCGGCAGCAGTGACACGGAATAAAAGGTGTGCTCCTTAAAAACAGGAGAGGCTCTTCAGGTGGCTATCCGGACCACTACAGCAGTGTGCAGCGATACAGGGTAGTTGCAGCAGCTGTCGTTCTCTCCGCTTCTCTTCGGTTCCTTGTAGTTCCAGTGGCGACTATCTGACTTCTAGCCAAAGACACCTGCCTTTTATGCGTAAACCCCCCACTCACGCAGCCTGGCTGTCAATCTCCCAGCCGGGGGGTTGTCCAGCCCGGACAACTACCCTGGCCAATCATGACAAAGTGCGACTTGGGTTTCCTAGGATACCCTGTGCAGGGGGTGACACCCCTCCCTCACATTCAGCCCACCTAGACACCCAGGCGCCTTGAGGAGGGCTTTTGGGCAGAAGCCCACCAAAAGACAGTGAACAAAGAAGGCAAACCGAGTTTGCAGCGCAAAGTAAAACACAAGAAGGACTTTAACAAAAAGAAATGGCGAATAAACCCAACCGGAGCCAAAAGAAAGACGATTTGGTCAAGCGGGTTTATGTTGGAGGCTAATATAATAGCCAAGAACAGTACCACATTTATCGAATAAAATTGCGGTAGAAAAGTTAGGGTAGATACCACTGCCACCAGCCAGGTCTAAATGTTAAAAGAGCAAAACAATGCTCTAGGAGGTACAGATAAAAAGGGATACAAGTTAACCCTTTCCAGTACTCCATGGAAGATGGGGTGTACTGGATCTGTGGTAGATTGACTAAGTAAAGCTAATGGTAACTTTACCCTTTTCTGGGGGACAGTAGTCGCCTCAGAAATGGAGTGGAGGGAAGTCTCAAAGACAACCCTGTGCCACGGCACTGAAGGTGCTGTGTGACACATACAAAGAAGGGGGCTACTGAAGTGGTGTACTTCAGAGTCCACAATCATAAAAACAGATGTAAACACATAGCAAAACACAGGTTAGAGTGGGGGAAATGCTCTCACTCTTACCAGGTGGAAAAAAAATAAACTCCAGAAGTCCAGCAAAGCTGCTGGGGGACTCACTAGGTGAGGGAAATTAGCCATAAATGAGAATCCTCCCTAACACCCCCCATCCAGGTGATCCTCCCTCACTGGTCCACCCTCAGGAAATGGATCCAATAGTGATGGCCGTGTCCTGGCCACCTGCATGACAGATCCCCAGGCACTAGTCAGGGAGACACCTTCAGGTTTCTCAAACCAGCACTCAGACCTTCGAAAATGTGTCTTCATGTATTCGCGACCACTCTGCTACAAAGTCTTCTCAGTTATTCATGAGTTGATGAGGATTCCCTTCAGAGACCTTCAAAAACATGACTTCTCATCCACGCGACCACTCCAATACATAGTAATCCTCTGCGTGACTTCAAACACTTGCATACTGGGATTCCTTTTGCATAGAAACTCACTGATTGCTTATTTTGGCATTCCCAAGTGCAGATCTGTTGGGCTTTGGTCCTCTGCTTCAGGATCCTTCTTCTGCCCCTCAGGCACTCCTAGGTTGGCTTATCACCCCAGGAGAACAAGCACTGTAAACACCACAACAAGAGGTAGCCTCCAGGCACGGCTCCCCTATTGATGTTCGTTCGGTGCCACAGAGCCACAGCACCCGGGCTGCACTCCTGTGAACCGCTGCCGTGCCTCATAAATGCAGCTTCCTTCTGCTTTCTCTGGCCTCTCCATTGCTGCTCCCTCGATGCTACGGCTTCTTCTGCTTCACCCTCTCCTGCTCTGCTACTTCCATGTAAACCTAGATTGGGTCATTTATACACCTGCAGCCTTCTAACATGCTGCAGGTGCGCTGGTACAATTAGCCCTGTCTGACCATCATTAAGGGGACATGCCTGACCTCTACTATTCTCAGCAAGCCTCTCCATTGTCCCAGTACCAGAGTTGTAAAAGCACCTAGTCATCATTGCTTCTATTTTCCTCTTCTTCATCCGAGTACTTCTAACAGTCATACATGAGGAAGTCATGGGAGTTGACTGAAAGTACCCTATAAAGGCAGGGAAGGGTTGGGTTGATCAGTAGTAGGAAGAGGGGATGCCATGTTTCTCCTAAAAGCATCACACTCCCAGTCCTCACAGACCCTCCACACAGGTGATCCTCCCTCGCTTGTCTACCTCCAGGGTCAGGATCCAAAAGCGATGGCCTTTCCCTGGCCAGCTGTGCAGAGGACCCATGAGGAATAGGAGTGAGTATGTCCTCAGGTTTCTCACAGGTCCAACCGCTACGCCAAGGCAGTCCACAACGACTCAAGATGGAGAGAAGCGAGACGCGGGGAACTACTAAAGGAAGATGTTGAACTATGTGTGGACCCGCAACCCCTGGTGAAACCGGTGAAGAGTTTCCTGGTAGAAAATAACAGGAACACTTACCAGTCTGTGAGGGTGCCCAGAAGTTATGAGAATGTAAGCCAAAAAGGAATAGTAAACCATTTTGTGATACAGTTCCCAGGTCAGTTCCACAAAAGGGTGGTGCTGAAAAATCTAGAGGGACTCCAGGAACAGCTTCATCGACCCAGTGGGGCATTTCAAGAATAGTACAAAACCTAGGGATTGTGAAAACCTCCCTAAGGGAGCTACAAACCTTATTGAGAACTGTTAGAGACATTGGGGAACCAGATAGGAGACGGGAGTCACTCTCCTAGCCCCACAAGAACTTTATGCTACTATTCATTTTCTATTGAATTGCAGATAACCCAGAACTTTTGTAGGGCTTTTACTTTAAACAACCTAAGAGGCGTTTCGACACTTTACATCTAGGAGAAGGGAGTCATTCTCCAGGATTACAAACAGTAGCTGGACTTTAGGGTGTTGTGTTGTAGTGACAGGGATTGAATAGGAGCCTTTTTGACTGGCATGGGTGTTGCTAGGTCTGGAAATGATCTGGGGCGACGCTAACGTCTGGACTGTTGGGACTCGGGGCTAGCTAGCCTTTTGGTTTTTAGCGTCCAAGTTTCTATCCGGGGCTACAACCAAAAGACCCGGGGCTATAACATCCTCAGCAGCCCCCTAGCAACGCCTCTGTTGACCGGGATGGTGCCTTTTTGTTTTGACCCACACAGACTTCCTGACCAGCACCCAAGTTTCTTTAGTGTAAGTAGGGAAATCCCCTTAGAGTTAGGGAAAGACAGGTTCAGTTTATCATTTAATAAATTGTCTATAGCAAACACTGTTGCACCACTTGGTCGGTCTTCATTCCTTCTCACCACACACTGTAACAAAGTTTTCCCTATGATGGACTATTTCGGCATTTCAGAGCTGCTGATTGACTCTAGGGACCCTCATAATACTGCGGCAAAAGCTCTAGCAGGGAGTTCAAGTTCTCTAAAGGCAGACATAAAATCACCACTGGACGAGTTGTCACACTATAACAAAGCAGAACATTGAAATGGAGTTTGACAAATGCAACTACTTGCCACCCTAGGTCACATGTACAGTAGGGTGATCCATGCCTCTCTGACTTGACGTGAGAATGAATTCAAGCTAAGGTAGGAACTATAGAAAGCACTATAATGGCTGATGGGAGACCTGATAGGCAGCACCTAATTCCTCCCTGTGAGCAGTGGTGGCTGCAAGAAAGGGGGAGCTCTAGTTAAAAGCAGACGGACGTTTTTACCCAGATCCAGTCTGCGGGTGCCACACAGGCATGACTCTTGAATGTTGCGGGGAGGTAAGGGGAGGGGAAAGGAAGGACAGAAGACTGAAGGTTGCAGATGCTCACCTGAAAAGAGAAATAAAGAAATATAACTACATGCCCACAAACTGGGGACACATAACTCACCAAATGATAACACAGGCAGCTCCTGTTTCTCACGGAACCACTGCCGCACACAATACATGGAAAGAATGAAACATTGTGAGTATGCCCAATATCCGCCAAACATACACCATATCCTCCCTATGGCAAAACAGATGATCACTAACAAACACTGCAGCCAGGCCCTTGCTGATCTGCTAAACTTGACACTCATCTTATGCCAACACCAGAAGACGCTACTTCCCAGGCACATACTGCCGGCATGGCGACACCCACCATGACTTCTCCTCATGCTAATTCTCTCTACCTTTAACTACACTTCCATATCACGCAATACAGCAATGAAGTGTCCCCATTGGTCACATAGGATGAAAGATGTTGGCATCCTCATAACAGACAATGGGCTCATAGATGAAGAGAGAAACCGTGGCCTCCTGCTTTACTGCTTTGGCTGCAGACATCTGTGACATTGTATTTAAATTTGTTGGCAACGAAACTGATACCTATGACAACCTAAAATGGCGCCTGTTTGCATATTTCACTCCAAGAACAAAATGCAAATTATGAAATATAAAGGTTTCACTCATTGGTTCAGAAGAAAGGAGAAACAATGGACGGCTCTGTCATGATTCTAAAGACCGGATTCACACACTGACACGTCCAGAAGGAGACCAAAGTGGCAAGTTACAGGAGGAAGAGAATAACCTTCATTCTGAAGAAACCTTAAACAAAAGTCTCCTTTGTTAAATGATATGTTGGCCATGGGAAGAGCCTCTCTCATGGCCGAATCCCTAACAGAAATTCAATGCACGAACATCGAACACAAACAACCTGACATGTTGTGCAAGTTACGTTTCAATCCTGTACGACGCAAACCCAGTGAGGGAAAATGCTATCGATGTGGATACGATCTCGCACATCTCAATCATTTTCCAGGCCTCAGTCATGAATGCTATGGATGTGGAAAAGCTGATCATATTTAGCCTGTGTGCAAATAGACCACAGCACACGCTCAGACACTGTGATAGCTGAACTTGCAGAGTCGAAGAAGCCAAACCTACTCCACCAAGATACTGGCACACCAGACTTAGGGCCTCATCTCGAGTTGGGCTGTATTCCCGGCTGTAATACCGGCGACTGTAATAGCCCTAGCACCGACCGGCTCGGTGGTATTACCACCGGATCACGAGTTGGGCCTTAACACTAAATCCCCATTCCTGATTGGGTCCATTGCATCCAATGGGGAATTTTCGTTGCTAATAATGCGGGCTAATACAGCCGGCTGTAATACTGCCAAAAACAGGGATTTTCACCCCCAGAAAAAAGCTGGAGGTAAAACAGCCGATTTAGCGCCCAAATCGTGATAGGGCCAGCCCTTAAATGTGGCAGTAATACCGTTACCACTGCATTTAAGGGCTACAGCCCAACTCGTGATGAGGCCCTTAATCAAAGAAAAAAAACACCCTATACTGAGAGGCAGCCCCAATGAGGGAGCCCACTCACCTTTAAGCAATGGCGTATCATCCAGTGGGTACATCTTTTAACTGGAACATCCAAGCCAATGGTCACAAGCTAGTGATATCACTACAAGAAAATAGATAAACGATTGACTTCCTCACAGACATAGGAGTCATTCTGAATGTCATGGAAGAATAAACCTGCATACATCTACTTCCATAGCCACGTTGAAGCAACTTCAAAATGATATGTATCTGTATGGAGTGGCCACATACTGCCATGCAAAGACAAAATAGAGGCAAACATCTGACACAAAGACTGTGGAAGAACAATCAAAACAATTGTACCACTCCCAGGAGTGAATCGTTGGGGCACTCTTTTTCAAGAATGCCATGCAGATGGGCATGCTACATGTGATTTGCCATATCCTGGTCAATACAGATAGGTGCAACATGGAACTAACTGACAGATGTTTTCCTGCATTCTTCCAAAGTTTGGTGAAATTATATGGATGCTGCATCAAGTTGCGCATTGATGTATTGATAAGTCTGATGGTTCAACACTACCGAGGAATGCCTTTCAATGAACATATGTAGGTTGAAGATTAACTTAAATCGTTCCTATAACAAGGCATCATTGAAACAGACAGAAGCTACACACAATTTGTCTCTCCTATTGTTTCAACCCCTAAACCGTGAGGCGAAGGCAAGATCCGCATATGTGTGGATATGTGCCTGCCAATTGAGGCCATACAGAAAGACATGTGGCACCTAGAACCAACTCAATGGAGTCACTGTATTGTCTAGTCTTGTCTACTAAAGGGTTATCAACATTTAGAACTCGACCATGCATCACAATTCATCACAAGCTTTACCATACACAAAGGCATTTTTAGATACAAGAGGCAGAACTTTGACATCTTGTCAGCTGCCAACACTTTCAGAAGGAAGGTAATCACACATTCGGATCTTTTCAATCTATGGCAATGATATCCTGGTGTTCGGGTTGCCTCCAGGGACACATGACAATACAATAGAAAAGTGTTGTATGGCACATGAGGATGTACAGTTAACTCTAAACAAAGAAACGTGTGAATGTAACCAGCCCACTCTGAAGATTTACTGACACATTTTCTCTTGCAACAATGTAGAGCACATATGCCCCCACAGGAGTAGTAGCTACCACACATAGGATGAGACAGAAGATATAGTTTCTTTCATTAGTTAACATGGTGGATGTCACACTCAAATAATGTAAACTATGTCAATGTATCAGAAGATAGGTGAGGCATGGCCCCAGATCCTGAAAAGGTGGATGTTCTCACAGTGACACCTCTTCTCATGTATCTATCATTGCTAAAAATGTTCTCAGGAATGGCAAGCTACTGTGTGTGTGCTATATTCAAGACTTTGCACCCATAAGGGCCACCCTGCGAGAGCTCACATGGCAAGGGTGTGAATACATTTAAAACACTGAGTGCTAACAGGCATTTTAGGATATCAAGAGGAGAATTGCAGGAGCTGAATGCATGACCTATTACTGCTCTGACCTATGAACTGAACTGATAATGCACGCTCTGCAAGTTTAGATGTGGTGCTAGCTCAATTGGAAGATGGTCAAGATATACCACAGAAAATTGTATTGCTTGCAAGATGCAACATGACTGACACTGAACAGTCATACTCCAAGGCAGAAATGGAAAGCCTGGCTGTGGGCTGGAAATGTGAGTGCCATTTTGCATTTGTTTTTTCTATGGTAAAGGTTTCATGATGATCTATGCAGGGCTAACAAATCAAGAGATGGTGCAGAAGATTACAAGACTACAAATTCAAAATGACCCACTGTCCGGGAAAGCAACACAAACACAACCTTCAAGACTTCTTAATACACCACCCACTTGCCAGTTCTAACAGCAAGCCATATATTGCTGAAGAATACATCAACTTCATTACTCAAAATAGCAGGCCTGTCCCAAAAACCATTGAAGAATTAGCAGCGGACACAGAAAGAGATCCTGCCTTCGTGGTGGCCATGTCCCTCATGATAATCCAAAGATGGAGACATGACACAGGCATAGGACATCAAACACCAGCGGTCAACCATGAAGATTTGAAAATACTACAACTCCGACACTAACCCCTGAGGGCCTTCTAAGAAGAGACAATGAAACAGTAATACCAGATGTCTTTTCCGACAATGGCTCACCATTGTAGAGCACATAGTCCACCACAGTGGTAGTAGCTAGCACAATAGCATGAGACAGAAGATATGGTTTCTCTCATTAGTTAACATGGTGGATGAAACACTCAAATCATGTCAGCTATGCCAATGTATCAGAAGCTAGGTGAGGCCTGAAACACTTCAGATGTCACCACTAGCCGATGGAAAATTAGAAATCGTATCAGTCGACTTCTGCAGACTCTTACCACTGGGTCATACATCCATACATCCTAGAAGTTGTTGAGGACTACTCTAGATACACTGAGGTGCCCATTGTTCCGTCCTCCACTGCTGCATCTGTCATACCAGCACTGGACAAAATATAATAATTCTTTGAAACACCACAAACCCTAAACTCCGGTAATCGACCTCCATTCACTATTTCTGAAATCAATGCATTCGCAAATTATCTCAGAATCCATGATCAATCCCCTATGCCTTCCAGTGAATGGACTGGTGGAGAGATTCAGGGAAATCATAAATAATGCAACAAAACTCTGTACCATCACTTGCAAGTGCATGACACAGGGACTGTGCCAGCTGCTTCAGGATTACATAGACACCCTGCATGGCACCACTAACAGGTGCCCCTCTGAACCCATGTTAAAAACAGTTTTTAATGAGGCAAAATGTGTTCTCCTGAATTCTCCAATCCTTCTCAAATCCCTAGGGACAAAGATACCTTGCAGGCACATGATGACACAAGCTGATTAAAGGAGGCATGTTTAAATGCCTGACATCTACACTGGAGACCTGGTCCTTGTCAAGCACACAAAGCTGTCTCGCGCTTTGACCCGCCTCCTTTGAATGTGCCTCACTTGAAGAGATCCAGCATTACTGCAGGACAGCAGCCAGGAACAGTAACCACCAGAAATTCCTCTTAGTTCAGAAGATTTGAGAAGGAGATGTATAGCCTGGAAGTACTATCAAAACCATTGGAGGGGCAAAAACAGTGCAAGTCCAGCACCTCTGCTTGATGTGCCCCAAACCAATGAGTCAGAAGGGAATGGCCCGCTCGCACAGAAGCCTCCATGCTCAGAAGATCTCAAAGATGTGTGAGGTGGCCTGAACAACTGATAAAGGAAATGGACTAGCTAGACAGTTGCACTTTTTCTTCAAGGCAATGGGGATGCTGTGTTCTACCCGATCCTCTGCTGGAGCACTACATGGCTAGGATGTGTTGAGGTTGAGAGAGGGATAAGGGCAAGAGACAGGAAGGAGAGGACAGAGCGCGCCAGGAGACCAAGTGCAGCAGACTGTGACAGAATGCCATTGGGTGAGAGCAGACAGCACAATCTGTATTGATTTTTTTTAAATACAATTCTGCAGATAATTCTGTTTCTGAATGAGAGGGCTGCTCATCACATCCCTTTTATAAAATGATTCATGCCAAAATGATAAACGAAACATGTGTTGTTGTTGATACAGCCTCCTGGCACCCTCAGTTCAAAGGTCACATATGCATTACATACAGCGAATGGACTGCAGCCAGAGGTGGATTTCTTAACTATCCGCCCCTCTGATCTAATTTATTATAATTGTGCAACCCAGTCAGTGTGGTGACACATAATGATGTAAATATAAACAAGGGTCAGTTGTGACATGGTGGCTACTAAAATCACACAAGTAGACATCCACAGCAATTTGATATCACATTAGTGTCCGTTTTGGGAGCAGGGCCTACCTATGACAGTACAGATGGGTATTAATGTCTGGTTTGACTGTCTCTACAGCTCCATGTGGGACAATGGCCAGACAGCTGACTTTTTATCCTCCTGCAAGAAGGACGCCTTTATCTCATGGCACAGGAACACTCACCATGTGGTCTTTTGAGAATCGGTGCTTCAAGGTCAGCACTAACGTAAGAAAGCCACACTCACACTATGGTGCTGACCACTGGAGTCCTTTTGAAAAGTCAGCAGACCTGGGAAGGGAGTTAGAGTAGGCAGAAGAGAGAGGTGGGCTGTGTGAGGAACCAGGAATGAGACACAGATACCCATGGTTTTGGTCATAAACCTTTATTTACGAAAGAAAAGAGGTTTGGGGAATGCCTCTCTGTCCTTTCACTAAACCGTGTTTCCCTAGCTCAAACAAAACTAAGGGACTGTCGGATTTCAGAATGTCCAAAATAAAATGTCCTGTGTCCAAAGTACTATTCTGGCCCTTCTAAAAATCACCTCTATGTTGAAAAGGGAAAATTAATGTTTCCTTTAGTAGTGTATAAATGTAAAAAAGGAAAATGTGTAACTCCAACACAAAGGTACCAGAAGGAGTAAGTTCCTTGTTCCAGAGGGTGGTTCCCATTCCGCCAAAATTTCTTTTCACTCTGTTGTATATTCAAAAATACCAGTTCCTCGAGTTTCTCTTGATCAACAACACAACCGGTACACAAAACAACTTGGCTTTAAGTCTTTGGGCCTCATTACACGGTAGGCGGTAAGGGTTTACCGGTAGCGGTAAACCCTTACCGCCTTACTACGAGTTCCCTTTGTGAGACCCGACCTTAACGGCTGGTTTTACCAGCTGTTAAAGTAGGGTGCCGCAAAGGGACCTTGGTGCTAAGTACGGTACCGCAATTTGCGGTACCGTAATTAGCGCCTTCCCCATTCCCATTATGCTCTATGGGGGCAAAAATGGGAATGGGGAAGTGCCTTGGTGAATGGGGAATTTCCGCCCCCGCTCACCTTGGAGTAGGGCAGTAATTCCGCCATCCACCAAGGCGGACACGTTAAAATACCGGCGGCAACCATGGCGCTAATAGCGCCATGGTTACCGCCTACCGTGTATTGAGGCCCTTTATCTTGTTAGGATACCTGGTGTACTCTCCTGCTAGGTTTCCACTCCTCTTCTCTTGTTAAACAATACAGCTGGTACACAAAACAACTTGGTTGTGAGTTTGTATCTTTGGTAGGATACCTGGTGTACTCTTTTGCCAGGTTTTAACTCCTCTTCGCTATGGTTTAACATAGCCTTTTTGCTAATCCTTATATATCCTTCTCAGGTGATGTATTTCACATAGCTGTTCAGGGCTTTCTCCTACAACCACACTTCCAACTGCCTGGTATACTGCCCTAACAGGGCTTTCTTATATGAACACACTTGCAACTGCCTGGCCTACTCTCCTGCCAGGGCTTTCTTATATAAACATTCCTACAGCCCTGGCAGGAGAGTATACCAGGAAGCTGCACTATATGAACACACTTGCAACTGCCTGGTATACTCTCCTTCCAGGGCTTTTCTCATGTGGGCTCTGCACACACTTCCAAACTTGATCATCTCTTATGTTTGCTTTATCTGAGATTGTATGTGCCTGGTGTACTATCCTGACAGGGCTTCTCGTGTATCTGCACTGCATACCCTCACAAACTAGAAAGTCTCTTACTTTCATACTGTCCTCCCTTTTCAAGAAATGCCCACTTGCTCTTTCTCTTTTGTGTGCCTCATTTACAATTGTTTGGGGTTGGCATGGCTGCCAATATGCCCCGGTGTCCACCTCTCTCTTGGGTGGACTCATCGGCTCTTGCTGGCGTATTGTGTTTTTCCTGCAGCAAGCCAATGGCAGTTGTTCAGCATTTCCTTCCTTCATGCCATATCTGTTCCTCAGATTCTCTGCCTCTCATAGTTCCTGCTCGGCTCTTCTGCGTCATTTTGTGCTTCCGTAAGGTGAAGGCTACGTCTGAAACACCCTAGTAGCCCTCTGTTGGCTTGTGGCATTCCTGCATCCTGTTCTACTTCTCGGTAAGCTTCCATTTTCCTTGTCTCTGAGCAGGTTGGTTCTGCAGAACTCTCTCCAACCCCACAGTCTCTCAGTCCATACCAAGACGAGCAGCTTTCTCCCACCACCAGCACCCTTACGTCAACGGCATTGCCTGTTTAAATTTCCTGGCCACAGGTATGCGCTCCCAAAAACTAGAGCACAGCTTGTACTCTTGGCCTTCTTTGATCTGCATTACCCCACTCATCTTTTTCGTCACAGTATTCTTGTAGTTATGGGAATAGAAGTCCCTTCTGGACGACTTGCATGAGAAGTCTGGGGAAATGTTCTCAGTGATCATTAAGTGCATGTCAGCTCTGGATGACTTGTAGGTATAGTCTGAGAAGGTGTTTTTTATGTGTCTTTACAGGCAAGCCAAATTTTGATGGCTTACATACAGATCTTGTGAAAAGGTTTTCAGTATGCATCCTAGGTGGATGACGGAAGGTATAACAATATGCCATTAAGCCATTGGGCATGGATAGGGTATCCCCAGAAGAAAAGGGGGAACACCATGTCCAGTCTGATGATGCCATGATACTCTTCTGTCATGTGATCCTCCCTCATTAAGCTGGCCCAAGGGTCAGGATCAGGTAGCAACCGTGGTCCCCTTGCCACATGGGACAGGTCACCGCCGGGAAGGAATTGATGACACCCATGGATTCATCACAATCTGGGAGAGTGGTTCCACAATCTTGGTTTCCATTAGGGCTCTCTACTGCTTCCTGTCTCCACATTTCTTGCAGGCAGGCAAAGCTGTTTGGGTGTTTGGGTGGGATTCCAGAAGGCAAAGGTCACCGCATTACAAAAGCCTGGATTGGACCCCTTACAGTAGGCTTCTTATGGACCAATCCGATGTGGCATTTTGTCTTAATAAAGAAGGGAGCCCCCCCCCTCTTTCTTTGGTTCATCTTTGGAGTCTTACAACGACAAGAAGAATTCAATAGAACTGTCTTGGGATTACAGCCTGCGCCAAAGTCATCAGCCTTAGAGGCCAAGACAAAAGGCATCCAAGGCAGAGAAGAAATCTGTCTCCTAACCATCTCCTTCGAACAGGGGGTGAAGGGTAAAATGTTGTTGGATTAAAGTCTCTCTGCTGGCTGCATTGGAATGGGGACCTCAATCACTGAGGTGAAGGACCTCCTGTAGGTGCCAGACAACTTCCTGGAGTGGAAATGCAGAACAGAAGATCTCCCTTTACCCTGGTGCCCCTGGATTGGGACTCCCAGCAATGCAGAAGCGCAGAAGCAGCTGCAGTCCTGTTATACCACATCAAGACATCTGTGAGCCAGCATGACCGTGGTTGATGCAATTTGGCCAGATACAGAACCCATGGCACTGCTTTTGGTACTCTATGAACCCTCGAACCAGTTGCTGCTGTGTGAAGTGGCCTTGCTCCCCTGGTCCACCTTTTAAGGCCATAGTAGCATTTAAACTCTTCCGTCTCTACCTTTTCTTCAAGAACATATCTTTGAAAACTGATTTTGTTGCCCAATCTGATGCCTCAACACCATTGCTTATTAACCCATAGTGCACTTCCACAAAAGCATTGCATGTGTTTCTTTTAAAGGGGTGGGTTTTCTAGTGTGTTCTATTGCTTTCTAATTAGTTGTTTGCTTTTTATGTTTGATTAAATTCCTTATATAATAATAGACACTTGACTGGACATTCTTTTATTTTGGAACTTTTACACTAAATGAGTTTGGGTTGCTTCTGGTATCAGCTCAAACCCTTACGAAGATGTAGCCTGGCCTCGGCCCATGTTACCTTAAGAGGCAAAGGAGGTATGTCTTTTGGGCTATGTCTGCTTTTCCTTTATGATTGAGATCACTGCTGGTTTAGTAGTAGTGTGAGGCTGAGGAGGTGGTTTAGCCACTACTCAACCCAGTACTCCTACACAGTGATAGTCATTTTGTCAGAGTCGTGGACAGCGATGGGATATGATATTGACTAGGCCTGCAGCTTAGTCATTCAAAATAAAAGACTGAGGTTTCAACGTTAGAAATACTGACAGACCAGTGCCCTTCATGAGATACGCTAGAAAAGGGGACTTCCTCAGGCAGTAAGGTTCTTAAGCCTGATTTGCTTGACCGCCCCTGAGCTATAGAGGAAGGTAGCATGTGAAGGGGCACAGGGGGTCAGTAGTGATCTGGAGCCCCAGCCAAGGTACCCATTCCACTGGGGGGTGTAAAAAAAGGAGAAGGACAGTGATAGAACCAGTTGTTCTCTTTGTACTTCCTAAAGAGTGGAAACTGTGCTAGGCCCCTAGAGGGAGGCCCAATTCCTGACACTACTCAGATATTATTGGAGCATGTCTTCATAAATGGGGGGAAGATGTCCCACCTTGATGGGCACGGGTACTAAAGTCACAAATGTCTGGCAACAATGGGTGCATATCCCAGTCCCAGACCAGCTAGTAAGGGGCTGTAATGGTTTTAGCTACTGTCCATTGGTAATGTAAGAGCTTAGTTGGTGGGGGAAACCTCCAAGAGCTGTCTTGCAGTTAAATACTCCATTCCAGTGGGTTGTCAGTTAGATAATGACCTCCCAGATCCAGTTATAGTCGCAGCAGTCACTAGAGAGAGAGCTCAGAGAGAGAATTTTATGAACACTTGAAGCCCTGATGCTTTGTCTGCTGGCAATCACGAGATACTAGGACCTGCTCCAGGTGGTGCCCTGAGGTGTCTATTGAAGTAGCATGGAATTCAGTGAGTTCTAAGGCAAGGTGCACCCAAAGTTTGCTTGTTCACCCAGGCTGCAGGCCATTCCCACTGGACCACACTCCAGAAAATCTGGCCAGTCTCTTAGAGGTGATTGGGACATCCGACAGCTTGCCAGATCATTTTTACAGGCCCCAGGAGAGTGAAGTAAATGAAGAAATCAGTACACTCCTTCCAGTCTTGCCAAAACTGGTAGGTCAGGAGGGGTGACCAAGATCCCCTTAAATCGAGTACCTGTGGTCGGGTGATCTTTTGGGAGGAAAGGGAAATTCTCTCTGTTGGATCCCCCCAGGAAGCCATATCTGACATTGTACCCGACTTCATTTCTGTGGCTATGCAGATCTCACACAAACGTCATTTGGCCTCTTCCTATCAATTCGATTTTCAACGCTTGAAAGATGCTTTGTGCAGAGCCCCGGTTCTTGAGTTCCCAGACTATGTGCAGGGATTCATATGCCTGACAAGCACCTATAAATATGGAATTGGAGCAAACTCAGCTCCGATGAGCTCAGAAGAGGTTGATCAGCCCATTGTCTACCTGTCATGCAACGTATCTGCACCCAGCATGGTCACCCTCATTGGAAGTTGCAATGGCGACTTCACCAGCGCTGTTCATGTAGCCAGCGTACTATCGCCACAAGCAAAACAAGGACCACGTCACATGCCGGAAGACTGGTGTGTATCGTCATCACGCAACCCGGAACATTGTACACGGCAACCCGTGGAAAGGATGTAAGATGGTCAGGGAAGGCCCCCAGCACGTCTCAAACTAAGTTAGTCCCGTGTGTGTTTGGCCTTGTGCTGTTCTTTGCGATCGAGTTTGGTGTACCACACTCTTTGGTTTTGCTACTCGACTGCATTTGGCTTGATCCTCCTGCTTCGACATTCAGTCTAGTGATCCCCCACCCTCAGACTCTGCCTGCATCTGGACTCTGCTTACTCTCATATGTTGTACTACTTTCCTGCATTTCTTGGTATTTTGACCCGCCACACTCTGGACTCTGCCTCGGTCTTGCAAATCCTTTTTGGGAGTTTTGGTTTGTTGTGACTGTTGTTCTCATTAGTTGGCCTTGCATATTTCATCATTTAACCTTCTGACTGTGTCATCTGGAATACTGGAACCTATTTCTACCTGGATCTTTTTCTGGAATTCCCTGGTGATTCAACAGGCCTCCCCTGATAATCCAAGCTAACATATAGGTTTGGCGAGAGAGTCCGCCATGATGGCTGCGACTCTCTGAGCTCTGTCTCACCTACGGTAATCAGCCCAGATATCCTGCTATATCCTGCAGTTTCCATGGTGCAGAGGTCAGAATATGTGTGCCCTGATACCATTGTGCCAGTGCTGGTAAATTGTGGAGATGTGATTCGCCCTTCTGACTGCCGAAATATTGCCTTGTTGGATTGGGGCCTGACGCCATTGGAGCTCATGAGCACAAGGGTTCACAGATGCTGATGCCTGGCGGGAGCCAGAGAGGAGCTACACAGGGGCATCTCGGCTCCCAGTAATGCGAGGTGGTGGTATGGGACTTGGGGAACATGGGAGGCACTGAGAAGGCCAAACTTGAAGAGGGCTGCGGAGTGCAACACTGGGCAGGGTCCTGTAGTACATCACTGCAACTCAGTAAGAATTGAATGAGCAAGGCTTTGGCTGTCTGGCCTTTCTGGACTGCATCACCTAATGTGAATTGGAGGGGGACTGCTGTGAGCCCAGTCAGAAGGAGGACCTGATCTGTTTTGGTGTGCTTTAGCTGCAGGACCATTTGTCGGCCTTATTTTTTTGTTCAAGTATAATCCCTCTTGGTAAATTGTACTTTAGAGGTAACATGTGCATTCCTGATAGCTGGTGGTACACAAAGCACCTGCATGCAGAGGAGACCTTATAACTGTGTGCACCTGTGATCTGAATTATAATAGTAGTGTAACCTAGTCCACCTGTTGGCACATACATCTGTAAGTATATGCTATGCTCAGTTGTAGCATGGTGGCTACAAGCATCACACAATTATATAGCCACTTCAATAGGAAAGCAAACTAATGTCATTTCTAATGGGTATTAGTGTCTGACCTCATTGCCCCACAAGGCAGCTGTGGAGACAGTGGTCAGGTTGCTGCCTTTTGATCCTGCAGCAGAGAGGGTAACACCTTGTTCTCGGGGCAAAGAACTCCTCCACCCTACCACGAGGTGTCTGTGGAAGTCAGTGCTTAAAAGGCAACAAGGACATAACAAAGCCACACTTGCACCAAGTTGTTGACCACTAGAGTCCATTTGAAGCCACCAGACATGGGAAGGGGGCGGATTGAGAGTAACCAGAAGAGAGAGGTGGGCTGATACAGGGGTTACACCATCTTCGGATCTGTTAGGGCTTTCTACCACTTCCTGCTGCCCCCACTCACTTTTTCGTGCAAGCAAGGTACTCTGGGTGTGATGTCAGAAGGCAAAAGGCACTTGTTACAACACCTGGATTGCGTTGGACCCATCCCCTGTGACATTTTGCATTTCTTAGAAATCGGGCACCTCCTCCCTCTTTGATTCATCTTTGGACTCTTACAAGGACATAGAGGATTCCCTGGACCTCTCATGGAGGATTCCCTGGACCTCTGTTGGGAGTAACGCTTGCTCCAAGTCCTTGAAGGTGAAGGCAGAAGACATCCAAGTCAGTGGAGATGTCGCGACCATAACCTCTGGCCTGGGAAAGCAGGACCTCTGGCCCTCGCCACAGTATTCCTGCAAGGCCCCAAGGGCCCAATCATGCCCCTCTCGGCTGTCCTGGAACCAGTCCTGGCGCCTTTGGTGCCAGGATCATGTGGCAGGTGGAGTTTCCATTGGGGAATGGACCAACATGGCTGCCCCCACAAGGATCGACGTGGTACTGCATCATGCAGTCTAGCATCCAGGGCGTGGTCTGCCCTGGAGGCACCTGGGATACCTGCTGGCTATTCAAGCCATGCCCGAGCAGAGGCACGCGCTTTGCATTGTTCTGCACTTGCAGCGTGACGTTCACCAAGACCTGCTCGCAGCATCCTTGGCCTGCATCTTCAGGGAGAAGAAGAACACCGCTATTCCTCCTTACCTGCTCCGCATCCAGCTCCTCGATTGCTCCGGAATCCTCCCTGGAACTTGTCTTTTTCCACAAGCAACATCCTAGTGAGGAGAGACAAGAAGAGGACAATTAGTAAGCTTTTGTCTTCCGATTCCATCGCCTCCAGTCTCCGCTTACTTACCGAAGCTCTCCTGGAAATTCAACCGCTACCCGGATATCTTCCATTCTACGCTCCACTTCCATCTGGCCGCATTTCTTCCAGGAACCTCTCGGCGACCTGCAAGGAAGAATAGCACAGGTTAGCCTTATATAAAAGATGCTCATAGCGCCGCACTTCCCGCATTCTCTTACCTTCTCGAGCAGTGCCCTCTCCATCAGCTCGACGTCTTCATCACCCCTTCTGCATCAACGAGAGAAGGAGAAGGTCAACAGGGCAACAACAATTGCAGACACTCATTCTTTTAAAAACTAAAGACTTACCTCAAGAGTGGAGTTGCAGCCGGCCTGGACTCCCGGGCCCACGCCAGTGAAGTAACTCGGCGGAAAGGTGCCCAGCCACAACGCGCCCCTGCACAGAATGGCAAGACAGAAATCGCACCTTATCGAAATGTAATGTGAGGGAGTCTCCAAGGGGGTCTCAAGGGGAACACTTGGGAGTTGGGCCCCGAGAGAAGGTGATTGTGGCTAAATCTGAACTCCTGTCTTCCAGAATAGGCCCACGGCAGCGCGAGTCCCCGGGGAAAGTGAATCCGTCCCAGAAGCGCTCCAGACGAGTCGGGTGGCGTCCCTGTGAATACAAGGTGAGCGTTACAGGAGAGCTCTGTCCCCTAACCATTCACAGGGAATAATGGGAGTGAGCGTCTGTTGGAGCAAGGCCTGTTAACTGGGATAGCCGACCCAGCCCTTTAAGACGAGGTAGCAATACTTTGAGATGAATGGGGATGCAGAAGATACTCAAACATCAATAATCAGACTAACTCAGAAAGTTGGCAAAGTTTGACTGTTTTAATGTCAATTATCTAAAAGAAGGAGTACAACGGACATTAACGGACGTCTCACAGCATAATCTCAAAGCAGTTTATAAAAAACATGAGTTATATTGCAAAAACTTGTCATTGCCAACGTCATCCTATGTATTTGCTCACGTCATCCTACGTGGCAAACTACAAAAACCTAGTGGCAAAAGTGATTGGGACTAAGGGAACATCTAGGTATACGTTCCATACTAGTCTAAGAAAGTGATAGGGTCTTCAACGTCAGGTGGGGCAACTAAGCCCTTCCTTCAACAGGTCACTATGAACGTCACTAAATACACGACGTCCCATTGGTTACACAAACTATAGGGCCCTTAACTAAGTGGTTGTCAACCTTACATCCATCAGTACTTTTCCACCTACGCCAGCAGCACGCAAGCTGGTCTCCAGGTGCTGGTGGGCTGGTCATAACCATAGCTTCCCAATAATTAGCATATCATCTATCATCACCTCAGTGTTCTGCGCGTCAATTAGGCTTTGAACTTGACCTTGGAAATGTTCTTTGCTCTGGAGAAAACGAGGGAGTGGAGGCACGCTCCGTCTCCTTGCGTAGGTGTGGTTTGTCATGATTGTCCATTTTTACCTCTCCACGTGACTGACGACCACATATTTGAGCTCTGGTGAATTTAAAATATTATTATTTAATGAACCAAGGACGTCTTCCTTGTTTTCGTGCATGTCTTCGGAACAGGAGTTTTGTTCTTTCACACGAATATAACGAATGTCTGCTCATCCCAGGCTGACACAGCCTTGGCTTCTTGGGGCTGGTCCAGAGTTGCCTTTATGAGATTCACTCCTGTATTTCAAATGCTTCCTTAACTGCGACACACTGGAAAAGGCCTTCCTTTTTCTGGATCCAGCTCTGCTATAATGCGTAGTGAAATCGTCCATAGTTTATGCATTACGTTGGCGCTTGCTGCAATCAATTCACTACATAGCTAGCCTCAAGAATACTTGTGTCTGCTTGCGTTTCATTGCATCTGTACACCTGTAAAATAACTGGATATCTTCATCATTTCTGCAGCATAAGCCTCTTCATTTCGAGCCTGAAATGTTACTTATCTTTGATGCTTTCTTTAATGCTTATAGAATATCTACGTTCTCTGGTCTCTGCATCTCTTCTGGGTGTGTCAGTCTTACTTCGTGTGACGTCACCACTCTGCTCTTTTGCTAATTTCTGACCCTTCTTCTGGGATTTCATTCAAATGACCCTCATACTGTCTTGTATGCAGGTATGGCTTTCTCAATGGGAACCTTGCCTCCAGGATTCTCCTTGGTATTGGAATTTTCACTGGTACTGCATGTGTTTCACACTCTGGCTCCCAACATATAGGCAATATATGCGAGATGCTTGAGTTGGGGGTACTTGGCTCCTTCTCTACACCTGTCTGCTGGCTGGACTGGAAGGGGCCTTGTTTACTGGAGGCAAAGGACCCTTTGTTGGTGCCAGCCAACTTCCTGGGGTGGAAATGCAAAACTGAAGGATTCACCTTGCTCAGAAGCCCTAGATTGGGTCTCCACATAACCCAGAAGCAACTGGAATCATATTCTACCAAATCGAGAAGTTGGCGAGCTGGCTCGGCTGCACTCTGCACACTTTGAGCTGATACAGGACCTTCAGTACTACTTTCGCCACTCTATGAACCTTCGGACCTCTTGCTGAATTTCAAACCATTCAGATGCAAGCTTGATACGCTGCTGTGGATCGCTTCGATTAACCCAATGGCGGACTCAACATTGTGGGACCAACTGACTTGAGTATCGAATCAACTGCTGGCAGCCATCAACTTGCCTGCTTCGAAGCTGAATGGACCCACTAGACCCATTGTCTGTTTGCCGACTCGACAGCTGGCCCAAACCGCGGAAGCCATTGTCTTACCATCTCTTAGGCCGACTTGACCTGTCAGGAGCCCACACCTTCGAACCAACTAGATGCCAAGCACCAATGGGATTGCATGGACTCGAACGGCCTGACATCGACTCGACTGCAACTATAGTGCCTAGAAGCACGGTTTGATTCTGTCAAACCCCAAAGTCAAATGTGAATAGGTCCTGTCCCCCCTGGTTCACATTTTAGGACCATTTTAGTTACTTTTAAGCACACACCCCCATACCTTTTTATCGAAGAACACATCTTTAAACACTTACTTTGTTGCCCAATCTGTTTGCCTGGAAACTCCTACTTATAAACCGAGAGTACCCTCTCACAAAGGTTCCCTTTCTCTGTGTTTACTGGGGTGGGTTTTCCTACTGTCTTCTTTTTAATTGTTAATGTTTTATTGTTTGATTAAAGTCCCTGTATTTTTATAGAACCTTGATTGGTCATGCTTTTATTTTGCAACCATTGTTCTTAAAATGTTTGGGTTGCTATCAGCTCACATAGGCCCTGAAGAGGTAGCCTGCCTTTGGCCTACATTACCAAAAGAGCTGAAGGAGGTATGCTTCTCAGACCGTGCCTGTTTCACCTTTTTAATTGGGCTCATCGCTGGTTTAGTAGTAGTCTGGGGATAAGAAGGCAGTTTAGCCACTACTCGTCCCAGTACTCCTACAGAGCAGCAGTCATTTCGTCACACTGATGTACGCCTCTAAAGAGAATTAAAATATAACTTCTAATCTGACTCAAGACGAACAGTAGTAAACACAAACCTACCGCCAGGTTGGCTGAATATTTGTAAGGGCTTTTGGGGGCCCATTGCAACATAATGTTTTTGGGCACCCTTCCCTACAGCTGGGAAAAAATATGAGGCGCATGGGGTGCTTAGATTATAATGGAGACAAAGTGCTTCAGCATAGTGGTTGATAGTGGTTGATTATCAATGGACAGGCAGCCAGCCAGGAGCTGAAACACTAAGAGCCTAATTCACAGAAGCACTTTATAATGGCAAAACTCCATCCGAAAGCGTTCTGTGAATTAGACCCACAGACTTAGTTTACACTTCTGCTAGAGGCAAAGGCTTCAGCCCCTGGGTGCAGCGCAGGAAAGCATCATCCTCTCACACAGATATGGTGGGTGGTGAAGGGGTCACACTTCATCGAGTGAAATGACCATTTATGTGAGGCAATAGCACTCCACCATCCCCGCCACTATAGCACTGCCACCCTTCCATGCTGCGGATTTAACAGCTTTGAAATATCTTCCCTGCAAACATCACCCCAACATTGCTAGTGGCGTTTACAAGCGGGCATTTGAGTTCCTGCTGTAATTGTCTCCTAGAATCAAAACAATCGTTTGGGAGCGTTTATCAGACAATACAACAAACATACGGGGTCATTAAGGAAGTACTCCGGATTGAAAACAAGGTGTTAAAACACGCGTGTATGAGATTTTCGTGTTGTTTTGAGGCAAAGTGGTGACTAACCGTGTCGCCATGCCTCCATGCCTCCCTGCTCTGCCTCAAAACAGCATATGGTTTAGCGCAAGCATACCTGTTCATGCTGACATGAAACCAATGGATTCCAGTAGAATCTGCCTACTTTCTACACCTGGAAAAAGCACGCGGATCCACAGTAATCCATTGGTAATGCCTCCCGCAATCGTTCTTTGCAGGAGGCATTTACAATTATTTGCACACAGGTGCAAAAGTAAGGGTTCCCTTCCGTTAAATGTACTGTCTAAAAATGAACATTTATTTCCAGGGCTCTTTTGGTTACCAATCCAGCCCTGCGGGTCAAGGAGACTTGGACACGTTTTGTGTCGCCTGAAGCCACGGGTAAGATTGCCCTTTCTCCCCCTGCACAAGCTCTAATGGCATTAGAGTTCTTACCATCGGTCTCTATTGAGTCATAGGGGGCCTTGGCCTTTGTAAGAGGCCCTCGCACTCGGCTCAGCACCGCTGTCTTTGGTTGTGATCCCGTACCACATAATAAAGACATCTGAAGCCGGTTCTTTTTTTTTTTTTTACAAAGTTCAGCCTACTGGACCAACATGCATTTCTTGCTGATATTTGCAAAAGCATACCACACAATGCAGTTTTGAATGGCATACTGACTGCTCAGTATGCAGAGTCGAATGTAGTCAAACCTGTTTAAGGCCATGTTTAGATAGAAACAATAGAATTGGGTTTGCCTTTCTGCTGCCGACTTTTTTTTTCACTATATCAAATGGATTTCCTCATTCCTGTGGTCCTTGGCTTGCTTGATGATCCAGATTCTGAGAAACTAATATTCCATGCAGGTGTATAAAAAAGGGTTAATTATGCTAATGGGCGCAGACAGCAACATCTTTCCATTCTTAGCTCTGGGAAAAGGCATCATTAAAAAAATTACGAAGTGAATTCAGGCGAGGACATGGAACCTTCTTGAACGTTTTTTTTCCTGAAATGTATACAAGAATTTGATTGGGCAGGAAGTGTGGGTCCCTTCTGATTTAGTGACCCCTAACCGACTATGGTTTAATACGAGACCGGGTTATTCCATGGGGGCTCCAGAAGATTCTGATCAAACTCCACAATCACCCAAACATACAAATTAAATGAAACCTTGAAGGAAATGTATCTAAATAAATCCAGACTATGCTAGGACGGCTATTTAATATGGGAGATTTAAAGGAAGCAGAGGGGCAGGCCTCATTTGTCTCTCCGAAGTGAGGTGAGTTGCGCCATAATTGGATTTCATATGCCGATGATTTTAGGTTTTTCGATTGTACCCGTATAGGTTTACAGAGGGTGCTTTGGGCATTTGCTAAATATGCAACGGCCAAATCAATATGCATAAAACAAACATTCTGCAATTCACAACTACTGAAAGATCAGCTTGTTTCACTTGGGTTATACATAATGAACTGCTACCTAAGGCGTAGGCTTTCCTGTACTGAGTAAGCCTGTACTGTACAATCTTTGGGATTTCTTGAGAAATAAACTTATTGTGCTGTCTGGCCAGCTGAGAATGATTAATAATACATATGGCAAGCTGTTTTTGGCACCTCTAGTTAACTACTTTGAGGGTGAAATAGTGCTGAAGCTCTTGTATGGTACAGAAATGATGCCATCATGGGTGCTAAGAAGGTTGAAGAAATTGGAGCCCCTAATATGGTGAAGGGCTCTCGGTCTACTAAACGGTACTCCAATTTGAACTAGGCTTGAAATCCCTGAGAGCAAGAGCCAATTGGAAATTGCTTCTATTGTTCCTAAAAATAAATGAGCCCCAGGCTAGATGGCGATTCAGGGGATTTAGCTGCCTTGATGGACCAGGGCATGTAATGGAACAGTGGAGAACTTGGTGGAGTAGTTTTTGGAGTTATTGCAGGAGCTGGGATTTTCTAAGAGTGATCTGGTTACAAGAAAAGCGAGGACCTCAAAGAGTGCTAGCGGGCAGTATACCCCCAAATATTGCGGTGGCCACTATTTGCCCATTGAAGGGAATAAAATGATGACGCGCAGGGAGGTGATCAGGTGGCTGGGAGATCGCGGGTGGTCACTGGCAGATCCCGCTCACAGCCCCAGCCACTCGATTGGCTGAGAACCCTTCCGCGGATGCAAATAAACAATTGTTAGCGCCCGCCTTCATGGTACACTAAAACTGTCCACCATGCAAATGGGAACATCCTCTAGAGTACACTTTGTGACTACATAACAGTGTGAGGAGATTTGAGCTGACCCACATCAATGCATTGTAGGACAATTAAGTGAGAGTGGAAGGGACGTGTGCTGCCCCATTTTGCTCTTCAGCAAATAGTGAGTCTCGCGCAGAGGCACCCGTTAGCAATTATTGTCATCAAAATGCCAGGCTATCACACACTGCCAGGTATTTCCATTAAACGCCAAGCAACGCACATCATTGTCATTCACTGCTCAAGTGCATGCCCCATGGCCAGGGATATGACCAGTCAGCATAACAGCTCCAGGCTCCATTGTCCCAGTTAGCACGGCATAATGAGATGTTACTATGCTTAGATAGCACAACAGCCTGATTCCATTAGTTCTAGTTGGCACATCAGTATGAGGTTCGTTGTGGCCAGTAAGCACAGTAAGACTATCTTACTACTATCATCCCCAATTCCTACAACAGTGCCAGATTCGACAACACTGTAGGGCTATATTGGATTATGCCCAGTAAGCATAGATGTGTTAATTTAATTAAGCCCAGTTTGCATAGCAGTTCCCAATTCTGGTATGCCCAGTGATGACAGCAATAACCGGGTTTCATTATGCACAGTTGGTATACTAAGGCAACATAGCATTATGCATGGTTACCACAGCAGTATGATATTCTCTTATATTCAGTTAGGACATCAATGCTATGTTCCAGTATGACTGCTTGGCTCAATAAGGCCAGATTCAGTGGCAGATACCATTATGCCCAGTTGGTAAACAATTCCAGCTTACATTATCCCCAGTTATCCTAATAATGCCAGATACTATTATGTTCAATTAGAACAGTACTGCCAGATTCCATTATGCTCACCTACTTCAAAATAGCCAAATCCCATTATACCCAGGTATTAACGTAGCACCAGATTCCATTGTCCCCAGTTGCCACAACACTGCCAACTTGCATTATACCGAATTAGCTATTCACGGTCATATTGCAATAGACATTTACATCCAGTTAGCACGGCGTTGCCATATTTAACGTGCTCCTGTAGCACCTTGAGGCCAGGTTCCATTATGTCTGTTAGCAAAGTAGTGACAGATATCATCATAGCTCATTAGCAAAGTAGTGACAGATTCCATTAGGGCAAAAACAGAAGTAATACCATATTCCATCATGTCATGTTATATTGTTAAGATATCTTATGTTACAAGGGGTTTATTCAGAGTTCAAAACATTTTATTTTCACAACAGTAATCAACAACTAAAGTAAACATTAAGCAGCATAAAAAGCAACAAATCATAAACTACTATTAAACAACTCATTAAAGGGAAAGAATAGAGATGCACAAGGGAAAGAAAAGAGGAAGAAAAGTAAACAAGAAAACAGAAAAAAGGGCAGAAATTCATGCTGCAAGTACAAGAGTATCATAAGTACAATGTATATAACCATAAACAATGACAGAAGACAGTAATCTACAGAATCAGGGACACAATTATCCCAAATGAAAGTTCAAGACTATCCATAAACATCAAGAAAACATCTCCAAATATCCCAGAATTGTCCAATTTCATCCTTGTATTTATAAAGGGCTTTTTCATACATCGAGACAGTTAAAAGCTCTTCCACCCATTCATCAATATTAAAAGAAAGGCTCGACTTCCAAGATCTCAATATCATTTTTTTTGCAACCATACATGCACGAAGCAACCACATTTTCCTGCCAAAGTCAATATCATCCAGTATGGAAATATCTCCTAGAATGAACAGAGAAGCACTCATGGGGATTGCAATGTCCAGAACTAGACTCAACCGCTCACAAACCTTTTCCCAAAATTGCATTGTTTTAGGACATGACCAAATCAAATGACTAAGGGAGCCTCTAGAACGGTTACATTTCCAGCAAAGGTCAGTGTCCAAAAGTTGTCTCCTGAACAACCTCTCCGGAGTCCAATAGGCCCTAAACAGTAATTTCGTTTGAGAAGCTCTGAGGCCCCAATCCAAACTCACCAGGCGAGTGTTCTCACAGCACCTCCTCCAACATCTCAAGGCAATATTTTCCCCCAACTCAGCAGCCCAAATGGTAGGCAGCCGAGGATCCCCTTTTCTTGTAGCCTTTAGGAAACCATACATGGTAGAAGCAGGGTGTGCTGCACTCGAGCATATTTCCACGGCTGCCCAGGCAGCACTTTGAACTGTCAATTGTGGCAACTCAACACAAGCTGAAATTATCAGCTTCAGTTTCCTGAATTCGGCAAACGAACAGTTCGCCATGTCATGTCATTGTGCAAGACGGGCATACGAAATCCAATTGCCATCTTCAAATAAATCTTTAAAATATTTTACACCAGCCACAAACCATTCAATCGAAAAGAGGGATTTACCTTGGAACTTCAATACCGGGTTATTCCAAATGGACGCATCTGGATGCAAATAAGGATCAGTACCCAGTCTACTCGAGAGAGTGCACCAGCAGTCCTGCAAAAAAGAAGTGAGTGCACTGGCCATTTTGGACTTACATCTTTTAGAAGACAACAGGGCTTTAGGATCCAGTTGGGATACTGCACCACACTCCCAAGACACTAGATCGGAATGTTCATCACCAGAGCCAGCAACCTTGCACAAATGGCGAGTGGAGAATGATAAGTGGTAATCCGGGAAGTTGTGCAGATTCATACCACCCAATTTCAATGGGAGCTGAAGTTTCCAAATTGCAAGTCTTGGAGGTTTCCCATTCCAAATAAAGTTTTGCAAAAGTCTATCAATCTCCTTGAAGACATTCTTTGGAATCCTAATGGGAAGCATACTCAGGATGTAATTTATCCGAGGCGTTAAATTCATTTTAATACAGTTAATCCTGCCCCAGGTTGACAACTTCAAGAGACCTCACCTCCCCAAATCTGTTTTGAATTTCGGGAGGAGCCATGCAAAATTCATGCCAGGTAGCTTCACTATATCCGCTCCAATCCAGATGCCAAGATATTTAATTTTGTCTACACACCACCTAAATTGAAACTGAGCACAAGTGTGCCGTAGACATAGATTATTGATCGGTAGGATTTCAGATTTGCTCCAGTTAACCTGTAGCCCGAAAACATGGAGAAACAGTGAACATCTTGCATCAGGTGTGAAATAACGACAGCAGGGTCCTGAAGGGCGACCAACAAATCATCCGCGTAAAGCCAAAGCAAGTTGTCCCTGCCATTCCCAATAATGGGCTGAAGATTTGCATCCATTCTTAAGCACACCGCAAGTGGTTCAATAGACAAGATGACCAGGAGAGGCAAGAGCGGGCAGCCCTGTCTCGTACCTCGATGAAGGCTGAAAGCATCAGAAATAAGTCCATTCGTCAACACACTCGCAGAAGGATTGCTATATAATAACTTGACCCAGCTTTGGAAATCTTGCCCACAGTTCATCTTCCCAAGGCATGCAAACAAAAAATCCCACTCCACTCGATCAAATTCCTTTTCAGCATCAATAGCCATCACCGCAGTGGCAACAGGTTGGGTGCGACCCTTCTCAATGGTCATCAGCAAGCGTCTCATGTTGTCCGCTACCGCTCTGCCAGAGACAAAACCTACTTGATTGTCATGCACCAGAAGTGAGATAACCTTTTCCAGTCGTCCAAACAGGATTTTAGCCAATATTTTGCAGTCACAGTTGATTAAACTGATTGGGCGGTAGTTTCCACATCTGGTAGTAGACCTGTCTTTCTTTTTAAGTACTGTAATCAATGCATGTCTCATTGTGCTTGGTAGAGAACCGGACTCAAAAGCAGCATAAAAAACGTCACACAAGAGATACAGTGCAGAATCAGGTAGGGCCTTGTAAAATTCATTAGGCAGTCCATCTAAGCCAGGAGACTTACCCACAGGCAACTTTGAAATTGCGTATTTTATATCTTCGACATCCACTCTTCCCTCAAGGGCCGCTGCCTCATCAGATGTCAGGCGTGAGGAATCATGTGAGTCAAGGAAATTCTCAATGTTAACTCTTCCACAGTCTATTTCAGAGTCATAAAGTTTTTCATAGAAACCGCGAAGGATATTGTTGATATCTCTCTGCTGAGTTTCCAATGTGTTGTCCAAATTTCTGATTGCAGCAATATAGCGATCGCTTTCCGCCACCTTCAACCTATGTGCCAACAATTTCCCAGCTTTCTCACCATTCTCAAAATAATTAATCCTTTGCCTGAACAGGGCATAATCGACCTGGCTGGAAATTAGTTTGTTAAGTTCATACTTGGCCCTTCTCAATTCAGAGTTTGTTACTTCCTCTTTGCTTGTTGCAAACAAAACATTTAGGCGTTTAGCTTCGGAAGAGAGTCTCTGAATTTCTTTCGCCCTCAATTTCCTCTCTTTCTCAGTTTTGGAGATCAGCACTCCCCGGACAAAGCATTTCAACGCCTCCCAGACTGTTGATGTTTGGACATCGGCAGTTCTATTAATCTGGACGAAGCCGTCAATTTCCTCTGCTACTTCCTGCCTGACCCGGTCACTCTTCAGTATATAAGAGTTAATTCTCCATCTCGGTGACTTAACCAAAGAGTACTGCAAAGACAATTTCAATGAAACAGGCGCGTGATCAGATAGGGCAATGAGACCAATAGCCGAATCATAGCAACTAGAGGTAATCCGTCCAGAGGTCAAGAAAAAGTCAATCCTTGAATAAGTATCATGACAATGCGAGTGAAAGCTGTAGTCCCTGTCCGATGGGTGTTCCAGCCTCCAAACGTCAGCCAGACCAAATTCCCTAATTAAATTCTCCATGGATCGTTTACATTTATTCAGAGTCCTGAAGCAATCCCCATTTGATCGATCCAAGGCCGCATCCATGACCTGATTGAAATCACCTCCAACTATAATGGAATCCATGTTAAAACTCAGAAGCAGTTGTACCACTTCATGAAAAAGATCGGGTCATCTAAATTTGGCGCATATATGTTACACAGGAGAATGTCCACACCTTGTATCCTCACCAACACACAAAAAATTCTTCCTTCTTTATCTCCTTTGCTCTTAAGGACTGACATTGGCAGATTCTTTTTAATAACTATTGACACACCTCTTTTCTTACTCCAATGAGTAGAAAAGTAAGTGTCCCCTACCCACCCTCTTTTCAACGTTTCTGCCTCAGAATCTTCCAAATGTGTTTCCTGCAGGAATGAAATGTCACAGGAATTAGAACGTAGATGTGATAGAATTTGAGCCCTCTTCACCACATTGTTGAGTCCATTAACATTCCATGAGAAGATGTTCAGATGATCCACAATTTTTGTGCCCACTGTGTACAGTTCATGGTCTTAAACATGGTATAACATATGTAATCCCTGTCAGAGAACAGGACAAGGAGAGAGAATAAGAAAAAGTAAAGAAAGGAAAAATAGAATAGCAAGCACATGCCCCAAAAGGGCGCTAGACCACTGAGATATACTGGCAACGGTAACAAGTAGATGGCACACTGCACAGATACAGCCGCAAGGCAACCAAAAGTACAATGTCACAAAAAACACAAAACTATCAATAAACACCAATCCACAGTCTCCCTTCCCCACCCTAAATTTACTCTCAGCGCCTAACCTTACGGTGCAACTCTATAAGTTCAACATATCACACGGACAACCCGTACACGGAACCCAGATTATCAATCCCAAAGCCTACCCTACATAGCCCAAAACGCAACCCATAGTCGATGCAATCACAACAAATATGCAATTCAATAAGCTGGCCCTAATGCCAAAAAAGGAAATGCACTATTTGGGTGCATAGCATAGCATAGCAGAGCAACCCCCTCCATCAACAAGGAATCTGCACCATGGATCCTACTAAGTCTCACAGTATATCGAAAAAGGCTCGCCAACTAACATTCGAGGCCACTGACCAAGCATCAGCCATCTATTATCAAAGATACAGTATCAAGCTATTTCATGCCAGGCATCGCACCAACCTACAAGGCGAAGGCATAGAGACCATTGTTAGACCACAGGCAATTATCCGTTCCCCCGAGCAAGCATACCAAAGACCCGGAGCACGCACTACCTGCCACATTCCACACTCATCAAAAGACACCACTGCCCCTTTAACCGCACGAGAGATCCAGCAGCAATATTCACGGATTCAGCCGAGCACACACTGGATAACAGCCATTTCAGGCAAATTGTACCAGCACTATCTTTGGCCCCCACAAGAGACCACAGTCATAACGAACTGATCCGTGAGAAGAATCCAACTGAAACAGCCCTATTTTCCATGGCCCGACATAAACCCCTCCACAAAGCACACAAGTGGGAGCATGCATAAATTGATACAACTAGCCCAGAATCCCAATAAACCTGACAGTAGTGAAACCCCAGATCTTTTCCGGACCTAGTACCCCCACAATCCCCAAGGCTTGTCAACTGTAACAGGCAGCAGGGTGGAAATCGCCATATAAACATACATGGGAAGAATGAGCACCATTGTAAGAGGATTCAATTCAACACTACAGCTAAGTCAATGCCTAGTCTGGGATACTGAATGGAAACCCTTATTGATATATCTTTATGTCCAGTTCATGCGTTCTGGATGACTACCCCTATATAACACCCCTCTCTTGGAATCCCCCTGACCCAACTGAGCCAAGAAGTAGTTCTGTTTTGCAAGTTTAAAAGGTTTATTTGATAATTTAAACAATAGATATATATATCACGCTTTATAATAAATTAATAATTGAATATCACACTTAATCTGAGCAGTAATCAATAATGGATAGTCTGGCACTAGCACACTTCTTTATAATCAATGATGAGTGGTTATAGGATGGATAAGATAGCAACAATACTTTGATGGTTTCAAATGGATGCAATGTGGAATGAAATGCAGTACAGAAAATAACTTGATAGGATTTCAGCAAAAGACAATGTAATCACTTTCTTGGACAATTCACCCCCCCTTTTATGCAATGCAAGGAAATGGAAGGAAAGCACACAGTTCTCAGAAATGCAATCAAATGTAATTCAGTTCACCCCAGCAAGCTTAGACTACAGAAGTTTGAAACACAGGCCCAAAATGCTTTTATATGTGATAGCACTATATTGGAAAATGTGCTTTTATATGTGCTGGCAATGAAGTGAAAAATATGCTAAAATGCTTTTATATCCAGTTATCTAGTTAATATTAGTCCAGGCTCACTCTAGCAATGATTCAGGGATGGTTCTTGAGAGGCAAACGAATTTTTAGCAAGGAAACTGCTGTTTTCACACGTGGAGAAATTTGCAAATCGCGGCAAATTCGCGAGTGCGTTTTTTGCGATTGCGGCAAAAGTGTATGGAATAGGAATGCGGTTCTAGGTCTGTTGAAAAGCCAAGATTCCCAGCTTTCAGAGGAAAGTTACTGCAAGTCTCTAAGACAAACGGTCATGGAGATATGAGCGATATGGTAAAGGTCGTTTTTCAGATTTGAAATTTTAAAGTTCAAAGTGACAAGTGACAGCTAGCAACTAGAAATGACAGGTGACAGCTTTACAAAATGACAGGTGACAGTTAGGAGGCAGTTCTGGTTAGATTAAAATAGATTGAATTATATTATTTTAACTAAGAGATTGGTTCTGCACAGTTCTGCTAGGTACTCACAATATATTTAGAAATAGAATGGGCCTCGCCACGGATCTGGTCAGGTTTTCTTCACTCGCCACGGACGGTCTCTGCGCACAGCGTCTGGGTCAGCTCTACTCTGCTGGTCTGGGTCTCTGGTTCTGATCAGGTCTGTGGGTCCGGATACAGCGGTCTCCGGTTCAGCTGGTCTCTCTCTGGATACAACACTGCTCTCTGGCAAATGGCAAGGGTTCTTGCAAAGAATTCAAACAGCTCGCCTGGCTGTGATAGTGGCAATGATTTGAGGCCTGCTAAAGAGGGATTTAGCTTGTAGTTGACCTCTCTGCTACAAATTCTGAAGTAAAGTCTTGGTCTCTGAAGGTGGATAGATTGAAGTCTCTATGTTGGCTCTCTGAAGGTTGATGGAGGTAAAGTATGGATTTTCCCGGCAGAGCGTCCAGCAGCAAATGGATTTGAAGGTCCCTATCTGTCCTGACTGTCTGCTTTTATGTGTTTTGAAAATGGGTGGACAGGCTAGCTTCCTAGGCCCTACCCCTCTCCACTTGTCATTGGCCACTTCCTCCTCTTCCCCTTGATTGGGAGAATGAAATGAAGTGTCATCATGATGAGGTCTGTTTATGATACAGAGAACCCACCCCTGTCAAATTGCACACAATCTATATTTTGACCCAAAAGACATATTTGCACAGGTACACATTTGTTTACAATTACATGCACCCATCACATATCACAGGAGGTATACCCTGTCCAAATCTGCTCTTCCTGGGAGCTTGCATTCAGAAATGGCAACATTTGCCCTTTTTAACTGGTTTCGTAATATCGGACATTACCCCAAATTTATACACATGTGCGCAAGGAGTATGGACATTACTTGATGAAGTGTCAGATTTTTAACATGCATACATTTTAAGTAATACCCTCTTAACTGCTAGTTTGCCCCCAGATCATGCCACCGGTTCTAAAAACCTCTTAAAATGTGGGCAGAAAAATCACAAGAATTATGGTATCATTTAAATAATTATGACAAGTCCGTACTATGAGTTATTCATCTTTTTCTAAAACCATATTCTGGCTACAGGGGTGTGGTTTCCCCCCAGCACAAGGTTGAATTTCTGGTTTTTCCAGTTCTGCCAAGCCAGCTTGCTCTCACAGGCAGTGCTCCTCCCCTTTCCTTCCAGGAGGAAGCCACTTTTACGGCCCCCATAATAAAACATTTGCCTGAGTCAGGACAGGGCTTTGTTCAATTTCCTGCAGAGCCCAAATAATTCAATCAGAGAAGTGTCATATCCCTTTTGGTGGGAGCAGCAAAAGGCAGGTAGGCCTGGGAACACAGCTGTTGTGCAAGTCTCAACTCCTGTCGGGGGTAGCTGGTAGGCAGAATTCAGTTCCTTAAGCCAGCCCCCAGCTAATGTCACTTTTAGTTACCCAGTTTTCTGCATTCAAATAAAACTAACCATTTTACATATGCAGCTAGAATGCTGATTCTATGTTTAAAACTATGACATTTAAACAATTGCAACCTATGTGACACTCAAAAGTAGGTCACTCATTTCTTTTAAACATTTAGATTTTTAGTGTCTTTCTGTCCAAATTTACATAAACTGCTGAAATCCACAGCTCAGCCAGTCTTGTTATAAACCTTCAAGTCACTTCAGAATATAACTTTACATTGTATCCACCTCTCAGTAAGTCTTTCTTTGGCCTGCTTTGGGTTCATTTATTCAGTTTTACACAAAAAGAGAAAAAAGTCTGGTGTTGTTTTAAAACGCCGGCTTTCTGATAGTGGTGAGTACTGGTAATGCACCCATTTTTGGGATTTAAGAAAATGAATTCACCACAATTCTAGGTTGCTTTTGGCAATCAGCATTGCCATTCCCAATGGTTTCAGACTACTGTGTGGGTAGTCCAATGGTGGTTTTAGGCAGTGCCCTTCTGTGCCCATAACATCGGCAAAATGGGTGGCAGCCTATTCTTCATGCACTTCCCTGGGCATTTTCTGGGAATCTCTGGCCATCATGATGTTTTCCATGTCAGTACTGCACAGTTTTGAGGTAGGGCTTGGATGCATGGATAAAAACATCCCACACCGTCTGGCCGTTAAGATGCTCTCAAAGTGTCATTATTTTGCAAAGGACCATATCGATATCTAATACCATCAGAGCACTCCATACCAAGTAGAAAAAGAGCTCCCACTACCCTTGAAAGTGCGCCGTTTACACACGGAGATGCGGTGGATCAGGGTTACAACAATAATTGCACATATCAGCAATAGCCACGGCCCCCATCTATATGAAAAGACCATATAAGACCAATGTCCTGAGTAACATGCAACACTGAATACCCGCACGTACAATAGTCCACTCACCAATGCACATCCACCCCATTCTTAAGACATACATAATGCTTGCTAACGTCCAGAACTGCAATCCAGCAAACATGTGTCAGCACACTAGGCAATATAGAATCTGTTGTTATAGGAAACTGCTTCAAACAATTTCATGAATAAAGAACCACTGCTCGGAACCATGATCTATGATGTAGGTTTTCCATTTCCTGGTTCAGTCACACTAGAAATCCCTCTATATCCCATCAAACGTTACACCGTACAAAGACATCTCAAAAAGATGGGGATAATAAGTATGGATTGATCCGTGATTAACAGAAAGCAGCAAATGTTGGGAATAATCACAACGCATAATATTCGGTGCAAGGTTAAACTAAAGCAATTAGTACAGACATGCCACTCCAACCAGCCCGTGCAATCAAAATCAAAGAGCCCTGGCCGACACTAACAGCCATATACAATTATAATTCCGACAACATAGAAACATATAGGTGAACACGCTCCGTCTAAAACTCACCTCGCAATAATTTGAACATCACCAGCATTCATCCGGAGCCTACCAGCGCGGCACGGTACTGCTTCTATTAAGCACCGTACACTTCCTGCCTAGCGTACGGACTCATTACGTTTAGTAGGGTCCTTTACTCAAATTACTCCTCTCTTGCAACCGAACAAAAACAAACTTGCGCACACTAACTGATTGTAATCCTTTTAAATATCAACATCAAGAAAACGAAATGAAAGCCATTAAAGCTAATATGACAACAATAGTAAAAAAAAAAGGGCAAAGACAAAACGGAAGCATTAAACATCAAACACTAACATTAAAATGTGCATATTCAAGGGTTGAAAAAATAAAAGGGTTGAAGTTATGATGGCTGTGCAGACAAGCAAGGGCAATCTTTAATCCAGGCACAAGCTTGTTCAGGAACCTCTGTTAGTTTTACACCATCCGGCAGAAAAAGTTTTAAAATTGCAGGTTTCAACAAGGAAACTTTCAGTCCCCGTTCTTTAGCTAAACGCTTTGCTTCCCAAAATGCCTTTCTCTTAAGGACTACCTCCTTTGGGAAATCAGGGTAGATGCTAAAGGAGGTTCCTTCCCAGAAAAAAGAAGCCTGTCTCCTTGTAATTCGCAGAATGTCTTCTTTCATGTTGGACTTCACAAATTTCACAATAATTTGCCTAGGTTTGCCAGTTTCCATTTTCCCAGCTCTGAAAACCAGATCCAAGTCCTTGAGCTGCACATTACATCCGGGCAAACTCCTCTGGAAGATATTAACAACCAAAGTCAGTAAAGTTGGTTCTGACTATTCCTTAATGCCAATCAGGCACAGGTTGTTGTTCTGGCTTGAATTTCCAGATTCATGTTTGCCAGTTGGAGCCTTGATACTCCCTCTTGCAGTTCCTGGTAGGCTGTGTAACTTCCAGAGGCTTCCCTTTCCAAACCCGCAGTTCTGCCTTCAACATCCTTCATGTGGGTTTCCAAGCCATTAACTGCTCCAGACAGATCATTTAAGTTTTTTTTTAACCTCAAGCATATCACTGGCCACTTGCTTAAGCAATTTAAAAATGTCTGCGCTGCTCGGAGTGTCTTCATCGGGATCCTCAGCCACCTGTTTTGGCTTCTTTGAAAGAGGGTTGTCCACAAGCTCATTTTTCTTCTTTCCATCCTTCATGCGGGTTTCCAAGCCATTAACTGCTCCAGGCAGATCATTTAAGGTTTTTTAACCTCAAACATATCACTGGCCACCTGCTTAAGCAATTTAAAAATGACTGCGCTGCTCGGAGTGTCTTCATCGGGATCCTCAGCAACCTGTTTTGGTTTCTTTGAAAGAGGGTTGTCCACAAGCTCATTTTTCTTCTTTCCAGACATAATCACAAATATTAACAGGCTACAAAAGGCTTTCAAAAGGTTGCCAGGGTGGGATCAGGAGCTGCTGCTCTAAGCTGCTTCTCTCTCAGAGGCCATTCTAGAAGGGGTTTATTAAATGCTCCTCTGACTCTTGCATGATCTTGTAACACTAGGGGTAATCTTGCGTGACTGTGGCAGGACTGTCATGGTGCTGTTGAAGATGACCTAGAGCACAGACGATATGCAGCCCTGGCCGAGGCCCCTCCCCACACGCAAAACAAGCGTCCAATCAAAATCAGGCACTGGGGCAACTACTTTATGTAACTAATTGACTGCTGAAACACAGAACCACAAAGACTAGAGAAATATTAGCTCTTTGAAGTTAAGGCGGAATGAAATTAGCTAATGGTCTCTGCCATGTAAACTACCAAACCATGTAGCGCATTAATGGAGAAGGCACAAGGTGACAGGTGGGGTATGCTGTTTGCCTGTCACTAGTTAATTCATGTGATGTGTCAAAGTGCTGTGTGCATCACTTCAGGAGAAGACAACACTCTGCTTAGCCAAAAGAATGCAGAGAGATGCAAAGGTTTTCACGATAACGGGAGTGTGTCGAAATAACTCATGCTGTGTACGCAATCAGGGCGAGTACAGGGAGTACAGGGTGAGTAGTGGTTAAACTGCTTATTCGGTCTCACACTACCACTAAAACAGCAGGCATCCCTTTAATAAAGATGAAACAAGCACAGCCTGAAAGGTATAACTCTTTCGCCTCTTTTTGTCAGGTGGGCAGAAGCAAGCTACATCTTCAGGAGGGATTGAGCTGGGCTTATTGGTGCTTTAACTGTGGCCAAGCCAAGATTTAGATGTTTCGAGCCGATGTGATCGAACTGGCAGTGGGCGTCTATTTGGTTTGATAGTATAGGCTCCGAAGAAAAAGGGTTGAATTAACTTTCAAGATGGCAAGACTTCAAACTCATTCCGAGTTTGGAGGTAGCCAATGGGAATGGGCTCAATGGGAATGGCAAGGCGCTAATAACGGGCCCGCGAATAGTAGGCCCGTTATTAGCGCCCTGGTCTCTTAGCGGGACCCGTAAAGGACTGTGGTCAGACCACACGTCCTTTATGGTTCCCGCTAAGGGACCTCGGAATTGGGCGGTAAGGGACTGCCAGCACCGGTCTCCTTACCGGTGCCCGGTATCCCTTACCACCCAACTCAGAATGACCCCCTTTGTCTTCCAATGGTACGGACAGTGATCGAGTGGACAGCGAGACAATGGCTTCCGCTGGGTCGAGTCAGCATATGCAAAAGCAAGTTTTTGTGTAGATGCTCAAATCAGTTGTTCCAATGATGTTTAAACCTGCCGTTGGGTTACTCAAGAGGGTCTGTGGCACAGTGGACATTGGGAAGAGGGATGAGACAAGGATGTCCGCTACAATGGGCCTCATTAGGAGTATTCCGGACTGGAATTAACGTGCCAGTAATTTTGTTTACCGGCATGTTTCTGGACTGGCATACTCTGTGTTTGGTGGTGGGGTGGTCGGATTTACCTGTAGCTCAAAGTTGCCGGTAATTTCGTCACCCCACCACCAAAAAATGCTGGTTTTACCGGCAAAGGTACTGGCGCTGGTGCTGGGTAATACCAGCAATTCTTCCATGGAGTACTATGGGACTCCATGGAATGGGGAATTCCCACCCTTTCCGCCTCTTGTAATCTGCCGGTAATTCCCCAAGTGGTGGGAACGGTATTATCGTTTAGTGATATCCCGCCGGATTTGTTGGCAGGATACCACCAAACATATAATGAGGCCCAATGTCTCCATATGTGCGGACGAGTTATCACTATATGTGTGCAACCCGTTGGAGAATATGCTGATAATCTTAGAGACACCAGGTAATTTTTGCACATTTTTGAGGGGAAATGCAGACTGGGTTGCTAGGCGGCATCCCGAAATATCGACAAGGAATGACATTGGGGAACTCATTTGGAGGATTGAAAATTGATGTCCTTCAAACAATGGAGCAATGTGTATGGGATTTCCAAAGGACACTTCCTGATTTATGCAAAAGTGGTCAAATTGGCCGTCATGTAGGAAAGTATTCCAGAGGAGCCAAGCACTAGCCAGGTGATGCAGACATTATTGCCACAAGGAGATGTTAGTGGAAGGATATACAAGTAGAACACCCTCAGAAGGCCCTAGTGATTAAGGAAAAATGGGATTTCAGAAGAGGAATGGCTCAAAGTGTGGGAACAGGTCAAAAAGTATTAAGAAACACAAAGTTTCAATTTATACAATTCTTTATCCTGCACAGGGTATATATGACCCCGGTGAAGCTACATGCTATAAATGATGAATTAAGGCAGAATTGCCCACAAAGTGGGGTTGGACCGGATGGAATTTGACATATGTTATGGGATTGCCCAACTATTGCAAATTATTGGCATGAAGGGATTTCTCGAATTAATGGAATATTACATTCCAGCTATGAATGTTAATATGAAATGACTGGCACAATTTATGTTAATATTAATATTAGCGAAAAGACAGGTAGCAATTTGTTGGATGAGACATCAGGGAGGATAGCTCAGGGGCAACGTTCTAGCCTTGGAAGCAAGACGACACGGAGAAACACAGGTTCGATCCCCTGGTCCGCACTTAGAAACCTCTGGGTATTAAGTGCGTTATAAATAACCAATCATATCATATAATCATTTCATATCATACATATATATATATATATATCATATATCATATCAGGGTCTGTTTTTTAAACAATGGAGGGAAGATATTTGCAAGCTATTTCACATTCCACTTTTTTCTAAATATGCTCAGTAGCCATCTGAATGGGTAACATGAGGTGATGGTTCATACATTGTATGTGCTCCGATCCTAAAGGAATTTGACGTAATCGCGCAACATAGACAGAGAGAAAGGTAAAGGAAAACAGTAGAGGATAGTGTTGCAGTGAACTCCAAATGAGACAATGTTAAATATCTTTGGGCTCATAAGCAATGTTACCAACAAATATTGCTAACATGTTGTGGTGGGTCAGAAGAAGGACGCAGACACAGTGATGACATTTCCCCAAAATGTTTATTAAATAATAAGGATAAGGTCTATCTTTCTCTATCGGTATGAGGGTGTTCCCTATTTATGTAAATTACTAAGGTGCTCGTCAGTCATCAGGAAATGTCCAAATGAATACGTCTACTGTCCAAAAGAAATTCTAACTGATCCTATCACTATTCTAACAAACTAGGCTCAGGAGAATACCTCCCTTCTCCTGATAGTTGCTTCTTGCACTTATCTTCTTTTACTTTAGACCTCCAGTGAATATTCAATTCTTAGGTAGTCTCTGGTCACCTTCTGTGTCAATTCTTGTAACTCTCTCACAAGGAGTTTGACTTTTCCCTCCTCTTTAGGGTTTGCTTTCCATATTTTCCTTCTTGGTCTATGTCGTATCCTTTGGTCCAGGTTTTAAAGCCCTGAGTCATTTCGTAAAGTACATTTTCCCATGTGCCATTTGCTTTTTTGGGTAAATACAGTTCAGCCTTTTCTAGAGTGGCATGTCTTGAATATCGTTTAAGCACTATGTGCTTCTTGAACAACAGGGTATTTTCCCTTCTTCCCAGGGTAGGGCTACCCAAGTTTTAATGTTCTCACTCTCTGGGTTATTTTGGATTTCCTATCTCACAGTACAACAGTTCAGGTTCATCAACTTTGTTTTCAAGGTTTTGTCATTTGTACTGGGATGAGTTTTTTTTCTTGTGTAATGAGTGACCGATGGCCTCCCGGTTCTACTGTTCTCCCCGTTACCTCTAATATTACAAGGGAAGATCTCTGTTGTCTGTGGTTGCTTGGGACCTTTTCTTTTGTTCCTTTTCTTTTTCGGTTCGCTTTCGCCGACGTCCTCTTCTGGCAGCTATCGCTCTCTATCTCTCTCTCTCTCTCTCTCTCTCTCTCTTTCTCTCTCTCTTTCCCTCTCTCTCTCGTGGCGTCTCACTATCTCTCCTAGTAAAGAAACCATTTGCTGATTGTTCAGCGGGGTGGTATCAGCGTCGTTGAACAGGCAGCCTGCCCACCGTGGAGTCTTCGTGGTCACACCACCACCGGGTTTGCTTCTCCCGCTTTATCAGTATCTCACTGCCTGCACCCGCCGTGATTTCAGCGTTTGTTTCTCATGTTCAGAGCAGTTCTGAGCATTGCGGGCCCCGCAGCTCTCTTCAGCTCTAACTCCATCAGGTGTTACGCTTCCACGGGGCCTCCCCTGTCTGTGTATGCGTTCCTTTCGCTCGCCTTGATTCAGTGTGTACTCCTTCAACCTCCTTGTTGCAGCTAATTGGAGGTTTTTCTTTATAGAGACAGATTCTCTTTCTGTCTTATAATGGCATAAGTTAGCTTTCTCTTACGCCACGTTTTGGGATATGCTGTTTTGTATATCAGATAGTCACATGTATGCCATCATGGGGAATGGCTTGTTCCCTAAGGTGGAGTCTCTCTCAGGGAGGTCTCACTTACCCAGACTCCTAGGGAGGGCCTTGCGAAGCGGCTCACCTCCATAGCCTGAAAGGGGGAGGCTCCCTCTTGGGGAGAATAGAGAATTGCCTCAATTCATCACATACCTTTCCGTGGCTTCCCCTTCTTGATTGAGAGGAAACAGGCTTAAAAAGTGGACATTTCCCTGTGCTTGACCCAATGTGCGATAGTAAAACAAAAAGGTTACAAGTCCAAGAACCAACTCATTACTTTGGCATTGGTGTCCTTTTCTAAGCTCATCCAGGTCAACAGAGTGTGGTCCGTAATCTGAACTTTTCTCCCATTCAGATAATATCTTAAGTGCATGATAGCCCATTTTATAGCCAAGGCTTCAGGTTTGATGGTAGCATAGGATTGTTTGCTTGGAAAAAGCTTCCTGATGGAATATAACACAGGGTGTTCTATGCCATCATGCTCTTGTGAGAGAACGGCATCTAAGCCCACCTTCGATGCATCTGTTTGTTACAGAAATTCTTTATTAAAGTCCGGCATCTTAAGGATTGGGTTAGTTGCAAAGTATATTTTTCAATCCATCAAAACTCACTTGATCCTCTTTTCCCCAGAGTAATTTCAGTCATTGGGTGTTCTTTAATTTGTCGGTTAGGTTAACGGCTATAGTGGAATAGTTAGGTATAAACCTTCTATAATAGCCTGTTAACCCCAGGAAGGCACAAAGGTCTCTTTTGGTCTTGGGGGCGGGTGTTTGTTGGAATTCCTTCACTTTTTCTGTTTGTGGTTGAATCAGGCCATTCCCGACCAAACATTTGAGGTACTTCAATGCAGATTGTGCACAATGGTATTTCCATGGGTTGCCTCTTAGGCCAGCTTTCCTCAGGGGACAGGTGAATTCGCAAAGCTGGTGAACGTGTTCAGGCCATCTATCACTGCGAACCATGATATCATCTAGCTATGCCACACAAAATGCTGAGTACGGTTTTAGCACTTTGTCCTTTACTTGCTGAAAAGTGTCTGGGGCTCCATGAAGACCGAAAGGTAAGACCTTGAATTGGAACAGGCCTTGTGATTTTGAAAAGGCTGTTTTTTCTAAGTCAGCTGTATTCAAGGGGACCTGCCAGTAACCCCTGGTTACATCTAGGGTTGATATATATTTGGTCAAGCCCAACCTTTCAATCACATCATCAATTCTTGGCATAGGATAGTTGTCAAATATTGATATTGAATTTACCTCTCTGAGGTTTATGCAGAAACACCAGGATTGATCAGGTTTTGTGACTAAAACAATGGGGGAGGACCAAGGACTCTCAGAGGGCTTGACTATATCTGCTTTGAGCATCTTCTCCGTCTCCTTTTCCTTTATTTTCTTCCGGGCTTCAGGGATTTGGTAGGGTTTTAAATTAATGGTTTTCCGTGCCGACATTCGAATATAATGGATAGAATTATCAACCCTGCCTGGTTGTTGTGAAAATATGATAGGATATGATAGTTTATTTATTTAGCGCCTATACACAATGGGCCTCATTATAGGTTTGCCGGTCCGTCAACTACGGTGCCGTAAGCATGCCGGTACCGTAGTTCCTGGACTGGCAAACTACGAGCAGAGCACGTCGGATGCACCCGCGCCGTTTATAATGGTGCCGGTGCATCCGGCTTCTCCATTCCCATTGAGCCCTATGGGGCTGAAATGGGAATGGGGAAGATTTTTTTTCCCGGCGGCCAGGAATGGGCAAATACCAGTTCGGCAAGGCCATAATGACCCGCTAATTGCCAATTTCTGGGCACCGGAAAAAAAAATACTGGCGGCAACCATGTCTGTATTACAGGCACGGCTATCGCCAACCTAGTAATGAGGCCCAATGTGTTTGAAGCGCTTCAAGGCAAGGGAGGGAACAAGGGAAAATACAATGACATTCTTACAGGCCATGAACAGTAAGGATGTGAAATTAACTATCATACTCGGCTTGACGACATTTCAGATAGTACAACAGCTAAGACATAGATAAGTAAGGGAGGGGGAGAGTGGGAAGGAAATGGAAACAGACAGGCGTACTAGGCCTGATGACATTTCTGGTAGAGCTGGAGAAAAACAAAAGGTGAGGGAGAGGGGTGCAGAAATGGAGGGGAGGAACAAAACAAGCGACTCTGGTACTAGGCCTGACGACATTTCAGATAGTGCTGGAAGGGGAAAGGGGGGGGAAACAAGTAAGTGGAGGGGGGAGGAGATAGACGAGATTGCTATCATACTAGGTCCAGGGACAATTCGGATAGAGTAAGTGCATAGAAGAAAGTAAGGGGAGGAGCGGAGGAGACAGGAAAAGGGAGAAAGGGAGAGGAGGGGAGAACAGACAGTAAGCAGTTTAAAAGAGTGGAGAAGCAAGAGGGGAGAGCAAATGCAAATGCAGAAATCAGTAGTAACACATAATGTTGCAAGCCAGGATACAAGATAAAGATAGGAACAGCATGATTCAGGGCCACCATGAGTACAAGATGCAAAGGAAGCCCAGCATGAGAGTTGAGAAAGGGTGACGCACCGTGAATCAATGAAGTCCATAAAAGTCAAATCCAGCATTGGCCACAAAACGGTGATGGTGAAACCGGAATGTATCAGGACAGACTCCTGCAGAAATAGGATGAAGAGGGCTAGGGGGAGGAGGGTAGAAGAATCAAGCAAAACAGGCAACACCTATGTGCGAGAAGGGTGGGGGGCACAATGGAACATCGTAGGAAGGACGAGGCAGGGCTAAGAAGGTGGGTGGTGCTTAGGCCAGGTGACCTAGATCCACTTGCAGCTGCTCCCCAGCTGCAAAGGAAAAGAGGCTGGAGGGCTCCTTAAGTAGAGAAAAGAGCAACAAGCAGGAAGGCACCAGGTGGGCGGGGCTTGCTAAGTGGTGAAAAAGAGCAGCAACCAGGAAGGCACCAGGTGGGCCGGGCTTAGGCCAGGTGACCTAGATCCATTTGCACCTGCTCCCCAGCTGCAAAGGATACCTCTGGAAACTAGGCCAGTAGGACGTTAATGACTGCCTGTTGGGAAAGTGACAGATCGGGGGAAATTAAGGTGTTTTCAATATCAGAGTCAGTAAGGAGAGTGGCCATTCTAATGGTGGAATTCTTGCTAAGGTCGATTTTCTATCCCTTGAACATGTTGACATGATAGACTTGTGTTTTCTGTCATCTTTCAGGTTGGGATATAAAATGATTCAAGGGGCCTTTTTTCCCAAGATTTTATAGGGACTTTACCACTTGTAAATCATCTTGTTTTCCGAAGTAGACAGGAGAACCAAGACTGACTCTCCAACTGAGAAGGTACGGGGTATGGTATGTCTATCATAGGCAGCCTGTTGTTTTTCTTGGGCTTGCCTCAGGTGTTTTACAATATCTCTCACCACTGCCATGTGGGATCTTAACTTCTATGCGGTTTGAGAAATTGGTAAAATGGCTCCCTCTCTTTTCTCTTTTCTCCCAAGTTTCTTTTAGCATGTCTAACATGTCTCTGGGTTCCCTTCCATAGATTAGTTCAAATGGGGAATATCCCAGGGAAGCTTTGGGGGTTGTCCTGACTGTGAATAATGCAGAGGGTATTGTTGCACCAGTTTTTCCTGTCGGTTTCCACCAACTTGAGCATTATTCTTTTTAACATTTGGTTGAAACCTTCTATGAAATCATTGGTCTTCGTATGGTATACCGACGTTCTTAGGGTTTTAATCTTAAGCATCTCTTTTACCTCTTGCAACAAACGAGACGTGAAGGTGGTGCCCTAGTCAGTAAGGATCTCTGTTTGAAATCTTACTCTTGAAAAGAAAGATAATAGATGCTTTAATATTTGTTAACTGGGGTTTTTATGCAGAGGAAAGGCTTCTGAATAGAGAGTAGAAGGCTCCATGACTATTATTAAGATAAAACGATTTCCCGGTTTAAAGGTTTCTAGTGGGCACACTATGTCCATCGCTATCCTCGAAAATGGTACTTTGATGATGGATGTTTTCTGACAGATCTTACAAGTCAGCACAACATTCTTAACATCGTCAAAGACTCCGGACCAATAGAGCCTGGGTGATATCAGACTTTGGTTCTTTCCCACTCCTTGATGGACTGCTGTCAGATGGGAGTGTGCTAACTCTAGAACAATTTGCCTATGGATTTAGGGAACAACTAGTTGTATTCGACATAGTCTCTCCTCCTTCTGTAGTTACATCACCCAGATACAGTAATCCTTTAAAAAAAATAAAACAGGGAATGGCCTGGCTGCGTCCAGCTTCTTTTGTGGTCACCCTACTAAAGGCCTCTGTGAGGACAGGGTCATTTCTCTGGGTGAATGCTAGATCAGGAACGGGGCAACCTCTTCTGACTCTTCTTGGTGGGTCTATACTACGGGCAGGGCTGCTTCTCTGAAGCCTTTAGATCCCCTCCCCGTTTCTTTTTGTACTGCTACTGCTCAGGGTACTGGAAACAATGTTTTTTCAGGGATCCCTTGAGCAACCTTCTCCCCCTTTTTTACTCTATATGGGTTATTTCTGTGGTTATGTAGCGGAGCAGCTACATGCCTCTGCAGGAAACACCACCCCCCCCACCTCCTGTGTGTTGGAAGCCTGAGATTGTGCCATGCTTGACACAAACAGATGGGACCATACCACAGAAAATATTCAAAAGAAGGTACCCATTGAGAAAACCCTATAAAATGTATGCCCGAAGAGACGATAATCTGAGGGAGGAATTCCCTGAAGGAATATGAAAAAGTGCGAAAGAGGAGCTGGTGACGCCACAAGAGGCGAACATGATGCCCTGAGAAGACTGGCTGAAGAGGATGTATGGACCTTAGAGAAACTGATGACAAAGTAAAGAATCGAGTAAACTTTCATATGCAAAAAGAAGATTGCACATGTGTGACGCACTGCAGAACATGCAAGCCGTTGATTAACTGTACAGATGCAGCAACGCAAGTAGACTAAGTAATCTTAGAAGGTGGCTATACATAGTGAATAGACTTCATGCGAAGCTGCTGTTGTATAGAAGCTGACCATCTGTGTCATGAATTTAGTAAGCCTGGACCCATGGAGAGAAAGGCCGAGAACTGTGTTGCAGCAAGAATTAGCTGAGATCGTGGATACGAATGGCAAGGCTGTTTGGCCTGATGTCAAGGTGAAAGCAGCCAAGGCCGGTTATCTACTCTCAAAGGCAGTGAACATGAGAAGCTGAATCATCCCTTGTTAAGGTGCAAAAAAAGAACACCATGCGTGCCAAGTTTTATTCATTTAAGACATTTAAATACTGAAGAATGGTCCAAATCGTGGCCTCCTGTCACTTGAGCCAAAGATGGACCTCGAATTCAGCTTGGAGTTCTAGTACAGCAATAGTGCGTGCTCGCACTCCTGTATATTCTCACAGACAAGAATACTTTGCAAGGCCAAGCTCAAAGACAGTCTTCATGGCAGAAGGCATGGGTGATGAGAGATGTTGGGCTAATTGCGTGGGGAAGTAAAGTCAAGTCCACCTCCTGGCACCGAGCTCATGTGCTGCTAAGTGTACCGAATGTTTCAGACATAGCACGAGTGTGCCAACCAATTTTAGAGGGCGATATAACGAAGGGCCTTATAGTTTGAGAGCCAATGATATACCATGTACTTGACATGTTTTAGAGGTAGGCATGAGTTTTCCACCTGACAGTAGACATCCAATCACAATCCCACCCCTTATAGAATGTATACTTCGATGTTCCCCTTGAGCCTATCACAACCCTTCGTAGGTTTTTGCCACATAGTGTGACATCACGTATGATGAATTTTTAGTATATAAAGGTGTTTCTATGTGAAATTTACGAGTGCTCGAGCAAACGTCAGTTGATGCCTGTTGTAACTCCCCGTTTTAGACAATTGATAATAAAATAGCAAAACTTTGCCATCTTCCTGAGTTGATTCGATAATTTGGTGTCGTAGTTAATCTGCATCCCCATCCATTGCATGCACATTATACAAAGGGCTCTACGCTCATGTGGCAGCACTGCGGATGGTTCAAGAACCAAACTAGCTTGTCTCCAGAGTTTCGGACGATCGGGCATCCTCTGCGATTAGCCGGAAGGTCACAGGTTTTCCTGTGGAGAGCGGCTGATAGAAATAAACTTGCAAGAAAAACCGAGGTGGTGGGCATATCCCCCTTTCACCAAATCCCTGCCCGGTTTCCACGGGTGCTCTGCGGTTGGAATACGAAGTGGTCGATTGGAGGAGGAGTCGATACTGAAGGCCTCGAGTTGATTAACAAACGAATGGTGAGTAAACTAAGGGTAATGGCAACTTAAGGGGATGGGGTTGTGATCATTTTTGAGTAACGGGAAATATTGTGTGAAGAAAATATAGCTCCTAGAGTTCTAGCTCAAGGGAGCTCAGAAGGAGACGTCTGAAACTCCAATGGGAGTAGAGTGAAATATATAACCTCGAACAGATTCATTTAAGGAGACATCTCAAACCCTCCATAGAGAATATGCAACCCTTTGCGGACCGCAGCACCAGCCTAAAAACATTTGGAATCCCCTTACAGCATACCTGATGGCCCGGGATGATGCCCCAGTCTGATGACAGAGAGTATGGAAAAATGACTGCCCTATTGCAAATTCCATTTCGAGTGGAGAGCAGGACAACTGAGCCAGATGGCTCGCCCACATGTTCTATCTGATTCTGTATGTACCTTACAGTGTAATCGCCAGTTATTCAATGTTATGTTGTACGATATCTATGCTTGGCCGATGATGGAGTGATATGAACCGATCAATAAAGAAATGTTTTTTTTAAAAAGGCGAGAGAGAAAAAAAGGTAATCACAGTGTTTATTAATGTGTAAAGTCGACTAGTCTGCTTCCTGTTTGTTGAATAAAAATATCGAAGAGCGATAGAAATTTTGAAGTCATTGGGAAAAGTTGAGGAGCTATAGTGACTACCTAGCAAAGTGGTTGCTACCAATCCAAAGGTAGAGATAGCTAATCGAGAAATTAGAGGCTTAAGCGGCGATTGATGGTGCGCAGACATATTTGTTGTTTTAAAAGGTGTTGAAAAAGTGGTGATTTACGCAAAGGTATACAGGCTGTTTTATAAATCTGGTAAGTATTGACTGTCAATTGAGACTTTATGGGAGATACTCCTTTGATGCACTTATGCAAGACACTGCCAAAGCACATGCCCAAGCTCAAACGGTATAGTGCGGAATGGGTGAAAGGCACGGCAGATAAGATGTTCATGCCGTGGCCACAAGGGGGATTGCTGTCAAAAGCGGCATTGCAACACGTGACCGCATACCTGCATGCTGCGTACACTGGGAAGAAATTAGAGAAAAGGTTAGCCATTCTAGTGCTCTGGGAAATGTATCAGGAAGAGAGAGAGGATCCGTCACCTGAGGAGTGGATGCTTAGTCAGCATAAGGAGGAAGGTGTTGAGCCCTCAGGTCCCCTTACCTCGCCTGAAGTAAAAGACGCTTATACGGAAGAAATAGGGTTGTATCCTTTAAAGGAATTGAAAGCAGTGACGGGGTGTAGTAACCAAATATATGAACTTCCCGCTTATAGCAGCGATGATAGCCCAGAGGAGAATGAGAGAAAGAAGAGACCTGTAAGATCATGCAAGACAAAGAAGAAAAGAGTGAGCGGTCAAATATATCGACAGAAATGGAAAGGGAAATTTAGAGATGGAAAGTTGAGAAGGATAAAGCTGATGAGATAGCGTTCGTGCAGAACGAATGGATGGAAGGACAGATATTACTTTAAATCGATGGGAAAAGTAGCGAGGAAGTTATGCAAATAGAAGATAAGGACAAGAAAGAAAGAAGAGAAAGAACAAGAGAAGAGATTGAAAGAAGATGAGCAGAAAAGGAAGAACAGGGAGCGACGGGAACAGATGTATCAGGAGAAGCAAGAGCAAAAAGAAGAATGGGCAGAAGAACAAAGAAAATATGACAACAGACAGAGAGTGATAGAAGAAAAGTAGAAAAAGGAAGAGAGAAGAGGAGGAAGCGCAAAAGTTCAGGGACAAAAGAATACAGAGACAAAGGGAAGAAGAGGAAAGAAGGGAAGGAGTAAGGAGAGAAGAACAAAGGCAAGAGGAAGAAAGATTTAGAAGAGAGGCGAGAAAGCAAAGATAATTAGATGAAGAACTAGAATGAAGGAGAAGACAGCATGGTCTTGATACCAGTATCGCTCTTAAGGAACAAGTAAGGCCAAGCCCAGCAATACGATGGGATAGAACAGAAGAGTTCCTTCAGATAAAGGAAGCAACGTCAGGGGGATGTAGAGTAGTATTGGAAGAAGAAAACTTTGATGCGGGAAGCATCGGGGAAAGGATTGAGAAGGTCTACCAAGAATCAAAGGAAGGTAGCAACTATGGAAGTCAAAGCAAGGGGGATCAATCCCTAGCATTTCAATCATGAAGCAAAGAAGAAGAAGAAGATCGGTTCAGTCATGAACTTAGAACATTGTCCTTAAGCAGATTGAACCTTGACAAAGGTGAAGGGGATGTTAGTCACACTAGTTGAGGACAAGACATATCAGACGGAGAAAGAGTCCATCCTCGAGGCAGGAGGAGGGTGCGCGTGGACCCCCGAAGGAAGCCTGAAATTATATACAGAAGGTCGAATCTGGAACAACCTAAGGATAGGACGCCAGTTCCAATACCATATCCAGAAACATCCCCGAGGACGATCGTATAGTGACAAGGGAGAATTGCCACCATAAGTGAGCAGATTAAGGTAACTACCGGCAAGGAGGTGGACACGGACGAGCGGCCCTGCCATGGATAGACTAATGATGGGAACCGACTGCAGGTTGGGGTTTACGCAGTTTCCCTTGTTGGAAAAAGGGGGAGCAGGACCACAGTATATTCCATGGCCGCAGATGGATAAGGATAATTTAAGGTGTAAGCTCCCGAGTTTGACTTCGGGTGCCGGGAAATGGATATATGAATTCGAAAAAATGACAGGAGGAAATACAATGGCCGTAGGGGACATATAAGGTCTCCTGGCAGCTATCCTTGGAGAAAGGGCTGATGACATATGGAGGAGAGCCAGGTATTCAAGTGCGACAGCAGAAAACACAGCGCAAGATGAAGCACCATTTAATAATTGTAGAGCAGATGTTTGGAGAGCTCTCTGGGTACAGTACATACATCAGATATGGGTGAAATTATGACACACAAGTTGAAGTTGAAGGTAGATGAAGACCCTATTGCTTACATTCAGGACATTCAGGAGAAATAGCAGTTTGAAACTCGCGAGCCGTAGGAAAAATTGGTGGCATTATTTTACCACATTTTATGTCAGGGGTTGCCTGAGCCAGTACAGAGGCAGATGACAAAACAAGTGGGAATGGAAGCGAAACCATGGGCTAAGATACAGCTGACGATAGTGCATCACTGTTGGTTGTTACAAGAGAAAAATAGGAAGATGGATGAGACTAGAAAAATCGAGTAAGCCAAGTTAGTTGTGAAAGAAATTGTCAACATTTGCCATAGAAGGGGCGGTATTGACAAGCGGAGAAGGATTGGGCATACAGGAGGCAATGGGTACATCACAGGTGAATAATCAGCGCCTGATCAGCCAAGGTGGATATGGGTTCATGCCACAAGGCATAGGTATGGGCTATAGAGGAAGAGAAAGATTCCAAAATAATCAAGGTGGGTTTCAGAATGCACAGAATGCAAATCAGAGTGCTCAGGGAGGATTTAACAAAGGGGGGCTTGTCAGACGGGCACCCCCATATGTTGGACTTGTGGGATGACCAGGCACATTGCACGCATATGTGGGAGCCAAGGGAATGTACAGAAAGGACAATTTTTCCTCCACCATATAGCACACAATTTTATCCTCCACCATATAGCACACAAACTAGGGAAGGGTTTGCCCAAGATCAGACATTGTATCAGACACAAGCGCTTTGAGTGCAGCAGGTACAGCAGCAAGAGTAAGTGCAAATGAATCCACCACAAGGGCAGTCACAACAAGCCTGTATGTAGACATAGCAGTACGCAAACACAGGACAAGTGCTGACACCCAGAATAGGAGGTGTCACTGTGGTAGGAGGAAATCCTTTCACAGGGACGGGGCGAGCCTGTACCCACAATAGGACAGCTCATACGGTGACTTGATGTATTCAGTACTATCTGTGACACCAGACCCCCAAGAGGAACTAAGGGTCAATGTGACAATAGGAAGTAAACCTTTTTTTTCTAGTAGACACTGGGACTACTCGTTCATTTATACGAGAGGGAAAATATCCAATGTCTGGAATTTCCATGAGTGCTCAAGGGATCTCTGGAGCTACAAGTCAAGTTCCTTTAACTAATTAATTATCAGTCTCTATAGGAGAGTGTGGTGACATGTCTGTTCCTTTGTTATATTCACGACAGACACCAGATAACATTTTGGGAAGAGATTTAATGACAAAACTTAACATGACAATTTCATTCACTGATCAAGGAATAGTGTGTTCCACACCAGGAATACACTATTTAAACATGGGAGAATGTATACTGGCATTCACAGGGTAAGTGGATCTGCGAGGCGTTCCAGGAGATCCAGATGTTTTTCTATATGGAGTGAGCATTCTATTGACATGGCTACCTGGCTTAGTTGGAACAATTGTGAGGATACCTGACGAGTTTTTGTTTAAACTGCAAATAGCTATGGACGAAGAGGCAGGACAGACTATCCCTGTAGAATTAGAAGCAGCCATAGTACGAAGGGAAATGGCAATGCTTGAAGGAGTAGATGATGAGGGTAGACCATGGAGTACAGTAATAGCTGTCGAAGAAGGGTACAGATTGACTGACATTACTGATGACAACATGTTTAGGGAAGACCAAACAGACGATGAAGTGGTGTTCTTTATGAGAATTACATACTGGAGAAGGATAGAGAAGAGGTTCTTCCCACAGCGAATGGCAATAATGCGGCAACGCCCAGCATATTTTCAGGAAGACTTGGAGAAGGTACCAATCATCCTTTGGACTATAGGCCCTTATGATGTTGTTTTATTAAAGGGAATAGGGGAAGTTAAAATAAACCTGAAGTCAGGAGAGATTTTACCTCAAACAAGACAGTACCGCATTTCTCGGGAGGACGATGAAGGTATATTTCAGACTATTTCGGCACTGACGAAACAAGGAATTCTGGTGCCATCGGAATCGTCGTGTAACACCTCGGTGTATCCGATCAAGAAATCTAAAGGGGGGTCGTGTAGATTTATACAAGATATGAGACTGAATAACCAGATTGCATATGCAGAGTTTCCTTTAGTTCCTAATCTGGTGACAATACTGTGCAGTATCCCGGTGGAAGCTTGATATTTCAGGGTGATCGATTTCAAAAATGCATTTTTCTCTATCCCGTTGCATAAGGACTCGCAAGACTTGACTTCCTTTACCTTTTGCCAAACTCGACTGAAACATACTTGTTTGCCCCAGGGGTACTCAGAGTCCCCATCGATCTTCAATAGAGTCCTACAGATGGATTTAGGCAATATTGATCTTAAGAGTGCAGTGATACAATACGTAGATGACATTCTAATTTGTAGCACCATGGAAGATGAGTGCAGACAAGATTCTATTCAGTTGAGAGACTAGCCTAGCAGACAAGGGATATAAGGTAGGCAAGCAAAAGTTATTGTACTGCCAAGTATATGTGTTATACATAAGGCAGTTGATTTCGCATCAAGGAAAGAAAGTGACACCTGGAAGAGCTTAAGCGATTATGAAACCCTCGGAGCCAAATACCGTAAAACAGATGCAACCGTTTTTGGGGCTATGCAACTATGTTAGAGCCTGGGTGTTTGATTACAGTTCATACATGAGACCCCTTTTGCATGCTTTAAAGAAAGCACAAGTGGAGAAAGTATAAGGGAATGGACTGAAGAAATGGAGGAAGGGTTTGAGGAGCAGAAAAAAGCAATTTGTACAGCCCCTGTTGTAGGAATCCCTACCTATGCTGAGAAATTTGATCTGTTTTCGCACAAAAATGGGACAGTCGTGACAGCAGTACTTACACAGAGGACTACATTGAGGTACAAGCAATTAGCATATTAGAGTGGGATTTTAGACCCAGTTATGAGAGGACACTTCCCTTGCGAACAGCCATTGGCAGCTGCTGCATTCACAATTGAGAAGTCTACAAGTATTGTCAGGGGCTGCTCTATGACTCGCTTCGTGCAGCATGCTCTATTTGCCATTTTAGAGAAACCCAAAGGCACATTGACATCCCAAAGAGCTTTAGTTTATGAGCTAATGATTTCGAATCCAACAATTAAAATTGTAAGATGTAAAATAGTGAACCCTGCCACGTTTATAGCTGAGCCAATAGCAGACGGTGATCATGTGCATGACTGTGCTAATTATGTTGAATTTTAAGATAATATACCCAATGTGAAGGAAAATGCTTTAGCAGGAGGGGAGATTCTCTTTATTGATGGTTCTTTGAAAATTGATCAGACTAGTGGGGAATGGCATTCAGGCCCAGTGGTAGTGAGGCACAAATTAAATGGAGAATTTGAAGTTGTAGCAAGTGCAAGACTACCGGCTCACTTTTCAGCACAAACAGCAGAATTGGTAGTGATTATTGCCACACTCAAGAAACACAAAGTCCAGGAAGTGACATTATACAGTGACTCCACCTATGTGACATCAACCGTACACGCAGGACTAGCGCGTTGGAAAAGGAGGGGCTACCTCTGTGCTGATGGCACTCCAATGCAGCACGCACCCTTATTGGACAGGCTTATTAAGGCACTACAACTCCCAGTGGCCATAGCGGTTGTTAAATGCGCAGCTCACACTAAGCAAACAGATTTTATCTCTTGCGGAACAAAGCTGCAGACGCAGAAGCCACAAGGGTTGCATATTCTCCAGATATTTCAATCTTTGATACTGAGAATATTAAAGAGAAAGTAGTCACAACCATGTTAGTGCAAGAAGGGTTTAATACCTTGTCAATAACCCAATTACTGGAGATTCAAGGGAGTTCACCGCAGGAAGAGCAGGAATTATGAAAGCGAAGTGGGTGTTCTTTTCCCCCACAGAAGCATTATGGCAACAAGAAAGCACTGGAAAGCCAGTGATGCCAGTAGCATTAGTGAAGGTTGCGCTTGAACAGCTGCATTACCCTGCGCATGTAACTAGCAAGAGTCTTGCTGCTGCGATTGCGGAAGACTGGTTTATTCTGAATTTGTTGGAACACGTTGCACTATTTATAGTGAACTGCATCGTGTGTCAAAGGTTTACTGCTGGGCATACACTGAGAACAATTAGAGGTGTAATACCTGGACCGAATGGTCTGTTTCAGCATTTACATATTGACTACGCCGATATGCTGCAAAGATCCAATGGATGTAGGTGTCTATTAGTGGTGATGTGTCCCTTTTCCAGGTGGTTCGCGGCAGGTCCGGGTATACACCCTGATGCCACCTGCCCAGCAAAGTTTTTAGTGCGCAAAGTCTTTGTGAAGTGCTGAGATCCGACAATGGGCCACATTTTGCTAATGAAGTATTTGAACAGATAAAGCTTCTATTGAATATTAAACGCACATTTTCTTTTGCTTATCACCTGCAAGTGAACGGGATATATCCTTAACCATTGAAGGAGTTACCCTTCCACTTTCCTCAAAATCGCAGGAATTCTAATGTTCTTAGAAATCGTAACTGATGGAGGAGTTACCTGTGTCCATCTTGCAAACACTGGAGTAGCTGCTGTGGAACATGGTGGTACAAACTCAGGGTCTGTGTACCACTCTGCGGGTGATAAAGGATAGCACCCATATGGGGGGGGGGGTGCAGAAGAAATTCCATAACCCTCTTTTTTTACACCTCCCCCCACAATTTCAACATTATGGCCCTTCCTGCTTTTTCATACATCTTCCATAATTCCATGATGTTTAACTGCTTTTCAAACTTAGAGCCCTTTTGCTTTGTAGTTAAAAAGGCATGCAGGTTCTCCAATATCCCTGTATCATAGGATCCCTCAATAGGCCAAGAATGTATCATTTCCCCTTACTCTCAATGCAACCATTCCCTATGATATTTTAAAATTGTGGCCTTATAGCCGGACAACACATGGCATAATGATTCAACTGAGTCTCCATGCTCCAACCCAAGTCATTATACCAAGTCAAACCGGCAGCACGAAAATGTTTTCACCCAAGAGTTCCCTTTTAGTCCTTACCCAAACCCTTAGTCGCACTTCACACTCATTCACCATACTCGCCTATACCACAATTACCTCACTTCACAATTTACTCCAATTCTAATGTAGAAAAGCAGATGGACACGCCACTCATGGAACCCACTCTCTCACCTCCGTCATATTGGAAGAGCAGCAAGAAAGCACTGTGCATGACACCTGGTATCATCCAAATATCGCATTGAAGGTATTAAAGATGCTATGCGCTCCGACAACCATACCGGATGTACCCTCAAAGTGATGTGGTAAGATGAAGTCTACAGACACCACTGGACATAGAAGAACTATAAGTAAAGTCTGATAGGTGTAAAGTGACAGCATGAAGAAAAGAGACGAGGACGCACCGAAACGATATACGAACACTTAAAGAATGAAGATGTGAAGTAACACAGTGAACAGCAATGCAAATGTGAAGATATCATATACGCTGAGAAGATAAGTAAGAAGAAATGTAGTAGATGTATATATGCAGAAACGCAATGTAGATAAGACATATAGAAACTTGGTACAGTAGAAAATATAACACAGGTAAAGCAGCCATGATGACAAATCGACTCTTTATAATAGCAAGCTAGAAGCCCCAAGGAGAGAGATCAAGGCTGCGGAGCTGAAATGCACTGAAATACAAATTCGTGCAAGAACAAAGAATATTTGTTTGACGTAGGATCAAAGATGCCGCAGCAACTACAAGGCACAAAAGGAGTTGAAGAGGATAAGCCATGTATATAGGACATATTTCTCTTAGATTAAGCAAAGGAGTAAACATTTGCGAGTGCCAAGTATTGGACAATCAAAGATGCAGAAAGCATGTGTAAGACGGAGCAACCAAGTCCTCAGGGGCCAAATAGAGTAAAAGCACCCAGTATAATTGAATAAAATAGCCTAGCCTATTGCCTAGACTATTCACTAGCCCAGTAGCGAAGTTAGAACCTCTGAATAGTTGTTTTAGCCTTATCCTAGTCCACTGTGCCCTAATCAAGTGACCGCCTACTGTGCCAGCCTTAGGATCCCGTGCTCTCAACACACTTATCTATACGACACATTATATAGTACTATATCCTCAACTCTAGTAGAATGCATTTTAGCACAACCCTATTAACGCACGCCCCACTGCTGTTATTACAGTTTATACTGGCAACTATGGACCAATTTAAACATGAACCCTGCCCTACTCTCCACAGACACTCTAGGCTTCGCGCTAGACTCTCCACCCTCTATGAACTGCAGTTACCTAGCAACGCCTATTTGAACCGCCGTACCATACCCAAAAACCAGACTAGGAGCTCAACGCAACCTTTACCACAATTACCTGCTAGCACCTTAATGAAAGAACCCATCCGGGTTACTTCTAATACCAACTGTCTACCTAAAACAACCTCCATAACAGGAGCACTGATCAATGCTAGATCAGTCGTGGCCCACGCCACTGAAATAGGCGACCTCCTTACCTTAGATAACCTTGACTTCCTAGCAGTCACAGAAACCTGGCTACAGACGCAGCAGGTCCAGCCCTCTCCCTAGCAATACCCAAAGAGTACCAACTACTAAGACTAGACCGCCCTAACGCCAGAGGTGGTGACTTAGCCATCATCGCCAAATCCAACCTGAATGTAAGGTTAACAACACTGCCCACCTTAAAATCCTGTGAACTCCTGGCTGCTAAATTACCGATATCCCCATGCCAAACCCTAACTATTTATCTCATTTACAGGCCACCAGGGCCCTTAGGCCTTTTCGAAGAGGAATTATCCAGCCTCTTAATGGGCAACACAAAAAAGTCATCCCAGACAATGATCCTTGGCGACCTTAACCTAGGTCTTAACGACCCAAATGACAAACAAGCGCAAGCCATCGCTACCATGCTTGAAGGGCATGGCCTCACTCAAAAGGTCCCCACCCACGACAAAGGAAGAATACTAGACTGGGTAGCCACTTCCAACTGCCCTACTACTATCACTTAAATTACACCCCAGCCTTGGACTGACCACTTCCTTATCAATTTCTACTAAACACTTAACAAGATGCCCAGAATTGAAAAAACAATGGCACCATCTGTTCCCCATCCAGAAAAAACATCACACCAGACAATATCCTACCCCTGCTCCTCCCAACCCTCAATGCCTTGCCATTTGATTCTGACCCAGACACCATGGTTAAAATATACAACGACACCATGGCCATACCCATGGACACCATCGCCCCACTGAAAAACTGTAAAAGTAAACAACAATCCCACCTTAATACTTGGTTCACCCCCCATCTAAATGAACTGAGACTGGAAAAAAAGAAGCTTGAAACAGTATGGCAACACTCCCCTACAGCTGAAAATAAAGTTAAACTCAAACTGTGAGCTACGAATTATAAGAAAGCAATCATCCAAGCTAAAAAAGAAGTCTATAACGACCGAATTTCCAAAGCATGCTCCAATACAAAGGAACTATTTGCAATCTTGCGAGAACTCGAATCCCCCATATCACCACCTGATAACGTACCCAAAGACAAGCAATGGTGTACCAATATCCACAATTCCCTCGCAAATAAAGTAAAAACACTACAATTAAAAATTGCTATAAAAAAAGCCTCGCTCCCTCTTAGTGAAATTCCGAGCACGCCCACGCTCAAACCTAGCCTAACACCCTTCAAATTCTCTAAAGTTTCCACTCATGAAACTGAAAAAACATTGCCTCACTAAAACCATCCAATTGCAAAGGTGATTACTGCCCGGCCCAGATAATCAAGGATGCTGCCAGAGACCTTGCCCCCTTCGTCACTAAACTCATCAATGCCTCCTTCTCATCTAGCACCGTCCTAAGTAGCTTAAAAGAGTCCTGTGTTCTCCCCCTGCTTAAAAAACAAACCTTAGACCCCTCCATCCCCACCAACTATAGGCCCATCACTACTGACCCTTTCCGCCTGAAGATAATTGACAGAGTGGCCTATCTCCAAATCCAAAAATACCTGGAGACCAACCAACTCCTCGGCACTCGTCAATCGGGCTTCAGACTGCAACACGACACTGAGACCGCCCTTATAGATCTCAAAGCCCAAATTGACGAGCTCAACAATAAAGGAAACACAGCTATGCTACTCCTCCTTGATCTGCCAGCAGCTTTTGACCTAGTGGACCACGCAGTACTCTGCAAACACCTAGCGTCAGCCGCCCACTTCTCAAGTGAAGCCATAGCCTGGATCCAATCCTTTCTCAACAACAGAAGCATGCAAGTCTTCTCGACCTTAGACTCTGCAGACCCTATCCAGACAACATGTGGAGTCCCACAGGGCTCTTGTGTCTCGCCAACGATGTATAATATCTTTACTAAACCTCTATTCAACAAATTGGACAGACTGGGTGTCACCTACACAAATTATGCAGACGACACCCAGATCCTCATCCCCCTTTCGGGCAATTTCACTACGGATACAGCTTTAGTAAACAAAATTTACACCAGGCATGGATGGCAATCCATGGCCTCTGCCTGAATGACGAAAAAACAGAGATCCTCATTCTAGGCTCACCCAACAACCTAAAAAAACTCGATTCCAACTACCGCTCCTTCAATATCGATGGCGATATAATCCCCGTCGTCAAAGAGGTGAAAACCCTCAGTTTCTATTTGGACTCCGCTTTATCCCTAAGGAAACAAGTGAACTCCCTGCCCCTCATCCACAGCCTATACCGGTAAACTTATTAAAGCATGCAGACACTTCCTCTCACCAGCTAGCTGCATTATCCTAGCCAATGCACTGATGCTCTCAAAACTGGATTACTGCAATGCACTTTATGCAGGCACAAATAAATACATCATCAATAAACTTCAAACCCTACAAAACAGCGCGCTCAGAACGACCATGAACCTCCCAGCTAGAGAGCATATCTCGAATGTGCAGAGAAAATACAACTGGCTAAAAATTAGCGATAGGATCACCTTCAAAATTGTCACACTAACATTCAAATGTCTGAACAATGCAGCCCCCCCATACCTTAGGGATAGAATAATAAGAAAAACCACTGCACGACAAACCAGAACAGCCAATTCTTTCTGCCTCCATCCCCTAGATTCCGACTAAAAAAAACAGGAGGTAATAGCTTACCTGTGCAAGCAGCCCAGTACTGGAACGCCCTACCAGTTGAACTAAGAAGGGACCAGTCCTACAACAGCTTCAGGCACCATACCCGCACCTGGCTTTAACGCAACGACCTCTGAAACCGGTGACCCTGAGCATTGTGATCTGATGACACATGTACCCCTCCACTCTTACATGTAAAATGTATATAATGTATTTACTGTATATCATTTGTTACCTTTCCACCCTTACATGTATAGAATGTACATAATATAATCACTGTATACAATTTATGTTACCAACAACCTGTAATATGCAACCTGTAACCAAGTTCTAAGCATTCTCGTTATTCTGTGCGCCCAGCTACCCAAGGGTTTTCTGGCGCCCTATTAATAAACAAACAAACAAACTAAATAGGAGGATAAGATGGACAAAATCATGGTCTCCTCACACGTGGTGCAAAACCAGAAAACAAGGCCTATTCATAACGCTCCAGACGAAGATAGCAATGTACTTTCACTCCCTTTAAAGTTCTGAGGAAGAGAACAGTCAACAAGGTTAACTACAAAGAAGAGGCCTTGTTTTAGGGCCTAACTGATGAGAGATGGTAGGCTAATTGGCCAAGTGGGTAGTTGTCTGACATTGTTCCCCGCAGCTGGGTTTCATTTTTCTTACGTGCTGTTAACAAGCCAAATGTCCAAGGTTGGAAGAGGGTGCAAACCAATCAGGAAGGCCTATGTGATGATGAACTATACATTGTTACAGAAGCCAATCCGCTGCTGTTATTCTGCTATTATCTGTATTATACGTATTTAGAGGTTGTTCCAGGCATGCATACTTGATAAGGGGCAGCTAATGATGTTACTAACAAATAAATAAGCTATGGGTATATATTTTCCTTTAACATATCCCTCCGCCCAATAGGTTTTTACTATTTGCAACATAGGATGATGTCATAGCTAATGTGTATTGAGGTATAAAGCCTTTGTGTAACTGAAATGTATTCGAGTGTGTGTGAGCTGCAATTTGTTATGCTTGCCAGATTTCCCTACTTTATTGAAATGTTAATAAAGTAGTATTTTGCCATATTCTTTGAGTCTGTCCCGTTATTTGGGCCTGAAATCAGTTACTGTGGTAATCCCGTCAAGCACTTGGTACGCTTCAGGTTCTACTGCACATTTTGGTAGTGTTGCGGATGGTTCAAGATCCAGACCCTCAGATTCTTGACGTCTTCCACCATCAGCCGGAAGACCCCAGAGTGTCCTGCGGAGAGCAGAGAAAAACATGTGTAAGACGAGATGGTCAGCAGGTGCCCCTTTCAAGAAATTCCTGCTGGTCCCCACTGGTGCCCTGCGGACTGAAGGCAAAGTGGTTGATTGGGGAAGAGTCGATACAGAAGGGCTCGAACTGAACAACAGACGTAAGTAGAAGCATCGAAATTAGCAAATGAAAGGGGAGGTATCATTTGGCATGTGTATCTATAGTGGGGAATGTACCAGGATTTGATTAAGGAGAAGATACCTAATTTCCTAATCTCAAGGAGAATAGAATGGACCACATCAAACTCCAGAACAAAGTATATTTAAGGGATTCCTGCAGCAAAGCTAAAGAAGGATGCGCAACACACTCCACAATGGAGTAAAATAGAGATGAGAAACTTATACTAGAGACAGTAAGGAAGACGATCATAGAAATTGTTGTGCACATTTTGTTTGGGGTTCTTTAAATGTTAGTGCAAAAAGTTGATACGTTTTGTATTAGTTGTGATAATATAATATATATAGATTGTCAATAATAAAAGCAGGATAGAAAGAATCGATAGAACCATACACAAAGAAGTAAAAAGAACATTATTGTGTAGGCTTGAAATTTGTTTAAAGAATTGTTTTTGGGACATAGGCGGCGATTGGTGGTTCTTGCATGAATTGATTCTTGTGGTATAATTAATTAAGGTAATAACAGAATAAAAGGACCCAGTAAGTATTGACAGTTAAAATCGACTTGTCATTATGGGGGACACTTCCCTTTTACACTTGTGCAAACATTACCGAGATCCACCCTTAGGATTAGGAAATACCATTTCCTCTCCTTCCCCCAGAAGCTCACTGTCTTTCGAGTCCTGGTTCTCTCTAGGTTGGATTACTACAACAGCCTCTTTCTAAATCTACCTGCTGCTACCTGCTGCTACTCACCGCCCTTTGCAACTTATCCAGAACAGGATTGCAAGACTAGTCCTTGGCCTCAAGCCCTGGGATCGTATCTCTCCAGCCCTGAAATCTCTCCACTCGCTTCCAGTGGCTGCAAGGATTAAATTCAAAACCCTTTGCATTGTCCACAGGGCTTTCTGGGGCCTGGGGCCTGGGTCTAAAGTACCTTGAAGTCCTCGACCTCTACCTCCCTCAGGGTCAGTCGCTATTCAAAGAAATTAGCTGGGGGTAGATATCCGTCTTCGGCTGAGGCCTCCCGCTGGGACAGCCTCATTGCCTCTCTGAAACGTGAGGAGAACCATCTCTGGTTCCGGAAGCACCTAAAGACTTTACTCTTTGCTTCCGCCTTCTCTCCTCTGCTCCTCTGTTGATCTGTTCTGTCTTGGCATCCTTCCTGCACATGGTCACCCTCTGACTTTCGGCCCTGGTACCTACTCACCCTGCCACCTACCCGCACGGCCTCCTGGCAATCCCTTGTACTGGGGTCTGTATCTGTAACCCTACAGTCCCCCCCCTTTTCTGCACTTATCAGACACACTGTGCCTGTTGCCTTCAACCTAGCACTTGGCACTGGCTGGCTGCACTACCACTGTTTGTTGCTTTTTATTAATTATTTTCTTCATGTTTTTTTCATGTTTTATTTATTTTCATTCCTTTTGCTCAGCACTTTCCACTTCTCCCCCCTCTCTCTCCCATGCACTTGCGCGTTCTCAATGTCACTGGGCCAAGTAAGATCGTTGTTTTGTTCTCCCTTGTTCCCCTCCCTTACCGCGTCGCGCTCTGAAACACTTGTGTATGAGCGCTATACAAATAAAATATCACTATCAATATCAATAGTGGGTTAAAGGCACGACTGACAAAATGTTCATGCCTTGACCTCAAGAAGGTTCGCTATCAAGAACAATACATGACATCATACTTACATGTTGCATATTCAGGGAAGAAGTTACAGAAAAGCTTAGCTATTTTAGAGCTGTGGAAAATGTATCAGAGCGAGAAAGAAGATCCGCTGAGAAGGAGTGGATGCTCATTCAGCATAAAGAGGGGGACGTAACTCCCTTGGCTTCTCTTTCTCCTTCTAAGAACGATAGTACAACTGAAGACTAACAGGGAAGGTATCCTTTAAAGGAGTTAAAAGCAGTGGCAGAGTATGTTAATCCCAACAGTTATAGTAGTGAGGATAACATGGAAGTAAGCAAAATTAAAGAGCATAAATATATGTTTCAAACTGGATGAACATAAAGAAGCAGATAGAGATAGAAGAAGAAGCTAAGAGACAAAAAGGAGAGAAAGACGAGCTAGCAGAGTGACAATAGTATAGAACGAGTGGATGGGAGGACAGATACTACTCAAATTAGATGGAAATGGTATTGACGATGTCAAAGAAAGAGAGGAACAGGAAAAAAACGAACAGGAAACGATATACAAAGAGGAGAAGGAAAAAGAGGGGAAGTGAAAGGAAGAATGAAGAAGGTATGAGGAACAGAAAAAAGAGAAAGAGAGAAAAAGAGAAAGGAAGAGAAGAAACCTGATTAAATGGATTGTAGGTTGTTTGAGAAACCTGAAGGTGTCTCCCTGGTTAGTCCCCGGGGATCTGTCATCCAGGTGGCCAGGACACGGCCATCGCTATTGGATCCAGTTACTGGGAGTGGACCAGTGAGGAAGCATCATATGGATGGGGGGTACTCTGGTATTGTGCGTGAGCCTCCGACGGGTGAGGCACAGTATCCCCCATCTTTCAACACCTTTTCCCCATTCTACCACGTAGGGCATTCAAAACCACTGCCCCCCCTTTTCCAACATGAAACCTTTCATACGACACACCAGAGAATGGACTAACACCAGAGCCGTTTACCTGACATGTCCCAATACAAGGGTCAGGCAATTGATCAGAATCACACACATCTGTCACCCTTTCCCTTCCCCACAGGGATAGAAGGTAGAGCAGGAGAGCACAGTACAAGCAAGGCAGACCGCACAATGAGACAGCTATCCAGGTCCAGCAATTCAAGAGGAGGAGAAAGGCGGCGAATATCGTGATGTGGACAAGGAGAGACACAACCCACAACCTTGCCCTTTCCAACACAGACCTGTGAAACCTCTGCAGAGTGAATCGCAAGACTGAGGACAATAACCCCAAGTGTGCTACAACAAATGTCAATGGTACACAGAGCATGTCGACACTGATAAGCGGGAGCGGGGGATACTCCTGCTACCATAGTACCGGCCTTGACTCCATTGAAGAAGAAAGCCAAGAGGTTCATCACTGCTGGTGATTTGAGGCAAGAGAGCCAATAAGAACAGGCCTGTGGTGAATGAAAGACGCAAAGTGGCAAAGTGAGAAAGTTCAAAGAACTGTAAAAGTGTGAAGAGGAGACCAGCTGCAGAGGGGAACCGGCAAACCTTTATGAATGTGAAGTTGGCAAGAGTGAACCCGACCGAGGGATGCAGACGAGAAGGGGGCAAAGTCTAAGGTCCCAAGAAACAGTGTGTTGACAAAGGTGAACCCGGCTGAGGGATGTCCACTGGAACTATTTAAAAAGACATTAAGATTTGTGAGTGAAGGAAAAGCCATAGTGACCCTGAAGAAGGGAGGCTAAAACTAAAGAGAGGTCAGCGCCCGGAAGAGCGGGACCCAGGGGTGAACAATCCTCACCCTAAGTAAAACCAGGAAACAAACTTTCATTTGTTGAAGAAACTATTGTTTATTTGTTTGAATACTTCAAGCTCTCAAAGGCAAGAGACTTTCAAGTGAAACGAGACTTCGCCATCGAGGCTCCTGATAAAATGGAACAAGAACTGTCGACTCGTGCTGGGGAAGCTCGAGTGTGTGCTGTGCTCCAAGATCCCTCCTTACCCCATGCCCAAAATGTGGGGAAGGGAGAACCAAGCTACCGTGTCCTGACATATTATTTATGAACACTTCATTCCTTTTTTTGAAAACCATCCCACACCCTTTTTTGTATTAGTTGTAAGGTTGGCCATAGATTTCTTAGTTTAGGCCCTTTTTATTTGACACAACCAGTGGAGTAACTTTGCTGAAAATGTTGGGGGGGGACATGACATATGAAGAAAAGGTGCCCCAGCCAAATTAATGGTGACAAAATGGTGTGCCATGAAAGTTGGGGGGACAAACACCCCTGTCCCCCCCTAAAATTACGCCCATGGACACAACGCCACAAGGACTGCCTTTTTTTCATTTGATGGTCGACGCTTGCTCTCATCTTCGATTTAGATTAGGTGTTTATCCAACCTGCATACAGTTTAAAACACCCTTGAACTGTGATCACTTGTGTCTGTCTTCACTGTTGCCACCATGAGTTCTGCACAGTTGCAAAAAAGGCAAGAGGAAGAAGAGAAAAGGGAGATGAGAAGAAGGGAAGAGGAAATTAAAAGGAGTAGGGGACAAAAGGATGACAAAGTAGATTACATTGTCAATAGATGTATAATACCAATTGAAGCACGAGAACGATGGGAAGGAGATAGGGTCGCAACAACCCTGCAGAGAGCTGCAGGGGATACTGAGAACACAGACATGGACTGATGAGCATGAGGCAGAAGGCACACGGAAAATGATTGAAGATCTTTATAGGCAAATGAGGGAGAAATGCGTTTACGAGACGAGGAAAGAAACAAGAGGCAGATTGGATGACGTAATGATGGACAAGTATAGATCACTGTCCATAAGCAGACTAGATCTTTATGATGAGGAAAGGGACAACAATCATACCAGTTGGGGTATAATGATGTCAGATAAGAAAGGGAAGAAAACGAGGGAGGGCGGAGAGAGGGCGCATGTGGCTTTTCAGTAGATCCGAACATAGACTGAGGGCTAAAGTGGTCAGCCTTAGAGGACCCAAAGGAAAAAATGCCAGAACCTATTCCATATTCAGAATGACCACAAGCACGGTCGCGTAGTGTAGGGGAGATATACCTGCCTGTTGTAAGTAGACTAAGATCATTAACAGGGCGAAGATGAATGGGTGAAACTAGCCCCCACTGGAAGACAAGGAGCGTACGTGGATACAATTGTGGACCAGGATTTATGCAATTTCCATTATTAGAGAAAGGGGAGGGTGTCCACAATATATACCATGGCCACAAATGGATAAAGAAAATGATAAATGTAAATTACCTAGTTTGGCTGAAGGTGCAGGAAAATCAATTTATGAGATGGATAGAATGACAGCGGGAATTATGTTAGCAGGGGGTAATGTAAAAAAGGCCTTCTAGCAGCTATTCTAGGGGAGAGAGATGACAACATTTGGAGACAAGTGGGATATGAGAGTGTGACAGCGCAAAATACGACACATGATAGAGCGCCATTTAATAATTATAGAGCAGACATATGGAAGGCACTCATACCTTGACACATCAGACACAGGTGCGATTATGACAAGGAAAATGGGTGAGGACAAAGATCATGTTGCTTGTATTCAGGAGATTCAAGAACGTTAGCGTCTTGAGACAAGAGAACCGTGGAATAAAACAGTAGCATTATTTTATCATATTCTATTTCAAGGACTGCCCGAACTAGTGCAACGGCAGATGAAAAAACAGGTAGGGATGGAAGCAAAGCCATGGCCAGAAATACAGTTGACTATCGTACATCATTGTTGATTATTGCAAGAGAAGAATAAGAAAAAAGCTGAGAATAGAAAGCAGAAGGAAGGAAAGTTGGTTCAGAAAAGATTGTTGAACTTTGCACTGGAAGAAGCAGTATTGACAATGGGCGAAGGCATGGCCAGACGAGTTACAGCATACATAGACAAGCAATGTAGGGTAACCTTTAGATCAAGGCGAGTACAGTTTTTGGACTACGAGGTAAGATATGATATGATATGGCATTTATAACGCGCTTATGCACAAGTGTTTCAGAGGTAGAGGGAATGGACCTAGAGGGCAAGGTGGATTTCAAAAACCCTCAAGGGGGAAGAAGATTTAATGGAGGACTTCTACAGCAATGCTGAAATTGTGGAAGGAGAGGAAATATAGCCTGCATGTGTAGAGGTAGAGGGGGCCTGCAGCAGAACTGGCAAGCTCCAAGAGGAGAATGAGCTATTCTCCACAGTATAATACAGAACCGCAGAAGTATTATCCCCAAGATCACACGCAGTATCAGCCATGCATGCCGCAAGTACAGCAAACGCAGCAGATCCCGCTGCAAACACAAACGCCACAAGGGCACTCAAAGCAAGCGCCTATGCAAACACAACAAGTACAGACACAACAACCACAGTACGTTCCGATGCAACAAGCAAGGGTGCCACAATGGAAGGTGAATACAGGAGCTCCACAAGTACCCTCAACCAGGATAGGGAGTGTGCCCGTAATAGGAGGGAATCCTTTTACAGGTATAGGGATGGAGTTATACCCACAATAGGAGAGCTCACAGAGTGACTTGATGTGTTCAGTACTATCTGTGACACCAGACCCACAAGAGGAACCGAGGGTCAGGGTAATGATCGGAGTCAAGAAATGTTTGTTCCTTCTAGACACAGGAGCAACTCGTTTCTGTGTTCGAGAGGGAAAGTACCCAATGTCTGTGATAGCCATGAATGTGCAGGGATTATCTGGGGGCTACGAGTTTGGTTCCATTTACTGACGAATGACCACTTTCCATAGGAGAACATGATGTGCCTATGCCACTATGATATTCTTGGCAGACACCAGTTAACATATTAGGACGTGACTTGATCACAAAACTAAACATGACATTGGGCCTCATTATAAGTTTTCTGGTCCGGTAACTATGGTACTGGTAAACTTGCTGGTACTGTTATTACCGGACCGGCAAACTAAGAGTTCTTATAGCGGGTGCCTTCCCGCCCACCAGGACTGGCCTGGCGGGCGTACCGGCACCCACGAGCAGAGCATGTCAGATGCACCGACACCATTCTGAATGGTGCCGGTGCATCCGACCTCCCCATTCACATTGAGCCCTATCGGGCTCAATGGGAATGTGGAGCATTTCACTCCGGCGCCCACGAATGGGCAATTACCGGGTCCGGCAGGGCCGTAATGACCCAGTAATTGTCCATATGCGGGCTCTGGAATAATTTGCAAGTTTGGTGGCAGCCTGCCGGTTTTACCGGCAAGGCTACCGCCAAACTTGAAATGCGGCCCAATATCTTTTAGTGACAAAGGGATAGTGTGTGCCACTCCAGGAATACACTATATAAAAGTAAGAGAATCCATATAAGCATTTACATGTCAAAAGGCATTACAAGGGGTTCCTTTAGACCAGAAGTATTTTGTATGGAGTAAATATTTTGTTGACATGGCTTCCTAGACTGGTAGGTACATTGTTCAGAATACCTGACAAATTTATGTTTAGTCCCGAAATACCTATGGATGATGATAATCCCCATAGAACTAGAAGCATCAGTGGTAAAAGAGAAATGGGTGGTTGTTCATGAGACAGATAATGAGGAAAGAGGGTGGAGAGCAGTAATAGCTCCTGGTAAGGATACAGACTAACAGACTTGACAGATGAAGAATTGTTCAGAGATGATTATTCAGATGATGAATTAGTATTTATCATAAGTCTCACTTATTGTATTAAAGTTAAGAATAGGGAGATACCACAGATAATGGCATTGGTGAAAAAGAAACCATAATTTTTCCAGGAAGGTTTAGAAAAGTTGCCAAGCATCTTATGGACCAGCAGTCCATATGACGTGGGTTTATTGAGTGGAGCAGGAGCAGTTCAAATAAAAGTCCAACCCGGAGCAATTTTGCCATGAGCAAAACAGTACCCTATGTCCAGAGAAGCAGATGAAGGCATATTCAAAACAATTTACGATTTTATACAGTAGGGAATATTGGTACAATCAGAATACCCCTGTAACACAGCTGTGCACTTGGTGAAGAAATCAACAGGGGGTTTGTGGAGATTTATTCAGAATCTATGCCTTCTAAATAATATTGTTGAAGCAGAGTTTGCGCAGGTTCGAATCCAGCTACAATATTATGTAACATCCCAGCTAAAGCCAAATATTTTATAGTCATAGATCAAAAAAATATTTTCTTTTCAATTCCCCTTCATGAAGATTCACAAGATTAGACTTTGTTTACGTATAAAAATCGGCGCTAGAAGCATACAAGATTACCTCAGGGGTACTGTGAGTCCCTATCAATCTTTAACAGAGTTCTTCAGATGGACCTAGGTAATGTACAACTTGAGAGCACAATTATTCAGTGCGTAGATTATATATTTGTGTGCAGGGAGCCATTCTGCTAGACTCTAACTAACTGCGACACTAGGGTGCCTTTGACCTATCAACTGTAACAATGATTGTTCTATTTCTCTTTATGTATGTATGTTGAAATGAAGATTCGCCAGGTGAATCGCCATGTTTTCTTCCGATTGACTGTAACTCTGTATAACAAACATTATAAGCTGTCTGTAACCTCGCCATGATACCTTCGGGTCTGGGCGCGTAACAAATGCAATATATAAAGAAGAAAAGGGCAGAGAAGATTCAGTTTGACTAATGACGATACTAGCAGAGAAAGGATACAATGTAGACAAAGAGAAATTACAATATTGTCAGGAAGAGGTCCGGTACATTGGACAGTTAATATCTCAAGCGGGGAGAAACGTGACACCTGAGAGAGCAGAAGTGATTATGAAAACTCCAACACTTGAGACAGTAAGGGAAATGCAACAATTTTTTAGCCTATGAAATTATTGCAGAGGCTGGGTTTTTGAATACAGTACGTATATTCGACCACTTTTAAAAGGACTCAAGGAAACACAGATAGGTAAAAGTAAAATAACATGGACAGATGAGATGACTGAAGGATTCGAGGAATTAAAAAGGGCAATGTGTGCAGCCCGTGTGTTAGGGATTCCGGACTATAATTAGGAATTGTATTTATTTTCACATTCAAATGGAGAAGTAATGACTGCAGTCCTCACACAGAAGACAACATTAGCACATGGACATAGACCAGTAGCCTAATATAGTGGGATTCTAAACCCAGTAATGAAAGGACAATTTCCTTCCGAACCAGTGTTAGCTGCTGCTGTTGTTGCCATTGAAAAACCTCCAAGTATTACAATGGGGTGTTCAATGACGTTATTCATTGATTATTCCTTGTTCACCATTTTGGAGAAACCCAAAAGCACATTGACTATGCAAAGGGTGTCAGGGTACGAAGTGATTATTTCAAACCCAGCAATCAAAATTGTTAGATGTAGAGTAGTGAATCTAGCAACATTTATAGCAGAACCAGTAGGGAAGGAAGACTATGTACATAACTGCACAATTTATACTGAGTTTTTACGACGATATTCCCCATGTTAGAGAGAATTCTCTCAGAGGTGGGGGAAATTCTATTCATTGACGGTTCTTCGAAAATTGATCAAATGACAGGAGAAAGACATAAGGATCAGCAGTAATAAAGTTAAAACATGATGATGAATTTGAAGTAGTGACAAGTGCAAGACTGCCTTCACATTGCTCAGCATAGACTGCAGAATTAGTGGTGCTTATCGCTGCACTCCAGAGATATGAGGATGAGGAAGTGACAGTGCATTCTGATTCCGCCTATGTGACGGCAACCGTTCACACAGGGTTGTCACAATGGATAAGGAGTGGTTTCCTCTGTGCAGACGGCACACCGGTGCAACATGCGTCTCTATTGGACAAGCTTATTAAGGTATTAAAGCTCCCATTGTCGATCGCTGTGGTGAAATGCGCAGCCCATACTCAAAGAGCAGACATAATTTCTCGCTGTAACAAAACCAGCAGATGTTGAATTCAAAAGAGCAGCATATTTTCCAAATATTTCTAATTTTGAAGTAGAAAATGTTAAGCAAATGTCAGAACGTTGCATGCTAATAAAATATTATCCATTGTACAGTTAATTGAGTTGCAAGGTCGAGCTTCACAGGAAGAGCAGGAATTATGCAAGAGTCAGAGGTGTTCTTTATCCCCCACAGAGGCAATATGAAGACAAGATAGCACTGGAAAGCCGCTTATGCCTCTAGCATTATTGAAAGTTGCGCTGGATCAGCTTCACTATCCTGTGCATATAACCAGAGAGAATCTTGCTGCCATGATTGCAGAAGACTGGTTTTCAGCAAATTTGTTAGAACATGTGGCACAGTTTATTTTGAACTGCTTTGTCTGCCAGATTTTCACACCATGGTGTACTTTGTGAACAGTGAAAGGAGCAATACCCAGACCCAATGGTCCTTTTCAGCATCTACATTTAGATTTTGTGGATATGTTGCAAACATGCAATGGCTAGTGGTAGTATGTCCCTTTTCCAGGGGGATTGAGGTTCACACCCCGGTGCCACATGTGCTGCAAAGTTTCTCAAACATAAGATGTTTCCTAGATGGGGTATGTGCAAAGTCTTACGGTCAGATAATGGGCAGCATGTTGTAAATGAATTGCTTGAATAGATAGCTCTTCTATTAGGCATAAAACTCAAGTTTTCATCTGCTTATCACTATCAGGTGAATGGTATCTGTGAGTGCTTAAATGGACTCCTTAAAGAAAGGATAGCTAAGGTCAAGATGACTTTGAAGAAGGGATGGCTGCATTGCCTACCCATTGCTCTGTTTGCCCTGAGAAACTAGCCTGGCTCATATCAACATTTAACTCCTCATGGTTTGTTGAGTGGACGCTGCATTAGAGTACCGTTTGCTCCTCCCACTCGAATAAAAACTGGTGCCCATAGTGCAGCAAAAACTTAAGGGGATGAGATGGATGATTATTTGACATGTATGACCGCTGGTGTTTCTTTTATTTCTCAACAGGTCAAAAATCAGAGGGAAGGGTCGAAGAAGATTGATGAAGACAGCCAAACAGTTTATACCCTGGGGTCCAAGTGCTTGTAAAGAGGCCCACACTTGGAATAAACCCTGCTTTGAGGGACCGTACTGTTAGGAATGATTTCCCTTAGGTGCAATTTTCCCTCCATTTATGGATCGCCCTAAACTTTTTGCTTTTATTTGGCTAACCTAACCTGACTTTTTCCAGTGGACCACAGCCTTCAACTGCACTCCTGTGGGATTTTGCTCATCTGTTATGTTAATGTTGTTAATGTTAAAGGATATTTGTACCATGCACTATCACCACCATAGTGGTCCCCTGGCGCACTAGTGGAACTGAAATGGAAAGGGGTTAAGGGTTGAGTTAGTGGGAACGAGCGGGATAAGTGCAAGAGAGCAATGATGAGCTGTTGGCAGCTTCAGTTCAGTTAACACTGTTCGCTGAGCTTGGGGGTGCTTTCTGGTCAGTAGCCGTCTGTGCTGTTGTGCAAAGCTATGAGTGGTTTGTTTTGTCGTTGCGGTGTAATGAAGTTAGTGCGGTTTGTTGTGCTTTAGGGTTGTGGTTGTGTATGGTTAGAGTTTGAGAGGTATATGCAGAGGGGTGAAATTGTTAGTGGGTTGGTTATTGGCCTCGCAATCTAGAAGTGATATATGTTAAATGTCCACATTCTTTCTAGATGTGGTGCATGAATAGCTCTGCATTTCTATCTGGATCCTGCACTGGCTAATATTCACAATCCTGTCTATATATGACACACGCCAATATTCACAATTATATGCAAATGTGCCACTGGCCCACCTTCGAAATCCTGTATAGATGCGAAGCAAGCTAGCATTCACAATTCTACTATCTCAATATGGCATTGGTAATATTCCCAATGCAGTCTAGATGTGGCAATGGCTAATATTTGCTAGCCTATCTAGATGTGGCACTGGCTGACATTCACAATCTTGTCTAGATTTGATGCAGTCTAATGTTCACAATTCTATCTAAGTGTGGCACTTGCTAACATTCCCAATCCGATCTAGATGCGACTCAGTCTAATGTTCACAATTCTATCTAAATGCGGTACTTGCTAACATTCACAATTCTATATAAGTGTAACACTTGCTAACATTCACAATTCTATCTAGGTGCGGCACTTGCTAAGGAACTGGCGACCTAGATCCACTTGCACCTGCTCCCCAACTGCAAAGGAAAAGAGGCTAGAGGGCTCCTTAAGTCGGGAAAAAGAGCGGCAACCAGGAAGGCCGTCAGACTGTCCTTCAGACCTTCAGACTGTCAGTACTGGAAACTATGTTTCCCTTAGTCTTTGAATATGTTGCCATTTCTTGGTAACTTTTTATCTATGTGCCAAGTACCTTAATGTACCATGCACAGGGCTCATTTTTGTTTTATGGCCCTAGACACCCTCTAATGATTTTTTGGGTGATTGTCCAAATGTGCCTAGGACAAACTGGTGGCAGCAGTTTACTTGTATAGAGTTTTTACTTTTTTTTATGAACCTTATCACGTTTACCATGTTTGGCTCAAGCCTGTGGTTAGTGCCGAAAATGGCTGTGCCACAAAGTCTTTTGTTCTGTCCTTTGGCCATTTTGTCCATTTGCCTTCACCCAGGTCATGGCGACCCGTGCTTCCCTTATTTGGGCATACAGCCTCCAGCCCAGGCTTCTGGGTGCTGTGTGTGTTGTTGCCCAGGAAGAGGGTTGGGACTGTCTGGTGTAAGCGACTTCAATTCAACACTACAGCTAAGTCAATGCCTAGTCTGGGATGCTGATGGAAGCCCTTATTGATGTATTTTTATGTCCAGTTTATTTACTCTGGATGACAACCCTTATATAACACCCCTCTCTCAGAATCCCCCCGACCCCGCTGAGCCAAGAAGTAGGTTTGTTTTGCAAATTTAAAAGGTTTATTTGAAAATTAAACAATATATATCTATCACACTTTTATAGTAAATTAATATTTGATAGCACACTTGTGAGGATGATAGTGATCAACAATGGATAATGTTACAGTGGTACACTCTTTTTGATGGCTTAGAATTGATATAGAGAGGATGAAGTAGCTGAGAATGCTGTTATGGCTTCAAGGACAATGCAATGATGAATGAAAATGCAGTACAGAAAATAAACTTGATATGACTTCAACAAAAGACAATGTAATCACTTTTCTTTGACAATTCGCCCCACCCCCCCTTTATGCAAGGTAAAGAGATGGAAGGAAAGCACACAGTTCTCAGGAATGCAATCAAATATAATTCAGTTCCCCCCTAGCAAGCTTAGAGGAAAAGGGATGATTTTAACACAGGCAAAGTACTTTAAAGGTGGTATGCAAAGAAGTGAAAAATATGCTAAAATGATTTTAATTCCCTCTAGAGGTTCGGGGTGAGTGACAGCTACTTTGTATTAGTTCAGGATCACTTTAGCAATGCTCTATGAATGATTGTCAGGTGGCAACGAATTTCAGCAAGGAAAGCAAGGACAACTATTTTTACACGTGGCTGAAATTAAGCAAAATGTCAAATCGCGGCAAATTTAGTCGCATGCGTCGAGCGCGATTACGGAGGCACTATAAGGAGTAGGAAGTCATTTCTAGGCTCGTTGGAAAGCTTAGAATCTTAGCTTTAAGATGACTCACTCCTAGCACAAACGGTTCCGGAGATACGGCCAATTTAGTAAAGGTCGTTTTTCGGATTTTAAATTTTAAAGCTCAGAATGACAGATGACAGTTTTCAGTTTTAAAGATGACAGAATGACACGATTCTAGGAGGCAGTTCTAATAAGCTAAAATAGTTTGGATTATATTATTTTAACTAAGAGATTGGTTTTGGCACAGTGCTAGCTGGGTACTCACACTAGATTTCGGACAGGAATGCGACTTCGTCACCGATCGGGTCAGGATTGGCTGGACTTCTGCTAGCAGTTCATCACAGCGATCTGGTCTCTGGTTCTCTCTGGTTCCGGATGCAGCACTGCTTTCTGGATACTGCTACAGGTTCTTGCAAAAATTCTTGGCAAAGAATTCAAACAGCTCGCCCGGCTTTTGAATAGTTTGGTTGGTTTTGAGGCCTGCTGAAGAGGATTCAGCTTGTGGATTCAGGCCTCTCTGCTACAAATTCTGGAGTTAATTTCTAGTCTCTGGAGATTGATGTATTTGAAGTCTGGATCTCTGGATGTGAAGTCTGAAGTCTCCCGGCAAAGCGTCCCGCAAGAAAGTGGAAAGTGAATGTCTCTACCTGGGTTTCAGTGGCTCTTTTTATGTGTTTAGAAAGTGGGAGGGTCGGCTCAATCTGCATGCCCAACCCTCTCAACTTATCATTGGCCAGTTCCTCCTCTCTCCCTTGATTGGGGGAACTGGGTGGTGAGTCAGAGTAATGAGGTAGGTTTATGGTCAGAGGAACCTCCCCTTGTCAAATTGCACACAAATCTATTTCTGACCCAAATACATATTTATCTATGTACCATTTTTCTAATGTTATAGGTCCAGTTAACATATTTTCTGTAGCACCAAACCATCCGATCCCTGTCTTTGTACGATGTCGTGTCCACTTACGACAGAATTCTCCCCTTTTCATCCAGATAACAACCTCTAAACCTTTCCAGATTTTACACAAATGTGAACCAGGGATATAGGTTTCAGATGATAAAGTGTCAGATTTTTAACATGCATACATTTGGAGTAACAACCTTTTTTTCCGCTATTATCCCCAAGAACATACCACAGGGTCCTAACACCTCTTGAAATGTGCACAGAAAAATCACAAGAATGATGATGTTATTTATATAATTTTTACAAGTCCGCACTGTGAATTATCCATCTTTTTAAAATCATGCTCTGGCCCCAAAGGTGTGTGGTTTTCCAAAGCACATGGTGGAATTTCTGGTTTATCCACTTCCCCCAAGTGCAGCTTGCTCTCACAGGCACTGCCCCTCCCAGTTTCTCCCAAGAGCAAGCCATTTTATGACCCCCCCCCCAATATAACATTTGCCTGAGTCCAGGACAGGGCTTTGTTCAGTTTCCTGTAGTCACCAGGTACCACTCCCCTAATTCAATCCGAGAGGTGTCATCTCCTTTTGGCAGGGGCAGCAGGATGCAGTCAGGCCTGGGAACACAGCTGCTGAATTCCCTCTCCTGTCGGGGGTAGTTGTCAGGCAGAATCCACTCTCTTCAATCCAGGCTTCAGCTAAATGTCACTTTAGTTCCCAGTGTTCTACATTCAAATCACACTGACAATTTTTACACATGCAGCTAGAACGCTGATTCTAAGTTCAAAACTATGACATTTCAACAGTTGCAAACTATGTTACACTCAAAAGTAGGTCACTCATTTATTCTAAACATTTCGATTTTAGTGGCTTTAAACCCAAATTCACTTAAGATGCTGACATCCCCAGCTATTTTTTTATATATAAATTAAATAATTACTTCCTTCAAGTCATTTCAGAATATAGTTTTACATTGTATCCACCTCTTAGCAAGTCTTTCCTTGGCCTGGTTTGGGTTCATTTGTTCAGTTTTACACAAATGTCTGGTGGTTTTAAAACGCCGGCTTTCTGATAGTGGTGAGCACCAGTATTGAATCCATTTTTGACATTAAGAAAATGAATTCCCCACAGTTCTGGGTTGCTTTTGGCAATCAGCATTGCCATTCCCAATGGTTTCAGGCTACTGTGTGTGTAGCCCAATGGTGGTTTTAGGCAGTGCCCTCATGTGCTCACAACATAGGCAAAAATGTGTGGCAGCCTATTCTTCATGTTTTCCCTGTGCACACTCTGGGGAGTTCTGGCCATCATGATGTTTTCAATGCCAGTAATGCACAGTTTGATGGTAGGGCTTGGATGCATGGGTAAAAACATCCCACACTGGTCCCAATCCACACTACTGGTGCCAGGATGTCTGGTGTGCTTGAATGACTGGTACCAATGTGCAACGTGATTGGTCCATGCCTGGCGTGCCTAAAAGAGAGCTAGATCTTTCATTGGTTATCCCAGATTTTGACGCAAAGCTAATCTTGGATAAGAGAAGGGGCTCTGCATCCATTCCAGGTCAATCAACTGATGTTCTCTCCGAACTACAGAAGAATCCATGTATCCTGAAATGCTGAAGCAGACCCTTGGAACCGCCAGAGACATACTGGAACATTTGGCACCCTGAGCCCACTGTTGTCCCGTCGGAACACTGCTTTTGCATCAATCACAGAAGGCCTGCAAGGGCGCTTTGACCCTTTGGAGTGGTGAGAACTACTCTCGCCACCTCCTGATTACCCTCCAAAAGAGGCTCATCGGAAGTGTTCCTGGGCCATCCAGTGAACTGACCAGCTCAAACCCGGGGTATCGCATAAGACCGCCAATGTGCCAGAAATTCATCAAATTAGAAGGTCTATCAAAAAAAAGAAATTAATAGATTTTGGGAACAAGCCTAATTAACAAATTACTTGGAAAACAAGAAAATACCCATGGGATTGAGAATCCTTATTTTCCCCAATTTCAATAATCAAGAGGTCTTAGACCTGGCTAGTGATAGGGTTATAGCGCCGCTTGACAGCATCCAAACCTTTTCTTTACTGAACGCTTTGGGAGTACTAGGGGTGCCTCCTTTGCTGTCGCTGCTGCAAGTGACCAACCGTTGACTTTGGAGAACAGCGCACCTACCTTTGCTTACACCCCACCAGCTACTTGAACATCTGTACCCTTGCAGGAACGTAAACCTTGTCCTGTTTGTGCACTGACCTTCTTACTAAGTAACTCATTCTTCTTTCCATCAAGAATGTCCCTGCTATTTAGAATACAATTGTGCTTGTGTTGCATTTGCAGTTATAATACTGTATCTTTTATGTGCGTGAAAATCTAATATGTACATGTAGATGTAGATCTAATCTAACCGATTGTAACACCAAAAATAAAATATCCCATCCATAATTAACTCCATTTGATTCATATGGATTTGCAACACTGCCCCAGTTTGCTGCCACCCCCGCCCCCTTATCAATATGTTGTGCGCAACATGAATCCCTCGTAATAATGGGGACCCTCCTTGACCACCCTGACAGAAGCAGGCGAGAAAGCTTACAGTATGATTACTTCCTTCTTCTAAAGCCACTTTTCCTTACATATGCTAAAGGGAAACTTGTCAGAAGATAGAGATGTGGAGGCAAGCATAGCTACACACTAGGTGAAGAGTCTTCATTGCATATAGGGCAGCCATTTGCTAGGGGAGTCCAGACTTTCCACCATCCAGGGTAGCAGCCAGGTGCTCGGGCTGCTCATGTTCCTTGTGGCTTTCTTCATGTGTTGGCGAGTTTTGCTTTCTATTTTTTTGGGGCAGGGTTCCGGTCTCTCTCCTGCAGTCTCTTCTCACCTGGGGTTGTTAGGTCGAGTGTTGGGTGACTCATCTTTGTTTGGCTGGAATAATCCCAGCCCATTCCCTGTCTGTTCTTGTTCCATTCCCCGGTTTCTGGTATGGATTTTCCTGATTCGGCCCTGATGGATTCTGGGAGTTCACCTGCAGAAGACAGAACAAGGACTGTGAGGCATTGTGTGACAGAGGGTGGAACCCACGTTAACATTCAAGGAACGTGAAGGAAATTCAGGGAGTGCACCCTCCCCCATCCTCTGAGATCTCCCTCCCCACTTCTGGGAGAGGGTTGTCTCTGGTTTTCACCCAGGTAGGGCCCCCTAGACCCCAGGTCTGGAGAGGTCCCTGTTGGCCCAGACCTCAAAGACACTGCAACAGTAGTCCCACCCAATTTGCTATGGGATGAAGGTACAATGCAGCTGGATATGCATCATAAACTTCCAAATGACAAATCAAACTATGCATCACAACACGGTATCCAGTGATTATATTGCAGGAAATAATAAAAAATGAATTTACAAAGATGACAAAATATTGCAAGAAATAATAGAGTGGGCAAAAAATACCTACCTGCAGAAAAAGTACAGGAAAACGTAATGATAGGGCAAGGGAGACAAGGCGAGGTAAGGCTTGCCCCCCCCCCCCCCGCATAAAAGGTATTTTTTACAGTGGTCAATGTAAAAGGCATAACGATATTTTTTCATGCACTATTTATTACACTCTGTAATAGTACCTCGTTATTTCTGCAATACAATCACAGTGTACCTCACAACACAACCACAGCAATATCATTCTGGCGTTTACCATCAAAATTAGCACTTTGTATTATGTTTTGGGGCAATGTCACTGGCCCAATGGGCATACCGGTTACGAATTTGACATTTGCCCCACTCACACGAAGTCTCTAAAAGTAGCCCCTCCCTTACCATTTGACATCGTCTCTCCCAGTTCCCCCTGAAGTTTCGGTCCAGTTGCGCCCCTGAATGTAGGCATGCGTGTGATACCGTGCACTTAAATAGGAATACCCACGCCTGTGCAAAGACCTGCCACAATAGCACGAATTTAGAAATCACCTTCTCAATACATACGTGCACACACGAGTCCTGTCCTGTTTATTTGTTATTAAACTTTGCATTTTGGGACTTGTAGTCTTGGGTTTACAGTGGGAAACGTACGACTACAATCCCCAGCATGCTCCAAAAAAAACAGCACTGGATAGATGAGCCTCTTCCGACTGCCGAAAGACAAGGGGTAAGTTGTTATGGGCGTGTTTGTGCCAAAGGTGAGCCTTAACCGCGAAAATGGAACATTAAATCACTACGTGTGCAAAGTCGGCTATCAAAAAGTGACCCCACGCTTTCCCACCCCAACACTCCTTTTCGGAAGCCGCGGTGGACTCAGACTCACACTTACACCAGACATGCGTCTTCATCCAGCAGGTTGTTGACTTTCTTGCCATGGAGAAGTTAAAGGCATAACATTTGGCCGCAAGGATCTGAGCAAGAGAGGCAACAGTGCAGCGCTTTGATTTAAACTCAGAAATACGGTGCTTTGAATTACACGTTTTCTTTCACACTTGAGCGGTGCCGCCTCCCAGAGTTCTAACTGTATGCAAATGCCCTTTGTGGGTCTCGCACCAGGAAGTGGAGCTCAGAAAATATCCAGCCCAGCTGAAGCAACTTCCTCAAACTGACCGCTGACAGGAGACACATCCTGGACTCTGCGGCTCGTTCTCCCGTCGGCTCTTCATTTTGAGTTACGCCGTCGCTCCCCGCAAACCCGAGGACTTCAATCAAGGAGAGGCGCCCCGCGTTCCTGGTTGGAGGGCAGAGCCGGCACTGGTGTTCTCTGGTCGAGGTGCGGCTTTAATAAACCAGGGCAGTCTTCGAAATCTCACAGATCAACGAGGGAAGTAAGTGCCGCAACCCCTTTGTCGTCGCGAGCTCTGTGTGTCTTCCAGAGAAGGGGGAAACGCATATTTATATGAAATTGAGATCCGGACACTTCCCACCGATCCCCATTGAATTCTCGTTTTTTTTACATTGATAAAGGCTTTTTAAGTCAGGGTACTTTTATTTATTTTGCTAGGCTATATTCTGCGACAGCATTAGGGAAGCCGTTGCATGGGTTTGGTGTTGTGTTTTCATTGCCAGGCAGGTTGTGGCAGCGCTCTGTGCGGTGCAGCCCCTTGGTATTATGCGCAGGTCTTGCGTGCTCTGAGGCGCGCGCCCACTGCGCAGCTGGCAACCCGTGCACAAGACCCGCTCACACACAAGCAACAGCAGTCCATTGACGAGCAAACGCCGGACGAGAACCCAAGCTCGGGCCGCTGCTTTCTCGATATCCTGGCTGGCTCGCTTTCACATGCAGCCTGTTCTCGAGGTAAAAGGTGTGCACTTTCGTGGCCCACTGTTAATGTTGATAAAGTGTGGAACATGGGGTGATGGGTAGTGACCCCCCCTTTTTAATTAGATGTGATTGGTGCCCTATCTCGGCATTGGCTAATGCAGCCTGAATTGCCATTGATGAATGGTAGCTGGGGTTCTCTCACGTGAAGATGGACCTGTGGGAGACGAAACGGCGCAGAAGTAATTTTGTGCATGTGTGACAGCTGTGACCACCCCCTCCAACAGCTTCCAGAATGCATAACTGTATGTGTTGGTATATAACTTATGTCGGAGATCATTAACACCTGGGTGTGGTCAAACCTGCTCTCCCAACCTGGCGTGTCTGCAAGGCAGATGGACACAGATGTTTTTGGCAGGTGATCAATAGGAACGGGTGCATTTGTGTGGTAGGTAGTCTGTGTGCGCGTGATGTCGTTCTGGTAAGATTCTAATTTAAATGTCATCACGCACAGTGACTGGACAGCTGGAAAATTATACAGGAGCAGTCAGATGCCGTTGCGGTACTTGTAGTGTAATAAACCGGTGGAACATCACTGGAGTACCTTTTTCTTCTTTACATCATAAGCAAAGTACTAAAGTGATGTTCCGGAAGCAACTCAAGACCTTCCTCTTCCGCTTTCTCTCTTCCTCTCCCCTGCTGATGTCCTGACTGCTCCACGCACTGGTCACCTGGCTACCCTCTGAACCTGGGCCCAGGCTCCTGCATGTCCAGTTGCACTCGGCACTGCCTCCCGGCTCCCCCAGCACTTGTGGTCTGTAACTGCAACCCTACAGTCCCTTCTCTCTGCACTTATCAGCCACACGCTGGCTGCACTCTTTGATTTACCTGCACTTTGCCACACGCTGGCTGCACTTTTTGATTTGCCTGCACTTCTCCCTCCCCTTTGCTGCACTTCTCCCCTTGCGCTTTTGTGATCTGAATGACACAGGGCCTAGTAAGATCGTTGTTTTGTTCCACATCCTTGTCTTCTCGGTGTGTACAGGTGCGTTATAAAAGCCGTATCATATCATGTTCCACCAGTTTCTTACACTACAGGACCCCCACAGCATACACGCATCTGACTGCTCTTTACACCAATGTGTCTGTGGAGGAAGTGTCCCTGAGCGGGTGAGCCCAGGGTGCCGGGCTTACAGTGAGCATAACCAGGGGTGGGCTGGCCTATGCAGAACGCTGGAGAGTCCCTGGTAGGCCTCTGGATCTTGGTGGTGTACCCTCATAGGAAAAGGGTTGGCCTTGCTGAAAATGTATAATATGGGGCTCCCTTGATAATCCTTTCCAGTCCACCCCTGAGCATGAACTGAGTCTAGGGTGGGGGAACACCGACCTCCAAATGGCATGGGCCAATCTCAGAGGCCGCTCTTTCTAAGAAATGCAGAGGCGTATCTCTCATACTGGGCCGATAAAGTGGAAGGCGAATGTAATTTCTTGAAACAGGTCACTGTTCTGCTCGTATTTCGTATGTTCTGATAATTGAGGGGGGCGTGGAGGAGTCACGGACGCCCCATGGCATGGCTGAGCCCGCAAACACAATCAATGGAATGGGCACCCACAGAAATAATTGGTCTTCTAGGCAAAGAAGACTTGCACACTACAGTTTGTCTTGAGTTTCAAAGATGCCATAACCAACTGGTTATTATTAAATATTGGCGGGCCATTTATAACGGGATAGGAAAATCCTTCCCTTGAGAAGAGAACATCTCTTAACATGCGCAGCCAAGATGGTGGCCACCCAAAGGCACATTTTTAGGGCACATCCTCCTTTCCTTCGTGTTCGTAACCAACCCCCTCCACCTCTACCTCGGGTTCATCTCGTTTTTATAAGTAGGTTCAGAGCGTTCAACGGGACCATTATTTAAAACAGTAGAAAGTTACTGACCAATCGCTTTTCTGTATGGCTCCATGCACCGACCCTGGTAGGTGCCACAGTAAGGGTTGACAGAGGATAATACCTCTCCAGTAAAGGTAGCTAATTGTGCCTACTCTGGTAGATGGCAAAATATGACCCTACCGACCTCCAAGAAGTTGGTGTCACCAGGTGCCTCAACTGGTACTGCCGCCAAGCCGTTATTCTTCCTAACTCGCCGGCACCCCCACCAACTATCCAGACAATCGCTACCCCCACCCCCAAAACCTTTCTTCACCACACGCCCCAGCAAATGGGCATGGTGGCTGGCAGCACCTGCCGCATACACTTAGGTTGTAATGACACCATCATGGTGGACCACATCATACATGCCGCATTAGAGTGGGGAGTGCATTGGCCATTTGGCAGCCCCTCTGGAGTAGGTGCCCACGTCCAGGGGTGTGGGCGTGGCAAATACTTAATTTCCCACACTTTCGTTTTCTTACATGGCCATGACACAGGCTAATCCGAAGCATGAAAGGGAATCATGTGGGTGTGTCACTTGTTTCAGTCAGGCTAGGCACACCCAATGGCCACTGAAACCAAACACATGCCCCTGGGCTACTCCGTACGTGCCATGCTGTTTCTCACCCGGGCTTTCCTTTCGCACATTACTTCAACGAGATAAATCAGGCCGAGTTTGACGAAAGAAAGCTCTCTATTTGAAAAGTTGCGCGCTGGTGCCAGCGCATGCACGCCACCCACTTTGCATAATTCATGGTTGATTCCCCTTTCTCTCATTTAGCAGTGTTTTCAATGCACGCCTCTGACCTTTTCGGTTCTAAGCGCTTTATAAGAAGGCCACAGACCGGCCCGGCGAAACTTTAGGGCCCAGATCCAAAACGGAGGGATCCAAAGATTTTGTAGATTTTGTAAAGATGCAAAAATAAAAAATAAAACATTGAAACATCTTGTTGTCGAGTGTATAGATTTAAATCAGCAAAGACACATTTCCTTTCACGTTTTATAAAATATTTAAATTACTTAACATAAATGAATTGTGGGAAATAATTTTGGCGTGTAACCCTATCTCACTGATTTCAGCCACAATCAGGTTTGTATTGGCAGTATTTCCACCATACAAATGTATGATACATTGTGATATTTGAATTGTAATATTTTTGTAATCTAATATTGTTTTATGTATACTTCTTCTAATATCGTTTCTGGTGTTTTATAATATTTTGAAAGGGTTGGTTAACAAGCCAAGCACAGTAATACAATTTTACAAAAAATGCCCAACTGCTTTGCTTTGTACAGTCTGAAGCTGAGTGAGCTTCTGCTTTGCTTTGTACAGTCTGAAGCTGAGTGAGCTTCTGCTTTGCTTTGTACAGTCTGAAGCTGAGTGGGCATCTTTAGGGAAATCAAGTTGGAGGCCATCACAGTGGTCCGAGCATGAGAGGGTGATGGCAGAAGGTCCTGGGCTCTGCAGGGAAGCAGTGCGAGGGGAGAAGTGAGAAGACCAGACACATTATTTTGGATGCCATTCCGGACACATTTTATTACACAGCAAAACACACATTTAACAACCAAAACGGTGACATTTCTAACAAATACTCTACAGCAAAATCATTGCATTTTAACATTCTTAAACTGATGAATGGTCCTGACAGACCATGGCTTTCGCCCCTCAAGGGGGCTGCATGGTGGTGAGGCACTATCCCCTCCACATCATGCACTTGGGGTTGCGGGGGTGGGGGGGTGATACCAGGCAGCAGCCTCATTGTTACTGGCCCAAGTTGCCCCCTGATCTTATCTGTACTCCCTCCCCTGCTGGGACTCTCCGGTGGCTGTACCCTCCCCTCAACACTATTCCAGCTCCGGAGGGTATCTCCGTGTTCACATGTTCCTCCCTCACCTAAAAGACCCTCCTCAAACACCTAAATTAAGGGTGGGTAGGATGGGAAAACGACAAATGTCGACAGCTCGGGTCAGGCAGCAGGAGCGTAGTGGCGAGGATATTTCCAGCACGGCGACGCAGCAAACTGTGCTCTCCTCGCCTGCTGGACCCTCTATTTAAGGGGAAATTCTGGCACTGCCAGGCACAAGCCCGCAAAGCCGTCTGCCCTTCTCCCCACATGGAAACCAATTCCCGCTGGCTTCCCCCAGTCACTTCCTCCCCTAGGCCACCCCACTCCCGGCACGTCCAACCTGGTCTCCCCGCGATGGCGGGTCCTTTGCCCTCGTGGATTCTTTGGGAGCAGGAGATGGGTGCCCCTGACGATGAAAAGCTATAAACGAGACTTCATCAGGAACACGCGGTATGAGGGGAAAGCTGATTGTCAAACAGACATCTAAGTTTGAGCTACTGACCTGAGGTAAGGACGAGAACCAGGATTCGGAAGCCAGGTACATGGGAGGGAGAGTGTATGGGCTTCTGAAAGGAGATGGTCTTCTTGTTCTTCCTTTTTTGTAAATCTCTATATTTGATTTTTAGTTATTTCTTTTACAGTTGAGGCATATTTGCATAAACCTATAATAGCTCATATAGTGAAGCACTTCATAAGTACCCTCGTGATGCATAAACTAAGTCATATCCTGTATTTCATCTCTTCCTCAATTTGCTTTAAGTATTTTATCTGAAAAGCGAATAAACAAACCCAAATCCATAACACACAGCAATGAGCTAATATTCTATAATGTCGTATCTGCTTTGCTGAAACATCAACTATGCTTGCCATTACATTATCATTCATATAAGCAGGAAACACTGGTTGGTATGCCATTCTTGAGTATTCAGAACATTCTGCAGATTCATGGTGGGGACTGTATACTGTGACATTTTGAGATCGTTCGTTATTGACTCCCAAGACATTACCATTACATTCTCGATTCCTTGATTCCTATTACTTCGTAGTACATTCATTCATCCCCACTCAATCATTGGCATAATGTCAGCATTGACTTAGACATTCAGCCCCTTGGTATCATTTACTTCTCAGAAATCAAATACAGTGTTTAGATTATCTCCGTTTTAATAAGTCAAAGACAGATGTGATTGTCGATCATCCATTCTTGGATTTGGAGGAAGGAAGCCGGGGTGCAGAAGAGGTCATCAGAATAACTGGTGAGTTGATAATTGTCGATCCCACTCCCATGATGTTGGGTATGGAACACTGTAAACAAATACACATTCAACCATGAAATGCATAGTGCATTTTAAGTAAGTAGAGATGCAATAAGTAGCAACATCTGGATGCAACGCCTCCACTTTTCCACATGGGCGCTTCCGAGGTTTGGAGATTACCCTTCCACAGGCTCTGACTCTCTCCCTCCCATGGGCTCGAACCCAGAGCCTTGCCCGCCTAGTTCAGAAACTCCTATGCTCAGCGCTTGCCTGGGAATGGTTGCTGTAACTTTGAGGGCAGGCACACAGACCAACCTTGCCTTGATCCACACCTGCATGTACCGTGAAGTTCTTATGTACAAACCCTGATGAACTCATTTATGCGCTTATGAGAGTTGGGGCCCATTTTCTGACAGCAGAAATTCATTTGGGCCAATCTTTTCTCTGGAACACTTCAACAGGAAAGCGATAACCCTACTACCGGAGGGGTTGTCTTGGAAGCCGACCTCAGCTATTTGCTGTAATAATCAACTAAGATAATACCATTGTGCTTCCCCTGGGGAAGATAGTCTACTGGGCCGACTGCGCAAACTCCCACCTTGTTCCAAGTTCACACTGACCCCTCTAGCAGACCCCTGAACAAGGAAAAAGCACTCATCCTTATTCACAGCTGGCACTGTTGGCAAGGAACCAGGGTCCTCCCGTACACCCAAGCGCTTTAAAGTTAGGCAACACCTCTTTTAGTCACCATAAGGGACTAGGGGGGTGGAAGGGCACTGGGAAGGCTCTCATGCAAATATAATTACATATACAGACATGAGCAGGCACTGAAGAAGGCAGTTATTGTTTAAATATAAAGCACAATTAACTATTAGCTGGATAGATTTGTAATGGCAGATCCCAGGCGTTGTAAAATTTCAGTGCGATAGAGGAGTCAAACTCCCCCCTGCCCCCCCCCCCTCCTTCGCAGAAGGAATGTGGCCTGTGAGATTCTATAAATTGACTACAGGCGCTTCCGCTGTGTTTCGTCACTATGGCCAAGCACTGGCAAAAAGCTGACTCACCAGCTGTCCACTGTCCGTCAACGGTCCATGCAGGCTAAGAATAGAAATTACATGTTCTGTGTGGCAAAATGTAGAATGGGATATATTATAAAAATTAAGGGCGGAGGAGATTACAGGACCAGATAAAATCATGAGTGGAATATGGAGAGAATGACTGGGAAATGTTTGGATGTATAAACATGTCCATAGGTAGCAACATTAAGGAAAGCATGAGCTACAGTGTATTCTTGCATAAGCTAGAAAAATGTAGAACAGCATGCCCTGACAAAAACCGTGGACCATGAAGAAAAGAAGGCTTTGGAGCATCCCTAGTATGGTAGAAGGACGGTTTGGGAGCTATGGTCCATCTCTAGTGACCCCACCACAGCAAGACGGGACAATATAAACCACTGCCTGGCACCACTTTAGCAAGAAGGAACAGAAGAGGGACAGGAGAAGACCTTTGCCAGAGTCCTTTGCTACCATTCTTATTTTGTAAGATTCAACTTGTTATCCTTACAAGATCAGCTTTTTGCCATATTTCCCTTGAGGGGTGTATTTATTCTGGTGTGAGCGTAATTAGGGACACCCTTACAGCACACACTGGAGAAGTCCTTACTAACCGGTTCACGTCAATGCTCTGCCCCAGTACGCACTGCAGTGGAGCCTCTTGGTAGCTAAGATGCCCATGTGTTCACATCCTTTCCTCTTGTCCAGTGTTGAGACCCAGCTCCCAAGACAGTGAACTGATCAAGCAGGAAGCAATCCATTGTTAACATATCTGTTTATTGCTAGGAACGGGAGGAACACAGTGCAGTTAGCTAAGTAGAGAGACATGTACACAATAAGTAGAAACAGATGGATGCAAAGCAATGTGAATACCATTCATGTAGGCCTGGAAGGAAGAGCTGGGTGGCATTATGTTGTCTAACAGGGGTTTTAAATACGTGTTCAAAGCCACAGAGGAAGGATGGGACCTTAGAAGACTCTGCATGCCAAGAATGATGGAGTAGAATGAAAAGCACCAGATCTCACTTGGATCTCTGTCTGCCAGGAAGGAGGCAATCAATTTGGGGGCTCTTCCAGATATGCAAAAACAAAACCTAAGGCACACCAGAAGTGTGGAGTGGTAGACCACTTAAACTGCCAAAGAGTGGTTCAAGAGTATGAGATTGGTTTTGGAGTTGGCATCAAGAGATCTCAATATTTTTGTCTCTTGTAATTTTGTCCCTCTCGCTGGACTAATGATCATGTAAGTGGGAGTGGGCTTCACTGTGATGCAGCAATTATAGGGTCACTGCCTTCTCTTTGATTTTTATGGATTGGGTATTGGCAACAGTTCTCCAGATGATCGCTCTGTTTCTTAATAAGTGGAGTGAGAAGAGATTTCCTTCAGGCATGGGGGAAGGTCCCTGAACCCAAGGAACTATTCATCGGGATGTCAAGGAGGGGATGAGAGTATGAATGTTGTCCTTGATTGCTGTGGGTGGGCAAGCATCATCCTGCTCAGAATAAATACTAGAGTTAATAGTGTGATGTCAGCCTCCAGGATATGTGTGAAAGCTGGGAATGAAGCATCAGTGTTGGGGCCAGCAGTCAGAGGAAATCTGGTCAGGTTAGAAATCGAAAGTGAGATGGCCTCCATTTTCTCAGTGAAGAAGGTAAGCCAGAGCTTGAGAGAGCAAATTCTGTAGGTATGTATAATTTATCAGAGGAATGGATGAAGTGAGCAATGCAGTCATGAAGGAATGATCTTTTCTTCTGCAGGATAACATTACAATTGCGTTTCTGATAGTTGACGAAAGCATTCTTGTCATCTGGATCCATTGACTATGCCAGTACTATTCCAAAACCTAGCCTATCTTTATCGTGGCATCTTCTGGGTCAAAACAGAGGCTGTATTCACGCTGTGGTTGGCTTCTGTACCACTGGTGCTAAGAGGTCCAAGGTTCTTCTGAATTCCAGGTCCAAGGTTTTTCTGAATTCCAAGCATACGTTACAGAGGATAGTTCCAGGAAATCCGGAATTCACACCAGAGGTCTTGAAAGTGGCTGTGTATGTGGGCATAGTTTAGCTCTTTAAAGGCCTTCACAGAGGTCTGGACGTGTACAGGGAATAACCCATTTTGTGTTTATTTTTTAATTAGCAAGTTGTGATTGGGGAAGCAAATGGTCTACCCAAAATGGAGGTTTGGTTAGAAAGTTGGTTTGAGAAAGGGAAACTGGAGAGTACAGCCTCACGGGTGTGTCCTCCTCGGTATGGCCCAGAAGCCAGATCTTCAGAGCCAAGACAAGTGTGGACAGTTGTCGGGAATGGCAGATCTCTGCCTGTGCCAGCGCGTACAAGGCGGCCCCACAATGCCACCCTCTGCATTATTTGAGGTTGCCATGGGGACTGATGCAACAAATGGCATGTGCAGCCTTCCGTGCATCCCTTGCGGTGTTTGGCCAGCATGTTGCGTGTCCCCATGGCCACGCTATGCAACAAGCCCAGCTTGCTCGGCATCCTTAGCACTTCCTATTGAAGTATTCTCTGTGATTGCTAAACCTGGTTTTGTTGCCTATCTTGGATTCCCTGTTTTATGGACCTTGGCTTGACCTCCTGACCTGTCTAGGATTCGCCCATCGGTTACCTCATCTTGTGTTCTCCTTTATTCTTCCACCATGGCTACATTCTACGGACTGCTGTTGGATCATCCCTGAAATGACTTTGGCATTCAGATTCCTTGGACACTGCTGGTTGTTTGTTGTTGGTTTGGGACGCTCTGCTGACCCAACCTGCAAACCACCTCCCTTCAGTTTCCTAGTGCGTCCTCGTTCTCGTCCGGGATAGAGTCACCACTTACTAACACTTCACCTTTACCTGCCCCCTCCATTCCTGCTGGACTCCTAGTCGCCTCTCTGCCAATGTTCCCTACAGCCGTCTCCTGTTCTCTTCCGCAACCTAGGGGGGTTGTTCATTAACTATAGGTGAGAAGTCCCGAATTATTTATTACTTACTCTTTATATTACCTAGAATAGTGATCCATATGCTATCTCCTCTTACAGAAGTGCCTTCTTAGAACCTGAGATTAACCAACTGGTGTCTCTACTCTGGGGTTAGAGCACAGTTAACCCAGGTTAGTCACATCCTCTGCATTGTAGGTTTTCTATTGTGATGTTGCCTATTTAGTGCTAATCTTGCTCTTTTCCTTCCAGTCTGGCGTCCCATGTTGGTTCCTTGTTCTTTCCCATAAGAACAATAGGGTCACTGGTCTACCTTTACTGGGCGAACCTTCATTTCATAAGGAAGATCGCCCTCTTAGAGGGTCCCTTATAGGATTTCAAGATAAGAATAACTACGACTGCGGTCTCCAATCTGACAAGTCCAACCACATGATAGTCACCTAAAACTAACAACAAATAGGGTGAGGCCCATGCATAGCGTTGATAGTAACGCTTGCGTTGGGATCGAGGGTGCATTTACATGCAAGAGATGTAAAATATGAGGTGATAGCTGCAGGGGAAGGTGACGAAATCAGGGCAAGTCCACCACCACCACCTCTGTTGTTCTAATGACAGGTGGGAGTTTTGTTATCTTCAGAGAGCAGGCTGTCCAAGAAAGTGGTGTTGTCTCTAAGATGGACTGGGAATCGTGTTTAGTGTGGCATTGGACCAGTAAGACCGGGCAAAGCGTGTTCTAATGCGGGCACGAGTGGATTTTAAATGGAGAACCAGGTAGATTGGAATTAAACCCATTCTTCAGGTAAGTCGCATTTGCTTTCCATCACTCTCCCTCCTAGATACCTTTATCTCATCCTTCCAGCCCGTTTTTCCAAAGTTCCCGGATACGCGTCTTGCTTTAGTGCCTTTTCTTAAAACTCGGGACATGTGACTGTTTTGTAGAAGCGTGCTGACACAGTGGGGCATTTTGTGAAGCAACCGAGCTGTCGCGTCACACTAGTCTGGATCCAGATGGACAGAGACGCTTCAGTTAAACCATTTAAAATCGAATTTTCCTGAGTGGTGCAGCTAACTTCACAAGGCTTCAATGACTCGGAAGTAGTTACCCACAAGGGTCTTGCACCAGGTGTTGGCACTTGCCTATTGTGTGGTACCATCCTCACACATTAAAACGAGACAAAGTGTTGGAAGTGCAAATCGTGGAGGTCTGTGTGTCCCTCAAATGACGTGTATTTCAATGCGCCGTGTCCGCACTGATGAAGGGATGTAACGGAACGTGCAGGTCACGTACCAGCGGAGCTTTACAGGCCGGGTGTCCCGGGACACCCTCCTACACCCCACCCCCACCTCCAGCCCTCGGGTTCTTTGAGTAGCCTTCTTTTATTCGGAGGGCGGGGCAGACAGAAATGTGAAATGGAGATGGCAGTAGCCTGCTTCTCCTCAAGTGACAGCTGACTGGAAAGGGCTCAGTAACATTTTTTAAAAACCCTCAACCTGTACCCACTGCATGTAAATTCTGTACCACATGCACCTTTTTATTTTAAAATGTTGCCTATTCTGCAAGGTGTATAGATTTGTTGACACGAAAATAATGTGTTGAAAATGTATGTGTGCGTGTACATTTGTATTCACTATATGAATAACTGTGTGACAAATATAAGGCCATATACAAACCTTTTTTCTTCCTCATGAAAAGTTTGCCAATGTTTTGTTACCAAGATTACAATCTGCTTTGCTTTTAGCATAAGCGTGGTCGTGGTGCAATGAATGTGCTGACTCCTTGCTTTCAGATATGAGGGGTTTAAACGAGCGGCTGAAACAAGGAAAGGGGGTGCGTTCAAAAAGTGCGGACGAGCTGGGGTACCACTTTACACAGAGTGCCACCTCAGGCCTATTGCACCGACCCTTTTGGTGATCAAATCAGATTGAAAATGAAAACAGCGACGGCCCAGGCTGCTCTGCTGAATCATAAATACGCTATGTTTTCCCTGAAACCTACAATTATATTCTACTGCCAGAAAGCTGAACCTACAGTGATTTATGGCGCCGAGACGAGATCGCGGAGAGATGATGGATTTTGGTCAGTGCTGGAGGGTGCTCCTTGGAAATCGTTGTTGAAGCTTTCTGAATCGGTGTCAATTTATTTGATTCGATATGAGTAAGGACTGACCTCACTGTACACAATGTATATGTGGAAATTGTGTTGCATATATCGTAAATGTCTAATAACAGTAGTGGAGAATTCAATCATGCGCATCTTATCTACATATATTTTGACAACAGAGCATCTTGGGCTGGTATTGTGGAGGCGAATGGTTTGAGAATTCTTGATAAAAGCCGATGTGTCGGATGACAGGTTAATAAATGATCCAGTGAAAGCAAAAACAAACATTTTGCTTATGGGATTGGTGTAACACCTATGATCAATGCATAAACAGTAAACATGGAAGTGTTTAAGGTAGAGATAAAAAAGCTAAGAACAGCTGAATCATATGTAATGAAATTCCCGGGTGCAAAATATAGAGACATGTTCTTGAAATATAGACTTAACATTTGGCACACAAAGGATGTACTAGCCAAATGGAAACGAATCCCTGGAAAGCTGTGTTTTTGTAGATTCTGCAAAATCATAGAAGTGAAGGAAACATTATACCATCTAATGGTCATATGCCCCTCTCTACTTGAGAAAAGAACTGCCTTCTTTAGACCTCACTTTCGCAGATTACATCTTATTGACAAATGAATCACTATGGTGGTATTTATATAATACCAGATTGACCAAAGTAAGAATTGCTGTAGTCAACTACCTATTGGCCTTGAAATGAACAGAGGACGACAATTGAGTTGGTGAATGAGTGTTGATAATTGAGTGTGGTTTTAGGCTATAATGTGACAAACCAATACCTTGTCCATGTTAATTGTAATTGCTCCTGCTGTCGGTTAAGGTCGTCGGCAGCCGAAGCAATGAAAAATATACTGTTTTCTTTAAAAAACTATTTCTTTTCGCTTTATGTACATAGAGAGGAAAATTCTGTTAGTGGTAATAAGGTTATTGATCTTGATCTTGTTTTTATGATGTTGATTAATGATTTTGATTCTCAGCTGTGGTATTGGTTGGGGATCTTTTAGGTTTTTTTAGGTTCTTTTAAATTCTTATGTTGTCAAGCTGTTAAGGTTGACTTGATTTGTAATGTTTTAAATGCATGGTTTTCATTTTGTATTTTATATTGAAAAGTTGATTTATTAACTGGAACAATAATGTTACTTCTCCATATGCATTGTATTGCTGAGTTAGGCAAGACTGTGCCCTTCCTGTCTCTTACTTCTGCATTGCCTGCCTCTGGTACTCCTCGGCTGTCCTAGTGACGGTGCAGGAGACCGGGCCCTCACCGCAGGCACAGCACTGCAAGAACACTAGACACACACAAGTCCGCCTGGCCAGGGAGCTCGCAGCAAGCGCGACTTAAAAGCTTAGCTCTATTTTTTTTTTCGTTTTCATTTCTGCAAAATCAGTGCACTTAAGCATATAATGGATATGTAATTTCATGCATTTTAATGCGTACCTTCTTAAATTCTGGCGTATTCTTGCCTTCTCCTAACAATTGTGTTCACATTTTAAACACAAGACTACAAGTCCCATAATTCCGCTCCACCAATAGACCTGGTTGAGTATCTTATGTGTTTGGATCAATTCAATAACACTTTCTGGAAGGGCATTACAAAATAGTGCTCCAGGAGAAAAACCCATCAAGTGTATGCATGCATTCACAAAATACTCTTAGGAAAAATACTTCACAAAAACCAACATACTTAGGCAAACTTTTTCCTGAGAGGCTACCATAATTGCGAGAGGTTAGTACATACAATGCACTTGGTATGCTACTAAAGAACACCCAACCTGTTTTTTTCCTTATGTTGACTGCAGGGAATTCTTCAAGAAAAATGTTTTTATACAGGAGAACTTTTGGGTTTGACTGTATTTATGCCTGTTTCTCCAAACAGGATTTTGTGCAGGATGGCCCTTTGAAGCACAGACCAAAAGTACTAAAAGCTAATGGATATCATTTCTTTTCAAGGGAATCTGGTCACTCGCCCTTTCCCAAAACACCCGTGGGGGCCACCCTTAGGGCCGAGCCTGGAGGTTAGGCCTGGCTCTAGGAGCCCACCATGGGCCGAGCCTCGGAAATGGCTACACACTACGATTTTTCCACAGCGTAGTACAAACAGATCACCGCAGCGAGCGCTCAACTCGTTGAGCTATCGTACCCGCTACGGTATAGAATAAAGTATAAGAAAGATGAAGATCGATTTTCTGAGTGTCACTTTTACAGTATTTTCAACTTCAATGTCCAATGAATGTAAGCAGGATCAGTGAAGGTTCTGATGCGACAGCTATGATGCCTGCCTCGTTGCAAGATGAGCCCCCTGAGACCGGATCCCTCCGCCTTCAGACTTAGTGGCAGTCCTTACAGTGTCAGGTTACTGTTTCACTTTGAATAACTCCAAAACTGAACAGATTTTCAAGGGGACAATATTTGTGTTCCTCAATCCTGCTTGTGCTAATTAAATTGCGTTGTTCGAATTATTTTGTACTTTTCGAAATCCTTTTTAGGGATTTCTTACATGGACAACATTTTCATCAGGAGAAATATTTAGAAATGTTTGCTAACTTGTAAGTGCTATAGAACTAGAAAATCAAAATTCACATGCTAAATACCTCGAAGCCGCAATACTGCTCATACAACACATCAGAAATGTATCTGACCGTCGCATCACAGCAGTCCCGGTTGTCATTATTTGTGTTTCTTGCAGGAAGAGGATTGGCGTGACTCGGCTCTATATCGCGGCTTGACTGGACACTCATGTTGCTGGCAGTCAGGCGGCCAGAATAAAGGCAGACGCAAGCGCATCTTTTTAAAATAAAAACAATAAAAATGGAAGGAGTGGGCAAGCATTCGGTGGGGCTTGTGTCTGGCCCATGCTCTGGGCAGACACTGGCCTGAAAGGGGGGTCAGGCCAGAGCCCTATGTTATGAGCTTCGAGTCCTAGAACTCCCAGAGTACTGGGACGACCGTGCTTTCTCCCCTTGTCCTTAACCATGATCAACACGCACCAAGGGAAGCAGCCAGCATACATTGCTGCCACCCAGAGAGGGGCCTGTGCCTTTGCTTCAGGATTGTCAGGGCAAGCTCTGGGCCACTGGATGCTGTCTCAGTGGGTTCTCTTCTATCTCTCCAGGGGCCAACCTCCCTTCTAGATTAATGCCATTATCGTGAGCAGGGCAAGGTTGCAATCCGTTCATTACACCAGAACATAAGCGCAGGATTCCAGAGTCAGGAAAGTAGACAAAATAGCTTGCTGAGTTACGGTCATGCTTCCATTTCAAATGAGCCTGGATCGCACACCGGCCCTCCTACGCGTCATTGGTGTGTGAATGAGGACCCCCCAACCCGACCCCAAACCCTTCGACTCCTCTTTGCTGTTGTCGTTACGGATCTTCCTGTGTGCCCCGGGTGCTGTGCGTCCAGGGTTCTGCTGTCATCACAGACCTGTGTCTCACGAGCAGAACTCGGAAAGCCACATATCTTGTGAGTGATGCGAGAGGTTGAAAAATGGATAGCGGGGGCTCGGCTAATCCGCCACCACTTTCTCCAGTGCTGGCGAATGCCTTTAACGCTGCTGATCACGCCGGTCAAGATGGTGGCGTCCCTCTCCAACGGCCGCTCTAGAGGTGCCTGTGGTGTGCCGGAGTGGGGAGTTGGACACAGAGGTGGCATTTTGCCTAAAGACTGTTATTACATTAATAAACCAACGCCTATCTTTCCCTTACTCTAAAGGGGTATCCCTACTTGAAGAAAAGATAACTAAGGTGCTCGTCATCAGGATGAATGTCCAACACAATATTACCATCCTCTCTCCAAACTTCTACCCTGGCCCGACCACTAAGAACAAAACAAAACACCAGACTCCCTTCTCCTCGTGACAAGAAAAGATAGCACCATAGGCCCAAATACGATGTTGCAAGAAGTGACTTCAACATTAGAAACAACCAGGAGAATGCCTCCCTTCGCCTGGTTCAGTTTCTCTACTTGCCAAATGTCTCTTTAATTCTTCTAGCTCTTGCTGGGCATCCTTGAGAGCTCCCCTTTAGATTATACAATCCTAGGTATCTTCTGCGGTTTCTTTTAGCTTCTACAGTTTGTTTAACTTTGGCATTTCTCCACCAACTACTGTGATGAGGGAGATCACTCCCGATGCATATGTCACGGGCTGCATCTCCCTTGGTATCTTTCAACAACTCCCAGCCATGATCAGTAATGTCCTTGAAGTCATTGGGACGAGGGAGATTACTTCTTTGGTGCATTAGTTATTTTCACCACTAGCTTTGCTGCTGCTACTGGGACGAGGGAGATCACTCCAGAGATCAAGGTTCTAGTTCTTTTCACCAATAGTTGGATGAGGGAGATTACTTCTGATGCGCAACTCAATGTTCATCTCTGCCGATCCCGAATCAGCACTGGGTGTCCGGTGCCTCTGTTTACCTACTTGTAAGCTGGGGCACGTCACTGGTTCTTCCTGGGATTGGGATCCGTGTTGGCAGCCTCCCTGGCTTCTCTCACCTACTTATGCTGTTCTGTGTTGGCTCTGCGGTCCTCTGATTTTCAGGTGTCGGTGTAGTTATTGGACCAAACGGTCCACCTCATTGAGGTCTTGCCACTGCTTCTTCTTATTCTTCAGGCTTTCTTGGGGTCTTCTCTTCCCAGTACCTGACAGGTGACTATTCTATGACTCCTTCAGCCTTCTTATTCTTCTCAGTACTTCCAAAAGATATAGACCCTTTTTACGAGTTGGCCGGTGTGATATTAACATGCTGGTATTAACGTAAACCGGCACATTACTGCATCGGCCAACTAAGTGTTTATACTGATGCCTGTAATACCGTAAAACCTCCCCATGGATTCCATGGAATGGGGAGTTACACGGTCACCTGGCACTCTGAATCCAGTGGACATTACAAGTTAATCTGGATGGCCCTCCCGAGAGGGTTTCATTCTGAGGGTAGATCGCTCCTGCCACGTCCCTCTCCCCTCTGCAGCCCACGGCATCAGGACTTTTCGCATCCTGATCTTCACAAACAGGATATTAGGGCAGGATATATCCAGGTCGGCATGGAGCCTCTGGAGCTCACGTCCGCATGGATCAGCTGCACAACAGTGTCCCTCAATTCCATCCTTAATAGTCTCATTCCACAGAGACTGCAGTTTGCTGAGGAAGGGCATCTTTAAAGCTTGATGTTTCACTCTTGTGTCTATGGTGTTAAGGATGATGCAGTATCTGAAACTTTTCAACTTCCCGATTTTCTTTATTTTTTTATTTTTATTTTTTATTTTTTTTTGTGTGCAATCTTCTTGGAACCGGCACCTGTAACTTGATTTGTTGGTGGGTCACCATTTCCTGCCCTTGTAACCTTCCCTGTTGTTTCGCCTGTTGTGTGATTGCATGGCTGGCTGCTCTGCACTGGGATGCAGAGTGATTTGGCAGTCTGCCTGGCGCTTCCAGCAGATGACAGGTGGTAATTTGCCAGTGACATAGAAGTTAACCAACATGATTCATTCTTTGCATGCCATATGCCCCTGAGCTGCCAAGTATGCAATGGAGCAAATGTTCACTGGAACCAACTCCTCGATTTCTGCTTGCAATATCTTCTTGTAGTGATGCGTGGAAAGAAGTAGGTATAGAAATTCCAAGTCTGCCAGTGGGGGAAGATCACTTTCCCAGCGATTTATGATTTTCACCATGGGCTTCTGGAGGAAGGGGTTGCTTCTCCTCCTCTTCCTCCCATGCTCCACCCAAGACTAGGGTGAAGTTTCCAAGACTTTCATGCCTTCTTTATAAAGTGCTTTGACCTCTTCAGAGTCTAGGAAAATGTTGATTGGACTGCTGGTGTGCTGCCTCCATCCTTGGGAGAATTGGTTCATCCTGCCTCAGTTGGAGCATGTGTCCGCAGCTGGTCACTTCTTGGATGCTGAGATGTGTTCAGAGCTGCTGTAAGAATCGCCCTGCCCTGCACTTTCCGTCCTCCAGAACAGCATGTCTGCTTTCACTTTTTTCTCCCTTCACTATAACTTGTCTTCCTTGGGTCTGGTGGCATTTAGGGGATACACACCCTTTTAAGATGGGCGTTCTTCCCCTTATAATGTGTGTTCTCCATGCCATTGATTATTCCATGCATTTGGCTTGCATAATGATTTAGGTGAGGGAGCGATCCACAGTTAACTACAAATGATCACGGTTGTTTTCTTTCTTGGTGTAGACTGTCCTATTGACCTTCTCTTAGAACTTCCCAAAGTTTCATTTTGATGTGATTTGCTGGAGGGCTGGGGTATTTTTCAAGGGCTTTGCTAGGAAGCTGTTGCCTACTATAGAACTTGTGCCTTTTCTTGGCAGTGTTCACCTTGGGGAAAGGTAGTACTAGAAGAGCTGTACTAGTGATCCCCAAATGCCAAGTGGGGGAGGGCTCCCAGATGGCAGAGATATGAGCAGCTGGTGTCTGCAGACTTGTGCTTGCAGTGCATGAGGATGGCTCATCGTTTCTGCCAAGTGTGATGCTCACCATTGGTGTCCACCAAATGCATAAAAGTGTATGCCTTCCACTTCTTTCATGTAATTGTAGGCACACTGGGGCACTGTGTAGATGCGTATGTTTTTCATTTAAATTATAGACTTAGAGTGACGTTCCCGAGGGCGTTAAAACTACCAGCGCTTTGAGGTCATACCAATGATCTATAAGGCGCTATATAAATGCCAAGTAACATAACATAACATAGCATCACTAATCTCATGTCCCCTGCGTACAGTCCACCCCACAACTCTGAAAAAGGAACAGGTAGTTATTGTACAGAACTTGAAATGTATTTAAATAATTAAAGTCAATCTAAACAAAAGTGGTCTCCAGGTCCATGCCAGGTAGGTCACAACCATGTTATAAGTACAAATTGGTCAGCAAAACAAATGTTTGCCTGCATGAATATCTCTAGTTCTCACACAAGCATTAATTTCCATAATCAATTCTATGCAAATATTCTATTCTAAAATATACTAGGGAATCTAAGTACACTGTGTCAGTAAATGTTGCTCAACATCCTTAACTTCACAAACATTTCAACATGATGCATTACATACATAAAAAAAGCAGTCTTCGGTTTCCCCACTGACACCCACCATTTATAGAATGAGTACTTTTTCCAAATTAAATGAGGTGCAGTGGATTCTTACGTGTGTAATCTTCGCTGAATATGCATGTGCAATCTTCAATGTGTATGTAAGCTGTATAAACAATCTGTGTGTGTAGCTTCAATGAATGTGCCTGTGTAGCTTTCATTTCACATGTGTTTGTGCAGCTTTCGATCTGTTCCTATTAATTTACATTCTGTTCTACATGTGTTGGGCTGGAGATGTAAAAGTTACAATATTAAAGCACCATTGCCCTATCACATTACACATAGGTCTAATGGTGCATTTTGGGATAAGGGATTACATGGGTTTTACACTTTGCACTATCCTCTATGAATAGAATGCATTCTCTATCTACCTCTCGCCCACAGCACGATTTTTGACTAAGTCTCCCATCAGCGATGAATGATTCGCCATTCGAATAGCGTTTCATGACGACAGAGGTTCCCATCATTCTATGCTAGCAGGATCCACAGAATCTATTTTAAATGCTGCTTGAGTTTTTTTTCTTTTTTTTAAAAACAATCTGCATTTAAATTGCATAAAATGCTGTCTGTTTTAAACTGCACCTCTGCATCAGCATGGTCCCTTTCGTTCAGTTGCCTGTGTGGAAACCAATCTCCAGAATGTGGCCTGATCATCTGTCTTTGAAAGTGATTCTTTCTCATACCTACCTGGAAGCAGTCCCCAATTGGTCTCAGTTCTGTTCTCCCCAGGCATCTGCTTCATGTTGTTATGTCCAGCAAATATGCAATATATTCTCATCTGCTTATCTATCTGTGTGCAAGATATATTATAATCTAAAATGCTTCCCCTAATCTTTTGACTTGAAAGGAGGGGCTCTTCCCTCCAAGCCCCATGACTAAAAAAGGTGGGTGGTAATGTTACTCCTAATCTTATGAAGATCATTATAATCTATATATCAGGTGGCCCATTTTGGTGGCATATTTATTTATAAAGTTATTTTTTTATCGTTTTGTTAATTTTCTTAATTGTGGAAAATGCAAATGTTGTGTCTAAAGAGAGGATTGCCACAACTACAGCACAATTGGTCTCCCATTTTTATGATATTCTATGATAAAGATATACATTTTCAAGTTAGTATTATTTTTAAATACAGCACATTAACCAGTTTGACAAGAAGTGTAAGTTGGTTTAATGCTGATTGGCCAGCTGTGATGTCAGTGTTGGTGCATCATACATCACTCTATTTCATTATATTAATAAATGTCTAGGCTAGTTTCTTTTTCTTTGCACAAAATATCAGAAACTGTCCCATGGCTCCAAATAATTTTTATTTGGGACCTCAAATTGATCGATATGACTGCCACCTGTGTGCTTAAACATTGCCAGATGTTAGCTAATGTATATGGGTTATATAGTTAGAACTAGTTTAAACACATTGAATCTAGTGATTCTTAACTGTGACCTCACAAACCATGATCTCTCTTGTGATGACAATTCTTGAAGTTGCGGCTGGTTTCTCCATGCTGAATCCAGGGACTTGCACAGGCATGTTTTATTTCAAGTTAAATAGAAATGCAATGTTATTCAAGGTTAAATGAAACGCATGGCAAGATGCAATGGAATTTCGAATGATGCTTTTCTTCATTGAGCTTTGAATTCTTTTAGTCAAAAGAAATATATTGCAAGATACAATTTAATGAAAACAAATCAAACCTTATTAGAATACACAAGTGCATTTTTCTTCTCTCTGCTTGGGACTCGGGAACATGCCACTGTGATGAAATTCTGAAATGTTTAATTTCTGTTCTAAAACTCAAATATTATGGGCCCTGATGATTTTTCTTTTGAGGGTGTGACAAATTTCAAACTTACATAGGAATATTTCTTTACATGTCACTCGCATTGACCCAATCTCTGGAATCCTAAGAAATGATTAGATTGTCTAGCGGGTGCACATTCGGCTCTTTGTACCTTGCAGGGGCACTCTTTCCATCATGATAGCTTGTAAGAGGCGAAATCCAACAAAACAGGCTCTTTTGAACAATGTCTTCCTCTCTCTATAGAAACACTTTTCGGTTCTGTTTACTTTAGGCAAATGGTCTTTCGCTGCATTTTCCTTTACAATTATGGGAACTTTGGCCAGATGTTTCATGTTCTGGAGGGTGAGAACTCTTGTCTCTGTCAGTAGTAGCAAAGTTGTGCTCTCTTTGGGTTTGGCAGCATCCTGTCTGATCCCTGTAGAGGAACAAATGCAGCATTTCTCCTCAACAATCAATGCTCTGAGGCCACACAGAGGAGGGCATTGGAAGCAAAAGGAGAATAGGCTGCAGCACGAAAAAGGAATGGGTGTGGGGCACCAATCGGGGGGAAATGGGAGGACTGCATCTGACAACCGGAGCCGCAAGGATAAGATTGAGAAAGCCAGCTGTGCATTGATGCAGGGCTCCCCTCAGAATCACAGACCAGTTACTGTCCATAGAACAATATAATTATTCTCGTACACAATCCTACAGATAAACTGCATACCAGCCATGTTTACTCTCCAAAAACAGGCAAACAATTAAAAATAGGTGTAAAAATGCTCCCAACAAAACGTTGGATCATATCTGCCACTACCCCTACTTTCACCCTCCGACCTCCACAGGTATGTTCAGATAAGTAGCACCAGCAGAGCAGCTCAATCTGAAGAAGCTCTACTCTTTTTACTCCCTCGATATGAGGAAGAGCTTTAAGGTAAAAAAAAAAAAAAACATTGTATTTACATGCACTATTAGGTGCAATGAAGTACAGATTACAAAGAAGATATGTTTTAGTGATAACATGTATTTGTATTTGCTTAAAAATACCTCCTTTAGGAATGAGAGTTACTTATGTAGTCCCTAAACAACGTAAAAAACGTAGAGTAAAAACACTCCAATATAAAAATCTTTCTTTTGCCCTCGAGTACCCATGTACCTAACATGATCTATTCAAGCATCTGCCTTTAAGGTTTTTCCTTTCGTGATACGCTGTTGGCACTTCCCAATGCACCATTCTTGAATCTTTGAGGGTGTTGCACACAGTTATTTTCCTCCAACAGGCCAGTGCCCGTGCTGGGCACCCCTGGGTGCAGGACCCCTGTTGGCAAATACACATTAGTACACCGGTGCCCCTGATGGGGGAAACACCAGCGACGTATGCTGTGAGGGCCTGTGTGCCTCCTAGGCCATGGTGAGCTCATATGAGCACTATTGGACAGTGGGGAGAAACCCCTGTCCCGGTATATTTGCTGGGTGACCCCCCTGGCACTGATGGGTCCGGCTTTAGTGGCCTCGCCAGACCATACAATGGTGTATGCTGGTTGCCCACTCAGCCCTGCACGGTGCAGTTCGTGTGTCCTTGCCGCACCACATAACACAGGGCTCTGCCAGGACTAATGCCAGTTTTTTAGGTGGGCCGGGGCCTGCCAGAGCTGGGCCCCGGCAGTCTCCAAAAAGTGGGGCGGAACGGGGGCCCTGCTGGGGTCCCCCAGTCCCACTGCAACATTGGCGGGATGCATTATCCCGTCATGGCCGCAGCCGCGACTGGAGATGCGCCTGCCATGAAGTCAGGCTAGCTGACGGAAGTGGCAGCAACCACAGCGATGCTGTGCATGGCTGCCACTTCCATCAGTCATAGTAACTGCCTCTGGTCACCCCTCGCGTCAGGGGTCACCAGAGATCGTTAATGTCCCTTTGTTTTCCCAGGTCCCCGAGGCATCTTTAACCCTCGGCGAACTTGGGGATTCCTCGACATTTTTCGAGGTTTATAAAAGATGGCTTGAAAAGTACAATTTTGTCCATAGTCAAAGCTTTATAAAAGATAGCATGAATTGTGTACTTTGAAAGACATCTTTTATAAACCGAAATGTTTAAAAAGATGGCCTTAAAACTAGTCAAACCGTAAGGTATGCACACAGATATATATATATATATATATATATATATATATATATATATATATATAGAACTTACTATGGTTTGTGTACTTTGCAAGCCATCTTTTCTAAACAGAAATATGTTACATATTTCCACGTTTAGAAAAGATGGCTTTCATAGTACACAAACCATAGTAAGGTACGCATACAAATATATAACATGTATATATATTTGTGTGCAGTCCTTACGATTTCTGTACTTTTTAGGCCATGCCCCCAAATGAGGGCCCCCTTCGATTTCTTACCCCACTTAAAGCACTGGCTAACGCCTCAGTCTGTCACTTTCTCTTTCATAAATGGACACTGGTAAGCATCCATTCATGAAAGGGAAACCACACCTATTTGGTTGAAAAGTTGCCAGAAACGACGCCCTTTTTCTGTTTTCATGTCAGTCATTCAATCGGAGGAGCGTGAGGAACGTGTGGCAGCGCAGCTACAGGGGCAGGCTATTAAGCTACCACAAACCAGCCCGCCGCCCCAAAATGTTAGCTGAGGGGCGGGGCTTCCGTGCAGGACCTAAAGTAACAGCAAAGTCATTTAACTTCAGTATCCTGTTCTGTCCGCCCATGGCTTTGTAGGTCAGCCAGGAAGAGGGAGGGTGAAGGGGGGGGGGGGTACGGCAAGGCCTGCTCAATGGTGTTCCGCCACTGGCTATGAGTGCACAGGTTCTGTTAACTGAACTCCCAGACACAGCTGAAGGCAACACTCCCTTGCAAACAGAGAGATTTGTTTTACCTGTGAGCTGCATTTATCGGTAGGTGCCGTGCTTCCCTTCACTGGAGAAGAGTCCTTCTGAACACAGCACTTAACACAAATAAACTTTCTTGGCGCAGGATGCAGCACTGACTCTACTTGAACTTGCCTCCTCACTTGCAAACTGTTTCCAGTCAAAGAAAGTGTGATTTTGCAATCTAATGTAAGCTTTGTATGGAAGTGAAAGGCATTGTTTGTGACGTGCATAAGGAGTGACGGTGCCGACAGGCTGGTGCAGGGCAGCAGAGGCGTAGCCAGTATTGTCTAACAAATGAGGCCTGAAGCTAACGTAGTTGGGCCCACCGCAGTAACATTAATGTGTAAATGCCCACACCGTGCTGCAGGGATGGCATATATAGATTATGGGTGGGCCTTACCCGCTCAGGCCCTCCCCGGTCTAAGCCTCTGCAGGGCAGAAGCACCCGAGTCTTGAGTGATGATCTTTGTAGTAATCTGCTTTCAGTGTGTGACATCACCTCTTGGAATGTTTAGGTGGAATGTTGGTGTGCAGGGTTCTGTGAGTGACGGTTGGAATGAGTGACGGTTGGAAGTGAGAGTGAGAAGAGTGAGCTGAGAAGATGGGTGTGGGGGTGAGCCCGGTGTTTTCCCTTGTCATCTTGTGTCCCCTACCATCCCTGTGTCTTGAGGAAGAGTACTGGACATGGACAATAAAGAAACCTGTAACTTACCTGAAGTACTGGAGGTCCACTTTGTTACACTGGCGACGAGGATGGGATGGTAGGTGGACTGCCTTCCGTATGGCGCTGCTGGGGGGGTGCAGCACTCCTGGAACACCGCCCCCGTATGGTCCCCCCACACCCAGGCGGGCCTGTGTCCTTTTGGCCGAGAGTCGAGATTGCTGTCATCGGTGAGGTCCGTGCCTGTGACGCCTCGTTAGTTTGTGGACAGTATTAATGCGGAGGAGCGTGCCTGGGCTGTTGTGTTGTTGCCGCTCACTCAGAGCGCGACTATTGTGCTGCAGAGTTGGCAGGAGAAGGAGCGTTCCGCATTCCGGGCTGGAGGAGGCCCTGCCGTGTTGCGTTGGTCCAGGAGGGGGAAGCGGCTCCTGAAGAGCACCAAAGTGTGGGCGCTGAGCTGCGGAGGAGGAGGCTGCGTTCGGCAGCGTGGCGCAGAGGACTATTTCCCCGCTGTTCCCCCTCATGGCACGGCGGTGAATTTCTAATGGTGCTTCCCTTGATGTGTGGGCAGGACATGTTCCCGCGGTTCGTTTTGTTTGCGGTACCGGCTCCTGCTGCGGCGTCGGTGGGCGGAGCGGCATCGTGTCAAGATCCCGCTCTTCATCCGGTGTGTGGTCAGCTGGTCCGTGGTCGCGGTCTGATGAAGGAGGAGGCGGTCCCGTCTCAGTCGAGGGATCGGGCCCTTGCCTGCGCTCCATTCAGGATGCGCCTGATGTCGGTGAGGCAGCAGTCCCCGAGGTGCTGCCTGGTCAGTGCTTCCTTTATTGTGGTGACGTCACAGTTGGGGGCGCTGCTCCTACAGCAGTCGCGTGATCCTTGGTTGTTGTTCTATGCATCAAACAGCAATGGTGACGTTCAGCTGGCAGAGGCTTGCCCAGTTCGTCACGTGTGCGGCGGACGTTGCCATCCTGCATTCCAAGCCTCGTTCACAGCTCGTTGGAAGAGGAAAATACGTGCCGGAAAGAGAGAGAGCGGAGAAGCGTTACACGGCGGTGAATGGTTTCTTCTGGTTTTCAAACTGCATTTGGAAATATGCCGGGAAGTGATGAATCTATGAGGCCTGTTTCATTTAGTGCGGGCTTTGGAGCAACTTCCTGATTAATGGATTGCCGAAATCTTTGGTCAGGTTAGTGTATTGGGCCGTGTGAGTGAGCATGGTTGCAGATTACATGTTGTGGCCCAATTTTCTTAGAGGTACCAAGCGCCCTTAGATTAAGTCTTGTGGGGATGCCCTTAGTTAGTATGTTATTGAGGCCGTTGTTTGTTTCCTGTGGTGTCACTGTGTTGTGGCCCTGTGGGAAATCTGTACCCTAGCATAGGGCGCTCGGGGTGGTCCCTTTCCGAAATTGAAGGGTTGGTGTGGGAGGTTTGTAATTAAATGCTCCTCGGAAGTGTACTGATTAACCACTTTTGTGATTGTAAATGCCAGTGCTATATTAATGTTTCGCCTGCTGGATGGAACGTTACTGCGACTTATGTTAAACCCTAGTAGTATAGATTGGGTTGCATTCTTACTTAGTAAGTAAATTGTGGGGTTTTGAATTCTCATGGACTTGAGGGTGGTGGTCCATTTGTCAACTTTCATTGGGAACTCTGATTTCAAGCAAGCAACAGTGACATTGTCTATGCACATATTTTTAGTGCTATTTTACATCTGAGGACTTTGCAGGGGAGGTCATCATTAATCTATTAACATGTTGTGTACAATGTTTTCAACATGTGTTATGCAATGTTTTCAATCTTGAAATGTATTTTATGATGCCTGCATTAATGCTTATTGCTATGTCATGTTGTGTATGGTTAATGTTATCAGTGTTTGGTCCGAGAGTGCACAGTATGGGTGCGTGCAAGTGTTCTGGCGCATCTGAGGTCATGTGTTTTCAACTGCATTTGGTTCTTAGTGCCTGGCATTGGTTGTGCTAGGGTTGGTCACTATGTTTGCGTGGTTGTTGATCTTTTGACCTTTGGTTGCATCTACCTGTGTGGTTTCAGGTTAGGTGTCTTGGAGTGAGGTGTGATTATGGTCTTTGGTGCCTGGTCTGTCCAGGGTGGGTCACTTTAGATGTTCTTAAGTGCCTGGTCTTTCCAGGGTAGGTCACTTTAGATTTAGTATCTCCCTCATTACTGTGGTTATGAGTGCCTGATAGTTCAGGTTTGGTCACTATGGCCTGTATGTTGTGGTCATTAGTGCCTGGGCTTTAATCAGGGTAAGTCACCTTTGGCGGAGTCTTATTCTCAGGACAGTTGTTGCTGTAGTGATACATAGCGTTGTTATCTATGATTTGATCGCTATGCCTGAGTGAGTGGAGTTTTTCTTACTGTCCATAGTGTTATCATATTGGACGAGGGGATGTTCTATATTTTGCTTTGCCAGTGTGCTTCCTGATTCCGTGTCTGGTATGTCAGGTTGTCTCCAGGTGTGTTTGAAATGGATTTTGTGGATAGAGGGAATGGCCAACGGTTTTATGCAGAGTAGCAGGGTGGTGTTGTGGTTCTTCCCCATACTGTTGTCAAAGTTGTTTAAGTGGTCCCTCGGTTTGTTGGGCAATTGTTGTTGCTTCTTTTGGGGCGGTTGGTTAGCGCTTGGAGGGGCAGCTCTGAGACTTTGGGGTGGCAGACCGAAGTGGAAGGTGATTTGTGCTAAGGTGGCTAAGTTGGTTAGGTGTTAGTTGTGTTAGTGTTCGCTAACAATAGTTTTGGCTAGGGGTGGCAGCCCTAGGTCCTGAGGGGCAGCTCGGGACTGGCGTAAGTGCTTGTTTTTTATTTTTGTGGCCTCGAGGTGTGACCGAGGGGGTGGTGTTGTCTTGTTTTGGTTGCATGCTGTTGGAAAGCATTTCCTTCTTGGTCCGTTGGTGTCCAGTTAATGCTGTCCTTTTGTTGGATTTCCGTTTTGGTTTTGCCAGAGGTTCTACACATAGGCGGCCGCTGTGTTGTGGCATTTCTGGTAGCGTGGTGTCTTGGGGTGTTAAGGTCCCGTGCTGGTCACAATACCTTGTCATTCCTTTTTGTCTTCCCTGGAAAGCGTTGGCGTAGTATTTGGCTTTTGTGTTTCTAAGGGGGGGCAGTAACATTAATGTGTAAATGCCCACACCGTGCTGCAGGGATGGCATATATAGATTATGGGTGGGCCTTACCCGCTCAGGCCCTCCCCGGTCTAAGCCTCTGCAGGGCAGAAGCACCCGAGTCTTGAGTGATGATCTTTGTAGTAATCTGCTTTCAGTGTGTGACATCACCTCTTGGAATGTTTAGGTGGAATGTTGGTGTGCAGGGTTCTCTGAGTGACGGTTGGAAGTGAGAGTGAGAAGAGTGAGCTGAGAAGATGGGTGTGGGGGGGAGCCCGGTGTTTTCCCTTGTCATCTTGTGTCCCCTACCATCCCTGTGTCTTGAGGAAGAGTACTGGACATGGACAATAAAGAAACCTGTAACTTACCTGAAGTACTGGAGGTCCACTTTGTTACAATCTTCTTCAATGGGTCTGGGGATATGTTATGAAATGCGGAGAACTTGACATCTGATAAGTGCTTTGTGGAAACCATGGTCACATAAAGCATTTCATTGTTAGCACCTGAATTCAGATTAATACATTTTTAGGCAATTGAAATCGTGATGTGGGGTTATTACTTGCATGCCAGGGGGAGTGATTGGAAGGGTAGGGGTGGACAGGAGACTGCTCATTCTCACAGCAGTTCTTAAGTGGGTACTTTCAGACTTAAAGGAGAGTGTTAACTACTTGTAATATTGCGCTAGAATAGTCTCACGGTCTCATTAGGGTAGGAAGGATAGCTCGGGGGAAGCGCGTTCGCCTTGGAAGCAAGACAATGCAAGTTCGAAACCCGATCCCATGCTTAGAAACCACTCTAAAAGAATAATTATAAACAATTATAATCAGAATGCGTAAAGAAGTTGGATGCCCCCAACACAAATAAGTTGGCACCTCTCCCAACGTTTGAAGGGTTAGCCCCTGCCTAAATTTTAACCAAGGTGCACGCCTGGATGTGCACACTTGCGTTTTGTTAGGCAGAGAGTTGAGGGAAGCCTTTCCCGAAACTGGCGGTGTTAAAGTTTTACTGCGTTTGTGCATAAAAATGAACTTGAACAAACGCAGTAAAACTTTAAAGCTGCTACTTTCAAGAAAGGCTTCCATTGACTCTCTGCATATTGCGCTTTAAGAAGTACTATTTGATAGTTGGTCCCCACACCACACCTTGGGGTAGAACAGTGGGGTTGGAGTCTCCAAATCCCCCCCCCATTTTCTGAAGTGCCTCCTCCCATCTCCAGTTAGACCCTTACGTCCGAAATGTAGGTTTCGTTGCGCCCCTGCCTCAAACACAGGTACTTTGTCAGTGAGTAACACGCAGGTTTGGAGCAACCCGATTGGCTGAGTGCCCCTTCCAAGGTGCTGATGCAAAATGACCAGCTTGGGTGAGCTTGGAGGAGTGCGATTAGCAACTGTTCAATGTTGATGTCCAACATGTGTTTAGGGAATAGCTGCAACGTAATTTGTAAAATAAAAAAATTAAAAGTTTTTGTTTAATAAACTAATGCGAATGTCATGTGCTTTTTGGATTTCTGTACTCTCCAACCTTTCTTTTTCTATGTTCAGGCTTCTTGGCCAAGTGCAAACACAATGGGCCCGATTTATGGAACGTTTTCCTATGGGATTGCGCCATTATAAAACACGTCCATGAATCAGGCCCAATGTTGTCTCTTTAAGGCATGTCTCCGTTGCCCTGGGCTTGTTTAGGTGTGGGTGGGAGTGTTGTCAAAACGAGAAACTTTTGGGTAAACACAAAGCGAGTTGCTATTTTCTAGTTACTGAAAGAACAATTGGTTGCTGAGCACCGTGTTATTTTCGTTTTGTTGACCGCCTGTGGCTGCTACTGACGCAGTGGCATTTAATACTGCTGAAAGAACGGTTTCGGGACAGGAGAGGAACACAGGGAGGCAAGGGTGTTGCTAGGTCTGGCATAGATCTGGGGATGCAGTTGGGACTGGGGGGCTAGCTAACCTTTACGTTGTACTTGTAGCCCCAGAAATTCTATCTGGTGCTACAACCAAAAGATCCGGGGCTATAGCCCCCTCAGCCCCCCCCAGCAAGGGACTTTATACCCGGGTCCCTACTGTGGTCAGTTACCGATGTTTCTCTTCATCTCATCCAAATATCTGCCTGCCAAATCCTTGCCTTAAATTCACGGTTCACAACTTGCAGGCGACCATTCAAGAAGCGAAAGCTGGATCGCAGTAATGATTGTATTGTTACTTTCTTGCTGTTTGTTTTGTAAAAGGGTGCGCGCCTTTTATTTAGAAAGACCTGCGTTTAGTTCCCCTGTAGCCTGGATCTGCTTGCAACATTGAAAGCGTCCACGTGACAGCAGCGTTTGCTGTGGGTGATTGAAATGGTCTATGATTTGTCGGTGTTGGAGTGAGCTGGGTCACTGAAAGTCCTCGGTATCTGATTGGCGGCCGAGTCTGGAGAGGAGAATAGGAGGCTCGGCTTTGGAATGCAGGGGCTCACTGCGAGGATTCTGATGTGGATGACCGTTGGAGCCAGGGGGGCTAACCTGGGCAGCAGGCCTGCCATCCCTTCCACCTGGCGGCCACACCATTCCCGATGGACCTGACACGGCAGAGAGGTAGACCCCTGCTAAAGAAGGGGCAGGGGAGCTCAAGGATGCCTCTTCCATGTCATCCCTTTAAGATGGGGGGCCGGCTGACCGTCCTAATGGACATCTAAGCAGGTATGAATGCCTCGTACACGGGCGTGCCACTGGACTTTCCCTCGCACCCATGCTTCCTTTCTTTAGAAGGAATTGGATCCGGCAATTACGAGGGATGGGGAGAATTTGGGCAGGAAGCCAAAAAAAAACGGTTCCGTGAGAAAATGGATGCTGGTTGCTACAGCTAGTGCACAGGGTTGTATGGTTTGGTTCGCTGCTCAGGTGTGTTCAGAACCCCAATGTTGACCTGCTGCTTGAATGGGACTGAACCTCATCGGGGCAGGGGGGTGGGGTGCGCTCATCGTTCGTAAGTGTACTTTATTGTGGATGGATTGACAAATGAAACCATGTAAAATTTCACACAAGTGGAAGCGGTTTGTCGCCAGATCAAGTGGTTCACCCAAGAGGTTTAAAACAATGCTGTGAAGAGCGGTGTTTGTGGTTGAAGCACATCCGTACATACTCGGCAACCGGAATGAATAGTTTGGGCCCTGATTGAGGTACTGCTCAGCGCAGTTTGGAGTTAAATAGTCCCGTTAGGATGTACCTGCTGAATATTGAAGACGCTGCTGGCCATCTCCATGTGAGCAAGGCAAATAAACCAATGGGCGGGTGGTACCGTGTTTTAAGGGCTTATTTATGGCGTGCACCCATATTGCTACGTGTGCGTTTTCATGGTGGATTCACCGCTGGCTGCACGTCCATTAGGAAGGAAGGGCTTAGCCTCTCGAATGTGAAACCGTGTTGGGTATCACATATTGAAGTTTAAATTGCGTTAGGAAGCCACGGCCAGGCGGCCTCCGCCTTCCTAATGCACTTTAGATGCACAGTGGGCCTCAAAATGTTTGGATGTGCAAAGAAGCTACATGCAGTGCATGCAGACGTGACCCCGCCACGCAAGCAGGCTACGGTGTGCAGTCATAATGTCGTAAAAATTGTCGAATTGCAAAAATGTCTAAAACATAATGTCGAAAAAAAAGTCTAATTTTGTATGTTTTTTTTGGGGTTCTGGGGTAAAAAAAAATAATTACAAAAAAGGGGGGTTGGCGGGAACCCCCCCCATTTCAAACAAAAAGCAAGCAAAAAAAGAAATTCGAATTTTTTTTTTCGACTTTATTTTTTAGACATTTTGACTTTCGACATTATGACATTCGACTTTATGACTATAAACCGCAGGCTACTCATTTCCTTGCCCTGCACACAGGGCAGGTAAACCTGTTCCCCTCATGGACGGGTGAAAAGTCATGCATTGTTGAAGAAAGAGGACCAGTAGTATCCAGCGACCCTGCCTTCACCCCAGCCTATGAATTACTATGCATGGACTGGGACCATGCCCACAAAGGACCGGAGGGCGCGGCGAATCCTATATCTGCATGTGCATCGTGTGTGGTGTCGGAGTCGGTGGAAGGAGGGCTAATGGGGGCTGGAGGGTTGAGGGGGCAGACCTATTCTTCATAACTAAATCTTAGTTGACGGAAATCATTTATTTTTTTAATGAGCTGATACCACCATGATATGACCATGTTTTTGAACCACCCTTCCGGGATATCCTAGTGTCCTTATTTCCGGAGATACACAGCACACCATCAGGACGGAAACCAGCAAACGTGTTTCCATGCAATGGAAGTTCTCTCATTGTATGCTTTACTTCCTCCTACTTTTATACATCCTTGTGGCGTGTGCTCTGATCTTGCTTTGCCGATCAGGTAGCAGACATCTTGAGTAGTTTCCCTTCACTAATTGTTTGATAGGATTTTCCTAATCCATGTTTTTGTGTGGACGTCGCTATCAACATTTTATCAAACGTATCCAGCCTCAAACCTCCTACGGCACTATCCATTCTGCAGGTGTCACGAGTGGTATAGTTCTAGCTCTAGAAAACCTAAGTGGATCTCCCAGAAGCCATGCTCTGATCATTCAGCCATTACATTATCCATGTCATCGCAACTTCCCAAACATATCGGGCCCTAGACTGAGACAGTGCTCTGCAACCAGTGGCTCAGTACCTTTTGAGACAGCTCCCCATCAGCTCTAACCAGTATGTTCACTGGTGAAGGATCATGCGAGCGAAGTCTAAAACTTCTCGATAGCTGCAGATGGGCAACGCCAGCGCTAGGTAAACCTGGAACATTTACGCATAAACAGCCTGGCAGCCCATTTGACATTATCTGGCTTATATCCTGCATCTGGTAGTTGTGTACCCTTTATTTATTTTTATAAATGTTCTCGCTGAACCAATCTATTTTAGAATAAATTCCCACTTGTAACCAATGACTAAATTGTCTCATACCCACTTTCTTCAATCCACCATCACCTAAAAAGACTTTTGCTAGGCTTCAAATTCCATTGGTTACCGTAAATCTAAGGAAGCAAAAGATGCCAAAATTCCACGAGACTGAAAATTGTTCAAAAGATAAAACTAAAAACTCTGCTCCAGAATACAATAAAATGTGGCCTCCTTTAAAAAAGAAATTAAAAAAAAAACGGGTTTCATGCATTCTGAAAACGGATATTCTGGTAGATTGAGCTCATCTGGGACATAGTTCAGTATTCTGGTGCATTTGGGCAGCACCCTTTCAGGCTAACACCATATTAGCAGCTGTTGGGTGTCCTGACCCACGTTTAAGCTATCATGCTACAACATTTGGTGCTGTGGGCTTAGAAAATTCAAGATGGCGGAAAACCCACATGTGCGCCGAAATCCAGGAAAGCTGCGCAGTTTGTGCGCCCACCAAAATGGTTGCCTCACTTGCCACCCACCAGTGCGAGAATGAAAGGCCGGGTTGCCATGAGGGAAATGGGTTGCCAAAGGAAAAACAGTAGCGCCGGTTAGCTTCAAAGCGCTTTAAAACCACCATTGGACTACCCGCACAGTAGTCTGAAACCATTGGGAATGGCAATGCTGATTGCCAAATGCAACTTAGAATTGTTGGGAATTCATTTGTTAAATCCCAAAAATGGGTGCAGTACCAGTACTCACCACTATCCAAAAGCCGGCATTTTAAAACCACCCTGTGTTTCTCTGAAGGCCGGCTCAAAATGCCTATTTTCAAACATTACAATATGTGCAAAATATTCACTGAACACCAGCAGACATTTGGCAGAATGGAGTTTTGTGTGCCTACAAAATCTGGGAAATGAAGAGCCCAGAACAATGCTTATAACAAAACTGGCTGAGCTATGGAGTCAGCAGTTTAAGTTGCACTGGATTTAAAGACACTAAAATCGAAAATGTTTAGATTAAATGAGTGACCTATGTTTGGTGTCACATGCCTTTGTAACTGTTGAAATGTCATAGTTTTGCACTTAGAATCAGCATTCTAGCTGCATGTGTAAAATTGCAAGTTAATTTAAAAAGCAACAAAAACATGACAGTTAGCTGAAAGTCTGGCTTAAGGAACTTGATTTTGCTTGACAACTACCCCCATCAGGAGTGAAACTTGAGTCACAGCTGTGTTCCCAGGACTATCTGCCTTTTTGCTGGCCACACTAAGAATATACCATCTATCTGATAATTGAATTACCTGTGCTCTGCAGGAGAGTGAACAATGCAACTCCCTTCACCCAGGCAGAGGGTTTATTGAGAGGATCATAAATGGCTTCCTCTTGAACAATGAGCCTTTCGGGACCCAAGCAAATCTTATATTGCAGGGGTCGTAAAAGTGGCTTACTCTTGGCAGAAACTGGGAGGGGGAGAAACTGGAGACAGAAGCTGGCTTGGCAGAACTGGATAAACCAGTATTTCTACCTTGTGCTGAGAGGAAACCACACCCCTTTGGAGCCAGAACATAACTTTAAAAAGATGGATCATTCATAGAGCGGACATGTGAAAATTTTATAAATGATACCATAATTCTTGTGATTTTTCTGCCCACAGTTTAAGAGGTTTTTAGAACCGGTGGTATGTTCAGGGGGGTGTCAGCGGAAAAGTGGATATTACTCTAAATGTATGCATGTTAAAAATCTGAAACTTCATCAGTTAATGTCCATACTCCCTGCGCACATGTATGTAAAGTTGGGTCAATGTCAGAAATTGAAAAATCAGTTAAAAAGTCAATTATGTGCCATTTCTGAATGCAAGCTCTTAGAAACAACAGATTTGGACAGAGACATGGCTAAATTCAGCCACACCATGTATATGTAATTTCAAGCAACTGTGTAACTGTGAAATATGTCTTTTGTTATCAAATATAGAATGTGTGCAATCTGACAGAGGAGTGTCCTATCTGCAAGCCATAAAATGACATCACTCTGACACAACTTAGCTTCGCCAATCAAGTGAGGAATGGAAATTTGACCAATGACAAGTGAGAGGGGCAAGTTTAGTTATGACCAACATACCCACCCACTCTCAAAACACATAAAAGCAGACAGACAGGACAGATGGGGACCTTCAATTCCATTTGCTGCAACGCGCTCTGCCGGACCATACAACATCCAGAGATCCAGACTTCAAATTCATCAACCTCCAGAAAGCCAAACTAGAGACTTCAATCTATCCAGAACTAAGAGACCAGACCAGAGAGCGAGCAGTTCCAGAGACCAGACGCTGTGCCCAGAGAGAGACCAGAGCCCAGTCTAAAACCCTGACCAGATCCGTGATGAGGCCCATTTAATTCAAGAATATAGTGTGAGTACCCAGCAGAACTGTGTAGAACCAATCTCTTAGTTTAAATTCATCTAATTCAATCTATTTAACCTAAGTAGAACTGCCTGATAGCTCCAAATCTGTCACCTGTCATTCTAGCTGCAAAATCTATCACTTGTCATTTTGAGCTTTTAAAATTTCAAATCTGAAAAACGACCTTCACAAAATCGCTCATATCTCCGCAACCGTTTGTGCTAGAGACTTGCAATAACTTTCATCTGAAAGGTTAGAATCGTGGCTTTCCTACGAACCTAGAACCGCATTCCTACCCCCTATAGTTTTACCGCAATCGCGGAACACGCATCCGCGAATTTTGCCGCGATTTGCAAATTTCTCAACGTGTGAAACAGCAGTTTGCTTGCCTTCTATTTGCCAGAAAATCGTTTGCCTCATAAAAACTATCCCTGAATCATTGCAAGAGTGAGCCTGAGCTAATATTAACTAGATACCATTCACCCTGAACCTCTGAAAGGGAATTAAAAGCAAATTTAGCATATTTTTAATTCATTGCCAGCACATATCAAAGCAATTTGGGCCTGTGTTTTCAAACTTCTGTAGTCTAAGCTTGCTGCGGTGAACTGAATTACAGTTGATTGCATTTCTGAGAACTGTGTGCTTTCCTCCCATTTCCTTGCATTGCATAAAGAGGAGGGGATTGCCAGAGAAAAGTGATTACATTGTTTTGTTGAAATCATATTGAGTATTTTCTATCCTGCATTTCATTCATTCAACCTTGCATTTCCTTGAACCCTGTAAAGCATTCTCTACCACATTATACTTCTGTACCTATTTACCACTGTGCTACCTTATCCATTTCATGTCAACTCATTAGTGATTATAAAGAAGTGTGCTAGTGCCAGAATCTCCGTTGTTAATCATTATCATATCAGATTAAGTGTGATATTCAATTATTAATTTATTATAAAGTGTGATCTATATATCTATTGTTTAAATTATCAAATAAACCTTTTAACTTGCAAAACAGAACTACTTCTTGGCTCAGTGGGGTCAGGGGGATTCCAAGAGAGGGGTGTTATATAGGGGTAGTCATCCAGAACGCATGAACTGGACATAAAGATATATCAATAAGGGTTTTCATTCAGTATTATAGACTAGGCGTTGACTTAGCTGTAGTGTTGAATTGAATCCTCTTACAAAGTGGGGGCTCGTATCCGGGATTCTGGGTTAGAATACCACTTGTGCAGATTAATACAGTGTGCCAGCTGACCAGATACACATATCCGGTCTGATCACCACGCTGTGTTACGCTGTAAAGCATTCCTCAAAAGGGACACTCCAAGAAAAGTTCTGTTCTGCAAAAATAAAAGACTAACTTCTGTAAGTCAGGACAGAGACCAATCTCTAGAATGACGACCTTGGTAGATATGAAAATAGCCAGAGAGCACCTCTTGCATAAGCTATTTGTGAGAGGTGAATGGACCGAACAGGGCCAGGATGCCTGGTTGCAGGCCATCACGCGACAGGTCACTGAAACAGGGTCAGACTTATGGAGAGATCAGGGTCCATTACACGTGGCCCTGAGTGAACTATATATGGCTCCTAAGGCCAAAGATGAACACGACAAGATTGTTAGGATAGCGGCATACCTGTACCTATATATGGGAGACATGCAGGATAGATGTGCTGAAAGCCAAAATCTGGCAAATGGGCAACAGATGGCGTTAGAGAAGGTCCAATCTGACCTGGTCTCTTCTGAGCAGAGGCTGCAGAGGAGCCAGGAGTCAGAAGATGATAGTAGGCAGCACATCATTAAAATAAAGAAGGATATGGATGTGCTGCAACAGGAAAAGGTAGAACAGGATACCAGATTTCTGGCCTTGCAGAAGGAATACCAAGAAGGTTTGGACTCCCTACTGCAAAACCAGAAAAAGCTGGAGCAACAACTGGACTTCAACAGGGTATGTGCTGAGCAGGTAGTCACCCTGCAAGGCCACCTAGATAGAGTGAAGGCAGAGAGCAACAAACTAATTCTGAAAGACCTGGATACCCAGGCAGAGTTTGATCAGGAGCGCCAGAATGCTGGTGCCTTCCAAAGGCAAAGGGACGACCTGGCGGCACAGATGCAGGCTCTTAGTCAGGAAAGGGATACCTTAGGCCAGGAAGTCTGCCATTTAAAAAGAAAAATGGAAGAAAATCACCTGGCCCACCAGGGACTGGGTGACCTCCAAAAAGAACACCAGAACTTGCTAGAGCACACCAGGAGGGTGGAGGATGCTCTAGCAAGAAAGGAGCAGGCCAATAGGGACACAGCTCAGGAGGTAACCCTCCTGCAGCAAAGACTGGCCCAGTTCTCCAGGACCAACCAGGAAGTACAGAGGGAAAATGAGGCTCTCTGCCAGCACAATGAGAGGCTCCAGCAACAGGTAGCGATGCAGGAGAAACTGATAGTCGAGTAAGGCCTTAACAGAGGAACTGAAAGCACAAATGCAGGCTCTTGCATTGCAACAGGGAGCAGGGGCGGATAGAGATGAGGTCCGCTGGGAAAGAGAGACTCCTGACCATAACCGCAGGAGCCCTAACACCAGGCGCCTTCATCTCCCCCAGTCCCTGGACTCTACCACCCCAATGTCCCCTTGGCGCACATGAGCACAGGGCCACAGGGATGGCAGATTACTATCCAGCTAAGAGTATGGGGCTCATAGGCCAGTACCACTCAGGAATGGAGGGGTGGGCATCCGGGTATGGGCACCCAAGTACAGTACAGTTCAGTGGGGAACCCCAGGAGAGTAGGCCCATTAAGGGCATCCTGAAAACCTCTGCCCAGTTAGGTCAGTGGAGGGGGTACCCATCAAATCCTGGCAGCAAGGAGGAATCTGAAGACTCCTCTGAACTGCGCAGGACACAGGAGACCAGGTCCCCACATTCTGCCAGCCATTCCCAGGCTCGCAGAATCCGGGAAAACCTGGAAGAACAGACGGGAACCTCTGGGAGCAGTGCCTCTGAGTCCGAGGACGAATGGACAAGGGTTATCCGAACCAAAAAGGCCAATAAGGCAAAAAGGGCCTTGCTTAAGGACCCCTTAAAGCAGATTAAGGCGATCAGGAGCGTCATCACGCCTTACCATAAGAACGCTAAGTATTCTGTTTGGGAGCACTTAGAGTTGTTTGAACAAATGATGGAGACTTTCCATTTGAAGGACAGCCAAAGCTGTATTCAATATGTAAAGTGGACCTTCTCCCCGGAATACTCCAGTTTCTTTGCGGGGCTGGAGGACCAAAATCATTTAAGATGGTCCACCTATAAGGCGGCCATCTTGAAACATTTTTCTGTTCACAGAAATCCTCAAGAGGCTCGCAAGGCAGCCTACAATTTGCAATGTGGGGAGGATCAGGCCCCACAAGAATTTGTGCAGGAGTTAAAGCGTGCTTTTGCACAGACCACAAGAAGGGTGCGCACGGATAGCAGAGAATTTATTAATACGTTTTTCCATGCCTTGCCCAAATATATCATGACCCAGCTCGTGAGGGATTTTCACGAGAAAAGATCTTTAGACTGGGTCATTGAACAGGCTACCCGGATCTATGAGGTGCAGAAACCGATAGATAGCAAAAGTAATGCCCAGAAAAACCCCAAAGCCAACAGCACCCCTGCTGCTGCCAAGGTGGCAGAGGTAAAGGTCACCCCCGTTTTGGATTTGGAGATGGGGGGGGCCTAAAAACCTACCTGCACCTAATAATGCTAGGCCCAGGAGGTCCTCGGGTCAGTCACAGACAGGGAGCCCAGGAGGCAGCCCCACAAATGGGGTCCCTCGCTCTCCTGATTATGTAAGTCCCCGTTACAAGGGAAATCGACCCATCCTGGGTTATGTGTGGACCCCTCCAGCCCAAGGGGGGGATCCAGCCAAGCACCTAACCCAGGGAACTTCCCTCCAAACTTCCCACAGGAGGGCAGAAATTTACCAAACCCTGGGCAGGACTTTTTCCCCAGATATCCACCCGACTTTCAGCCCCAAAACCATCCATCCTTCTTTCCCCAATTCCCTGAGCCCAGACCACTGAATCCGGTGGAGGGGTACCCAAATCTTCCCAACCCGGGGTATTACCAGAGGAGGGACAGCCCAGGGGAGAAAACAGGGCCCCGTATCAGCCTGAGCGGGTTTCCCAGTTAGAGCGCCAGGTTCAAAACATGGCGCGGGATCTGGGTCACATACTGAGGGCTCAGCAGAACCCTCAGATGGGCGTGCCGGCGCAGAACGCACCCAACTCTGGACCTGGTGCTCCAGAACAATGACGGGGGCAGCACCCCGATAACTCACCGGTTCCCAGGGAGGAGGCACAAAGGGAAGGGGGGTGTAAAGCCTTGGAGCAAGCTTCCTTCCTCACTTGTAAACAGCCCCTGGAAACCCAGGAACCGGAAACAAAATCTCTTGCCCCTGAAAGTCTGCCTCCTAAGGAGCAGAGGGGGGGTAGGAGAAACAAAAGACCCAAACAGACTCAGTTTGAGGAGGAGGTACAGATCTTCCAATTTGAGGGAGAGGGATCCTCAGGGGATCCTGGGAAAAGGATCTTCTCCTTCAGAGAGGGGGGAACTCCTCCCAAAGAAAAATGGGTCCCTAGGGATGCAAATCCAGACTGGGGAGATGGGGAGACTGAGCTACCGCCGCCCACTATCTCATCCCAGAACCAACAGCAAGAAAATCCCCTGGTTCAAACCCATCCTGGTGACTGCCTCCAAAAAGGGGGGGGCGGCCCGGAACCGGAGCCAGGGGAACCCACACTGGCTCTGATCTCCAGTTGCCAAATTTTTCTTTCAGATTCCCAAGACTCTCCACAGAATTCTGCCCAAATCTCTTCTCTCGCCATGTCCAAAACCAGAAAGTTAGCCCACCAGTTGTCCAAAAATGTGCATTATCTGTGCCCCCTTGAGGAGAAGGAGGGAAGATACTATGCCCCGGTACAAGTACAGGGGCAGGGTACAATTTTGGCACTGGTGGACACTGGATCTCAAGCTACCCTTCTGTCCAGAAGGGCCTTTGACGAACTGAATGCAGGAAGGGGAGGGAATTACCAAATTCCTCTCACCTCACTTCCTGGACAACTCCAGAACTTTGACGGGAAGGAAATTCCCGTTGAGGGGACTGCAGATTTGGACATTAAAATTGGGCGACACAAGTTGAAACACCCAGTCATAGTTGTGACTCCAGAGGGCACCCCTTGTTTACTGGGGAATGACCTCCTGAGAAGGTTGTCACCCCTAATAGATTGTGTAAACAAGGTCCTCTGGACCCAGACTAGCCGACCAATAAAATTAAAACAGAGTGTCAACCATGTTAGTTTAAACGGCACCTGCCACATGGTTGAACAAAAATCTGACCAAGTAGAATTTCACTTCCAGAACAACCAGATTCCAGACGTGACAGTAATAGCAGTAGGACAACAGACTAGTGATGGGGGGTCCTCTCTATTTCTGAAAATCAACCTTCCTTCCAGTTTAAGGTGGTATTCCACGCTGGAAGGAAACACTCTGAAATTCTATACCAATCCACAATCTGAAACTCCCACTCCTATAGTCCAGAAAGATGTGAAATCAGCTCAGAGCCTGGCTGATATTCAGCAAATTGGAGAGCAGTTGTTCATCCCTGTTCAGTTAAATGATGGGAAGGACTCTGTTCTCGCTCGAGTGTGTGTGAACAACGGTAAGAGCTTCATCAGCGAAGCCATGTTTCGCCAACTCCCAAAAGATCCAGCCATTCCCACCTTCAAACTGATAGACAAATGGGAAATGGACCTGGAAGCACCTAATTCCAAACATCTCCTGCCAAGCAGGTGTATGCTCAAAATCTCCATTGGCAACAAGAGCATAGTCCACAATTGTTGGGTCGTGCAAGACGTCCCTGCCGCCTTTTACTTAGGCAGTGACATTCTCAATCGCTTTGCCATTAGTTTGGACCTAATAAACTTCAAAGCTTGGTCCCGATTAGCGGATAATCCCATGGGCTTTGATGATCCAGAAAAAGCATTTAGGTCAGCTCAACTGCTACCTTATGCAGTTGAAATTCAGGTTAAAGAGGAAGTCACCATCCCAGAAAGGACCCGACAATTCTCCCTGGAAGTGAAAGTTAAAAGGGGACAAGAGTTGAAAAACCCTGATGCTTACATACATCTAAATGCTTCTCTCCAACAGCAAGGGTTGGGGGTAAACCCAACACCATTAGTCAACATAGAACATGACACCATTCCAATAGAGGTGGATAACAGCGACTTAAAGAGTATTACTCTAGCCGCAGGCACCATTATTGGAATGGCGGTTGATGACCGACATTTCTCCATTGATCTTAGAAATGAACTGTTAGGACCAATCCCCAAGGACTGTTTTGACAGTGACAGTGAGGACAATACAACACCAGACAGGATTTTTACCCGGCATGGGGGGAACTTCCTGGTGTACACTTCCTGCCCTTATGGTAAGGAAGATGTGACTTGTGAATTCAGGAGGGATGAGGTGATTTTCCAGGTTCATGAAGGCTGCCTTGCCCACCTGAAGCCTCCGGTCCAAATCAGCACTCTGACCAGGGACTTCTCCACCCAGCTGGAGGAGGCCGCGGAGATAGCCAAACCAGAAGTCTTTCCAGGCTTCAGGCAGATGGTGGAAGAGAGAGTCAACCTAGCTGATGCCTGTGTGACTCTGGAACAGAAGCAAAAGTTGAAACAAGTTTTCTTGGATTTCCAAGATCTCTTTGCGGTAGACTCATATGACTGTGGTTGCACCGACATCCACACAACCACAATCCCCACGGACCCTGGCATGACTCCTGTGTTTGTGAAGCAATATCGCTTGCCTCTCGCATCAATGGAGTCCCTTACTGAAATAATTAAGAACCTTGAGTCCAGGGGAATAATCCGTCCAGTCCACAGCACCTTCAATAATCCGGTGCTGGGAATATTGAAGCCGAACGGCAAGTGGAGACTCTGTGCTGACCTCAGGGAGCTCAACAAACGGGTCCATACTTCCCGATGGCCTCTGCCCTACATTGACCAAGGGCTGGCCCAGATCCAGGGGTCACAGGTATTCACAGCAATAGACCTGACCAATGGATACTGGACCGTGCCTGTCAGCATGGAGGACCAATACAAACTGGCTTTTACCTTTGGGGGCCAGCAGTACACATGGACCCGGACTCCCTTCGGATACCTCAACTCCGGCAATGAATTCAACATTTTCCTACATAAGGCCATGCCCGACCTGGGTGCGAGGGGTAACCTGGCTTATGTAGATGATGTCCTCATCAAAAGTTCATCTGTGGAGGAACACATAGCGGAGATCCGTTATGTTCTGACGCAGTTGAGTGCCGCCGGAGCAAAACTTTCTTTTCAGAAAGCACAGTGGAGTAGAACCCGTGTTAATTTCTTGGGGCATGAGATTACTCCTCAGGGTCTCTGTCCCCAGGAAAAGAAAGTGGAAGCACTTCAGAAACTGAAAGACCCCACAACTCTGCGGGAACTAAGGAGCCTCCTTGGACTGACTAATTACAGCAGAAAGTTCATTGAGGGCTACGCAGAGATCACCAGACCCCTGATTCATCTCCTGAAGGGGGGGTCAAGTGGGAATGGGGTCCAGAACAAGCCGAGGCAGTAAAACAACTCAAAAGAAGCCTCTCACAAGCGCCTTGCCTAGCTTACCCTGTCAGAAACAAGGAGTTCTTCCTGGAGACAGGGTTCTCTAATACGTGCTTGACGGCAGTATTATACCAAAAGCATGACAAGGTCAATAAAGTAATCTCCTATGCGAGCAAAACTTTATCCTCTGTGGAGGAAAAATTCAACGATTGTGAGAAGGCACTCCTGGCAACGGTGTGGGCATTGAAGAATTACCGCCCGTTTATCCAGGGGGAACACATCATAGTGGAGACTCCACACCAGCCTCTGCAATATCTCCAAAGTGACAGAATCCGGGCCGGAAATGTGAGTAATTCCCGAATTACTTCCTGGATTCTGTCAATGCAAGGCTTTCCTGTGGAGGTCAGATATGGCCAAAACAAGAAGTCACCTCGCGCAAGGTCTGGCTGACTTGCATGATTGTGCCAGAGAAAACTGTCTCGAGGACGAAAGTCTAAAAATAAAAGACAACATGGAGGCATACCTTAATTCCCCCCACAAAGTCTTTGAAGAGGACAAGTGTGAGGGAATGCCCACTGTCTATGTGGATGGATGCTCGTACCATGTTGACAACAACGGGGAGAAAGAACTGGTGGCCGGCGTAGGAAATGCATGGGTGAATGAGTCCCCAGAACCCTCCGCTGGATACAAAATTGGTCCCCGAAGTAGTCAGGTGGCAGAATTGATGGCTGTGCATCAGGCCATCCTCACTGCTGTCCAGCATCAACTCCACGAACTGGTCATAATCACAGATTCGGATTATGTACGGAACGGGTTCGTGGAGCACCTGGTTAATTGGCAAACCAGAGGCATGTTATGTGCTAACAACAAACCCTTGAAACATGGGAAGTTGATCCAAAACATTGATGATCTGGTCACCTCGAATGAGATGACCATCTATTGGAAAAAGATCAAGGGTCATTCCAAAGTAGAGGGACCAGACAAAACTGGAAATGACTTAGCTGATCAGCTGGCCAAAACCGGGGCCATCCAAGGGGATCTAATTGAGATTGAGTCCCTGTTGGGGGAAATCCAGGTCACTGCTATCACTAGGTCCCAGACAAATGCTCACAATGACCTTTCAATTGCACAATGGAGTAAGGAGACCCCTGATGCTGATTTGATTACAGCTCAGAAGGGGGATCCAATTATTGGTAAGTTTTACCAACACCTTGAGGACCCTGAGAACTTTCCCCTGACGGATACCGATTACACTGGGAAAGAGGACCTAAGAGTGTTGATGAAATGTCCAAAAATGTTCCGGATCCAAGACGGTTTGTTGGTAAGGAAATCCAAAGCTGGCCACGATCAGTGGGTGGTTCCTACCTCATTCCGAAGCCTGATGTTAAGCCACGCCCATGATGCGGCCACCGCCGGTCATAGGGGGTTTCACACAACATTGGAAATCTTAAGAGAGGTTGCATACTGGCCACACATGGGGCAGGACCTCGACCAATACTTGAAGGGGTGTCTTGTGTGTGCACAATTTCAGCCATCATCCCTCACGCACCGTGCGCCTCTCCAAAAGAGGGGGATGACACTGCCATGGTCAGATTTACAAATCGACTTTGTAGGCCCTGTGATTCGCTCTGCTAGGGGGAATAAGTACATGTTGACTGTGACATGCTTGTTTACCAAGTGGGTGGAATGTCTCCCAGCCCCAAATTGCAAGGCAGAAACCGCAGCTGCCTTGATGATTAACCACATCTTTTCTCGTTTTGGTCTACCTCAAAGGATTGAGTCAGACAGGGGTAGCCACTTCACCAGTGAAGTAATGACAAAGATGTGGGAGATACTGGGGGTCAAAAGGAAGTTGCATATTGCTTACAGGCCAGCTTCTTCTGGGGCAGTAGAGAGATATAACCGGACAATTGTGAGCATCTTAAAAAAGTTTGTGGCAGATTCTGGGCCAAGTTGGGATATCCGATTACCTCTGGTCCTAATGGCCATCAGATCTACCCCTTCATCTGCAACCAAAATGTCACCATTTGAGTTGATGACTGGGCGCAAGATGGTGCTTCCGCAGCATTTGCTCTACAGGACCCAAGAGCAGACACTAATAAATGCCTCCACTACTCATGAGTATGTAGAGAATTTAAGGAAACACCTCCAACATGCTTTTGCTTATGCTCAGCGGAATCTAGAAAGATCAGCTGATAGCATGAAGACCCATTATGACCTGAAAACTTCCAGGAAGGAATTTCGGGTGGGAGACCGGGTCTATCTATACAACTTCCAAAGGAACCAGGCCAAGCAGCGCAAATTTTTGCCTACATGGAAAGGACCCTTTGAGATCATCGACAAGATCTCCCCTGTGGCCTACAAGATCCGCATCCCCAAAGGTCCTTTGGCAGAGGGAGAAGACAAGTGGGTCCACATAAACCAGTTGAAATGTTGCCATCCCAGGCACGCTCTGCAACAACTGGAGGAATCCTCTGGAATCCTAGCGGGTACTGTCTCAGACTAATTCAGTTCCAATCATAAAACATACCACATCTAGTCTCTAAAATATTGTGATTTGCATGAAACTGTCTCTTAGTTATACTGTTTTTTTTTCAAAATAAGAATGTAATATTTCGTTATGATTAAATGCATATGCTGCCCCACTATCTCAACAGTGGTGGAAAAACGTCTATGAGTAGGTATTGCCGCTCTTCCTTTGTCGTCCTAGGAGAAAGAAAACCTGAAGACGGGCCAAGGAGGGCGATCCGGAGACCGGGAACGAAGATCCAATGGGCCCAGTGGACCGCCCAATATTCCCATCAGGACCGGCGAGGAGGACCGATCGATCAGTACCGGATGGAGAAGAAGATGCTGAACTGTGCCATCTACAGAGTAGGAAGAAGATTATGCGGACAGACCGGTGTGTGGGTCAAAACCCTTGGGCACGCGACTCCCCATCGACTCAAATTCAAAGTGCAGTCGCGTGGGGGGGCTTGTTGGGTGTCCTGACCCACGTTTAAGCTATCATGCTACAACATTTGGTGCTGTGGGCTTAGAAAATTCAAGATGGCGGAAAACCCACATGTGCGCCGAAATCCAGGAAAGCTGCGCAGTTTGTGCGCCCACCAAAATGGTTGCCTCACTTGCCACCCACCAGTGCGAGAATGAAAGGCCGGGTTGCCATGAGGGAAATGGGTTGCCAAAGGAAAAACAGTAGCGCCGGTTAGCTTCAAAGTGCTTTAAAACCACCATTGGACTACCCGCACAGTAGTCTGAAACCATTGGGAATGGCAATGCTGATTGCCAAATGCAACTTAGAATTGTTGGGAATTCATTTGTTAAATCCCAAAAATGGGTGCAGTACCAGTACTCACCACTATCCAAAAGCCGGCATTTTAAAACCACCCTGTGTTTCTCTGAAGGCAGGCTCAAAATGCCTATTTTCAAACATTACAATATGTGCAAAATATTCACTGAACACCAGCAGACATTTGGCAGAATGGAGTTTTGTGTGCCTACAAAATCTGGGAAATGAAGAGCCCAGAACAATGCTTATAACAAAACTGGCTGAGCTATGGAGTCAGCAGTTTAAGTTGCACTGGATTTAAAGACACTAAAATCGAAAATGTTTAGATTAAATGAGTGACCTATGTTTGGTGTCACATGCCTTTGTAACTGTTGAAATGTCATAGTTTTGCACTTAGAATCAGCATTCTAGCTGCATGTGTAAAATTGCAAGTTAATTTAAAAAGCAACAAAAAACATGACAGTTAGCTGAAAGTCTGGCTTAAGGAACTTGATTTTGCTTGACAACTACCCCCATCAGGAGTGAAACTTGAGTCACAGCTGTTTTCCCAGGACTATCTTCCTTTTTGCTGGCCACACTAAGAATATACCATCTATCTGATAATTGAATTACCTGTGCTCTGCAGGAGAGTGAACAATGCAACTCCCTTCACCCAGGCAGAGGGTTTATTGAGAGGATCATAAATGGCTTCCTCTTGAACAATGAGCCTTTCGGGACCCAAGCAAATCTTATATTGCAGGGGTCGTAAAAGTGGCTTACTCTTGGCAGAAACTGGGAGGGGGAGAAACTGGAGACAGAAGCTGGCTTGGCAGAACTGGATAAACCAGTATTTCTACCTTGTGCTGAGAGGAAACCACACCCCTTTGGAGCCAGAACATAACTTTAAAAAGATGGATCATTCATAGAGCGGACATGTGAAAATTTTATAAATGATACCATAATTCTTGTGATTTTTCTGCCCACAGTTTAAGAGGTTTTTAAAACCGGTGGTATGTTCAGGGGGGTGTCAGCGGAAAAGTGGATATTACTCTAAATGTATGCATGTTAAAAATCTGAAACTTCATCAGTTAATGTCCATACTCCCTGCGCACATGTATGTAAAGTTGGGTCAATGTCAGAAATTGAAAAATCAGTTAAAAAGTCAATTATGTGCCATTTCTGAATGCAAGCTCTTAGAAACAACAGATTTGGACAGAGACATGGCTAAATTCAGCCACACCGTGTATATGTAATTTCAAGCAACTGTGTAACTGTGAAATATGTCTTTTGTTATCAAATATAGAATGTGTGCAATCTGACAGAGGAGTGTCCTATCTGCAAGCCATAAAATGACATCACTCTGACACAACTTAGCTTCGCCAATCAAGTGAGGAATGGAAATTTGACCAATGACAAGTGAGAGGGGCAAGTTTAGTTATGACCAACATACCCACCCACTCTCAAAACACATAAAAGCAGACAGACAGGACAGATGGGGACCTTCAATTCCATTTGCTGCAACGCGCTCTGCCGGACCATACAACATCCAGAGATCCAGACTTCAAATTCATCAACCTCCAGAAAGCCAAACTAGAGACTTCAATCTATCCAGAACTAAGAGACCAGACCAGAGAGCGAGCAGTTCCAGAGACCAGACGCTGTGCCCAGAGAGAGACCAGAGCCCAGTCTAAAACCCTGACCAGATCCGTGATGAGGCCCATTTAATTCAAGAATATAGTGTGAGTACCCAGCAGAACTGTGTAGAACCAATCTCTTAGTTTAAATTCATCTAATTCAATCTATTTAACCTAAGTAGAACTGCCTGATAGCTCCAAATCTGTCACCTGTCATTCTAGCTGCAAAATCTGTCACTTGTCATTTTGAGCTTTTAAAATTTCAAATCTGAAAAACGACCTTCACAAAATCGCTCATATCTCCGCAACCGTTTGTGCTAGAGACTTGCAATAACTTTCATCTGAAAGGTTAGAATCGTGGCTTTCCTACGAACCTAGAACCGCATTCCTACCCCCTATAGTTTTACCGCAATCGCGGAACACGCATCCGCGAATTTTGCCGCGATTTGCAAATTTCTCAACGTGTGAAACAGCAGTTTGCTTGCCTTCTATTTGCCAGAAAATCGTTTGCCTCATAAAAACTAACCCTGAATCATTGCAAGAGTGAGCCTGAGCTAATATTAACTAGATACCATTCACCCTGAACCTCTGAAAGGGAATTAAAAGCAAATTTAGCATATTTTTAATTCATTGCCAGCACATATCAAAGCAATTTGGGCCTGTGTTTTCAAACTTCTGTAGTCTAAGCTTGCTGCGGTGAACTGAATTACAGTTGATTGCATTTCTGAGAACTGTGTGCTTTCCTCCCATTTCCTTGCATTGCATAAAGAGGAGGGGATTGCCAGAGAAAAGTGATTACATTGTTTTGTTGAAATCATATTGAGTATTTTCTATACTGCATTTCATTCATTCAACCTTGCATTTCCTTGAACCCTGTAAAGCATTCTCTACCACATTATACTTCTGTACCTATTTACCACTGTGCTACCTTATCCATTTCATGTCAACTCATTAGTGATTATAAAGAAGTGTGCTAGTGCCAGAATCTCCGTTGTTAATCATTATCATATCAGATTAAGTGTGATATTCAATTATTAATTTATTATAAAGTGTGATCTATATATCTATTGTTTAAATTATCAAATAAACCTTTTAACTTGCAAAACAGAACTACTTCTTGGCTCAGTGGGGTCAGGGGGATTCCAAGAGAGGGGTGTTATATAGGGGTAGTCATCCAGAACGCATGAACTGGACATAAAGATATATCAATAAGGGTTTTCATTCAGTATTATAGACTAGGCGTTGACTTAGCTGTAGTGTTGAATTGAATCCTCTTACACAGCACCTTGGAATATTTGTCGAACACTGGTACATGAAGTTGGGAAGAAACCTGGCCTTTTTAGAATCCTGTTCTTTTATTAACCTGCACAATACTGAAGATGTGTATTATTATAAAACCAAACGGGGGAAAGTCTTTATCCTATTCTATTATCGTTACTGTCATGTAGTTTTTTTTGTGCTGCTCGGGAAAACATGCTACAGGGTTGAGCACTTGGTTAGTGATCGGGCGCAAGCCAAAAGTTGTTCACATACATCCATACAAATATTAAAAACTTTTAACCGGATAACCATAAAATTAATATTTTTTACTTGTGCTTTGCAACAATTGAAACCTTTTTAAAACGTTCTCAAACTTCTACCAGAGACACGAGAAATAGGCTGATGGTTGAAATCTTGGTCCCCGGAAAATTGTTACCCAATTGTGGGTTCTGCCTTTCTTCGCTTTTATAAAGATAAGAAGGGCATTGCGTAGTGCTCAACTTGGCCTGGTCTCCTGTACAGGATCCCATTGAGTTGCAGGTTGGAGAGGAGGACTGCATCTTGCAGAAGTTTGGAAAAAGAGTCAGTTTGTGCCTTTGACAAAATAATTATGAATCGGGGTGCCCAGATGGTGTGTCTGCTAGAGAATCACCATGTGGCACAAATACCCATTGCCCATGCCCAGTAGATGTGATCAATGCAGCTGTAAACTTTGCTTTTTTTTTATCCACGCTATATTCCTGTGACAATTTCCCCAGAAATCAATTCTGATGATGCCAATTTCTGCAGTAGTGTAACATATTCCTCCAAGATTCTCCCGCTAATGCTAGAAAATCAAAGATTCTTTCCCCGCCCTGACAGGCACTCGCCTTGTGTCCCCCCCCAAATATTTTCTTGGTTCATTCACTCCCCACAATTGCTTTTTCCCTCCCTGACCTTCTCCCGTTACCCCCATCACTCTTCGGTTGCGTGATGCAGCTTCTTTTCCAAGCGTGTTTTCCATCAATGCCGCGGGAATCTTGTCAGATTCCCCTGATAATTCTGCTATTTAAACCATGTCAAGGAAAAGCACTCAAAGCTCTTCTTATGTGTTGGGCTTGGAGCAACCTCTCCCCCAATGGTCAATGTTCTCATGACCCCAGAGTCTAGGGGCGAATGTAGATCTGTCACCAATACAAACATAAGTTGTTTTTTTTTATCAATAATTGTTTACTCTAGTACATTAATGAAAAAATTGACAGACTTAATTCTTTCTGAAGCTCTTTTTGGCTAAAGCGCACAAATGAAAAAGATTTACATATCGATTTTTTTTTTTTTTTTTTTTTAAGTGAGAAAAGCCAAAGGAGAAATTTTGGAAGTAGTCCTTGTGAGCAAACGTCAAGATTTGTCAACAATTTCATAATTCAATACACATTTTTCTTTGTTCTGGATATCTAGTAAGTGACCCATGTGAAATCTAGTACATTTATATGCACATGTGAAAAAATTGCTTGAGAAAGGGGGAGGGGAGCCGTGGGAGACTCTTGCAATTCTGCCTTGGGATTTTATATTTTTGGCATTGCCCAGCACTGGTAAAATGGAGGAGATTCTTCTGCTTGTTGCCCTCTTGTCTTGGTTTGGAGATTTAGGGATGTGTTCTGCTATTGGTCTTCAGTTTGGAAGGTGTGGCCTTAAGGTAGTGAAATGGAAGAACTACTTCCACAGGTGCAATTTCGGATACTTACGACGATGCTTTGCTCAGTGTTCATATTTAATCATGAGATTACTGTGGTGTAAATTGCTGGACACTGCAGCTCAACTAGACTGTGTCATGTGGACGTCAATATTTCCCTCCATTAGCGTTCAACATTGAGGACCAACACATTCTAGTTTTTGTACGCTGAAAGTAAGAAGGAAACGGAGACAAACTGACCAAAGCAAATGCTATCTCAACCACTTTACATACATGCATACCGCATATGTTATGCATGTGAAAAGAAAAACGTATATCCCAAGTGGGTTCAGGTTTATGCTCCAAACATCCGTGGGTTACATTTGATTGGAGTGTAAGACGTCAGAACGCAGTTTTGCAAAAGTATTAGTAAAAATGATGGGACATTACAAAAAAGTGCAGCTATTCTGAGGTAGTTGGTGGAACAGGAGCTAAGAGTGTATGTTCCTTCACATGGCTAGGACCAGTAAACCGTCAGGGTGTCGTCACAAACTACAAAGAGCAGGCAAAACCAGAATCAAACTAGAAACCAGGAGAAAGACCATGGAAACCAGGAGAAAGGGAGAGGGTGATGTGCAAAGTCACAGCAAAATGCAACTCCTGATCTTGGTAAACCAGTTGCCAACTTGGAGAACTGTGGGAATTAACTAAGCTTACTAGTCAGATACTGTACATAGAAAAAGTGATTTGATTCCAATATTTCCCTGCTGTCAGTTATGGACTCCACAAAATGCTTTCATATGAATCGTAATTTGAATTCATATTTATTTGCACAGTAGGTAATTATCCGCATCAAATCCACACATGCCAACAGTATTTGTACTGACCTGTAGTAAAAAGCACAGTTCGTCATTCCCGATGGATGCACAGAACGCAACTTGCAATACTGTGCTACGGTTAAAAGATGCTAGCCCTACCACTGGGTACTCAAACCTTGTATATCACAATGCTGTTCTCGAGCTAGGTCCACACTTCAAACAATAAAATAAATTCTTCTGCAGCAATACAGCGGTAGTACTATAAATCAAGCAGGTATGTATTACCACCCCCTTTTTCATTTGGTTTAAAGCTGTACTATTCCCCATTTCCCAGCACATAATGTTCGCCTTGTCTCTTGAATATGAATGTTTTTTATCCCCATTTTGCTCCACAATCTTTCTTTTTAATTCACCACCTATAGTAAGTGCCCCCAATTCTAGTACCCAGTAGTCTTCCTAAATACACGGTTTGCAAAATGGCGCGCACTTGTGAATGTTGTCTTTTTAAGAGGGGAACTCTTGTATAATTAAGTAAACCTATTACCAGAAAGCATATCTGGATCTAAATAGTTTTTGTGGAACAGCATTCACAAGTTATAAAAGCTATATTAAATGATACTGTACATATAAGCATTCTGAAGGTGTCCAACGGCACATCTAAGCTATAAGCGGAACAGCAGGTTGCCCGGAACACACAGGCCACTTGGGGACATTCACGTGTAAGCAGAAAAGGAGTGCCTATGGGACAAAAATCAAGCACACCACTTCTACACAAATATTTTAATGATAATAAATATGTACATAAGTTCATTGAGTAGACAGTATGGTAGGAAAGAAAAGAGGAATATGTACAATTGTTATCCCACAAAATTAACATAAAATTTAGTCGAATAATTGATACCAGTGTTGACATTAACATTTTCATCATCCTAAAGACATTACCTAACAATGTTTTCATAGACAAACAGGAGAAATTCAAGCATATATAAAAGCAAAAATCGAAACAATTGATTCAAGTTGTAACACTATCTAATAATGCATCCGGCTTGTGCGACAACAAGCATAGAGAGAATTCTCTTATCCATTGTAGATGATAACAAGAGAATCGCAGACTAGTTTCGACATGTTCTGTAGTTTATTTAAGCGTGTCGTCAGGGTGTAACAAAAACTGTATTAAAAGACTTAATTTGCCCTTTCGCTATTTGTCTAATCTTTAATGAGTATAACTATATTTTTACAGTTCATACTCGGTACTTCGGAGACACCCAGTAAAGTGCTGACCTGGAAAAAGCGGTGGGAAAACGAGCCGTATTGGAGCATTCTTACAGTCCATAACAAATATCCGCACCCAAAGTGTGCCACCGCCTGTAATACTCACAGATTAGGCTGAAGACTGGAATCTACAGGGAAGATATAAAATAATGAACACACCAATACATAATGTATCCACACTACAACTTATAGAAAATATATTATTGAATGAAGCACCAAATTGACATATGTTTAAAGTCGAGACTGGGAGTTCAAATACCTGTAATGGTCCCGAGACAGAACACACATCAGTTGGAGGCCTAGGCAGTTTATCATTAAGATGCAAAGCAAACAGGAAAACAGCCATATACTCTATAGTCTCCCAGCGTGAACCTAAACATCGCTTTCAACATTGAAAACGAAGGTTCATTTTGGTGAAAAACAACACCAAAGCAAAGTCACATCTTCTGTGTACCTAGTGAACACTTAAAAGAATCTCTACATAGGGAACACTGGCCAAAGCATGCAACTCCATAGCTAAAGTCGGAGTCCTGCTTAGTGTGTTCACTGCACAGTACTCCGTTCACCAAATAATCAGCGCTAGTCGTGTCTTGATTGGAAAGAACTCTGAAATTGCATCGGGAAGCAGCACGCTGCGTATTTACTGCAAGCTGCCCGATGCTCCAGGAAATAGGGCAAGGGAGCTATACTACTGAAGCTCAAAGACCAGGCCGCACCCGGCACAATCTTGGTATGGCAAGTCAAACTAGAGTATGTGTTTATATATTTGCTTGCCATTCTTCCAACTGATTGAGTCCATCCACAATTAATTTAAGATTAACAATCCAACTTTGTTTTTTATATGCAAGTTTATTGACCAACAGTTCACTATTGGCTGCATTAGGTCCCAATTGTAAAATATTTGCTACCAAAGGGGCAGATGCTGTAGTATTTCATCGATTTACCTCTTGTCGAAGCTAAGGGACTCTTTAAAAGGATTGTTCAAGCCAAGAATGTAGGGCTCCTCAAAAACTGCCATAAAGTGAATGGCTAAGATCGGCGCAAAGGTACAGCCCACAGCCGTACCTTTGCACTGATTGTAAAAGTCCTGATTAAACTAAAACAAAACATTTTAAGGACTATTAAAGAACATTCTGTGATGAAATCAGTTGGTACAGTTTGAGGGGCAGGCCGAGTATTAAGGACCTGTTCTAGACCTACACTAGCCCTGTCCTGCGGGAGGTTGGTATATAAAGGATTCAATGTCCAGTGTGACTAGCAACTGTTTGGAAGGATCAAAAGTGCATCCTTCAATTAAAGTTATAACTTGTCTAGTGTCCAAGATACGTCACTGTCTCCATTGCCAATGGCTTTTGAAAAAAGTCAACATACTTGGACAAAGGTTCTAAAATGGCAAATGTTCTAAAAATGGAACCACAATTGCAAACAATGGGACGTCCAGTTGGATTGGCAGTATCCTTGTTTATTTTTGGCAGAATATAAAAAAGGGTGATTCTCCCTTCTGAAGTGTTGATAAAGTTGCTTTCTTTTTTGAGACAGGAATCCTTTTTGACTTCCTTGTATACTATATACAAGCCATGGAAGGTTCAATACACCACATTATTAAAGCTGTGCATTTGGCATCTACTGATTATGCATGCATTTAAATCTTCCTGATGAGCCATGGTGGCGAAACACGCGTTGAGGATATAGAGGACACTATTTAGCAAGTGTATGAATTTGAAACAGGATTTTGAGTTCTTTAAGATGAAAAATGAATGATTTTGATACAACTATGAAGACAACGAATACGTTAGATTGAAACTTTGTAAAGAAGAACAAGGAGTTGTATACTTATTATTATTCTTTTGAGACATAAAAGCACCAAAACTATTTCCTTTTTTTCCAGTTATGTTTTTAACTGTGGAGATGAAGTTCACAGGAAATGTTATGCAACTATAGATCGGAATAGAGTGATGAGTCAAAGTGCCTCTAGGTTACTCCCATCTGCCTAAACATTGCGAATACTGGCTAAGATTGCTCCGTCCATAGACTGGGAGACCCGCTCTACGAGAAGGCCAGAACATGTTTAAGAAACAATGTTCACGATGTGAGCTGCGGGCACATGCGCCCTCTTGCAAGGCTGGGAGTTTGTAATGAGAGGAGCACTGTAGAAGGGGAAGACTTCTGATGTACTGCCGATTCCTTTGTAACTTGCTGTAACGTAAGTGTGTGACAATGACCATATGATGTAACAATGACCCACGTGGAGAATGTACGCCCATGTCTGACTTCACACTTATTGAGCTGTAATCTGATAAATAAATGAGAAACTCTGTTGAGTCTACTTATCTATGTGTTAATTAGGTAGGCATGTATTGAACAATTATTAACAGTGTAATATAGTTCTGAGTGTGGATCCAGACCAATCACAATGTTCTGTTCATGTATTCTATTCAGTGTTCCATTTAAGGCATGTGTATTCTTGGAGTGTTATTATTTGTGGAGTTCTCTATGGAGTTCTGAAATCTTCAGTTGGGTCCTGCCTTTAGAGGTGGTGCCTGCTGTCGCTTGAACTAGACTTAAATAAACAAGTCTTTAACTACTACATTGCCTCGAGTTTACTTTTTAACAAACTCCTTATCGGACCTAAGTGCACTGGAGTGATTTCCAGGTTGCTCGCTTCCCCTGCATATTGCAGACACCAGACTGATTTGGGGCAGAGGTGTGTGCCTGCCCTGCTTTATTATTTGGAAGTCTCACTCCAGCTTCAACACGTGTAATAATGGTGCATAGGCGCATTTATTTCTGGGGACCGGGTTAGAAAGTAAAATAATGTCTTCAAATCTTTATACCCTTATGGCCACACTTAATTACAAATGGAGTAGCCAGAAAGTTGTAAAAATACACTTTATTTCTGTCATATTTTTCTTTGATGGTGACGGCAGTAATTGTGATTTAATTTCATGTATGTTGTGACATGTTTTGGGTTGTATAAATGACTGGAAGTGATTCAATGTCTTGGGTGGAACAACTCTATTTTCAAATGTCCCAACCCATTGTGATGCTCTTGAATCATTTGGTTTGTGTATTAATTCGGTGTTTGTAATACACAGATAAAGTAATATGATGTATATAAGAACATTATACAGGCCATAAAAGAGCTATGTAGAAAAGCAGAACAAATTGCATATTCTTTCAGACATCGTATCTTGAAATGTCCAGTTATGGGATACATATTAACACCACTCTTCATTCTATTAGTGCAGCAAGAGCACACAAGGTAAATAAATGAACCTGTTTTAGGAGTGGCACGAAATTGGTTAAATTCACACCTGGCCACACCAATTTCACTGCATTTGGTGAACGGTTATTTCACAGCATTTTCGGTGATATTTTAGGAGTTGTGGATCGGGGAATAGTCTAAAAGACGGTATGAGGGTTGGAGGGCAGTAGTAGAGGTTGACGGTGGGCTTAACTCATAAAAATACCACAACAAATGTGGTGAAATGATCCATGTGGCCAGATGTATGAGATCCAAGAGATGCATTTTTCTTGAGTGGGTAAGAATTCCGATCTTGATAAAGTCTCTTAAAATACAAGTGGCAAAATTATAGATTTTAATTCATCAATGTGGATAGTTTGTGTTTTGTTGGAATTAAGGGTCAATGGCTACTAATGATTTTCTTAATCGATGGTGTTTCTGTATATAATGTATTCTCAATTTGGATGTAGATTTAGATAAACTTGTCAATAATGATGGATGACCTTTGGATACATTTCTATCAATGGCTTCATTAATAATGTAACAAGAATCACCGTGTTGTGTAAAATTCACAGATGACTTGGAGGAAGCCTTCATTAAGGATGATTCTTCAATAAAGATGTGTTTTGCTCAGAAATTATGGGTGTTTCATGTGATGTGGATTCATGGAGCAGAAACGTCATAAGGAATCTCGATATGATGAAGGTTTAGAGTAAATCTAAAATTTGGGAAATCCATGTTTTGTAGCAGTCATAGTAAAAAATGGCAGATGTTCAGACCTATTTTAAAGGTGAATGTCAAGGTGGGATGTGTTGTGCTAATTTCTAGAAAAGAGTGAAGACTTTAACGTATGGTGATCAGAAATGCTAATCTTGATCACACGTCTCCTTTTTTCCATTCCTCGAAGCTGAATGATGGCATTCCATAAATGTATTAGCTTCATTTGGTGCAAATGTTGCACTCATTGATCCTTTCTGTAGTTTAAATTTAATAAAACATTAAATAAAGTAATTATTCTCTAATGAAAAACTCGGTAAGGTGATCAGAAATGCATGATTTACTTCTTTTAAAGATGTTCTATGAAAAGCCGATCTTGCCGCCTCAATGCCATCTTGGAAAGGAATGTTGATATATGAACTGGTTATCTTTGTTGTGGTTGATAGTGTGTTTACAATGATGAAATTGTTTAGGTTTCTAAATATAATTTTGTAGTTTCAATTAAACGATCATTGCTTCTAGTCCTCAATTGGTTGAGAAAAATATGCATTACTATTCGATTAGATAGATAAACATTGTGGGACTCTAGTCTACCTGATGCTTTCTATAGTATGTTCTGTAACTTGGGGAGAACGTACAATGCACAAATATATGTGGTGAATCTTGTCAAGGATGGCACTGTATTTTCTGAAATGTCGTAATAATAGTTCTGTATCTGTTACTGCTTGTATGAATGAAATCACTTAATTTCTGCAGTCTTTATCCAATTAATATATGTGGTTTGGTCAGACTTTGTTGCAATGCTTCACTAAGGCAATAGTAATGATTCATCACAAGAACGGTTACTCTTACCTACTTGTTTATAATTTGTTCATAAGTAGAAGAGGATTTCAATCCTGTAAATTCTGTTTTAAATTCTGTCTAATAGGTGGTTTAGAGTAGTTGAGTTGATGAATATCCTTCAAAACCATTCTCATAAATGTTTTTAAACTAGTGTTGTAACTGGGTGGTGTGAAACGATATACTGTGATGGGGGACTGTTAATAATGTGGTTTTGAGTAAACAGAATTTCAGTTTTAATGCATGGATAAGATTGGATGGGAGAGGACAACAACCCTATCAACCTGGCCATAGACCACATCAGCAGGTTCTCTGGGAGAAGCAAGTAGAAAATATACTGTTTTGTTGATATGTCTCGGCGGACAAGCCAATGGTCTGAGCTGGGGTAATGGCTGACCACCTCCAGTTGACTGAGAAGGCCAGATCATTGAGCAGGGCAATGGTTTTATGAACATGCTGTTCAAGCAAAGTCTGATCTAAAGTTGCAGTGCATGCAAGTTGCTAACCAGATGTACTGTTGTCTCTGATAACCTACAGCTGGCCTCAGGAGTTTCATAAAGCTTTAGCTGGCGGAGGACAGGCAGAGGGGTAGGCAAGTAGAATACCACAACACCATGCCCGACTGGAAATGGCGAAAGGGCTGGTGAACCTGAAAAATGGAGGCAGAGTTTGAGTTGTCCCTTTGGCTTCATTTTGGTGAACCAATTATTCTGGTGACAATATCGCTGATGATATGGATTTCCTGCAAATTGAAATGGCAGGGCACACCCCAAAATTCAGGACCTTGTCATTCATGAACAGTTAGAGGAATGTTATAGACAGAGAATCTTTTCTTTTTTGTTAACCTTAAATAAAATGGTGGTTTCCCAGTCATATGTTTTAGAATAATCCCTGTACGCAAAGCAAGCATTTCTATCTTTATTAATGCCTGTTTCCAAAGGAATAATCTATTTTGCTGTTATTTTGAAATTGTACATTTCAGCAGGGTAATAAAATCTATGTAGAGTCCTGTCTAACATTGTACCAATTACATATTTTACATGTCCATCACATCCTATTTTACTGTAATCCATTCTCAAACTGGCTGAAGCTCAGGAGGCGGCAGTGCGAGGACCTTGAGTACTGAACAGGAAATCTGAAATGCCCCTGGCAATCTAGCATTCCCAAAAATAAACTTTTCTGATAGTTCTATAACGTTCACTGCTCCTTCCTACAAGCACCTTGAATGACCTTCCAATTTGCAGAACTGTGCTACAGAATTCTGTTCATTTACTCGGCTATACCCTCCCCCCTGGCAACAGTACCCCAAGTCTAGATGCTTCTGCTGCAATCATTTTCTCTGTAAAGAACTGGTGTTTTCCATGGAGCCAAGCCCACATTATACGACCTATGCTAACAACATAAAACACAATGGAAAGCCAGTCACTTTGGTGTATTAGGAGAGAATTCATCCCATAGATCATCAGCAGTTGGAGAAGAATGAACCTGATGGAATAGTTGGTGGGCTGTACAAGAAGCCTATTCTTCATTTTTATTTTTTAAAGATGGAAATGTATTGATTTTTAACATTGACAGCTAGTCTGGCGACCCGCCAGAATTATATGCATATCAAATCAGCAAACATGTATGTTCCTTCCCCTCCCTTGCCCACCTCCCCTCTCCCCCCACAGGAGTTCTCCCTAAAACAGTAACCACATCAGTTATCTGGGTAACATGGTGGGCACTCTCTATGATAAATACCATTCAGGGCATGTCTGAGGTTCAGGGCCCTCGGCCTCCGTAGGCACTTGAGGGTATTGAAGTCTCTTTGCATATGTGACAAAAAGGGGGGCCACACCCCATGAATCATAATTGTGTGTTTCTTTTGTTAGCTGTGAGGTTCGCCATCCTCAGCATAGTCCAAACTTGGTCCATTCATAAATGCGTGGAGGGGACTTTGGCTATCCTCCAACTGTGGAGGCATGCAAGTTTCACAGCCAGCAATAAATCGGCATATAGGTTTCTGTTCAAGGTAGTATCTAACAGTGACATAGGGAGAAAGAACCCCAATACACAGCACATCGGGTCATCGGGTACATACACCTGCAAGATTGCCTTTATCTTGGATCTCACTTCTAGCCAGTGGTCCTGAAGCAGTGGGCAGCCCCATAATTTATGCATCATCGTTCCTTCCATTGTACACCCCCACGAGCACAATTTAGTGTTATCCAGGTGTCTATGATGCAGCTGGGATGGCGTTTTGTACCACCTTGTTAAAATCTTGAATTGGCTCTCGGCCAGGCAGGGACCTAATGCTGTTGTTGACCTTCTGTAAAGCTCCTCCTACTCCTCAGAGAGGTCGGCCCAAGAACCTTTTCCCACCCCTCACAGTACAGTCGGCGAGCATGGGTGAATGGCGAATTGATGATCTTATACAGGGGAAAGATTAGTGATTTTGAGTCTGCCGCCAACTGGAACACCGACTCTAAGTCCATCCGCTGTTTAGTCACTCCTGCTACATTGGAAGGGTGTAGAACCCGGTGCCTGGCCTGAAAATATGTAAACCTCTCATGTTCCCCCCAGCCCCAGGGTAGCCTTACAGTCCTCAAAGCTACAGAGCCTCCCTTTGTAGAAGAGGCAACCCATTTTCCCCACTTCCTTATCCATCCATTGGGTAAAACCACTATCCAATTGCCATGTTGTGAAGTCCTTGTTGTAAAGAAAAGGTGTAAACAGGGAGGGGAAAGTGGTGGACCCCTGCATTCTGGTGACAGTATCCAAAGCCTCCAGGGACCCCCTCGTCACCGGATTAACATATAAACTCTGCGCTCTCGCCAGATGGGGGTGTCCTCTAGCGCCTTGAAGCATCTTGTGTGCTAGATGGAATTGCAAATGCTGATCTCAGACGCAAATAACCAGACAGACTCAAAGAATAGGGCAATCTGGCGAACAACAAACTGTAGTCCACACACTCGCATTTGATTATACAAAGGTTTTATACCTCTATCTGCATCATTTGACATCCTACTTGCCAAATTGTAAAACCCATTGAAGGGAGGGATTGGTTACGGGAATATATACCTATACATCATGTAAGTATTAGTAATATTACTGGATTCCTCTTATCTAGTGGGCACGTCTTGAACCACCTCTGAATACGTAGGTATAATACAGATTATAGCAAAATAATGTCAGCGGGTTGGCCGATGCAACCTTGCATAGCATATTGCTACAAATTGGTTGGCATGCTTTCCCAAACTTGGACTTTAATTGTCCAATACTTGGCTCTTGCAGATATTTTCCTCTTTACGTAATCAAAGAGAAATATGTCTTGCATACATGGCTTATCCTTTTGACTCCCCATGTGCCTTGCAATTATTCCTTGATGTGGCATCCTTGATCCCTGGCCAATAGACTCCTATTTATTTCTCCCACAAAGCTGTTTTTCCAGTGTCTCCTGACTCTGCAGCCCTGGTCTGTCTCTGAGGTAGCTTAATTGGTTTCAACATGAATCCGACGTCCATCTTTTCATCATGGCCGTCCTAGCCACGTGGCTTTCTTCTGCAGAAAGCCTCTCTGTCTTCCTTGCGTTTCTGCATGTATACACTTATTAGTCTGCAGGTTTCTTTATCTTCTTTGCATCTTTCCTTCATGACATCACTCTGTTCTTGTCTGATTTTACTTATAGCTCTATGATGTCGAATGGTGTGTGCAGACATTCTTCAACCGTCTCAGTGCGAGGGTACATTAGATACGGTTGTCGAAGTGCATATTGTCACTCATACACTCGATGTAGTATTGGGATGATACTTGGTGTCCCACATAGGACTCTTCTCCTGCTGTTCCAGTATGACTGAGGTGAGGGGGTGGGAGGTATGGATGAATTATACCCCTGCTCCTCTACAGGGGAACCAAGGTTGAGTCCATATTTGACTGCCTGCTATAGCCTGCTTCATACTAACCCACAGATGGGAGTCACGTTGGACCCAGTCAATAATGGGCCGGATTTGCGCAACTCTATAGTAGTCCCAAACCCTGGTGAACGCCAGCCCCCCTATGCCCCTGCTAGCATAGAAACTATGCTTATTGTCTCAGAGGATAGCTCAGCGGCAACATGCTCGCCTTGGAAGCAAAATGATGCGGAGCAACACAGGTTCGATTGCCGAGTCCACGCTTAGAAACCCGCCCCCTTCCATAGGAACTTCACTATCAGGGAATCCCGCGCTTGAACAGTGTGCATTGAGTTAGCAATGGGGCAGGGCCTGGAAAAGAATGGAGCAGCCTGGGTAAGGCGTTCATTTTTGTGATTGACATTTTAGCAAACCAGGAGAGGTAAAAGTCAGCCCATATATCCAGGTCTCTCTTAATACTTCTGATAAGTGCTGGGTAGTTCGCCCCGAAGAGCTCACCTAGGTTGGCTAGGGGGCCCATGCATATGTGAAGGATTGCTCCAAAACCGCCTTTAGTGCTGTCTGGATATTCAGACCCAGAATTTTAGACTTTGAGGTGTTAATTTTGAACTCTGAAACCTTGCTGTATCTTTGTATTTCTTCGGCTATCTCTTGTACTGAGGTTAAGGGGTCAGTGACCGAAAGGATAACATCGTCCGCAAAAAGGTTATTTTATGTTGGACACCTCCAAACCCGATATCTGCTATTTCATCATTAGTCCAGATCCTGGCTGCAAGGGCTTCCATTACTATCGCAAATAGCACCTGTGACATCACTCTGCTGAGATTTATAAGTTCTGTGAGTGCTCCATTCACCAGCAACCTACGTAATCATTTGACACATCAGAGGACTAATGTTAAATCTGCTAAGTACCTCCCTTAGAAAGCCCCACTTGACCCGGTCCAAGGCCTTCTCGGCATTTAATGTTGGCAGTGGAGAATGTGCCGCGTTCCATTTCTCAAATAAGTGGAGGACCCTTCTAATATTACCCATTGTGCCCCTCGCCCACACAAATCCTGACTGATCCAGGCTAATCAGATGAGGAGGAAATCTTTCCAGCCTGGGTGCCAGGATTTCAGTAAATAACTTGGCGTCCTGGTTCAGGAGGGTAATTGGCCTGTATGAAGAACAGAGGGTGGGATCCTTACGAGCCTTGGGTATAAGTCATTTGGCCCTCTCTCATGGACTGTGGTAATTCCCCACCCGAGACCCCCCTGAATGGAGTTGCATATGTTGCTAAGGGGTCGCGCCAGAATTGGACTAGGTGTTCTATACAATTCGGCCGTTAGGCCATTCGGACCCGGGGCTTTGTTAGGCTTGAGTGTCTTGATAGCCTGTAGAGGTTCCTGTGGTTCTATTGGGGCCCCCATCTGCTCCCTATTGTATTGGGACAGTCGGGTCAGCTCCTCCCCCTCTAAGTATGCTATCTGTTCCTCTTACGTGGGGGAGCTTGACGTATACAGGGATTCATAGTAGGCACAGAAGATATTACTTTTCTTATCCTCCTCCCCTCCCACATTCCTTGCCATCCCCGTCTCTCACTGTGTGGATGAATGACTGGTTTGTTTGAGAAGGTGAGCTAGTAGCTTACCTGGAATATTGCCCTGCTCCTAGTACCCAAGTTGCAACCCCAACATGGCCCTTTCTGTCTTCTGGGCCCTCAACAGATTCAGCTGCTGCTTGGCCCAATTAACTCTCCTGAAATTGCGTCAGGTCGGGTCTGCAGAGTAGGCCCCCTCAGCAGCCCTGATATCCTCCATTAGATCCCTTTCTACTTGACCTATCATCCGCTTCTGCGTCACTGCACTTGCAATGATGTTCCCCCTGGATACCGCTTTCAAAGCATCCCATCTTATTCCCTTACTAGTGGCCCCCTTGGGACTGTCCTTTTAAGTAGTCCCCTAGAGCCCCCTTCAGCTCCTCCAAGCAAATTGGATCCCTAAGGATGCCAGGAGGCATCCTCCATTGACCCTGTTGGTGAGCTGTTCCCTAACCCACGAGATGCAATATTACCATGATCCGTCATGGTCATGGGTTCAGTAGTCTAAGATGCAGCCAAATGTGCCAACCCTGAGGAGATGGAGATGTAATCTATTCGTGATCCGGAAGCATGTGCACGAGACACAAAGGTATAGGCTTTGTCAGTAGGGTAATTTGTACGCCATATATCGATCAGGCGGCAATCAGATATACAGGCCCGAAGCACCATGGAAGCCAGTCCGGTTGATAGCGTGCATGGAAGGACCCGACCTGTCCTTGCCCCTGTCCATTGCCTGGTACATATCCCCAACGAGAATCAAATTCCCCTGTCCCCTAGTTTCTAACTTGTCGTGATCTACCGTATGAAAGGCTCTGGGCCCTTGTTAGGCGCATAGAGAGTATGGTTACCAGGCATCCTGAATCTCACCCACAATCATCATTCATCTCACTTCAGCATCCCTTTTTGGTAACTGAGTTTGAAACCCAGGCCCCTATGCACTAGAACGGCCACCCCCACTCTCTTTCTAGCCGCTGAAGAAAATAACTGATGCAGAAAATGTCTAGTCCTAATCCGAGTTTAGTCCCTCACTAGTAGGGGAGTTTCTTGCAGGCCTACTACATGCGATTGCAAACATTGCAGTTCCCGGAAGAGCTAGGCATGCCCGCCCATGGTGTTAAGGCTTCTGGCATTTAATGTACCTACATTAATTGCAATGTACCTACATTAATTGCCATCCTCCCATGGCACTGCCTTTTGCATCTACATGTCCCCCCCGGGCTCCCATGGTGTCATATCCACCCCGGTCCTCACATTCCCCCGGTCTTGTACTGCCACAGACAGAACCCTCCCTCAGTAACACCCCCCCCCCCACCTAGCAATAGTTACCATCCACCTATCCATAAGAACAACAACTCCTGTAAATCCCCAAATACATCCCCCCCCCCTCTGTCACACTCCATAGATGGATAAGAGGATGTCCCACCCCTCCCCGCCCCCCCACGCAGCCATGCCCGCTATCAATTCTTAAGGAACAAAGCAAACCAACTGTTGTCAACCTTTGTGCTGTGCCAGCCAAGTTAAACCAGCTCTGGCAATGGTTTACAACCACACAACTTCTGCTGCCATCAGGATCTCCTTGCTGCGCAGTCCATCCCTTCTCTTCTGCCCTTCAAGCCCCCCCGCAATGGAGCACAGGTGTAAAACTAAAAGACCAACATCGCGCATCATTTATTCGTTTTCTTCCTGCTCGCCGGGCTTGTCTGCCACAAGCCTGCAGCTTAGGATTCCTTCAGTAGGGGCGTCCCGTGGGACATGCCCTCCTCTTCCAGCATGAGGCCCAACAAGCAGGTGCCCTACTCCAGCGTGAAAATCGTGCGGACCGTGTCCCTCCATTTAAACTGGAGACCTAATGTCTTGGCGTTGCAGCTCCTCAATGATGGGTCTTGGCACTATGCGTTTTGCCAGGGTTGGCTGGCAGACATCCTGGTAGATCTGAACTGCTGAGTCCAAGTAGGACATTCTATTAGCCATCCTGGCCACCCCGAAGGTTGCTTCTTTCACCTTGTGTTTATGAAGTTTAACTAAAATGTCCCTTGGGGGGCTATTTTACCCCTCTTTTCTCAGACCAACCCTGTATGCCCTATCTATCTCGATGACCTCCCCACCCCCCCGGGGGGCCTACGATGTGATCTGAAAGAAGAGCTTCTGGATGCAATCCTCGATCTCCCTCTGCCCCTTCAGCCAAAAATGTTATCCTAGGTTATCTCTGCGAGCCCGGTTTTCGAGTTCATTGCACTTAGATTTCAAAGGCTCATTGCCTTCCTTCAGAGTGATTACCATTCCTCGGACCTCCCTGACCTCAGCCTCCAGGGTGTTCATTGAGCATTCATTGTAATCAACTATGTCCCCCAATGCTCCTATGTCCCTGCGAAATTCAGCAGCCGAGTCGAGCATCTCTTTGCGCAGGTCTGCAATTTCAGTGTCCTTGACGTTGTTTTTAGGAGCGTCTAAGGATCGTATGAGGAATTCAACAGTGACCTGCGGTACATTGCCCAGGGGTCCAGGTCTCTCTCCATCTTGTTCACCCCTTCTCCATCCCCAGATGCTGCAACGGTTGCTTATGGGGCGTCTTAAAGAATTGCCTTTCCTTGAGTCTCTGGATATGCTGTGCCTCTCAGCTTGCAGGGTTATAGTTTGTGCTCAGACCAATCACAACTGTTTGGCACCTAGCAAGCCTTATCCACCTCCATACCCAGACTGGTAACCATCCATTGCATCACTTCATGGCTGCTCATTCCCTTCCTCCCTGAACATGAATTGGGCGGGGTGGGGGCAGCTCCTCACAAGCCAATCTACCCCACTCCAAGCCTCCAAGTCAGTCTCGCAACGCTCCTATGACAGCTACCCGCAGGCTCCTACCATGCTTCCACTGGGAGCTCTTGTGACTCTGCGGGCTTCTGTGTAGCTCCAGACCTATCTACCAGTGTCAGGCTGTTGATCTCTCCCCACACGGCGATGCCACTGCAATAAATGGGATGGGACGGACCCCACAGGTCGCACCATGTAGTGCGAAGCATGAGGCAGAGCGCATCTCCCTTGGGGCGGAGAAGCTCCTTCACTTCTATGAATGTGCACCACCTGGCACAGTCTCTGCAGGTCTACCTCCAGAGGGCTGACGGGAACGGCCCAAGAGAACCACCCGCACCGCGGCACCAGTATGCTGCCGCCTCGCTGCCTCCCCCTCCTCAGGTGTGACACCCACCAGCGGTCGGCACCATCTTTTCTGAGCCAGCCCCAGCCAACAGGGGCTCTGCTGTTGTCTAAGCCGCAGCAACTGTCTTTCTGTACCGCAGAGGCACCCTGCTATTTCAGGCTTCTCCCCCGCAGCTTTATAACCATGCTTGGGCTGCTAGTTCACTGCTGTCTCTGCAGGCAGGGTCGGTGGTCGGAGCGGGTTACAAAAGGACGTCTGACCACTCCTCCATTGGCTGTGCATTTTAATTTTTTGATTTAAAGAGTTGTTGTATCCCTTGCTTGGGATCTAGGTTGTCTTTCAACAAATCCCCATTGGTGCTTTCCCAGACCAGAAACCGTTACATCACGGATGGTGGAGGTCAGACACATCATGGCTGAATCTGATACTATTTCCTTCACAGAAACCCAAATAGCAGAGTTTATAGAGGGCCCTTCATTTTTTGAAAACCTCCAATTGCCTAACCAAGAGAATAGCACTTCAGGTGATGCCTTACTTAGGCTTAAAAAGAAACAATTTTGCCCTGAAATGCATGGGCACGTCTTGAAAGAATACCTCAAATCAAGTATTATACCGCAAGGATTACAGGTTAAGATTATTCCCTGTTTATTCCCAGATGATACGGGATATAAAGTAGCATTCAGTCAGGTGGCAACCAAGTGTATCCATGATCTATTGCTTTTAACGATCACTACAGCCCGAAGAGTAAGTCAGAAAATTATAGAAACCGTTCTTGATCAAGTCTTTCTGATGAACTCACTTATCACTGAACCTAAACATAAACTTGAACAAGTGGAGAAATCTTTTCAAGAATTTAAAAATATAACTATTGAAAAAAAGACAAGTATACTTAAAAAAGATATCTCCATGTTCAAAAAAGAGGTGGTTTACCCATACTTGGAAGAAGATTTTAGCTTCCAAACTTTTTGGAAACAACATGGCCGTCAGAATATTGGTGCCGGCAGGAGGAGAGGAGTCACCTTTTCGGACACATCCTGTAGTAATTCAGGTAATGAAGATTAACAAACCAGAATTTAGGGAATCTCCCTTTTCGAGGAAGGGGCGGCCACAGAGTGGAGCCGCCCACAGGCAGACTCACATGCAGGTGCAGAATGCCCCCCCCCCCAAGGCCAATGGCATTGGGACTTTCAAACAAGCAACCGGTCGTACAGTTGGTGGATGAGATCTTACCTATCTTCAGCTTGTCCCTATGAGTCCTTACGGAATCGGAATTGTCTATTTTAAAACAAGGTGTATTGTTTGTTCCTACACTGACTCCTAGCGCCATGCATCTTACTAGTGAGGTTCAACATTTTAGATTAAGAGTTTTTTTTCAAATAAAGAGAATACTACTGAACTAAATACCTCTGGATTGGCGAAACCTTCTTCTTTTACGCCAAATTCCTCTGAGCTTCTGCCGGAAGTAATGATTTTTGAAAAAATTGTTCTCAAGGAATTAGAAAAATATATTGAGTACCCAAGGAACGCTATGAGGCCGAAATTGAAATTAGCTGAATTTCATGCTATAGAGACCCTAGCTCAGGATCCTACAATAGTAATTAAAACAGCTGACAATGGGGACGGTCTAGTTGTGTGAGATGCTGACCTATACGATCAGGAGGTCCTTAGATTACTTAATATTCCTGGCCACTACCAAAAAATCAATCGTGTCCCCACGGCTTTGATCAAGAAGAAAATATTCCAACTCAGTGAAAGAGCTTTACAAGAGGGCTTCTTGTCTAGTAAGGAATTTGAATTAATTAATTACTTAGAAGAAAGAATTGCCTTATTCTACATCATCCCCAGAGTGCACAAAGAAATCCTGAAACCTCTGGGTCGTCCAATTGTATCTGGTTGTGGGTCTATTTTAGAACCATTGTCTAAATACATTGATATCTTTATTAAACCGATAGCAAGGGCTACTCCCACATTTTTGCTAGATTCTAGGGATGTCATCAATCTTGTAGAAGGATTGGCTTTTGATTCCACCAAGCAAATCCTTGTCACATTAGATATAGAAGCCCTCTATACTAATAGTCCACAAGACAAAGCTATTTCCAGCTTGTGTGTTATGTTGGATAGACACCCTATTCCTCATACTGTTCCGACAGTTTTTTTTGTCAACATGTGCCGAATTGGTCTTGGCCAATAGTTTTTTTCAAGTTCAAAGACCCCTATTTTTTTTTACAAAGTAAAGGTACTGCGATGGGGTGTACTTTTGCTCCCAATCTGGCCATCACTTTTATGGCTTTGTTCGAAGAAAACAATGTGTTGAACAACATTAATCCTTTTCTCACATATAGCAAGTTACATTGTAGATATATAGACAATATTCTTGTTATTTGGGAGGGCAATACAGATACACTGGTGATGTTTGTAGCTTGGCTCAATCAGGTGGATTGTAATATACATTTCACTTTTGAACATTCAACCACCTGCATTCCTTTCCTAGATTTATCCATCTATAATGAAGAAGGGTTTCTGCAGACAGAGCGCTACAGAAAACCTATGGAAAGGAATACTACTAATTTCAGAGCCAACACCCCAAAATTTTGCTACGCAAGGTTCCATATTTTGTATTTGTATTTATTGATTTATAAAGCGCCTTACACCAAGGCGCTGTACAGTGGAACAACTTAGTACATAAAAACATAAACAATATAACGGTGGAAGCAAAATTACAATATGAATCATTCCACAAAGCAGTGAAAACAGCAATTAACTGAAGGGGAAAGGGGGAATAGGGGAGTGGGACTGGGTGGGGTGGGAGGGGTGATGATGAGTTGGAGGAGGGAAAGGGAACGGAGAGAGAGGGGAGGTAGGAGAGGAGAGAGAGATAGTCAAGAGGAAAGAATAAGGAGGGAGGGGATGCAGAGGGGGAGGGGGTTTCAAGGAGGAGAATGGAGGAGGAGAGATTTAAGGGAAGTGCGAATGAGGAGAAGGTAGGGGTGGAACAGATTGCGAGAGGAAGGGAGTTCCAGTGCAGAGGCGCTAGGAGTTGGAAGGAGTGGAAACGGGAGGAGGCACAGGGGGAAGGAGGTACAGTGAGAAGGAAATAGTCAGCGGATTGAAGGGAACAGGAGGGGGAGTAGAAAGAGAGAAGGGAGGAGAGATCAGGGGGAGCGAGACCATGGAGGGATTTGAAGACCAGGCATAGAAAGTGAAATTTAAGTTGAGAGTGAAATGGGAGCCAGCCAAGGCATGATGGCGAAGCAGAGATGGAGTCACGGGAGGTAAGAAGACATATGGTACGAACAGCAGAGTGGTAGATGGATTTAAGGGGGGCAAGATAAGATGAAGGTAGTCCAAAGAGTAGGGAAGAGCAATAGAAGAGGCGGGAGAAGATGAGGGAGGAGATTAATAGTTTGGTAGCGTGGAAAGTGAGGGAGGGACGGATTTTGCGAATGTTGAAGAGGTGGTGGCGACAGGTGCGAGAAGTGAGGGAAATATGTTGGGAGAAGGAGAGAGAGGAGTCGAAGAGAACGCCTAAATTACGAGCTTGGAGAGAGAGAGAGATGGGGAGATTAGAGGGAGGAAAGTGAATGAACGGGGGAGGAGAGGGAGGAGGAAAAGAGTTGGAGGGAAAGAATAGGACTTCGGTCTTGTCAGTGTTAAGAGAGAGAAAGCGGGAGGACATCCAGTTCTTAATGGCAGTAAGGCAGGAAGAGAGTTTTTGGTGAAGGTCAGTTGAGAAGGAGTTGAGTGTCATCGGCATAGAAGTGGTGGGAGACGCCAAACGAGGAGATAACAGGGGCAATGAGGGAGGTGTAAGGAGAGAAGAGGAAAGGATGTTTTTTTGGCATGTTTTTACGATTGCGTTGCAATTGTACTAGTATTGTGCATTTCAATAAACATGCCAATGTCCTACAGGCTAGACTTTTGCAACGTGGCTACCCCAAAAAACTGGTCAAGCATTCAAGAAGAAGAGTTCGCTATATTAACCATGATGCTCTACTTGCTGCTAAGATCAAAGGCCCAGATCAAGAGCAAATGGTGTGTGTTTCTACCTATTGCCAATATAGTGATACTATCAAAGCTAATATCTTGAAGAACTGGAGGATTCTTAATTCAACTGGATAAACTTTGCAAAAACCTTTTTGCTTTTAAAAAAAAGCGTATATTTGGGACCGAAACTAACGCGGGCTAATAGACTACCCTTGCGATACAATCTGGTTAGAGATATCAATCTAAACCCAGTAAGAGGTCATTATCCTTGTGCTTCATGTGTGGCCTGCAAGTCTTTCAAAAAAATGACAGTTTTCGAGTGACGGGAAGAATTGGGAATTACGTACTTTTACTACATATAGAAGTAAGAATGTAATTTATGCCATTCAATGCCTCTGCCACATGCTGTATATTGAAAAAACCTCGAGAGGTTCATGTGCGCCTTAACGAACATCGTTCTAAAATTAGAACGCGCACACTAACTGCACCTTTAGTCCTTCATTTTGTCGAAATGGGCCATCAGGTAGAAGAACTGTCATGGTTCTGTATTGAAAAAAATCGCTGCCAATGGGTCTGTACAAATAGCCAACAAGTTGGCCTATAAAGAACAAATGTGGATCTTCAATTTAAAGACACTCCATAAAGGCCTCAACACGTTAGAATCATGGGATTTCAATTGTAATTAGAGCCATGCTATCAGGTTCTCCCCTTTGGTTCCTTCTCTCGCCCCTTCTTTGTGTGAGAGATATGGTTACTATTCAGTTTTGGAAGTGCTGTTTATCCCTCTTCTCCGTTGTCCCCTTTTGGGCTTGGCCTTAATATTTTTTTCTTTTGGCTCCAATAGGTCTACTGTTTGAGGGTATTTCACCCCATCCCTTACAGTCGGGCGGTTATTTTTACGTCTCCTCTTGAGGATTTGGGTTTCCTGGTCCATGTGACCGGGTATGAGTCCATCTTCGCATTTAACTCGGGCTCTGTTTAATTAAGGTTGCACAGAGTTCATGTCAGATGTTTTTTGCCATCGTGGCCCTTATGGTGCTATATTTCAATTCAGCATTTCGCATACTAGAACTATTATTTTAAATGTGTATCTTGTACTGTTAATGGGTTTCACTGCACCACTAGTTATGATTGGCTTCACGTGATTGATGCTGTCTTACCTGAGCTAACGCGTGTTGCCACGGATGCGGGTTGCACGTCTAGTACGTCACGCCGCTTTATTTCTGTAGGCTCGTTCCTGTGTGCATGTGCAGTTTACCGAATCCCTTCGTTGACACTACACTTCGATTCCAGCTGGCGTTCTAGTACGAGTCAGTAAATCTATTTCTTTTGCTTATTTGGTTTGGCCCGACAACTTTGTGAGTGGCACCAGCATCTCCCGTGCTTTATTCGCTGCGGTACCCCACAACTCTTGACAGCCAGACTGTTGATTTTCAGTCACTTGCAGGCTTGTATAGTTCGACCCCTTCCGGGTGCCTCGAATATGAGACACAGACCCTGCTGCTTAGTTGACCAGTTATGCTCCAAGAGTGATATTTCATCTTACAACTTAAGGGCAATTGTTTAAGTCATGGGTGCAGTATACGAAATTGCTTTTGTGCGATCTGCAGTTTTTCACACACAAAGGGCTTTTATACGCTTTCTTTCCTCCCTTTCTCTCCTTTATTTCTTTCCTGCAGTTCATGTAGATCTTCATTTTCTACAATCATGGAGCATTCTTTGGATACCTCGATTGATTGATTGAGTGTCGAGTTGCTGCCATGTGTCCTTCTATTGGCGGGTCGCCTGCAGGCTTTATACTGGCTTCGCCTGGACTCAGGTGAGCCCTTTGTGTGCCTCTTCATAAGCTGTTGATTTTCCATTTAGTGCTGTCATCTGTATGTTGTACAGTAATGGTCCTTCAATATATTTAGGCCCCGTTTATTTAACAAGCTCGCCCTTCCGATATTACGCTGGTCAGTTTTGATATATTTACTATAGCTTGGATGTAGTGGCCCACATATATAAGGTCAGTCCAAGCTTTTTTGAGTGCATGTCTGGGCGACACTTTGGGTCGGAGTGGCACATGCACTGTCTAACGTTTAATTCAGCCATCATATGGTGCTGTCTGCTCTCCACCACCAAGCGCGGTTCTTTCCTTTCAGGCTTCACTAACCTCCCGCTCTGGGTCAACTCTTTCGGGTGGGGCACGTTTCTATATGTTGCAATAGACGTGCCACTTCCGACTTTTGGGTTTTTGATATTGTTTAACTGTGCGGGTTGCCTGTGCTGATGACACTAATGTTTTTAGATTAATGAAAAGTCAGTGCAATAAATGTATACACTTATGTCCCCTTGTTTCAGTATGTTTGTATTATCCTCCTGATGAAGACGTTGACAAAATCAGCTTTTAAAAAGGGATGTGATCTTTTGGAATTGTTGTTTAGATCCACCTTTGCGATAGATCATATGTAATAATTCTATTGTTGTTTCAAATACAAAAATAACAAGATTGTTTGTGGTGACAATTTATAAGTCCCACCTCTTAATGTTGTATTGTGTTGGTATGTTTTCTAGTAACTGTTTGATGTATGATTGACACTGAGTGTAGATTAATTTTGGAATGTTGCACTGTGAATGGAAAAATGTTTGTGGTATGACTTTTTTAGCTTTTTAGGTAATCTCATGCTTTCCTGCTATGTTATATAATTATGAAGTGTATAGTAATATGTGATTAATTGACACTTTTTTTTGAAATTTTGTATCCTGGAAAATACATTTGTAAAATAAATATGTCCTCTGGACAATTTTTTTCAGCGTTCCGCCACTCCTCCATTTTGGCCACGCCCGCCAAGAACCCTATTCTTGAGTTAGGGAAGGAGTTTGCAGCATTATAGTTGCACAGAAACTGTTGGCAGAGCGAAAAATTATAGTATGTTTCTCACTTGTCCCGGGAGGATAGCTCGGGGGCAGCGTGTTCGCCTTGGAAGCAAGATGACACAGAGCACCACAGGTTCGATCCCTGGGTCCGCGCTTAGAAACCTCTGGGTATTAAGCACATTATAAATAACCTGTCATGTATCATGTCACTTCAGTTTCTATGTATGTGGTTACCCAAATAGACAAGCTACTTTACAATGACCTATCAGACCACACGTTACTAATCCCTTTGTGGCGTTTGTTCCTTTCACACATTTACAACTTGATCGTGTTGCCTTGCAGAGCACTTGTTAATTGCTCAGTGCCCCGTTTGATGTTTAGGGTTTCTTGTTTTTGATCCTTGCAGAAACTAAGCATTTGTATTTTGTTGCTGCTGCTGCTAAGCTTGACCCTTGTCCAGCCTGCCTTTCTGATAAGTGTTGGGAAGCCATTTACTTTTGCTAAATTTACAATCCAAGCATCAATACTTGCATATTCTGGCGATCAACAGAACACATGACTTGGGATTTGTTTCCAAAAAGGCTTTATTCTTATCAGGAAAGGTAATGGGACAAAAGCCCACATTCCCTAGAGATTTCCCTAGACAGGAAAAGGGAGTTTTTCTCTCTGAATAACCCACAAAGTTGGTTTAGGAAAGGGATAAACTGCATTGCATCTGGGGTTTTCTGTCTGGCAGGGATACTTTTCGCCTTCAAATTTCTCTACCAGTTCCAGGGTTTTATCAGTCTGTATGCTTCCAAGGATATAATGCTCTTCTCACTCATCGATCATCTCAGAGATCGATCTAGTATTCAGGTCACTATGCCTTGAAGGCAGAGGCGTTGCTGGGGGGGGGGGGCTAATGGGGCTATAGCCCCAGGTCTTTTGGATGTAGCCCTGGATAGAAGCTTAGGTGCTACAACCAAAATGCTAGCTAGCCCTGAGTCCCGCCACTCCCGGCATTAGTTTAGCCCCTGATCTTTTCCAGACCCAGCAACACCCCTGCTCGAAGGATCCCTCTTGCAGCCCCCTCCCCCCCCCCCCCCCACATACCCCTCTTGCGCTTCGGGATTACTCTGGTGTGCAGCTTTTCCTTGAGAGAAAGGTTCCACTAGTTCCTCTGTTTGTAAATATTTCCATGCCCAGTAATAACGCTGGATTTCTCCAGCTGTCTTTTCTCAGCCTGCCTCTGCTAACCTCTGCTTGTTTTGGGCTCTCAGCTCTCGCAGGTGGATCAGCAAGTGTAACTTGAAAAGGTGGCCTGTGCGTTCTTTTTGTGGTTCATTCCATCTCGCTTTATGCTGTTTTGCTTTATCTGATGACTGCGGCCCTGATTCCCCTTTGCAGGAGTGTTTTATAGGGATCCATGTGGGAATGTTTCAATGGCCAGTTTTAGCATTGGCTCTCCCCATCTGATGTTGACTTGAGTACTTTTGTGCAGTTTATGGGAATCATTTGGTCATCTTCTCCCCTGCATCGTCTGAGGCTTTAACTAGCTTGGCAGCCATTTTGGAATCTGGCAGAAGTTCTCGCTCCGGTTCTTGGCCCTGCCTCTGTTTCCAGCAGTCTTCTAGTGTAACGTTTCTCTGCCACTCTTCTGATTCAAAATGGTAAGCCTTGAGTGGCAAACTGCTGTGTTCTGATCTGGGTGTTTGCATCACAAAAACCTAACCAAACAGACTTGTACTCTGCAATGATAAGAACTGAAAATTGTCGATATCGCCATAATTGTGTTCCTAATTCTCCATCTGATGGTAGAGAGGCGCTGTCACTGGTGTCGGGTGAAGTTTTACTTTGGTTAGTAAACCAAATTCTTATAATCCGTTGATCAAGGGTGAGGGAGTTGTGTTGGAAAGAGGACTCCAGGAAACCCATTCCATGCCACCTCAAGGACGCACTAGCCCGAGGGCCTTAATGGCGTCCCCAAGCCATCCTCTTCTCTTGGGGCAGGGTCAGTACACAGACTAAGTTCTGGTACATTATCAGTATTTTTGCTCATGTTGGTTCCATCGCATCTTACTAGAATTGGTTATCATCACTGGCCTACCTGGCAACTCATGGTCCATTATCAGGAATTTTGTTTTGAACTCAACTTTATTTGAATCCCGCTGTGTACTGTTACAAGTTTTGGTAGAAGCACTGACCAACCTGTCGAGCTAACCCCTCTCATCCAACGTATTTCAGAACTAAGCACTGATCTGCAACATGACTGCTCAACTTCCGGTTTGGTGGTTCAGACACGGAGGCTTAAATCTGGAGTCCACGCTTGCTGCTCTATTACCAGAATTCTTTGGGCAGTCCGTATGGTTTTTGTCAATTGACTTCAATCTCACAATCTCTCCAGTATGGGGCCAAATTTTCTGCATGCCCAACACGTTCGGGAGAATCCCGATTTTGCAGATTGGGATATGGCGAGGAAAATGTAGCCAGCCGTTTTCCCAGGTTTTTGCAATAACATTTAAATGCTTGAAGCACAGGATAACTTGCAACAATATATGAACAGTCAAGAAGATTAATAAGGACATGAAAGGGTGGCCCAGAATTATATTTCCAGTCATCTATTGTTTGTTCTTGTTTAAATCATTTGTTCACTTTTGTTCTTACCGTGTCCATGATATACGGTAAGTAGGAATCCCAGGTGATTATTGGGTGAATGTGCTATATTCTCTTACCGCTCAGTTTAATGTTGTGATGTGCCAGTAAACGTGTAGGATTTCAAAATTGATGCTGAATATAGTTAATTGCCACGGGCCATTTACAGTCTGTTCATTAAGCAAGAGTGTTGCTATTGGTAAAACCCTCTTTGTGACAAAGCACTTCATTTGGGTTTTGGTGTTGCGTCAGACATGCTGATGGCGGTTGCATTGTGTCTGTTTGAAAATGTCTTGTTATGCCTTGCGTGGGAGGATTTGAGCTCAAGTGTCATGGAAGCACTCTAGATCGGTCTATGCAATTTCTCTTTTGGCTTTTGTGTAGCACTGTAGCACCACCTATAAGCCAAAGCTATTGTATTGAAGTGCAGTTAGGTGGGAGATACCGTGAGGCAGGACACAATTTGTGGGTGGTGTTGGGGTATTTTACCCACGCACTGACTGCTTATGGGCCTGCTAATGACCATGGCCATTCCCACCCACTACGTGCCCAACAACGATCCTCCTGGGATCGCTTTGAACTCTTTCAAGCAGTAACCTTGATCTACAGCCTCCCAGTACACTGGTGTATTAAAAATGCCTTCAAAGAGTTGATTTATATCTGTTCCTCACACTCGAGTCCTGTAACAAAACAAGCATTTCCAAAGCCAACATTTGGCTTGTGTATAGTCTTATATGGGCATTTGCCAGGCACTGCCATCATATACCCAGGAAATCCTACCTCTATTGGCATCTCTGGCCCTGCCTGGCATGGTTCACCTCATTGTTTAGTGAGCGGGTCCAATCGGTATCTTTACCTCCTTTTTCTCTCTTCATTATATTCACTTTGTCAGGCCCCCCCAGGCCTCATCCGCACTCAAGGCTCCAGGTGTTACTCCTATGCGGGCGACGCTCAGATCCTGGTCTGTCTAGATCTTTACTAGGGGGGTGTGTCGTCGCGTCTTTGTGACTGCCTGGCAGCCGTGGGTGACTGGATGAGTGCCAACTTAAGCTTAACGGGGACAAGACAGAGGTGCTGGAGTTGGGCGCTTCTTCTGAGTCTGGCTCCTGGTCTTCTTCCTTCTGGCAGTCTTCACTGGATGACTTCCGTATTCCAGTGACAGTGGTGAAAAATCTTGGTGTCCATCTCTCTGATTCTGTCTGTGGCCCCTCAGGTTAGTGTAGTGTGTCAGACGGGGCACTTTCTACTGAGGGTCCTTTGTAAAAGTCTGCCTTTTCTTCCTGCTTTCCTTTGACCCACCCCCCAGTGGTTCCTTCTCTTATTTCCAGCAGGTTAGATTACCGCAATGCTTTGCATTTGGCTCAGCCCTTTGGCCTGATCCACCGCCGTCAACTGTTCTGCTCAGACAGCCACAGCCATACCTTACGGCTTTCACATTAGTCCAGTGCTGCGATCTTTGGTGAAACATAGGATACCTTCTTAAATCACTTTGTCTCGTTCACCAGGCTTACTATCAGGTTGGGGCTGACTTCCTACTGGAGAAGCTCCAACCTTATATTCCTTGGTCGGACTCTCCATTCCAGTAATGACCGCTTGGTTGTGGTCCCTTAATTCTGTCTTCAGAGAGTTGGTGGTCGGGCCTTTTTGGTGACTGCCAGCAAATTGTGGAATGGGCTTCCATTAAAATTGAGACAGACTGAGAATCATCTTCATTTACGTCAGTTACTTAAAGCCATGTTTTTTTTTTGTTTGTTCCGGTATACCTATGCTTATCCTCGCGCCAAGATGCCTTCGGGTGAACATACACGTTGTAAATCTGGATATCATAACATAGTATTATCTAGCTGTTACTGTGTTATGGCCTGGCAGTACCATTATGCAAGTGCGTGTGAAATGGCAATCTGATGCCTATACCAAAACAACAGCTACTGGCTGTTTAAGCTATGATATGATATGATAGGTTATTTATAACGCGCTTGATACCCAGAGGTTTCTAAGCGTGGACCCGGGGATCGAATCTGTGATGCTCTGTCATCTTGCTTCGAAGGCGAGCACGTTGCCCCTGAGCTATCCTCCCGAGACATATGTTGCAGGGTTTCTAAATCCTCAAACCACATATTAGCACTACATCAAAAACAGAACAAAACATGTTGTATTATGCTTACCTGCACATTATTGTGTAAACCAATGCAAAATCATTAAAACACCCAACAATTCAAACAAAAGGAAAAATGAAGAAATTAGATCTTTATCTCATTCTAGAACATGCGTTAGTTTATTTATTTATTTTATTTTGTTTTACCGTTCATCAGGCACACTTTGCCTTCTACTGGGACATAGTTGTAGTGTTCAGTAGTGCTATGCTGTTAGCATTGCGTAGAGGGACTTCACTCCCTGGATATAGCCTGAAAATTGTGCAAATCTGTACATGCATCGTAAACACCTCAGTACTCGCATGCCATGGAAAATCCTGTCGGCATCGTCGTTTTTATTTTATTTTTTGTTGCTTTCGCTTGCTTGACCTGTAAGAATCTGCATCTGGTCTGTCTACAGAAAGTCCACGTGCATGTCTTCACACAGCTAACATGAACTTGAATTTTAGTCACCGGATCTTTTTTAAAGAAAAGGCTGTGCCCAAATAATATCTTGGAGAAGATTGTCACTTTTGTCTGTGCTGAAAAAAGGTACGATTGAAATGTAATTTCATATAAAGGTTCATTTTCTCTGGCTCTGCTTGAACGACGCCCCAGACATTTCAATATTTTATAACTCTGCTTGTCCACTTAATTTTAGCCACTGCGTGCATTAAATGAGGTTTATCTAGCAAGCAATGCAAGAAGCTGATATCGTCTGGATTTGCTTTTTGCTAACTGTCTTGATAACCAGTGTTTCAAGCTATTAAAAGCAGCTTCTTATCTCTGAACTCCCCATCAGGGATAGGGCAATATACTTGGAAGGTCTCACAGAGCTATGTAAGTGAAGGGCCTTTATTGTCACTACAAGCAGCAGATGTAACCTTCTGGCTAGGATGGGGCAGGAAAATGTCACTTTCCGAAAATAAATGTGCTTGCGCTTGAAGCCCAACCCGCTGGATGGATTTTCACCAAACTTGCACGAGGAGTGGCAGCTGGTCCCAAAAGCGTGCTTTTGCAAATTTGGTGTTAATCAGTCCAGTTGTGTATGTGTATGTATGTATATATATATATATATATCATATATATTTATTTTTTTAAAGGCCAAAAAATAAGTTACAAAAATTAGTGTTATCTTGGTCTGTGGACTCATTTCCTGATTCAGAGTCCTCGGATGCCTCTGGACCAATCGGAGAGCAGCGTGACATTCGCAGACATCATACACACCCACTGATTGGTTAATTAAAAACATGATGTGCGTCAAAACCTTCGAAACGAACGCCATGTTGGATTCATGAACTGCACCCATAATCCACGGACATTACATTAAAAACATATATATTTTTTTAAAACACAACATTGCACTCGTCAAACTAAAGAAACAATCTCTTGGGAGGTGAGGCGTGATGAGGATGGGATGGTATATGGCCATAAAAAGCCAAAAATCAGTTTTTTTTTTTCTTCTACGAAGTCCACTAACATTTCCGATGTTCGGGGACAGCCATGCACATTTATGCATTACAGGGTCGGTAAAAAGCAGTTTTTGGATGGCTTATAGCTTTGGCGCCACACAATGAAACTGCATGAAATTTTGCAATATTAGTTTAGACCTGACCCTGAATGGTTCTGCAAAGTTAGGTGCTGTTTCGCCAAGAAGGGCAACATTTGAGAGGGGTCTCAAAATATTGGAAAGTCTTATAAATTTGGTGCCGTTTGACAAGTCTGCACAAAAGTTTGCAAACAAGATTTTAGACCCAGATTTGAATGTTTTTGCAAACTTTGGTGGTATTTTGTCATGAGGTGGCAAAATTAGAGAGGGGTCTCAACATTTTTAGATGGCTTACAACTTTGTTGCTGTTTGACAAGTCTGTGCAAAAGGTTTCAGAAAGATTATAGACCCAACCATGAATGTTTGTGCAAAGTCTGAATGGATTTTGTTAAGTGGGGGCTAAGTTATATCACTATTTTGTTTGTACGTACATTTAAAAAAAAAAGTTTTTAAAAAAATTGATGGATTTTCAGCAAACTCTTGCAAGGAGCATTGGCAGGGACCCAAAAGCATGGTTTTGCAAATGTCTGTTTTATTTTTGGAAGTGTGTCATAATGAAGGTACAAAAAATAGTGATCTACCTTTTGGCGACTGAGGTGTATATATAGCCTGTGGCCCTGGGCAATGGCCAGATTATCTGGGTCATGGACCCAGACAGACAATCTGGCTACTGGCAATGACCACAAGGGACCAGCAGTGGGGTTAAAGTGGGCATGGCTACCAGGGACCGGCTATGGCAAAAGGCAAAATAATTGTTTCTCAGAGAGCACTGGGAACATAAAAGATCTTCATATTTATAAAAAAAAAGGTTAGTCTAGTATGCCTTGCATATGCAAGCTGGATTTCCATGCTCCAAGTATTAGCAGCTCTTAACCCAGAGATATGCTCTTTTCTTGTGGTCCTCATGGCAGCTTGACCTTTAGAGTGCAATACTTTCAAGGACTGACGGGAACATGGTTAAAAAAGAAATAATGTAGTGTCTGTTTTCTTAGTGTGTTATAAGATATTTAAAACTGAGGAAACACATGGCATCCGGGACTGTGGACTGTCTCCCATCCGTGCAGTAACCAGGACCGACCCGGCTTACCTTCAAAGCGAGAAAATGGCTGGCCCCCTCAGGCCATGTTGCTCTAATTGGTCTTGTAACTTGTGCTGATCCATTAGGCAACATGGCTTGAGGGGGCAGGCCCCTCCTTCGCCTTGGAGCTAAGCAGGGTCGGTCCCGGTTACTGCATGGATTGGAGACCTGGCTGTGTATTTTAGTATGGACTATAGATAGCCGTGCCTATGTGTAGTTTATAGCCGTGAATATCAGAAAAACCGACAGAATAAATGTTTTTGGGCCTTCACCACATGCCCCCCCTCATCTGTGCCAGCTTGCCCCTTAACCCCCTGATGGCCTCCTGACTGCCCCTGCCCTCTCCCAGCCCCCACCACAACACAGTGTGATGCAGTTTGCTTTGAGATGTCGGCTATTCGAGGCTATAGCCGAGGTTACAGAAAAGCTTTGTGTTGTAAAGTCACTCCCTAGACCCTCTCCAACTCCCAAATATCAATTTGGCCTCCCTTCCTCCTCACCCCACCCACCCCTCCCTCAACCAACCTCTGATGGTGTTTGCATGTTGTTTGACCTGCAAAAGTCCATCTCTCGCATTGAGGGAAAAAAAAAGATGGTGACTTTTTCATTTCTGAAAATGATGATCCTACAATGCACATTGGGAGATATAACCATTTTTTGAGGCAGAAGTAGGCACCCCCTTCTCCATCAAATATTAAACAAATTACTGCATGGATTAACACCAAACTACAAAAAGGCCTTGAGTCAACGCTTTGTGACCCAAGTTGTTTCAGACCTGGTTCAAATTCGTTCAGCGGTTTGGGATGTGTGGTCCTACAAAAATTGACCTTTGTGTCTATAGGAAAATGAGAAAATGACTGGGAAGTTGTGTTTAGTTTTTTTTTTTTAAACTTTTTTATTTTTTACCAAATTTTGCATTTGGGAATTAGGGGGCGGTTGTACACCCCTAAATGTCTTCAGAATTTCTGCCAAATTCGTCGAACAAGTCAAGTTATTAGCAATTCAAATACGCAGGTCCTACTTCACAACTCTGGCAGCCCAGTGCTCCTTATTCTTGACCATGCTTGTGGTTCTTAGTTATGCGTTGGCTCCCAACACCCATGTGGGTGCAGGGATGAGGTTCTGCTGATGGCTGGTTCCCGGCCGTGGACAAATGTGGGATCTTTTAGGCATTTTTCTCTTTCAACAGAGTACAAAGGAAAATCCCTGCTATAATGCCAATGCAGTGCCTCGACATTGGGGCAATCATAAGGCCGACAAGAAGGAAAAGCAATCATTAGCAAAACCATCAATTTTGCATTTTGTATAGGCATAACTTAGCAATTTGCCAGCTGGAAAAGGATGTGTGTACCTGGGCATATCGGGTCAGTGCCGGGTAAGTGCCTATCTAATACCTTTTGACAATCCGAAACTTCGGGCTTTGCCAAAGCTTGTTTTGTTAGTATATTTTAGGAAAACAACATTTTTTGTACAGTTTGCTAAGTGAAAGTGTGCGTAGTGCTTTGGGATTTTCGCAGGATATTCCAAAAACGAAAAACCGGCATGCAGTGTTAAACTTTCCACTTATCAGGGTTGGCCAGCACATCTTTAGTGTATTCAGAGTGCTTGCTTATAGCCGCATTGTAGTGTCAACCAATTTTAGGAAAACTAATCTGCCAAGCTATAGAAAGGGCACCTTTAAACGTGTGGAGCGATGGCCGACCAGGCACCTTTGCCAATCAAGCACTGAGCAAAAACAGTATAAATATTCTAGAGAATGGACTCGACTCCCAAAATGTGCTCTTTAGCATCTGCTCCTTCTTCCGTGCACCCTACTCAAAAGTCCTGAAATGCGAGCTGTCTGGGGCATCTTTGAGGGTCGTGTCCAAATGTGACTCTCAAAGATTTGCTCATGGGATTTACAGAGATGCCTCAGGCAGTTTTGATTTGCTCTAGCTGTAGGCAGTGTGAATCAGGCCGGCGCTAGCCATTGAGCATTCGCATCCCAGAGGAGGCTCTGTCTTGTTCTGCCCCAATTCCTCCTCTTCCTGGTTTGCTCCAGTGCAGATCTTTGTAAATCGGGTCAGATAATAAATAAATAATAATAATTTGGCATTTATATAGCGCTACAAACGCTCAGGTATCTGAGCGCTGCTTTTTATTACCCACGGTGTGTGGTGCTCATTTTATCGACCTCGGAAGGATGAAAGGCTGAGTTTGGCCCCGCCGGGATTCGGACGTGTGTTACCAGGCTCAGCGAGCACTCTACTCGCTGTGCCACTTTACCGGAGATGTGTCTGACGCTCCTCTTTTCTGACCTGCGTTCGTTTAGTATTACAGGCCAAATGCATCTGTTAAAACGGCCGTCTGTTGTGGTTGTTAAAAAGCCGTCTGCGTTGATGGGCTGCGTGCTAAGGTTTGGTTCCGCTTTTCCGCGTGAAATCCCAACACGCACGTTTCCTGTTTGCTGGCTGCCACTGGTGCGAATGTTGATCCTGGTTACGGTGTTACGGACGGACCGGTTTAAGCTTGAACGTGCGCGGGTTGTTTAATTTCAGTGTTTACATACACAGAAGAACACTGCGCGAGGCTCAGTCCGTTGCAGGCCCTGCAAATGATCGGGCAAGTGGGGGTTCCCCTTTGGGGGGCGGGGGTGGGGGAGAGCGGGGTGTTACTTAGGCAGACGCGGTGTGACCCTAAAATGGAACCAGCACTCTATTTTATGAGCACATGTATGTGAATATTTATTATAAAACAATGGGTCACTTTTAATTTTAAACGGCTACCTGGACGACTGCTGCAGTAGATTGCCCCCCCGGTCGATATTCAGGGCTTCATTTAGTCATATATATATATATATTTTTTTTTACTAGCACCGAATACTGTATTGATTCTCTGCGCAAACCTTGTACAAAAAACAACAATGAAACTTGTTCCTTTTTTATATTTAAGTGGGTTTTTATTTGCATTTTCCCCCTCTGAAATGGAAGAAAGGAACACGAGCATTGCGTTAATCAAGTCTTTGATCTTGGTCGGCTATTACTCGCAGGTTAATCTGTCCCCACTTGTCGGATGTCCTACTCCGCCCCTCATCCTGTGCTCTCTTCTCCCTCCACCCTGTTTCAACCACTCAACACATCGCCCCATGTCTTTTCCTATTTTTCGGTAAATATTCTGTTGGTATACTACCCCTTTTAAAGTCATAAAGTCATGTTTGTTGCTGTGTGCAGCAGAAGACCCCAACTTTGGGTTCTAAACGCCCCCCCCCCCTTCACTAGGACCAATTTCTTAGTGTTTTCATACAAAAAAGAATGGATCAAATTCTGCCTGCACTTTTTCAAAAGAGCACTGAGGGCCTTATTCGCAGAAGCATTGTATAATGGCAAAACCTCATTGGGAAACGCCCTGTGAATTAGGCCCTAAGTGCGAGAAGCTTGAAAGTGTGTCTGGGGGGGTGCCTGGTGTGGGGGAACACGAAGGAAATGGCAGAGGGCAATTGGTATGGGGCAGAAGAGCAGGGTGACATTTCTGTAAAATGAAAAGTAAAAAGAAATCTCGAACACCACACTTTTTGTTTTCAGATGTAAAGAACATTTTACTTTAAAGGTTCTTACAACAACGTTTTCACCCCCCCGTAAAATCACTGTTTTGTTCTCCCCTGTTCCCCTCCCTTGCCTTGTCACTCTCTGAAACATTTGTGTACGAGCGCAATAGAAATTAAATATCAATACGGGCAGCTCCCAAGATCACAGTTTCAGATAGACACTTCACTGTGTCCATTTTGAGTGTGCCATCCATAGTACAGGCACACAGTTTTAAGAGTACATCATGGGGCCCTGGGCTGGCCACACATGGGCGGTGGCTCTTCACTTGTTCAAGCCAGAGAAAATGTTCCTTGTTGAGAAAGGGGCAAGCAGTAAGGTTTATTCGTGGTGGCGGGGAGGCAACTATTCAGGTGCCTTTATGGTGCACGTCAAAATCGAGCTGACACTGGTGGCACATTCCCTGGGAGGCCACATAGTCGCTCCCCAGGCAGGCTGTATTCAATGCGGCAACACAAAGCGTTCATCATACACTCCGCTCTTCCTTTACAGGCGGCAAACGGTCCATGCTGCTCCACTTCTCCCCATGACCAGTAGTCATTTGTTGTATGCTGTGCCCCGCCGCCGCCATTAAAACGGCCAGTACTTCACCTGGTGTTGGCAGCTGCTCTGGGATCCCTCAATGTCCCCTACTGTGGCGGTGAAAGCTGCTTCTCAGTCTCTGGTGGGTTCTGCTTCCCAGATGCTGCTACGGTGATATGCGTCCTCGCCAGTAGACCGGTGGTTGTCAGGACTGCCCCTGTTGTGTAGAGGATGGTGCGAATAGGCCCGCATTGTGGACTCCGCGCCTAAAAATCTCACACAGGGTGCTGGAAGACCTGGGGCCGGGACGGACTGCGCGCTGTTTGTAATTCATTTCTTAAGTAGATGTTTCTGTTTATTCAATAAACTAGTGTTTCTGCTGAGGTCTGGTGAAAGCACAGGATAATCCTCAAAAAGGTTTGTACAACACCCCACAAAGCTAAAGGATAAACCAGCCTGTATATCACCCGAATAAAAGATAACGGGCGGATCACCAACCATATGAGAAGGTGGCAGTCTGTTTACCAGCTATAAAACAAAATATGTGATCTTGTGTTAATCGCATCTCCTGCACCCCTCCCACTCAGTTCTGTGAATGCACCCTTATGCGAGTAGCACATTACAAAATTCCAAATACATTTAGAGACTCTTTGCCCTTGACTTAATTTATCTTCACTAAGTTGTGCAGTACCAGTGATTTAAATGGGGGAAGGGGTGAAAAAGAAGTGTTAGGTACTCGCCAACCTAGGCTTCGGGGTGGGCCAGGGGTCTGCTGCATACATTTTCAAAAATGTTCTTTCACCAGACCCTTGCTGGCTCTCCTTGACACATTACAATGAATCTTACTTCGTTTCTCCCCCTCCATTTGCAGTCCTCTATTTGTCTCACTTTCCGATGTGTCTTTTCTTATTGGCCCCCTCTGTCACCTTCAACTTCTCTCCTAACCCCTCCTCCCCCCTCCAATTTTATGTGTTTTTTTTTATCTCCCTAGAAAATTACAGGGAAAACCATGCATTTTTGTTGCAAAAATGCTTACAAAACAATGTTTTAACATTGATATATAGAGCTGAGGACCAGTGTCCTTAACAATCGATCAGAGGATTTAGATGGAAGATCGGATGATGCAGAGGAAGTGGAAACATGAGCCAGGGACAAGGACAGTAGAGCATGATATGGGAGACGGATGGTGGAGGAAGTACTACATTTTAAAAAGAAGAGAAGAGTGATGACTGCCGTTAGGTTGTCGTAGAGAGGAAGGGGGAGAAGAGAATAGTAAGATATGGTGGCGCAGAGCGCTATACAACTGGCTCTTCAGAAAGGAACAGAGCTAGGATGTTGGATTTAAAGGGAGATAGTGTGGGAGTAATGTGGAGAGGAGGAGAATTCAAGAGTAAGGGAAAGAGGAGCGGAAGAGGGCAGAAGTGAGAGGGAGCACAAGGGGCACAAGAGGTGGCAAGGAGGTGAGCAGAGGATGATGGGGAGTGAGAGCGAGAGCAGGGATTGCAGTGAGATGAGCTCATAGGTTTGATGGGGAAAGTCTGTGTATAGTTTTGAAGATGAGTGAGTTTATACTTTGCCCTCTGTCTCACAGATAACCAGCCTAACTGACGACTGGCTGGGGAGGTGGAGGCGACGCAGGGAAGGTTGAAGAGTATAAAGACATCAAAGTTGAGGACTGTGTCGAGTGCTGATATTGGTAGAGATTAAATCTGGCCGCAGTGGCAGATTTGGAGATGAAGAGCGAGTTGAGAGATGGCCCAATGAGGACACCAAGGTTGTGAGAAGAAGCAGAGTAGGGAAGGTAGTCCAGAGAGAAGAATACAAAAGGGAGAGAGGAAGTGATAGCATGTTTGGATGAGTAGTAGAGAACATCAGTCTTAGCATAGTTTAGCATGAGTGAGTGAGATACCATCCAATATTTGATAGCAGACAGTCAGTTAGAAATTGACTATAGCTTGCTAGATAAGGAGGGAAAGGAGAGGATCTGAGTGTCATCAGCTAAGAGTTGATGTGAGAAGCCATTGGTGGAGATCAAAGTGCCAAGAACAGAGGTATAGATCATGAATAGAGGTGGATGCAGGACTGACCCTTGGTGAAAACCAACAGTATGGGGGGTGAGTGGGAAGGTAAAGCAGGTCCGGACACCTGGAAGTCTCTGGTGGCGAGATATGAAGCAAACCAACCATGACGCCTATGATAGATAGCATTGAGAGAAGACCAGAAGTAGAGATGATTAGCATGCCGAGCGAAAGAGATGTAGTTGCTGACATTGAGGAGAGGGGACTCAGTAGAGTGCAGAAGTTGGACGCCAGATTGAAGTGTGTGTGTGTGTGTGTGTGTGTGTGTGTAGTGAGGTAAAAGACAGGATAATTTGGACCTAGGCCAGATTTGGTAAAGATAGGAATGACGGTACCCGACTTGTCGGATGATGGAAAAGTGGCACTGTTGGGAGGAGTTGAAGAGGGGGAAGTAATGCATGCCGAGGCAGGCCCCCTCTCCTTTCCTGCTCTGTGTAGTGCCGTACACGGAACCGCACCACCGTCCTTGCAGGTGAGGCCTGAAGCCACCTTATAAATATTGTTTTAGCTCCGCATGTGCTTTCCTTGGCCAACTCCACCCAACCTCACTCCTTTTCCTCCCTCCCGCCCTGTTCCCACCTCTCACCCTCACTGATTGGCGTCAGGGCTACCTTGAAGCCCTCATAGCTGGGAGTCCCAGGGCAGCCGGCTAAGGCCCAGGGTCAAAGGGCAGCTCCCTGGGGCCGCTCCATCCCCTGTTAGCCCTGTATACCTGGGGTGCCCCAGCCATGCCCCTAAATTGTCTGCCACAACCTTTAGGTAAGAGACAATGACATTTGTTTCTTAATGTAATGTGAATTACATACACATAACATGCTTGGCGCGTGTTATTGTTTTGCTGCCCATTACTCGTCGTCTTGGGCACGTTCATTCAACATGTCTTGCATGTGGAAGAACATTTCCAGGGTGATGCTTTGTGAAAAGCGAGGACTGACCACCCTGTAACCAACACATTTTACACTTGGAAGTAAAATGCGTGTGTGCCTTCCATTTGCTGTGCCGTTTCCTTGTCTTTGTTTAATCTTCATTTCTATTCATCTTCTTGGCCAATGAAGTGGTGGAGAGATTCAATCACATACTTTTATAGCAGGCTTGTAACACGACAAAATATGAATTTCTCTGTTTAAAATGTGCGAAAATATGAATTTCTCTGTTTAAAATGTGCACTTTGCAGCGCTCTCATTACACGTTTTATTTTCTCTTCACAGAGGATATGCAGAAGTGATATCACCTCATTGCCTTCTAACACTGGTTCGTCCACATCAGCCCCTTGCTGACAAAAGGTTTTAGAGCTATTCAATGGGCATTCAGTGTTTCAGCTCCTTGCTGGCTGGGCATCTCGTGATAATCAGCAGCTATTAAGATTATCTTTGTCACCATTTTAATGTATGCACCCCATGGGTGCCTCAGACTCGCAGGGGGCCCTCCAACAATCCTGTTGAAATGGGTACTCTGATGGACCGTCAGAGGACATCACGTCTCCCCAGAGGGGAGCCCCTTTGAATGAGACCAGGGAGGTGTGGTCGCTACCCAATAGTCCCCTTAGGGGTGGTGTAATGCATGAGGACCTCACGGGGTGTCACTCCCCTTCTGGGGACAAGGATGATCACCTAGGGGGCAGTATCACACCCCAACCTTTCCTTCCATTCCAAGGACCCTGAACCTCAAAGTGAGAATTTGTGTATCCGAGGAAAGCATCCTTGTCGCACTGGCAGGTAAGTCTACTGACAGAAGGGTCTGGGACCCCAACAGAAGTGAACTGAGCATCTGAGGAAAGTATCCTCATCGCAGCGACAGGGGAAAGTCCACTGACATCCTGAGAATGGTCTTGTACCCCAGCACCACTGAAGCAGACGTCCAAAGAAATCTTCCTCGTCACAGTGGCAGAGATAGGTCCACTGAAACCAGAGAAGGATTTGGGACTTTGCTAATTACATGAGCGGCAAAACAAACTTCAAGTTGAAAGATACAGAAGAGACCTCTCAAACACCAGGAGAAGGGAGTCATTCTCCTGGAGAAGAACCTGAAGCTTTGAATACACTCAAGAGATGCCAGGTGAAGGGAATCATTGCCCCTGGCTTTGTTGATGACTATATTGGAGGATGCGGATCAATACCAGGAGAAGGGAATCGTTCTCTTGGTTCCGAGAATTGAGTTGTGCAAAGGTTTTGTTGGAGCCACAAGCCAGGGGAAGGGAGTCATTCGCTCTGGCATCCTGTTTCTAAAGAACATTTTGGGGCCACCACCCGAATACCAGGAGAATGGAGTAATTCTCCTGGAGAAGGAACTTTCTGTTGGATTATTCTTTAGTTGTAGTGTAAGGGATAGAAGTGGGTTGCGACACAGGATGGTGGAGTTTGATTTTGATGGACTTCGGACAAATCCTTTAGTATTAATTTGAGGCAGGGAAACCCCTCTTAGCAGCTGGGGGATAGTGAGTGTTTCTTTTACTATAAATACGTTAATGGCAACAATCATGCCACACTTGTGTCAGTTTCCTTCTACAAAACCCTTACAGCTCTCTCAAATCTTCAGCCGGGCCTGCACTAAATGCTACAACTGCTTAATTTTCTTTAAAAATCAAACGCCTCAATTTTATTATAGCATTATGCCCCCAATACCCTGGGGGGGGTCATCCCTCCCCAAGGGGGTCGGCTTGTGCAGAAGAAGAAATGGAGATCACTTTCAATGCAGCTCAACTGGGAGAAGAGTTGCAGAAAGAGTGGTGGTATCCCCACTGATCACCTATGCACTGTGAGGACAAACTGAGCATAAGGGAACATGAATTGTTCGTGGGACATGCAAGTGAATCCCGAAAAACAAAAATGTTGGCTTTGCCACTGCTAGTTTTGTACTCCTAGCAGAGCCTGCTCAGGGCAATGCCAGACTAGGTCTTTCTAAAGAATGTCATTTGCTCACAAAAGTGTTTCAATAAACCGTATTAATTGGGTATTATCGGGAAAAACATTTTATTATAAAACATTCAAGTACTCCTCAGCAGCACTTTGGTGAATGACAATAGACAATATTTAAGTATGTATTTTAGTATCCAAATAAGCATTGACTACTGTAGGCAAGCCTTTTAGGAAGAATTATAACATGCTGCAGCAACTGTTACAAAGTTGCAAAAATAGATTACTGGAAGACTGACAATGTTCTGACAGAAAGTAAACACAGGGCCACATTGTAGTCGCTGCACAATAGATAATATCACTAAAAATGAACCATCTATTAAGGTTTATCTCTCGCTCTTTCTCTAGAGGGTACGTTTGTGTGTGGATGTCTGTGTGCTTATTTGTGTGTGTGGAAGTTATGTAGAGGTGTTAGTGGGCTCGCACCTGGAGGTGGGTGCATGCACGTAGGTGTGTGAGCGCAAGACGTCTGTGTTTGTGTGTACACACGGTTGTGTGAGAATGCATCGAAGTGTATGTGCACAGAGTGCTTGTGCATTTGTGAGCCCATTCAGAGGTGTCTTTACTATGTAGGCGTGGTAGCATGCATGCGCTCACTGAGTTTTGTGCATATGCACGGGTGTGTGTTTTGTCAGTTGTGTGAATGTGAATTAATTTCCACAAATGCACACGCTTCCATGGTGATACACCCACCCTGGCATGTAACGCACACTCCTGCAAATGCACAACCCTGGATGCTGTACCATCTGTGCATACAATTCTGTGTGCCAAAACACCTGGGAGTATGCACCTACATGTGCACATGAAGGTGCGCTGCTTTTTGCTTGCACCTTTACACAACTCTGCAGTTGCACATCCAAACATGCATAAATGCCATTATGTGTGCACAGGGGCAGAGCCAGCATCAACATTTGTGGGGGGGGGGCAGCTGGATGGCAGTTTTGACATCTGATAGTGTGTGGGCCATTAAACCCATTGCTCCCCCCACCTCTCTTTGAGCCCTGGAGGCTGAATAACTATTTCAACTTCCTTGGGCCCATTAGATGCATCTTCCACCCCAATTCAGAGGCTATTTAGTTTAACAAAGATGCTAATCATGGGGGGGCATGGGGCATCGAAAAATTGAGCCCAACAGTGAAGCCTTTAGCTTCATCATAGGGCAGTGATCTTCACACTTGTATATGTCAACCCTCCCTTGAAGAAACATTTTTACAAGTGGGTCTCCCTCATCTATCTCTGGTCGTGGGGTTAGCTGGCACCTTACTATGGCTTTGGCTGTAGGCGACTGCACACCAAGATGCCACCTTCACCCACTCTAATGCATACAAATAAATCTGTTTACACTTGAAATTTCTTGATAATTTTACACCTTCATTCCCTTACTCTTTAGTGTCCTCTGTCTTTGACACTCCTTCCTGTTCCTTTTCTATCCCTCCTTTCTTCCCACCTTGACTTTAATTTTTTTGTTTCTTCCATTTTCTTCCCTTTATTCCTACAATTCTACTGTCTCTCTCATGCAGTCTCTTGGTTCTCCCTGACTTTCATTCTGTCTATTTACTCACTCTTTATTTCAGTTGCTTGGATCTTCCTCCCTCACATTATTTCTTACCCTCACACATGTTCTTGCTCTTTCACTCTTTTGTTCTCTATCTTCTCTCCTTTCTCCTCCTTTTCGTCTGCTATATTTTCTCCTCATGTTTTGTATTTTCTCTCCTCTTACTTCCCCTTTCTAGAGCACTGAAGTTGCCACATGCCATCCATGAATAGGTCATCCAGTCCTGGCGTTTCCTTCCCAGCAAGATTAATGGTCCCAGTATGCAAAGAATAAAGCATGGACTGGATGACCGAGTTATATACTACATTGACAAACTCTATAGTTCTGTGTCTCTCTGGTGTGCTGGTCTCTCGCTCCCTCCCTATGTGCCTGTCTTTCTATATAACTCTCTTTCCCTTCCCCTTTATCTCCCCCTCAACTCATTCAATCTCTTGCTTCTCTCACACTCGCATTCGCTTGACGTGTGCTATGGCTTCCTGCCTTGTTAATGCCCCACCTGTTTAGTTTCTGTCTCTCTGCCCCCCCCACATGCTTGCATTAGTGAACTTTAAGTATATACTAAAATGGTTTTTCGAAGCATTTTAAGTTTGTAGCTAGGTATCCTATTTGACTTCTTACACCTTCGGAGATTTGGGCCTCCTGTGCCCCAATCCAATATGGTGCCGGTGAGCTCTATGCGCTGACTGGGATCTTGCGGAGTTGGCGGGTATGTTCATGTGAGTTGCACGATACGATTTCTCACCCCGAGCACCGTTCCGAGATGGGGAGCTAGTGATTTGGCAGACCTGTTACGGTATCTACGTTTGGTGCGGGTAGGCCAGGAGCGCGTATAGATGGAGCGGGTAGGCTTCAGTCCCTGTGTGGCTTCTTTGATCACCTATTTACCCGTATAGTACTCCTAAAATGGCAGACGTTTTTACACCTAGTGCAGGATTAGCCGTACGCGGACATGCCTCTGGGCCTTAGTTATACACGGCAAAGAGGAGCGCCCGCCCGGCTCCTGCTTCACACTCGGCAGCGTGCACGCTGGTAAGCAACGCATACTTTGTTGCAGGTCCCTGACAATCTCAGGGTCTTTTCAGAATCAGGTGCGAGTCTAGACGACCGCATGAGTTAGCGTGCTAATTGGTTTCCCCCCTTTTGTTTCCCTTCGTCTGTCTGCTGATTTCGCGCTGGATAATCCCTCCTGATTCGTTTATCAGCTCAAATAATAATCTACACAATAATTTGGTCCTGCAACTGCACGCAAATGATATGTGCCTCCATTTTCAATTCTAACTCTATCCTTTACAACATAAGTTTGAGCTAGTACTAATTGGCTGTAATTTGACACAAATTATTTAGTCATTACATATGCCAAACTGAGGTTTTTGCCATTTTTTGCAGAGGAGCCCACGGCTAAAATTTCACCCCTTAATACAGTCACACTAACTTATGGGTAATCGAGCTCTCCCTTATCTACTTGGTGCCTAACAGGCTGATATTCTCTCAATTTCAATTAATTGAATTTAAATGTAATTTCTCAGTCCAGTTCCGGTAATTTATATTTTCACTCACCATGTCAATTCCAAAAATCTTTTAGAATGCAGCTTAAAGCAAAGTCAAGACTAAGGTACAATAAATCCTTGCCTATTTGACTACACATGTTTTGGTTGGGTGCTCACCATTGGTACCAGGAACGTATTTATGTTTTCTAAATAAATGCTCGTTTTGTGTTTTTCCATACAATATCGTGTAATTCAACACGGCGTACGTGACTTCACATATCCTTTTGAATTGTTTGATGTATTGTAGTATGTAAACAATTTGTCAACAATTGTATCATGTTCATTCAATTTTGTTTTGCCCTTACCACCTCAAAATGTCCTAGCTGTTTGGGTCTGGGCGTTCGTGCAATTATTATTTTTTCATGCTAAATATATGACTTTTTGTTCTTGAATATTTACCAACTATATTTACTCAAATGCAGCCTCAGTGGCAAGACACAAAACCATTATATTAAAAAAACAGTCACAAGGGGGCACGGATCGGGTGGGGTGGGGTACTCAAATGCAGCCTCAGTGGAAGAGCGGGATGCTCGAAACGCGCGTCAGGCTGCAACTGTGTTGATTAAAATTGTTAACAAAATCAAATAGAAATCATAAGACCAGGAAGCCAGGCTGAAGAATCCTGCATTGCGTGTCTGAGTTAACAGGGGCCCTCCTGCGTCGATAATCAAGTCTGGGAGAAGCGGCTGCTGCCTTGTTATTGTCCTTGGCTCCTACAACAAAGCAGCACCAGTGAAATCAACACGGCCTGTTTTGGGGAAACCAATACCAGACCGGTCTGTGTTGAACCAAGGTTGCAAGTGGCAACATCGTATGGTCAGCGCTGAAGCGAACAGTGTATGAAATGTTTGTGATAACCAATGTGCATAAAATTGAGCAACAGATGAATGATTGAACTTTGAAACCAAGTTACAGTACCCTTTGAAAGAGTGGTCTGGCACCGCATGCATGCTCCTTCGAAGGTCTCTGTAAGGTATCCAACTCCGAGTAGACAAAGGTGAGTGACAAAGAACTTTGCATCGAAGAGGTCCTGCGACAGGTCAAGCAAAATCCTGTGCACAATCGAAAGTCTTCGATGTTGCTCGGGCCAAGAAAGTTAATGACAAAGTAGATAAAGTTGATCCCAGCCAGAATGAGGGAGATCAATTGAAAGCTTTGGGTTAGAGCAAGTTTGTGTTGGCGTGAATTAAATTGGTTCAAGCCCAGCAGAGGGAAACTGAAGAGTTTGTGTTGAAACAGATCTGTGCCTGGTTGGGTGGGATCCGGGGTGAACCGTGAATAACCCAAATAATGGGATACGTGAAATTCCGACGAACATTGTTTTATAGGGGATCTGAGCCCGGTTGAGGGGGATTTGAGGTGAATAGTGAATCACCTGAGAAATTGAGTACGAGTGAAACCCTAAGAGGAAAGAAGCATATTTTTTTGTCGAATCAGGCCCTTTGAAAGGCCGAGACTTGGGGCACAGAAGGCCCTGATGCTAATGTTTGAACTGAACCCTCGTGCTAGAGAAGCCAGAGACTGTGCAAAGTTAGATTCTGCCGCCTTGTCCCATGCTGAAGACGTGGAGAAGGGAGGCCAACGGCGTGAATAACCTCTTCTTCTTTCTTTTGCATAACATTGTTTCCCACACTATTTGTATTTAGAGTTAAGGATTGGCAGTAAGTTCATTCGTATAGGCCCTTTTATTTTGACAAGACATCACTGGGACTGCATTATTATTTGATGGCTGCAGCTTGCTCCCATCTTTAGATATAGGAATGGCGTTTTTCAAACCGTTTTAGAAGTTCAATATACACCCTTGAACTGTGGTCACTTGTCTGTCTTACTGTTGATACCATGCCTTCCTTACAGATGTTTGCGCTTATTCCTCTGCGTAAAGACCCTTGATGTGTTTTCACCTCCCTAGAATAGTGAGAATAGGTTGCCCCTGGCTCTTCTTAAATAATATTGATAAAACCTTCTCTGTAAGGGTACATGGGGAGATGGGAGGTTGTTGATGTTCTTTGTAGGTTTTGGACATCCTGGATACACTATCGGGATGCGTTTAATGTGTGTGGGTACTAATTACTTTGCTTTTCATTATTGTATACATTATTTTTCACAATTGTATTATGGTGTCTATATAAAGCATTATATTAAGTTATTAATGTGCTCTAATTAGCAGGGTTGCTTTGCTGAAGATTTGTGAGGCTGAGGCCCAGTCGTGTAAACAAGCCTTCTAGGGCTGAAAATAATTCCTGATGGGAACATCCTTTTGTATGTGTTCCCCCCCCCTCTCTCTCTGTCTGTCTCTCACTCCAGTCCCCCACTACCCCGCACCCACAGTCTCTCTCCCCTGTCCTTGGCCCCTTTCACATCTGTGGCTGTTACGGTTCACCCTTTCAGTGTTTTCCTCACTTTACCGCTACATAGGCTACTGATTCATATGCAATGCATTTGTCACTTTACTTTTATCCTAATCTGATTTTTTTCACCTGCTCCCAGACCCTTTCCATTTAGTTTTTTCTCCTTTGTTTTTTTTCCCTCTGTGTAACAGCCACAGTTGTCTGTGTGCCCCACTTACAGGGGAACTCTGATGCCCATACACTGCACAGAGCCTCAGGCTCAGTTATAATGCAGATACGGCTAAATAGTTATGATCCTGATTTACGCTGTGGGATGTGTGCCCCTCCCTAAAGGAGCGAGCACCACAGATTGAAGACCACCGAAGGTCCATTGAAATTACCTCCGGCCTTTGTCCTCCACTGCCGCTGTGCCGTCACTTTAATGGTTTACGTACACCGAGATGAGAAATGTGCCATTTGCCATCGGAGCCAGGGGCTGGACGTCACTACAAAGTGATGCCTGTTGCCTCAAAGTGGGAGGGCTTCAGGCCTGCCAAACCCATGTCTGGTGCTGCCCATGCGTGTGCACAAACCTTGCTGCCCAGACCATGCACTAGATTCCCTCCCAAGCTCTTCCCAGTATTCTTGTGCCCTTACTACCACCATTTGTCCATGCTTTGGTCACGTGAACACAGCGTCACCGTTGCAGGCGCCTAACACCCAGCCCTCCCTCCCTGCATGTTGCCCAGCAGTAAGACACCATAACAGAGGGCGCACTGACCCTCTCCTGGGCAATGGTAATACGTTTTGTATTTTAAACTCCACCCTCACTGCCCAGTCCACACACCAGATTGCTTGCTGTGCCCTTCAAAGCATACCTGGTGCCCTTACTGCTGCCATTGCTCCCTCCTAGGGTTTAGTGAATGGGCGCACCATACTGTCATTGCAGCCATACCGCACCCAAACCCTCCCCCCGCCCCGTTTGACCAGCAAGCCGCTGCAGAAGAAGTTGCGCTTGCCTGCCCCTGAGACTGGTTACTTCATTTTTTGTATTTTGCTGCCAATTGTCACCCAACCAGTCCAAGCCCTTGTTAGCACATTGTACCTTACCGGCAGTCATTAGTGCTAGTCACATGACTCTGCCTCAGCCTCAACCTTTGCGTTGCCCAACGTATTTCAGCAGGCAGTGGAGTTAATGCGGGACAGGAGAGTGTACCCAAAGATGAGCTTCACCCTGATTCTAAATATCTACTGGAATGCGAGAGCAATTGATCAAAGTGTATTCTTTGATATTATTGAACAACATTGTGTGCTTGGCAAACCAAGAGAAATTGTAATTCAATCTTAATATGTGAAGATTTAAATTCGATATTTATTAAACATCCTTGGCAACCGAGTCCTGGTAAGCATAACTTGGATCTTAAGGTGCGGGGTAACGGATGGATGGAACTGATGGATGCTTGGAGAGTGAGTATCTTGAATGGTATGGTTTGGTTGGGCACTATGGCGAATTGTACTTGGCATAGATGAGTCAAAGAGTATAATAGGTTACTACTTTGTCTCTGGAGATATTTTTCAGACAAAATGCTCTATGTCGGTACTAAGTACGACTCATAGTGGCCACAACCTATCCTATTATCACGGAAGTGGAGTGTAGAGAAATCAGGTTGTTCATGTCCACTTTACCCACGGGCACTGGAATTTAATAGTGGGAAAAAGTTACCCGGAATGGTGCCAACATGCAGAGATTTTATCTCATCTTAAAGGAATTCTTTCAGCCTGGTGAATTTGAAGCTACACTGGCTGTGGTACCGTACCAGGTCATTCTGGACCATGTTTATGCATCTATGCCTTGCCAACAGCTGAGAAACAGGTTGATTAGGAAGCATGCCTACTTTCATGAGGTCCAACAAAAAGAGGGAGTTGAGGAGACAGCTACTCAAGAATGAGTGGTTCAATGGGCAAGAGGGAAGGAGCTTAAAATGTTTCTATGGGCAAAGGTTGAGGGCCCCCAGATACGTAATGTTATTGATGGGTGCCTGTAAAATGCTGTCCCTGGTTGAATTACAGGATGCAAGTTATTCTTGGCGACTTGTTAATAATAATATCACTCCGTCCTCTCATGCCCAAATCAATCCTATTGGCGATGGATGGATTGATGATTTTAGTAAAGTTTTTATAAAGGGGTGTTTAGTGTGGACAGGCAGCAATTAGAACCACGATCAGGACCTTGGCACTTAGTTATTCCGAGGAAAACATTGTTCTAATAATCGCAGTAAGAACTTGCGAGCGCCAGGTCCTGATGGTCTATCTAATGTGGTCTTGTGGGCTCGTGTCTTGGGAATTGTCTTTAGTGGAATTGTATCTTCTCACCAATTGCCAAAATCTTGGTTGGAGTCGATATTGGTCCCCATTCATAAAAAGAGACCAAGATCGATTCCAATTATAGACCAACTTCCCTATTCGACATCCCTGCTAAGATCCTTGTCTCTCTAATTTTGAGAGATCTGTTCTGTTGGGATAAGAATGTGGGTAGGTTGGACCCGTTTCAGACAGGTTTCCAATGGGGGACTGGTACAAATGACAATGCCTTTTTGTGAGATTGCTGAAGGAGGCCATGGAGAGGTTAAGACCTATGTATACAGCTTTTCTTGACTTCCCCATGGCCTTCGACAGAGTGGACAGGCACCTTTTGTGGAGTAACTTGCTGCTGCGTGGTTGCTTGGAAAACTTGCTTGGAATAATTGTGGCTCTGCACTCAAATACATCTGTGAGGGTGAGACTTCATGGCCAGGGTAGGTTATCTAGTGCCATTGAGACTAGTCGCGGCCTTAAGCAAGGCTGGGTTCTGGCCCTTTACTTTTTAGTTTGGTCATTTCTGATATTAACAAAATATTCAAGAATGTGCGCAACTTCTCCCACGTCTTTTTACTTCTCGGCTGGATTGTCTTTTGTACGCTGATGGTTTAACCTTGTTCCACTACAGTTCGATTGGGCTACAACAAAACATGGAGGCATTGGAAGTGTACGCCAATTGAAATCCAATCATAATCAACACGCTAAAATCAAAGGTCCTTCTTTTGAAGCCAGGGATGAAGCAGAAGTACAAGAATTTTCGTTGGTCTCTGAGTGGGGCTGTATTGGAGAGGGTACTGTAAAGAACTCAAGGTGGCAACAGTAAAGACACACAAGTGATCACAGTTCAAGGGTATTTATTAAACTTTAAATGCAGGGTTAAAAAACACCTAATCTAAATCTAAGATGGGAGCAAGCATCGACCATCAAATGAAAAATAAGGCAGTCCTTGTGGTGTTGTCAAAATAAAAGGGCCTATGCTAAGAAAAACCTATTGCCAATTCCTTACAACTAATTCTACATAGAGTGTGGGATAAGGGTTCAAGAAAGAAAGAACTGTTCACAAATAAGAAGTCAGGATGTGATTGCCAGGGGTCTGCCTGCCCCACGTTTTCAGCACAGGACAAGGTGGGACCTTGGAGCACAATACATGCTCAAGCTTTCTCAGCACGAGCCAAAAGTTCCATATCAGCTATCGGGTTCTTTGGTGGTTAAAGTCTCTTTTCGATAGTCTCTTTCCCTCAAGGGCTTGATAGTTTTCAACATACGCAAAAGTTCTGTTTCTCGTATGGCTTTGGGTGACGGCTTCACCCCTGGGTCCCCCTCTTCCGGGGCGCAGACCCCCCCCGTCATTCCTCGACAATTCAATTTAACAGTTCTTTTCCTATGGGAATTAGTAGTGTAGTGTACTGTAGTGGAACAAGGTTAAACCACGGCTGGATCGCCCTTGGCTGGGCTCGGACCCCAGATGACGGGGGGGGGGGAGTGAAGTTACCCCCCCTATCTTGCAATATGTCCTGCTTTCATGAATCTAAATGTATTTTCAAACAATGCAGTGTGAGTCTCCCTTGATTTGGTACACCTTGTCAACCCACTGTTCGTAGGGACTTGAGGCCTCAACCCTTTTTGTTAGCATCCCACCGCCGAGTTCACTCTTGCCAATCTTCAATGTCTTTTATACAGTTCATCGGGCTTTGCCCTTGGTTGTCTGCTTCCCTCTGCCAGGTTCACTCTAGCCAACTTTATGAAACACAGTACATTACTGATTTCACCATGAGGGATTAACTTTCCTTCTTCACAATCTTCTGTCGGTCAAAGACTTTTGACAGTTCAGAGGATTTTAGAAGAGTCCCGTATGACTACTTTAACCTTTCTTCGCCTCTTCCCAAGGCCTTCTGGTTATGGTAGTCTCCACCATCGGGTAATCGCCCAGAGTTTTCTGCATGAGCACCCACGTGGTGCCGGATGCCACTGTTGCAGGCTTTTCCCCCACTTTCTCAATAGTTCCTTTGTAAAGTTCAATTAGCTGCTTGCTACATTCGATCAACGCAGTTCGGTTTCTTTATCGGCTTTCCCCTCGACTGACCGGCTGTGATGAATTGCTTTGCTTTTTTGTCTGAAGAGTCAAGGCCGGTACCATCGGGCCATGCGTCTCTTCCCAGTTCAGTGGAGGAGGCGCCAGGGGCACCGTTGACATCTGCTGCAACACACGCTAGCTATTGCTTGCGGTCTTACAATTCTTTCTCTTGACGCTTCACGTGTCTGTCGATAAGGGCAAGGTCACTTCTTCCCTTGATTTCCTCTAGACTTGCAACATCTTTCGCCTCCTCAGTGTGCTATCGCGCTCCACCTTTTAACCCTGTGGGGAAAGAAAAGAGCCGTCAGGGGTGTGTGATTTCGGTCAATTGCTTCTCTTGGGTTGGAACATGTTAGGTAAACCGGTTGTATATTAGTCTGTTGTCTTTCGTGTCAGGAGAAAGTGTTCAGGTCGGAAAATGGGGGAGTTGGAGTGTCAGTGTATCCTATGGGGTAGGATGGGGAAGAGGTGGTATAGGGAATTACAACCCTCGTATCAGGAGGGTTGATGACCTTAGAAGTGGGAGATTGATGGGAATGATCAGGATTGTTATTGTGAAAAGAGGTGGAATTGTGGGAATGGTAGTGTTTAGTCCAGTTAGGGTGGTTCATATAGGGAACTGGAAAGCGGGGATTCTGAGAGAGATGGTTTCTGAATGTGACCGTATTTATGATCATAGGGGATTGGTTATATGTAGAGGGGTTGGTGGGTTTGGGTAAGAGATAATCGATAGGTGGAAGGGGGGCAGATGTGGCACAGCCCATAAAGGTCTCAGGGGATCTCCCCTTCCTCCTTTTCTTCTCTGTTAACAAACTGCCTCTCACCTGGGGCATTCCCCCGAGCATAACCCTGGGCTCCCCTACCCAGGAGATCCTCCCTCGCTCGTCCACACCCAGGGTTGGAATCTGAGATCGTCGGCCCTTCCCTGGCCTCCTGAATAAGGAAGAAGGTATTGGGAGAATACCCTCAGGTTTCTCTGAGTACCCAATTTTGTTATATCTGGGAATAAGTCCATTCGAGCTCCAGAATAAAATTGAGTTGCAGGCCCGCTATTGGTCTAAAATGACCAGACTGGCCGCACAAGCTTTTGTACTGAATTGTCGGTTTGGTCATTATTCTTTCGTACCAGTTCTTGACTTTTACAAAGTGCAGGTGCTGCCAACAATAATGTATTGGGGGGGAGGGGTGGAAATTTGGGGCTTCTGATTTAATTGGACTGTGACACACTTTAGGGGTTATTCTGGCGGAAGGTTCTGCAATTACCTAATGGAGTAGCAGCAACAGTCATTCGTTATGAATTGGGCCTATTCTCCATTACATTTTATGTATTGTGGAATAATCTCTCTATTGAGTAGGATATGCTGCGCTGAGAAGGGCTTAATTTGGTGGCAATTGAAGCTCCTAATGGAAAAGAAACACTGCCTCCTTAAATGAATGGGAAAAACAATGTGACATTATCTGTGAGGATTGCCGTATCTCTAGAGTTGGTTTTGCAGCACCCTCTAAAGGCGAAAAGAAAATTGAGAGAAATAGACTGGATCCATACCACTGAGAGATTGAGAACTCACTGATCGTGTGTAGATTTGTTGCTTGATGTGAGGCCGGTAGGAGTATGTCCAGCTTATTTGCGCGAGTCCCCGAGTAAATCTTGGCTTTCCCAGGCAGTTGAGATTAAATTTATTACCAATTTATGAAATAATGGGTGCAGAATTAAGACACCTAGAGAACAAAGAACATGAAGGTTTTGTTTTAAGCCTGACTGGGTGATGTATGATATGATATGATATGATGACCTGTACGCAAGTGTTTGTAGGCATGACAAGACAAAGTAGGGAAGACCGAGGATTGGACAAAGCAAAATATATATATGAGAGAGATAGAGACTGAGACTCATGAGCTGCTTCAGGAACCTTGGGTCGTAAGTGTGGAAACCTTATGAGGTATTTTATGGGTTCATTGTTTTGGTTACTTACTGCAACAGTATGAACTTGTATCTAGCTAAGTGGTGTGGCAACTCATTATGATTTCTTATGGACGGAATCAATGGATGGTTGCAGCAGTACATTTCCTAAAAAGAAGTTTTAGTTTACGATGGCCATGTATTAAGTATTTTTCACAGGAATATGAAGAGTTTGTTGTCTATTTTATCTTGTATGAATTTTAAATGTTTTAGTGATTATTGTTTTATGTAAATTATTGTTTTTCTATGGGAAGGATCTTTATCTCGGGAGGATAGCTCAGCGGCAACGTGCTTGCCTTGGAAACAAGATGACACGGAGCAACACAGGTTTGATCCCCGGGTCCACGCTTAGAAACCTCTGGGTATTAAGCACGTTATAAATAACCTATCGTATCATATGATTTTGTTAAAGGTTATTTTAACCAAATAAGAATAATACAAATAAAAAAAACTCTCCACAAGTAGCATTGCCCAAGAAACTGCCAAAGGCAGGTGCCTGTTTGCTTCTTGCCCAAGCATTGCTCTGCCGCACTCCATCCCCAAAAGGGACTGATCAGGTTAAAGACCTGGATGGGGGTTGAAAGCCCGAGATGGAAATGTTGAAGGGAGAAAAGACTGAATATTTTTCCAAAATAACCTTCGGTCTTTTCTCCCCTGAACATTTCCGACTTGGGGTCCGGCCACCCATACCAAACACAGCAAACAATGGGTCAAGAATGCACATGCAATTAGATGGGCCTCATCCGGGGATTCATCCATGTTGCTTGCATTATGATATTTGCACTGTGATATTGGCTCCAATATTGGGCCATCTGCATTTGCTCTTTGGTGGGTAGGTGGGGGGGGGGTGTCACTTGTGATGGTCAGAGTGAGATTTGCTTCTGGCTGGGGTCCACTAGGGCCCCTGCTCCTAGGCAGGATCATTGGTAATATTGGCATTATGCCTGCTCTTGGTTGAGGTAATCTGTGGTCTTGGCACTGTAGTCTCTTACCCTGGCTGGGGTCACCTATGACATCTGATCCGATCTGGTGTCTGGGGGATATTCATTGTGATAGTTCCACTATAATATCTGTGTACAGAGGGGGTGCATGGTGATGATTGCACTGTAGTATTTCCTCTGATGCTTCAAATGCATGTTGGCAACTCAACAGTGTATCCCTGACTTAATATGCACCACATTCCGCTTTCCTCCATATGCTGTGCACATCAACTGACTCAGCCACTCGCACAAAGCAATGGACATGGCGAGGTCCCTTCCGGAAATGCACACGTCTCCAGAAGTCTACCCCCTTCCGTCAGCTTCTATAACACACCCCAAGTCCACCCATAATTGCTCTAAAGGCACACAAAGCTCCCTTCTTGATAACCCATACCTCAAGTGCTCTTATCACAAAACAGAGCGTGTTCCTTCACGTCTGCATGTAATAACACAATATCAGAGCAATGTCGACCTGTTACCTCTGTCCCCATTACCTAACCCTCCTTTCTTCCAGGTCCCAGAGCACCAAAAGATGATGCACGTGGCAGCAGTGTGTGATTTAACACCCAATAACATAACCCTCCCACTGCACACATTCACGTGCATGTGTGTGCACACCGCTCTGTGTACACACCTTTCCGTGTGCCCTGTGGTGAACCAGAAGAAGGACTTGGACTACATTGGGTCATGTTAATAAAGGTTTATTTAAATAAATGTAAAAATGCCTGAGTTTCCCTGCCTAGCAAAACAAAAGCTAAGGATGCTAGTCTAGTCCAGAGTAAGAAGTTGTCAGTACGAATCCTAAACAACTAACTGGCCCTACCACTTTAAGAAACCCCTAACTAAAAGGAAAAAGGTGAGGCTTGCATACTATCCTCTGTAGGGCATCTGCATTTCCTGAGCTCTGTTACTCGTTTTCATTCTTCAAAGTTCCTTTTTGACTCTGATATTCTTGCAAGTCTTTGTATCATGCAATGACTTTTAAGCTATCCTTTTAATGAAGAAAACTGTCTCTTGGTGCAAACATTTCCATCCCCCTGGGATTTCTTGGAAATTAACACTTTCACATTTGAGCCGTTGGGAATCTCTCAAAAACCAGAAGTCCTCAGATAGGTTGTTTATCTTTCACCCAAGTTATTTCACATAGGATGGCTGTCAAGCCTAGCTTGTCAGATTTGTATTGCTTCCATGGCTTTCTTAGCTCTAATTCAAAATGTCAATGTCCCTTTTCTTTCCCCCTTACATAGGCTATTTGTGCACTCTGGTTTCGAAGGCTCCAGTGACCTTGATAGCTTTCACAGCCTAATTCACAATATCCATATCTCTCTCAATCTCCTTTCCATAAGATATTTGTATATTCTGATTTCTCAGGCTCCCATAACCTGGATAGCTTTCACAGTCATCAATCGCAATGTTCGTATCACTCTCTCATTCCCCTTTGCATAGGACATTTGTATATTCGGGTTGCTCAGGCTCCCGTAACCTGGATGACTTTCACAGTCATCAATCACAAGGTTCGTATGTCTCTCAATCTCTTTGGCATAGGATATTTGTATGTTAAGGTTTCTCAGGCTCCCGTAACCTGCATAGCTTTCATAGCCGTCACTCACAATGTTCATACCATGTAGCGGTATCCCATAAGCTCATCGACTTTCCCTGCTGCTACTTCGCTCTGTAGCTATGGTACGACATGTATGGAGCTCGGGGACTCTGGCTCCGTCACATGTTCTGGTTCCCTGGCCGACCAAGGAACAAACGCCAACTCTTTGGCTTCGGCTCGCTGCATGTTTGCCCTCAGTACTGCCACCTGCTCCGCGGCCCAGCGTGGCTCTGCCCCTCCAGGACATCAGTGATACAGAGACAGTCCTCTGCGTAGTGGTTCTCCCTTCTCCATAGTAGTTTACTCTCTTATACACGTTGCATGATAAAACAGAATGGTGTCCTTCACTGATCATGACGTTCAGGCTGGGTTAAGCATTGCATGTAGCCAATACATGTAAAGAAGGATCTTTGTAAAATATAGTAATTGCAGGAGATCTTAGTATTTTCCACCAACGTATATGCAGATAAGGTTGTTCGCACTGGGAGTTCCTCCCTGGAATGCGAGTCCTTGTCCTCAAGAGAGAAGTCACTTTAGTGAGGTCCCACTTGCCCAGACCTCTAGGGAGCGTCTTGCTTAGCATCCTCACACCCTAGCCTCAAAGGGGTGGCTTCCCTCTTCGGAGAAGGGACAAATTGTTCAGATTCGTCACCGCACACGCACTTCTGCATTCACATTTATGCACCTCCTTCCAAGCAAGCGCACACACTTGTGTGAACGTGCGTGCCTGCAGGTGTTTCTGCTTGTTTGGATGTGTGTGTAACCACCTCTATGCACACACCTCTACTCATGCATACCTGTGTGCACGTAGACCTTTGCAATCACTAGCACACCTCTGTAAACATTTGCCTCTGCATGCATGGACATGCACACATCTCTGTACATGCATATCTCTGCACAAATGCACACCTACACTCACTTCTGCGGCCATCGCCACTGTTGTACCCACGTCCATGCGCTAGTCCCATACCTCCTTAAAACGTACACTCCTGAAGTGGAACACACTTGTAGAGAGAGAGATGGAACAACTCCTATTCATGTTCAGTTATACTGTCCCCTGTATATGGCAACGATGCAGTTTTGATCTGTGTTTATTTTCAGATAGGACGTAACTTCAGCAGAGCAATGCCAGGCTTCCAATACTGAATCTGTCTGCGTTACTTTGTAACAGTTGCTGCAGGGTGGTGAAGATGTATTCTAAAATTCGAGCACTAGAGTCCATTCCAGTGCTTCGTCATTGTATATTGTCCGTTATCCGCTGGTGATGATTTCAATGTCTTAAAAGGAAAAAATATGCACAATATCACTACCTAGAATGTTGGCCGCAAAGACATTGTTGACAGACCCTGCGGTCACTACAAGCCAGGCATGAATATGTTTGGACTAGTGCAACATGAAGAAACTGTTACTGCCTGATCTGCAGAGGTGACAATATATCTCTTGATGTGCATTAATAAATAGGTGCAAAGAAATATTTCTTATGAAAACGTTTGGGTTTTACACAAAACATTTTTCTTCACTTATAAAAATGCTCCCATTCGGAATTTCACTTAACTTTTTTTCCTCCCTAAAAAATTATTATATTCACAACTTTGCAAAAAAAAAAATGGGGACTAAAATGCTCACGCTTCAAAATCTCATCTAGAGCACTGGTTGAGCGCAGGCTTTTCATTTGTCACTAGGGTGTGTACACCCATCGACTAGTTAACATGTTTAAGATCAGATATTCCATTGCTATCCATGTTTAAATAAAGAATTGGAGATTGTTGCAACCGCCTCCTACCAAGCATAGCTCAGCAAGGCATAGAGTTGAGCGCTTCCCTCTGGCCAGTGTGCAGTTCACAAGATTCAATCCCGGCTGTCCCGACTCAGCTAGTCATCCATCAGAGGGCAGGAAATTGAGCACCATTAAATTGGGTAATACTTATTAAAGTTGTTAAGAACTGGAAGAAATTGTCTTGAGTTGCCCTATATAAACGTAATATTCATTATCCCCATACATTCCCATAAAAACAGAACCTTTTTTTGATTGGTCGATTCCTCGTGATCCTCTTTACTCCTGTCTAATAGCTGATCTTTTTAGAATCCTGCATTAGTTTCATCTTGTAAATGTGGGACTGTTTTATTCTGTTAATCATCAATGTTGGCATATAATATGGTAATATTGGTTTGCAACTATTGGACTACCTTAGGTGGATATACTGTGGAATACATAGTTGCCAGGCCTCATTGACTGGGATTGAACCCTTGTAGCCCCCAGGCGAGGGCTTTGCCCCCGAGCTATCCTCGGATCTGTTTGTGTTTATATACTGACGTTTTTCTTGTCATCAAAGTGTAAAAATACTGCAGTGTTAATTAAAAGGTGGCTTAAGCCCCAAAGTTCAACAACATCCTTTGAAATATGAGTGAAACTAAATCAGTCATAACTACCCAACATCCCCTGTAGTGCTCATTGCCTATTTCTGGCCAAGATTTACAACTCCAGAAAAGGGAAATTCATGATTGGGGTCACTATGGGTCCAACACTCAGATGAAATGTTGAGGAAAAGTTTTGTGAGAACGAGAATATCCTTTGCAGGAGCTCCATGACAGAAGCTCCCAAAACGTCTATTCACTGAAGATAATTTCTAAAAATAAATAAAATGGAGACCTCGAAGAGAATACATGCACACTCAAAACTAAATTTTGCATTTGGTCTCCAGATTTATTTATTTATTGCTTGAACAGCAATTCATCACTCAACAATATTCAATGCAGTGCTTTGGCAGTGGATTCCATCCGCAGTTTGTCCTGCTCGGTTCTGTGTCTTCATCCTCCCGGTGCCTTCCAGTTGGATAAAGTCATGTTAGTGATCATAACGCAATGTGGGCCAGATTGTTTGACTGCGCCTCACCATCAGTTCTGAAAGGATGCCTTGTGCTTGCCCCTCCTCCCTTCCCACCCCCAACAAGAGCTGAAGAAGGGTTATTGTGTAAAGGCGGTATTCTCTGTTTAGGCTGACCTTCGATACAGGAGGGAAAATGATAGGTTTGAATGATGAGGCAGTCGTTTATTTGAATGTCTGTGCACAAAAACATGTTTGTAAATTAATTTGACAAAACCAAGACATGATGTAGAGCACTGGTTTTACGGCCACTTCCTGTACAAAGAGATGTTGGGGGAGAAAAAGGACTAGAATTGTACGTTTTTCCCACATTTCTGAAACATTTGTTGCAAAAATAAAGTGCAAGAAAGCAGAAGCATTTGGTGGTCTACCCTAAAATGATTTTCATTATAAATGGGTCAATAGCCCCTTGTTGTATGCCGTCTCAGAAGGATGACCTAGAGCCTCAAGTACAAAAGGAAGCTTCTTTATTGACTTGTTTAGAAATGTAGGAAAGCAGAGGCCCCAGCAGTAGCCCAAGACGCGCACATGGACGGGAGCATCCAGAGACTCAGCCTCTCTCCAACTGCCATTCAAGGAACACTCAGCCGGCCACACTCATCCAGCATTCCACACTCAAAACATCTATGACATCACAGTATGCCAAGAGGAAAGGCAAAGTAAGATGACAACGGCCCTTTTAGTGCTGGTTATCCAGGTGTATAACGTTTAATTCCTGAAGAGACCCCCAGAGGGTGATCCTTCCCCATTGTTAATTTCTTCAATGTTCCTCAGTGACTGACCCTATAAATGAGATTAGTGCAATTACATAATTGTGGGGAAATGAACTGACTGTTTTGGTCTAGCAACAAGGCATATGTATCTGAAATGCTACACAGTGCATATCTTAGAATCAGCACAGTACTTGCTGTACCTAATCTAAGCAAATGATTTTGGATGGTGCGCTAGAGTTTTTGGGATATTCCGTGATCAGGGGCTTGGAAGGAGCGCAAGAAGAGTTGGGGTTCCCACCTCGGTTGGGCACAATTTGGTTTGGCTCTGGTGCTCTCTTCACTGCATTGCAGCAGTGTAGAAGCATGGCTGCCACCTTGCTGCAGCGTAGAAGCATGGCTGCCACCTTGCTGCAGCGTAGAAGCATGGCTGCCACCTTGCTGCAGCGTAGAAGCATGGTTGCCACCTTGCTGCAGCGTAGAAGCATGGCTGCCACCTTGCTGCCTGCTGCAATGTTGTTCCCTACTCTGGCTGCAGATGAAGAAGCCCTGTTCTTATTTTCTGCATTTGGGAATTGTTGGATATCACGTTTGGTCAGGGGGTGCCTTTTGTACTGATGTGATGTTCTTGGTTATTGTGTTCGTCTGCTTGGTGGGGAAATGCTCTTTCAGAGACGACTTTTCAGGTCATATGGCATATTTTGAGGATGCTGCAGTCTGGCATTCAAAGACAATCTGGGGATGGTGTGGTCAGAATTCCCATGTTCTTTTAGCAGCCTGGGTGCAGCATCTAAGACTCCTCAAATGGGGGCAAGGGGGGGCAGAGTCAGTAGGCTGTTGGGAATCTGCTTTGCTACCACCTAGGTTGGAGTAGACGAATTAGGGTATTATCGCACACCTGAGGGAGAGCGCACACCAGCTAGTCGTCCTCTTCATGGGGGCATGAGACTTTAGGTCCCTGTCAATGAAGAAGCCAATCGATACATCCAGAATGGGTAGTTGGGGCATGAATCTGTTTAATATTATACCATTGAATTTAACAATTACAAAACGGGAAAATGGCAAGACGCAGATTACTTGTAATAAATACTTTGCAACGGCTGCCCGATCTGTGCTTTGTCATGCTATGTTGACTTATACCGCACACCACCAACACCGAGGGGCAGTCTCCAGGCACTCGCGTGGCTCTGCACGAAAGAGGACGGGGTTGGTTAGTGAGGTTAGATGGAGAGGATGTCGCCAGAACCAGGAGAAACTGGCGTCTCTGTGTGTTGGCTTGCAGATGAAACTGGCTTCTCTGTGTGTTGGCTTGCAGATGAAACTGGCGTCTGTGTGTTGGCTTGCAGATGAAACTGGCGTCTCTGTGTGTTGGCTTGCAGATGAAACTGGCGTCTCTGTGTGTTGGCCTGCAGATGAGCTGATTGTGTGTGTTGGCCTGCAGATGAGCTGATTGTGTGTGTTGGCCTGCAGATGAGCTGATTGCGTGTGCTGGCTTGCAGATGAGCTGATTGCGTGTGCTGGCTTGCAGATGAGCTGATTGCGTGTGCTGGCTTGCAGATGAGCTGATTGCGTGTGCTGGCTTGCAGATGAGCTGATTGCGTGTGCTGGCTTGTTGCATCTATAAGGGTGAGGCCCAATGCCTGTGCTGTTGGTTGTATGTGAATGTCTGTTATGGTGGTGGTTGGGGGGGGGGTGTTTGTATGTTTTATGTGTAAATTGGCTGGTAGTTATGGTTGTGCGCACTGGCTCGTCCTTCCTTCTACACAGAATGGAATTGAAAATCCTGCAGCAAAGTTTATTCTGAGTCCACAAATACTTTTCTGGACCTCTGAGGTCTGGGCCTGAAACACTAAATTTGACAAGTTAAGAAAATGTTAGCCAACTTCACTGTGAGCATCCAACATTTGCACATGTTGGATGCACAGTGATTTGCACACAAGTTCACGTTTTTATCATGAATTACTGTGTCCCTGCAAAACACGTGGTGGCTGCATTAATTCATTCCAAATCATTTCCTACAGTAGATAATGTGGCCATGTTCTGAACTTTTCAAATGGAGTGCTTCACACCCAGGCCTCAGAAGTCCAGAATGATGTTTGGTTTAACATCTGTAATGCCATTAGACCATGTTAGCAAACACGTCTATGGGAGTCCTGTGGTTTCCGCATTTAGGCATTCTCATACAAAGCTTTTAGCATGTGAGCTTTGAGCAATATGTAAGCAGCTATCTACTCAAATAAACACTTCGCCAGTTGTAGGTGCACAGAATATCGTAGAAGCTGGCAGTGTAAAATTGCACTGAGAATGTATCTGCTACTGCGCAAAAAGATTCTGTGTGGGCCAACTTTTTTTTTCTTCTTTTTTGCTTCCCTAAAATGGACGCTGATGTTGAAGTAGTAACTCTCAATATCTGTGATCCATAAGCCAAAAGTTAATTTTAAAACCTTGTTTTTAGCGAGAGATCGTTCTTTTGGCCGTATTTTTATTTCTAAATCCATCCGGTCTTTTAAATTATAATTACCATAGTGTGTTTCTCGTACCGACTTACTCCACGAAGAAAGGGAAATCATAATTGGGAAACTATGTTGTGTAACTCTTTGGCAACAGAGCAAGTGCAGAGCGTGCATTGTTTTCTCGCCCTTCTTTGTGGCGGCCTTGATTTCCGGTTCGTCTAAAATTTCCTTTTGATGCTTGTTCACTCACGATTACCAGCTGTTTCCCTGGTGACCGCGCTCTTCTGCCAGGCTTGGACTGGGCTATAGTGCAATGGCCCAACGGCCGGATAGACGGGCAAGTGTGAGCCAGTTTTGTGTGGCAATGTGGGCCAGTTGGATAACTTGCTATAATGTGCATATGGTAGTTTATTCATTTCCTTAACCTCTGTTCACCATTGATGCCATTCTTGAGTTCTACAGAGACTTTGCTCATCTTTGCGGAATGCAACGATCCGATGGGACACACATGGCATTTGACAATTTAATATGTATTCAAGGAATCCAACCAGGGAGAGAATGTTGGTTAATTATCTGGGCCACCTTGGATATTCTGCACAGTGGGGCGTGTGGTCTATTCCAGGTCCATGAGTGGGTATCCGGACCATGCTCATAGATGGCTCTACCAGGCACTCTGTTACTATGGTGATAATGATTGCCTCGACAGGATGTACTGGCTTGAAGAAGTTACTTGACCAAAGCAAGAGCACTACTAAAGGCAGCAGGGCGGGACTATGCCAGTCTTACTTGCCAATGACTATAAAAAAGGACTGGGATAAAGTAAAGGTGAGCTCGGCGAGGTAATACACCAGTGTAGCACTCGACTGGTTGGAGATCATAGAAGAACTCTAGGCCCTTGTCACGGCAGGGGATCAACAGATAACTGAAAGCCAAAGAAATATGGTGGAGGGTTTTGACGAAGAGGAACAAAAAAAGAATGGGTTGGGTTTGACTGAGCCTAAGGGGGACGGTTTCTTTAAGTGGGTATTCCCGTTCCAAAAGACCCACCTCACTCGTCTGTCTTTTCACTTGCTTCATTTGATCCTCTCTTCCTATTATCCACTCCTCTTCTATCTGTTCATTGCAGTTTCTCTCCTCTTTCTCCTCCTATGTCCCTATTTCCCCTGCATCCACTGCCGCTCTTTGCGCCCAACTGTGCTTTGCTCTAATACCTAGACTCCTCTCTCCCCCACCTTTGCTCTTCCCTCTCCTTAGTCCACCTCTGCTTTGCACTCTGTTTCCTTTCTTATTGCCAGAGGCATGGTTGTTACTGGGCCATAAAATTGTCTCAGGCACCAATGAAAAAGTGGCCCACAGTTGCAAATGCCAATTCATTCCTTTTGTGAGTGACACTGTTTTGAATAGTAACCAAGAGTTTTTTGATAAAGTGTGATGCAAATTGTGCATTTTAAAGAATATTTACTCAGCAACACTGGTCCAAACTACTAGCCACAGAGTGAATTAGCTCCTCAAACTGGCCAAAATTGGCCTTAAAAGTGCCCACTTTGACCAAAAAAACAGGCCCACACCAGCATTTTGCATTGTTGGTTCGGCCATGGACCTATTGCCCTATAGGCCAGTCCAAGCCTGGCCAGAGGGCCACACTGTATCCTGCACATCACTCGCTGCGCTCCGGAGTCCATACTCAATTTATGGTACTCCACTTTTATCTCCCGGGACAGAATAGGGCCTGGGCAGTTCAGTTGGTTAAGTGCCTGGGGGGGGGGGGGCGGGGTGTGTGTGTGTGTGTGTCTGTCTGTCTGTCTGTCTGTCTGTCGTGGGATTGATCACCGCTCGTACAGTACAGATTTCGAACGGGCTTGTAAATGGCAATTGCACTGCTCTGCCACTGCACTAGCAGACATTGCATTAAACGTGTCCACCATCTTGAAATCATTCTACACGTGGTTGCAGTTCTTGTGGAGGTCAGCAGCTCATCTCCTCTTTAATCTTGAAAGATTGATCGACTCCTGGGATAGCATGAAAAGGGGGTCATGAAGACCGGCTTGCTGAGCATGTTGCACTTGCAACCTTTAATCGTTCTATGAACCAAGCCTTCATGTCTGCATTGTGGAGTTTGAGGAAGTCCACTGTGGCACCTCGGCTGGAGAGCCAAAGGTTGCAGACCCTTGCGACATGAGGTGACCTCGTTCCATACAGCCAAAGGATTCTAGGTACCATAGGGCTGTTTAGACATATCTGACTTGGCATGGGCTGGGGGAGCCTCTGGCATCCGCCCAATACTTCCTATGGGAATGTATCATGGTGGTGATCCCCAGACCCATTCTTTAGCCAGGATGGGGTTTCGTCGTAGTCCACTACATTTCTGAGAATGCTTGCAAATACACGTTTCATGATTTATAGCTAATGAATAGTTTATTCTAAGTGTCAATAGATTCCAGTTTTATGCGGTCTTGGAGACGCCTTTTTAAAAAAAGGGCTGACTTATTTGAGCGAAGGACTTTGGAAATCCAAGCATAAAAACATACACTTAAGATGCAGGAGTTCTCTATGGCCAGTGATCTAATTTTTTTAGGTAATCTCCTCTTGGAGACCTCAAAATGTAAGAATTATTTGAAACTGTTCTGACCATGGCACCCTCTTCCCGAGCAGGGTTTCCTAGATGTGTGCAGGGCCTGAGGCCCACAGGATTCCCAGCGCCCATGCATAGCGCTGGATGCTGGTTGAGGGGGTTGCCCTGGCTGGGGGAGGACACTACTGCACCGGGGCTGCGGAGCGGGAATCGGGGGGCCTCTGCGGCAGCCTGGGGTGATCACGTCCCAGGCACAGGTGAAGAGGAAAAAAAAACAAAGCTGTTGCCCTGCCGATGTGGGGAGGGCTAGCAATAACGCGGGGGTTGCTATGTAACCAAGCTGCTCCGTGCACTCCCCTTACTCCCTGATGGGGCCTCTATTTAAACTACGCTGTGGCCAGTGCTTGGCTTTAGTCTATTGTGGCACCTGTCAACTGTCCCTATCCTCTTCAGTACTTGGCATACTATAGAGAAGCATGCAGAAAAGAGACGACACCTGGAACCTAGGTCCCCCCCCCATCCTCTTCTTCACTTTGTCCCCCTAAGAGGAGACAATGAGATAAGGTCTCTGAGGACAGGTTCCTGGAGATCTTCAGAAGAGCCCCGAATGGGGAGGGTATCACCAGAGTGGAAGTGTGGCCCCCCGCCATTTTTGTTGTCTGAATACTCCAGCTCCATCTCTGAGGGCTTTCCCTTTACTCAGTGAGGAATTCAAGGGCAAATACCTAGATACCGAAGCTACTGCTACTGTCCCTATGCAGGTGGCCCACTACATCGGGGGTTCATGGATGAACCCCCACCGGTGCTCCCTGGCATAGCAAGACCCCTTCTCCCCAGTTTAAGCACATGCTGAGAACAGATTGCGCTCCTGCTGGAGATGAAGGATGAAATCCAGCAAGAATGGCATGAGCCGGACAAGTCATCTGTGCCCAGGTTCTTGGCGAAGCCCTATCCCTTAAGGGCAGAGGAGACTTTGACATGAGTGCAGGAATGCACTGCTTGTTGTTTCAATGATAATTATGAGAATCGAGAATTATGTGAACGATTAAAATGTAGATCGTGAAACCCATATCACGAGAAATCAGGAGATGATTGAGACCTTGATTGGTAATGATGCGACTAGCTTTTGGTCAATGTTGGGGGCTGCTACAAACAAAAAGCTCCAAATAGCGGGGGTCTGTCGGATTAAGGCACAGGTTTGGGAACAATACTTAAGGGAAAAGTATTCACCACCAAGAAATGAAGAGCCATCTGACCAAGAGGGAAGGGGGTCCCAAACAGATAAAGCATATTCTTGGGACCCTGATGATGATTGTTGGGCAATTAAAAAAGTAAAATCTTTCAGAGATCCAGGTCCGGATAATATTCCACTGATAATTATTAAATATAATTTGGAGACTTGGGTCCTCTCGCTTTGTGAATTATTTAAACAAGTTTGCCTCACCCACAAGGTTCCAGGCACATGGAAGCAATCTTTTGTAATCCCCATCTTCAAGAAAGAGGATAATTCTAACCCAGGAAATGTTAGGCCAATTGCACTACTAGATTCCCCCAGTAAAATATTTGGCACATTGTTGTTAAAAGAACTAAAAGCCCAGATGAATAAACTTAAATTGGTATCCGATTCCCAAGTAGGCTTTTGTGGAGGTATGGGCTCCCTTCTGAACTCCTTTGCTATGGCCCATATGTGGGCATTTGTAAAGGAAAAAAGCAGTAGTCACTGTCTACATGGCATCTATTGACATGTCAAATGCATTTGATACTGTCAGTAGAGGTTGGCTGTGGACCAACATTTTGGTGGCAGGCGTTCCACCCAATTTGATACAGCTGCTAGCCTTGTTACACACTGACACCACGGTGAGAGTAAGATGGGACAGGGAGGGTTCATTGACGGCCCCTGTCGAGACATTTGTTGGGCTAAGGCAGGGATGCGTGTTAGCTCCCACCCTGTATGACCTCTACACCGCGGACAAAGTAAAGATATGGGCGGGACTCACAAATCTAGTCAGGTTGGGCACTGTGACACTTGACAGCATAGCGTTTGCGGACGACATAGTCGTTTTCAACCTTACCCCAATAGGGCTGCAGCAGAAACTCGCATTGTTCCATACTTATGCAGTTGAAAACAATCTAAAAGTAAATAGTCTTAAATCGAGAGTTCTAATCTTCTCCACAAAGCGTAACCCGAAAACACTGACCTGGCGGGTGGGGTAAGAACTACTTGAGAGAGTAGAATCCCTTACTTACTTGGGGTATGAGGTTCTTAACACCACTTCAAAGCAATCTGGGATTCAGCATATCAATGCAAAATACAGTCTTTTGGCAAAAATGAAACTGGTATATGTCCAGTTATGCCATTTCTCTCTTAAACCTCTACTCCAGTTCTACTTAATTCAAGCAGAACCTACCATACTTTATGGTTTAGATATCAATTTAAATGAATTGGGAGATAAGCTAAACACAACTCTGGGCATGCTCTGGAAAAAGACACTGGAGCTGGCAAATTCTGTACCCAATTCGGTGATGAGGCACGAGTTTGGGCTTGTTTCCTTGGCCATTAGAGTGAAATGGAGGAAACTGGTAGATTATGCCAAGTTGCTAAATCCACCCCCTCAATCACTGTATGAAGGATGGGGAAAAGACCAAACGCGTACCTCATGTCTTGCAGTAACCAAACCAAAGGAACAAATAATTAATGACTTTTTGGTCGAGGAAGGTTCCTCCAAAGAAGAGTTGGTTCGAAATCCCTTAGGGGTGAAAAAGAAAATATTCCAGTTTGACTGGGCAAACACCAATGAGGAGTTGAACACTTACACCCTTTACAAAGAATATGCAAAGCTTAACCATGAAAGGGATTAGCTGTCATAATACCTACTGATCTTCCCCTGTCCCAAAAAGCTGAACAAGCTTCTCCGCTTTCAATTAAATCAGTTCCCGACTCTGGACAGAGTGAGTGGGTGGACGGATGGGGAAGGAAACACAAACTGTAGGTCTTGTAGTAAGAGTGACATGAGAGAAACCACGAAAAATCTGGTGAGGGGATGTATATCCTTGAAGGAAGACGGAGGTAAACACCTGGGTACTGCAGTAGGCAATGAAGAGTTCTGGAGTAGTATAATGGGTGGTGATCTACAGAGTTTGATTTTGGCTTTGTGTGGCCTGCTCTCTCAATACATAAAAAAAACTAGAACTGCTAAAACCTGATTCTGAAACTGAAAGACTAAACTGGACTTTTATCAATATAATGAATTTGAATTTGTTCACTTGGACGAATTCCAATATGAATGTCAGTTTTTCTGATATTTTCCTTTTCTTTTCCTTTTTAATTGTATGTCTGATGTTTTTCTTATGGTAGAAAATATAGGGCGCCTGGCGGAGTCCATAAGCACGAAAGTTTTTTGGCATCAAACGGACAAAAGTGATTGTGAACGGTGGTAACACGGATTAAGTGTCAACCTCTGATGTATTGAGGTTAAAACGCCACACTGAAGTACATTCCCTTGATTGAAGCCGGTCTATATGCTGGCCTTCGTCAGGAAAGGCACCATTGGTGGTGCTGTCCGTTGATTCTGCTGCTCCGGTGGCAGTGGCAAGCTGGGAAATATCCTCACGTGGTTGAAGGATAGTGTGTGCGTGATTGCACTTAGGAATATGCCTGAGAGTGCTTCAGGCCGACATCTCTCGGGTTCCCGCTGACTGTGAAGGGCCACAGTGGGTCCCAGATCGCAGTATGTCCGGCGTACCGCTGTATACGGGGTCCTCAGCTCGAAATGACACTGTGAAATGATACAGTTGTGTCCCCGTGACACAACTGTATCTTCCCCCTTGTGTATGTTGTGTAAATATCTGTTGTGTACACCTTGTGTGAACTAACCCTGGGGCCATTTTCAAGCCTCAGGTATACTTTCCCTGCTTGATAGTTCTTTCTCTATCACATCTATACAGGGAATGTACTTCAGTGTGGCGTTTTAACCTCAATACATCAGAGGTTGACACTTAATCCGTGTTACCACCGTTCACAATCACTTTTGTCCGTTTGATGCCAAAAAACTTTCGTGCTTATCGAAAGACCTGTAAAATAAATTGTTGAATGAACTAAAAAAGGACTGTGTCAATGTAAAATAAACATACATGCACGGCACAACTGGCTTACTTGTAGGATCTTCTTCATCCTGATTATTCCTTTTTTTGGATGTTTTTCTTATATGTGAAAGGTTCTTGCTTTGCTTGTGGGAATTAAAACACAATAAAACATTTTTTTTAATGTAGATTGATTTCATGTACACTTCATAATCTTTGCTTATGGAGGCAGCGATCAATTAAGGTGCTTTCAGTTTTTGTTGCTCAAATAATTGTACATTGGCTGATGTGCTTTCTCCCCTCTAATGCTATGTGAGGAAGAAGGTGGGGTTGGGACCTAAAGACAAGTTTTGCTTTGTGTTGGCTCTGGGAACGAAATCTAAAGTTTCTCAGATAAAATGCACCTCTTATCCTATAACCGGGGTTACTTTGCGGTGTACCTTTTTGTTTCGAGCATGAGTGCTACAAAGTTACTTTAGAAGAGGGCAAACCTAGAAGCAATACACGAAATAAATGCAACAAAAGCCAAAACAATGCAATGGAAGTTTCTAGCATGTAATGGACGATCCCAGTACCCAGTAACGCATCATCGAATCATTGGTGATTGTTGAGGATGCAAGTATGGGCAAAGAGGAACTGGAAGGATTTATGTTAACTTGATAACCCAAAAGGTGAAGCACATCCTTATAATGGGCTGTCGGGCAGCTGCTCTGTTATTGTACATCTTTCTTCCATAAGACGAAGATCTGCTAATAATTGTGGTATGTTTATGGGTCATGAAATAAATCACTGCTTTTTTTGTCTTTAACATTTTTTTTATGTTGTGCCTTTTTATAACTTGCCACCATTTAGTACAATCCTGTGTTCTTTTTAATGTTTGTAACAAATTAGGTTGTTAAAATATTTCCAGTGTATTATGCAAGTGGCATTGTGGGATACATTCATCAATCCCTGCTTGATTACAGTATTGCCTTCCACTTATTGCAAATATTTTCTTTTAGGTGTGGTGAAATTGCCATCTATTTTATGTTTTCATTTAGCTCCTTCTTCAATTGCGGCATCCATGAGTTTCTGGGACCTATCCAATTCCCTATATTTTGACCAGACTTTGCAGCCATTTTGATGCTATGACCTGACACTCCCACTCTCTTAACAAGTATCTTTGTTCTTGCTTATGCCATTATGCATGTGTAGTTTGGTGGCTAACAGGAAAATGGCAACTGGCCCTCAGCCCTAGAACCTGGTCATGTTCACGCGTAAGCACTGGAAATCAAAGGCAAAAATGTGATCTGCTTTAAAGGGTGGACTATCTCAAATGTCCTGTGATTAAGCCGATCTCTGGAGTTCTATTTTTACCCTCTCCTCTGTGGATGTTCATATCCAGCTCCCTATGAAATTGGAACAGTACTGTGGGCAGGGATGTTGCTAGGTCTGGAAAAGATCCGGAGCTACGCTAATGTCAGGACTGTGGTCTAGCTAGCCTTTTGGTTGTGGCCCTTAACCTTCTATCCGGGGCTACAACCAATAGACCCGGGGCTATAGTCCCCTTAGCCTCCCCTAGCAAAGCCTTTGGCTGTGGGTAGGGCCCATGCAAACAGTTCTACTGCAAACGCAAGGACATGCTGGTGCCTGTGCTGCAGTACAGGGGCTCTGGTTGTTAGAAATCCTTCTGCTTTTCTGTTGTGGGTGCACCATTATTTTGCTTTTTGTGTTTGGACCAGGGCGCATCCCCTGTGTAGTATTCTAGCCTCCTGCTCGCGGTCCTGACTGTGCTTGTTTGCGTGTGGTTATTTTTAAATAAGAAGGAATCTCTCTAGGCTTGGTTCCACCCCAAAAGGGGCAGCCCGAAAAGCCCAGGACTCCAACTGAAATGTTCACACAGCTGCAGGGAATTCTGCTATATGGCCTTACGACTGATACATAGACATTTTGACTTGCTGCCCAGGACGGGGCTGTTCCATGCAATACAGTAAGAAGTAGAGTCCATGATGGACAAGGGCAAAGCTTTCGAGTCGTAGCTTACATTGAATGATGGCTCTTGGAGACATCTGCATACCACAAAGTATTTGCCAAGCTATAGCCGTGTTTAAGAATCTCTGCACAGGCTCCTGAAAGCATATTGGACAACGATATTCTCCATGCCAAGCATGTGCGAGTCTGCTTTCTGCCATCTGAAAAAGGCGCTTCACTCAATTTTTGTTGCAACTAGCCCAGATTGACACCTTTTGGTATAGGATTGAGCCTGTCTTTATCCACTGGAGTGGTGGAATGCTCAACCATCTCATGAATCTTAACTTAGGGGACTGACATATACAACAGTAGAGAGTGAGTGATTGTCTACGGTGTGGACCCTCTAAAGTGAAAGGCATATTACTATATGTGCAACTTTTCAAATCGTTGCAGTTGTGGGCTCAAGGAGTGGCAAGCTGCTGTGATAAGAAGACATCAGGTGTTCTATGACTTGGATATGACCATCACCCAGTGGATCTGAAGTTCTTTGCAAGAATTGATGGCGGCAGGGTTTAGAATTAGAATCATTCTTGACCTCTGGCAATGCTCTGGGTGACACTCCAGACCATCGTTCTTTGTCTGCCAAGCCATTACAGAAGAGGAAAGACCATATGCAAATCAGGCTTGGTCCCATCCCAAAAGGGCAGTCCAGTCCGAACTGCTTGATCACATCCCTTCTGCATGAGACCACAAGCATCCCCAGACATGTTTTGGCCTTGTTGGGCCTCATCAGTGAGGAGTAGCTTGGGTTTCAAGGCCCTAGCTTGGGTTTCAAGGCCCAGCAGGCACGGGACCCACCATGTTCAGAAGTTGTTCCAGAAATACTTGTTCTAGCGGTGACCTCGCACTGCAGCAGAACTTCAAGGAAAACTATCCTGCGGTGTGTACTTTCATTGTAGACTTCTATTTCTTTGTATCCTTCCTTTACCTCTGGATGCCCACCTTTTGGGATCTGAGTTTCGAAATGGGTTGCCTGTTCCTGGGTTTTTATTTGTCCTACGTTGGAAGAGCGCACATTTCAAATACTATTAGCACTTTGTACTTTTCTTTTCTTGTAGTTTCTCGGTGTAGCCATAGGTAGCTGGTGCTACACCATCCTGGGTTATCCGATTAAAGGGGTAGTCTAGCTAAAAAATGTATTTAAAAAATAGATAGTATTTTTTTTTTTAATGTTGCCTATCACTTTTTTTTTTTAAACTTCCTATGTAAAATTTTGAGCTATTCAAGCTCAAAATTCGCAAAAGCAAGCACATGGGCACATCCATTTTGTGAAATGGATGCCCGCCTATACTGGCTTTTGCTTTTGCGACACTAATGAAGGAAAAGCCAGCCAGCTGTAGTAAACAAAAGCTATCGCTGGGTGGCTTTTCCTTCATTGGTGATGTACGCGGAGGACGGGGACCGGAGACCAGAGCAGGAAAGCAGCAGCTGAATCTCGGTAAGTGCTATTTTTTTTTTTTTTTTTATGAGCACTAGCTGCTGGAGGAGCCCGGAAAACTTAGAAATAAAACCGCAGCTTTAAAAACGTATCTATGTTTGCGGTCGCTTTTGAAGCTACCGCACACATAAATACAACGTTATTGTGTTTGAAAACGCTGCGGTTTTTCTTTCCCAGTTTCTCAGGCTCCTCCGCCACGGAGGAGCCTGAGAAACTCGGAAAGAAAAACCGCAGCGTTTTCAAACACAACTGCGTTGTGGTTCTGCCTGCTGTGGCTATCACTTTGGGTCTCCGGTGCTCCCCCAAGGGAGTGAAAGCCAAGGCAGGCAGAAACCCAACGCGGTTGTGTTTCTGCCTAAATCTGCTTTCCCATTTGGGGCTCTCGGGCTACCCACGGGGAGCCCGAGAGTCCCAAATGGGAAAGCAGATTTAGGCAGAAACACTGCAGCATTTAGCATTTCCCATTTGGGGCTCTCGGGCCTCCCGTGGGGAGACCGAGAGCCCCAAATGGGAAATCAGATTTAGACAGAACCACTGCAGCATTTAGCATTTCCCATTTGGGGCTCTCGGGGGCCCCCCGTGGGGAGCCCAAGAGACCCAAATGGAAAATCAGCTGTAGGCAGAAACACCGCGGCATGTAAACACAATCGTGTTGTGTTTCTGCCTGCCTTGGCTTTCACTTTGGGTCAGCGGAGCACCGGAGACCCAAAGTGATGGCCACAGTAGGCAGAAACACAACGCGGTTGTGTTTGAAAACGCTGCGGTTTTTCTTTTCGAGTTTCTCAGACTCCTTTCTCAGGATCTTGGAAAGAAAAACCGCAGCGTTTTCAAACACAATAACGTTGTATTTATGTGTGAGGTAGCTTCAAAAGCGACCGCAAACATAAATACAACGTTTTTAAAGCTGCGGTTTTATTTCTAAGTTAACTGCAGCTTTCCTCATCTGGTCTCCGGTCCCCGTCCTCCGCGTACAGAACCAATGAAGGAAAAGCCACCCAGCGATAGCTTTTGTTTACTACAGCTGGCTGGCTTTTCCTTCATTAGTGTCGCAAAAGCAAAAGCCAGCACAGGCGGGCATCCATTTCACAAAATGGATGCGCCCATGTGCTTGCTTTTGCGAATTTTGAGCTTGAATAGCTCAAAATTTTACATAGGAAGTTTAAAAAAAAAAGTGCTAGTATTTTTTTTTTTTTAATGTTGCCTATCTATTTTTTTAAATAACATATTTAGCTGGACTACCCCTTTAAGCACCAAAGCAACAAGTATGACTTGTTCAACCTTTCCACCACTGGTCACGGGTGACGTCTCTGCTGTTTATCTGCCTCGGTTGTGGATATTTACCTGCACAACCCCACAGGTCATAGCCTGCCTGAGTATTATTTTAAGGCAAACCACCTACCAGAATACACTACCCTATCCGTTTAGAGTGCCGGTGGACAGGTCTAGTCATTGCCCCAATATTTCCTTAGTGTCTGTCTAAAAGGAGGGCATAACCAGCTCACGTGGCACAGCCCTGTGCTTCCTCTCAATGTACCAAGTATGCTTCTATCCTGAATGCGATCCACAAATTAATCAAACAATACACAAATGAACAATCTCCGCCATTCATTTTCCCTGTTTTGAGTGAACCCTTCCTGTCAGCCTACTTGCAAGAGGCCGTCCCAAGTCTGTGTATCTAAGTCCCCAATTCCCGATTGGACTCGGTTGCTTACATGCAGGGGGGTGGAATAGGGAGGGGGGGGCAGAGTCACTTCTAATGTTATCATTTATGATTTATTTTTGGATTGATATGTCTTATGAAAAATGTTCAATAAAAACTATGTTGGAAAAAAAAAACAAATACACAAATGTATGTGTTCCCTAGCCATACGTTCCCTGGCATTAGAAACAGAAAGGTATACTCTGGGGAAGTTCTTCTCCTGCATGAATCCAGAGACTGTGCATTCTGGAATAGAAGAGCACGGGTTCCGATCACAGTATTTAAGTACCATGCTATAACTGAGGCAATGCTACAGTGCTAAATTGTTAGCACTGGTGACGCTTCACCGAAATCAGAGGGAATGCAGAATTGATGCCCCAACCCTTCATTGAGCCCTGGATGACATAGAAACTAACAACACGTGACCGTTGACTTAGACTATATGACAGCAAGTTGATAAAAAAATCTTGTATAAATAATACATAAACTAAACCACTTATAGAAACAGGTGAGACAGGCATGGGAATCTTGTGGGGCAGCACAGTTCACCCCCAAAATGACACCCTTTTTATCAGTTATTGGCCCACAAAATGCTCGATCATCTTTCTTACTGTTTTCTGCTTGGGGGAGGGTTAGAGAGTTTGAAGTACACATAACCACCTAATATTATTTAGGTAGCTACACTTCTAGAGCTGGAAATCTCCTGAAGAATGGCCATCTCCAGAGGGAAAAATGGCGGCAATCCTGTTTGATCCCTTTAGTCATTCTGATGGCTCAGCACCTGTTGCTGAGATCCAAGATCAATTTTCAGGACCAAGGTTTGAAATCCTGATATGCCCAACATAGCCTTTTATCTTTCGAGTCGATGGATTCAGAACTTTTAAATTGGCTAACACCAGTTATTGACTTGATTATAGTGCAAAAACGGCGGTAGGAAGTGGTATATACATTTGCATTATTTTAAATGATGTGCATTTTTTCATTTAACTTTTTTTATTTGTATTTATTTGAAGAACATGGGTGTCCATTTCAAACATGAAGTGACTTACAATAATACATTTACAGAGGGCATGTGCTTACCCACAAAGGGTGCCTGTACAATAGCCCAATAGAGAACAAGTGGTGGTCCAGTTTGAGTGGGACATATACCGGGGACAAAACAAACAGAAAATAATATATAGATGAAAACAGGTGACTTAAGGTAACATGGCCCATGGGGTGTAAGGGCTTTAAACTAAAGAGTACTATTTAAATATACAAAATGACATATGCCTTTCCTCCATACTTATGGGACATTCCGTCCTGCCTGATGGGACCAGAGCTTTTTGTAGCACCATACAAAAATGTTCCATCTTCTTTTCCTGAGCGCATGTGTGGCAACGTGCTCTGCCTCCAAAAACCCCGCCTCCGGACCGTCGCTCCTCCGTCCTTTACTCCGCACAGTTGGGTCTGGGCGCTTCAGCACCAATTATGTACACCATCGGGTACTTGTTTCCTGCCCTTTGTCTTCTGTCATTTCTTTCCCCTCGTCTCTGATTTCGCCGTCTTTTTTGTCTGCCGATGCCGGGACTAAAGGGATTTGCCTCCAGCGCAATGTATAATTGGGCAATGTATATCTAGGCATCGTATCCTCACACGCACTGTTTGGAGTGCCTCGGTCCAGATCACAGGTGGGACGCATGCTTCACCTGTGACTTACTTTCAGCATGGGCTCTCACTCAACGCCTTCAACACTAGGAAGAAGTCACATAGCGCCAGAGCACATTCAGGAGTTTGTCTCGGTGAAGAAACGTCGCCCGGTAAGTGATTTTCTTTTCAGGGTACCCCGGGTTGGTGGTTCCTCTACCGAGGTCTCCAGTTGCTGGAGGGGTCGGTCATACCCTAGCGCTATTGGGACTCGTCCCAAGGCCCATGGCGCTAATTTGAATACTGGAGCTCACTTTGAAGTTCCCCAACTGTGGGTGAAGGCACATACCGGCAAAGGAATTTGAGTGCAGAGGATCAGAGGGAACAAGATGGCAAGTAAACTGATTCAATTGGACATGAACTGATCAGCAAGAGCATTGATAGCTTCGTAGACTAGAAAAATGAACTGGAAAAGAGCAGTTGTGCATGGACAAGCCAGCATGTTGTTGGAAAGTGAAAGCGGGAGAGGATATGGTTAGGCTGTAGCAAGTGGGAGTAGAAAAATGTGACTTTGTCTAGAGGGAGGAAGGAGTTGGCTTGATCAGTAGTCCAGTTTGCTGAGCACGAGAGTGGAGATTAGAGCTTTTGTAGAGTGGGAAGCGGTTGATTACATTGTACCCTGAGCACGACAGTACCCTCTGTGCAGTAATGCTGCTCATCTCCAGTGCAGGATTCTCACACAATAGAGTTCCAAACCAGAAACGGCACAGAGTAAATATCTTCCTCCTGCTAACTAAGTTCAGTTCTCTGCTCTCCAGGTGAATGTATCAATTATGTGGACGGTCAGGGAGCACTTTCTGTAGAGAGTGTGGGGTAAAGGTGGGCCTCTGTTTATGTTCCTTTCTCCTTGTGCTTCCCGACTAAGCTCTCATTTCCTTAACCTTGTTTCTTTATGCAGCTCTCCTTTGAATTTTTATCCCTTTCACGTCTACTCCCACTTCCTCTCCCACATTCCCTCTCCATTTTCCTCGTAACCTGTCACACTTTGAAACAGCCGGAGATGGAGTTAAGCTCGATACAAGAAACCTATCCACAGCTCTGTAGAATGCATATGCGTGTGCCACCTTCTCAATGGCATTAGGCTAACAGACTTAACTGTTTAAGGATTTGCCTTCTATAGCTGGTCTCTAGGCTTTCCTTGGACAAGCAAAGCCATCGGTAATGCTGCCAAGGCCTTAATACTAGTGTTGAGATTCTGCAGTATTCTACTCCCCACTGTGCATGGAGACATCAACCACGATTATGTGTGGGCATGCGTAGTTCAGAGTGTTGTCTGCTACATTAGCACCTGAGAGAGCGCGTCTGGCCAATCAGGTGCGTGGAACGTGTGCAGAATCTGCCAGTAATCCTCCCTCATCTCGGATCTACCTCTTCCCAGGGAGCCTGGGGGGTTGCAATAGTATTGTTCAAGGCAATGTAGAAGTGCACTGCGGTGCTCTGTAGGTGCCTTGCGTACTTTTCGATCTTTGAGGATGCCTCTTTGCTGCCTATTGGAGCATATTCAGATCGCTCTAACTTTATCCGTCTTGGATGCGTGTTGCGCATGGCAGCAGGCAGGCAGGTGCTTGCTGCAGCAAAGCGCTATCGCATTTGGAATTGATTCTTGTGTGATGTTATCTTTCCAGGGCATAGTGACTTCTGATTATATTATTTTCTACTATCGTTTCCGCAGAGTGGTTAGATAAAGTTCATTATATTTGCACCCTGTTACAGTACAATCATTGCAAATGTTAGTGAGTTTTCTTGTAGCTTTAACTTGGTTCAGACCTCGGCGTGTAAACAATACCATTTCTTATACCAGAGTCTCAATAGAATAGTTCTGTGTACAAAGTGGCTTCAGCCATGCAAACATTAACATTAGGTGGGAATGCCAAGCCCCTGGAGGCTCCTCTTGTTTGCAGGGCTGGGCCAAGGCATGGGCAGTCTGTGTCGTTGGCGCGTCAGGCACCAGCTGCCTGCCTTGAGTACACCAAGTACTTTTGTTTACAAGAGGAGCTGTACTGCCTCCATGTATGAGCCTTTCTGTTTGTCAGAGTGAGGCCACGTTGTCACTGTCCAACCCTGTGACACTCTAGAGGCAAATACCCCCTCCGAGTATCAGGCGCTGCAGGCCCTAGACTTGCTACTTATCACATTAATTTGTCTAGCAGAGCATTTAAAGTGGGAGCGATTTGTGATGACTCAATGTGAGACAATTGTTTTGGACAAGATGTACTTAACGTTCTGTGTTGGGAACTGCAAAAGGGACATTTTTATTCTGAAAGCACACAGAAAGTACCCGTTAGTGACCTACATCTATGCCCTCCTCCAGGTCAATTAAAATCGATCGCACAGTTTTAAATGATCTGCCTTATTTTCACACATTTATATTTAACACCCCAAAAAGTGTATGTTTGGTAAAATTTACCATTTTCCCCCCATTTTACAAGCATTTGTCAAACACTGAAACACAAACTGGTAACTTTTTCACACATTGAAAGCACGTTTTCAGAAGCCACAGGCCGTTTTCTTAAATATTCTGCAAATTGTATTCTGGCATTTGTAGTTGTAGTCTTCCATTCAAGGTGGGAGGGTTGATGCCACAATTGTACAATTTTTGACTGACCTATTTTTAGAAGGATGGATTTGTGTGGGCACTTTCATATGGTTTGTGTACTTTTCAAGTAATATTTATATAGTTAAAATCGAACCAGGAGGGTGAGGTATGGGGATACGGGGAACGGATGATGGGACTTGTGCGTCGTCATTATTTTCCCAGTATGTGGGAAGATGGGTTACAGTATTGGCGACTGGAGAGGTTATTATTTTCCGTGGTTCTGGCCCTGTGCTGAATTTCAAGGCACAAGTCGAAAAGACGTGTTGGTGGATTCCACTTTTTTCCAGAGGCTGGACGCCACCCCTTGAGACTGCATTAAAAAAATATGCTTGCTCACGTGGTTGGCTACCAGGATTTCAGCCAAGGTGGTCTTATTCTCAATGCAGATGCGTACCCATAAGACCACAAAAGGTGTCATCAAAGCACATGTCTCATATTGGGATTTTGTTTTCCAGGGAGTACTTCACTATAGATTGCTGGGTTTAAAAGGTGGGCGCCTTTTTATACTTTGCCAGCAAAGTTATTGAAAGATCTTCTCTCTCATGTTATTTTTCCAGTAATGATACATTTTTTTTATAAAGGCTTGTACTCATTTGTCTTGTGCACTATTATTATTAGGGTGTTCTGGTAGGTCAGAAAAAAGAAGTGTGCAAAGCATTTCTAACTGATTTTATTAAAATAATAAACAAAAGGCCTATATATATCACTGCCAAAAGGGGGATTCCCTACCTAACTGAAATCGAACTAGGGCCAGTGAGGTTGTCCAAATCAAAATAGTCCATCCTCTGTCTTAGAAACTACACAACCACTAAAGGTTGTATCAACCAATAAAAACAAACAAAAGGGGCTCCAGTGGAATGAATCCCTTCTCTCCTCAGGGGAACTCTTCCACTTTCTCTCAGGTATCCCCTGTCTTGACTTTTTTTTTTACAATTCCTTGTTTCCCTACTCCAGGGTCTTGGCTGCTGTTCCTCTGGATTCCTTTTGCCTTTAATATCTTTCTCACTTGTACTTGTTTCACAGTTACTTATTCCACGGAGACCAGTGTCCCGATCCCGTGTACCACTTTATTTTCCAAGCACTTACACTAATGGGAACCACCATGTTGGTTCTTCTGTTCCTCTTTGCTATTGTCTTGATCTTCCCAACCACTGCGACAAGTATTGCCAGTCTTTTGACATTCGTCCGTATCTTTACTGCTATTGTAATAACTGGGACGAGTGTGAGGAGTCCCTCTGTCTTCGATATATACTCTGCTGCTTTCACACTGATTGGGACGAGTATGATGAGTCCCTTGATATTAATTATATGCTCTGCATTTTGCACAGTTTCTGGGACAAGTATGATGAGTCTCTTGGTATTCAGGGTACTCTGCGGCTTAGCGCCGGTCCATGGCCCCTCCCACATCTTCTGCCATTCCTGTTACCTCTAGCTTGTCAGGTTGGTATCACTGGTTCATCCTCTGGGGTTGGGATCACACATCTCAATAAAACTTCCAGCGCCTTCCTCTCGTTCTCAGCTTCGTTCTCTACGGCCCCGCAGAGTATTCTGCTGGATGTTCTTGGTGTCGTCGTCGGACCATGCAGTCCACCTCCCTGAGGTCACGCCACCACCTGGTACTGCTTTACACACACAGGAGTCAGCTCCCTGACAGCTTCTGCACTGCTGGAGCCCCTCTTCATTCTCCACGTCCTCTCGACCAGAATGCATGACTTCGCTCTCCCACGTACAAGCTTCCCGGGCTTCACCTGTTCAGTTCATAGAACTTCCTAATGCAAGTACAAGATCTTTGTCCTTCTCGTTCTCTAGAATATTCTTTCTTACTCCTCAGTTCCCGCCGTTCACAGTATTCTCAATTTGCCATCTAGGAGTGATCAGCATTACTATGCCACTCTTCTTGTGAGTGGATCTGTGTTGGATTTTAATACTGGAAGTTGTATTACAACAGCAGATAGTGGTTTGTTCAGGATGTGACTTCTGAGGCAGTCATGGTCTCAGGGATTCATGGGAAAGTGGCATAGGGAATTCCTTCACTGAGTCTCTCTCTGTGAGGTCCCACTGACTGCCACCCCTGAGGGCTCACCTCTCTAGCTTCACAGAGAAGGGCTCCCCTCCGGGGAGAAACTATGAGGTGCTGTGAATCGTTGCAGTATTATTTTATACACGAAACTAGCTTTGAGAAGCAAAAGAGCGCTTCACAATCATAGGGGGGAAGAACATGGTGAGGGGAGCAGAGAACAAAGAAGTGGTGCGGTTATGGGATAGGGAAGGTGGGCAATTTATCAGCAAGGGATCTACAATCAACCAGGGGAGGAAACATCGGGGGGGTCTGATTATCCAGTCTCTAGTAAGATTGTAGAGTGGAGAGTGTGTGGAACTAGGTTTTAGGGAGGAGCTACTCCTTGAAGAGAAGGTCCTTGTGCGCCTTCCTGAACTGTAGACATGAGGTGGCGAGTCTGTTGATTGGGAGGAGATTCCAGAGCCATGGGTCATAGACAGAGAACGTCTGTCTTCTGATTCTTTCCTTCCTGCACTGGTAGATTTCAAGTCAGCACATGTCCTTACCAGAGGTGGATTGTAGGCCTCCAGGGATGCAGAGTTTCTCAGTGAGGTAACCTGGGGACTTCAGGAGGACCGACATGTAAATGATGCAGCAGGATTTGAAGATACATGCTTACAGTGGGAGCCAGTGCAGTTCGATGAGGTTTGGGGTGATGTGGTTAAATAAATGGAGTGGTTTGAGTCATTCTGCAGCATACAGGACACATCTCGTGGGTGCCAGGGTAGTCGCCATATGGACTTCCAAAAGGGCAGTGCCACTATCCTCCTCCTGACTTGGTGTGCATCACAGAGACATGGCTGTAAGACTCTGACCCTTTGTTGATCCATGCCTTTCCTCCTGATTGCAGCATACTTGGGCTGGACGGGGTGCCCTCCATCCCGGTAGGGGGATCACCCTAATCTGTTGTTCCTCCTTTGTCTGCTCGGCTGTGCCTTTTACGCAACCCATGAATATGGAATCTGTTCTGCTCCACGTTGGAGTCTCCCCCCTCCTGCACTTTGCACCTTCTCTTAGTGTACAGATCTCCAGGATATGATCAAGGCTTTGCTATGACTTTTCTGGAGGAGTTGACTGATCTTAGATTACAGCTTGAGACCCTAATTGTTTTGGGGGACTTTAACCTTGATCCCATTAATTCCAATGACCTGCAGGGAGACTGCCTGATTTCTTCCCTCGCGGACCTCAACCTCCCGCAGCCGGTAATTGGTCCCACTCTATCAGTAACACCCTAGACCCTATACTTGCCTGATGCTCTTTGGTTTCTGTATACTTGTGCTTGTCTGTCATCTTGCCTGACTATATGGTAATTCATTTTGCTGTGAATGCATGTCCCCTGCCTACAGTGCATGTTCTCCTTCACCCTTCTTCTCAGCGATGGCGCAATGTCCATAGCGTTGACATCTCTGCGTATTTTGGACGCTTTCTCCTGGCACATTGATGGATCTTGTTGCTCTTTCTACAGCTTTGGCCACTGTAACAAACCATCTGGTCCCCCTGAAAGCATCCAAGTTGCGTGGCCACCCCTCTGAGCCCAGGTTATCCCCTCGCAAATGCTGTGTGATTCGCTGTCCACTTTCTTTTACGATAAATTGTGGGTACTTCCGCCTTCAAGTACCTTCCCACTCATGGCCTTTTTTCCTGTCTTTAAGGATTTTGATATTATCTTGGCTACGCAGGGTTTGTTTATCTCCTGCGTACCACATTCGGCTCGGCATACTTAAAACAATCATTTCCCCTATTGCACCCTTGGTGTCTTAGGCTATAAACCTGTCATTTGGTAAAAGTCGCATTCTCTCCCTGCGGTCAAGCATACTCCGATTATACCCCTTCTCAAAAAGCCCAATCTGGATCCTTCACTTTTTTCGTATTTCCGCCCTATTTTCCTTCCCCATGTAGTTCTTGGAAACCCTGGTCACACCTCTTCGCTCTTTGCTCTCTTCTTAGACTCTGATCATCTTGATCCTTCTCATCCAAGGTTTTTGCTCACCCGGGGTATCGAATCTGTGCTGGTGTCCGCGCTTGATTATCTGGCCAAGCCCTGGTGGTGTCGGAGCCCTGATACTATTAGACCTTCCACTGCGTTTGACATCATTGACCATGCCATCCTAATTGAGAGATTGTCATCTTCAGGTATCTCCGGCCCAGTCCTTGACTGACTTCTTTCTTTTCTTTATGACTGCTTTGTCACTTAGCCTTTATCCATTCATCTCACTTCCTTTGCCCCTCAAGTGTGGTGTGCCTCAGTGATCTGCTCTTTCTCCTTAATATCTATAATCAGCCTCTAGTTAAACTAATTCACTCCTTTTGGTTTTTGGTGTTCTTACACTGATGACACCCAGATTCTGGTGCAGCTTGATTCGTCTCTCCCTGCTGCTGGCGAGCGCTGCCATTCCTGTCTGTCTGTTCATTCCTGGATGGGAAACAACTAGCTTTGCCTTAATGGTGGGAAAATGGAGGTGCTTATTGTTGGTACCTCCCCTGATTCCTCACCCTGGTCATCTGCTTTATGGTGTGCCAAACTTGGCCCTCTTCCACTGCCATCTTCAATGGTTAAAGACTGTGGTGTGAGGCTCTCTGCTTCACTGTCTATGCAGGCCCAAGTGAGCACAGTGTGACAGTCAGTTCACTTTAAATTACGGATTGTACACAAAGTGCTGCCTGATATTCCTGCCCAGCTCTGTCCCCTGGTTGTATCCTCGATCTCGGAGTCCTTAGATTACCGCCAGTCTCTCTATCTTTCACAACCAGCTTACCTTCTGCAGCGTTTACAAATTCTTCAAATCTCTGCGGCCAGGTTGGCATTGGGTGCTTCTCGCTATTCTTCAGTCTCACTATTCTCAACTCCCTCCACTGGCTGACTGTGCCCAATCAAATTAAATGTAAGGCCCTTTGCATTGTTAATCATGCCTTCTACAAAACAGTCGTAGCAATCCCCAGGTTGAAACAAGACAAGGCAGTAGGAATAGGAAAGAAAGCTTTCTGATTTAAAGCCGGATCTAAACATAGAATATCTCAGCAACAGTTGCCTAAGCTGCTGAGATGTCTTTGCAGCAGTCTGATATAGGATCCCTTGCTTCCCCCTGCTACTTCCCCGGAGCAGGGCGATCGCTGTAGGGTAGTTTTCCAGGTATCGTGAGCAGTAGCTGGATAGGCAGAGGAACAACCTCAAATCAGACACGTTGGTTGGGCAAGAGATTCTGTTTCGAGCAGCAACTTTGTCTGGATCTGGCTGCATGCCCTGTTCGGACAATATGTGGCCAAAGAATTTCAATGTGTGCTTCCTGAAATCGCACTTGTCTTTATTTAGTGTCACTCTGGCCACCTCTAAAGCTAGACAGAAACGATGTAATGTGTTGTCGTGTTCCTTTGTTGATCTGCTGAACACTAAGATGTCATCACTGTAGTTGAGGAAGTGGGTATATACTTGATGATCTGGTGTATTTCACCCTGGGATGTATATGCTGCGGATGATATCCAGAAGTTGAGTCTCTTGTAGCGGTATAGCCCCATGTGGGTCACAAAAGTGGTGATGTAGCGTGATTCCAGGGTGAGCTCTAGCTGATGGTAACCTTTGTTGTTGTCTAACTTGGAGAACACTGTTGCTGCGTTGAGGAGATGAATCATGTCAGTGATTCTGGGGCTCTGGTGATGTTCTAGCTGTATGGCTTCATTTGGCCGGTGCATATCTACAGTCTGAACCCCTCTGCTGATTTTCTTTCAGGACTGGTACTATTGATGAGACCCATGCGGTGGGCCCCACAGGGGGATCAATGATGTTTAAATTTAACAGCCACCGAATCGCCTCTTCCACCTACTTCTGAATGGCAATGGGGATCCCTCCGTAGTGTTGGGCAACAGGTTTGATCATTGGACCCGTGTGCAGTTGTATCTTGCAATGGCGTAAATTGCCCAGGCCCTTGAAAAGATTTGGTAATTCTTTGACGACGTTGCTCTCGGGAGCCAAGTACTTGTGGGCCATCATATGGTAAAGGATCTGTACCAGCCCCATATCAATTGCAGTTTGGAAACTCAGTGTGCATCCACTGCTGACTTCAGTGGACAGCACGTGCAGCTGTATGTGAGCCGTGTGAGATTTGAGTGCACACACACACCGCCATGAACATGCCTTTGCTGGGCAGTGCTGTGTTGGATCCGTATGGATATATGTCCACCGACGACTCTCAATTTTGGCAGATGGGGGGAGAAGATTGCAAGCTTCTACACTCATCACATTTACTGTTGCGCCGGTGTCGATCAGATATTCTGTTGGTTTACTTGCAAGACTAGTGTAAGACTGTGATCCTTTGCCCAATTCCCACACACATCCACTTTTCCGTTGATCATCTGGAGAGGACAAGGAGTCACTCCCGGGCTTGGATCTCACCTTTTAAATATTGCCTGTCCTCCGTGTCCTGTAAGACCCTCTCCTGTCCGGAGACTTGTGTGACCTCTGGGTCTGATACTGGTCACTCTCGCCCTCGGCCTGGCCAATATCTTCGGTATTCACGACTCGGTTTCCGATCATCGGTGTAATATTTAAGGTGTCTTCTCCCACTTCTCGTCAACGCACCCTGTGGTGTCTGGGCAGGAGCATTTTGACACACTGTCCAGAAATTATCACCAGTAGTTTCTTTTTAATTCTGGAGGTTTGCACACCGCTATGACCTGGGAACGCAGTGCCTCTTCATTTTGAATAGTATGGAATGTGTAGTGTTTTATGAAAATTCAGAGGCGCATAACCCCTCTTGGTGTTCAATATGTGTCTCTCGTAGTCCACTGTTGCTAATGCTTCTTGTACTCCCTGAATGTGGCCTTTTCCAGATCCACCATCTCATATAGAATGTCTCGTTTCGGACACCCCTACCGTCAGTGTTTTCTTCCTTTCATCTTCTAGGAGGCCCATGGCTCCAATGTATACCTTGAAATCCTTGGCCAACGAATTTCAAGGTGGATTCGTTGGCCAAGGATTTCAAGGGCCCAAATTACTGGAGTCAGTGATATATCCAAAGCAGTGGGTAGTTGCTAGGGTCTGGCCTGAAATGCATCCGATGGGCGCTCTGACACCGTTGCTGGAGCATCTTCCTCTGCCATGTCAAGGCATCTGTATGCCTTATTCACCGAGGCCTGATTTCGTGAGTGGTTCTTGCTGTTGACCCTGGTTTGGTGAGGGTAGGAGTGGATCAGCTCCACCCCCTCCCTACTAGTTCAGGAGTGCACTTCAGTAATGCACTGCTCATGGTGCACAGGCCGTACCTGGAGAGAACCTGCATCTCTATGGCAGTCCTCTTGGAGGGTCTGGCCTTTGGGCTTCTCCTTTGTCTGTGCGGTGCTGGCAAAAATGGGCGACTCCTCGAAAGCCCCCAAGGTGTGCTCCCTTTCTCTGGAGCACAAGATGCTAGCCACGTGCACGCTCACACCAGCTCCCGCTGCGCATGCACTGGATGGCAGGGCCCAGTTTTCAGAAGACACAGCTCTCCTGCTACGTAGGACGTGCGCCGACACCTGCCAACCGCAGACAAGAGCCCGGGAGACATGGGGCTGGAGGTCGGCTCATGTGCATGTCGAGTCAGTGCCTAGTGGAGGCACTGGCCTCCCTGCAAACGTAACTCCGCTGCTGCCCGAATGCCATAATGGGGGCACCCGCAACCTGCAGGAGTAATGCCCAGTCTCTTCGGAAATATATGTGGATCCTCGTCGCCATTGTCACTCGCCAGACGCGCCATGCCACACTCAACACTCTTGTAAATAAGGAGGACCATGCGGTTGGATGTGCTTCAACTACACAGTTTACTTTCTAACTGAGGACTTCCCGTCCTGCTACATCACTTCGCCCAAAACAATCCCTCCTTAGCCCACCTCTAACACAACGAGGCTGATGCATGATATGACTCCCTCCTAAATATAAAATAGCAAGGACTGTTTAACCCTAGATTGGAGTACACAGTATGTCTACTTAACATGGATCTATTGGCCAGTAGTTGTAGACTGAAAAGCCTGGAAGAAAAGGGCATTGCTGCTCTCACATTTGTAGGGCCTCCTAGAATTATAAATACAAAAATTCAACTGAGACTTGACACAGGTCATTGACGGACGTAAGAAACGGCGAGTGGACGGAGGACGATGTAGAAGAGATGCTATTGGTAACAGAGGTGGTGAAACTTTTATGGGTAAACGATTAACTATTGGGATACAAATAAATACCTGTAATGTAATGACCGCGCTTTCATGTTCTTTTTGTGGCCCACTCCGGTGATCTGAAGTCATCAGGGTGAGCCCTCCCTGGTCTTAGCTCCATGGAGGCAGCTCTATGGTTCCCGACATCAGCTGTGGCCCGCTCCGGTACCCCGGGAGTGGGCCACAACAATGGCAACGAGGGCTGCCTGGGCCCAGCATGCGTGTGTGTGTGGGCTGCTGGAAGCCTGTCTGTGTGGCCCTGAAGGCGGCATCGGCCGCGGCGGGTGGCCCAGGTGTCGCCCATGTTTGAGGAGGAGGAGGAGGCGGCGGTGAAAGCGGAGTGCGGCGGCCAGCTGGCAACTACCTGCGGTCTACGGAAAGGAAGCAGGGAGGAGCAGCTGGTCCTTACGTGCCCACTCTGCAGTGAGACACCCCTACAGGGGAGCGAATAACGAAGAGCCCGCTCTGAGGAGCCGACAATAGAAGTGGGCGGAGATGATCAAATCCCAGGCCTGCTGTAGTGAGAGTGCGGGGCACGGTGGACTGCTGGTTATCCCCGTGAGCCTGAATGGAGGAACAGCGGGTCCTTGTGCGCCCGTTTGTAGAAGAAAAAAAAGCACAAATGCTGAGTGGACTGGTCCTGACAGCCCCTCAGAGAAGATTGGGGGCATGGCCTGTGAACGCCTGCCTGCGGCATTCAAGAAACAAGGACAGTGTGAGCGGAGCACTGGGGCCCTTGTGTGCCGGTCTCGGAACAATAGGCGGTCCGGAAGAGGCCGCAGAAGGTGGGCGTGGCTTGCAAGTTCCTGGGTCTGCAGCGACCTGCTCAGCGCCGAAAAGAAGAACAAAGGGACATTGAGGCCCGCAGCGGGCCGGAAAAGAGGGGGTGTGGCCTGCAGACACCCAGGCCGGAAGCGGTGAAAAATAGAAGAAAAAAAAAATTGGCACCAACGAAGGAATGGCTGAGCCTTTCATGTCAATGAAGGGGAAAATCAAGGGTATTGCTGATGCCTGCAGCAGCCCCGAGAGGAGGAGGCGTGACCATTAAATTCCCTGGGCCTGCGCGGTACAAATGTTCAGCGCCGAGGCCTCCTGCAGACTCCTGTGGTCTCAGAAGGAAGGAGCAGCGGGTCCTCATGTGCCCCTGCAACATGGACATGGGGCAGCGTGGGGTCACATTTAACCCGAGGGCTTCGTGCTCCAAGGCCCCTGAGTGGGGCATTCGCCATGCTCTGCTACGGAATCAGAAAGCGGGTCACCAAAGGTAAACTTTGTGTCAGGAAGGGCAGGACCAACGGGCCTTGATTGCCCCAACAGGACAAGGTATTGGAAAAGGAAGGGCGTGGGGGGTCCTGTTGCCCACGGGTGACGTGCCAGCAGGCGTGCACATACCAAAGAGACATGTGCATTGCCGGCAGTCCCCCAGAAGAAAAGAAGTAGCAGCAGTAGCTGTGCTGGGGGTGAGAGCGCAGCCTGCAAGAGCATCGATCCAGGACTAAGCAGGGAGCAAGGCACACGCTCTAGGGGAGCGCGGTAGAAAGGAAAAGGGCCAGTGAAAGTGATGACGTCCCAGGCGGCATATGCAAGAGTGGTGGTACGGTCAGCCCGTTCGATCTGGGAGGCCCCCAAGGTGATTCCGGGTCTTGCAGTGGTGGTTGGCAAGTGTGAATACAAAAGAAGTAGCAGAGAAGGGTTGCAGCTCTTGCGAGTGCTTGTGCGCCCTCTGCCGTTAGCAGCATTACCGGAGTGCAGTGAAGGGAGTAGCCTGTCATCCTGCCACCAACACAACGCCCTGCCATGGCCCTCCCGTATCATCCATGGACCAGGCCGATGTGGCCCCTGGTGCCCCCCATGTGCGGCTTTGCCATCTTTGACTTGAGCGCTGATCTGTCCGGAAAAGATCCCAATGGAAGGCAGAAAGTGGACCCAGCAGTGATGCCCATCAGGCTGGGAGCCTACAGACCCTGGACATGCATGAAATGGCCCAGCCAAAAGATGCCGTGAAGCCATGCTCCTGCGCTTTTGTGGTTTGTAGTGAGGGCTGCCAGGTGCTAGTGATGTTTTTCAGTGGCGCAAGATCCACTCACCCAGGATAATAAAGGGTGTGCTTGCATGTGGGGTTTCCAACGTGTCACCAGTAACCCACCAATGCTGACAGGCACTGTGTGGGTAACCTGGGCCCCGAAGTATGTGACGATTAGCTACACTGATGGTCTTAGTATTATTGTTTGTATTGTGGTGTGATTTCCTCTTGTTTGGTCGTAATGAAAGAGCATGGTAGCTCCCAGGATTCGTGTAATGGTCACATGGTTTTACACATGTGACCAACCTTATAAAAGGGACGAGCCAGTTGCGGCTCATCAGTCGAACTAAGAACTGACTTTGGTTTGATTCATTGTAGCTCCATGCTGGTGCCACACCGTATTCAACGGGCCCACTGGCGAGGCCCTGCATCAGGACGGTGCCACTGCAGGGCAACACCGTCCCCAGGGAAGGATTGTGCTGTGTGACCACGGCTGTTGGTGCAACCCCGGCCTGGGTGCCCCCAGAACCGGGGCTGCAGTGAACTGGATGCCCCCAGCCCACGTGTCACACTCCACTGATCCGCAGTCAGCAGGGTGACCCCTGCTTGGTCTTAGCTGCATGGATGCAGTTCTGTGGTTCATGTCGGGTGATCCTGACATCAACTGTGGCCCGCTCGGTAGCAGGCCACAACAATGGCATGCAGTCGCTAGGCTCCTCATCATGTCAGTTGAACAATATAAATGGAAATTCGACTCATGGAATTGGTGTCAAAAAGCTTTACAAATCTGAAATGGTGTCAACTTAAACAAAAAAAATCGCTTTCAACTCCACTGCGCTCAAATCCTTTTGTCAGATCGAAATGTTGGCGATTTTATTTTGCATTCTTTTTTTTCATTCGAAAGGGGCAAAGCCACACTTTGAAAGACTAGAAACGTATATAACTTTTTCACTACTCGAGCATTGAAAATAAAGACCATATGTTTGTTGCAAACGGACACGCCTATCTAAAGAAGCCTTGAGTAAAGCCTACAGATGAGTACAGCATGCAGGGGCCACTGCTGGCCCTCTAGGAAATAGTTGTTTAAAGGGAGCTGGAAATGGGAAAGGTGTGCTGACTGGCAGGCACGCCTTGTGCTCATGCAATCTACTGCCTTGCTACTTCAGCTGTCCGACCCCACTGCCTATCCCCACCCCACTGGTTTCACTTCCTTGTTTAATGTCTGATTTCACTGTTGTTACTCTATTTGTGGAGAAAGCCAGCCTACAATGTTTTTCCCCTTTTGCAAAACACTCTGTAGCAATAAAGGGCTGCAAATGTGCAGAGTCCGTGACAAATCTCACTTTTAGTGGCTGTTTTTAGGAACGAATTTCCCAAGGGGCCTTTGCTTTGGTGACCTCACCATTTGATCATTCAGCATTAAAAGAAAGGGGCGCACAGACTATCAAGCAGATATTTGACAATCTGAGACATTTGGTCAAAGACACGGGCGTTGGAGGGAGATAATATTGCATTATGAGGAGGAGCAGCAGGACTTTGTGTAATGAAGATTAGCAGCAGAGGATGACGTTGCTTGGGTTTACTTGGGCTCAGGCTGGCTGGTCATTGCCAGTCATGTCTTCCTATGAACACTGAGGGTATTGCTATATTGGAATGACCAGTAGAGGTCTTTGTTCTTCTGCAATAACAGTTTTACTATGTAGGACACGCGCACACACAAGGTCGACACTCAAATGTGGTCACGCTCGGATGTCATGTCATTTAAAAGAGGGTTCTTTTCTCTTTTCTCTTCTCAGATACCTTGGTCAGTCGCACAGGGAACTTTACATGCTGTCAGGCCCTTTGCCAGACTTCACAACCCTTCCTTTTTTTGTGTGTGTGTATGGTTGTGTGTGTGTCATGTTAAGTGGTAGACCAGGGAGCTTACAGTTTTGTGAGATAATCTAACAAATTCTCTTGAAGAATGTAAGAAATCTGACTATCGGGATGTGGTTATATCATTATGAAAATTGTCCAGTGTTAAGCAGTGTAATCTAAGTTTAAATGTGGACACTGGGGACGGATTCACAAAAAAAGGGAAGTGCAGCTTACTCAAGTTTCCCAGAATGTTTATGAATTTGCTGTCCTTGGGTAGGTAGCCCTGATTTACAAATCTCCATGATTCTGTTGGTGACAGTGCGCTCTAGAAATGCCCCGATTGATTGACTGAAAGGTTCAGACAATTGTGTGTACTTAAATTTTCTTTTTCTTTTGTGAATTAGATGCATTTTACTTGTCTGTAAATAACACACACAAAACTAGTGGGCTGCTATCCTTTCCTCAGCAGCTCTGCCACTCTGACTTTGTCGACTGTACGACAGCTGGTTCTAGAAGGCACTTCAGATAGATTTTCCCCGTCCCTATTAAGGTTGTGCAGATGTAATGTGAAAAACGTGTGTTAAAAAAAAGTTTTAAGTAAACATTCCCAAGTGATCCAAGCTGTTTACACAGGTCACACTTGCTAAAACATAACTTGCATTCGACCAGTTCCATTTTTGCCCGTGAGACTCCCATCACTGAAGTTTGCAAACTACTTGACTCTCAGCTAGATGAACTAAGACAGGAGATGAGCCAGTGGACACTGCAGATAGAGCAGTCTGTTCTGAGTAGACCAGGTTCTGTTTCAGATGGAACCAATTTATTACAGGTCTTCATGACCTTTTTAGTAGCTATATATAAAACAGAGGTTTGGTATACAGTAGCCTTTCATTCTGAACATAGAATGTCCCTTTCGATTTTGCTAGCAAGGGGCCAAATCATAGCAGACCTGAACAGGACAACCCCAGCCTCTGCAGAGAATCCAGGTCTCGCCGGTCTTCGAAGAATCCACTGGTCTCTTTTTTTCAAACCACACCTGAAATAACCCATTGGAGGACTATGCCATCAACGCGGCTAATTAACGCCAGACCCAAAATCTGACCCTGTCCACGTGGTTCACGGAATGCTGCAAGGTGGCCTGTACTGCTCCTAAAAAACACCTTCATAGATGCTCATTGCTCACGTTGCTTAGCACTTGCCTTCCCACTAACCACTAATGTCTTGTTGAAAGGTCCTTTCTGAAATGAGTTCACTGATTTTTGGTTTCGCAAATCATGTTGACAATCCGTTTCATATCGCCACTATAATTCGCATCTTTGCAAAAGCAGTCAGGGAGATTTGGGTTTGGTAAATGGTAATGGCAATTACCCGTTGACTAGCATTGAGCGAATTGATTTTACCTTAAACAAAATGGACGAAAAATGCAAGACAAAGGGCACAACAATGAGGATACCATATTAAATAGAGAACTATTTTGCAAGTATGTTTTACTCCTTAACCTCCCACTCCAGTTGTACAATGTTGATAGATGTAGACAAATGGTGAATATATACAATGTTTACTTTAACCCTTATTTGTAGATTAGTGGTGACTTGCTATGCCTGTCACATATTCCGTGTACTGACCTCTTCCACAATATGATCCTATCTTCGTTTTGGGGGAGGACTGCCATATTATAATTGGGGTGGGGGGGCGTGTCTTGTTTATCAACTGTTTTTCCGACTGTGAATACTAAGTTGTGTTCCCAAAGAAAGCCGCTCCTTGAGTTGCATGCCATCACTTCTTAGATGTTACAGTGCGTCCTTTTCCGATGAGACCAACCATTTGCAAATCAGTCGGACTTTACTCCTAAAAAGCCATTCATCATGAGCTGCACAGGCTCGCCCTCTACAGAGTAACGAGCAACCCCAGGTGCCGGTCTGCCTCATTGTAATTCGCCATTGAGCTGAAGCTTGTGCAACTAGGCACAGTTTGCTCCAAGTTTTCCATCTGGATTTTCCATGCCGTTTAGAGTTGAAGCAAAATGCAAAAGTTGTTTAAGGAAGTTAGCATAGACAGCTAACAGTGATCTTGGGGGACAGGGGATGACTGATTCGCAACTCTCCGAGGCCGCTGTGAGAAAACCACCCATCAAGCGGTGGAATGAGAGCGACCAGCTCCTGATTCAGGTTATGGATAAGCTGCCGCAAAAGTCTAAACAAGGGAACCACACAGGATTACCCAGGTCTCCTTAACAGTATTGTTGGCTCATTTTAAGGTAGCTTTTGCCAAGCTCAAAGCTTACTCTGAGAGACTTGCTGGGGTATTCCAATCTGGTCACCCAGTAAGGTCAGACGAGTAAAGAGCCTGTGGTCCAGACCAAGTTTTTTGAAGTTGTATGTGTACAAGATTGAAGGTGTTAATACGGGGCCTCTAACTTGCGTCTCTCCAGATATGTCGGACAATGGCTCAATGGCCCATTACTTTGCTGGTTAGTTTATAGTTTATTTATTTGTATAGCGTGGCCAAGCCCGATGGCATCAGGGCGCTTTTCATACAAGTTGCAAAAGTACAGACAGGAATACAGTAAAAAGATTTAGAAACATACATATGTTAAAAGTGGGGTACATCAGGTCATTAATGTCTAGGGGGAATTACATTACATAACATACATACAATGTTCAATATGTACATGTGATGGGAGAGAGCAAGTCTAAAAACCATGAAGAGCCAAAGGTTGCAAACCCCTCTGTTAATATATAGGTGGCCTACAGATTGTAGAGTGGGGATGTGGCTTGCACACTAGCAGGCATGAACACAGCTGGATTTGAAAGAGCAGGGTCATGGCAGAGGGACTATTTTTTTTTTTATTTTTTTAATGAAATACTGAAGTTTAATGTTATGAAGGTGGGTGGTAGCGCATAGGCCTCTGGTATTCTGCAGATTGAAATTAAATTGCCGGATTCCGCCACTGGAATTCCCAGAATGCTGCGCACTTCTTTTGTGCAATGGCCAAGATGGACTGTGATTGGTCGGAATTCTCTGTATTCCAGTTATTTGTGACTGAAGAGCACTGATCAGCTGGGTGTGATGAATGAAACATTCGAGATCTGTGTTTGTCTTTGATCGTCTTGACCCTCACATATGCTGGATTACCCACCCATTCTTCCCTTTGCTACTCAGGTACTGGGGTGTGTATTCCATCGACACTTGTAATGTTGCAGGAAGTTTGGCTGTTGCTAAGCGGCCAGGGTGGTGTCTTGGGAGAGGGGAATGCGTTTATGTTCCTATTTGTACAAATATGAATTAGATGTTTAATCAGTTATGCCAGCAGTGCAGTGCAGTACAGTGCAGCAATTCAATGGACTGCTACTAGAATTGTACAATTTGCAGTTCAGGGTGAGGTGTGCAGCTATGCATTAAGTATTTGCAGCCATAGGGCTGGCTGGCCATTTGGTCAATGTTTGGAAAGATGGTTACTTGCAGGGAGAGAGCAGCAGAATGGAACATCTAAACGACTCAGTGGTGATGCATAATGAACACATCACACGCCAATGTCACGCCACCAAAGCTATGTAGCCCTTTTATTCATAGACATGGCGGTCTCCAGCTTGGTCTGACCCTTCTAAGGACATTGGGTTTTTGGGTAGATGTACACAATTTGCATCCCTTTGCAGTATGGATCATTGGGCTAGCTGTTATCTGCGATTGGCTTTTAAAATGTCCTCGTTCTGAGCCCAGGGTATCTGAAAAGCACTGCTTCCAACAATCATGTGCATGTTGTCATCTGTCTATCCCAAGCTGCTCCTTCAGAAAGTCCTTGAGCTGTCTTGCTTCGCTCCATGAGTATCACCCCATGGACTCGCACTCGAAGTAATTGCCACCCTCTAGAGCGGTGCAGTAAAGACACAATAACAGATACATTGCCTTGATTTGCAAGCCTGAAAACAGCACCATGGACTTTCCATGTCGTCTAATGAGATGCTCGGCTCACCAAGAAACTGATGCAGGTTGATCAGTGCTTACACTGACCCTGTCTCTGAGCGCATGTGACTGCACCAAATGAATGGACCATTAGATCTTCACGACAAACTGAACACAAGTGTACCCTCCAACCCTTCTCCCCCCACCCCCCAAGGAATCTGTGAGCTTATTTCAGAAAACCACTATAAAATTAGAGTTCTTTTTAATGGAAAAAGCAGAATAAAAAAGTACATACTTATGTACACCTCCTAGAAGTATAGACGAGATGGCTTTCAATGCACCCATCCAGTGCCCACCAGCAGAACTTTTCACCACAATAGAGAGTGCCAATGAACTATGTTGTAAGGCCCTCTTGCCTGTAAACCAGACTTCGAAACATCCTGTGAGTTTTTAGTGGGTTGCACATTTTGGGCAAACAAAGTTGCCACTCATGAAAGCAAACCTGAGGCATACGATATCCTTACACGTGAATTATTTATTCATGTCTTCAATTGATTTGAAATAGTTTCCCCGAGAGGCTGGTGACGTGTTGCAATAAACTAGAATCACCCCATAACGGTATTTTCCAAACATGAGGGAGATGGGGGGGGGGGGGGTGGGAGCATACACATATGGCGCTGAAGCACTCATTTGCTTATGAAATTTGTTGTAAAATAAGCACCTCCATGTTATGGCGTCCTTCCTGATGTCAATTTTGTCTTGTTTTAGTTCCCGTTTTGTGACCGTGATGTGAGTTGGCGGCTTTCCAGCAAGTTTCCACTCGAGCAGAGGGGTAAAATGGGTTGCCTTGCCTCGAGGCCCAGCCAGCATGCTCTGTGTGGTCCAGCTTGCGTACATTTTACAAAACGCTCTAACCCAACACCTAATTGGCCAGCCCAATAAATCATAACATTGGCTGTCTGGTTTCTGATTTGTTAGTAAAGCGTATTGGGGTAAGGGCCCAAACACGCAGCACAGGTCCGTACCAAGTTAACGTGCTAGAAATGTGTGACCATGGCAAGCTCCATTAACTTGCTGTGCAAAGCGTAAAAGGACGCTGCGCTCCAATCCCAAGGGCCAATGGCGTCGGCTAAAGAATGCTCTCAAACTGTGCCCGAGAGCTCAGTTGCCCTCTCGCTCTCCATGCCCTGGTCAGGGAACCTTTTGAAAATGGTCTTTTTTTTCAAGTTTGCCTTTTAATTTTCACGTGTTTCAAAGACCTTCTTTGTTGTAACTCCACAACTGCTTATCCATGCATGTACAATCTATCCTACACGCTGTACCACTCAGAAGTTTCCATAAACCTGCGTGTTACTAGGATGCAATTTGAATACAGCGGGTAGTATATTTTTCTGTCCCTACTCTCCCTTGTGACACTCCCACTTACATAAATGCGTGTGATGGCTGGCCGAGCAGAGGCCTAACCGCTACTAGTTTCATAAAAGCTCAACTCGGATCTCATATGCTGCTTCAACAGGGACTGCTTCTAACATAATTACTTTGTCAGCTTTTCGACAAAGGTGGTGACTGTTAGGAATGGCTGAGTCACTCTAGTTCCCATCTGCTGAGTGGCGTTAGGGCCTGCATTACTGGAATTTGAGCTTCATTCTTGTGAAACCCAGGAATGTATTGGTTAATATTAGTGTTGCTTTCTTTCCCGTAGACCAAAGCGGGCCATATTATGCGTATAGAAGCAAGGGAAGAAGTACTGTGCTTCACTTTGCAGAGTGGGATGGGAACAAGTGATTAAACGGCTCACGGAATCTTCCAGAATGCCATTCACCTAGCAAGGTTAAAACCCGATAATATTTAAACGTTTCCCTCACTACAACCTGTCATTTAAAATAAATAAATAAATAAATAAAATCATGAAGTCTAGCCTGTGATTTTAAGTCTGAATTAGGTGGGGAGGGGATTGCTGAAGTGAGGGTTGTGGCCTTATTGTAAGTATTCAATATTTTGTTCAGCTCTTTATCATCATTGCTCCCATTTCACTGCCTTTTCAGAGCTTTGGAACTCTGTTCAGGCGATTTCACTATTCCTGAAATACTGTGATTTCCCCTGCAGAGCACAATTATGGTGAATGAGGGAGGGGAGCTACAGAGGTCTTCTGGGTTCAGTTCCTGCACCCCTCCCCCCCAACAACACTTGGACAAATTGCCTGAGCAAGTATACTCGATACCAGCACTTTCATTTAAATATTTGTATTTTGAGATGGGTAGAAATTATTGAAATGTCTTTCATTGTGTAACCCAAGGACAGGATAAGAAATATGCTTATTATATTTTTCTCTGTTGTAGCATCAACGCCCAGGGAATCCCCTCGCCCCCACCCCCACCCCCACATCCCAAACCTTGTTCTTGTACTTTTGTTTGACTTTTGAATGAAAGAATGATGGTTCACAATGAATGTTGCTATGTGTGAGCTGAAACTGTAGAAAAGTTAGGTGGAGTTCTGGGATGCCTCTAGAAGGGGGGGGGGGGTCATAGCTAAAGCTGAGGACCCATCAGCAACCTGTATTTGGAGGGGGTTTAGCTACTTTGCTGGGTATGGCTCTCCGGTTGCAAGATTGTAACCATTCAGGGAACTGCTTTCGTAGGGAGCTGAACATTTGCAGTGCTGATGTATGGACTGCACCAATCACAGGGGGTGCTGTCTGTAAGCAGTCAGGTTTTGCCGCTCAAATAGCAAATGAGGCCCTAGTGTTTTTAAATGTTCATTAGTTTTATTTTATGTATATTGCTGTGGTTAATATTCACAGATGCGTGTACGTGGCTGTTGCATACATCTCGGTGTTTTCAAATGTATAATAGGTTTACATTCTAGGAGAGGATTTACCTGGGACCAGGGTCTCCAACCAGTAGATCGCGAGCCACTGGTAGCTTGGCTGAGGCCTCACAGTTGCTCCTTGCATCAGACACCAAAATTAGCATTTTGTGTTTATTTTGGGTTCTGAAATCCCTGGGCCTGGTCTCCTAACCCCTCATCTCCTCTTCCTGCAAAGCAAATAGTCAAAGGCTCTGTGCGTGGTGAGAGGAGGAGCAGCATCTGGGCTTGAAGGGCTCGGGCAGTGTCCCAACAAGGAGTTAACTATCAATGACAAAAGTAAATGGTAACTGTTTTTTGTGGCCGTTATGACCAAGAGGTGCAAATGATGACTGATTAGAAAGGGAAGGGCGCCTACATCTGTATGTCATGTGAAACAAAGCTGGGGCTGTGATTATTTCAGTCTCACTGTGTGTCTTTAGATTTATTGCAGATAGCGTTACTTTGCATGTTAGTAATTGTAGGCTTTCAATCAGAATGGGGAAAATAAAGCTACAGCTGTTTTTTGCTCTGTGTGTCTAGAAAACAGACAATCTGTGTGGGCCCCAGCTTGCAAGAAAAAAGGTACATCCTGCGGTAAGTGTTGCTGTTATGATAAAACCGTAAATTCATATTTTTTATTTGAAGATACTGAGTTCTTTGTTTTAAGGTAGTAGTACCCCAATTGTATCAAAGGTTAAAGGGGTAGTTCACTCAGAAATGTTATGCTTTAAAACAATTGCCCATATTAAAAATATATATATTTTACATTTGTGGGATACATTGACCCACTCGGCAGAATTCCCATTCATAACCAAGCTGCACTTCAGCAGTTAACAGCAAAATGGCTGCGCTGGCTCCTTTGGGCACCACTGCCTCACATCAAAACCGCATTTCGCAGCTACAAAATGATGGCTGCACTGTCTTGCCAAGCACCTATTGGGCAAGTTGCAACAGGGAGCCCACCGAGAAAGGCTGCCAGGGTGTGTTCTTGTGTGTACCAAAGAAGCGAAGTGAAAAGCAGCGCTGCTCTGCTGCTTGCGGAAAAGTTCAATTGAAAAGGGAATATTTTACATTGAAAAGGATGCTGCCCTGACGCTCTTTCATCTGTTTAACATCACACTGCTTGTATCAGTGAGACCGTGCCATGCCCATACATATTCAGATTGTGCTCCAGCAGAAGAGAGCATTATCCCTGAATGACAGGCTATGTCAGACAAATCTGGGAAATCCACAGAAACTGTACTTTCAGCCGTACGGAAAAACGCTTGACTTTTGGGCTACAAAATGTCAAAAATCAATGCTTCAAAAGATATGATTTGATATGGCTTTTATAATGCACCTATACACAAGTGTTTGAAAGAGACCCTAACTCTCTGGAACTATGTCAATTTCAGTGTATCTGTGTCTTAAACAGATTGCTATATAAGAGAAACTGGCAAGGGCTGCAAAACCATGTGGGGAATTCAGATGGAAGAGAAAACCTTCTGAAAGGGACATACAAGCAGACTGCACCACGTGTAAAATGTGCTTTTGCAAATGAGAACAATACATGTTTTAAAAGTGTATGTTGGATAAGGCCCTGTCCTTGCCTAGCAATGTAAATGGGTTTTTGCTGGGAAACATATATGGGATGTTTTATTTCAACAGGCTTGCTTCTGATTCAGAAAAAAATAAAATCTAGAAATAAATGCATTGTGCTGGGAAATCAGCCTAAACAGGTTTTCTGCCATGGCTCAAGGGACTTCTGAGTGCTGACAACAGGAGTGCCCTACCCCCCCCAAGAGATTCTGGGACACATACGTGTTAAGTATGCCCTTTTGAAATTTTGAATGGACCAGAAGACAGAATATCACACGCTCGTCAGACTTTTGTCTGTGCTCCAAGTTGAGACAATAGATTCTGGGACACCTACGTGTGACTTTTGAAAAATCACCTCCCCTTAACCTTTACTCAGGAGCTTCAAAGCCAACTCCAGAGCAGCCTTGTAAGCTATGCTCTTATTTGGTAGACCATGCTGGCCATATGTCTCCAAGGGCTTTTTTATTAATACATTTCAAGACTTTTTATCTCCGAAATTGGACAACACAGTAAAGCGACAGTTTCGTAATCTAGATGCAATTTCGGTGGCTTTAATTTAAGACTTGGTAGCCTTCACTGGCATATTGGGGACAGAAATGGCAGAGAATTGGATATTCTGAGGAAATGATGCAACTTTGAAATTTAATATTCACATGCCTTATGATAATCTATACACATGTATAAAGTAATATAATTTTAGGTGAAATAATTTAATTGAAAATGACGAAAAACTATTAGACAGACGAAACAAAGTCCTACAAACTGGAGAGTTGGACCGCCATGCTCTGCATGAAATATGTTATCTGATTATGTAATTTGAAAAAGTGCCACAACTGTATAAATGAGTGAGTTATGTGAAGATTGATCTTTGGCAAAAGGTCGTGGGATGGCTTTGCACCTCATAAAACACAACCCCCTAAACTGAGTCCCCACTTTGAGGAGGTGACTCATACAGGCTGACCTATCTGGTAGGTCTAGCTTAGTTCTGCCCAACAATAAACCCGGTGTTGTCATCTGCTTTTATATAAAGGGTGGGAGCTCAAAGGGACAGGACACTCTCTCCTGAATGTCCAGCGCCTGCATATCCTGACATTCCAGATCAATTTTTGCAAGATTCCAGACTCTACTGCCAGGCCAAATAGCTGACCCTATCCCAGCAAGGCCATTGATCCAGAAACCCCACTAAAAATCCCAATAACCAGGGGGAAAGCTGTGGTACCCTTTGGGAAGCAGCCTGTGAACAGACTTGCCTTTTTGCCCACTACCTGCATGCCCGCTGTACCCTTGCCATCCAGTGACCAGACTTGCCCAGCTGTTGAAGTTAGGAGAGCCGCCTTGCTGTGACCAGAACCTTTTGAGTCCAGAACCCGGTTGGCTGTCCCAAATCCCCCAAACTCAAGTGCGGATTGTGAGTATTTCCCCGTCCCATAGCCACACATAGTCTACCCCATCTTGATACTTTCTTTGATCTACTCTCTAAGTAATCCTATCCATGCCTTGGTCACTTGTCCAAAACTGTTAGAACTCTGTGTAACCTGTCCTTGAATTTCTAGTGTTGGCACAATTCTTCAATTAATTTCTGTGTTGCATAGATCCTAAGTCATATTTTAAATACATTTATTAATTTCCAAATAAAGAGACAGGCGGCATGGAGGGGGTTAATGCAGCCGCTTAACCTGTTTCATGGGCAGTGCTATCTACTTGATAATCTAGTTTAAGTAAAACTTGTCCTTTTTCTTTCCAAAACGATTTTCTCTTTTTAACTGCTTTATTTTACCAAAACTGAACCTCATTCCACCTTGAACAGCTCATCCAATTCTTCAGCTGTAGTCACTTTTTCACTTCTATATTGTCCTTTGATGTGCATCTATCACCCAGCCTAAAAAACGCATTCCTATTCTGTGTATTTCACCCATTTTTCTTAAACGTTTTTGACATTTAAAACTGAAAAAAGAGAAAAATTAAACTTTTCAGCGTGTGATTTCAGCTGCATTGTGTTCTTACTTTCAACTTGCTTTATGAGCTGTATGCCTTTTGTGATACCTTGCCTTATAATTGCTAGTGTTTCTACATTCCTGACAGTGTGATAAATCATATTTGCCTCATTGATTTAACTGCACATTCATTAATTATGTACAATTTCCGATTGTCATTTACTACAGTTCCAAAGGGTTTTTGCCTCTTATTTTGTGAGGGAAGGTCAGATTTTGATTCTGTTTGCTGCCTCATATCCCTTACTCCCTGCTGCATCTTTCTATATGCTCAGAATTCAATTAATTGAGGTTTGAGGGACCGTTTCAGGGGGAAATCCTAACTCTGGTGCTATCTATCCTAATTGAAAAATTGTTCCTATTCATTTGTGCTTTGGATATGTTCTTGTAGAAGGTTACCCAAGTGTATTTCAGTGTTTTTCATTGTAATTATCACCCCATTGGTGATTGCTACCCAATATAAAAATTGTGATTTTTCTTTGAAATTTTATAAATATTGTGTTACCACCCACCGGCCTGGTTCATGGTCCATTGTGACCCGGGTATTTGTAAAAGGGTATGTGAGACAGGTTGGGTATCAGCTCAATTCGAATTCCTAGAAAATAAAGAAAAAGTATTCTCATAGAGCGCTACATCCTAGGCCAAAACCAAGGGTCCTGGCCCGGTGTGCGACGCCCGATTGTAATCCTTCACATGATTACTTTTACAAAAAGTTCCTATGGAAAATATTTAGCAAATGAGCTCCAAGGTCGTGATTTCCATCGACTAAGGGGTATCCATTTTCTAAACTGAAGAAGTTTTATGTGTTGAAGTTAACTGCTCTCGCTGCAACAATGAAGCAAAAGCCCCCTAGCTGAAAGATTATGCAAATCCACTGCTACTCAAAGTGTCAGGCATCAAAGTGTGAGATTCTACGGTCTTGTCTAGACCTCTCACTCTTCACCTCTCTGCCCCTCAACACCAGCAAATACAGTGATCTCTATCACTTTCCTCTCGCACAGTTTGTTGAGCTAACTGGCCTATAATGTAATTCAAGAGATTTCCCAATAAGCAATATCTCACATGACATGAATATGGGTGAGAAATGTCAGCCACATCTTCTGCTGCATGGCATGTGCCCGACTCTTCCTCAAGCCCTGTTGACCTAGAAGTGGCAGTGCACCTGGTGGGAAGTTTTAAAACAGATTTTCTCTTTTTACTAACAGAGCATAGTTCTTTGACTATGTCTTATGCAACAGGATTGTCGCACCTAGCTCGCGATGCTCCCCTTGCAGAACTGGTGAGATGTCAGAAAAAATAAGTTCCTCAGCCTGACACATTACTGACTAGCTCAGTCCTACTGGTCTCCACTATTGCTTATGAATTCAAGTGTCTCCATTGGCATTTCCATACATTCTCGCAATGCCTTCTCTCAAATACACAAATATTTGCCTGACCTTTTTCAGACCATTACACCCTCTTTAAAAATGGGATATAGTCCATGGGAACAGCAATGGTGAAATGAAATACTGTGAGACAGGCATGGTATCAAGAGATGACACAGACAGCGGATTTCAAGTTCAATATCAGAATCTTTATTAAGGATCAGGATGGTTTAGCACCTAACTTGCCCTATAACTATGGTGGGTGGGAAATCTCTGTGTCTAAATCAAAAGACTTTGTCGAAACCTATGCTTGCCCTCACATCTAGAAATAAACATGGTGTGGGGTTCTTCTTAGCCAAAAAAACATTGTTCAGAAATAGTCTCAGCTGCTCTCATCTTATGTTCTCTCACAGGTTCAATATAGTTCCAATAGATGCTTGTCTTAACAATGTTCCACCAAGTCTTGACGTTCCCTTCCCCAAGACAGTGTTTCTCAGTTCTTTACGTTCTCAGGATTCCCTTCCCCAAGAATGTACTGTAGTACTTATACAGCTGGCACTTGCTAAATGTTCATTGTAGGAAAACGATATGTCCACTTGACCCTCCTTCTAGCTTGCTTTAGCAGTCAATTCACACTTCTCCGTGGGCACGGAACACATGTGTCTGCAGTAAGCCAAGGCTGCTTTTGTTGGGGTATGCATTGAGAGATTGGCTGTGGGTGTGTTCAGCCGATCGTTCCCATTCCATGGATGTACCCTTTGTGATTTCTGAATTTGAGTGTTGAAAACAGCATGGACAGAGATGCAAGCCAGGCCATGGTTTGCAGTGTTGGAACCAAGTAGGTTTATTTAGGTTTCCTGGGGCATTCTTCATTTCAAGTAAGAGGACAAATCAAGGGCCATTTATAGGCAGATCCACTCCACAGCAGCTTGAAGTCTATCTGTACCTGCTGGAACACTTGTTCAGGTTTCAGCCATAATGTTCCACGCGGCATACAGCCACTCATGCACACAGCCTCCCTCAGACGTCTTCCTCCTTTACACATTGGAAGTGGAGGGATGGAAGGACAATCATCTGGTCACATCCACCCATGGGACTCTCAAAAGGCTATCCTCTTGCACAGGAGCCAATCTCATTTACTTAAGAGAGGGCACTCATCCCCTAAAAAGGAAAGAAGGGTTGGTCAGTAGGATGACTGGGATCCTCCCAATGGAGACCCACGAACCAAGGCATAGCAGGGAATGTGATCTTCCAGAAACACCCTTAGGCATTCAAGACACCAGGAGGATGGTGAAGAGGAGTAGGAGAAAAATCGACAACGTTGCAGAGTAGGGAGACCTAGGGAGAGAAAAGAGCCACACAGGAAGGATGCGAGTGCCAGAGGGGATTGTGCCAAGGTGAAAATCCTGTGGGAGTTGACAGAGTTTGTGACCCCACACAGGAGCTAGAAGAGGGGGCACTGTAAATGAGATACTACAGAAGGTGTTTGTGCAGGGGCAATCTCTTTAGAGAGCTCCATAAGCCACACCCAGCCACCTCGAAAAGTGCTTGTGCCCACAGCACAGTGCCTGCCAGCAGTGTTCCCCCCAGCTCATCAGACTCTAGGAGCATTCGCGTGAAAAAAGACTTCAGTAGAATCAGGACACAGTTGTGGTGGCATTTTAGAGCATATCCAGCTCCATACGGAGGCTAGCCTAAATGCTGGGAAGTTAGTAGTCCCATTTTGTACACTGTCAGGGGCTGCCACTTCATTGCTCAAATGCCATCTGAGTGAACCTCTGCAGCTATTGGACTCTCTGTGCCTGTTGACCAATTCTGTTGGATGACTTAAATTGGAACACTGCTGCTTAGACACTCTTGGGTGGTTGCTGTTTTGCTTGCTAGTTAATGGAGACTACTAGTAGGGCAGAATGCTGGTTAAATGCAGAGGGAAGACCCTGAGTGGTGCAACAGTTGTTGGCCCCCAGATCATGGGGAGAGCAGACTCCCTGTTTGCTATGGGGAAGATGATACACCAGCAGTGAACCTTTGTCTGATGGCTGTGGCAGACCGTTGGTTCTGTTGGGAGGATGCTTGGCTTGGAAAGAGAGGTTGTAGAGGGGCAATGGAAGTCGAGTTGGCTACCTCCTTCCTCAGAATTGTATCGTGGCAGTCGGTCGTTCTGAATCTCGTCACCAATGTGGGAAATGAAAATTGAGGGCCAGGAAGACGCAGTTCACTGATTGCAGGTTAAAATTGAGTAGGTTTATTCCATGTAATTCTGGTAGTTTTCTTTATTCCAAGTAAGGGATAAGGTAAATTACAAGGACAAATCAAGGGGGCATCCACCAGCACATCTATGCCTCAGCCGCTAAAGGCCAGTCCTTGTGTGAGCACTCTGGCTTCAGCCATAACATTCCCTGTGACATTACACAGCCACTCATGCAGGGAGGGGGGAGAGAGGGAGATATCTACGTCTGCTAACCTGCTATTTGCGAATTAGGACCATTCTCTTGAAGAAAAATCAACTCCTGCATTCTATTACATGGACAGATTACCTGTGTTTTCGCTTTGGATATCAAAAATATTGGTCCAAAAACTGGTCCCATTAGGAAACCGTTGATGTGAATGAACTAGTCCTCACTGGCCCATCCCACCACAGGAAATGGGAAGTGTGTATAGCCTTGCAGGGCATGCTGGGTCTCTAAATTGTTTGTTGCGATAGTTAAGGTGTTTGGGTGTATATTCAAGAGCTTTCAGAATGTCAGCAGACACAGATTCAGTAGACTTTTATGCATTGTTGAGCAAGAATGACTTTTAAAGTGGTCAAAGGACCATATATCTTTTTACACATTCCTTTGTAAATTCTTTCACATTCATTCTGTTTATAGTTTTGTGAAATATATATTTTGATTTATATTTTACTTCTACATTAGGCGGTCATCGCCAATATCATGCCCGTCCCATACAGTCCCATCCCACAATTCTGGGCAATAAACATGAAGTGTTGACAAAACTCTTATTTATTTTAATAAAAATGAAAAGTTAAATCAAGACGAAAGGTGTCCCCTGCTTTATGCAAGAGAAACTCATGTCCCTCAAAGATCTCCATCCATCTCGAGTAGGACGTCTGCGTCGGTATATAAGGCGTGCAGTGCAACGCATCCGTTGCCGAAGTTCCGTTTTTCCGCACAGCATGCTCGAAGTGGTTCACTTGGCTCTGCGTGTATTTTTTTTCCTATGCAGTCCAAAAAATTGTCAAAGTATGTCTTCAACCCCGAGAACGGGATTCAAGAGATGTGCCAATTGTGTTCCAAAATGTCCATAACTGTATGTCTCTGGTGATTGGGGTTGAACCTTAAAAGCGAGGATGGGGAAAGTCGTTTTAGACAGGCCCTATCCCTAAATAGTCTTTGGTTACTCTGTCAAAGGCTAAATCATCTGAAGATAAAAGCTCGAGAGATGTTTCTTCTCACCAGTCCAAAAGGCACGGCAAACATGCTAAACACTCAAGGTCTTGATGCTCTTCAGCGAGGAGATCTACGAAAAGGCGTCATCGCTCCAGAGCGACCTCATCAAATTCCTTGCCCGAGGAGAAACTGGTAAGCTTCCAGAGTAAGGCGGCAGCACTGACCCCTTCGAACAAGTTGAGACTTCTGACCCCATCACGCCAAAGGCCGAGAGGGAGACGTTGAAAGCCGATGCTCGCGCACCAAAGAGCCCAGACAGCAAGGCCCCAAAGGTCTGTCGAGTGCCACTTGTGGTCTCAACACCTCGTGGAAAGAGTCCACCTCCACTCCAACTGGTGCCGTCTAAGGTGTCAGTCGAGTCCATCAGTTTGTCGTCGACGGTGTCGAAGCCTTCAACTTCTTCTTCAAGCTCAGCAAAGGTTTTCAGTCCATGAGCTCTATTCATGAGCAGGAGGGGTAAAGGCCCGTTTTTGGTTTGGGGCTAGATTATGGCATTCCTGGTGTTCTAGAGGAGCTCATATCTGATGAATCCAAGTTGAGAGACCTAGTGGATACTCTTAAAGAGACCAGTGGTCTTGATGTTTCCCCAGAAGTGCAATTTGGCACTTCTGATGGGTCTGGACATGCGGATGCTTCGTACAGATCAGTCATGTCTAAGGTTATAGACTATCTGGACTGCTGGAGATGTACAGTTGAATATGAGCAGGATGATTTAACTAATTTTCTGGATAAGCAGCTGTCCAAGCACCCTATTCTTCCATTTCATACCGCAGTCAAAAATTGGACAATTGGAGAAAGCCAGATTCCACTCCTGCAGTACATGTGGATTGTACCAAAAAATATAGGCCATCCTCCATGGACCCAGAGTTCCTTTCAAAGCACCCAAGCCCAGAATAGTGGTATAGGCAGCCACTTCAGCTACTAAAGGGGGCAGCATACCCCACAATCCCACCAGATAATGACAATAAGAGGGTGGACACCCTGGCGTAGAGTCTTCTCTGCTGGGAGTATGGCGATAAAGGCAGCCAATACCACCTGTACCCTAGCCAAGTTTGCACATCGCTTGTGGGACGTGGCTGCTATATATCCCAGAGAGTGAAGATAGAATGCTTTTCGAGTGTCATTCAAGATGTTAAAGACACAATGTGTCAATCCCTGCAGTTGGGTTTGGACACAGCTGACTGTGTTAGTTGCTCTATGGCCACCGGTACAGTTCGGAGGCATTTTGCTTGGCTAACAAAAAAACAGGGTTCACCCCGGACTTGCAGTCCAGGCTTTTGGATATGCCATTTGAGGGATCCGTTATTTGGATCCAAAGCAGAGATTTTGCGGCTGCCTTTGAGCTGCAATCTTCTAAGGCAGCTGCAGAATCTTAGTGTAGTGATCAGGCGGCCTGGAGGAACCGTTCTTTTCGATTCTACTCCTCTGTTGGAAGAACCAGGGGACAGTTTTCCCAGAGGGGACAGAGGAGACAGCCTTGCGGCTCCCGAGGTCATACAGGCAGAGGTGCCACTGCACCCTCCACCTCTTTGCCATCCGCACATTGCCATCAATGCTGGTACTCTAATTTTCTGATTCTGAAAAGGGATGGATGGTTGCAACCCATCTTGGACTTGAGGTGCTTGAACAAGTTCTTCAGAAAGGACAAGTTCAAGAGGTCACACACTCGTAGAGCCTCCAGGCCCTTGAGCTCCAGGCTTGGATGGTGTCATTGGATCTCCAGGATGCTTATTTCCAAGTGCTTATTCATCACAAGCACAGGACGTACCTGAGATTTGCTTTTGGAAGCTCTCATTATCTGTTTGGAGTACTGCCTTTCAGGCTGACCTCCGCATGATGTCTTCACCAAGTTGATGGCGGTGGTGGCAGAAAATCTGAGGATGGGAGGGATTCATGTCTACCCCTACATGGCTGATTGGCTGATCAGAGCTCATTCACCCAAACAAGCTCTAGAACATCTAGACGGCACCTACCACTCTCTCCACAAACTGGGCTTCTTCACTGTAAAGAAGTCCCACATAACACCTTCCCAGAATCTACAGTTCATTGGAGTGGTCCTGAACTCTTCCTCTGGGAAAGCTACGCCACCTGAGAAAAGGCCTCTTCACATATCGCAGATGGTAGACACATTTCAGAGTGCCCCAAGTCTTCCAGCCTTGGAGGTTGCTCGGTCTCATGGCATCCTGCTTTTTTCTGGTGCCAGAGGCTTGTCTGCGGATGAGATCCCTTTAGTGGGCACTCAGTTCCCAGTGGTCGCAGTTCTCTGGCAGAATGGCGGATCTGATTCAGGTCCTGAGCAAGGTCATGCAGGATCTCCTGTGTTGGGCCTGGAAGGAGAATGTTGAAAGGGGAACCATTTTGGCAACCATGGCCGGAGATTACAGTGATTAGACATCTTCCTTCCTCTCAGGTTTGGGGAGGGGGGGCACACTAACAGTCTGATCAGCAGACGCTGGTCTCAAACAGAATCCAAACTGGACATCGACCTTTTAGAACGGAGGGCAATCAGACTAGCACTGATGGCTTTTCTGCCCTGTGTAAGTGGAAAGAACATCCTGATGACAGACAACACAGTGGCCATGCATTACCTCAACAAGAGAGAAGGTGTAGGGTCACTGCCACTGTGCAGAGAGGCAATGCAGCTCTGGTTTTGGAAACTGCAGGAAGGGATCTCTCTCATGGCTGTTCACTTAGCCGGAGAGGAGAATACAGCGGAAGATTCTCTGAGCAGGCAGAGCACTGTCTCCCATGAGTGGAAATAGCTTTGGAAGTCCTTCAGTAAATATTTGCCTTTTGGGGGAATGCTTAAGTGGGTCTGTTCGCGTCCAGTGTCAACAGGAAATGTGACCTTTTCTGCTCCAGGGAATTTCCTCATAGAGGATCTCTAGGGGACGGGTTCGTGGTGGAATAGAAATGTTCACTTCTGTACGGGTTTCCACCGGTCCCCGTCATTCCTCATGTTCTCAGGAGGTTGAGAAAGTTCAGGAAATCCATGATCCTGTTTGCTCCAGATTGGGCTAGGAGGACGTAGTACCCAGAAACCTCTGAAAATGGTAATCTGCCCTCTAATTTGTCTTCCCACAAAGAGAGGATCTGCGCTCACTAGAGGGAGATTGCCTTCTTCACCCAGAAACCGGGCCCCTCAACCTTCACGCCTGGTTTCTGAGATGTTAAGGTACAAAGATTGGGACCTTGTTGAAGTCATGGAGGTGTTGCTAGCAACAAATTCTCTATACCGTGCTGTTGGAACAGGTTCTGCAGCTGATGTAGCGATACAGAAATTGACCCATTCTCTTGTGAAACACCATCGGTGTTGTCCTTCCATCTACATCTAACCCATCAGGGGCTACAGGTTCCCATGGCCAAGGGCTATCTGGCTGTGCTGCTTATTCTTAAGCACTCGCCGGAATAAGGTTCTTATTTCAAGATCCCTATTTTCATTCCATTTTTAAAAGGGTGGACAAATCTCTTCTTGCCGGTTCCCTTCATTGTTCCGGTCTGGACTCCGCAACCTAGTCTTGTGCTTCTTGATGGGTGCTCCTTTTGAGCCATTGCATTCCTGTCCGCTTAGGATGCTTTTATTCAAAACAGTGTTTTTGAAAACCATTACCTCTGCTTGCAGGGTTAGCAAGCTTCAAGCTTTCTCCTCTAAACCACCATTTGCAGTCTTCCATAAAGACAAAGTAGTCTTGAGAGTTCACCCATCGTTTCTGCCAAAGGTGGTGTCAGAATTTTATGTGGTGCAGAAAATGGATTTACCTGCTTTCTATCCTCCTCCTCATCCATCTAAAGAGGAGGGAAAGACACCACAGACTGAACCCCAAGAGAGCGCTACACTTTTATATGAATAGTCTTTCTAAATTGAGACCAGATGACCACATTGGCTATTCGGGCCAAAGGATGGGATAAGAGGTTACAAAACAAACACTGTCTTGTTGGATAATCCTGTGCATTTCTGAGTGCTACAATGTAGCTGGTAAAGAAATTCCTGATGGCTTAAGAGCTCATTCGACTAGATGAGTTGACACTTGCTCAGCCCTTCAAAGGGTGAAAGATATTTGCAATGCCGCCACCTGGACTTTGTTACATACCCTCACAAAGCGTTATTGCTTGGATTCCCTATTGGGCCAGGAAACAAGATTTGGAAATGCTTTGTTACACAGCGTAAATCAAAAATAAACTCTCCTGTCCCACCTCCTACAAGGCACTGCTATGGGAGTCTTATCAAAGATGAGGAATACGTGGAAGGAGACCATCCATTTGAAAAACCAATCACTTCCCCCTGGTAATGTTCTTTCGACTGGATGTGCCTTCCATGTATTCCCCCTTGCCCCCCAAAGCCTACACTTCTGTCAAGAGAGTTTCCGTGATTTACTCCGTCCTCTCTGTTAATGCTCGCATCTCTCATCTTCATGACTCCTGTGCTGGTGAGAGGAAACACATGAACTGAGGCAATGGGCGCGGTGCATGCCTTTTTATACCGACGCTGGTGTCATACTCGAGACAGCTGGAGAACTTCGAGGGGAACGAGGTTGGCGACGACGCACAGCGCCCTCTGCTGTGAAAAGATTCTGAGCTGCAAGCAGGATAGGATATCAGAGTATATCAAAGATGAGGAATATGTGGGAGGAGCATCCAGTCGAAAGAACATTACCAGGGATAAGTAATTTGTTCTTCTCACACATGCACCCTATTTTCCATAATCAATTCTCATATATATATTCTGGCTAGCATTAGACCTTCTAGCTGCAGTCTTACCACTTGTGAGTCAATATATCAAAATCCTTGACTTCACAAACATTCTCCACCTTACACTTGTGACTTCATATGCAAATAATGAAAGATTTTGCTTTTCCCAATGACCCATATACATGCTAGAATCGAAGAACTGTTTCAAGTGTCCTACTTATCACCTACATTTGATGCTATGAGTTAACAAAGTGTGTGCGCAATTTACACTATGCTTGCAATAACGTGGATGTGCAGGTTTTGGGCTCAAGAAGTAATGTTTTCAATTAAAAATGTGTACAATTTCAGTTCCCCCCTCCCAACCCAATCTGGAAGAATGTTTTAGATTGTATTAAACAATACAAGCCAACCACCCCCTTGCACTCCACAAAGTAGCTTCCTGGTCCAGTTTCTGAATATGCGGTTCTCGGGGATTAACATACACGCTATTTTCCAAGGACTAGAAATTATACATTTTAAGGAACTATGGTCTTCACAAAACATATATTCGCAAACTGATCCGCCTCAGTCTATGGTATGGTATGGTTCAAACCATAATCTAACGTTGACTCGATCAGTGATGCCATTTAAGGGTGCTTTTAAAATATTACTTCTGTTACATTGTCAGTGCAGGAAAACTTTCCTTATTTTGCAGCTTGCTCATGACGGAGAATGTATTTCATGAACATTATCTCCCTCAACCTTGATTTTACAATGAAATCGTGGCGTAACTCACCCTAGCAAACCGCCATATTTATTTATGTATTTGTAAAGCACACTACAGCCCAAGGGCATCAAGGCGCTGTTGCAAGAAGGTATCTTAGTTACAGGTCCTATTCTCTTTCCATGAATACCATTTTGTCAATCCCTCACTATGTACAGGAAGGGCACGTTTTCTTTGCACAGTCATTCTCTTTTAAGCTTTCGATATAATGGGAAGCACTGTGGCATGTCACACAAAATATTAAAAATGTTCTACTTGGAAAGGGTGCCTCCTATTGGCAATCCCCACAGCAATTGCCTTGCACTCTAGTTCCTAATTGAGGCAATAATTCCAGGGAATGTGTCTAATTCCATTAAGGTAGTTGTGCTCCCTTTGAATTGATCTTCCAATTGGCGGGCTGAAAATGGCTTGGCAGGCTAAAAAACAATGGTATGGAGGTATGCCCAGAGCTGCGCCAGTGGCTCTGATTGATTCAAACACTTCCAGCCATCCCCTTTTGGTATTGCATTGAGCCTGCATAAACCCTCGTGTTCTCCCATGGAATCTCAGGCCGCAGACCCTCTCTTGGTCCTTTCCCTGCAGTCCGGATGGCCTCGGGTAAAGTTGGTTCCAATCTCTCACGAACAAGGTAAGATTATCCAGAAAATATCCAGGTTCTGCTCTCATCTAATGGGGCACAGGTATTTCTCTTCTCTGCAGCTCTTCAGTGTCAGAATCATCTGTTCTGTGCTCCAAATTTTTTTATAGTGTCAATAATTCCCACGGTTATCTTCTGTTGATAATGTCACGGTATGGGATTGGCAAAGTTCTTTCATTGGCCTGCCTTATAGTTGGACCCTCCTATTGAATACACCACCAATCTTTCATTGGCTCATCACAATTTCTATATTTTTAACATGAGCAGATGGAAAAGGTAATCTCACTCCAAATACTTTTGACAATTTTGTTATGTCTGACCATAACCAGCAAAATCAATGAAACCAAGATCGGAATCCATGTGCTGAGACATGCAGCACACCTTTATGGTATATGTTGTTCTAATTCTATGAAATCTAAAATGATCAATTATTAACAGTTGTAGACAAGTCCAATTCTGATCTCAAAATTGAGTCTTTAATCTTTAACACAGAATCCCACATGTCTAGCTATTATGATAGCAGAGTTATATTCATATTGTTTTAAAATGTAAAATATAATGCTTAATTGACTTGGCATAAAGATTTCACCCAAGTGATCTGCTCAATTTTTTCACTTGGAGGGCCTGCCTCGGTGCTCCAGTTCGGTTTACCCAGGCTTGTAATTGGTTTCTACATTTGCAGGTATATGTTGTGAATAATATCTTGCGCTGCAGCCCATGTCTCAAGGGAACAGACCTTTTTAAGGGGCTCGTGGGAGATTGATGTGACAGGCCTCAATGTTCTCTGCTTTAGATGGACATATTTATTCAAAACAACAATGGTCAGCCACATGACAATCCCCTCATAACCACACCTGCCCAAGACCTTGAAACCCCAACCCTTCCTATCCCGACGCAGCTGAGTTCAATTGTCCTTGCAGAATTTAAACAGAGGATGGTAGCCTTTTGTCGGACCAAAAGTCTGCTGTGGCACACTTGTCCGTGAGTTGGGAGGGATCCTCCCAGAATGCACATTGTACCCTCATTGTCCAACAGTTTTTACGGTGCCTTAACCACAACTTCTCTTGGTAATCACCCCGTGACTCACCTCCCAGCCCCCAGCACTCTGACCATATTTATCGAAAACAGAGCCATAAGCCTTCAATGTCATACCTAGACTCGTCCTGGATGTGGGTGAGGTATTCCATATCGTATATGGCTCGTGTCTTGAATACCCAATCTTTCCGTCAGCATACGTGGGTTTTTCCGGAACTGAGCCAAGCAGCATCTGGACGAGACCAACATAACCTGTAGCATATGGCCCTTTTCTGGCCCAGGGACATCCTGCGTCGACCCGAAAGAGAAGCCATGGTCTATCCCGGCTACCCCTTTTATCCAAGGGAGAACCTCCCTCCAGAACGCTGTCACCCTTACGCATCCCCACCAAATGTGGATGTAATCCCACTTTTCCCGGTGGCACTGCCAACAGGTCGGGTCGTAACCTTCACTCATTCCGGCAATTCTTGCAGGGGGGGTAATGCCACCTATGCAATATCTTCAGAGCCTGATGTCTATATTGGAGCGAGGTTGTTTATTGATTGGCCCACCTGCACGTCTGGGCCCACAGGGGGTGGCCAATGTCCCAACCCAGGTCCTGCACCCATTTGGTTCTGGGTGCGGGGGGGTCCCGTTGGCTCGCCAGAAGGATCTTCCTATACAACTCAGCTATTAGCCCTCTGGAGCCCCGCTGCATAATCAAGAATGTCTCAAAACACGTCAGTTCCCTCCTTAGATTGCCCCCCCCAACCTGTTCTCTGACAATGCCCCCTTGAGTTGCAGAAATCCGAACGTGGAGAGATTACGGAGCCACAAGAGTTCCTCCAACCTGATCAGAGATAAATGTATCTCCTTCCCACATTTGGCCCACTCTATTTAAACCTGCTTCGCACCAGGGCTTGTAGGTCAGTGGCTCTGCTATCCCAGCTCTGTGGGGGGGGGGGCAAATACAACTCCAAGGCGACGGCCGTTGCGAGCCACCTGTTATCTCCACCCTCCGTCCCTCCCTCCATATTGACCACAGAACCCCCATGACCGGGTGGTGAAGGACTCTCTTCGGGCGACGGGCCCTGGGAACCCACAACCATTCGTCCAGCGTGACAGGGGCTAGCAACGCATTGTACATGCTTACCCATTGCTTTTACGAGTGTGGGTCAAAATGATCCACTAAGACCCGGAGCTGGGTTGCTCTACAGTACAGCATCAGATCAGGGAACCAGAGCCCCCCCCCCCTCCTCCTTTGGCAAGATCAATGTCTTGTACGCGATCCTATGTGCAGCCCCCGCCCAGAGGAACCTCAACATGACCCCTTTAACTTCAGTGAAAAATGAGGTAGGTATTTCTATGAGGAGCATCTGGAATAGAAACAGAAATGTAGGGAGGAGAACCATCTTTATGCAATTCAAACGGGCCATCCATGAGTCTCAAACCCGACCAACGCTCCACGTCGCTCTTTATGGCTTACCAGAGGGGAAGAACCTATCTGGGGAAGAGGTCTTCGAATCGCTGTCTCACCTGGACTCCGAGGTACCGGAAGGTGTCCTCCTGCTTCTTAAATCCCACCACGTATGCCACAGCTTCTCCCAAATTGATTTTGAATCCCGATAACCTTCCATAATGTTCCAGGCTCTCCAACACCTCTGGGACTGAGTGGGTCAGTCTAGAAACATAAAGCAAGGCGTCATCTGCAAAGAGATTCATCTTGCAACTCCCCCACTGTGACCCCTCCTTATACCTTTGTTCCCCTAACCGAGGCCACCCACGGTTCATCACCAATGCGTAAATCAACAGGGAGAGTGGACTCCCCTGGCATGTGTCCCACCACAGCGAGAAGGCCTGCGATTCAACACCATTCACCACCACCTTGGCCGACTGTTTTATATACAGAGCGCCATCCAACCCCTCCACCTTTGGCTGCAGACGAGTAAAGTATGTAAACAGTCTTGCGCATATTGTCCGCCTGCTGCCTATGCAGCACAAAACCTGCCAGATCCGGATGGACCAACCCAGGGAGGTACAGTTCAAGGCGTGATGCAAGGACTCTAGTGATGATTTTCACATTCACGTTAAGGAGGGATATGTGCCTGTACAAAGCACACTTGGTCTGATCCTTCCCCGCCTTCGGGATGACAGCAATTAAGACCTGAAGGAAAGACGGCGGTATTGTGTCCACCCCCCCCTATAGAATTAAACAAACGTACCACGGGGCCTTCCAGTTGGTTTTGATATTGTCTATAAAAGTTGGCGATGAACCTATCCTCTCCGCGTTTAATCTTTGAATGGTTTTCAGGAAGTTGCACACTCTGCCTCCTTGAGCCTGGGGATGCTCACCTTGGCCAAATACTGTCTCATTTCCCCCCTCCCACTGCTCCAACGGTTTGGCATACACGTCCTTGTAAAAACTAGCAAAAGCAGAGGCGAGGTCCCTGGGCCCCTGTAACCTACGTCCCGTATCACCTCTAACCTACTCTTTATACTGTACAGCCCCTCACCCTGTTAGCCAAAAGGGTCCCAACTGTCACCCTTTTCATAGTACCTTTGATGGGTGTATCTCCTCTTCTTTACAACCTCCCCTATCAAAACCATATGGAAATCCTGTGTCCTAT